>NC_135162.1:1757940-3007940 GCF_050948215.1 Halictus rubicundus
ACACTTAAGAGTATTGTTTATGAACATGTTCCAACCACAGCCGAAGATATGAAGATGCGTATTAGAACTGCATGTTCCAATATTAGCAATGAAACTATTAGAAGAGCCAGAGAATCATTTCGAACATTTATTGAAATAGAGTAGTTCAATCAAACCAATTAGTGTAGTAAATTAATCACTGATAACACCTATAATGTTCTTTGGATTTTTCATACCCAAGGTCACACGAAGGTCATTGTATAATATGTCATTGAAGAGGTCTTCACCCCTACTATTACATCGCGATAAAAAAAATATATAGTTCCACTTAAAAAAAATTGATGACCTTGATATGTAGAAAAAAATGACCTTGAAAAAAGTTTTTTCCGAATCATTATATTGCTCCTTCGGTTAGGTTAATATTATCCTATAACGTTTTTTTCTATTACTAACATTAAGCGAGATATTCAAGGTGGTCAAGTTAACTGGGACACCCTGTATATTACGCGATACCACCATCGGGCGTTCGGTTTATTTCAACCGTTCTCTTCCTCTGGGGAACGACGACGACTCTGTTTCGCCTGTTTTCTCATGTCCGTTCGGCGGCCAGCCTTCATGGTCGCCCTCTCCGAAACGTACACAGGAACCAGGCGTCCCTACTCTCTCTTACCCTGTTCTTTCCTCTGGGCGGGCGGCCGGCCTTAATGGACGTCCTCTCCCATGTATTCAGAGAGGCGTCCAGGTGCAACCTCTGTCGTCTCCTGGGCTGCTGGGCGTCCGATAGCATTGCTTCGTATTCTCCCATCCTGCGGGCGGCCGTAGCCTTACCTCGTCATCTCCCACAGGTGCAGCAACAGTGCTCACTCCGCGGTAATCTACCAGTATGTATACAAACTCGTTGCTAACTTTATCAATAATGCGTTACTAGGGGTCTGGAAGGTTCCAGACCTCGCGGCCCCTCGAACCGCCGACCACGCTGCCCCGGCGCAATTCTTTTGTTACACGGGGGGGGGGGGTGTCGAGGGATCTTGACGCTATCTTGTTCCTCGTCGCGTTACAAATGATATTTACTTTTGTAGTGAACGATGAAAGCTACTTCCCTTTACAATTATATTAACGTAAAAGTAGTGTAAATAGCATCGGAATTACATCATATTTGGTATTTTTTTCATTAGAGGAGAAGAAGAAACATAAGAAGTTATTGGATTAGTAATGTTCTTCTGGTGTAACACCGATTTACCCGCCCCGTACTATGTTACACTCCTCGGCGACCGAGGTCTCTCCAGCTTCTTGGCCCCCCACAGGGTATACCCCCTCCGCGGCAGTGGGTATAGTTCTGAAACTTTTATTTGTTAGGTTTTTGAGACATACATACATAGAGTAACCACTGTATAGAGTAGCATTTACAACAATCTACTTCGGTAATTTATTTACTATTAACAAGGGAAAAAATACATTAAAGCAAACTTATTTGTTGATAATAACGGCTTCCTCACCGATTTCAATCACTTCATAATATGTTATTATGCTCATTATTCTGAACAATTTTTTGTTCAAAACTTGTGGGATGACTGTAGCGAACTCTACCTTTTTCCAATGAATAAATTTCACCTTTATGGTAGTGGAGGGGCTCGAAAATTCGTTCAAAATAACTACACAAACTTTAGTTAAGTTAAGTATTTTAATTTTTCTTGAACGTTCCAAAGATCACGGAGAGTTAGATTTCTATAGCTACTTGAAAGGAATCTTAGTTAGGTCTGGGTTAGGTTTGGCAGTGGTCTCATTTTAGGAGGGCGGCGAGTTGTTTTCGATACGAGTTCCTTACCATCTCCCGTTAGCTGAGGTAGGCCAATGTAGTGGAGTTAGTGGGTATACCCTTTCGGAAGGGAGTCTCACATATCCCCGTTTCTCTCTCCAGGGAGGGCGGGAAGTCCGTAATGCGATTGCGATCACGTAAAAAAAATGGTTTGGCTTTGGTCTAAGTAAATCTCTCTGGTCTAAATAAACCTCTAACTAATATCTGGTAATAATCGGGGAAGTATGAACTACGGTGCGCGAGGTATTAGATCGTTCTAGTGGAAATCTATTGATACGAGTGTCGCTCAAATGCGCCAAGAATAGCTCCTATGGAACGCGCCTGAGGAGTTCCGAACTCTAGGGCTGCCACGGGGAGGGACACGCGCGGCCGGGTCAATGGTGTGTAGTCGGTGTACATCGGCCGTCTTGAGCTATTAATTCCAAGGCCTGGGTTAGAAAACGGATTCTGTGCAGTAGGAACAGTTTTTTACAAATATCTCGAGAACGAAGCTCGTTCGGTGGTAACATGTATAGTAAAAGTTGTTCAGAATTATGCCCCAACAACATATTTCAAGGCCATTCAAATCGGTGAGGAAGCCGCTATTGTAAATAATTACCAAAGATGCAAAGATTTACTAGATTGTTTCTGAATGTAGCGATGTATAACATTTTTCATTTGTAATAAATAGTGTTTAAAGAAAGTGCATTTCGAATCATTCATTTTGATTGTTCTATACTTAATTATTCCAGCAACGTTTATCTTATATTCATCTCAAAGTAGAAAGAATGATTTGTAGTGTCTAAAGTCTACTTTATGAAGTAATGTTATGGACGAAACTTTTCGAATTTGAATATTCTAATTACTGAATTCTGACTAGTATTACCTATACCATTCTTCCGCTACTTTTCTCAGAACAAAGAGCTTAATGTTCAAATAAGTTAATGGTTTTAAATGAATGCCTATAGTTTGCAAGACAGGTTTTGTTCCATCTACGAGGGTGAGCCAAATATTAACCAGACATTTTATTCTAGAATTGTACAAGGTGTAAAGAAATTATATGTCGCGACTATCATAGCGTGATTCTACACCAATGCTGGGCACATTTGCTATAATTGGGGCAAAACCGTCCCTACCGTGGGTTACCCTGAGATCGTCGACACAACTCATTTCACCGACACTGTTTTCATCGACACGATTTGACCGACATTAACTTTCGTGGACAGTATGTTTTCATCGACATGGTCACATAGCCGACAAATATTTTCATCTACACGGTTTGACCGACACTATGTTTTCATTGACACGGTCAAATCGTCAACAAATGTTTTCATCGACTGTCCATATTTACCAACGGGTTTGAGTTCATTCGTTTCCACGAACTGATAGCTACGTAAGAAATTGTTATTATACTTCCCAATTTGTACCTTTGCTATTTCATGTGTACTTTATCGACAGCCACAATTTCAAATCTGACCCAGACCTATTCTTATTATTTTTCCGATTCCATATTCTAGATCTAGATAATGGCCTAAAAAATATACAAAAATATGACATCCCCTTTTCCATGGCAGACCACCGAGCGTAGACAGTATTTTTCAAGTTGAACCCTTACTTTCCCGGTAGTGGAGGGGCGTCGCTCCCCAAGCCCACATCCTGTATGAAGATTATAAGTTAAACTTTTTTTGAGCCAAGTAATTTGTAATTTGAAATGCAGCGGATTATGTCAGTGGAACGAATGAACTTAATTCTGTCGCTAAATATAGACTGTCGATGAAAACATTTGTTGACGGTTTGACCGTGTCAATGAAAACATAGTGTCGGTCAAACCGTGTAGATGAAAATATTTGTCGGCTATGTGACCATGTCGATGAAAACATACTGTCCACGAAAGTTAATGTCGATCAAATCGTGTCGATGAAAACAGTGTCGGTGAAATGAATTGTCGACGATCTCAGGGTAACCCCCCTACCGTAGCGCCCACTGTACCCTTCCAGTAAGCACCGTTTCTGTGGAGAAAGAACGCGTTTCGCCAGTCGCGATGAAGGCACGTACGGTGAGGCAACGAAGACACGAGACACCAGCGAACGCAACGAAGGTGCGCGCTGAATGAAAGAAAGGTTGGTGGGGGAAAACATTTTACGTCCATTATATCAAACACGGCATCAGTTATTACTACATTATGTACATACAGTGAGTGTAAAAAGTATTCGTACACCTCTTGTAGGCTTAAAAAACCATGTATTTCTCTATGTAATTTAAAAGTGTTTATAAAACGAAACATAATTGTAATTGTTATATATTTTAACTACATACTGTCATATAAATATACTTGAAAAAGTTTAACGTTAATGAGAAAACTTAAAAAGTATGAGAAGTGTCTCTAAATTGGCGCGCAAAAAGTATTCGTACAGGTACTAGAATGTATTTGAAAGGCGTCCGATTGTTTATATTATGGTTTAGCGGGACCCGACAAATAATCAGACAGGGTCTTTGATGCACAGTCTACCTTCTGCAAAACAAGTCAATTTTTGTAACATTCGGTAAAATGGGTCGTAAAGGTAAGGAAACAAGTGAGACTGAAAGAAAAATTATTATACAACTGCATAATAGTGCAAATCATTGCGAGAATTAGAAAAAACAATTAATAGGCCACATAGCACTATACAAGGAATTATAGATCGATATGGTGAACGAAAAACCAATAAAAATAAAGCGAAATCTGGTCGACCTCGAAAACTTAGTTCACGCGATGAACGTTTTATAGTGTGTGAAATAAAAACAAATCCTAAAATTAGTGCCCCTAAGATCGCTGCTGAGCTTGCAAACAACGCTGGAGTAAGTGTATGTGCCAGCACTATTCGTAATTGTTTACGACATCATGAATACCACGGCCCAGTTGCTCGCAAGAAGTATTTCGTAAATGCCACAAATAGAAAGAAGAGGCTTGATTTCGCGAAAGATAATATTAATAAGCCTATCGAATTTTGGCGAAGAGTCATATTTACTGACGAAAGTAAATTTAATGTTCTTCGCTCTGATGGCAAGTGTACGGTCTGGAGGAAGAAAAATACAGAGCTACAAAAAGAAAATCTACGTCCCACAGTAAAACACGGCGGAGGTTCGGTCATGGTTTGAGGTTGTATGAGTGCTGCTGGAGTGGGGTCATTACACTTCATCGAGGGAATCATGGACCACAAAATATGCCTGAACATATTAAAAACCCATATTGTACGTAGTGCAGAAAAAATGGGTCTAAAAGACAACTTTATCTTCACTCACGACAATGACCCCAAACATACAGTACGCAACATAAGAGAGTGGTTGCTTTATAACACACCACAATATTTGAAAACGCCTACGCAATCATCGGATATTAATCCGATTGAAAATTTATGGGATCTGCTTGATAAAAAAATCCGAACCCGGCATATTTCAAGTAAAGAACAATTAAAACTTGCTCTTCAAGAGGAATGGTGCAATATTACACACGAAATCACATCCAATTGAGTGGATTCAATGCCAAGAAGACTGGACTCAATTATACAGTCGAAAGGCTATCCAACGAAATATTAATTTAATTTATTTTCGCAAACTATAACACGTTTATTGCTAAATTTGTTACGTGTACGAATACTTTTTGCGTGCTAATTTTGAGAGACTTCTTAACGTTAACTTTTCGTTAGTTTATTTATGTTACATTTTGTAGTTGAAACATATGATAATCGTAATTGTGTTTTTGTTTTATAAAAGAATGTACAATTACATAAAGAAATATATGGTTTTCTAAAACTATAAGAGGTGTACGAATTCTTTTTACACTCACTGTAATTCATAATTCATATTGTGAGTTTGGATGTTTTTTGTAATAGAATACGTTTCGGACATAAAATGTCAAATATCTCGTGAAGTATTGACATTTCGACGACCTTGGGTTAGTACTTTTATACACAGGATAATAAAAGGGATGGTTGGTTTAACGAAAAATTGGGTTGCAGTAAAGAATAAAGTGCAATTGTACCTGGCGGGTGCATCGCTTGATCGACATAAAAAATAAGGTTATAGGAAGTTAGGACGTATTATGCTATAGGATTTTTTCCTCTTTCGTTTTTTACTATTTTTACTTAAAAAAGAGCAGCAACCTGTCCCAGTTCCCAGAATCACCCTGTATATCGAAAATACGGTCGGAGAAGTCCAGTTTATATTTAATTGACTCTCGTATTGAAACCTATACGTGTGCAGTCCCTGAAGATAATTCTCTTCGCTTAATTTCACTCCTGATCATACTGAACAACTAAATATCAAGAAATCTGTGTATTACAAATTTTTTAGAATATAATGGTACAATGTTTTAGTATTGATTGTAAATTTTTGAGAATTGCGAAGTATTTCATGAAGTATTAATTGTTCAATGACTTTATACCAGAGACGGGCAGTATCTAAATTAAAAAGTAATCAAATAAATTTTAGATAAGATACACAGTATCTTTTGTCTTTTATTCGAAGTCGGGTGAAGCGCGAGAATTTATCTGTATCTTTATCTCTCAAGCGCCTGGTTTGGAAAGTTTATTTATCCTGCCTCTTCGATAATTTTCTGGTCATCTTCGAGATATATTTGAAAGTCGGATACAGCGCCACGATGTATCTTACGGATTTATGTGGAGTTACTTGGTCGCATAGTATCCGTCCGATTTTATTGGAACAAATAGATACAAAATCATGTGGCTTATTTGAATCCAGATGTCACGCGAGATTTATCGGTTATCTTTATCCGTTATTTGAAGCTCGATTTAGCTAGACGATTTCAAATAACCGACCTCTTTATCCGACGTTGCCAAGTAGTAATACGTAAATACGTACCACGGTATAGTGACTCCCATTAATATTCGAACACAACACATTATATTATATTATACATTACCATATACTATATTATATTAAGGTATTAAGACAATTTTATAAGGAACTCTTTAGATTATGTACAGATACATGTACATAGACATTGCATGCAATGCATTTTTCTGTCTACGATTCCGAATTACCGACTCTGTAGAAAATGCTCTGGTACGGTAGCGGACTCTATCGAAATGGAACGGTCAGCTAGTAAAATAAAATTCCTTGATGAACTTCGAAAGAAAGGTTTCAATACTGGCACCGTCTAACTTATCGGATTTGTGGCGTGTTGAGACTTGTTTTCATCAGCAAACTATTTACAATCGATTAATAATGTTTCCATGGCAGAATTATGAATTGTAAAAAACATTAATAACTGATAGTGACACGCTTACATTGTTGTCTGCAGAAGGCACACGACGCGACGCTCCATATGGACGTGATTCAGTATCAGAGGCAAAATTGTAAGGAGTAGCATATTGGCATTTAACAACTAAATCCAATATTATTTCTTATTAACGTTATCATAATGTTATCATTACCTGTCGATTCAAAATGTTTTCCTGAACAAAATGTGCCCAGACACGGTATAAATCGAATAATAATATAGTCGAGTTGTACTGCTTTTTTGTTGGTCCGTGTTTGCATGCTGTCCTTTTCTATCTACGTTGGCCGCTGTCGAAGCGGCCACAAATATATACATATGTATATGTATAAGTGTAATGACAGACGACGATCCCTGCCGAATGATCCCGCGAGTAGAAGAACGAAACATGTGTTAGTTTGTTTTGGCTGAAGGTGTACGTTGTTTTAAACAAATGCAATCTTTTCATAGAACGGAACTTTTTAAAAATTTGGAAAAAATTAGGTCTTCCAAAACACTGTTGCACCGAATCTTTCTTTTATTTCTGCGATCGGAACAAGGACTCAAACCTTTCACGGAAACCCCTTTCGTGTGTTGCGGCAACGTAACAAATATTTTAATTCATTGTTTCAATTTTATTGTCTTAAAATAATATTGTGAATGGTTAACTTGTTACTTATTTAGTACTTTTCCAGATGATTTAAATCATCGATGTCTTTGATTATAAATTCTTGCATTTTCTATAGAGTCGGTAATTGAGAACCGTAGACAGAAAAATGCATTGCATGCAATGCAATGTCTACGTCTATGTACGTGTATCTGTACATAATCTAAAGAGTTCCTTATAAAATTGTCTTAATAACTTAATATTTAGCAGAGTACCGATGGAGAAACCCAATGACATTTTTATTTATGGTAGACTTTCACTCATTGCAAAACGTGACGAATATTATTTAAATAATAAAAATGTATGTGGGAGCGCGAGCGTTCCCTCCGCGAAGGCGTCTCGATGCGACGTTTCGGAACGTTGCGATCGTTCCCGCCATGGAGACGCATCGACGATTCGGGAAGCTTCGAGAAGCGTGGCGACCGTTGCGAGTATCGACAATTCGGAAGCTTCGAGAAGCGTGGCGACCGTTGCGATCATCGAAGATTCGAGAACGCGGAAAAACAAATAAAACGCGCGGAGGCGCCGGGCCTGGGGGTCTTTCGTCTTCGAACCACGAGCGTGAGCAGTTGATTGTACGTTGAACCTATTTTCTGGACCTTTCATATTAAATTCTTGTTTTATTGAACACTTTGTTAGTCCGTTACCCGTCTCAATCCTACATGTATTAGTTGAAACATTTGTTTAAATAATAAAAATTGATTTGTTTAAACAATTGCTTAAATAATAAAAATGTATTTGTTCAAACAATCGTTTAAGTAACAAAAATATATTGGTGTAAAAAATCGTTTAAGTAATAAAAATGTATTGGTTTAAACATTTATTTCAATAATAAAAATTGATTTGTTTAAACAATCGTTTAAATAATAAAAAGTGTTCGAATATTAATGGGAGTCACTATACCATAGTATGTACTTACATATTACGACGTACGTATTACGACTTGTCAAGGTCGAATCAAGAGGTCGGTTATTTGAACACAACTCGTGACGAATAAAAAAATTGAATAAATCATCTTCGTACATCGAGCTTCGAATAAATCTCAAAGTTACGCTGAAAATCATACGTCGAAAATCAAACATACATTTTCGTAACGAGTATCTGACGGGATTCACCGTAAGATAAATAGTGAAGCTGCCTTCGACTCTCAAACAATCGTCAAAGATACTCTGAAAATCATCAGCTATATCTTACAAATAACGCCTCTCAAATAACTTCTCGCCGCTAGAGGCGTTCAATACGCATACGCCGTTACTTCGAGATTCAATAAACTGCAGATCACGAATGAAAATTGTGAAGAGTATCTTACAGATAAACTATGGTGAATATGTATTTCAGAAAAATTAGTACAAATAAAATATAACTTTCGGTTATCTTTTATTTGAAAATTTTAGATAAATATTTGCCCATCTCTGCTTTATACTATGCCTAATATTTATTTTCAAAACCAAAATTGTGGAAGTATTCATACACCTAATTCTATTTAGAAAGAAAGTACATTTGTATAGGGTGTCAAGAAATTATGCGTAAAATCCGTTACAACGTGATTCTACACCTTAGGATCGGCGAAGATTTGCAAAAAAGGTTTGGTGCAAAATTGACCTTGACTGACTTTTTCAAGGTGTTTTATTTCCATGACACTTTTCTTTCGTAGTTAAATGAGATACGAATAGCTTTGCAATGTCCCGAATGATTTTATTCTTGCAACATAACGTAAACCCATTCATGAAGAAGCTCGATCTATACATATGACCTGTTCTTCTTTTTGCAAGTGAATTCGAGATCTACCTGCTATTCGATGTATCGACATATGACATAATATTAATTCTTGGTCATCAAATTACATATTACATATTCAAATTACATATTGCTATTGGTCTAGCCGCTGAAAATCACGTTGTTTTGGAACATCATCTTCATCAGCAAAATTGTTGTTAAAGTTTTTTTACATTACACCTTCTACTCGTCGAGAAGAGAAAAAGTTTGAAAGGAATCGTATATAGCAAACAAATAGTTATTGAGATGTAAGCTGTTGAAGGTTTTGCAAAATTTGATTGTGTGGAGTTATACCTATTGACAAAAGCCTGCTACTACGTTCCACCTGACCGTGTCGATGAGACAGAACATAATCGTGTGCATGCCTCGAGCAGACAAATTTAATGGGACATTCATCACTAGGTCCATACCAAATCATTGTCACTCTGCACATTCGAGAAATGACAAAACATTAAAGAATACCTTATATCCAATATGTTATACGCACGAATACTAATTCTACATTATAAAATACTCATGTAAAGTATACTTACAAGTTTTTCAGACTCTTTGTTCCTCCGTCGGATCCACAGCACACTATTATTTACTCACGTGAATACATCCGAGTAATTGTGCTTGTCTTCCGGACTCGATGTGGGCACATTTTCCGACACACTTTCTCGCATATGTCTAGTTTATGTCTAACCACTTCAAATGTGTTTGAAGTCTCGTCTATTTAAGAATGTGATCTTGAAGGAATCGAATGTCTGAACTCGCAAGAATCAATATTGCCAGATGATTCTCGAAAAATCAATACCTCCTTGGAAACGATTTCTTTTGTTTCAATCGATCAGCCTTGATCGAATACATTGTATGCTGTGAGAGCAGAGTTTTCGCGTCGAAATCGCATTAAAATCGCAGTATTATTTTGATCGTGGTTGGAGTAACTTCTTCTCCTTCGATGTCACAATTTCGAGAAGAGTGTTGTGTAGCGTTTTGTGCTTCGAAAATGGGCTCGGAAAGACAGACACAGTTATTTGGACGTATTCGCGTGAGGAAATAATAGTGTGCTGTGAATCCGACGGAGGAACAGAAGATTCTGAAAAATTTGTAAGTATACTTTACATTAGTATTTTGTAATGTAGGATTAGTATTCGTATGTATAACATATTTGATATAAGGTTTTTTTTTCATATTTTGCAATTTCAAATTTATTATCCGAATGCACAGAGTGACAAAGATCTGGTACGGACCTAGCGATGAATGTCTGTTTAAATTTCTCCTGTATCGAGGCACGCACACGATTACATATGTTCTGTCTCATCGACACGGTCAGGTGAACTGCAGTAGTAGGCTTTTGTCTATACGTATAACTCCACACAATCAAATTTTTTCAAAAACTTGAAGAGCTTGCAACGAGACACGTACGTCTCGTTGCGAGCGAATTTGCGACCAGGCCCGCACCAATCACCGGCTAGGACCAGCCGCGCGCCAATCCGCGAATCCGGCCCGGGCGCGGACCAATCGACGTGTACCGAAGATTCGCGAACGAGCACACGAGGTCCGCGCTCGGGCTATAAAGATCGCGACGAAACCACCCGAGAGCGGAGTTGGTCTGGAGCAGCTCTCGGGCGAACACCCGAGCCCAGATCCTCTCGCAGCCGCGCGGAATCGTGCTAGCCTCGGTCTACTATCGGGCGAACACGCCGAAGCGCTGGGATCGGCCGAGGTGTACGTGGGTTTACGTCCCATACGCCGAAACCGAGACCGCGAATAGGTTCTGGGAGGCAGTCGATCAACGGCCTGCTCTTTTCAGAGCACCGTAGTTTCGACACTCCGGACCGTGATCCCCACTCCTCGGACCCGTCCCCGCATCCCGCGCTCCTGTCCGAGATTCCGCGCTGCGCTCCAGGCGTTTAGTCTCCAACCGACCGCAGCAGCGTGTGGAGCTCGCCTCACGGTATACTACCGGGGACGAGCGACCTCGCCGGTTTCGAGTCGTAGACACTAGGTTTACGTCTGCGTCTACGTACTCGAGCCGTGGCCGCGCGGGGACGACAAACGGAGCGTTCCGCGAATCCCGCACCTCCTCTCCGCGCCCCGCGAGCCCAGCCGACGCAGGAAACGTCGCCAATTCACGATCTCTTGCTGGGCCGCGGCCGTTACAACCACCTCGCCGAGGCGACCGCGCGACAAGAATCGTGGGGGTTCGGGACCGCGCCGAGAGCGCCCGATCGCCGTGCCGACGCCAAGCGAGCCCGGCTCGCCCTGCGCTCCCCGCACCGCCGTACCGCGCACCGTACCGAACCTGATTCCGGTTTTCTGCCGTCGTCCACCGGCGGACGGCGCCCACCGCGATACTCCAGACCACCGGGACCAGTACCAGTACCGGAGATACCAACGCTCCGCGTGTAGAGTAGGATTAAGCCGCGTTAATAGTAGATAAGGGCGCTAGATTTAGGTTAGGATTAAGCTCGCGTTATTCGACCGTAATTTAGGTCCGCGCCGTTACCGGGTGTCCACACTCACGGTTCATTTTCTTTTTTGTTTCTTTGTAACCAGGCCGGCCGAGAGACAGGCCCCCGCCGAGACTCCGTCGCCGGACCAACGGGGAATCCGGCCACCGAGAATAATTAAAATAAAACATTATCATTTCTTTCATTATTAACCGAGCGTTTTTCATTTAATCACCTCGCTCCCCCCTCCCCAAAGAACCCTGGCCGCTGAGCCAATTCGGGGAGGGCTCGCACGCCTCGCAGCGCGTCCCGCAACGAGGCATGCACCGTTACAAGCTTATATCTCAATAACTATTTGTTTGCGACATCATGTTCCTTTCAAACTTTTGCTCGTCTCGATGAGTAGAAGGTGTTTATAACAAAGAAAACTTAACAGCAATTTTCTTTGTTACACACAATTTTGCTTCAAGTGTCTTTTACAAATGTCCACCGATCCAGAGGTGTAGATTCACCCCTAGGATGGATGACTATTACTTTTTGTAAACCCTGTACACTGCAACTACTGCGTTGCACTTGCATGAAAAGTTGTACAATATCATAGATGATAGTGGCTTGCAAAAACGGTGTGGTTAATATACGTTTTTTCACTTCGTTTGAAAGAGAACTATAGCTCGGTATGGTTACTAGGATCACCTTGGACTTTCAACATGCCTGATACGTATAGATATACAGATTCCGAAAAAACTCACAAAATTCGTGATACCCACTGTAAACTAAATAAACATTTGACAAATACAATAAAGTAGTAAATATATTAGATTAATTTGTTTCAAATAATTATTTTACACTAATATTAGTACTACATCGATCTCTTTCTTATGTTCGTAGAGAAATAACATATTAAAAAGAAATATGTTAAGATTGATTAGAAAGCATTGACGAATAATTAAAAACGTGTGTTAATGACAATATCTGCACAGTGAGTATCACTCAAATATAATACAAGAAAAATATTGTGCACCTGTATGGTATGTCAGTGAGATTCGACTGACTGTGTGAGTGCGGCACTCGGGGCATTGATGTTGTATCTCGAACACCACAAACAGCTAACTCATGGGCAGATCCAGATAAACTTCGATCACTTCCCCTACCACCACCGGTTGTATTACCTGCAGCATGTTGTAAAGTGCTAGGTGTTGTGGCCGAGGTCGAAGGAAGTTTCTTTTTGGTTTGTCCACCGAAGGTAAAAAATCTACAATATGGAAATATTAACGTAAAATATGTTTTTGTTACACTGAAATACACGGTGATTCAGCTAATTGTGTCACCTAAATTACTTGTAATTTGTTGTTACTCTTGAAACTTTCATTTCAATCATTTTTTCATATACCAAACAGTTTACATATAAGTTAGATGGCACACTTACAATAGCTAAATCACCTTGTACTTATATCTTGTACGTCTAATATTTCAAAACTAATGTCATTATGATTTAATTAAACCAAAATTATTTACTATTCATGGTGTATGAGAGTACATATTATAGAGGAGTAACTAAAACTATATGTGTAATAAATATATTATTGTGCAGTGTACCTCTTTTTTTGTAAAGGTTGCACACCAGCTGCTAAAAGATTTCGATACTGATCAGAGCGAATAAATCTAGGATAACAATCCTTTTTCAAAAGTAGCGTATAAACGTGTTCAGCAGCGGAATCGAATGTAAATCGGCTGGGACTCTTCATTTCTTGATGGACCTTTTCCATCGTTTTTCCATCAATATTTATTTCACAGGGTGCTCCAGGTGCCAGGAATTCTCTAAACGAGTGACGTCAGTAAGATTTAGCTTTATTTCAATCCGTTTATCTCGTGTCTACAAAATAACAGTTCATTATTATACATACCTGAAAATTTCGTTGACTTTATCAGGTATTTGCGTTTGAAAACTCCGTCTTAAGTCTTTAACCGCCAACCAAAATCGTATGTTTTCATGACTATACTCTTTTCTTAAGTAATTTGTGAATTCTTGCAAGCCTGTATCAGAAAGCAACAAGTTAAAACAAATATTTTTTTGCATTAACATATACACAAGACTACCAATAATATTGTGATAATACCGCGTGACCGCTCTTAACAACAAGTATACATATGTATGTTAGTAGAACATACAGGCTGTCCCAAAAATGTTGTATTTCCTCGAAAGGGGTGATTCCTGACACAATTTGAAATAACTTTTTCCATTGCGAAAATGTTATCCGCAGCTTCGTTAATGAGTTATTAACAAAAGGCGCGGACCAATCAGAGCGCGGATACAGCAGGCGAATTTTGATTCAGCCAATGCCAATGTCACGCTCAGCGGAAGCTGTCGCCGAGCCGGGATCCCTCTGCTATAGCCACGTTCTGATTGGTCTGTGTTTTTCGTTAATAACTCCTTAATAAAGCCGCGGAGAACATTTTCGCAACGGAAGAAGTTACTTGAAATGATCTTTGATGAATTATCCCTTTCAAGAAAGTACGACATTTTTGGGACACCCTGCATGTTAATAGGCATAAGTAAATATACATATTGTTACTAGTGTGGATAAGTATCGATCGATTGTATTGATGTCGAGAGATATTGATACATCGAGTGATCCTCGTTGCATCGTCGTTTGGGAAACGATGATCTAACAAGGGCAAAATAGAGTCGGTGGATGGACGCCGTGTTGAACGGACGCGGAAAGATAAGTTCCTCTCCTCTCCCTAATAAAGAGTTACCTTAGCTATAGCAGTTTCGTCATTGTATCTAGGATGCGAAGTCTGATGCCAGAAGTGGGATGATTCTGAATCTAAGTAATAGTGCGAGTACAAGGAATGTGGCGATGGTTAGCGATGCTAGGACGTCGTTGGAGGAATATTTTGCCGTTTTGGAGGGAAGACTGGTGAAACGACTGGCGGAGCAGTTGGACGTTCAGCAGGCCAGATTTGATCAAATAGCTAATTCTCTTCAGACTATCGCTTCTAACATCTCTTGCGTTTCCAACGTAGCTTGTCCGCGTGTTGAGATCGAAAATACTAGGGATGTGGGTGTGGACAATCGCGAGTTCGGTAAGTGTCTCTTTCACGACTTCCGTTCCTAATCGCGCTAAACCCGATAAATTTAATGGATAGGGTTCATGGACGTTGTATTTGACGCAGTTTTTGACTCTGGCCAAGATCAATAATTGGGACGAACGAACAAAGGCGGTAGCGCTATTAGATTCACTCGAAAGGGAGGCTCTCCCGGTGTTAGCGTATTTGGAGGAATCTAAACAGACCATTTTTGGCGAGTTAGTGGCAGGTTTAAATGTTTGTTATAGCA
This sequence comes from Halictus rubicundus, assembly GCF_050948215.1. Classification (NCBI taxonomy): domain Eukaryota; kingdom Metazoa; phylum Arthropoda; class Insecta; order Hymenoptera; family Halictidae; genus Halictus; species Halictus rubicundus. The sequence goes on from NC_135162.1 coordinate 1,773,190, forward strand.
GCGAGCACTTGCTTCAGTTGGATCGCTACAAGTTTTATAATTGCAAGCAAGGGATTGGGGAGTCCCTTTAGGCTGTGGCCGAACAGATCTGCCTTTTGTTCCGATCGGTTTTCGCGAGTCTTCCCGTCGAATGTCAGGACAAACAGGCGCGAGAGAAATTTGTCGAAATGATCAAGAACGACGATTTGCGAAATGACGTCACCCTAGCATCGATTAATGTAACATCTTTAAGCACGGTTCTGGAAGTAGCTTTGAGGGTAGAAGCGTTGTACCGCTCCATTTATGAAAGGAATCTGTCTTCGACAATTCCTTCCGACAATCGTCGTCCTGGTGGTCGCAGGCTCGTTTTCAGTATCAGCGTAAGAATTTTCAGGTTGGTCAAAATAGTGCTCCGCCACGGAACTATAACGTGGATCGTGGAAATAGCGGGGTTGTTTATTGGAGCTTTGGAAAACCCGAACATTTTTCGTATAATTATTTTGTTGCGAACCAAGGTGCGAACTCGGAGGGTTCACAGTTTCAAAATAAGAATAGAGTTCCTCCATCGGGAAGCGGGAAGGGGTCTAAGTAAAGGGGGTTGCGGAGACGTCGGTAATGGTGCGCACAGAAAATCCGCGTTCCTCAGAGAATTTTTTAGGTAACGGTATTTATGTGAACGGTTTTATTTTTTAATTAAGATGCGAGGAAGTTTGTCATAGACACTGGGTCGACGGTGTGGCTTGTAAACTTGATTACGGTTACGGGCGAGTCTGTTAGAGTTTTCGGAAAAAGGAAAGCTCAAGTCAGGATCGGGAAATTTAGTGCGGAGCATGAGTTTTATTTTACGGATATTAAGGACGATTGCATTTTGGTTCTAGATTTCTTGACGAGCATAATTGTTTGTTAGATTTAAAGAGAAGTAATCTTTCTTTTGAAGATGGTAGAAGCGTTGATTTTGTAGGTTGTGGAACGTTGAAGGAATCGATGACTGCGGAAATCGATTCTGCAGCTGTAAGTGAATGTGCAGTTTCTGAATGTATAGGTTATGAGTGTAGCGTTGTCAGTAATGACAGGCAGGCAGAAGAGAAAGCTGAAGTTGGCGAACTGGATACTGTGAATGTAGGAAATAATTTTATTGAGAAGGGAATTGAAGTTAGTAAGATCAATGCCGTGAATGAAGGGGATAATTTTGATGAATTTTCGAAACCTGATGGTATAGCTTTTTAGAATTCGCGTGTTCGTTAATTGAGCGGTAACAATAGTTAAATTAATTAACTGGTAAAATTACGTTTAATATGGTTTATTTGTAAAATAATAACTTTAAGAGAGAAATGTACGTGATACTCGTGAGACATGTACAGATGGAATGAAAGACGAGAAACAAAATGTAATAAAAATGAAAAGTTAAAATAATTGCTTTTTTTAAATTTCCTAGACAACATTAAACAAACAACATTAAACAAGAAAAGAGAAGGAGAAAGCAAGAAGGCCGCGATTAGGGTGCATCCTCAAATGTAAACAATGGAAAGCGTCTTCAGGAGTGATCAATGAGAAAGAGCGGCCGCGGCTTCAAGAATTGCTTTCTCCTTCTCGAAGCGCTCGAAGCGCCAGGACGGCACGCGGGAGAAACGACGCATCACTGAGGCGCCACAGCTTCAACCGGTGACGGGGAAAGGTCTGATCTGCCCGAGCATGTGAAATCGTTATTTGAAAGCAATTCAGTGAATTTGAGTGAAGAAGAGAAGAGCGACTGCTATTTAGAACTGGTTTTGAGTAGGAAAAGATTTGGAGAAAAGCCTTCTAGAAAAATTGTATCTTCTTTGTCACCAGAGGCTAGGTTCTATTTTCTTATTTGGGACTGCATTCAAATTAGGAACGGTCTACTATTTACAAAATGTGAATCCGCGGGCGGTCAGAAAACAATTTGGTTGTTCCAAAGGGAAAAAGTCACTACCAAAAGCTATCTGATCACGAGAACGCGAGTCACAACCACCAACACCTCGGTTGTCCTACCACTTCAGAGTTTCAACCCTACTTCGGGGGCTTGGTGGGAGGATCTAGGGTACTTGAAACGGGCTCAAGCGTTTGCCAAGGCCGCACATGCTTGGTGACCGAACTTTGGGTTTTTCCAGACATCTGGAAACCATCCGAGCTGTAGTTTCAAGCAGCCGAACGCTAAAAGCCGGCTGAGCCTAAGAGACGACCGATTTTGAGTGCTTTATGGCAAGGGACTGCATCGAAGAGACCCAGGTACGGACGGCAACACGATCAAGCCAAGTGGCGATAGGCCCATCGCCGTAGCCAAACTACAAAAGTCACGTACCGGGCCTACTGCAGAATAACGATGCCTCTGCCATAAAACATCGCTCAACGCGAGCCCCTACAGAAGTCCTTATGAATAGAGCTATTACTTATGAGATACCCTGGTACCCGGGTAAACAAAAATTACCCGAACACCAGGATATCTCATGAATAGACTGCGGATCTTTATGCAAAATAAAAATTGTTTGGATCAATTGCAAGAAGCAGAAGACATATTACGACTACTTATTTTCTTTAACGATCTTAATAAATCTAAAATAATATATTAACGTTTTTAGATTCTTTTAATTTCTTTATTGTTTTAAATTGCACCAACTCATTTTTGCCATAAATGCATATCAACCCCAGTTTACTCATGAGATACCTGAGTAAATGAGATAGTTTTTATTATTATGACATGAAATAGTTGACAGTAGATTTTCTCAATGTTTACAAAGCAATCCGTGTTCAGTATTTTTCTACAAAAATAAACATATTTCATTTTAAAATAATTGATCATTTCTGGGTAGTTTTGCTCTACCCGAGTATCTCGGATAGCCGGATATCTCACATACCCGGGTAAAGGTACTAGCTCTACGTACAGTCGGTCACGAAAATATTCGGACACCACTATAGTTTTAACTATTATGGTCCGTACTTCAGAAATTTATGCAATAAGAACAAAAAGAGGTTTCACGTATGTTACTATGCAGTGTGTAGTTAACAAAAACATAAGAGATATTTATTTACGATAAGTGATTACATAAATAATAAAAGAAAAATGGACAGTACGCTCATTTTCACGTTCATTTTTTGTTTTATGACGTGCCGTAATCACGTTGGCATATTACAAATTATTCTTTTTAAATAATCTTGCCCAATACGTAGCCATTCTTCTTGCAGACGTCTTTTTAGTTCATTCTTATTGTTTATGGGAGTTGTTCGAATTCGGCGATCTAATTCATCTCATAAATTTTCAGTGGGATTCAAATGTGGCGATTGCGGTGGTGGGTGTAAGACATTCTTGCAAGTGTATAATAAGAATTCTTGCACAATACACGATTTGTGCTTTGGGTCGTTATTCTGATAAAATTTTATCCCACTTTGAAGTCCCATATTATCAGCACTTTTTTAAAAATTGTTTTGCAAATTGTGCAGATACCTATCTTTATCGAGGATGTCGTCGATAAAGACTAATTCGCCTACTCCACGAGCCGAAATACAGCCCCACACCATCGCAGACCCACCACCGTGTTTCTTCTTTCGATTTCCGCCATACTCTAATTCTTCCATCGCTTCCATAAATATTGAATTTAGACTCGTCCGCGAAAATTACGTCTTCTCACCACTGACTTTCCTTTGAAATATAGTTTTTTGCAAAATTCAGTCTCTTCATCCTGTTGTTCGCGTTAATATACGGCTTTTTTGAGCTATTCTTCCATTATAGCCCTTTGATAGTAACACTCTTCTTATGTTTTCCGGATGCACTGATATTTCACGGTCATTATTTAATTCAGCTGCTAACTTTGGAGCAATTATCGGAGGATCACATTTGATTCTCCTAATTATGGAGCGTTTATCACGAGTATTGAGGATCGGTTTGCGTCCGCCTTGAGGGATAGATTCAATTCTATCTTCGTTCTTGTAACGTCGCATAATATCCCATACCGTGCTCTTACTAATATTTAATAAATTTGCAATTTTGCGAATCGATTTCCCTTTTTCCTGATGAAAAATTACTAATTGTCGCATATCAAACGACGTGTTCTCACTTTTCCGACCCATTTCGCACAAATTTTGAGAAAGACTGACAAATATTCGATCTCTAACATACTCTGTACATAATATGAATGATATGTTTACAAACATTGTTTCAGTCAGTTCCTGGAACCTGGAAACTTGAGAAGTATAGCAAGTGTCCGAATGTTCGTGACATGAAAACGAGCGTACTTTCCATTTTTCTTTTATTATTTATGTAATCACTTATCGTAAATAAATATCTCTTATGTTTTTGTTAACTATACACTGCATAGTAACATACATGAAACCTCTTTTTATTTTTATTGCATAAATTTCTGAAGTACGGACTATAATAGTCAAAACTATAGTGGTGTCTGAATATTTTCGTGACCGACTGTATGTATGAAGAGGCTTGTAGTATTAACACGTTCGCGGACGTCAATGCTATAGCATTCATTTTCATAGTGATGCAAAATGACATAAATGCTACAGCATTCAAATTTTAAAGCCAATTTTTATTCATTTAATTTTATACAACCTTAAGTTTTTGTAATTAATATACATTTCAAAGTAACGACCAACTATCATTACTAATGACAGTTAACTTATTATTATTGTTTATGTCTAATCAGATTTCGGATAGTACAACTAGTTTCAAGAAAAATTGCCTGTCTATTTTTGCAGCTCACTGAAATTTTTACTGTCCGTGAACGTGTTAACGATTTTACATCTAATTTAAAAAACAAAATGGATTCTATTCATACATTTATTCGTAATCGGCAAGGAATTTCGTCGCAAAAGATGAAACGTAATTACGATTCTTGTCGCGTAGCGAAATTTCCTTTAGAATCAATAGTGTCCGAGGAACCGTTGCTGGCCGAGGATTTAGTTTTTTATCATCACATAGCACAGGGTCTTGGGCCCTAACCATAAAAATTACAACCATACCTGCGAGAATCATTCGGAGATGCGCTTCGGACGACCGTTAGAAAAATTCGGGGTTTCCCGTTTATTTTTACAACCCCTGTACACTCCATAAGCTCTGGTCAACGATATTCTTAACTCCGCCTTTTTTTTCTAACAATCAACTTCCCTATCCCATTTTTAAACGCCCCAGCGTAACACATAAATATGTAGTAAGACGGAGCGGCGGATTCATGATTCTTGAATCTTGACTTCTGTAGCATTCGCATTACGCAAAGGTCACTCTTGTAAATATCTTGTCAGTTCGATCCTACAGTTTCTTGTAATAAACTATAATATACACTTGGTCCACTGGTTCATCATTCATTTAATACAGTCCACTCAAAGAAGCATAGAAGTGCGAGTTTAACTATAGCAAGTAATAGAAACCGCGCACACAACATTTTGGTCCTTCGAGCCGGATCTGAGACAAGTGAACAACTGTTTAATCAATTCGAGGATAGTTGGTGACAAGTGAAGTTTTGGTTCGATAAGTGTAGTTGGATCACCACAGAAGTCCAACATACACATATCCAGATCCGGGAGCAGCTGTAAAGGACGCCTTTAACAAGGAAGCCGCCAACGGACACCGGAGGACCCATCGTGGAGGCATCATCGAACATCGTGGGATCAGCATCGAGGCATCGCAACAACATTGGATTTGCTACAGCATCGTAACATTTCCAGAAGTCAAGCGTCTGTAGGGTGAGTCCACGAATCAATTTCGATTTAAATAGCGTCGATCTCGATTTCGGTAGTTAGAGCACTTATTATTGTAAAATGGCTAACCAACAAGAGTCAGTTCAATTGAAAGGTTTTATGAGACAACGGGCTTCAGTAAAGGGGCAGATTACACGTATAGAAACGTATTTGAACGAACAGGAACATTTTGACATACATAAATTACAAATTCGTAAGGAAAAGGTTGTAACAGACCTGGTTGCGACGGATACCGAGATCCGCCGGTACCCGCGAACGTTCTCCGCGACCCCCGCGTCGCCGAACCGATCTTGGCGGTAAACGGAAACCGCCATGATGCAAAACCGCCCCGCCGGATGCGTGACGCCGCCGGAACATCCGCCGCGAATCACCCCGCGCCGCACCCCCTCGCCTAGCGAAGAGGTAAGGACGAGCAGGCCGTCGGGTTCTCTTCGTTTTCCGACCTCACGGTACGCGGATGTGCCAAACGCGCCAGAGTACGCAGCCGAAAAGTTTTCTTTAGTACCGCCCGCCGAACGAGCCCCGGGAAGTACGCGTGCGTTTTCGGGTGCCACTGCCGCGCAGTTTCCACGCCGTCGCGATCCGTGAAATCCGCGTCCGCCGCCGAGACCACTCCTGAGGCCATGGACCCCGCCGTGGTACGTTCCCCCGCGTGGGACCCGGGCCGAAAAACCGCGATCCGCGATCCACCGCTCCGCGAGCCGTGACCCGCGAACCGCGAATGAGCGTGAACGAACAGTGAGCCGCATGCAAAACACGTGTTGTTGACCACCGCGAACCTTGGCACGGCGAGCCAAATCCGGCCGCGAGGACCCGTTGTACGAGATCCGCGGTAAACGGACACGTTACAAGGTAATCGAGTTGAGCAAGACGTTCGAAAACATGCAACTTAGTATAGAACTAGAAGACGAAGCTTCAGAGTATGACGTCGAAAGAGAACAGTTTGAACGGAATTATCATAAGGTAAGGAGCACGATCAATAGACATATTGAAGGATTACGATCTCCGCAAACAACAATCAATACATTTAGAAGCACGGATTCACCAAATACAGTAATGATAAAACAAGAGAGCACACTTTTACCGAAGATACAGATAATGCCATATGACGGTAGTCCAATTGAATGGCATAGTTTTCACGACACTTTTAAGACATTGGTCCATGATAATCAAGACCTACCAGCCGTACAGAAATTTCACTTATTGAAGAATGCATTACGTGGGGTGTTCCGTCGTAAAAACCTTCTGCAAAGGGACGTCGGTACAACTGTGAAGGTCAGTTAGACTAACCACCCGCGGCATAATGACCATGACCGCCATAAAAAACCTACCGTAGTTTGGCGTAGTCAAAAATCCGAATAACCTCAGCTGACGATCACATGTTGACCTGCGAACCGTTAGCGTACCGAAATGTATAGTTTTATAGCCGTAGCCGCCTGTAACCAAATGTACCTTCCACTCCCACTCTTCCTAATTTTCCACCACTTCCAACACCTTCCAAAAACATCCTTCAACCAATCATAGACAACTTCCTAAGACCACACCCACATCCGAGCCTACCTTATTCCAAAATATTGTAACAACAACAGAACTGTCTGATACATCGAACTGTCTAGTACACCGAGCTGTCTAGAAGTTACCGAAGGCAAGCCGAGTCTTGCATTTAGAAATAAAGACTAGTTCTCCGGAGTTTGAAATTACACTCATTCGCCGTTAACCCTTACCCAGTCGCGAGCCGATTCTCCCCAATTCCGGGATCGACGCGACACCACATGGGGAAACATCGTCGGTAATTTCAGGTTTAAATGCTTCAGAAACTAATTACTTGGTAGCATGGGATTTGTTACAAAAACGGTGTAATAAACCACGGTAAATTGTACAATCACATTTGAAGGCTTTATTTGAATTGGTAGAAGTAACACGCGATGATCCTGCGAGTTTAAGATATTTAGCGGAACAAGCACGAATGCACGTAAGTGCATTAATGACATTAGGCCATCCTACAGCACAATTGGATGCAATATTATGATAGTTTATTTAATTAGTAAAAAGTTAGACAAAAATACACGGCGCGGGTGGGAGCGTACTTTGGAGAACGATGAGATGCCAACATTCGAGCAATTGTTGAGATTTATAAACAAGCGAGCGCGTGGTGAAGAAATTCAATCGGAGGTTTCTATTGCACCTAGACGAAATACGCAACAGGACCGTTATAAACAAGGTAGAATTAATACCAAGGGACATGCATATGTAGCGGTAGCAAACACGAACAAGTGTGGAATGTGTAAGGAGAATCATGAATTATTTCATTACAAACATTTTTTACAAGCAGCAGTTCGTGACCGCTTATAAATCGTAAAAAGATACAAACTTTGTATCAATGGTCTGCGGTCCGATCACTTAGTCGGTAGTTGTCTATCTAGTGGTTGCAAGAAATGTAACCGAAAACATAACACTCTGCTACATTTCAATAATGAAGGTAGAGTCATTAGTAGTGATAATCCTACACCAGTAGGAAATCAGTCAGAAATTGTCGGATCGAATACGACTGCATTAACGGTTACATGCGGTTCGGAAGTGCTATTGGGTACAGCTCAGATTAGATAAGATAAGTAGTTAGATTAGATAAGCTTAATAAAGAGCATGATTGTCGCGTATTGTTGGATGGAGGTTCCCAAACTAATTTTCTGACTAACGAATTAGCAGAAAAATTACAGTTAGAAAGGCAGAAGGTTAATTTAACATTATCAGGCTGGGGTCAACAAGAAAGCAGTGCACAACAGTTGGTAAAAACCTTAGTCAAGGCGCGTGATAGTTCGTTTTCAACGCAGGTATCATATATATCGCTACCCTCTATTACCGGAATGTTACCATCAAGACAGGTTAACCGTTCGTCACTGCAATTACCGCAAAATATACAATTGGCTGATCCTGGTTTCCATAGACCAGGAAAAATAGATGCATTGTTAGGGAACACTTTGTTCTTCAAATTGTTAAGTATTGGGCAAATTAAATTAAATAATAGCGCGGTAATTCTGCAAAAAACATTATTAGGCTGGATAGTCACTGGCGAAGAAAATTTACAAATGACGCATACAGCACCTACATTAGCAAATTCATTTCCTGTAACGACATCCTTAGATAAGGCACTAAGCAAATTTTGGGAAATTGAAGAAGTTGTAGAAAGACGGTATCTATCAGCACAAGAAAGGGCCGCGGAAGAATTGTTTAATCAAGGCACCGTACGAGACACAGATGGTCGATATTGTGTGAGATTACCATTCAATCAATGGTGGCTTGAACACCAGAATCTACTTTCAGATAGCCAAACGGGTTTCCGTAAAGGACAGTCATGTATAGATAATGTCACCAGGCTAATGTTATACATTCAGGAAGGATTTTTTGAGAGAAAAGACACCTTGGCAGCCTTCTTGGATGTCCAGGATACTTTTGATAACGTGAATAGTGATATTTTGTTGAACAAATAGACCTCTGTAGGTTGCACTAATCGTTTAATTCGATTTGTTTTTTTAACATATAAAAGAGAAATATTCACAAGTCTGACAGGCGATGAAGTCAGATTTGTATTCAAAGGTGTCCCTCAAGAAGGTGTATTAAGCCCACTTCTCTATTTAATATATGTTTAAAAAATCACTAACAATTTGCCAAAAAATATTTGTATATCTCAATTCGCAGTTGATATTGCAGTTTATTCAAGAATTTCTCCATTAAGCGAATACAAACATCTTATAGAAAGATCTATTTCCATTATAAAGTGTAACCTTCTTTCATTAGGATTGGAACTAAGCCCACAGAAAACAGATCTCCTTCACTTTAATAACAAAAAGATCCTTCCTGGACAAACTGAAATTTCAGTAGATGGTTGCCCCATCAAATCTAGCTGCTTCACTCGATTTTTAGGAATAATTTTAGATTACGAACTATCTTTCAAAATTCATTTATCACATGTTCAAAAAAATGTATGAGAGCCTTAAATATCGTTAAATTTCTGTGTGGAACATGATGGGGTTTAGACCTAACAACGTTATTCATTTTATATAAGAGTTTCATTCGTTCACATATCGACTATGGGTGCTTTATTTATTTTCCTTCACGTAAAGATGTAAAGTATAAACTAGAAAAAATTGAACTTGCTGCCATTAGATCGGCTTTAGGGTATCGTATATCTACTCCTACAACATTTTATTGGCTGAATCAAAGCTCCCGTTAATAAGAGAACGCGTTAGATTTTTATGTAATAGTTACTTGAATAAGGTTATTTCCAATACTTCCATCTTGGTCAATAATGCAATACACCAATATTATTCCAAGACCAGAAATTTCAAACGCAAGACGAAAAGACTCATACATCAATGTATTGATGATATCCCTATCATAAAAAGAAACTTAAGCATTAGCAACTGTTATGATATTTACCGTCTGGATTATGATATTATTAGTGACTCGATCCCAATAAATACTGAGCTTGGTCATGATCTCAAAATATGTAATCATCCAAACTCCATATTACATTTAAACTGCTTTTAAACTGTGACTCAAGCACAATTTATACTGATGGCAGTAAAATTCTAGGTTCTAACTCTGTTGGGGCTGGATGCATTTGTAAAGATTTAAATATATCAATCAAAAAAAGTATTCAATCTAATGCTTCTGTATTCACTGCTGAATGCATTGCGTTAATTGATGCACTTCACATTGCTATTTTTGACACAAACCACAATTATAAAATACTTACTGACTCCCTTAGTGCCCTTCTATGTCTACAAAACTCAAAGATAGAAATAAAGACTAACTTCTACATTTACGAAATTAAGGAAAAATACTTCAAGAAAACCACATCGAATAACAGCAATGTAGAATTTGTTTGGATTCCGTCTCATTCGGGCATTGTTGAAAATGATGAGGTTGACGCCTTAACTAAGTTGGCAACACTAGAACAAGCTGATAAGGGTATTGTCATTCCCTTCACCGATTTACGAGAATCTTTTAAACACAAATATAGAATAAATACTAACGATTTCACAACGCAACAGGGTCAGTACGAGGGCAAGGAGTACTTTCAGTATTATGTTAGGGACGGGGTTGCAGCATGGTTTTCGCACAGAGGTTTATCACGAAAATATATTGTAACATTCAATCGTTGTAGATCAGATTATTACCATCTTGCAGCATCCCTTTCACGACTACATATTATATATGATTCCAAATGTAACTGCGGTAATGAGGTTCAAGATCTTAACCATATTATTCGGCAGTGTACCTTATGGGAATCACAACGAGTTGATCTTATGAAAAGATTGAATAAGCTCAATTTGTTCCCACCCCTGAATGTTAGATCGTTGCTTTGTAAATCGAACATTCAAGCGTGTCATTTTCTTTTGAATTTTTTCAAACAATGTAATCTACAAATTTGAAATTATGTATATGTCAAATACGCCGTTTTCCTATTAATCCTAATGTATATCTCAAATACGCTGTATTCATATTAATCCTAATGTAAAGCTTCATAACCCCCTATGGGTAGTTACATTTAAGCTCAATAATAAAAAAAAATTACCATTCAATGAACAAAAACAGCTTTTAGGCAACTCACTAGAGATAGCTCTAAGGAAATTTTACTCATTAGAACGTAAATTACATTTAGATCAAGAGCTACTCAATAGTTACAGCGAATTTTTAAAGGAATACGAACAGTTAGGACACATGACACAGGTCGACGTGAATAGGGAAACAGAGGGCTTTCACTTGTCACACCACGCGGTGGTGAAAGAGTCGAGCGAAACAACAAAGGTACGCGTAGTATTCGACGCGTCCGCAAGGACGTCTACAGGAGTTTCGTTAAACAACACATTATTAAATGGGCCTATATTGCAAGATACTCTATACAAATTGTTACTGAGGTTTCGCTCACATTCGTATGTTTTGACCGCAGACATAGAAAAGATATATAGGAAAATAAAAGTACATTCTGAAGACAGAATTTATCAACGATTATTGTGGCGCGAATCCCGAGATCAGCCGGTCAAAACCTATCAATTAAACACAGTTACATATGCGACAGCATCAGCCCCATTCTTAGCTGTACGCTACTTACAACAGCTAGCCGATGATGAACAAGATAAATATCCCGTAGCAACAGCAATATTTAAGAGAGATTTTTATATGGACGATCTACTCACTGGAGCTCCCACTCGCTAGCTCACATTAAGGGGGCCGGCAGGCATTTGGCCTTGACTGGCACGCTATGTTACGCTGTGCCTTTTTCTAGTCATTTTACGTCTTAAATAAGTAAGTAATCAATTAAAAATGCATACCACAGTGTTTGTATATGTCTTTGCTACGTCTGTCCAGAGCCTTTTTTCGATACGAACACTAAATCTCTCGAAATTAAGAGAATCTCTCTACAATATACGTATATGAACTTGCAAGGGTCAAAATCTTGACAGATTGACGCTTCAATATTGCAATGAGCAGTTTAAAAGTGGTCACTTGTGTTTCCTAAAAGTCCAATCTACGTCTGTACAGAGCCCAAATTGCGAATTTCTACCTCATCGTGGAGTAATTTGTAATATTCGGCAGAAAACTCGCTTTCTGAAGCAAGTATGACGTCACAAGATGGCTGCCGCAAAGAGATTCTCGTAATTTCGAGAGATTTAGTGTTCGTATCGAAAAAAAGGCTCTGTACAGACGTAGCAAAGACATGTACAAACACGGTGGTATGCATTATTAATTGATTACTTACTTATTTAAGACGTAAAATGTCTAGAGAAAAAGGCACAGCGTAACATAGCGTGACAGTCAAGGCCAAATGCCTGCCGACCCCCTTAAGGATACGAGACGAGGCCATAATATTAGCAAGGTTAGGCGGATTTAACTTAAGGCAGTGGACTTCGAATGATACAGCACTACTGGAGGGTCTAGAATTAGATCACCATGAACGAACTCTTTCCTTGCATATGGAAGAGACGAGGAAGGCTTTGGGTATTGGTTGGAACCCAAGAAGCGATAAAATTCTTTACACAATCAGGGTTACAGAAACCAATTCTAGATTCAGTAAACGTATCATATTATCACATATAGCGCAATTATTTGATCCACTGGGATTATTAGGACCAGTCATACTCCGCGCAAAATTAATCATGCAACAGCTATGGAAGGCCAACATAAGTTGGGATGGATCTATACCATCCTCAATTCTAACAAGTTGGTTAGAACTTAGAAGAGAGCTACCACTTCTGAACAGTTTTTCAATACTTAGAAAAACTATTATTGATAACCCAGTAGTAATTCAATTACATGGATTCGCTGATGCTATCGAATATCAGCTTATGGTGCGTGCATTTACGTACGATTGTTGGATAAACAAGATAGTTGCAGGGTTAGTTTATTAGGTGCAAAATCGCGAGTCGCACCAGTAAAAACAATTTCATTACCTCGCTTGGAGTTATGTGCGGCTAAGCTATTAGCCAATTTGCTTAACGAAACTATTAACACGTTAAATCATATTCGAATCGACAAAGTCATATTGTGGTCAGACTCGACCATTACTTTACACTGGATTAAGACACCACCGCACCAATTAAACACATTTGTAGCGAATCGTGTTAGTGAGATACAACAACAAACAGATGGTCAAGACTGGAAACATATATCAAGCTCGGAAAACTCGGCTGATTTCATATCCAGGAGATTATCTCCCACACAGATTCTCGACAATCAACTTTGGTTAAGAGGTCCGCAGTGGCTCTCTCAAACCGAGGAAGGGTGGCCTTCTATAGAGCTACCGATCATAGATACACCAGAGAGACGCGAAATTAAGGTATTATTGGCAAGCATCGACACATCATTCGTAGATAAATTTTTATCAATAGACAAGTTCAATAGAATATTAGCGTACGTATTACGTTTTTACTTCAATTGTAGTAGCAAAATCAAAATTACTTGTGAATTAACCACCACCGAAATTGCGGGGACACACATATACAGGGTGAGTCACCTAACGTTTGCATTGTACCATTCAACTTTGTCCTTACCATATTTTACGTATCTTTAGAAACAACAAAGATATTTGAGGTGCAAACGTTAGGTGACACCCTGTATATTTTAAGATTAGTTGAGGCGCATACCTTTGCGCAAGAATTAAAGGATATAAGGCATGGTAAAGTAGTTAGCAAAGGGAGCAAATTGCTGAACCTGGCGCCATTTATTGACGAAGACGGCTTAATTAGAGTGGGTGGCCGATTGAAACACGCACTCCTTAGATATTCAAAAAAATACCCAATGTATTATGACACGACGTTACGTGGATGTGGATAAAGAGCATAAACCGCGCACAGGCATACGTGCCCATTACTGTCCTGCATCTTAGGATCGTTGAAGATCTGTTGAAAAAGTTTGGTGCAAAATTGACCTTGACCGACTTTTTCAAGGTCAAATTTTTATGATTCATCGTGTTCTACTCATCCAGAAGAACAGTCTTCTCAAAGGAACCGTCGGAAAACATGAACTGTTCGCTTAGAACACGATTTCAAAGTTTCATAAACTATTTTACTCCATACGTCTACAGGGTGTCCCAAGATGGTATAAACGTGGTATGAGTATTTCTACGTAAGATAATATATGTAGAACAAATTTTTGTTCATTTGTCTCTTCATTTCCTAGAAATTTAGTTTGAAAAGTCGGTGAACATGCGTGCTATTGAATAGGAATTGTCTGATGTGTCTGTTCTACTTCTATTTCTTAAGAACGCTAGGCACGCGAAGTTGACGGAAAAAAAAATTGTTTTATGTATATATTCGGCTTATTTTCTCACGTTGAAACATCCCACCACGTTGATACCATGTTGGGACACCCTGTAGATATAAATGCAATAAAATAGTTTACAAAACTTTAAAGTCGTTTTTTAAGAGTACGGTTGGCTTGTGACGCATGATTCCTGTAAGACTTTTGTTCCTCGCGATGAGTAAGTACTATACAACACAATATAAAAATTTGAACTTGAGAAAAGCGTTAAGGACAATTGTGCGGCCCAGTTTTTTTAGCAAATCTCCACCGATCCAGAGATAGGATAGAATCCTAGAATAATTTTTCTACACCCTGTACATCGACGCATTTACAATTCCTTTCTATATTACAACATTAAATTGACTTCTCGAGGATTTTTAATTGTTACATAATATCACATTGTTGCTGCAAACTATGCATTTTGAAACAACTTATGTTTTCCAAAAAGTGGGGGTAGTTACGCAATTCTACTTCGAAATTTCTGTTTGACACGATGAATTCAAAGGGAGTGGAATTCAATATCCATTGGATATTGTAAATATGATGCATATGCCCAGAGCGAATATGATGAAACCGACAATGGTATTACTTGACTACGTATCTTTATGAAAAATACAGTGATTTCTCTTTATATGTCGCCAAGGCCTGGATGATAAACGTCGCGGAATTATCCCCACTACCGCGGGGTATACCCCGTGAGGTGCCAACAAGCTCGAGAGGCCTCGGACGCCGAGAAATGTAAATATAACACGGGTCGGGTATATTGGTGTGAGACTAAAAGACTACTACTAATCCAATAACAAAACTTCTTTATTCTTCATTACTTTTTTATGGGACTTTTACCAACATATTCAAGGCAATTAGCTAATGAAAATGTTTCGGCTTGAACGATTGTTCGAGTGCCTGAGGCCGGGACCACTCAGAATTGAGCGCTGAGAAAAGTGGTGGAGAGTGGAAGTAATATACGGGAAATTCGAATGTTGTTTAAACACACTTTAATTATTCGAGACACGACTAGGTCACACCGCTGGCACAACAAAGAAATGTAAAGTAAATCGAGATACAAAATATATAGAGATATAAAGCGACGATGCCGCGAGAAAATGAATAATCGAGAATAGGTGACGAAGTCACGAGAACGTATTCTGTGCGATTCTTTTATTCTATTTCGTTTGTGATTCCGACCAATTCAAATTTTTTTCAAAAATTTTTTACACCTCGTCTAATAAACTAATCCTTCTAACTTCTCAATAACATTCAAGTCATTTGATCTAATTTTAAAAAAGTTATGTTGTTTCAAATAGTGTGGACTCAGTTTTGCTCCTTACTGTATATTATATTTGGTATCATTTTCATTACAAAAATGCCACGAATATGTTGGTGCAAGTCTCATAAAAAAAATTTATAAAAAAGAAGTTAAATTTTTTATTTAAAAGCCTGCGCTCACGCAACCTTTAAACTGTACCGGCGGCCGCGACTCTCCACGTCATTTTTTCCCATACGCTGTCCTTCTCTGCGTTCGAAACTTTCATCGCTTGTTACACAAGTAAATATCATCGGAATTATATCATATTTGGTTTCATTTTAATCAGAAAAATTCCACGAATATGTTGGTAAAATTTTCATAAAAAAATAACGAAAAATAAAGAAGATTTGTAATTGGATTAGTAGTGGTCTTCTGGTCTCACACCGATATAGCCGACAATGTTGTGGCCGCGACGATTCTCGAGATTCGGCCACTCACCGCGGTGGTGTTAGGTTTTCCACTGACTTGAAAACGTGAGGTTGGCACTGACACACAACAAGATTTCACTGTATAGGTCGGATATTTTTACACTCCTCGGCGACCGATGCCTCGGCGGCAAGCATTGCTGTCCTTTTCTATGTTCGGCGCGGATCAAAGAATAGTATCTCCTGGACTGTATACGACGCTGGCAAGATCCGTGTTGTTGACATATATCGAGAATTCACTGTACGAATATTACAAATCAATTGTAAGAAGCAGAAAGTGAATAAATTTGTATTTCTTTTTCTAATAATTTTAATAAATCGAAGAGAATGCAGAGGTTTATTAAAAATTTTATAATCTTTTTGTAAATTGGTGTTTCATTTAATTATTGTTAACACAAATGTATAAAATCCGCAATTTCTATTTAGTAGGGGGAAGATTGATATTTAAAATTTGTCGATATACTCTCTGAGACGAAGGTAAATGACAATCACAAATTACTAGTTTTAATAATCTCTCAGTAAATAATAAAATCTAATAAACAAAATCTAAAGAATAAAATGTATTGCAATGTATATTGAGTATTACCTTTCTCTTCTTTTAAATATTTAACAATATAACATTTAAATGTAAATGTTTAAATATTATTGTACATAAAGAAAAAGTAAAATATCATGAGATTTGAAAGTGTTTACCTGTAGGATCAGACATTAACTCTTCCATTGATAGAGCCCAACGCTTAACACGTTTCTCTGTTGGACTGTCCACTCTGCATGCACAGAATATAATGAATTAACAACAAATAATACACATTTTAAATATGATCTATTATAATACAGTAAACTTATTTTTAAAATACTAACAGAGAGCTGTTTAGTTGCCAGAATGTTTGATCTTCCGTGATCCAAGGGTTGGATGGTTGTGGTTGTACAAACATTGGATCGTATTCCACATACGTTTCGAAATATGACTTGAAATTTTCAATTGCTGTCGAAACCTTTATCCTTGTGCGTGTTAAGCTGTTCTCCAAAAAGGCCACCTATTTTTAAGTAAGCAGAGGACACTGTCATTATATCTATTACACTGTCCAACAAAATAAAACTTTTTGCGTGTTCTGTAATACCTGTTGGGTGATTCTTATAGACTTTGTCATTCTAAAACCAAAGCCGAAAGCAGAATTTCTCTATCACGCAACGTTTTCGAAAAACATTGGTTTTTGTAAAAATGCACCATTTAGATAAAAAATTACATGTTACGCAAAAACTAAACATGCAAGGAAGTCCAGGTCTGAGTCAAAAGATAGAGGGGACTCTCCTCTACATATCAATATATCCAATTATATTTTTGTACACTTCGTAATAGTTATAGATGGTTGTAAAAGTTTGAAAAAGAGCCGACGCGGGTACTTTATACGCTCTATTTTTGTATTTATATGAAAAATCCTTTATTTAGCAGGAATTTACTATACAGGACAATATTCTACAGACATTTCTGGTAAAGAAACCATTTACGAAAGATATTTGGTTTCCTTAGTATATGATCAGGTTAAGAAAATATTCATTGACACCTTGTGCGCGACGCGTTCGCGCCACACGGTCATTACAGCCTTTTCTCGACTCGCCAGGGCCATCGCTATGCGTAGCCGACATTGGTACCAGTCAAATATGTCTTTGCTTACTATGCTTAATTACATACCTTGTTTATTTGTCTTTTTGGATGCCAATCGTTACACAAAATGATAAAAATACGAGATATATTCACATTTCATTGTGTAACTGCTTAATAAAGAAAATTAAATAAAAAAACTTACCTATTTCTGATGTAAACAAATTTAAAACTGTTTACGCCTTGCTTGACGCTTGTACATGGTATCCGGATTTTCAATAATAAGTGTCCAACAGTAATCAGCAAGCATCGCATATAAGTCTTTCCCTTGGTAACGTTTTTCCATTGTTGAAATTCCATTGTAGAGGAGAGTCCCCTCTATCTTTTGTCTCAAACCTGGACTTTCTTGCATGTTTAGTTTTTGCGTAATACGTCATTTTTTATCAAAATCGTGCATTTTTACAAAAACCAATGTTTTTTCGAAAACGTTGTGTGATAGAGAAGTTCTGCTTTTGGATTTGGTTTTAAAATGACAAAGTCTATGAGAATCACCCAACATGTGTGCCAGATAAAATTTGGTGTTGGACAGTGTTATTACCATAATATTATTTCACTATCACTATCATTATATGATTTACATTACTCCACTAATGTAATGAAGATAATTTCTTCTCAAACTTAATAATGAATTTATCTCGTTTGCGGAACAATGGATTTTATAAAACAGTGTTTTGAATTGATTACGTTTTAACGAAAATGCTTATTTTTATGAATAATCCAGGGTAATTCACCTAAATTTCTAAATATACATAGTATAATATACTTATATATACTTTATATATTATAATAAATATATTATACAATACCTACAGAAATATGGTTAACATTGTAAATAGTTAGGACTCTCTAGATTATACAGGTCAAGTTTCAAGTGAATCGAAATATGTATGCTATATTTATGAATTATTTCTTACAAACGTAAACTTTTACGTAATGAATGCTAGACTATGACGAAATCTGTAGGAACTATAAAAAAGAAGTACCGTTCTAGCCATCCAAAAAAACTAACGGAAAGAGAAGAAAGAACTTTGATCGGTGAAATAAAAAAAATCCAAAGATGTTTGCTACACAACTTGCAAAGATAGTTAGTGATTACTTGAAGAAAGATGTAAATCCAGAATTATGTAGATGAGTGCTACGTGAAAATGATTATCATGCAAGGGTTCTCAGAAAGAAGCCGTAAATTAGTGATATTAATAAAAAAAAGAGATTAAAATTCGCCAAGGAATTTATTACTAACGATAATGCATTCTGGAATAAAATAATCTTTTCAGATGTTTCTGTATTGTACTACGGTATAACATGGGGGTGGTTCAATTATGATCTGGGCGTGCATGGCAGCAGACGATACCGGGAATTTGGTCTTCATAGAAAGAATAATGGATAAATACAAATATCTGAACATTTTACAAGAAAATTTAAAAGAATGTGCAAGAAAATTAGGTATATACGAACACTTTTACTTGCATGATCCTAAACACACTGTAGGAATCTTTATGGAATGGATCTTATACAATACCCCCCACATGTTGGTGACACCACCATAATGCACCAATATTAACCCAATTGTACATCTCTGGACAATAATAGGAAAAGAAATAAAAAAATTTATACATCATCCAAGGCAAGCTTAAAAGAAAAAATACTAGAAGTGTGGAATTCTATATCTCCAAATGTTACAGAAAAGTTAGTAAACAGTGTGCATACTCTCTTACAACATGTTACTCGTGCCAAAGATGAACCTACTAAATGTTGATGCTTCAAAAGTTATTTGTTCAAATCCTTTTGTTGCTTCAGCAAAGTTTATGTTTGTAAGAAATAATTTATAAATATTGCATACATATTTCGATTCACTTGAAAGTTGACCTGTATAATCCAGAGAGTCCTAACTATTTACAATGTTAACCATATTTCTGTAAGTATTGTATAATATATTTACTATAATAAATAAAGTATTTCATGGTAAGTGTTCAAATTCTTTCATGAGTCACTGTATAAATTACTTAATTACGAAACTAAGTAAGTAATTGTAAACTATTTGAAATATGGAAAAAATAATTGAGACGAAAATTGTATGGTTTCAATAGTAGCATATAATTTAATCATTAGTTTCTTCCTAAATTGTAATCTTGCGATTGAACAAAGGATTGAATCCTAAGTAAAAAACTATTAGAGTACTTGGCATAAAAAACTAACAATTACTGAAATATTATCAAATAAATGTTAAAGCAAGTAATGCTCAAAGTGTCCTCTATTTCGATTAATACTTTTGCGTAATCGATCAATAAGTGCAAGTGATAGATATTTGCATATGGAAGTGTTTCCCGACTTATTTCGCGATTAACTTCCATTTTCAATTGTCCCCGAGCAAAGTAATTATACGGTGTTTGAAGTAAAAAGCTAATAGTTATTGCGATATTTTTTAATGAATAACAATAAACTTTCGTGAATGTAAAATGTATGGAACGAATGATGACACTGTCCTGATTGTTTACATTGCATCATTCGTGGCGTATCTTACTTTTTGTGACGGTTGTTCGAAATTCAATTTGAAATTATTGCAACAACTGGTCTGCTGTAACTCAAGAATTTGTACCACTTGTACGTATCGATTAATTGCGCAAATGTATTTCTGACGATTACGTCATAGTCGCGAGAATTTCCTCTGTGACCGCCGCGGTCTGCGCACCGTCCCACTCCCGCTCGTCACCAATGGCATCTACTTGATCGGTAAATTACCGATCAACAGAGTTAGTATCAGAATCGAGCTGACACTGGTTGCGTGCCACTAACACAGTCGAAGCGAGACGCCGTTATACCCCTTCACTTACGCTGGTGTAGACACTCACGCAGCGAACGCATAAGCCCCGCCATCTCAGCCAACCCCGCTGATGACCACAACCTACTGGACCGCCAGCCACGCACCGAGAAGAAGACTGTGTTTGAAGTTTTTCATACTCTTTCTATATCCCATTTCCTTTGTTTTGTATTTCCGCTCCGGGCGGGTCTGGTCAGTCCTCGTTTACATCTGGCGACCAGACCCCCGCGGGCCTATAACTGTTGCTGTTTTATGTTTCCCAGGTCTCGCTTGGAGTTGTTCAAGAGCTCTACGGTCCTTTCCGTAGCGAACCTTTCCGCTTTCTCCGTTTTTTAACGACATTCTTCCGCAATTGCCCTTTTCTGCATGTGCTTACATTCCTCTGCTTACTTTCCTCTGCTTACTTTCCTCTCCTACTAGATTTCTCCTACTCTCCTATCATCTTGGCTTTTTCCTGGAGTCTTTTCCAGAGAGTCTTGTCCTAGCAGTCTTTCCGAGAGGATCACACACACAGAGAGAGGGGGGGGGGGCGAGAGGGGAGAGTGGGGGAGAGAGAGAGTCGTCTACGAGACAACAAGTCTCTTGCACACACGAACACGCTAAAATACATTTGTGTTGAGGAAACTAACTACGGAGTCCATACATTCATTTGTACCCACTTTTCTCCACAAGAGGACCCGACGTGGAGGACGGAGGTACAACTTGAACCTCCCGAAGAAGCAGCTGTATTGCCAGCAGGAGTCCCGCCCGGAGTCACCACAGCCTCCCTCAACTGAACCAGCGCCACAGTCACTTCCCCCGCCCGCTCCCTGGAAGCTCATCCCCCTTTCGCTCCCTTCTCAGGGCTCTACAAACGTTAGTCGAATCTCCGAATGCGACCCCAAATTTGCGTACGTACAAAATTGCGACGTTTTGTTTCCTCGTCCTCCAGTAAAGACTATTAACTAGGATAAGCTATATATATATATTGTTATCTTCGCACCTGAAATTTCTCATTTATCTTATATTTTATAAGAATCATCCCCTCTAATTTTTAGGGTATATAAACCCGTTCATTTTCATCCTCTTCGCTCAGAAATTGTGCAGCAACGTGTAGAGTCACGTCGAGTCGCATTCGTAAGAGTCAGTTCCAGTGAGATCGGGCTAAAATTCGATAGACCTTCATAGTCCGGTAATAGTTCTATTTCGGTATTCAGTAACTGCTCTTACGTCCTGCATTGCCAGTGCATCAACACCGAGCATGTCCGATTCGTCGCAGACGGTCCGCGTATTTCCGGCCGTGTGGCAATCGAGGATGCCACAGCTGCGCGAAGCATGCTCTTTCGTCCCAAAACATATTGCGCAAAGAGCCCTTTTCCGATTTTTGTCCGTCCTTCGACTAATCACGAAGAATGCTAATCCTTGAGTTGCCGCACGCGAGGCGCTTGAGGATTCGAGCTGATGGCATTGGAAAAGTGGCCATAAGTCAATCCGTGCGACCCTCACTCCGTGTACCGTCCGCGAGGTACTTGAGGGTACCGGATTCGGACAAAGCGGGCCTTATGGCCCACTACACGCGGCGGCCAAGGGGTCGTAAATCCTCTTCCGCACGACGCGAGGTACGCTCGGATTGCGCTACAACCCCAAGAACCGTGTCTCTGGCTTTCGTCAAACGGACGAAAGCCAGAGACAGCAAACGTACGTTTTCCCAGCCCCTTGGTCTTCGTCACCGGACCTCGGGCAAGGGGCAATAAATTAGCTGCTAACCACTTGGCTAGCACGGCGTACATGGGCCACTTAGGCCTTCGTCGCGCTGCTCCGGGGTCCCATAAATCGCGCATTTTGGGAACTCTCCCTTATTGACTTGAGGTGGGAACTTCCTCCTTCACCGGTGAGGGCTGTTTCAGAAGATCCTCCGCCCTCAAGTCAAATCAACGAATGGGGATGATTCTTCCCCCGAAAACGGGCCCATGGCCAAAAACTCGCGTCACCACCGAGGTGACGAGTAAGCGGGCCTCGGAGCAGAGAATCAGAATCAATCCAACTGGCAACCAGTAAACCTAAAAATTCCGACGAAACGTACACGCGTTGTGCAAAGGCCTCGCTAGTTAAATACGAAATCGCGCTGAGCTCATACCGCGCTAAGTTTACACCGCTCCAGTTCACTGTTCCGTGAAACAAAGACTCATCCAATGTTAATTCGGCAGATGAGATTCGACGAGTTGTAAATAGTGTAAATAAATAGTCTGTTGCGCAAAGAAACGACTGCAACGTTCATTTACAATCACGAAATTATCCAGAGCACCTTAGGTAAAAATAGATAATTTTATTATAGCGCCGGTCGGGGGAAGGCGTTTCGCTGGAACCGTTGTACAGCATACAGTAAGTATTCGTTTTATTTTTGCGTGGTGGGCGGGTATTTGTCAGTAACATGTTGTTTTGTGATCTTGAGGAATGTCAGAGGTTAAGCGTTCGGTATCAAGCCCACGGAAGCCTGACTGGTAGCTGCCATCGGTACGGTCCGGTCTCTTTTAGAGAAGGAGTTGTGACGTGACAAAACTTGTCTACGTCCCGTCGAAGCGGTAAAGAGAGGCTGGGCCGCACTCTGGCAGTCGTGAGCGTAGCCGGGTTCCAGGGGGCCCAGATCCTTTTTCCCACCAAAGAAGTGCGAAAATTCTCAAGAAGTCGCATTCAGAGGACGGGCTCTGAAGAGAATCCCGCACAGAGGCATCGAGGGGAGGACAGAGCCCGGGTTCGCTAACCTGGAGCGCCGATGAGGGTCTTGGGACCGGAGAGCACTCCACGGGAAGCAGCCGATCACCAAGGACAGCCGTCGAAGAATTAGCGATTCGCCGGAACCCAGGGGCACCGTAATGCAGGATCCGTCCCTGTCGCGTAAATGTTGACGATAGGCCAGAGCGTCGTGCCGGGAGAAAAAGATGAGGAAAGTGGGGGGCCCCTCACCTCTGCGTTCCCGAGCCTCCGCAAATTAAGTCACTGTGTCGTTCGCCGTTGTTGGGAATAACCTTGTCAATCATTGCCTAATACAATAAGTTTTTTCGCGTTGCAGACAAGAAGGACGTTTCTACCTGTTGCCTTTGATAAGCCCCCGTCAGGATTCCTTAACATTTTGATAAGTTCGTGTTGGCTCGGGTAGCGTCTTGGTGGATCAGAATTCGCGTCGCGGAACGATGGGATGTCTAGCATGCCGGCAATCGCAAAACGATTACGTTCGTGAAGGGCGCGAGACCGTTGGTTGACGAGTGAGCGAGTTGAGTGAACGTGGATCCCGTCGGACAGCGGGAGGCCGTGTGGCCGTCAAGAGGCAATTGTATGTCGCCGGGGTTGTAATGCAGAGTCGCGGATTGGCGGGGGACTTATACCGCCGGCGATTTGGTGTAAAAATATCGCCAGTTTCGAGACGTTCCACGGTGGGACGACATGACGTGCGCGTATCGCCATTTTCCGACTTGTTGAAACGACACTGGTCGAGAGAGAAAGTAGAAGCGCGTATTTCATAAGAATTCTGTAGTTATATTGCGCGTAGCACGCCGAATGAGGACGTAGAGCACCGCGTCCGTTGCTGTTTTCAACGCGAAAATTAGAGAGTGTAGGGGAGAAAAGCGCGCGTAACCGAACACCTGCCGCTACAAAATTCTAAACGCGCCGGCTTACGTTTGACCACTGCCGATACCCACCGGCAGCCGCATTGTTACCATCCATTGAATAAACATTGTTAAAGCCGATCTCTCACGTACTAATTTCTTGTGAGAAAACTTCCCGCAGCGGGGAATGCCCCGTACTTATAGAATATCGCGCGGTCCTCGCAGACTCGGAGTTGCCGTTCGTGGTTCGCGATTCGGAGAAAATCGTTTTCGTGACACCCCCGCGTGTCTGGTTTTCGCGTATCTTTCGCGAAAACCAAGTCTGCGTGCAGCCGTTTGTTCCGGGTGGAACGCTGTAAATACCCGGTGTCGCCCAGGTTTCCGTTCTTTCGACGGGAACGAAAAACTGAGTGACGTGACGTGACAACAGTTAATCGCGACACCAACATTTGTAACACACATTCAAATTGGAATATATTTGTGTTGTTTGGTATATCGTGCAATCTATAAAACCCTTAATTCTTGCCGAATATCCTAAACTAGCAATTGAATCATTTAATCAATTCGATTAAATTAATTAAATTAATTAAATCGATTAAAAATCATTTCGCTCGGATTGTATCATTTAAATTATACGGGGCCTATTAACTATCCTAACGACTCCCTAATTTCGCATCAGGTTCGTCCGCGACATACCATAGTCCAACAAAGATTACTCCAACCTAGTGGCTCCTCAGTTTCGCATTGGATTCGTCCACGAAAATTATACCATCCTAGCGGCTCCCCAGTTTCGCATTGGGTTCGTTCGCATCCTACAGCTCCCTGATTTCGCATCAGGTTCGTCTGCGAGTTATCCAACCTCCCAGCGGCTCCCCAATTTCTCATAGGGTTCGTACGCGCTGTTATACAATCTCCTGGCAGCTCCTCGGTTTCGCACCGAGTTCGTCTGCGTTTGATTCCATTCCTAGAGGTTCCCTGATTTCGCATCAGGCTCATCCTCGACGTATATTATTCTAGCGGCTCCCCAATTTCGCATGGGGTTCGTCCACGTACCTAATTAACAAATCAAACCATATTCCTGGGGTAATAACGCCGGCCTCTCGCGTTGCTCGCAGCCCTGACTCGTAACACTTTTATATCTCGATAGAAGAGCAAAACAGAAAGAATTGATTATTACATTGCACAATACTCTTAAAACCATACATACAACTATCGCTTCAACCATTTTTCCATATTCCATATATGTAGTTTTCAAATAATTTAGGTGGCAAAATTCGCTGAATCACTCTGTGTAGGAAATTATTTATACAGGGTGGGGCAATAACTTTGTCCACCTTGAATATTTCCGTTACTTGTAATAATGTGGAGAAATAATAGATACAAAAGTTGCATTGTATAGAGGGAGAAATATTGTGATGTAAACACTTTATATCCGCGAAGGTATTTCGGAGATTTCAAAGTTATCTTGATTTCTTAAAATTGAAAGATCTACCTTTCGTGTCATGGGTTGATAGAGTATCAAATTCTGCGTAAAAATATATTGACCCTCATATGTCCTAAACCTAATGGTTGACGAGATATTATCCAAATAATTTTCAACACGTATCTACTATGCACCTGGAAGGCAGTTGGTGCTCCAACTGATGTCCATCAACTAGACTATGGTGAGTACATATGGAAAGTTATTTCGATAATATCTCGTTAACTATTAGATCCAGGATGTATGAAGGTCAATAAGTTTTTATGCAGAATTCGATACTCTATCGATTCATGGTACAGAAAGTAGGTCTTTCCATTGAAAGAAATTAAGGCGACCTTGACATTTTTTATACATCTTCAGGCATATAAAAAGTGTTTACATCACAATATTCCCCCCTCTATACCATGCAGCTTTTGTATATATTATATAATTTTTTCATATTATTACAAGTAATGGAAATAACCAAGGTAGACAAAATGATTGCCCCACCCTGTATAAATAATACGAAAAAAATATTTCAGGTTGTTACCAGGTTATTAGCTACCAGGTTTGTAGCTGTTTTATTAATAGAATCAGATGCTTCATATTTAAAATATCTAGATAGATGAAGTAAAAGAACATAATGTAAGTTACCTCGCGTTGCAGGTCAGATAGAGTACGTTTGCGCGATGGTATACGTGAAAGTCCAGGACGAAAACGCGTAGGGACAGGTGCTATGTCGAGGCTACTGATACAACCAGGCGGTGGCCTATACACTCTCCAGAAGGCTCGTTCTTGGGAATCGCTCACTATCTTGTCCCCCTTTTTCCGTTCCTTTGATAATCGCACCTGTACACAAAAAATTAACACCATTTCAAGGAATCACTTGCTGGAATGTCCGAAACTGTAACTGGACACGCTCGCGTAGCGTACACGCTCTCTTATCCACATTAATAAGTCACATCGTTTATCATTTTCCATAATCTTTTCTCATGAGCATCCAATTTCATACGCGCGAAAGATTAACTACTTACCTGCTCCTCAGCTTGAAGTTGTATCGCTTTCCATTTGCTTTGTAAGTTTCTACGCAAACTGTTTAAAGCTTCCTACGAATAGAAAATCACTTGATTAGAAAAAGAAGATGATGTAAGTAAAATATTCATCAGGGTAAAATCAAAGGGATTTACATACGATCTCATAATCCTCAAGGGCATGACGTTGCTTGTTCCTCAGAGTTCTCTTAGCCAGATAAATAGCATACTCCACGTTATCAGGGGTTCTATGTTGCCATGGCCAATAATATGGTGTCTATATATGTTAACCAAACGTGAATGTGTTAACGGTTGGACAATTCATATTATACGGTTATAGGAAATTTACTATAGTAGTTTATTTGTCTTATGTCTACTTAAATGATTATTTTCGAAACTCGTTCATGTCAGCAAAAACATAATTAGTACAATACTTGTGCCTATTCGAGTGTAATTAATACGTAATTATAACAAAGCATATTGTGAACATATTACACATATTATTAGGCAAATAATTGTAATTTAATAAATACAATCTTTTCAACTAATGTACAGAGTGTCTCACCTAACTCGACCATCTAAAATATCTCGCTTGTTTTTTATGGTAGAAGAAAATATCAGAGGGATACATTAATTGATTCAGAGGGGCAAATATTATGATAAGCAAAACGTTGTTCAAGGTTATATTTTTTGAGATTTCAAGGTCATCAAAGATTTTTTAAATGGAATGATATATTTTTATTTTTGCTACATGATAGCCCAGGTCAAAACGAATACAACGACCTGAATAGTATGCCCTTCACGTGACCTTGATTATGAAAAATTCATAAAAGTAGGGAACTTGATGTAAATAGTGTTATAACTGCAACGAAACCACGTTTTACGCGTTCCGTCGCGAGCTCGCGACTTACCCAAGCGCGAGCCAATCAGCAAGCGTCCCGAGAGCGCGCGCCAATCAGCGAGCGCCGACATCAGCCGAGCTCTTCCCGAAGCGAGGCTCTCGTTGTGCTCCGCGCTCGGCTATGTAGACCGGGCCGAAACGAGCAAACAGGGAAGTTTGTCTGACAAAGTCGTTCAGTAGTTCGTGAACCTCGGTCGAGTGAACATCGCGACCGCCTCTTCGTACGCGCTATCTGCTGATCAAACCGCATTAAATCGGTACTAGTGCTTTTCCTTGCTGCTTCCAAGCAGAATAACCGTCTTTTTCAAGACAACCTTTCAACGTCTTTCACAACGTCCATTCACAACGTTCTGCTAAAGGTGAGCGTTCCGGTCGTGATCAACGTTCCTGCCATCGGCGGCCATGCTGACCGCGTGGTCGGCATAAAGCAAAAAATTTCACCGGAGGGGTCCAACACCATTCCTCTTCAACCATTAACAGACCTTCCGAGTGCCTCTGGGCCTAAGAGGCAGAAAACTGACAACATGGTGGGCCATGGTCCAATCAACTCCTGGCAAAACGGCGCGAACGTGTCGACGTCTAACTGCTACGACATATTGTCTACCGATGCCTTCAAAGAGTTCGTTGATCCGTCGGAGCCAATCACCAGTGAGGTAAGCCAAAAAACCGGCGCTGATAGCAACACGGTTAACAACCCTGCAAGCTCTGGGACAGTAATTCGCCCCCCCCCCCCATTTACATTAAAATCGCTGAAAATTAAGTAATCAAATTCAGCAACAAACTCAAATCTGAAATCGGCAAAAACTTTTTTATAAAGTACCTCGACAATCAGATTAGGCTACATTTTAACGACATTAAATTCTTCTCAGAAGCCAAATTGGCTTTTCAAAAAACGGGCTTGAAGTTTTATACTTTCGTTCTTCCTAACAAAAAGCCCCTCACCGCAGTTCTAAGAGGTCTCCCCCAAATTGACCCCGAACTAATTGCCACTGAGCTTAGCTCGCTCAAACTAAATCCACTGAGCGTAAATTCTTTTAGATCCTCGCCGAGTAACTCACTCTATAAAGTTACCTTCCCCCCGGGAACGAAACTTTCTCAAATTAAATCCGTTGGGTTCCTGTACCATTGCAGGGTTTACTGGGAAAAATTTATCAAAACTTAAAATTACATCCAATGTTACAGGTGTCAAGCTTTCGGACACTCCAGCGCTAATTGCTTCAGAACGCCCAAGTGCGTCAAGTGCGGCCTCGACCACCTCTCCAAAGATTGTGCCAAGGCACAAGAATTACCAGCCAAATGTGCAAACTGTGATGACTGCCACACAGCAAATTACTCTAAATGTCCTAAACTTCTATCCTATGTTGAAAAAAAGTCTGCACCTCGAGCCCCGAGGGCCCCCACTAATCGGCGCCCACAAGCCCCAGCAAATCAAAATCCAACTCCACACCAAGTCTCCATTACTAACAGCAATAGAACCTTATAGAATAGATCAGTGAGGTGGTTAGAGGTTAACCTCCCCCTATTAACCCCAACCCCAATCCTGCCTAATTCGACTCCACAGAGACAGGTGAATTCTTCAAGGAAGCGATTCTCTTCATTAAAAAAGCGTTACCAATCGTTAAGGCTATTCGGCCCAAGCTAGCCTTATGC
Organism: Halictus rubicundus; assembly: GCF_050948215.1. Classification (NCBI taxonomy): domain Eukaryota; kingdom Metazoa; phylum Arthropoda; class Insecta; order Hymenoptera; family Halictidae; genus Halictus; species Halictus rubicundus. The sequence goes on from NC_135162.1 coordinate 1,802,535, forward strand.
TCGACAATGTTCGACAAACTCGAAGTCATCTTTGATGCTGCACTGCAACTATTCTCATAAACAGCCTTCACCCCCAAAGTGCCAGGCCCAATCATGACATGGAACGCCGGTCCCCTATTTCCCAAACTAACCGAATTAGAATTGTTCATTACCACTAACAACGTTGTGGTTGCCTGATACAGGAGACTTGGCTGTCTTCCTCCATCGACATCTCCCTCACTAACTACAACATTGTTAGAAAGGACAGAAATACCGGCAGACCTGGTGGCGAAATCCTCATACACAAAAATCTTCGCCACCACCCATACCAACTTGCTCCAGCTAAAAATCTAGAAGCAGTAGCTATAAAGCTGATCAGCCACAACCTAGTACTGATATCGGCCTATTGTCCAGACCAGTCCCTTGACCTGGTAGCACTAAACTCAATTACCAATCACAAATTCCCATTTGTTGTTGGTGTTGACTTGAATGCCAAACATACGTCTTGGAACAACAGACAAAATAATTCCAATGGAAGATTGCTCGACAACCGCATTCTATACAACAACTACTCAATGATCATCCCACCCACACATTTCCGACCAAATCACCTCCCCACCACAATCGACTTCTTTTTAGCTAACACACTCACCAACCTCCAGTGTGAAGTCTCTGAGGACTTGTCTTCCGACTATCGCCCTGTTCTGCTGTTGCCTGACATTAAACAGTCCCTAACAACTTCCTCCCCGGTTACCGATTGGGAGATGTTTCGAGACCTTGCAAACAAAATAAGCATCACACCAAACATCAACTCGACCAAAAATATAGACCTCCAAGTCACCCAATTCCAACGTTATCTGAAATCCTGCTTCTTTAAAGCAACATCGTTCGTCAATACACCCGATAAATTCGTCACGCCTGACGATAAACTCAAATTCTTGATCCGCCTGAGAAACACAGCCAGGAAAAGATGGCAGCGTAAGGCTGATTTGATTTCGCTTGAATATTACAAACATTTGAACAAGTGCACCCAACGCAGAGTAAGACTACACAAAAATCAGCGCATTCAAGTTGAGGTAAAAAATGCCAAGAACACCCACACTTTTTGGTCAGTATTCAGAAAAATAATGAAAAAGCCCATTAACATTCCTCCCCTTGTGGACGATTCAGGAATCTTTCACGACTCAAACTCCACCAAAGGCCAGCTCTTGGCCGATCAATTCACTAGAGTATACGATGAAGCATATAATACAAAATCACCACTTCAAGAAATAGTATATCACAAATTACAAAATTTTCATTTCAAGGAGCACTTTTTCCCAACCCCTTGCGCTGACATTATCACTCTGCTAACACCCCGAAAAATCTGGGAGGCAGCCAAAACCCTAAAGCGCCGTAAGGCTTGTGGGTATGACGGGTTCACCCCCAGTTTAATAAAGGAAGCCCCTAGGAACACATACGTACAATTATACTATATATTTAAAGCATGTATTCAGCAGGCTTATTTTCCCAACGCCTGGAAAATAGCTAAAGTTATTCCCATCCGAAAACCGGGTAAAAGTCACAAGTTTTCCGCTAGCTTAAGACCTATTAGTCTACTGCCCGTTCTAGCTAAACTTTTCGAAAAAATCATCTACCAAATGCTCAATAATCACATTGTTAAAAATCGATCCCCAGTTTGGCTTCCGAAACAATCATTCAACAATCCACCAATTAGTTCGCACTGCTCAATTTCACGCCCACCACATGAACATTAACCGCTATTCTGGCATGATCCTCCTGGATCTCAATAAAGCCTTCGACTCGGTCTGGCATAACGGCCTCATCGAAAAAATGATTGACCTTAAATTCCACCCAAGATTGATAAAGCTACTACATTTTTATCTTGAAAAAAGAGCTTCCTTTGTCCAAATTGGCAATAAGAAATCCCAACCAACTTTCGTCAAAGTAGTTGTCCCCCAGGGTTCTGTCCTAGCTCCCCTGCTCTTTCTTTTATACATCAACGATATACCTCTTTGGTATGAGTGGTAGTCTGGGTGCTAAGTAAAGGATTCACCCAATACAACGATAACCATTTATTAATAAAAACAACAAAAACTAAACAACGTAACAAGAACAAAAGAAACAACGAAATAACGAGATAATGAACAAAATCAAATGCCGACGGTACGGAACGTGCTATGCGCGGACAGATGACTACAACTGACTGACTGACTTGAACTGACTTGAACTGACCTGAACTGACTTGAACTGACCCTGTCATCCGTCAGAATCCGCGCTTATATCTATTCCCCCCGCCTCCAGGAATTTCCTTCGAACAAGGAAACTTCTGGAGTGGGGATGTCGCTTCCTGTACGTGCCCCTTGGAGAAAGTTCGTGTCCTTGCACCGAACATCCGTGTCCTGGCGAAAGTCAAGCGTCCAAATGTGCACGCCAAGGAAAAACCCCGAACCTGGTCGCCATATGTGCACCCCAGGTAGGAACAGACTTCCGGCGACTAAGTGTGCGCTCAGGAAGAGCTTGGGCCTGGCGACCAAGTGCGTCCAAGGTCCCAGCCCGCAGACGACGCTCATACCTGGGTCCGATCAACCCTTCTCCAAGGGGTCCGCCACACCTCAAACCAAGGACATCTCATTGGCTTTGTTTGCTGATAACACAGCGATCCTTGCTGCCTCTCTCTGCCACCTTCGACTGATTAAAATACTACAACTTCATCTAAACACCATCAATGATTTCCTCAAAAACTGGAAGCTAAAACTAAATAGCGACGAAACGCAGGCCATCCTCTTCACCAGAAAACGGAAACACCTAAAGAAAGGTCTCCCACTATTAAAAATTAACAACGACAGTATTGAGTGGAGTAGCGAGGTTAAATATCTGGAGGTCATCCTGGACTCCAAATTTATATGGGGTCCTGCCGTTCTGGACACAAGAAAAAAGGCAATGGCAGCCTTGGCAGCGGCTTCCATTCTAATTGGGAACAAATATAAACTGAAAACCCACTTAAAGTTTCTAATCTACAACACCTGCATCCGTACCGTTATCACATACGGTGTTCATCTATGACACACTGCTGCAAAATCCCACCTAGCCTCCCTGCAAAGAATTCAAAACAAGGCAATCAAAATCATCCTGAATCTGCCAATGGACCATTCCACAGCCAATATCCATATAAAATCTCAATTCCGATGCTTGATACAGTATTCCAGACGCTAGTCAAAAATTACAGAGCAGAAGGCCACGCTAACCTTCTGACACACAACACATCAACGTTTAGGGGGAGCTCCTTCCTTATTTTCCTAGGATTCGCTTCCCACTGTACCTGCAGCCCGAACCTACTAGGAATTCGGCAAACGGGGCCCCTGAACCTGCACCTGCACCGGCATACTGACCCCCGACAGGAGGACTTCTCCAAATACCGGACCAGCTCGAAGACCTACACGAGCTGAGAGAGAATTGAACCAATTCTCTGCAGCTCCACCTCAATCAAGATAATCATGATAATCAACCAACCAACTAATAAAGGGAGTATAGTTGTCAGTAATAATTAATAACAATGCCGCACCACCGTGCATCAATGACTACAAGTTTTTTGAAAATTTTCTTGTACCGACATTCCTATAGCTAACGCATATATAACCAATCAAGTTGTTCAAACAAATCTCTTCTCATGTTAGAAGGATAGGGAGCACCTTTGCTCCAGGAGCCTACTATCTTATCAACCATGTTCAAACTGCAGGCCTTGCCTGTTTAAAAGAAAAAGCAAACAGGGGAGTTGCTCTCTGGAGCTGCTCTCAGAGGAACTTCTCCGAGATCCGGACTACTCGCAGCCGCTTGGTAAGCGCGCACTCTCGGGTACTTCCGTGCGTGTGCGTGAGTACGCTGGTATTGGAGGAGCAGGCATTTCAGGTGCTTCCGTGTGCGTGCGAAACCGATACCGCGAGTCAGTCTCGAGGTGGCTAGTCGGGCGAAGCAGTGAGCTCAGGCACTGCGACGCACCGTGCCTCTGGCTCTCTCCCACCCGCGATCTGTATTCCCGAGATCCTCGAATCCCGCGGTATCGCTCACCGTCCTGCGACTGAGCCTCGCGCCTCGCGCACTTAGTCTTCGGTCACCCGCAGTTCGCGTTCGGAGCACGTCCTACGGGTACTTCGTGAACGGGCGACGACGCCGGTGTCGGGCGCGTACGTTCTTCGGGTGTTTCCGAGTGCGTACGGACCCGTGCCGCGGTCGGGCCGAGGGCGGCGAGCCAAGCGTCCCGCCGCACAGTGCGGACAAGTCGGCACATCTCACTACATTTTTATTTGACGATGCACGAAAATTTCCTTTGGCAGAACTGCATATTAGCAGGAAATTCATATTATTATTCATTTAAAAATCATTTAACAATTTTTTTTTCAACTTATTAATTTTATTGTTAAAGGGCCTAGCCGAATAAGATGGTCAAAACTGCCCTTAGACGTTTTTCAATAATTAATGAACCATTCGAAAGCTGACCAAGAAAAACCCCTCTGAGCCAAATCTCAACCCCCTATCGTGCTCGTGAGGGTAGTTACAGGGTAAATTAGATTTTGAGCTTTTCCGTGCATTTTCCGCACTCTGATGCTTCCTAAAATTCTGAAAAAAATGTGGCATATTTTGGATCCTAAGACAGATTTTTGAGAATTTTTTCAGATTTTTTTCTTGCAAAATGTGGTCGCAAAAAATGAAAAACCTCAAAAAAATCGGAAAAATACAGGTTTCTCAAAAATATGAAAACATGCTATTGAGCTGTTTAGTGCCCCAATAAAGTACCATAACAGGCAGTGTCCTCAATTTTTTTTAGATTTTTTGTTGTGGGAAGTCTTTGTCAAACACAAGAAAAACCGAATTTTTTCGACGTTTCTGCTATTAGGAGGAAAGTTACACTTGTTGATTTTATCGCAAGTATATATTAAGTCATTTTTAACGTTATTACATTGAAACAAGTAAGTGTTTGACCTCAGAAATATGTTTTGAGAGAAAAATAAATTCTATTTCGTGCGATATATACCAGAATGTTCGCAACGTTTACAACATCGCCGGTTGGCCGAGCAGTCAAGGTGTCAGACTACAGTGCGGAAACGCTGCGGTGCGGTTCGAATCCCGTCGAGGGTTAAGTTTTTTTTTTCCATACATCATCTTTATTTTTTCAATTTTTTATTACATGGTTTATTCATGTGATTTTAACAATATTTTTTAAATGTTTTTAAAAAATATTGAAGTAACATTTTTAACTAACTTTTATTTATATTACTCCGATTTGACTTTGAATTTAATGATATTATTTTCTTGGATTAGGCAATAAATTAATATTTATATTATTGTGTTCGTCCACGATTTCCGCCAGATATAGAAATTGCTTGCGAAAATTGGTAAGATTCCGTGAAAAGAATTTTTAAATCGACTTCTGTCATTTCCGGAAAATCCAGAGTATCTACCGAGGATACTGTTTGAAATGGAGTCGTTTTGCAGTTCCAATTATGTCCAATTTTTGGAAAGGTTTCGTTGTCTACTTGTTTGTGTAGAAGCTGGTACTTTTGACCTTGTATACTATACATTGCCTCTACAACCCAATGAATTTTCGTGACTTTTCGGGAATAATTCGACTCTTTCGTCGAAAGTTGAGAACGATTACCTTTTAAAGCAGGCATGAGAACTCTGAAACCAAGACCTGTTAAATGAGATGTAACATCTCGAAAACCTCTGTCGACAATACAAAAGTCTCCCCTCTTCATGATGGTTTTCAATCAAGTAACTATAAACGGAAATACATCCTCATGTACGTTACAATAAAGAGGAATGGCTAAGGCTTATTTGTACCCGATACCTCACTTTAAAAATAGTGGTAGTATGTAGCTCTTTTCTTTCAATTTGACAAAAACCAATACTTTGCTGCGTGTTATTTATTCAGAGTTCTTCTCATTTCCTCCCTAATTTATGAAGACGCAAGGCTTAGAAACCAGATTAATGAATTTTAATATTAAGAATGTTAGAGAGGACCGTAATGAAGATCATATACAATTAGAGAATCGAGGAAGTGATAGATACTCTAAAACTATATTTACATATATTTTACTCAAAAATGTTTCTTAAATATTTTTAAAACATTTAAAAAATATTGTTAAAATCACATGAATAAACCATGTAATAAAAAATTGAAAAAATAAAGATGATGTATGGAAAAAAAAAACTTAACCCTCGACGGGATTCGAACCGCACCGCAGCGTTTCCGCACTGTAGTCTGACACCTTGACTGCTCGGCCAACCGGCGATATTGTAAACGTTGCGAACATTCTGGTATATATCGCACGAAATAGAATTTATTTTTCTCTTAAAACATATTTCTGAGGTCAAACACTTACTTGTTTCAATGTAATAACGTTAAAAATGACTTAATATATACTTGCGATAAAATCAACAAGTGTAACTTTCCTCCTAATAGCAGAAACGTCGAAAAAATTCGGTTTTTCTTGTGTTTGACAAAGACTTCCCACAACAAAAAATCTAAAAAAAATTGAGGACACTGCCTGTTATGGTACTTTATTGGGGCACTAAACAGCTCAATAGCATGTTTCCATATTTTTGAGAAACCTGCATTTTTCCGATTTTTTTGAGGTTTTTCATTTTTTACGATCACAGTTTGCATCCAAAAAATCTGAAAAAATTCTCAAAAATCCGCCTTAGGGTCCAAAATATGTCACATTTTTTTCAGAATTTTGGGAAGCATCAGAGTGCGGAAAATGCACGGAAAAGCGCGATATCTAATTTACCCTGTAACTACCCTCACGGGCAAGATAGAGGGTTGAAATTTTGCTCAGAGGGGTTTTTCTGGGTCAGCTTTCGAATGGTTCATTAATCATTGAAAAATCTCTAAGGGCAGTTTTGACCATCTTAATCCGCTAGGCCCTTTAATTTTTTGTGAGTAATTACCATTACATATGCATTAGTAACCAAATTTAGATTTTTGTAAAAAAAATTTGGCCATGGAGGCACTCTCTAAAGTGCCAAAAATCGAAAAATATATTAACTGTAAATGAGTGTGCAATAATAATTCTGTGTAACGGAAAGTGCTTACCAAGGAATATGCATTCTTTATATCATACATTTAATAAAGTAGATTTATTTTTTGTACAAATTTCCAACGGTGGTTTTATTTGTTAACTGCATATAAAACTTCAAATTAACATAAAACAAGAACGGCAAAATATATCCTGAGATTCATGCATATTTTCCTTTAGGATCTATCGTGGAAAATTTGTTATTTTCTTTTTAAATGTATTAGTTATATTGTTAAATTTCATTGTCTGTGAATAATTAACAATAAGTATACATTTGTAAACAAATTTGGTTGTACAAAATTTTGCCATTTGTTCGCCACAGTTACAGTGCGGAATTTACTGGGAAAATTCAATATTCGTGTACATCACGATGTGAAATACATTTCTTTTGCAAAACATGGGTATTAGGATGGAAATTGTTAATAATAATCATATTATAATAATTTTTATGCATAATACTATTTAATAATATTTTTATGTATTTTTAATTTGTTTTTAATATATGTTTTATACCTATTGAAAAAGTAATAAGAATGTAAGGATAGATCGAGATGTTCAAGGTCACGAGAGTCAATGATTTTGGGTCGCAATCAAAGTACTGAGAATGACTCGGATAGCGAATAACGTTTTGTGAAGTTTATTCATTTTATTCACTAGTATTATAATTTGTTTAAGTTTATTATTGTTAATTTTACATATGGTTCATTTATTATTAATTTTGTTCTAAACCTGTTAGTTTTTAAAAATAAATTTGTTAAGTTTTAATAATAAATTCTTTTTTCTAAAAATTATTTTTTTTTGTTAAAATTATTAACTATATTGGTAAATATAATTGTCTGTAAAAAATTTCCTCTATATATACATTAATAACCAAACTACGAGAAGTGCCGAAAACAGGCCGTTTGTCCGCCCTGTGCGCCGCACAGCGTGACGAATGGCCTTTTTAGCTGGACCAAACTCTAAATCGCCTATTTTTCTATATTTATCGATTAATATGTTTACAGTTGTATCAAATATGAATAATTATTAATTTTTTACAACATTTAGTTGGTTTTTGTTAATTAAACAATATATTTCAAGTGATTTATAATTAAATAAAAAATACAACAAAGTTAGTAATGGATCTATGTAACACAGAATGATTTAACAAGTAGTAGATATTATCAAAGAAGACGTCATTTTTAATTAGGAACAAAAACAATGTAATTTTGGAAAAATTATAGTACATGTTACTTTTTGGAGATTCAGATATATTCTAACGGAAAAGAATTATTCTTTGGATTAGTATAAGGCTTCACTTTATAAATAACAACTCTGTTTCATATTATTGTTTACTATTTGAATAGAAATATAATAACATGAAAATATAAATAAAACAAAAGAAATAACAGAGATCAAAATCAGTCTTCAATAGGAACATTCGGTTGCTAAAAACTAATAACTTATAAACAAATGTAAATAGAATATATCTAAACGTATTTATGTTACTACAAATGTTTGGGTTTACGACTGAAGAAACGAATTTTCATACGAAGAAAGTTTAGAGGAAAACTCGGGGATCTTATCATTGTTTATTCCTTCAATATACAATGAATGAGACTAAACAAACCGCTAACAATAAGTGGCGACGGCAATCGGTATCGGCTGCGTTCGAAACGCCCGGCCCGAGCTATGATTGTCACGAGCGTGTACGTAAAACGACGTAACTTCATTGTAAAAATTAGTATAGTTGCGCAACGTTGCGCAAGCCAATTTTTGTACTAAAATAAAGTAGAGAATCTCTACTTTATTTATATGTAAAAATCATCGCGTGGGGCGACGTGGGGCATATACTAATTCATTAACGAAGAGTAGTAACATGGGCGTTTCTGTGGAAAAATAAGTACCGTCTTTGACACTTAATTTACAAAAACAGAGGAATGTTATCGATAATTTGGAATTACTAAAGTGAAAATACATGTTTTGAGATGTTACATCCATCATATATAGGAAATTTAAACACTCCTTAGTACATTTTAACATATTTCTAGTGCGAATGGAAATGTGCCTGTTCAGGATTCAAGCGTTGGAATTCGGCGGCTATTGTCTTGGCGGGCGACCGCTGTTTCATACGGTTTTTGTCTCGTATATCAACACGCGGCAAGAACGCGTGTCGCTCTCATTGACCGGATTTCAACGCTTGAATCCTTCAAATCGAGACAAACAAGGATTATCCGATTCGGGAGCACCAATCACGGTGCTCCACATTCGATGGTCCTTGTTATTTAAGGCAACTGCGCGTGCCTTCTCGCTCTCTTCAGGTTCGCCTCTCGCATCGCTCTAGTAACTTTCGTCAGTCGTCTAATCGTCCGGTATTAGTTCTCGCGCCCGTTCGCTGATCTCTCGCGCTCTCAAAATACTCGTTCGTATTTTTCTCGCGCTCTTTCGCGCCGCGTTACGAGCCTTCTGCTTCGCGCCAAGATTTCCGTCGTCCGCGTCGAAGATTTCCGCCTCGCGACGGCACGTGTTTCGTGTCGTTCAAGATCTCCGCTTCGCGATCCGACGGCAGAAGTTGGCTCGCTCAAGATCTCCGCTCGTCCGCCGGCTCGCGCCTCTCACGGCGCATTGTAAGTGCGAGTACTGTAATAAAAGTGCAGTTACACCTTTAATCCTCGCTCTCTCTCTCTCTCTCTGTCTCAACCTCTCATTGACCCATCCTGTGGATTCATTTGCGCGCTCAAATCTGAGTGGTCCCGGCAGCAGGCTGCTCCGACCGTCGGTCGACGCCGAAACAGTGCCCATTCATTTATAGGTTAGGTGTTCGTTTTTTAGGTGAAGTTTACACGCTCTTTAAACATACAACAAAAGAATTTTAAGTTTTAATATTCAAGGGTTTTAATACATGGTTATTTTAGATTATATTAGCACAGTTAGTTTTTGTTGATTTGAAAGTTACTTTTGTCCAGCTAAAAAGGCCATTCGTCACACTGTGCGCCGCACAGTGGGCAATTTGGACGAAATCGGATTCAAAATCAAAGAACTTTCGATAGAAATGAGGTAGAGCGATGAAATTTTTTTTAAATGAAAGCTGAAACTTTGCAGAATATGGGACAAATAGGGAGATTATTACCATCCCATCATTTCAATGAAAAAATGACTTCATTAGTTTTTGTCACAAAAATCTATTTTTTGCAAAATCCTGAGGTCGTAGACAAATTTTGAGACCAGATTTGAAATCAGCGTGAAAAAATCTATGGGAAATGATGTATAGCATGTTAAAAAAAAATTTTTCCGTGCGTGGTATTGGAAAAACCATAATTTTCTTGAAATTGTGCAAGTTTAACGAATTTTCTCAAGGTTAAAAAACGTTCGTACCATAATCTCCCTATTTTTCCCATATTCTACAAAGTTTCAGCTTTAATTTAAAAAAAGTTTCATCGCTCTACCTCATTTCTATCGAAAGTTATTTGATTTTGAATCCGATTTCGTCCAAATTGCCCACTGTGCGCCGGTCCGGATACGAGGCAAATCGCGACCCCGCGAGCTCAGCGAACACGAGGAAACACCAATCCACTGGTACACCTCGCTGAGCTGCGGCGGTTCCCGCAATCCGGTATCGCTCCGCTTCCGTACCGTTCCGCGATTCCGTATCCCTCCGCGCCTGTACCGTTTCGCGATCCCAGTATCGCTCCGCGTCCGTATCGATCCGCGATTCCGTTTCGTAGCGCTACGTGCTCCGCACCGTTCCGCGTCCACCGACTCCGCGTGCGTCTAGATTGTAAGCCTTTAGTAGTAAGCAAAGAGTACTGTAATTCTATCACGTTGTCCACCAAAGTTTGCCCGCAGCCGTCGGTTCGCGTAGGAACCTCCAGCCGGGACTCCGCGCCGGTCATCGCCGGATCAGCGGGCAATCCACGCCCTCAATAAAGATCCAGTAGTTTCTTAGATCGTAGTTCAATTATTTCATCTCTCCTGTCCTCTCACAGATCCTGGCATGCTCGAGCATTCACGAGAGGGCCTCCGAACGCGACGTAAACGTCACATAACGATGACATGATCCTCCTAGGATTTCAAGAAATGTTCTTGAACCTTGACTAATGACTGTAAAGACTCTTACAATAAATTGTATACACTGATACAAATTCGATTTATTCGATTTATTCGATTGTGATAGATAACGTGACTTTTCTTCAACAATGGTGTACAGCGATGCAGAAAAGATAGAAATGATTTTAGTTTATGGTGAGGCAAAAAATAGCTCGGTACAAGCATCTCAAATGTACGCAGAAAGATATCCTGAGAGAAATCATCCTTCACGAAAAAGTTCTGTCCGCATAGTTTAATTGTTTTGTAAAACAGGGAGTATTAAATCACTAAAAAGAAAACGATCAAAGTCTGCTACTGGAGAAGACGCCGAAACCTTTGTATTGGCTACAATCAATGTTGATCTCATTGCAAGTTGTCGAAAAATTAAACGGAGCTTTATGGCAACGACTTTGAGAATCGTGTTGCTTTTTGTACATGGGTGTGTTGGGGCGGTCTTGGTCGACCCGAAATTGGAAGAATGCGAAATAATGAATGAGAATTGTGGACGTGTGCAAATGGGATTGCTGAGAGAAAGGATTGAAAGGTATGGATGCGTGAGTGTAACGGCTGAATTTGAACGTGAGACGAATGGACTGTATAAAGATTGAATGAGGACAAACAGATCTACAATAAATTAAACTGTATTTAAGCACTATTGAAATAAGCGATTTTCTGACATGTGACTGTTCGATTACGTAATGATCAGCTGAGCGCATTTCACAAAAGAGAGCGAGAAGACCGTTGCCTCTCACTTTTATTGTCTCGATCCTTCTGGAAGTCCGTCACGCACCGGTAGTTCCGGTTGATCGTTCGAGAGCATTCCAGAAGGATTGAGAATGGGTTTAGGCCAATCACGCGCTTCGCCTATTGCCCGCGCGAGTCTCGTCGACAGATGCTGCTTGCTCACGTTTAGGCGGGATTGCGCCAGCCGTGTCGTGATTCGCGGCGGTTGACGGGATCGCGTCACGCGGTGAGGCAATATGGCGCTCACACGCGTCAGTCTCAAACAATGGGCATTGCAGCAAATACAAAGAAATGAACATTTTTTTATGGTGTCCTCTTTACTGACGAAGCTACTTTTTCCAACTATAGAAACTGAATACACATACTGTGCATTGGTGCACTGAAAACCCGAAATGGCTTCGGCAAGTTGTACATCAGCGTCCATGGAGTGTAAATGTATGGTATGGAATCGTTGGTGATAACGTTATTGGACCATTTTTCATCGATGGCATTCTGAATGGTCTAAAATATGTTAATTTTTTAACTGATGTGTTAACTGATTTACTGGAAAATGTTTTTTCAACATGAAGGCTATCCGGCACACAATGAATTAATAGCTCGCCAAGTGTTAGACCAAAAATTTCCGGAACGCTGGATTGGTCGTGGTGCAGATATTCGTCGGCCTGCACATTCGCCGGATCTTACACCTTTAGATTTTTTCTTTGGGGTGCAATAAAATCAGAAGTTTATAAAAACATTCCCACAACACCGAAAAATATGAGAGAACGGATTAGAACAGCATGTGCAAATATCAGTGATCAAGTTATGAGGAGGGTCAGAAAATCGTTCATTAATCGGTTACATAAATGTATTGAAGTTAATGAACATCATTTTGAACACTTGCTGAAATAAATTTTCCTTCATTATTTATTCTGTCATCGTTATTTCACTATTCACATGAAGTGCTCTACTTTTATGAATTTTTCATACTCAAGGTCATGTGAAGGTCATAATATTACAGGTCGTTGGATTCACTTTGACCTTGGCTATCATAGAGCGATAATAAAAATATATCATTCCACTTAAAAAAATGTTGATGACCTTGAAATCTCAAAAAATATAACCTTGAACAACGTTTTGCCTATCATAATATGTGCGCCTCTGAACTAACTAATGTTTTCCTCTGAAATTTTCCCTTATCATAAAAAACAAGCGAGATATTTTAGACGGTAGAGTTAGGTAAGACATCCTGTATAATAAATATACTCTATGTCCCATTTGAAATTCCCGGAGCAAATGACTCGAGAAAGACGAGTGATATGAAAAAATTATGTAAATAGAAGTTGTATAATTTCACGAAGGGCAGATTAAGACAGATTAAATTGTTATTTATTCGACTTTGAGACGACCTGGAAAGGGCCATTAATAAGCAATTTTTAATTTTTAAATTTGAACCATATTTGTGATAGTATATTATTATTGCTGGCATCTAGATGTTTTAAGCTAGTAAATTTTCGAATTTTCGACTGTTTACAACGTTGCAGAAGTTTATTCACCTTGAAATAATCCGAAAAACCAACGGCACGATGGTCCGTCAACTTTGAGAGGTCATATCTTGGAAACGATTTATTCTAAAACTACGTTCATATAGTGCTTCGAAAACATCTCGATATCAGCGATAATAATATATAATTCCAATTTAAAATGTCAAAGTTGTCCTTTATAGGCCCTTTCAAGGTTATTTCAAGGTCGAATAAATAACAGCTTAATGTGTCCCCCGCGAACCCCACAACTTCTACCTAAAACATTTTTTAACATCATTCATATTATTCCAGATATTTGCCCAGGGAATTTCAAGGGAGACAAAAAGTACAATATCTTTTTCTACAAAAGGGAGCAGAGATTTAAATTTGTTCAGAATGTTATGTTAGGAAAAAAATATTTGTTTCTTATACTATTAGAATAGTATTGTACATATGCTTATGAACACATTTTTGTAGAGTGGAAGGGTCTTTTCAGGAAGCTAAATCGTGTAATTTAGAAAGATGCTTTATTAAATGTTCTCTGCCAAGTCTGAACGTGAACTGAACTCGCTTAACGGACAACTCAAAACGAAAACTAGTGTCGGCGGTTTTTCACTCTGACCTTATAGCGCGAGTCGTCGTCGATCAGTTATTGTGTCGAAAAACACGGGGCGACGACCGCGCACCACAACATTGTCTGAGGAACGACAATCCTTCCTCGCGCAACGGACACACGCTTGTATACAAGGCAGCGCAAGGTGTTTCTTTTACATCTTAAACACTTTATAGTAAATTCAATTGCGATACATTTGCATAATATTTGCGTTCGACGATCGTCAAATATATTTATCGTTGTCGCGATGTGGAAAAGGGACACACGTAGGTACACACGTCTTTTCATTACATTGCAATATATTGTAAGTCTGATGTATAAATTAATCGAACGTGCTTGTCGTTAAAAAGTATATGGTACATTATGTAAGTATTCGAACGCCCTTTAATAGCATAACGTTTTTAGAATCAGACCAAACGATCGGTTTTTTCTTTAGCAACTAGAAGCCGTTGGTCTACTAAATAACGTGTAAAAAAAAAGATCTGTTAGATTTTTCTATAGGGAACTGTTGTGACGCGGTTAAAAAAGGACGACACTTTATTTTCGGCTTCTCTATAAACTTTATTTTTCACGCGGTCACACACAGACTCAACCTTCGACAGCAGCCGTCGGCAACTCTCACAGTCTGTAATGAAAATTTAAAATATGCATTTTGTAGATCTATGTTACCCTAGTAGCATTTATGGTTGCCCAATAGTGTCCAACAGTTGAGAGTTAACTGGAATATAGTTAGTGTTTTTGCTTCCAAATTCCCAGCATAGAGCCTACGACGAAAAAGTTATGACACTTGTCAACGAATATCCAAAGTTGGGCCTGCAATTATTATAGTTGGTTAATTAACAAGAAATTTACATACGATATTATTACATTGGCCCAACCAGTGTTTGTTAATATTTAAATGCCGTTTCACGGACGTAAAAAACGTAGCCACAACCAAAAGCTTGTTAATTATTATATTCTAAATTGATGTTTTTTGTTCTGACTTTTTTTCTCTCTTATTTATGAATACAAATGGTTGATTCGCTAAAGTTTTATCGTGTGCAGCCTTGGAATTTATTCACTTCTTTATGTTTTTCCATTTTACAAGGGGAAGGCACGGGTGTTGTACTTGTTTTTGGAATGACAGTAGGTCGTAGTATTGATGTAGTATAACAAAACCCTTTTGGATTTCTTCAGAATGGGCTTCGGTTTGAACTTCATGAACTTCACTTTAGGTGACCAAGAATTTTTAATTTTTTTTAAATACAATCTTGTGAATTTTGACAAGAAAAAGCCAAAAATGTAAGTCTTAAAATTAGGAATTCACTGATTCAAAAGTTATACGTGTGTAAAGTTGACCGATTTTAAACGTTTTTGACAAGCAAGTTTCACAGTCGGTCCCCTCTCTATCTCCTGATGTTCGTGAACGAACACAATTTCTATACCAACATGGCGATGCCCTTACCTGGGAAAAATGCTTAAAACTGCTCATTCTTAAACACGCATAGCTTTTGAACCAGTGAATTCCTAACACCAAAATTTGGATTTTTGGCATTTTCTCGTAAAAATCTACAGGATTATATTTTTAAAAAGTTAAAAATTTTTAGTCCCTTAAGCTAGAGTTTAACCCAAAAAGGGGCTATATGCAAAATTTGACCTCAATCTGATTTGACCAATTTTTGGAACTTCAGTCGCGTCGGTAATATATCAGCTTAGTTAGTACACAGGCGGTCCGGGTTCAAGTTCGATGTGTGTATGAAGTTCCTTTCTTTTTTTCCAATTTTCCCGTGGAAATATTACATTGGTTATATATTATGTATGATATACTGTAAAAAAAAACCGCAAACGCGTAGATCAAAACAATATGTTTTTGCGGGCCTAGTTGGCTGCCGTATTACAGTGATGTAGGTCCTACGTTGGATATGATCGTTGGCCCACTTGCAGAAAAGAGTGACAATTCTAACTGTTGGCCAACAAAGGTAAACTACTGCAACATAGGCTCATCAAATTGCCAACAATAATTGCTACTAGGGTGATTATACACATGCTGAAAATTTCATCGAAATCAGTTGACGCACAGGAAAACTACACGCATCGGAAGATGTAAGAATCTGTGGATTTTAAGCAGAAACTGACCATAAAATCGTGAAAATCTACGATTTTCGCCGCGTTTAACCGCTTGTGTATATAAACCCCCGCGGGGGGTGGGGGGCTCCTCATCAAGCTCATACTCTTCTTTACTCATTTCTCCTAAAAAAATAGCTTTCTAAAAAAAGTTTTGTAATATGTAAGGGTGTGATACTTTATGAAAATTTTCATTGCGTTTAGATGTATATTTATAAAATAGAAAGTAGATATATACAGTGAATCCGGAATATAGGTCGCCGAGGCTTCTAAGTTAAGGGCCGCGGAATTATCCTCACTACCATCGTTCATTATGCAAGTAAATATCATCGGAATTATATCATATTTGGTATCATTTTCATGGGAAAAATGCCACGAATGTGTGGGTGAAAGTCCCATAAAAAAATAAGGAAAAATAAAGAAATTCTCGAGCTTCGCTAGCTTTTTTAAGTTCAGCACGGTTTCAAAGAATAGTAGGATCTCGTCGGCAGCATTTTCCCGCTGTGACTTCGACCTATAACGTGTAAGACGAACCTATTTACAGTCCTCGGCGAGCGTTAACTGGCGGCGAGTATCGCTCGTACTGCTGACATAAATCGCGGATTCACTGCAACTCTCTTCTCTCAGAATTAATATTCACTTCTGACCAGAGTTGAGTATCATTTAAATAAATTTTCATTTAAATGATTATTGAAATAAAGAATTATTTGTTATTTGAAAGTTTAAATGAAAGACATAGATAATTATTTATTATTTGTATAGATATAAATAAGTTATTTAAATAATATATTTATTTCTTATTTATAAATACGATTTTAATTGTTACTTATTAATTATCATTTAATTGCTTATTATTTATTATTTATTATTTATTCGGAAAGTCATAGTCAGAAAATAAGTGTCCTCAATCGCTCTAAGCGATATCGTTATGTTCACGACGACGCAACTAAAAAATCGACAATTCGACCCTAAAATAACTCAAATAACTCGATAAAATCTCAATTTTTTTTGACAAAACACAAAAATTGTTCGACGAGTTCCAGCAATTATCGATATTTCTACCACCACATTGATTTCGATAATTTTTTAATATTTTATGCAAGCCAATATTTTAAACAAATAATTACAAAAATTTGTTTATATATTTATTATTTAAATTATTATTTATTAACATTTATTGTCTAAGCAATTTCTGAAATAATAATTTATTTTTATTTGAACAATTGTTTCAATAATAAAAGTGTATTTATTTACTTAATCAATTGTTTCAATAATAGAAATTTATTTATTTAGTTCTTCATTCAGCTCTTCTTGTACGTTTGTTGATCCGAACGTTTGTTAATGTAAATGAACGCATGAATTCGGAATTCGTGCATCACTACGCCAAATTATTTATTTGTTTTTCCCTCAAATCCGAATGATTTTTTAATTAAATAAAAATTTAATTATTATTTGTAAATGAAATATTAATTTAATTTATAATTTGTTATTTATTACTTATAATAAAATTTGTCCGACCCTGCTTCTGACTACATTGAATGCTTGACTGTAACTGAAAATGCTGCATGATTGTTTGTTATTCTTTCGAGATGAAAGGAGCGTGAGGGGTCCGCTTCACGTCTTTGCCGCTGTACTGACGCCGCAATACGTAGTCTGGATTTTCCTTTCTATGCACTGTAACTTTTTCATATAGCAACGGGACTTCGGAATATTAAACTTAAATATGCAAACGACAATAAATAATTTTTTGTGAATTTTTCGCCCAAGAAAAATAGTCCTAATTTAAAGTGTCCTAACCTGTGAATTCGAAGACCCACCCCCCTCCCACCCCCCACCCATTGGGAGTGCTAGGGTTAATTGAATTCGATGGAATTTTCGACATGTGTATAACTAACACAGCTCTATAAAAAGTTTCAAAAAGTGTCTTTTTTATTTTCTCATGTAATTCCTACCAATAGCAATGTTTTCTAAGTCTTTTGTGCATGACATTTAGTAAACTGATGCTTCTAATTGCTAATAAAGGTCAGGTCGTTTGGTGTGATACAAAATAAAGTTACACTGTTTTAAAGGGCATTCGAACAATTTCGTGAGCCACTGTATATAAAACATATTTAGGAAATTAAATATCACGTCAATTTTGGGAGTAAATCAATGTATGATGTTTAACCCAAAAAGAAATATATGCAAAAAAACTGTTTTAAATTGATATCAGGATGTATTTCAAAAGTATTGCCAATAGTAGACAGCGTGGCACCGGCTAGGTTATACGATTCCGAAAAGCTTGAGATTTCTAAAAGATAAGGAGGTCGGAAGTCCCCTCACGCCAAACTGAATTTTCAATATGCCATTCGATAGCTTATCCAAAGAAAATACTTTGTGCATGCATGTCGACATGGGGGGTGGGGGTAATGGGGTGAAAAAAATCAAGTTTTTTCGTGATTTCTTTTATCCTCTTCAATTAAAACTTCTAAAAAAATCAGGCATATTTTAGCTATTAAAATGCACATCGATGAATTTTTTAAGAATTTTTAGCATCAAAACCAAATTTCCAAAAATAAAAAAATTTTGAAATGCCGATTTCTTGTAGAAGTTTTGAGATACTAACTTTATATTTTTACAGTTTCAGCATCTCGTTCTAGTTGTTAACATATAATTTTTTCAGATTTTCCAAAGTGGGGGCACGTAGTTAAAAAAAATTATAGAATATATGTACATCCAATGGAATAGGTTGTACTGGAATCAAGCGTCCTGTAATCAATGATGACAGCGACGAAATTGAATGCAGCAGAAGGGTAAAAACTCTTCCATGGAAATACATATACGTACATATATACATATATGTTGTTTTTATGTCATTTTTTTAGAGATATCAAGGTCACCTTGACTTTTTAAAATGGAACCACCCTTTTTTAAACACCTACCATGATAGTCCCTTTCATTAGGAATTCAGTGACCACATTATTCCAAGGACATTCAAGGTTGAGGACAGAAAAAACGTATAAAACTAACATATGGAGAATACCTGTATTTTAGAAATGTTCGAAATGGTGGCCGTCTACGTCGATACATTGATGTAAACGAGCTCTGAAGGAATGTTGAACTCTGATAAGTACATCCGAGGTGATATTCGTGCATGCTGAGATGATACGCTGACGCATATCTTCAACTGTTGTTGGATCATCTATGTACACGGTCCCTTTTAGCAGACCCCAGAAAAAGAAATTCAGTGGATTTAAATCAGGCGAACGTGCTGGCCATGAAACAGTTCTGCCTCGTCCAATCCATCGGAAATCGAGAATTCAACGTTTCTCTTGTTACTCGTGTATAATGAGCAGGACATCCGTCTTGTTGGTACCACATATCATAGCGATTTTGTAAAGGGACATCTTCTAACAAAATTTGCAGATCTTCTTGCAAAAATTGAGCGTATTTCTGTCCCGTCATCATTCCGTTAACGAAATATGGTCCAATTACTTTGTCGTTCAAAATACCACACCACACGTTTACGCTCCATTGTCTTTGATGATCAATTTCTCGCAGCCAGTGCGGATTATCCACAGACTAATAATGGGCGTTCCGAAGATTAATTGAGCCATGATTAGTGAATGTTGCTTCGTCCGTAAACAAGACATTGTAGCCATGAGTAAGGATTTAATCAGGATATGCTGGATAAAGGAATTTATTTTTGGGTTAGGAACAGGGGTACAGGAAAGTGAGGTATATGTATAAATTCATTCAATTGCTCGCATTATAAATCACAATCATGCAAACTTTCTCTCATCACACGTATACTCTAGCTAGGTTCCGTGGTATTTTCGCAACCGATCCGAAGATGCTCTGTCCTCTCTCGCTCGACAAGGCGTCCAGGTATTATCGCCGTACTCTCCTTGTCGAGACGAGCGGCCAGGAACACTCTTCCGTTCCCTCTCGGCAGGCGTCCAGGTATTGTCGCCGTACTCTCCTGCCGAGCCCTGGGCGGCCAGGAGTTGACCCGTTCTCTCTCGTTCGACAGGCGTCCAGGTATTATCGCCGTACTCTCCATGTCGAACGAGCGACCAGGAACAGACTCCCGTCCTCTCCCGTTCTCCCGACAGGCGTCCAGGTATTATCGCCGTACTCTCCTGCCGGTGTGCTAATGCTAACCAAGAGCGGCCGTGGTCCTTACCTCGTCCTCTCTCTCGGAATAGCAAATAGGCCGAGTCCCTCCGTGATCCCTCTATTTATATAAATTCGTTGCTATCCGCGAACGTGAAATCAACACCCGGTCGTTAAGCGTGATTCGACTTTTCGAGCGCTCCCCTCGCGTCGCTTCCCCGCGTGATTGCCTACAAACTCCCTTCGCGAAACTTCTAGAAGCTTGTCGTTCCGCGTTTTGTTTTACTTTTCCGTCTCGAATTTTCTATACATGCTACAACATTAGAAAAAAATGAATGATTTTGAAGCAGTCCCCATTGACAAAAGTTAATTCTATTTTGAAAATCATTCCCGTGCAATTCTTGATGGAGCGATATGTGGAATGGATGAAATTTATGTCAGGCCAGAATTCGTATTACGCTACTTTGACTTATGCCTGCTTCCCGGGAAATTTTTCTCGTACTCACGTGAGGATTGACAGCTATAGCTGCTAAAATATTAATTTCATTGTCTTCATTAGTCGTGGGATTCTTCCGTTTGTGCTGTCTTGCATGTACACTTCCAGTACTTCGAAACAACTTGTACGTATTAATAAAAGTCTGTCTAGAAGGAGTGTTTCGGTCGGGGTACCTTTCTTCATAAAGTAATCGGGCCTGCACTGCATTTTGTCTACATTCACAGTAAATCGTGGTCATATCACACTTTTCAGTCATTGAATAAGATATAGCGGAATCGCGTTTGGAAACATACTGATAGTAAATAAGAATGCTGAATAACAATAACATTGAAGGACCTTAGTATGTTTACTTTAACTACGACCACAGTATGTTTACTATTTACTACAAGTCTTAACCGTGATAAACGTATTCTGCTTTCATATTCTATTGATGAATGACCTTGGAATAATATAGTCACTGAATTCCTAATGAAAGGGACTATCATTGTAGATGTTTAAAAAAGAGTGGTTCCATTTTAAAAAAGTCAAGGTGACCTTGATATCTCTAAAAAAATGACAGAAAAACAAAAATTTTTTTATGGTATCGTGTCAGCCCCATTGTACCATTCAACTTTGTCCTTACCATATTTTACGTATCTTTAGAAACAACAAAGATATTTCAGGTGCGAACGTTAGGTGACTCACCCTGTATATTATTTAAAATTTGATATATTGTCCATCTAAGAAATTAATTACATGAGTACTATAGATATGGTACTTGTACGGGCATGGAAAAGGTAATAAATGGCGGTTTTTAATTTTTTTCACTATGTGCCCCCACTTTGGAAAATCTGAAAAAATTATATGTTAACAATTGTAACGAAATGCTGAAACTGTAAAATTATAAAGTTAGTATCTCATAACTTCCACAAGAAATCGGCATTCCAAAATTGTTTTATATTTGAAAATTCGGTTTCGAAGCTAAAAATTCTGATAAAATGCATTCTAATAGCTAAAATGTGTCTGATTTTTTCAGAATTTTCAATTGAAGAGCTATCGAATGGTCTATTGCAAATTTAATTTGGTTTAGGGGTACTTTTCACCTCCTTATCCGGCTACACCCTTTCAGCAACTGAAGATTCGAATCAAATTTTGTATTTAACGAAAGAAGTAACGCGTATGAACGTATACAGTGAATTCTCGTCATACAGGGACTCTTACTAATATTCGGACACTCTTAAAAATCGCATAAGTTTATCAATATTGGACTATACTACTTCAATTGTTTTGAGAAGTTAGAACAATTGGATCGCTACATAACGTGAAAAAAATGTTTGATTAAAATTGCAATTGGTCGAAATTATAAACAAAGTACTAAAAGTTGTATTTTTCAACTTTTTTGTGCGGGCTTATATTAAAAATTTAAAAAGTACGTTTTGTATATCTGTATTAATTATACACATTCTGAATATTTCATCTAAATCGATCAACGTTGCAATGAGCTACAAACGTTTAAAGATGAACGCTTACGGGTGAAAGTCGCAGAATTTTGGCCTTGTCAAGGAATTTCGCCCTTATGTGATTATTTTGAAACATCTGTAACTCATTGCAACGTTGACCGATTTTGATGAAATTCTCAGAATATGTATAATTCATAAAGATCTACAAATCGTACTTTATAAATTTTCAATGTATGCCCACATAAAAAAAGTTGCAAAATACAACTTTTAGTATTTTCTCTGCAATTTCGACCAATTGCAATTTTTGTAAACATTTTTTTCACTTTATGTAGCAACCAATTGTGCTAACTTCTTTAAAAAATCCAAGTCGTATGGTCCAATATTAACAAAGATATACGATTTTTAAAAGCGTCTGAATATTAGTGGGAGTCACTGTAAGTCAGTTGCGCGGTTGTGGCGACTGACAATTAGACGAAATCTGAGGTTCTCGCCGAACGTTGCATTTGAAATACACAGTGCACGCTGGAAACCTAACAGTCAGTATCCGTCTGTAATTGTAAGTCATAAACCTATGACCACTGACGGATAGTGACAAGGAGGCTGAGAAAATGTCTTTCTCCGATACAATATCGCACGTAGAAACGGACAGCGAAGTTCGAGAGCGGGATATACCCCGCGGTTGTGTGGGTAGTTCCAATGACTTCCAACCGCGAAGCTGGCACTGACTTGCAGCGGGAATTCACTGTACATATGGTAGTGATTAACAATTTCATTTTAAGCAGTTATTCTAGTTTAATTTCAAATTCTAAATGTCAAAAATTAAACATTTTTAATGCGAATACGTTATTTAGTCATTATTTAGTTTTGTAAATCCTACATAGAATGAAACATGCGAGATAAACAATAAAATAATTATGCGTCCACACATAGTTGTGCAGAGAATAACTGTAATAATAATATGACTTTTAGACATAAGAAAAGAATACCGTACCTGAAATCTATAGAGAGAACTATCATCTTTTACGGTGAGTGTCTTGGAGTCATTTACCGGGAAGAAGTAGCCGTACTGGCAGAGTTGATTGGCAATGTGGACCGCCTCTACTGTCAACATAATATTTTATTTTTACTGAGAAATTCAATACATGTCAGAAAAGCTGCTAAACCATATCCAACCACATGCAACTCTAGAATTCATAACATTACAGGTACAAGACAGTTGCTGTATATACAGCTACCTATGAAAGTATTTATACAAGTCATGGAGATACAATCATGTTTATTTGTAGAACGAAGTTGGTTTAAACGATATATGTATCAGCATAGCAAAGAGTAAACTACATTTCCAGTGTGGTAATATTGAATTGAACGGAAAGTGTTTCCAATACGGCGTTATAATATTTTGCTGTGTAATTCATGTAAATGTTCTTATAATCTCATCTAATATGCTTGAAATTCCCGAAACAAATATCTTCAAAAATACGAATGTTATGAAAAAATGTTTTAAATAGAAGTTGTATGTTTTTACGGGGAACACATTAAGCTGTTATTTATTTGACTTTGAAATAACTTTGAAGAATGCCTATACAGGACCACTTTCAATTTTTAAATTGAAACTCTCTTTTTTATTGTATATTCTTATTGCTGACATCAAGATATTTTCGAAAAACTAGCTGAATGTAATTTTAGCATAAACCGTGATCCGTGATCCGTTTGATACTAGGATATAAGTAGTTCAAAAGTTATACGTGTTTAGAGATACGCGATTTTCAACGCTTTTGACAGGTAAGGCCACCGCCATGTCGGTATGCAGTGAGCGACAGTTAATTTTCTTAATGACAATTTAAAGTCAATCTTCTCGAAAACGAGACGTCAAATGAAAAAATTTATTCTATATTAACGACTTATTCGCTCATGTAGAATGTTTATATCATATTGGGACATTTTGTAGATATACACTATCAGCAAAAAGTTTACAATCACTTGCTAATTTTTATAAAAATCGCATATACCGATACATTTTGAAATGATCCATCGTTATTATATCAAATATTAACTAGTTGAATAATATTTCTGAACAGATTTCAGAATTTTCTTATGTCCATAATGTTCTTGTATAGTTTATACACTCAGTCTAAGGCAAAGCTCGGAATGTACTTTTCTAAAGAGATATCTTTGGCAAGTTCTACAAGAAGCATGGGAGCTAAAGGCATTTAGTTTTTCTTATAAATATCCTGTTTCTCTGAACTTACGCAGTGCTTCTAAACTTTTGGCCGGTAGTGTATATGCAATAAAATAGTTTACGTAACTTTAAAATCGCTTTGTAAGAAAACATTTAAGTTTGGACCCACAGTTGCTTTGAGACCTTTATTATTTACTATGCGTATATCTCCGTAAAAAAAATTTTTTTTAAATCGGACTTTGGCACATTATGCACGCACTATTAGGCTATACAAAAATAACTTTTTTAAAATAAAAATCGAAAATTTATAAAATGGATTTTTTGCCGCCTTGGCACCACTGTGCGACCCGTCAATTTTGAGAAGTCATATCTCAGGAAAGGCTTACGGTAAAACTACGTTCAGTTAGTGCTTCGAATACATTTAGATGCCAACAATAATAATATATAATAGAAAATATAGGTTTCAATTTAAAAATTCAAAATTGCTTTTTATCGGCTTTTTCAGTTATCTCAAGGTCGAATAAAAAACAGCTTATTAAGTCTCAAGCGAAACCATACAACTTCTACTGAAAACATTTTTACATATCATTTATATTTTTTTAGACATTTTCCTTGGAAATTTTACATGGGACACCCTGTAGAAAAAGAATAGCGAAAACTAACGAAAATTGTGTCATTGATTAAACACTTCCGTTTTTATGAAAGTAATGTAGTACTACTTAATGAGATAAAAACACAATAACTCTCCGTTCAACTTATTATAACGGTTGATTAACAGTTTAATGTCCACGATTTTTGAGACACTTCCGATAGTTTGACAAAAAAATCTCACCAAAAGTTAATCACTTTTCAGTGGTCCACAAACTGTACCATTAGGAATTAAAAAACAAAGTTTCTTTTTAATGAAAAGTCCTGGTCACCTTACTTTTCAAAAAGGCACTATGTAATATAACTGACTACATAGTTTTGTGAACGATGTTAAGACGAATTCAATGATTTATTATACTATGACCTTGAGTGGACCTTGAGCTAAGCGACACTTATCGTGTAACAAAGCTTTATCATTTCTTTAATTTCTTTAAAGAAATTTAATTCTTTCTTAACCCATTTGCATCATAAGGAAATATGAAAAGAAGGCCTTTATCACCAAATTTTTTTTTATTATATTTAAGTACAAAAATGATTACAGGTAAAAGAACTTCATATTTCAGCATTATAAGAAAAAATAAATTGAGCGTATATATACGCTCCGGTGATAGTGACCAGGAAAATTGAGCGTATGTATACGCTAATGATGCAAATGGGTTAACAAAATTGATACAGAAACACAGGAACAAAATATTATCATTTTATTTTCTAATGAAAATAAGAACAGTTGCAGTAATATATTAGATAATGGAAAAATACAGTGTTTACTCATGTATGTCCACAACACAGGTCTACCCAGGGACATATATTGACTGGAAGATACTATTCGGTGATACACTGCCGAACGTAGAAAAGGACAGCGAAACTCGCATGGCCTTGGTCGCTGAGAAGTGCAACATACATGTTTACTCGATATCCTTCACGGGGTATACCCCACGGCAGTGGAGATAGTTCTGGGACTTTTATCGGCTTGATATTTGCGACATATATCGAGTAAATAATGTATACAGAATAATAGAAATAACTGAAACTTAAATGTTCTATACGACAAAATTCGTTTATTTTGGTTCGCCTGGATTCGTTTTAAAAGTTATGCGTCTATTTTATATACATAATCTGAATAAAATCGGGAATTACGCGACGAAGGAAAATAAAATGTTATTATGTCTTGGTATTTCTTTATCAATTTTGTTCAGAAAGGATCAAATTTCTTCGAAGAAATTAATTAAATGATAAAATTTTTTTACACGAGAAGAGTCGCTATTTAATATAAATTTCTTAATTCAAGGTCAACTGAAGGACATAGTATAGTAGGTCATTGAATTCGTCTTGAAATCTTCTACAAAACTATGCAGTCAAATACACACAGTGTTATTTAATAAAGGTCAAGGAGGCCTTGACTTTTCTTCGAAATGAAACTTATTTTCAAAATCCTAATAATACAATTTGTAGACCATTAATAACTGAAATGATTTTTGTTCCAAACATTTTTTTGTCGGACTATTGGAAGTGCCCCAAAAATCGTGGGGACTAAATTGTACACTATACTGTATATTTGGAAAATGAAAATGCCGGATGTGTTCTAAAATGAATCCAATAACTCTCTACCTTTGAGGCTTGACCAAATACTTTGCATGTGAGAATGTAAGAAGTAGGACATATTCAGTTACTATTTTGCACAAACATGAAACAGTTTAAACTACGTTAGTATAATAAAGCAGTGTGTACTGAAGTTTCAAATGTGTGTTCTTTTACTGATTTTCCATCTGTGTAGACTGAAAAAATCGCACGTCTTCATAGTTTTGACGGAGTTGACTAATAATACAATGCAGACAGTTTAGTAAATACTATAAACTTTGATAGACGAGGTTTACAACTGTAAAACTAAATGAAAGACTCGTTTAAACATTTTCCTGAACAAAGTGCACCGATGAAACTTAGTAATTATCTTTTAGCTAAAATACCCTGGTCCGTGCAGTGTAATTCTGTTGTCTAATTAAAATTATTACAATAAGTTATTACCTAATGATACTGTACACGTTCCATTGAATCGGCGCATTACAAATAGATGTATTTATATCTCAGATTCAAGAGAACACAATGCCATGAAAAGGAAATTCTGTTCATTTTGAGGAATTATACTTGATACTGTAGAGACGTATGCAGGGGGTGGACTTTAACCATTTTGAATATATCCGTTATTTGTAATAATATGAAGAAACGATACACACAAAACTTGCATGTTATAGAGTGTAAAATATTATGATACAAACATTTTTATGTGGGTGTACCCGTCTCAGAGATTTCAAGGTCACCTTGATTTCTTTAAATGGAATGACCTATGTACCTTTTGTATCGTTAATCGATAGAATATCAAATTCTATAATAATATAATTCTATAAGTATATAATTCTATTTGTCTCGTGTAAAAATGTGTCTACCACTTTTATATCTTCTAAACCTAATAATTTAACGAGATATTATCGAAATAATTTTCAATGCATATTTAGGGTAAAAGACCCAATTACTGTGGGGTGCTAATTACTGTGCCTATATTAATTATACTTATTTTGAAAGCATAATGAATATTAAAAAAGAGATTGTTACGTATGGAGACGTTTCTCCACGTTCACTCGATTAGAAGTTCTAATCTCTTTTCTGAGAACGGAAAGCGTCCCAATAGGCCCCTTGTTTATAGAAGGGATGATTGTGCTCCGGCTGGACGCAACTGGCACGAAGCATGATTCAATAACGGCACCGTACGATTTCTTGTTATGGAAATCTTGAAAACATTCCCTTCTGGAATGTTTTGTCAAGATAGTCTCTGATAGGAAACACCCTGGCTAACCCTTCGTTTTACCCTTTAACCAAAGATCCAGCTGCAAACCTTAAACTCACTCGAAACGATAAATACGAGTATGCGACCGTAGAATAAAACAGACACATATCCCTCTCATTTTTTAGGGTATATAAACCCATTCATTTTCATCCTCTTCGGTTCAGTCGAGAAGCGGTTCAATCGAGAAACGGTTCAGTAGAGATTCAGAAGTGATTCGGTCGCGGTATAGTAATCGTGCAGTCACGTCGCGTTACACGCGTAAGAGTCAGTTCTAGTGAAATCGGGTAAAAGTCCCTTTCGAATCAAACGTAACCTTATAAATTCCGGTAGTTCGGTGTATATTCTATTTGGCTTTTAACAATCGCTCTCCGACCCCGCATTGCCAGTGCGTCAACACCGTACATCATAGGTAATAAATTCTGCAATTATACACTTATTACATTCATTCGCGACACAGACAACTACACATGTAATTATTTCAATTCAGAATATATTTGTCTTGTTTGTTAACTCGCGTAATCTACAACCCTTAATTATTGCCTAATATCCTAATCTAATAATTGAACGTTCCCACATGATACAATCTTACCGCTCGGATTGTATCAATTAAATTATATACAGGGTGGCCCACATAACTCTGAACAGCTCAATATCTCGAAAACTATGTCATCGATTTTAAAGTTCTTAGTCTTAAATTTCATGGAACTGAAGGGCCTTTCTGACTACATAAACATGAAGTGGCCTCCCTTCCCCTTTAACGGGGGAGGGGAGGTACCTTTGTAATTTTAAATGGAACCCCCTATAAAATGTTACATATTTAGATTCTACCGGAAAAAACAAGTCAATTTTGTCTGAAACATTTTTTTGTCAGATACTTCCATGATGAGATATAACAGTTTGAATTTTCGAGTTGTAGGTACTTGAAGCGCTCGGAAATAGCGTTATGGAATTATACGCGCTTGAGTCCTTTGCTTATTCATGAAGAAACACAAACAATAATATTTACAATTCTTGAGTTTGACTCACTTATCTATGAAAACGTTTTCAGTTTAGAGCTGTTATTCAAGCAGTAACATTGTGATTATGGCTACTTTTGGCACAGAAGTGAATATGTTACTAACGTTAGGTGAATGCCAAAAAAATTATCGGCGTGCAGCAGTGATGTTTTTTGAACGTTATGGGATCAAAAAATGTCACGCAACATTTCATAATTTAGAAAAGCGGCTTCGCGAGCACGGTGAATTGTGTAAAAAAACTCGCAATAAACCTAAAGCTGTCACTAATGAAAATAATAGTGCCAGTATTCTTGCTGCAATTACATTAAATCCTCGTATTAGTCAACGTACACTTGCACAAACATCACATATTAGTCGTTCATCAATTCAACGAATTTTGAAACGGCAAAAGTATCATTCATATCACATGGTTTTATCACAAGAGCTTTCGATAGCAGATTACGATCACCGCGTAAGATTTTGTGGGTGGCTGCAGGGTGTTGTGGAAAATGACTTTTTGTGCAAAATACTTTTTTCCGATGAGGCCACTTTTATGAATTCAGGGCATGTAAATAGACATAATCTGCATTATTGGGCCGTGGAAAACCCAAATTGGATGCGATGTGTTCCCTTTCAACATCGATGGTCTTTAAATGTTTGGTGTGGCCTAATAGGAGATTTTCTGATTGGACCTTACTTTTTTCAAGAAACTGTAACATCTGCAAGTTATTGTGATTTCTTAAAAAATCATTTGCCTGCGCTTTTGGAAGATGTGCCACTGCACGTTAGAAGAGAAATGTGGTTCCAACAAGACGGCGCTCCTCCACATTTTGCAATCATCACCAGGCAATTTTTGAACGAAAAATTTGGGAACAAATGGATAGGTCGTGGGGGACCTCGTCAATGGCCTCCTCGATCCCCCGATCTAACACCATTAGATTTTTTCTTATGGGGATATGTAAAGGACAAAGTTATGTTTGAACAACCGACGACAAAAGAGGATATGAAACAAAGAATACGTGACGCTTGCGCTTCAGTGACTCCCGAAATGTTAAAAAATGTTAGAACAACTTTGATGTTTCGAGTAAATAAATGTTTACAAGCCCGTAGTGGACATTTTGAACATTTAATTTAAAGTACATTTTATTTCTTCACGAATAAGCAAAGGACTCAAGCGCGTATAATTCCATAACGCTATTTCCGAGCGCTTCAAGTACCTACAAATCGAAACTTCAAACTGTTATATCTCATCATGGAAGTATCTGACAAAAAATGTTTCAGACGAAATTGACTTGTTTTTTCCTGTAGAATCTAAATATGTAACATTTTATAGGGGGTTCCTTTTGAAATTATAAAGGTACCTCCCCTCCCCCGTTAAAAGGGAAGGGAGGCCACTTCACGTTTATGTAGTCAGAAAGGCCCTTCAGTTCCATGCAATTTAAGACTAAGAACTTTAAAATCGATGACATAGTTTTCGAGATATTGAGCTGTTCAGAGTTATGTGGGCCACCCTGTATAAGTTACGAGGCTTACTAATCTTAAATTCAAATCAACAACGATTTCAACATTAACTAACAAATAGAAACCATATTCAAGGGGTAATAACCCCCTCGCCGGCCTCTCGCGTTGCTCGCAGCCCTGGCTCGTAACAAGATATATAACATAAATATTAGCTAATTGTAATGAAAGAAATTGAATATCCCTTTTTAGTATTCATTATGCTTAATATAGGCACAGCACATTAATATGGGCAGCTTACCCTCCTACCTGGAAGCTAGTAGGTGCTCGATCCGATGTCCTGGAAAATTATTTCGATAATACGAATATGATACACTATCGATTCACGATACAAAAAGTAGGTCGTTCTATTTAAAGAAATCAAAGTGACCTTGAAATTTGCCATACACCCATATAAAAAAATGTTTGAATGACAATATTTCCCTCTCTACACTATACAAGTTTTATACATATCATTTTTTCATACTATTACAAATGATGCAAATATTCAAGGTATATAAGTCACGTGGTTCACCCGTGTCACGGGTGACATACATATATAACGTGTACCTGTACGTAGTACAAGAGTAGTTACATAAAGTTTTAAGCAAAAGAAGGTACACAATATCGTGCAATTCGTAACATTTTTCGTAAAATTGAATTTATTATTTAATATTTAATTTTATTCCTTTAATATTAATTTGATTTTTCATGATCAGCTTTGTATTATACAGGGTTTTCCATGAAAAGGTATCATTTTAAATTAAGAAAAAAGATATTTAAAAAAAATGGTATTGTTTTTATTTCAATGTAAAGTACAGACGTTGCTGTTAACTGTGGAACACAATATCCGATAAATGGTCGCCTCGACTTCTGTTGCAAATGGTCATCCTTTTGACGAAATTGTTCATTACATTTTCGCACAATTGTTGCTTATGTCGCAAATAACGGATGGAATATTGTCCTTAAGTACGTCAATCGTTTGCGGAGCGTTGGGGTAGGCCAGTGCTGAGCAGGTTTGCCTCAATTGAGGTAAAACCGTCCTCACCGTAGCTTCCACTGTCCCCTTCCAGTAAGCGTCGTTACCATGCAGAAAGGACGCGCTTCGCCTGTTGCGTGTTGCTACGAAGGTACGTACAGTGGGGCAACGAAGACACCAGACACCAGCGAACGTGACGAAGGTGTGCGCTGCATAAAAAAAGAAGGCTTGGTGGGGAAGCAAGCCTTTGAGGGGCCCCAACCGTGCCTAGCACTGACGTAGACTTATTCTTTAACGTAACCCAAAAGGAAAGAAGGGCCTAGCAGGATAAGAATGGTCCAGCGGCCCCGGCAACGATTTTTATCGGTATTGTGTTTTAGGTTGAAAGATAATCCCCCAAAATTTTAAGTCGCTAACCCTTCACTTAAGGATAATATGAGGGTAAATACCCTTAACTGTATCATTTTTTTTCTCGGTTGTTAATTAAGATATTCAGATGGAACAAAAACGAAAATATTCGAACTTACCTCCTTCATATCATATATTTTTTCAGAATTGTGATCAAATTATTAAGGGTAGAAAAAAATTATTGAATTTTTTAGGGGTGGGGGTTGCAAACAACCCTTCGAGTGACCACTTCAAAAAAATTCAAGAACAATGTTCTGTTACCTATTTAATATATACAAAAGTTTCAAGATCCTCAGATTGGTGGAACATAGTTAAATATTGAAAAACAAATGAAATTACGCCATTATAATAGTATAATGTATAGTGCAGTGTTTCTTACGACTCTAATTAATAATTCTTATCAGGAGATTAAATCCCTCCTTGATCAATTATTACTTTTTAAACGCGACGCATCGTATTATATTTTATTCTTATCTTCCCGAATTTATAAATAGACATTATGTAGGTGTAAAAGAGAATTTTAGGAATCAAAATATAGATTTATTCAATCTTCGTCACTATTTTCCTCAATTACTGGTACAGTATGTGTTACATCAAATATTTTGGTTAATATCTCCGATGGTTTTACAATTTTCGATTTAAATCGCCCATGAGATAAATAGTAAATAATTGTAGCAACATAGCGATGAAAATTTTACTAAGTATCTTCGCATAATTTTCGCCATTTTTATAATGAATTTTCTCAATTTCTGTGTGTTGCGTAAGCATGTTTCGTTCCATTTTCGCAAGCCGTAAAATTTTCAGTTGAAGTTGCTCAATAAATGACAATTCTACTACTCACATGAAAAAAATAACGGGAAATTTAAAATAACATTTCTTTATGGAAAATCCTTTATTTCCTAAATATCATAGACAACCCTAATAATTACAAATACATCTGAACGTGGTTATTTTCAGATTTATTTTCATCATATGAATGTCACCAACTCTATGTAGTTCATACTAACTTCATTCTTCTATATTATACAATACAAAAGTTTAGATATTTAATAATGTGTAATTCTCGGCGTGCTTATATTGTCATCCTATCTTCTCAAATGGTGGCTCGAGATTTGTAGAATGAGGTCGAAAGAGCTCGAACTGCCTACGGCAGGGAGTTCTAACGTGTGGCTCGCGGTCACATGTGGCTCCTTCCCGCTTAGGTTCTTCCCCCACACTTAGACTTCGTCGTTATGTAATAGTGCGTAAACTTCGTCCTTGTTACCGTGCCACTACTGCCACCACACAAACTCTACAGCTGTACGTAGTAGTGGGAAGAGGTTTGACTAATGGTGGGGACCTTGCAGTTCTGCGGGGGGGGGGGGGGGGCAAGTTAGAACTCAGTGGCCTATGGCTTGATTCCGACTGATTCGGACCGTTTTGGCTTAATCGGGACCAATCATTCGATCCAATCAGCCTTTCTTGGGCTTGGTCGATTCGAACAGTTCGAGCCGCTCCTCTGCAAAGATCAATCCTCTTCGAGAAATTGTCTTCTGCTCTTATAATAGTTCTAGCTGGCGAAACAGACTTAGGATCGTGTTTACATTTGTACACCTACGGTACCCGTTCACGAGTTTGTTGATATCGGATTACACTCGGAGAGGCGTTTCGACAAAACCGTTTCAGTTATAAATTGTTTGCTGCACATGACACCTGCAGACAATTTGTCGAAGAGGATTGATCTTTGCAGTCGAGCG
This sequence comes from Halictus rubicundus, assembly GCF_050948215.1. NCBI lineage: Eukaryota > Metazoa > Arthropoda > Insecta > Hymenoptera > Halictidae > Halictus > Halictus rubicundus. Next base: position 1,835,931 of record NC_135162.1, read on the forward strand.
GAGGGGAATAATTTTGAGAATCTGATGTAATAACGTATTACTAAACACGTTATTTTCCTTCAGCATTGTAGTTGAAGTTTTTTTATCCGTGTGGCCTAGTATGACCTTGGATGATCTTGTAACGTGGTTAAGAAACTCGTCACATAGGATATTATCAGACTACGTGGCAACAAGTATAGTGTTCTGTTTGAAAAAATTAAATTGACCTTGAGATCACCTAATCCCCTCCACCTAAAACGTCGACAATATACATCGGACGATGTCCCCCTCAATACAGAACATCTTTCATTCAATCAATTTTTTCTGGACAATTTTGACTGGAGGCACACACACGATTATGTTCTGTCTCATCGACACGGTCAGGTGGATTGTAGTAGTAGACTTTTGTCTATACATATAAGTCCACACAATCAAATTTTGCGGTTGGATCACCTGAAACACTTGCTTCCCCCACCAACCTCTCTTTCATACAGGGCACACCTTCGTCGCATTCGCTCGTGTCTTCACAGTGGGCGCTGTGGTGAGAACGGGTTTGCCTCAATTGAGGCAAACGTGCTCGGCACGTATTGAAACTCATTTGATGAACATAGTCGCCTGGTCGTCAAGAAAGTTGTTTATCGTGCGGAATTGTCAATTGATTCAATCCATTACATCTATCGCCGCAACCGCGCGACCGCAGTCTCCCGTGCGTCGCTCGTGCTTTCGGTGGTTCCTGTGATCAAGGCTCAATATGTTTTCACGTATATACCCAGACAGCCAAATTCCACCAACATTGCGCAAGATTTGTGCAACATGACCGCGGTTGGTCTACCCATCTGTTCCCGCAACTAAGCGCGGTACTGGCAGCAGAGCCTGCTAGCAGCAGATCCTTATAAAATACCACCATCTAGCGACGATTTTAGTGACTCTCAAGTCAATCTGCAATTTGTACCAGAGACTAAATAACGGTTTATTTAATTTTTCCGAAAAGAGTCATTCAAAAAATTTCAATTTTTATTCAAATGGAAGTCAGGTGTTAGTAGATAAATATTGCAGACTGTTTGGGACCCCGGAACGAAAATGGTGAGGAGTGGACTGTATGGAAAGTTCGAAAGGATCGGGGGCAAACACAGAAGGGAGGCCGGATTGGGAATAGGTGCAGGAAGCGCGAGCAGGAGGAGGGAATCAAAAGAAATATTGTGGAGACTGAGCACGTGGCTGTACAACCGTGATTTATTCTTCTGAATTCGCGTAAACTAATGCGGGCGCGCAATCGAGTCGAACCGGTGGTCGATTTCGAATGGCTACAATAAACGAGAGTTGCAAGAACTGGGCGCGATACAAAGCGTGTTAATCAGGCGGTTGGTAGAACGAGTCTAAGCGACGAGGTAATGCGAGCGATTAACGGTGATCCTCGGTAATCACGTGATCATGCGTCACGAGCGCGATACCGGGAATCAACAAAAACACGGGCGCGGCGTATCGCTCGACATCGGCGTCTTAACACGAAGTTATCTCTACGCTTAATCCTAAACACAGACATTTTTCGAAAAATAGTGATTAAAAAATTTTAAGATTTATCTATATGGTTACAAATAACCATTATGAAGGACTAAACTTTTTTCTGATCATTAGTAACTATTGTCGATGACGGAATTCATTCTTGGTTACGAATAACTGTTATTGACAACGAGAACCGTTTTCCGGGTAAATGTTTCTAAAAGGGGACTCAGCTCCGATGACCCAGCCCTTGAAATATGTTGTCAAGGTCGATATTCTGAGAAACTTCTGAGTCATTGCCCTCATACCGAAAATAAACGCCGCGCGCATCAAATGACGCGCGTTATTGTGTACTGTAAACAGTCGGTGACCAGGGGAATGAAGTGGCAAGTAAATACGCCGGAACGTACCTATGTTTACGATGATAAAGCCAGGCCCCGGAGGATGCGGGCCGGCTTTTTACGGAACGCGACGATACGAATAGCACTACGGAAGCTCGATTAACTTTTACGATTCACGGTTTACGATTAAAGATTTACGAATACGGACACGTTTTCTTTTACACTTGCGATTTTACTATTGTTATATCCGCCGCGTTATTTTAAATAAAGGGCAGATATTTTATACTCAACAATCCTGTTCATACATAAACTGAGATTACGAGTACAGTTCATTCTGCAAGTTTAAATATAGGATAGTCAAAAATAAAATATTAATAAGCTTGAATCAATTGTTCATTGGATAAATTCTGCTCATTACTTAAAAAAATATAGTAATCTCACCAATTTGAAGTTGGTTGGGATTAGGTTTGTGAGGGGGCGGCGGGACAATACATATAAAAATCCATGCGAAGTGCGGAATAGTGCAAGCGCAGTCGTGCCGCCGCGGCGGCCGGCCCTCTCCGCCCCTTCACGAATCTTATCTCAACCAACTTAGACTATACCTTCTGCTTGACATCCTGTATATGACTCTGTACATTTTAATTACTGTTCAGTGACAGCTTGTACAAGAATAAAGTGTGCATATAACCTGAAGGAACAGGGTTATATAAGGCGGGTGCCTTAGAATAAGTGTTCAAATCAGGTGTACGTGACTGAGTCGTTTCTTTACAAATAGAGTGATGTCGCGAGAGCGTCCGGGGTGGTTCAACTAAAACCGGCGATTCACTTCGACTCGCGGTTGAACTGTTATTGCGACTTAGCAACGACCGGACTAGACTCTAAGTGACTCGGCGGATAAGCGGCTGTGTCTAGACTTCGTGACTGATCTTCTCGCGTCGGTAGTCTCTGCCTTATATTCTCAAAAATGCTTGTCGGCTGATTGGTGGAAGTCCTTGCGGGGAACTTCCACCAATCCGTGCATTTTGCATAACACGCCCACGTTCCACGCCTCTCGTGCGTGAGAAGGGTGAGCGTGTCGTTCTGTTAAAAATCTAATGTTGGTGATGCAGCGGGGTGTCTTCCGGGCCCGTGCTAAGTGCGGTACGTGACTGCTGGCTTACGTCAATGGGCCCAGCTTTCCCGGGTGATAGAAACCAGGCACGCGTCGCTGGGACACTCTAGGCTGGAGACCCTTAGACTACCCAAAATTTATGGCGTCCACTTGCGTTATTGAGTTCGTCGCTAGGAACTACAAGGACACATCTGTCCGCTAAGTGGCCAAAAACGTTAAAGACGTTTTCTCACAAATAGCGTCTTATGCTGTGCAAACCATAAATCTTTCTTGGCGCTGGTGCGCTGAAGATTTCTCTTCCGGCGCCCAGCTAGCCGCTACAAACCTAAACAGGTCGTCTGCACTTAACTTCATTCCTAGAGGCTCCCTGATTTCTCATCAGGTTCGTCCACGTACCTGACTAACAAATTAAAACCATATTCTTTGGTTAATAACCCTTCGCCAGCCTCTCACGCTGCTTGCAGCCCTGGCTCGTAACAGCTCTTTAAACATTTACATGTATGATTGTAAATGCGCGCCCTCTATCGTTGTAACTGAAATGGCAGGAGTTGCAGGTACTAAAATCATTGCGAGATGGTGTAACAGATATTTCATAGTGTAGGGGCGCTGTATCAACTTTTCGCTGCAAATGTACTGCCTGTGTTTTGTAGCAGATTCTGCTGATTTTTTATTACTGCCTGGTTTGGCTGACTGGGTGGTGATCGCCGGTGACCTTTTTTCCGCGAGGGAAATGCATTACGCATCCCCCAACCCCCTGGGAGGGGAACAGGGGTATGTGGGACTCCCCGGCGGTGTGTGTAATGCCGGGTATATCCACTAAACACCACGGTGGCCTCCCGGTGGCCTCGCCTCCCTGGTTAATTGGGAGACGGTCGGGATCTCGAAATCGAATGCAATCGACCACCCCCCTAAAGTCGCCGGTGACCTGATTGCTGCCGACTGGTCGACAGTGCGTAACGGCTCTAAAAGAATGCCCGAATTATTTTTTGTATATTTACTTAATATTAGACCAATTTAATGTTACCATAAGATATTTATTTATATCACATCGTATCATGTATAAAAGATTTCTCGTCAAGTTCGTACCACTATATTTGATCGAAAGCTTACTGCCCGTGATAGTATTTAGGTAAAATTTTAACGAAACTATTTTCATGTAATATACAAATTCAGCCAATATTCAATATCAGTATGTCAAATATAATTTTAATTTTAACTCATCTTTCTTAGCTCAACATTCTCACAAGATATGTTACGGTAGAACTCATAACTTCGGGGCCAAGGGTAGCCACGTGACTTTTGCAGAGTCAGCAGTTCGGTAACTGCTGTATAATTTCCGTTCACAGCCTTGGGACACAGACTTAAGATCCGCTCTTGGTCTTGACCCAACGGGTCTTAAGTCTATGACTAAACTTGTCACACTTCTTGCTCTATATTATCGATATTATGAATTCTGACGTCAGAACGGGAGGAAAGTTTTTCGCTTTACTTCTCAGAGAATCAAGACAAAATCGAAACCAAAACACTTCGTGTAAAGGTTGACCAAGTTCCTCTCGCCTATCAAAGTTGTGATATGAAGGATGGACCACGTTCCTCTTGCCTATAAGGGCTGTGATATCGGGAAGGACCAATTCCCAGAGGCCAATGATTGTTGCACTTACATAATTCAAACTTTACAACCTAGGGAACTTGGCGTCGGCGCTGGCACTAGTATTTCGACTTGCATGAGAAAAATTTATATCCGGATAGATAGTATTATTAAAATAACAAATAATTTGCAAACAAACAAATGCATTAGCACTTTTAAAATTAATGAAATGAATAACGCATAACATAGTAAAGATAAAAATATACAGAACTCTCAAAATAGTTTGAAATTAAATAAACAAATTTGTAATGAGAAAACGGACTGTTCATCTACTTCTAGTAAATTAAACAATTTAATTTAGTCATTAAAGAGCGAAGTCAGAAATTATTATAATTTTAACAATTCATTAGATCAAAATGATTTCAAAGAATCATTTTTTATGAATGTTTTTAATTCAGAAGAAACCAAATCGAAAGACACAGATACATGTGACATTGAATTGACTAAAATTAATGAAGATACGAATATTAATTTTGAATATGAAAATTTAAATGAAAATAATGTACAAAAAAATGGACAGAATAATCATGAGAATGCTTCAGAGATTAGTACTGAAGAACATAATGAGCATGCACTTGGGAATCCGGGTATAAATTTTTCTCATGCAAGTCAAAATACTAGTGCCAGCGCCGACGCCAAGTTCCCTAGGTTGTAAAGTTTGAATTAGGTAAGTGCAACAATCATTGGCCTCTGGGAATTGGTCCTTCCCGATATCACAGCCCTTATAGGCAAGAGGAACATGGTCCATCCTTCATATCACAACTTTGATAGGCGAGAGGAACTTGGTCCATCCTTCATATCACTGAAGTGGATGGACCGGGGAACTTGGTCAACCTTTACACGAAGTGTTTTCGTTTGGATATCATGTTATTTTTGTAAGATATATGTATTTAAAAAAAAATTTTTTTAACGGCTGTATATCGGGAACGGTGCGTCCTACCGCAAAATTAACGAAATTTGCAAAAGGCTTAACCCGAGGCCTGTAGGGTATACCCAACCACATGACGTATGTAGTCTTTTGATTTAAAAAAAATATATATATATTCTTCGGGTTTTTCGATTTTTCCTGTTGGTTTCGATATAAAAGACAGCTGATTCCAAATTTTCAAGTTTCTAGCTTGTCTGGAAGTGGTTTAGAATTAACATGATCCTTCTCCTATTCCAAGAATTATGCGTTTTTGGCGTATTTATATCTCAAGTTCCAGGCTAGGTAGAAAGTTGCTTTTTACATGAGAGTTAGTTGATATTATATCTAGCTCACATACAAATTTTGGTGGTCCTCGGTTACGGGGAAAAGCGGCAGTGACGGTGCCAATATGGCTAAAAACCGCTTAACTCTGGTTCGAGATATACTACTCGGCAGCTTAGAGGGAGCGGGAGGGGAACTTGGTTCGCGCGCTGCCGCGCGCGTTGATATGGCTCAGTTTGTACATAGCTAGAGAAAGTTTTCATCCAGAAAACTCATCCAATGGCATCAGAATGCTTGGATTGAATACCTCTAATGCTTAAAAATTTTTGGTTCAGTGGGCCAATCATTGTGACAGAGAAGTTTCTTTCTTTACGTCATATTTTCCGATATTTCAAGGACCATCATCTTTTCCTTAAATGGAACGACGTATTTTGATTAGTATAACATTATAGCTAATGGAAAGACAAATTCGACCATTTCTAATATGTTGACCTTCACATGACCTTCAAAGGAGTTATTCTTCAAAAAGTATAACTTAACGTACGAAGTACATATTCATGCTTACCGTGCTCTACTAGAGTTCCGTTGATGTAAACACTGAAATATTGTCGAAAGACATCTCTTCTTTACAAAGTGCCGCAGCGTGCAGCACTTTGTGTCGTATTATATCAGTATGATTTCAGTCTCAGTTTCGTAAACTGAGTTCAACTGAGTTCGTACTCGATCGGTGAAAAATGTTGTATTGTAATCGTCCACTGCGAATGTAGCCAAACGCAGTACAAGCTCAATTACAATATGCAAGAACTCCTGATCGGAGACATACTCATTATTGGGCTGTTGATAACCCACATTGGCTTCGTGAAGTGAACACGAAAGGAAATACCATTTCTTGAAAATGCTAGACAGTACGGCAGTTTGTACAGAAGAGTCGTGTTTCGACAAGTTTCTGTATTTACATCAACGGAAGAGTACGGTAGAGCACGATAAGCATAAACATGGTCTTCGTACGTTAAGTTATGCTTTTTGATGAATAACTCCTTCAAAGGTCATTTGAAGGTCAACATATTATACATGGTCGAATTTGTCCTTGCATTAGCTATAATGCTATGCTAATCAAAATACGTTGTTCCATTTAAAAAAAAACGACGATGGTCCTTGAAATATCGGAAAGTATGACGTAGCGAAAAAACTTCTTTGTCTCAATAATTGTCTCGTTGAATCAAACATTTTTTTCCTGAAACATTTTTTCGTATTACTAAAAACAACGAAGATATTTTCGGTGAAAGTCTTAGGTGCCTCACCTTGTATATTGTATTTGTATGGAAATTATTATTGGGGATTGATTTATTCAATTAGAAACTCATTCTTATCGATTTCAAGTTGGCTAATTTTAATATCGTGCAACGAGTTACGTATGGGTTTTAAAGAAATATTCGAAATGTCGAGGCTATATTTATAATGTAAGTTTGTGTATGTTGGATTGCAACTTCAGAAGTAACTTAAAAAAAAAAAACAAAAATAAAACCGAAATTGTGATTCTAATTTTTGTTTTTCGTCTTATATTATTATAGATAATCATTTCTTATGGATAATCATTGCCCGTTACATAGATAAATTGACGTATTCGTATTAATATGTATATTACGAAAAACTTCTGAATAATTAGACAAAGCTAATTAATTGTACATATGAGCCGCTTAGTTGACAAGTGAATTATGTCCACTTTCTTAATATGGCACTATAGGAACTTTTATGTAATAACTTTCCCAAAAATTAGGAGGAAAATGTAGCTTTATTGTAAGAAAATCAATTGAAAATGTAGTATTTATGATAGTATAACTTGAAATAAATATCGCACATGTCCAAAACATTGGATTTAAGCCACTATTTCAGAAATGTTTGCGATCATTTCATTTACAAATAAACATGCACAATAGTCAAATAACATTTCACGTTATTTATCGATATTATTTTTGTGCTCTATTCTAGCCGGCATAATTTTAATAACGTGTAGCATTCAGAAATAATTAAAAACTGGCAAATAAAAATCTTTGATCATTTTAATTCTCACACATCACCAGACATTTTCAGAATCTGGAACTAAAATTACGTGGAAGAAAAATGTTTGGTCTCACTCAACTCGTAACGGTAAATCGGGTTCGTATACGTTAGCATCAAATATTGTCCTTTGGACTCGGAGCTATTTTCAGTCCAGAACTTTATTCTACTCGAAATCTTCGTCGACTTGGACCATTTTATAAGCAGGCAAAGTTGAATTGAACGCGTCAACTCACACTATACTTAATTTTTAGCAATTTCTTAAACGTAAACTAATTTAGTAACGTCCAAATTGTTTCGAGCTGTAGTAAAGTTACTTTTATTAGCGCCTCAAAGTCACCAGTCGAGTGCAAGGAGCCAAATCAGAGAACGAAGAAATTAAAAAATAAAAAAATAAAATTTTTTTTCAAAAAGGGCATTTGAAAAATACAGTAGTTTCTGCATAATTTAGGATTCGAAAGAGAAAACGAAGCAACAAAACGAAATCGAACTTGCAAACAACAGGACTACAATTATACAGCCAGGTTTCATTGACTAACATTCATTTGATGTGTATTCGAATTTGATACCTGATTCTTCGATGGAAAGCCGCTCCATCAGCCACTCGATGAGATCGTAACCTGTAACACGCAGGCAGTCTCATATAATATTCAGGCCATGTTAATCGTTTATGTTCACTACACGATATATGTACTGATTGTCCATCAGGAGATGGCAGTGAGAAACTTGTAGGTACCACGTGATATCCTTACTTCGCGCTACACGCCTTCCGCTATTGACTGAATCGCTTGACGAAGACAGTAAAGCATGTATTCAGTGTGACTGACCGTTCCCGCCAGAACCTAAGCGTAAGAGTGGGGTCCGCCGTCTGGTGTCAAGAGTGGGGCTCGCAGATCCCCCTGCACCCCACTGTCCAAAATCACTGCCATCTCCTAATAGAGGATCAGTAGCTAGTTACCGATGATACTCACCCATGAAAGCTGAGGGGATTGAGGTAAGAAATTGTTTTTGGCTGCGCACGGGTACCCCGTTCTTAGGGTCTTGCATCTCCCGCACCAGCCCCTCCATCTATAATTAATTTCGCAATTAATTAGTTTTATTCTGTAATGCAATACCATTTGAATACAAAGAACATATGTACATTGTTGGTTTCAAATTTTGAAAAGTGAAGAATAACAAATTTCTACGGTAAAAAGAAATTTCTTATTTTTAGAAGATCTGTTCGACATTCTTATGTTGCGTACGGAGAATACAGTCCGTTCGACTTACTCTCAAAAATCTTTCAAGGTGGTCTCTGGCAGGGAACGCCCTAGATAACATCAGCTTAATCTTTCATATAAAAACTAATCTGTAGTTTGAATTTATTGGAAATGACAAAAAATAAGGATGTGATCCTACGTGACCCAAGTATTCTAAGCAGACACCCCATTCCTTTCGGGGAAATATAAACCCGTTCATCGTGTAGTCACGCGTAGAGTTACGTCATGTCACATTCGTAAGAGTCAATTCAAAGTAACCATATAGAGTCCGCAAGATCGGTAACAATTCTATTTTGGCATTCTTCAATTACTCTTATACCCCGCATTGCTAGTGCTTCAACACCGAGCATTCTTAGGTAATAACACTTTTATTATACACTTTCAATTCAGTTCAATCCAATCGCGATACCAACACTTGTATCACACAATTTAACAGAATATAACTGTGATGTTTGGCAAATCGTGCAATCTGTAAATCCCTTAGCTATCGTCCAATGTCCTAATCTAGTAATTGAACGTTCCCACGCGATTGTATCACTTAAATCAGGGGTGCCTAACGCTGGCCCGAAGAGCTGTTGTGGCTGCTTCACCTCTTTGCCTGCACGGCGAGTCAGTCTCCACCATGTCCACTCCGATTATTGATTCAGCATGAGGCCCACGACCACCGCACCGACAGGTTGCTCACCAGTACTGCGTATACGTGTACATATACACAAGACCCTTGGTTGAAGGAAAGGTTGGAGAGGACATAGTGGGAACTGACTCACCGATCAGGCGAAAAAGGCAGCCACATCTGTTCCGCTGGCCAGCGTTACGCACTCCTGACTTAAATTATACTAGTTACTAATATTTTCTTTTGCGGGGATATGTGGGGCTCCCCTAGACCCTCGGACGCTCTGAAGTGTAGCGTAGCACACCTTGCATGTAAAAAAGATGCAAAAGATTAAATTTTAAGTTTATTAATAAATATTGTTGCAATGTTATAAATAAATTTGATATTGATAATTTTTATGTACACAAACTGAAAATAAATGCAAATTTCTTAAGTACTGCTGTCGAAATAGACTTTCAATTTGATCACTATAGTGACATGTATATATAAAAAAAAATTGTGTTACAAAAATCGTTAACAGGTATGGAAAGAGAGTGCCCGGAGGAATATCAGCACGTATAGCTTAACCATTTTTTTTTAAAGGGTGAGGGAAGAAGGGAAGCGTTTCTAAAAAAATATATTTAAAATAAATGGGAAGGGTAACCTACCGCCTTACGCAAGTGCTCTCTGGACACAGATGTTTCGGGAAGTACTTGCGTATACCTCCGTATACTTGCGTAATATCGCAGAAGGTGGCGACGGAGAGGGAGAAGGAGGCCAACCACCTCTCCGCCAGGAGAGTGGCCTCTAGGGGACGTCGCCCTAGAGGCCGGCGACCCCCGATTAGGGGTCGCAGACGTGATGGCGGCAGTGGGAGTAGCTAATACTCCCATCGCTAATACTCCCATGGGAGGGACTACTACAAGGTTCCCCCCAGGGGTGGGTCGGCCGCAGAGGCGGGGCTGCGAGAGCGTTTCGTCCCGTCCGCCAATGCGACTAGCCGGCCGCCCTCCGCATGGGGTGTCACGCGCTAGGTGGAAGGGGAGACGGGGTAAGCCGGAACTCGCCTTGATCCCTCCGTACCGCGTGCGGAGACCTCATCCCTCGGCCGGTTGGGAGATCCTCGGGGTTTCTCCACTCCCTGAGCGTGGGAGGGGTTCTCCGGGGGCAGCGGGCGACACGAGCTAGAACTTGCCCAGTCGAGCGTCTCTCGGGTGGGGGAACTCCGTGTGGGGGGCCCACGCGGGGTCTTACTAGAGTAGGATCACATGGGGGAGCTTCTCTCCCCTCCGGAATGGGGCCGTAGTTACCATGGTTCGGGGGATGGTCGGTTGCATTCGATTCTGAGATCCCGACCACTTTCCAATTAGCTCAGGGAGGCCACCGTGGGGTTTAGTGGGGAGTCCCACATACCCCCGTTTCCCTCACAGGGGGCTGGGGGATGCGTAATGCATTTCCTTTACGATAATAAAAAAAAAGAAATAAAAAAAGGCGTAATGAATTGAAAGGATACAAGATTCTTTTGTTTGCTCCATTATTTATATTATCCCCGAGATGAGATTTGTAATTCTATCAGCAACAGTGCCGTTGAAGAATATTAGTTTTACAATATTAGTTCTGGCCAATACGGTACGACGTGACATGGGATGGTAAGGGGGCTCTAGAGCCCCCTGAACGTGAGGCAGAAAAATACATAGTGTGATTAGTTTTCTGCTATGCGTCGTCTGTGATGCAATGCATAGACATAAGATCACTACAGCGCATCTTATGAGCTTTTCTGTCAAGGCCTCGGGGGGCTCTAAGAGCCTCCGCACGAAATGTTGACCACTCCCGCCGTGCGACCCTGGGACGTTGTCACGACCGATCTCCTAGGTCCGTTGCCGAGAACCAGCCAAAAGTACACCACACTGACTGAAGTACGCCCCGTTCGACATGCCACGGCCCAGCGGTCACCCGGGCCTTTGAAGAACTGATAATTATGCGGCATAGATGACCACGAGTGGTCATCACGTACAACGGAAGACAGATCGAGAGTCGTTGCAACGCTGCTGGTCACGGGGCGACCGGAATGATTCCAACCTCCGGAACGTATGGTCGCGATTTCGCGATGCACGGAACCGACCGATCGCCCACCAAACACCCCCGCGAGGAAGCCACCCGCACCGGGAAACCACGATCGCCCACCTACCGGACGCCAAACACCTCGCCCGCTCCGTCCAAGCACGAGCCACCGAGACGCAGCGCCGGCTCTATAACCTCCGTCGGTGAAAATGGAGTCCCCGATTTGGAGGTAACGTCATGCACCGGGAGTACCCCCTATCGGCCGCCGCCGACGACGTCTGCGCAACAGTAACACCGAAATTTTCGGGACCCGAAAAGAGACCGACAGTGGTCCTCGTAAAAGCCGACAGAGGACCACGCCACCGCGTCCACCTCCAGATCCTGAAACCATGTGCGGAGGAAGGGGAATTCTCTGAAAGCGAACCGTGGGACCCTATAAGTAGCGACAAACAGGAGAGCACAGTCAGTCGTAACCGAGATGCTGAAGCTAAAGCACCGGAAGCTGTCAGTCACCGGGCCGCAGCGATGCCGCTCACCCGAGAGCCAGCCGGCCAACGCAACGGAGGCCCGCACCCGACAGCGCCTGACCAACGGGACTATCCCATGCCCAAACCCCAGCCACCAACCACTCGTCGGGCCAATCCCAGCCAGGTGACCACCGGCCGAACTCCGGCCACCGCCACGCACGTCGCACGCAGCAAGCGCCGTAGACAGCCCGGCGCCGTAGACAGCCCGGCGCCGCAGAACATGGCCATAATCCAGACACCGGGGCTCCCGACCATCCAGACCGACCGCGTCCTAACAACGCCGTTTCCGCTATAGCCGCTGTTTCCGGGGCTGCCGCCTTAAAGGAGATTGTCTGCGTTGGCTAGCCTGAATGGGCAAGAACCGAAAAGTGAACGTCACAGCTCATGGTGCCAGGAACGCACCGCCTGTCGTCCAGAACGCCTCGCTCGACTTGGTTCCGCCACCCAACCAGCCTTCTGCCGACCAGCTGGCTGCTGATCGCCCCCCCCCCTTCAGAATAACAAAAGAGACACAGACCAGCCATCCATCGACAGTCGCCGCCGACAGAACTACCAGCCGGCGCACTCGTCAGCAGCTCCACCGCCCACCGATACTGACGAGCAACACGACTGCCACCTACTACCACCCTCGAGGACCTAGTCGCCTGAGAGGATCCGAGACAACCCGGAACCCCCGAAGTACGCCACTCCAGAGTGCGCATCGATCAGCGATACCGGACGCGGACCTCCCGCGCCTGGGTGACCCTCCGGTTGACCACCGATCAACGTTCGTGAATACAGATCCCTGGGAACAAGCGCACCAGCGAGGGCGACCCGGCCGCCAACCCGTAGGATAAGGGTGGGATTAAGTTGTACAGTTAGTAGTAGGTTAGGTTAAGTTGCACAGTTAGTAGTAAGGTTAAACAATACACGTAGGGGTAAGGCAAGAAAACCCCACGGGGAAGTGTCACGCCTGTATTAAAAAATGTATTAAAAAATCTGGGAATTAAAAATTTCAAAACATTTAACAATTTTATATTTGCATAAACAATTAAAAAAATTAAAAAGATTTTTTAACAAGTCAACGAATATTCAGATGATCGTTTAATAAAAATTATTGCGATTGTAAATTCTATACTTTAAATTATGAAGCAATATGCCTCTGAATTTCAACAGCTCCGGAAACCAGGAAAGAAACGACTCGAACGCTTTTAATACGAGCATCGACGGTTTTCGTATGAATATAATCCGGCAACATTGCACTTTTAAAGCTGACAACGCTGTAGAATCTAGCTTCCTCAGACACACACCTTTTGTGTTGCAACGTCATGTAACTCGCTAGCTAACCGTTCCATTCCGATAGAGTCCGCTATCGTACCTGAGAATTTTCCACAGACTTAACGGAAAGTTTGATGTCAATTCCTTTGGACCGCCATAGCGAGTAATGTATTACGCGTTTCTGACATGTAGGGGGGCCGCCATGCTGGTGTGTGCTTGGCGTCGCACATCGTTTGACGAGCGGAACCACTGGATGGCAGCATAAGCACACGGTGATGACGCTAACGTAGATTTGCAAGCGTGGTCGAACCGGAGCTCTCCCAACCAACCTGGACTATACCTTCTCCATGAGATCCCCCATAATATTCTCCATATTTTAATTACTGTTCTATCATAGCTTGTCCCAGAACAAAGTGTACTTGTAATCTAAGATTAACTAAACTTTCTTGCGAAACGGTATTATTGAGCACAGTCGAAGATAGAAGAAATCAACAGTAGCCGACTACTGTCGATACTTCTCACTACCGATAGAACATCCAAAACGGCCAATCCCATGAACACAAGCACATTTATATGGTTTCACCTCCACACGATTTACCCTACAATTTTTAAATTCTAAATTAAATTCTCTATCCCACTAGGCACGCGTCTGGTAATTGCGTTGGCAACGCCAACCGCGTGACGCGATAATCGACATAGGCGAAAGACCATTATGTCGAGTCCCTTTTGCGTTCCTTCAGTCACGAATATACACATATTCATCACTCTTTGTACGCTCCGTAGAGTTTAGTGCAGCTCGCCCCGAGCTGCCAATAAATACGTATTCTATTAAGTTTAATAGTGAGTCCTTGTTTATTTAATTGATGGGTTCCTGCAGAGTAGGCTGCAATGTTTAACTACTTTACTACGAGTAGCCCGCGCTATTCGTAGTTGGTATTTACCCCGCGGGAGACGAAAACCTACACACCTGTAGGGATATTGGCGCTGCCGCGCCATTCCCCTAGGCACGCGCCTAGAGAATATGCTCCGACGAGGTTGGCACTCTCAACCTCGGGCAATGCAGGCGAGAGAACCGCCTAATGTACTCTCTCGCTGCCGGACTCTCGATCGAGACAGACGTCTCGATCCTACGCTCTCGAAGTGAAGTCGAATAAAGTTGTTCTGTTACATACACGAGTTTATCACTATCGATAAAAAGTCTCCCAGCGGTTCTGTGCAGAGTAGGCTGCATCTTGGTTCCGCATTTATCCGCGGGACCCTTAAACCTACACACCGCGTATTTGTGCTGCCATCTAGCGGCTCCGCTCTATCAACGGCGCGCGACGGTTAGTGCATGCCAAGATGTCGGCACCCTTACTCGTCACAAACGTTTAAAATCTCTCAACTTTAATCATGCATAACTTTTGAGCCAGTGAACTCCTAACATTATAACTTCGATTTTTGGCATTTTCTCCTCAAGTATGTAATTCAGTCTCAACACCCAATAAGATGCAATTTCAATACCCGTTTGCTACTCAAAATTAGCTTCAACTTCTCGAATGCTACCTGTTCTTGCGATTCAAACACAAAGACATATTTTCTTAACAAATCTATATGAATGCCGGTCAACAAATGAATATCGGTATACAAATTTTCTAAAATACCCAGTCAAGGTCAGGAAACTCTCTTGTATAGGGTGTATGAAAAGCAATAATCATCCGATAGTCGTCCGTCCTAGAGATGAATATACACCTCTGAATCGGTGGACATTTGTAAAAGAAACTTGCCGCAAAATTGTTTATAACGAAGAAAATTGTTGTTAAAGGTTTTTTACATCGACACCTTCTACTCATCGAGAAGAGAAAAAGTTCGAAAGGAATCATATGCTGTAAACAAATAGTTATTGAGATATAAGCTGTTAAAGTCGTTGCAAAATTTGTTTATAATCGTGTGCGTGCCTGGAGACAGATGAAATTTAAAGGGACATTCGTCGCTAGGTCCGTACCAATTCATAGCCACCCTATTTCATTCGGTAAAACGCCACACTTTTACACAATCGCTAAACACTACACAACACACTTTACGAAATCGTGACAACGAAATGACCATTACTTTTTATACACCCTGTATATTCGGGTTTCGAGAAATTCATTACAGCTTTACTTTTATATTTGGACGGTTGAACGTTATCGTTTTCAACAATATGTCCGAGATACTGTACTGTAGATTGTAAGAAGTACCATCCATCCCAATTTATTAGCAACCCGTGCTTGCTGGCAACATCTAATACTAACTATTTTATTACACCACGATAACAATCGATGGAAAGTACTATTAAATCATCCATGTAAGTGAGTACTACCCCGACTGTAATGAACTCTACAAATACGGCATGTATAAGTTATGGAAAAACGGCTGGTGAAGTACACAATCAGACCGGGACCTTTAAAAATTCGTAATGTGCGTTACGTACAACCAGGGACTCATACCTGTATTATACCGGTATTTTTCGGTTGTATATTACGACTTTGTCACATAAAAGCACCGAGATTGATACATTGTATTCTTCTTTGAGGTCATGTTGCAATTTCCGATAAAGTGGAAGCTGAACGTAAACAAATGAAAGTTGGTTCATGAAATAGGTGGCGAAAACCTGCAGATGCATTATTACAGGGTATTCCAAAAATGTTGTACTTCATTGGTTACTCTCCGGTCACGGTTGCTTCGGAGAGTACCAGCACAAGATAGGGCGGTAGCCGACCACGCAGTGCCACCACTGCGACGAAGATGTGGACACGGCGCGGCACACCTTAGAGGAGTACCCGGCCTGGGCCGAGCCGCGTCGTGTCCTAAGAGTCGCAGTGGGCGGGTAGGACCTCTCGCTGCCGACCGTGGTCTATCACATGGTCGCCAGCGAGGGGACGTGGATGGCGGTGGCCTTCTTCTGCGAGGTTGTAATGACGCAGAAGGAGGCCGCCGAGCGGGCCCCTGAGAGGGACCCGAGCTCTGCGAGGAGAGTTTGGGCACGGGGACGTCCCCCGCGCCGACGAGTGTCCCCTACGAGGGGGTTGGCGAGGGGCGGGAGGGCGCGGGGGTCTCCCCCGCGCCAATTGGTGCCCCCGGGAGAAGGGGCGGAGTGGAATTGGCGCAGGGGAACTCCCCGGCCCCCTGGGCGGGGGGGGGGGGGGCATTGCTCCCCCCATGGTGTGACGACACTATAGCTTCCCCTTTGTGGTGGGGTGTCGGTACGCCCCTCCTCTATAGGGGAGATGGATTCGTGGGGGGTTGGGTAGGAAGGGTCGGGACGTGCCAGATCGCGCCTCCGACGGCCCTTCTTTCCGGTGGCGGCGTCTTCTTGCCTCGGCCGGGGCTGGTTCCTTCGGGACACCGGCTCCGAACGGGGCACGAAGACTCCGGGAGCTGTGAGTGGACCGAGCTGGGGCTCGGGAAGTCCAATCTGAAGGCTCCAGGGATGGGGATATCGGGCGGGTCCCTCCGCCCGGGGTCTTACAGCGTAGGTAATGGGAGGGGGCTCGCCCCTTTCCTGGTGTAGGATATTAGCTGGGAGGTGTCCTGTAGAATACTCGCGTGATCCAGGCACCTCCCCTTTAGCTTAGGTGAGCGTGAGGTTTTAGTGGGTAGTCTCTGGGAATCCCCCTCAGAGACAGCCCCACATAATCTCCCTGGGGAGAGCCGGGGTATGCGAAAAGCATTTCCTCACGAAAAAAAGGCGTCGCACGTCTAGACGGACTGGAGCTCCGGCTGATGAACCGGGGCTCCGTGGCCACGTGCGTGCGGTGGAATGGGTGGTTTATTGTCGATCTGAAATGGGCCACCCCCGCAGCCGTGCGCCGTGTGTCCGCTTGGCGGGTGGCCGAAGAGTGGGAGACTTTGTCGGACCATCGCCATGATGACATGTCACCATGCACGGAAGCAGCTGTGCGTGGGAGCAGCTGGATATGGATATTTTGAATGCCGCAGCTCTCGTCTACTCGTGGCTGGGAGCCAGGGAGCGCGGGGCGGATAAGGGGATGAAGTGATTCCGGGGTGTTATGGAGTCGCTGTGCGACGCCTCCAATACTCCGGGCCAAAGAACGCCTCCCGGAAAGGTCCGTGTAATGGTGGTCGGACACCACCTCTCGTGGTGGGGCGGCGATGAGGCGAGTGTAGTCGACCTGTACAGCAAGCACAGGTTCTGCAGCAAGCAATGGCTGTCGTCAAGTCCAAGGCCTGGGATGAGGTCCGACATACCCCTCATAGGAATCCATGGAGGCGCCTGTATAAGGCGCCCAGATACTCCCTTTGACGGAGCAGCTCGACCTCGAATAATAACCAGAGGCGGTTAATCCATCAACTGTCCCTGTTGATGGATTACTCCGAGGTCGCGCCGCAGTGAAAGGGTTAAGGGCATTATCGGAGCGGACCTCTCGCTGCCGGCCGTGGTCGACCACATGGTCGGTAGCGAGGGGCCATGGAATGCGGTCACTTCCTTCTGCGAACAAGTAATGTCGCAGAAAGTGGCGGTGGAGAGGGACGCCGACCCCCTCTCCGCCAGGAAAGTGACCTCTAGGGGACGTCCTCCTAGAGGCCGGCGGCCTCCGGTTAGGGGTCGCAGACGTGATGGCGGTGGTGGGACTAACTAACACTCTCATCGCCGCCATAGGGGAGACTACCACAAGGCTTCCCCACAGGGATGGGCTGGCCGCAAGGACGGGCCCGGAAGAGCGTCTCACCAATGCGACTGGCCGGCCGCCCTCCGTACCGGGCGTCACGGGCTGGATGGAGTGGGAGGGGACTGGGTGAGCCGGAACTCGCCTTGGACCTTCCTTACCGCGTGCGGAGATCTCCGAGCGACTCTCGGGTGGAGGGGCTCAGTGTGGGTGGCCCACGCGGGGTCCTACTAGACGGGGTCCGGGATCTACTAGGATCACATGGGGGTAACTTCTCTCCTCTCGGTATGGGGCCGTAGTTGCCAGGGTGGTGTAGTTGTAGGGGGGGGGTGGTCGGTTACATTCGATTTCGAAATCCTGACCGCCTCCCAATTGGCTCAGTGAGGTCACCGTGGGGTTTAGTGGGAATAC
This sequence comes from Halictus rubicundus, assembly GCF_050948215.1. Classification (NCBI taxonomy): domain Eukaryota; kingdom Metazoa; phylum Arthropoda; class Insecta; order Hymenoptera; family Halictidae; genus Halictus; species Halictus rubicundus. The sequence continues at coordinate 1,854,513 of NC_135162.1, forward strand.
CCGGCATTGCACACAACGCCAGGGAATCCCGCATACCCCCGTTCCCCTCCTATGGTGTTCGGGGAATGCGTAATGCATTTCCCTCACGATAAAAAAACGGTTCGGTCAATATAAACACTAAAATATTGTGGAAAGACATCTCTTGTTTACAAACAGCCGTACCGTGCAGTACTTTGTGTCATATTGTATTAGTATGATTTCAGTCTCATTTTCGAAATGTCGTATTCGATTGGTGGAAAATGTAATATTGTAATCGTCTACTGAGAATATAGACAAACTGCAGTGCGAGTTCAATTACAAATATGCAAGAACATATCTTGATCGGAGACTTCCTAGTGTTGGAACTATCAGTAGCGTCTTCAAGCTCTTTCGAGATTTCGAAGTGTAGAGAAGCAGAAACGTGTACGAAATAAACCAAAAACGAATGTAAATAATGAAATAAATATTTTAGATTCTACAGTTAATAATCCATACATTAGTACACAGCGAAATGCTGGACAGTCAAATCTTAGTCAGAGAAGCGTGTTAAGAATTCTATACCGACATAAACGGTTCTGGGGATCAGGTAGCAAACCCATAAGATGGTCAGCACTTGGCCTTTGTTGAGAGCATCTCGATCGCCTCTCAAGTGGCCTTCCGGTGGACTCACACGTGTATAGATACCGAAAACGGGCCCTGTTTACTGTCCAGACCGTCACCGGGAAATATGACTTGACCTTAAATCACCACTGCCATTTTGAATACATTATTGGTATTGCTAGACAGTACGTCAATTTGTAAAAAGAAATGTTTTTCAACAATGTTTTAGTCTTTACATCAACGGGACCCTGGTAGAGTACGGTAAGCATAAACATAGTATTCGTACGTTAAGTTTTGCTTTTTGAAGAATAACTCCTACGAAGGTCATTTGAAGGTCAACATATTATGCATGATTGAATTGGTCTTTTCATGATCTATAATGCTACAATAATCGAAATACGTCGTTCCATTTGAAAAAACGACGATGACCTTCAAATATCGGAAAATATGACCTAGAAAAAAAATCTTCTTCGTAACCATAATGGCCCTAATGAACCGAACAATTTTTGCTCGTAACATTTGTTCATATTACTAAAAACTTCGGAGATATTTTCGGTGAAATTCTAGGTGGTGCACCCTGTATTGTATGTACGTATTGTACACGGTGAAGTTATCGAAAAGCTACAACCTCACCGATTTGGAGTTGTTTGGGGTTAAGGTCGTGAGGGTGCTGCGAGGGCTAGAGCATACATACAAAAATCCATGCAATATGCGGAACCTCAACCAACTTCAAACTTCGGTAATAAATTTCCTTTTGTTAATAACTTTTGAATGAAATAGGAGCGACGACTACAACCGTTTATCTACTACCCAAGATAGTGTCCTTGACAGCATTTGTCAATATCAAAGGCTATTCTTTTGTTAATAACTTCTTAATAAAAAAACGGACGGCGGTTAAAACCTTTTAGGGTTACTGGCATAAGTGCTCTTGACAACACATGTCAAAGCCAAGGTCATCGGAAATACCTCCCCTAAAGTAAACATTTACCGATCATATATGAAGCAAACTGACAATCCATCCTTGTCCCTGAAGGATTAAGGGCTGTATGAATCTAACCATCCCTGAGGTAACAATCTAGAAACGGGGTTTCTTAGCGATTTTAATAAGCTTTAAATATGTTATCTGGAGCGTGTTTCTGGCCAAATTTTCCCTATACATGTGAAGGAACTGGGTTACCGTAGGCGGGTGCCTTCAAATAATGTTCAAATCAGGTTCGTGGCTGAGTCGTTTATTTATTAATAGTGATGTGAAGTCGCGATAGCATCCGGGGTAGATCGATTAGCGCGAGTGTAAATCTACCGGCTGTGACTTAACAGCGACTGTATTCTAAACTGACTCGGACTGAACTGTAGCTATGACTTGGCGGAGAATCGGCTCTGACTAGACTGGAGAACCCGCGTCGGTAGTCTGCTGCCTTAAATCTCAAAAATGCTTGTTGACTGATTGGTGGAAGTCCTTGCGAGGAACTTCCACCAATCCGTGCATTTTGCATAACACGCCCACGTTCCACGCCTCTCGTGCGTGAGAAGGGTGAGCGCGTCGTTTTGTTAAAAACTAATTTTGGTGATGCAGCGGGGTGTCGTCCGGGCCCAGTGCTAAGTGCGGTACGTGGCCGCTGGCTTACGTCAACGGGCCCAGCTTTCCCGGATGATAGAAACCAGGCACACGTCGCTGGGACACTCTAGGCTGGAGACCCTTCGACTACCCAAAATTTATGGCGTCCACTCGCGCTATTGAGTTCGTCGCTAGGAAGTACAAGGACACATCTGTCCGCTAAGTGGCCAAAAACGTTAAAGACGTTTTCTCACAAATAGCGTCTTATGCTGTGTAAACCATAAATCTTTCTTGGCGCTGGTGCACTGAAGATTTCTCTTCCGGCGCCCAGCTAGCCGCTACACATGTTACCGCCGTTCGACTTTAGTTTCCGAGATGTTTGTAAAAAAACTGTTAGGTCTATTACAGCAAACACTGCCATTTTAAACGAATTATGATTAGGTCTAGGTTTGGTCTGGGTTATATAGCATACATGATGAAATATATTAGTAAATTTATACAAATATAATTCAAAATTAATTTCAATTTAATTTAAATCTAACTCATTTCATCTCAAGCAGTTGATGCGAGGGAAGAAAGTGTAAAACATATTGGTATAAATATCTCGTACACTAAATCTGAGCGGCTGTAACATGTATAGGAAAAAAGTTGTTCAGACTAATATCCTTAATAATATATTTCAAGGTCCTTAAAATCGGCGAGGTCGTTTCTATCCCAAATAATTACCAAATCGGAAGAAAATGTTATATAATGAAGTTTTGCGACAAATATTATAATACGAACTTATTCAAGTAAGCATTGTACATTGTCATAAAATATTTAATATTAATATTTAATCTATTTGAATACGGAACGCTCTCACGATAAGGGCGTTTGGGTCGGTAGATACAAGATTGAACTACTAACTATAAATTAGCAAATGTTCATTGCATCAAATGAGCATCTGATTAAGCGAACTTACAATTAGTTCAACAACTGTCTCAATTTTCCTAATTGTCTTAACAACTATTCCACTTTGCTATTGTGAAGCTGTACAGTATTATCTCCGTAACTGTCGCAAAAGTGTCTACCGTAACTGTTAAAATTGTGTCCCCACTAGTGGGGGGGGGGGAGTCTTCTTTGGAACCAGTCAAGCGGTATACACGCTCAGTGAAACTCACACTAATAAAAGCAAAGCATAGGATTGCAACTTTTCTAATTTTTTACCTTTTTTTAATAAAACGTTTACCGCTCTATTCATTTAATTTTTTAATTAAATTGGCACAAAACACGATATCGTTACGATCATAATTACTTGTACAATAAGCGATTAGAGTTTCGGGCGTGAATGGGGGTGGCGAACGGAAAAGAAAGAGAAGCAGAGAGTGGAAGCGTCGAATCTCTGTCCCTCTTTCTTTCTCAATCGCTATGCTTTTCTACGTATGGCACACTACACAGAACAGTGCTGGGCACGTTTGTCTCAATTGAGGCAAAACCGTCCTCACCATAGCGCCCATTGTCCCCTTCCAGTAAGCGCCGGTATCGTGGGACAACGAAGACGCAAGATGCCAGCAAACGCGAAGAAGATGCGCGCTGCATAAAAGAGAGCTTAGTGGGGGAAGCAAGCGTTGGAGGGGCCCCAACTGCGCCCAGCACTCACATAGGATGTAACACCTCTACTATATGGAACCATCGCTCGGCAGACTCGACAACACGACAGTTACGGAGATACTACTGTACTGCGATTCACACGATGTATCCAATATACCAGTAAAGTTTAAAGTTTCTGTTGAATCGGGATCTTAGCAAGCGTTAAATTCAGCAGAAGAATAAAAGCTTGTCGATACGATGAATTTGTTACCTTATCGAAGGCGCAAGGCCTATGAACACGTGGCTCCTTCTCCTTCTGTTGTTGATTGCTAGAGGCCTCCATCGCGATCGTGGCGGCCCTCTGCGACGCTGGCAGGAGCAGTGGTGATATTGATGGCGGAGGGGGCTGGGGAGCTGGGCCGGAGACGGGTCTACCCGAACTCCATGGGGCTCTGGCCCCATCCCATCACTCCAGTCACCCCCGCACGCCCACTGAAAAATATATAAACAAAATCATTGATTAATCTATAAGTACTCTGAGATGTACAGTACAAAGTGTATATAAAATACGTGTTATGATTACCATAGCATGATTCTACAATCTCTGGATCGGTGGAAATATATAAAAAAATTTTGCCGCAAAAATGGCCACCTAGATTTTTAAGGTCAAATTATTTTGATTGCATCGTATAGTACTCATCATGGGGAACAAAAATCTCACAGGATCATAGGTCGCAAAAAGAACCGTTCTCTTGTAAAACAACTTTAAATTTTCGTAAACTACATATTGTATTCCTACAGATGAGCAGTACAGCGAATTCGCGTTTTATGTCAGCAGCCCGAGTCTTGTCATCCTTTAAGTTAAAAATCCTTTAAGTTAAATATTCTTTGATGCAGTGCTGACCGTAGAAAAAGACAGCGAAGCACGAGAACTTTTTTATTTTTTTATGGTACTTTCACCAACATATTCGTGGCATTTTTCTAATGAAAATGATACCAAATATAATACCATTTCGATGATATTTACTTGTGTAAAGAACGATGAAAGTTTCGGACGCAAAGAAAGACAGCGTATGGGAAAGAAAAGAAAAGAAATAATAATCAAATCAAATGGGAGTACCTTGAATATTTGGTAAATGTTCAAGAAAGAGAGGTATTGCATTTAGGCACGAAAATAACAGAAAAACATCTTAATTGGTTTAAAGAAAAGATGAAAGTGAAACTTGCAGCGTAAATATTTAGTTTAAGGGGGGCGGACCGACCGAACCTGACCCCGACAAAATAATGATCGTCACGCTATGAAAGAACGGCCGCAAGAAGAAGCTAAATATTAAGATTTCTGTCCAGTAGGGGAGCTAGGAACGTTTTCCACAGTTCAGTATCAATAAAATTAAAAAAAAAAAAGTTCAGTATCGAGCAACATACTGTATTGGTAAAACAGAGGCCTATAGGAGCATGCGCGGCGCGACAACGTGGATGGCGCTGTCGTAGCTTCGTTCGAATAGCCGTGCCGCGGCACACTCACACACCGCCTGGTCGGCGTGTACGTGTGCCTACGCCGATCGCAAGACTCCGGGATGCCTGGAAATATTTCCTAATAATGCAGAGACGGAGGAGAGGGTAGTTTTAGGAGAGAGAGAGAGAGAGAGAGAGACAATTTTCACTTTTAAACTGCTCATTGCAATATTGAAGCTTACAGACAAATTTTGTGATCGGATTTGAAGTCAGCGTGATAAAATCTACGAGAAAAGATGTACAGAATGTCAAAAAAAATCTAACCGTGCATGGCATTGGATAAATCACAATTTTGTTTAAATATTCCAAGTTTATTTTCAAAGTTAAAACATGTTTGTACCATAGTCCCTCTATTTTTCCCTTATTTTGCAATATTTTAACTTCTAAAAAAAAATCATAGCTCTATCCCATTTCTATCGACAGTTCTTTAAATTGTAATTGTAAATTTGTATTTGTTTGTTTCTTGTCTTCAGATTTGACATCTAAAGTAACAAAAATATGATAAATTTTGTTTACTTTTTTATGCGCTTCGTGGCATAAAATTTCATTTTGAATATAATTTTCTTTCTGAGAGGAAGTAAATTTCGGCTCATTTTCTTTTTAAAAGAAGTCCTGGTAATATATGTATAAAATTATTATAATGTTAAGAATAAACTGATTCAATTTAATATAAATCAAATGATTTCCCTAGCTTTTGCATACACGTGACCGCCGTTCGAGTTTCATTTCAGAGATATTAGCGAAAAACTGCAAAGGTAATGTGACAACGAGTCCTGCATATATTTACGCGCCCGTGGCAATGTACGTGTTAGCATGTGTTGGTCGGCTGAATCGGGCTCATGCAGAAATCAGTTTCACGAAACGCTTGTACATTTACGGGATTGATGACATGGCAACAGTGAGGCGAAGGATGATATGTGGCAACCATGTCTAGTCGCTAGCTTTCTCTCTCAATTTTCGTTTCTCTCTTCCGCTACTACTCAAGTCGGCATTTTCCAAAGTTTTATATATGTATACAATATATCAAACCGAGAAGTTAGCCGCGTCGTCTTAGTGATGACGATACAACGAAGAGCATTCGGCGCGATGTCTCGATATCGTAACATATCGATACTCGTAACACTATATTTGACAAAGTGCGAAGTTTCTGTCAAAATCAAAGAACTTTCGATAGAAATGAGATAGAGCTATGGTACAAACATGTTTTAACTTTGAAAATAAACTTGGAATATTTAAACAAAATTGTGATTTATCCAATGCCATGCACGGTTAGATTTTTCTTGACATTCTGTACAATCTTTTCTCGTAGATTTTATCACGCTGACTTCAAATCCGATCAAAAAATTTGTCTGTCACCTCAGGATTTTGGAAAAAATCGATTTATGCGAAAAGAAACTAATGAAATCACAATTTTTCCGTTGAAATGATTTCGTAACCCTCTGGTTATTTTGGTTCAGAGGCCAAAATGTGAATTTCGCGAGGCGTTCGAAACAAGCGTGGCGTCACGAGACGCTCATGCTCCTGCAGGCCTCTCTGGCGGACAACATGCTGCGGAATATTGCTAATCATTTCTGGATGATGCAAAAGTAGGACTGCTGAGGAACTTTCCCGCCTAGATTGAACTTTTATCTAGCTCTTTTCACTATGGAAAAGTCCTGTCTCTGCATTATTGGGAAATATTTCCAGGCATCCCGGAGCCTTGCGATCGGCGTAGGCACACGTACACGCCGACCAGGCGGTGTGTGAGTGTGCCGCGGCACGGCTATTCGAACGAAGCTACGACAGCGCCATCCACGTTGTCGCGCCGCGCATGCTCCTATAGGCCTCTGTTTTACCGATACAGTAACTGCTGACGATGAGAGAGATCGAGAACAGAGTACAGCGCTCGTAGCGAAAAATGCCGGAACTATATTTTGATGAAATACTCAATGATCCAATTTTTGTGGGTTCCCGCAATTATTTGATTAATACGTAAGCATACAACGTGATTGGCGTTGCATTGAGATCCTATATGTTCCCGCTAGGCGGGAAAGGTACTACGAACTCCATACGAGCTCGAAATCTCTCGATATTTACGATAATGTCACTCGACAACACACGAAATCAGCATGCTGCTGAATATTGCAAATTACGGCTAAAAAACGCAAAAGTAGGACTTCTGAGGACCTTTGCCGCCTAGATTAAACTTTTATCTAACGCTTTTGACTACAAAACCGTACTATCTTTGCATTATTAAGAAATAAGAACGGGAATCCCGTACCCTTGCAAATCTCGTGTACGGTGTGCGGAACTAGGAAGGCGGTGCACGCCGCGGCCACCGCCTTAAGCGAAGCTAAAGCATTGCAATATTTAAGAGAAACTCACGAAAAATTTATTCTTTTCATGAATGATGCATTCGACATATTAAATAGTAAAAATTTATTGAATAAAGGTTTTATATGAGGTTTACAACAATATAACAAAGTTATACTATGCAATAGAATTAAGGAAATAATAGAATATCTAACTTCGTTAACTTATGGACTACACAAGGAACCATTGCACTTGAGTCAACAGAAAACTGGTTTAGTAGGACTTATAACCAGTTTGCAATCACTCGTACATATACGTATGTAATCAGTATGTGGACAGTGAAATTTATAGTAAATTGAAATACTTACTATCTTACAAAATTTATTAAGATCACCTTGAAGTGTTTTTTAGTGCCATTCGGAGTATGGGAGGGCATAATAATAATCACACCGCACGGCAATTTCAGGGTAGTTATCATACAAGAAATTATTATTGCATATTGGGGTTACTGGCTCTTTACAAACTAATTGTATAGAGCAAGTACCCACAATTATATTACCCATGAGTACTAGAAACGCACGTGAAGTAAAAACAATTGACAATCTATTGATAGAGAATTTGGAAGATGCATCATTTAGGGAACTGCTGACTATAATTACTTTTGCACGAGCGAAAATTATTCAAGAAATTTATCTTAATATGTGTCCGATATTTTAGAATAACATAAAAAAGTGAAGAAAAAATTGCAGTGCGAAACATGCATAAAAGCTATACAGTCGCAGAACTCTCTGAAAAATTTTATAAATATAAAAAATTATAGTGGTATCAAGCAAGCTCTGACTATTCCATCTAGCAATGTGTTTCACATTTACAAAATAGCGGAGGCAGAAGTAAGAATTACAGAAAAAAACCGAAAGGTTAAGTAAAAAAATTTTACTACAAAAATTAGTTTTAAAAATAATGGAAAATGTCAAAACGAACGTTTTTAAAGAATTCGACCATCATATAAAGAAGCTACAATTATTGTAATATACGTTTATATCATATAGGTAATAAGAAAGTAGATCATGATCGTATTAGAATAAGAAATACGTTAACTAAAACTATTTTATTTTATAATCACTAATTAGGAATAAGTATTCATTGTATTATATGTATTACCCGTTAATAAATATTATTGATATTATTATTCTTGTTTTATATTACCTTGCGTACATTATATATATTATATGTATTGCATTCAGAGTTGGGCTAAATTTGTATCTAAACAAAAATTTCGAATACCAACTCTGATTGTATTCGACATATACATGTATATTGTTCATACTATTCTTTTTTTTTTAATAAAGTAAGTTGCGAAGGAATAAATACAGATTTCATATTGTTACGTCTACCGACGTATTGCGTAGGTTAAGTTATTACGTCTGCTGACGGAATTACGTAGGTTAAGTTTCTCATATTCCGTAGGTCTAAGACCGACCTCAAGATCCCTAGACACATCACAAGTCGATACAACAGGTTCCGTTATAACCATCTACATTTACCGTAGCCGATAGTTACCATAGCTGATAAGATAGAACCCTCTCACCACATACTTCCATAACCACCCACACACGACTTGGCGGTGCCAATCAGCGAGCATCCCCACCATTAACCGCACACCTGCTAACGGGCCAATCACGGGGCAGCCGGGCCCTACCACCACGCCTCCGGCGCTCAGCAGGCCGAGGAGGTCCCAACGGCTGATGGAGCAGCCCTCTTGTGTCTCGACTCTGGTACTGACCACTCGACCTCCTCCCAGTTCTTACATCCGCCTCAGTGCGGTTTTGCTTTCTTACATCCGCTTCAGCGCGATTTTACATTATATTTTCATATCGCCTTCTAAGTCTTAAGTTAACGTAGCTAGTAGTAGTAGTATTCTAAGCCAGTGTAACCATCTTTTAAAATACACATACATAATTACTTTTAACCTGAACCATTTCAATTATTTCCAATCATAAAGTCAGCCCCTATTCCCAGCTATCGCAAGTCTGTTCAAGATATCGCATCTCGCGTCGCGCACTGAGGAAAGGCACCTCTACGTTTCACGCGCGCACCAAGACGGACACTGTCCGACGACGACTCCACCAGGGACCAGACCAGAAGCTCTCGCCGACTTCACAAGGGCAGGAGATCACCGACCTCAGCGCAGCTGGTTGACTTGACTGCTATCCTCTACCCTACACGGACACCGTCACCTGAACCTGGGCAATCGAGATTTCAATTCACACAGCGCGGTACTGGTGAGTGTTAGCTGTAAGCCGCATGTGCGTAGAACCGTGGTCCCGGATTAGACGACGAACGGAAGAGTCGCGTGAACCCAAGAGTCGTTACATATTTAGCGCCGTTGCTGTGGCGAAGCCGTGAACTACCATCTTAGTCACGACACTAACAGCGGGACGTAACAATATTATCAACTTCTACTTAAAAAATTAACTTTTTCCAAATTATAATCAACAAAATGAGATAGTAAATAATAAGAGCAAAGTAAAAATTAACGAGTAATAAAATAAAATACATGTATGTATATATATTACAGTTACTGTTTCCATAAATATTTATACAGAATACAATTTAGCTTCGCGGTACTGCGATTTCTCAACAGACTACAGTGAATTCCCGTTGCAAGTCAGTGCCAGCTTCGCGGTTGGGAGTCATTGGAACTACCCACACCACCGCGTATACCCCGCCCTCGAGCTTTGTTGTTCGTTTCTACGTGCAACATTGTATCGGAGAAAGACATTTTCTCAGCCTTCTTGTCACTATCCGTCACTAGTCATAGGTTTATGACTAAGAGACGGATAGTGACTCTTGGGTTTCCAGCGTGCACTGTGTATTTCAAATGCAACGTTCGGCGAGAAGCTCAGATTTCGACTAATTGTCAGTCGCCAGAACCGTGCAACTGACTTATGACGAGAATTCACTGTACAGCACTTTGCCCACAGGAGTCGTCTGCTAGGCGATTTATTCTCGGAACAAGGCAGGCTATCTGAAGCCGAATCTATAGGTATATATTTTCTAAGTCACAGAAAATCCGTCATGTTTTATTGGACGAAATACATTCGTAACATTGTTGATCATTCGAATCCAAAAGTCGCGCGACATGTATCTGTTATCTTTATCCGTTATTTGAAGCTCGATTTAGACAGACGACTCATTTGACGCTATTATTCGCAACGAGTAATTCGGAGAGATAAAAATCACATGCATCTTTATACGTTATTTTTATTTGACTTCGAATAACTAAGATCTTGATCCGACCTTGCCACGTCGTAATACATATGTAGTACGTACAATGACTCCCGTTAATATTTGGACACTCTTAGATGGTTGATAACATTTTTAATATTGGACTATACGACTTGAATTTTTATGAACAATTAGTTTACTACATGATGTGAAAAAATTTTGAAAAGATTGCAATTGTTCGAAACTGCAGAGGAAATACTAAAAGTTGTATTTTACAACATTTTTGCGTGTCGTTTGGATTTTAGGGAAGGACAGATAATAAATAATTTGGCATAGTGGTCAACGAATTCCGAATTCATAAAGTAGGAGGTGAGTTTGGGTGCAATAGTTTAGAAGAGTTAATTGGAGAACTGCATAAATCAATCATTATTATGTAAACGATTGTTTGAACAAATAAATTTTTATTATTTAAACAATTTTCGTCACATTTTGCAATGAGTAAAAGTCTTTACAATAAATGGAAATGTCGTTTCACCATTGGTACTGTGTTGGATATTAAGACAATTTTATAAGGAACTCTTCAAATTACAATTAACTCGTTACATTGTAAATAAATTTGTTTAACTTTCAAAAATAAGAAATTTCTAGTAGCTACAAGCTCCTAGTTCCTTGAGCTCTACAGTTTTTAAACTGTTCATTTGTACATTTACATATTACGACTTGGCACCGTCGGATCAAGATGTCGGTTGTTTGAGGTCAAATAAAAGTATCGAATAAAGATACATGTGATTTTTATCTTTTCGAAATACTCGTCACGAATAAAATAATCGAATGAATCATCTTGCTACACCGAGCTTCGAGTAAATCTCAACGTTAACATGAAATTGTTCCATTGAAATTTCATAGATAAACTTCCGTAGCCAAATTCTAACGGATACACTGTAATGTAGGGATGTTGGTGCTGCCGCGCGATTACCCTAGGCATGCACCGAGGGCATATGCTCCGACGAGATTGGCAGTGCCAACCTCGAGCAAAGCAGGCGAGAGAACCGCCATCGATGCTCTCTCGCTGCCTGATCCTTCATCAAGACACACGTCTCGATAGAGTGCTCTCGATCTTCTATCAGATAAAGTTGTACGTTATACAGGGTGTCTCAGCGGAAGGAGGCCACCTAAATATCTCCTTTATTTTTAATGGCACGGAGGAGGAATATCATAGAAGAACTATTTTCTTGTCCAGTTATTTTTTCATAATTTTTTCAAGGTCGTTATTTTTAAGATCGTTATTTTTTATCGGGAAAACTTCTTTTTTTATTCCATCTTGTAGCGGCTGAAAAAATATATTCGAATATGCTTAAGTAATTACCTTCAGGTGACCTTGAGTACCAAAAAATGTGATAAAATTGTAGCATAATATTAGGATTACATTTGAACTTACTATTTATGTTATAAGTGCTCAAGGTGATGTCCGTCGGCAGCCATAGAGGCGGCAGTAACGAATGTTAAGTTTATCAACTGTTATGACCTAGGTCTGTTTCTTAGTTAAGTGCGAAGAGCTCGTTAGTATTACGTAAACGTGTCCCATGGCTTATTATTATTGGAAGCAAGAGAGGATTGAAATGATCTACATTTATGGTGTAGCTAAACGGTGCATAAGAGTAGCTATACGGCTCTACACAGAACGATTCCCTGATCGTAAGTGGCCATCGCGTTGGTCATTTTCTGAAATAATTAAAAAGTTTGAGCAAACTAGTACTGTTGAAAATAAGAAATCTCAGAGATCTAAAACTGTTACGCGGAGACAAATGTTCGAAAAGTTGTTGCTGCTGTAAACCAAAATCCGCACATTAGTATTAGGCAACTGGAGAGGGACATTAATATTAATAAATCAAGCATATCACATATACTACAAAAACAGAAATTTCACCCATTTCACTTATAGCTTTAAATAGATTTGAATACAATGAATAGATTTTGAAAATCACGGCCAGGTAAATCTTAGAAATATGCACTACTGGTCCGTAGAAAACCCACGATGGATGAGACAAATAGATAGACAAAGACCGTGGACAGTGAATGTTTGATGTGGGATTTTAAATAACAAAATCATCGGCCCTTATTTTATTAACGGAATACTAAACGGAGATTGGTACGCAGCATTTTTATTGGGTGATCTGGAGGACCTCATGGAAGATGTGATATTAAGGTGGCCGGCAGGTCGCCTTGACGACTCTGTGTAACCACACACACATACATGAAATCCATATACGTATATGAACTTGTAAGGGTCAAAATCTTGACAAACTGACGCTTCAATATTGCAATGAGCAGTTTAAAAGTGGTCACTTGTGTTTTCTAAAAGTCTAATCTATGACCGTTCAGAGACCAAATTGCGAATTTCTACCGCATCGTAGAATAATTTGTAATATTCGGCAGAAAACTCGTCTTCTGAAGCAAATATGACGTCACAAGATGGCTGCCGCTAAAAGATTCTCTTAATTTCGAGAGATTTATTGTTCGTATCGAAAAATGGCTCTGAACAGACATAGCAAGGACATGTACAAACACGGTGGTATGCATTTTTATTGATTACTTGCTTATTTAAAACGTAACATGTCTAGAAAAAAGGCACCATTTCGCGGTTCCGCTTACTAGCGCCACGGTATCTTCGCGGCAAACACTGTACGTTGCGATAGAATACGGTCGATAATGCAGATCGATAATACAGGTTTACGTATGTACGATATGTATGCTGCCGCATATTGCAAATTACTCCACGATGAGGTAGAAATTCGCATTTTGGCCTTTGAACAGACCTAGATTGAATCTTTAGGAAGCACAATTGACCATTTCGAAACTGCTCATTGCAATATTGAAGCGTCAGTTAGAAAAGTTTCTGACCCTTCCACGTTTCGCTACGCATCTCGTAACGTCACGCATGCTTCGAACGAATTATTATTTCTTAATATATCATTTGTTTTAATTTATTTTATATTAAATTTTAATATTTCATATGTATTGGGCTGTGTTATAAATTCCCGCGCTTTTTGTATCTTATTTTTTCCCGCAATTTTGTATTTCGTTAGGTAAAGTATTGTATATACGCATTCGCAAGTTTTTTTCTTGCTCTGCAAACCTATCTGCTTCAATTTTTGGAATTATTTAATTTTATACCATTTTCAGCCTTTTGAAATGGAAGTTCCTGGAGGCCTGGATAAGCAAAGGACTCAAGCGCGTATAATTCCATAACGCTATTTCCGAGCGCTTCAAGTACCTACAACTCGAAACTTCAAACTGTTATATCTCATCATGGAAGTATCTGACAAAAAAATATTTCAGACAAAATTGACTTGTTTTTTCCGGTAGAATCTAAATATGTAACATTTTATAGGGGGTTCCATTTAAAATTACAAAGGTACCTCCTCTCCCCCGTTAAAGGGGAAGGGAGGCCACTTCACGTTTATGTAGTCAGAAAGGCCCTTCAGTTCCATGCAATTTAAGACTAAGAACTTTAAAATCGATGGCATAGTTATGTATGTATGTATGTATGTAAATTTTATTGTTCCCTTACGGGTTACACAGAGATCCCGTTCCCTTTACAAACTGTATTTTTTCTTTATTTTATATTTTATTATTCTTCACCTATCAACTTTGTCCGTCTTTATTATCTTATACTATACTATCCTACATCTTTTAAATATTAGACTCTCATTTTCTTTCTTTCTCTTTCACTCACTCTCACTCATTCTCACTCATTCTCTCCTTCACACCTGTCTCCTTCTTTCTCTTCCCCTCCTTTAGATTTCCATCCTGTATTTCTTTTCTCTTACGATCTAATTCTCTCATCCACTCTTCCCCCCTTCCGTCCGCCGCCAGAATCTCCTTTACCATCTCTTGTATCCCTGCATTCTCTCCTTTTTCCCTTGCGCACACTTCCAGCACGTGCTCCCACGTCTCTTCTTCATATCCGCACCTTCTACACCTCCTTTCCTCTTCTTCCTCCCAATATCTTCCTCCCCTCATCTCATTTCCCAGTCTGTATCTCGCTACCCTCCTCCATTTCTCTTCCTTTGTTGCCTTCTCTAAATACTCCGGTCTTTCCTGCACTCTTATCTCTCTGAACCATTTATTGTACCTCGATTCAACTGCCTTCTTCCAGTTTTCCTCTTTCTCTATCCCTTTCTCTCTTTTCTCTATCCTTTCCCATTCTTCTTCTCTCCTTTCCTTCTCGCCCGCTTCTAACCTTCTTCTATCTCCCCTTTCTTCTATGTATTCTTTCCTTCCTTTCTCCCATCTTGATATCTTCTTCCTTCCTCTAGCTCTCTCTTCTATCTCTTGCAAGCATAGCCTGGCCCATTCACTTCCTTTTCCGGCTCTTAACCTTTCTTCGAACCTCCATGCCCTCCTCGCTCCTCTGACTCTCATCTTCTCTCTCTTCGTTTCCTCCCTTATCATATACCCTGGCGTCGTCCATTCTACCCCTAGCACCCACCTTATATACCTTTCCTGCGTCCTTTCTACTTCCTTTCTTTCTTCCCATCCCCAAATCTCCACACCGTATGCCATCACTGGCCATACCAGCACATCAAACAACCACTCCCTTCTCTTGTACTTGTCTTTGAAGTGCCTTTTCCCTATCCCCCACACGCTTCTCATCGCACCTCCTCCCTTCCTTATCCTGTCTTCTATTTGTCTTTCCTGTCCTCCGTTCTTCTTAAATATGTAGCCTAGGTATTTTACCTCCTCTACCTCTTCTATTGTCCCATCTCCCCATCTCCATGTCTTCTTCTCTTGCCTCCTCCTTTCGAACCTTATTATTTTTGTCTTTTCCCTGTTCACCTCTAGTCCTTTCTCCTTTATGTACATCCTGAATTCTTCTATCATTAATCTCATACCACTCTCCTCCTTCGCCAACAGGACAAGATCATCCGCATACTGCAATGTATACAGCATTTTTCCTCTTACCTCTACTCCACCTTTCCCTCTCCTCGTCATCCTCTCTTCCAAATCCGCCATGAACAAAATAAATAGTTTAGCACTTAACGGACACCCTTGCCTTACCCCTCTTCCTACCCAGAACTTCTCTCCCATTTCGTCTCCCACTTTTACTCTGGCTGTAGTTTCTCTATATACCTCTTCAATTCTTTCTCTTATACCTTCGCTCACACCTCTTTCCTCCAGCGCTTTCCACAAGATACTCCTGTTAACACTATCAAATGCTGCCTTCAGGTCTATGAAACATCCTAATATTCTTCCTTTCTTCTTCGTAAGTTCCCTATTTATTATATAATTCAATACATATATGTTGTCTATTGTACCTTTCTCCTTTCTGAACCCTGTCTGATTCTCTGGTACCATCCTCTTCTCTTGTACTTCCTTTTCTAGCCTCTCCTCTAGGACTATCGTATATATTTTGTACAATGTATTCATCAAGGTCACACCTCTATAACATTCCACTGTTCTTCCATCACCTTTCTTTTTTATGGGCACCACTACACCTGTTTTCCATTCTTCTGGCCATCCTTCCCCATTCCATACCCCGTTGCATATTTTCCACACTTCTCTCCTTACGTTCTCTCCTCCATATCTCCAAATCTCATTTCCCATCTCGTCTTCTCCTGCTGCTTTCCCATCTTTCAATCTTCTTATGACTCTCTCTATCTCCTCCATTCCTATCTCTTCCTCTCCCGTCCCTCTTCCCCTTCTCTTGCCTCCCCCTTCTATCTTGGTTTCCACTCCACCCAGTAAGCCCATAAAATACTCCTTCCATGTTTCCATTTCTATCTCCTTCATCATTCCTCCTCCCTTTCCGCCTCTCATTTTCCTTAGAAACTCCCAAACCTTTCCTTCTGTGTTTGCTTTCCCTGCTTCGATTAATATCCTTTCTCTTTCTTGCTCTTTTTTCTCTTCACATAGCTTCTTGTACTTGTTTTTTGTACTTCTGTATCTCTCTCCTTCTTCTTTCCCTTCCTTCCATCTCCTTAATACCCTTCTTAGTTCCTTCTTTCCTTCCATGCACTCATTATCCCACCATCCTCTCTTTTTCTTCTCTTTCTTGCTCTCGGTGCTTCTTACTTCTTCTATTACTTTCTTGATCTTCTTTTCTAGCTCTCCTAATCTCTCTCCTATCTCTCCCCCTGTTATTTCAATTTCTTCTGTTTGCCTTCTGAATTTTTCTTTTTCCTCTCTCCCCCATTCCACCTTCTTCATTCCCTTCTTTCTCTTCTTTCTTCCCTCACCGTCTCCTGATTTCCGGCCTTTCTTCATCGTTACCACTACCGGTAGGTGGTCCGATTCTACTCTTTCTTCTACTACCATGCTTTCTATCCCATCCCTCGAAGTTTTGTCGCCTATTACATAGTCTATCACCGTTCTTCCTCTGTGCCCTATATACGTATATTCTCCTCTCTCGTCTCCTTCTATCCCTCCATTCATTATTTCCAATCCTAATTCTCCTAGCGTCTTTATAAGCTTCCTACCTTCCCCATTTACTTTTGCATCTCTTGACTCCCTACTTCCTTCCCCGTCATCTTCTTCCTGTTTTATTTCTCCTCCTTCCTTGCCTGTCCTTGCATTAAAGTCTCCTCCTACAATTATTTTCTCTTCTCTTCCTGTGTCCCACCAGTCCCTTATTGCTTTCATTTTCCGTTCTATATCCTTATTTACATATACCCCTAGTATCTTCCATTCCTCCTCTTCTATCCTTATCCTTACTTCTATTATTCCTTCTATTTCTTTTTTTTCTCCCCCGTCCTTCTGTCCGCTCATTATTTCCTTTCTTATTCCCATCACCATTCCTCCTTTCGCTCTTCCTATTTTACTATCCCTGACCGCCCATTGCTTTTTCCATACGTATCCTTGCGGTAATTTTCTTTCCACTTTTTCCCACATCTTTTCTTCCACCCATGTCTCTAATAGCACCATCGCATCCCATCGTTCTAGATCCCTCCAGAATCCTTCATCTTTCCCTAACATTCCTGCTATATTCCAAAAACCAATTTTCGTCTTTTCTCCTTCCCTTCCTTTTTCCTCTTTCCCTCTCTCTATCACCCTCTCTCCTTTTTTCCTTTCCCTTACCTCTCTCTCACCTTCTCCCTCTCCCCCCACTCGTTTCCCTCACCGTCTTTCAGTGTTTTCGCTTTTTCATCCCATTTCCACATCTTTCCTTCTGCCCACATCTTCATATATCCTATTTTAACCCTTCTCCCTTTTCCTCTCTCCATCTCCATTATCTGCTTTATCCTCCATTGTATATTTCTTTCTTCCCATGTGAGGTCATCCTCTATTCTTTCTCGTCTCCCTGCTAATTTCTTCTTTTCCATCATTACTCTTTTTTTCTGTTCCATTGTTGCCATCTTTACCACTACCCATTCTCCTTTTTCTTTTCCCTTTCTCCCCCTTCTCACTACTTCTTCAACCTCAAGTTTTTCTCCTATCTTTTCCAATATTTTTTGTACTTCTTCCTGCACATCGCCTCCTTCTTTTATCTCTAACCCTTTTATTATTATGTTTTTCCTCCTTATCTCTCTATCCTTTCTTTCCCACTTCCTCTCTATTTCCATCAGTCTTCTCTCCATCTCTCCTCTCTCTCTTCCTCCCTGTTCTCTTCCTCTCCTCTCTACTATTTCTTCCAGTCTTTTGTCTATTTTGTCTTCTATCTTCCCCTCCATCTCTATCTTCTTCACTCTCTCTTCTATCTCTCTTAACGCTTTCCTGTCCCTCTCCCTTTCCTTCTCCCACTCTTCTTTCATTTCCTTCATCTGTCTCATTATGCCCGTCAGCTCTTTCCACCCTTTTGCTATTTCACTCATCTGCTTTCTTGTTCCTTCTAAAGCTTCATTTATTTCATCTTTTAATATCTCCCTAATGTTCTGTAAATCTACTATTTTTCCTTGCCTGGCCTCTTCTTTCGTTTTCTCTGGCGATCTATCTGTCTTTTTGCTTTTTCTAAAAGGGCTTTTTTCCTTTTCTTCTTTTTCCTCACTCTCTCTCTCCTTTCTCTTCTTATCTAGCCATTTCTCTAGTTTCTCCACTTCAGATAGGCTGTTAGACCTGACTCTTTCCTTATCTCCTATTTTTATTAGCATCCTTGTCTTCTCTCTTCCTTGCTCATTATCTTCCTTTCTACTCATTTCTTTTCTTCTCTTCTCGTCTACCTTCTTTACCTGCCTTCTTGTCACTGTCTCTGAGCTTCTTTCTTTTCCTGCACGATGGCGCTCGCCCCTTTTCCTCCTTTTTCTCTGTTCACCTTTTTCTTGTCTTCCTAACCTCACTTTCTTCTCCTACTCTCTTTTCATCCACCTTTGCTCTCCTCACCTTCTTTTCTTCTTCCCACTTCTCCTCCGTTCTCCTCCACCTACTGATCTCACTCCCTCCACTTTCCCCTTAACTTTCACTCTTTGCTATCTCCTCTTTCTCTGCTCTCACACTATTCTCACTTTCCTCTATCGAACCGGAAACGGAACTCCCCCAATCGATGGCATAGTTTTCGAGATATTGAGCTGTTCAGAGTTATGTGGGCCACCCTGTATATAAAATTATTATAATGTTTGTAAGGGGGTTGGGTGACGTTAAACTAAATCTCCCCAACGTGTTCGATCTAGGAAACTTGGTTTATTTACTCGGAGTTTACAGTGTTGTTCTGCGTTATGACTCGACGCGACTCGGGATCTCCGCTCGACTCCCTGTTCTGATCGTATCTAACTCTCTAACTCTAACTCTAAGCTTCTGAGGCTTTTTAACTATTCCCCGAATCGTCCTGATTGGCCGGGGCTGAATTCGCCTCCTTAGCCAATCAGGTACTTCTTCGGGGACTCCTTGCGACCTTGACGCGGTCTCTCTAAACGCGGGGGCGGCCCCGTAATTTCGGTAATGCAGCGGGATTTCCGACGGGCCCGCGGTGCATGACGTGGCCGGCTTACGCCTACCTGCCTAGCTTCCGGGTCCCTTCGGAAACTCAAGGTTTATGATACCCGTACGAGCTGTTAAGGCCTATGGTAAAAATCTAATAGCCAATACGTGCCATAACAAAAACTGCTAAGACGACTAACGGCTTTCTCAAAAACAGCTGTGGGACAACGGGTTCCATAAACTCGCTCGACCATTTGCACGCCAAATGTTGCTAAATGTACGTGCTGATGGCCCCTACATGTTAACAATAAACTCATTCAATTTAATATAAATCAAATGATTACCTTATCTTTTGCATACACGTTACAACGAGTCCTGCGTATACCTACGCGCCCGTGGCAATGTATGTGTTAGCATGAGTTGATCGGCTGAATCGGGCTCATGAAGCAGGAATCAGTTTCACGAAACGCTTGTACATTTACGGGTTTGATGACATGGCAACAGTGAGGAATATATTTCATATATTCTTTTTTACCGATACGCCGTGTGCGATGTATTCGACACAGAAAATTTTAACCATTCCACAATCAGTTTTCTCTACTGACCACCTTAAGTGTTCGTGCGATTATGTGTTACCAGCATGATGGTTGCCCAGCTCATTACTCACGAGCAGCGGTTCAAATATTAAATAGAAAATTTCCCAATCGATGGATTGGACGTAATGATCCCACACTTTGACCAGCACGTTCACCGGATTTGACTCCATTAGATTTCTTTCTCTGGGGAAAACTAAAAGAAGAAGTTTACGAACAGCAGCCTACAACTCCAGAAGACATGATGAATCGCATAATTAGAGTTTGTGCTGCTATCTCATCGGAAACAATAGAAAGAGTATCGCGATCCATAATCCTAATATTATGGTACAATTTTATCACACTTTTTGGTACTCAAGGTCACCTGAAGGTAATGACTTAAGCATATTCGAATGTAATTTTTCAGCCGCTGCAAGATGGAATAAAATAAAAGTTTTCCCGATAAAAAATCATGATCTTAAAAATAACGACCTTAAAGAAACTATGAGAAAATAACTGGATAAAAAAATTGTTCTTCTATGATATTCCTCCTTCGATACCATTTAAATTATGCTATAAATATTTTTTGTACCATTAAAAATAAAAGAGATATTTAGGTGGCCTCCTTCAGCTGAGACATCCTGTATATACATACGTGTTCAAAAATTATTAGTACATCTCCTAGTGGTTAACTGCAGAGTAGGCTTCATCATAGTTCCGTATTTACCCGGGACTCTTAAACCTACAGTAAGATACATGGTGGCGCTACTAGCGACTGCGAAATAATGGTTAAACTAAAAATTCTCAACTATAGTCTCACAGATAATGCGTATTCTATCTATGTGTATTCCATATGTCTAAAGGGTGTCCCAAAATTGGGTACAACTGTGGAGGGCGTGATTCTAAATGAGAAAGTAAGTCGATAATACGCAATAAATTTTTTCCATTTGAGGCTATGTTTTCTAGAAAATTGAATTTGATATTTTACTTTGTATTTGGGTGTACACTTCTCACACACAAATATTGAAGAAACTAGATTATCATTTAATTGGAAAAATTAACAAATAAGTGCTATTTCTCAAAATATTGTTTAAACAAGTAGTGACATCTAAAATGTGTGTTCGCAGATCTTTGGACAAATATCGTTTCGACCCCCAACTTTTAGGACTGTTTTCACACCTTTAATGTGAACGATGGCCAATACATAAAATACGCGTCAGTCAGAAGTACTTAGACGAGACCAACTCATTGAAGCCCTCAATTAGAACAGAAAATTTCTATGAAAAGAAAATAATTAAAGTATATCATTTCCAAGTATTTTCAGCCTCGTAGATAGGGTGAACCTTTGCTATACCTACTGAAATTTTGTTACCAGACTTTTTTCATACCACCCCCTAAAGTTGTTTCATTGAGTAAGAAAATAATTCTTATAAAAGATGAAGATAATTGGATAACAGGAAGACGTGGCACATTCACGTTAAAGTTTCGATAAATATGTCTTCGCGTGGTTGTTTCACTTTCAAATTGTACGATACAATCTGTTTCGAGCGTTGTACACTCTAATGTTGGT
This sequence comes from Halictus rubicundus, assembly GCF_050948215.1. Taxonomy (NCBI): domain Eukaryota; kingdom Metazoa; phylum Arthropoda; class Insecta; order Hymenoptera; family Halictidae; genus Halictus; species Halictus rubicundus. The sequence goes on from NC_135162.1 coordinate 1,876,243, forward strand.
GCTGGTTCAGAGGCAATAACACTCCAGTTAAAAACCAATAATAACTGTATTCTATATTCATAAAATTAATGTAATTCTTATAATAGTCCAAAAGTTCAGTTCCAGTTCAGAGTCACGTTCACAAAGACGTGCGAAATTCAAGTTCAAAGTATAAGATCAAGGGTCAAGATCCAAGAAGTTCAAAAGTCCAAAATCAAAAACCAAGATCAAAGTACAAAATCAAAGCTAAGATCCAACAAGTTCAAAAGTCCATGATCAAATCCAAGATCAACTTGTTCAAACGTCCAGGATCAAGACACAAAATATAAAGTCTAAATGTAAAGTCCAAATGTAACGTCTACAATGTAAAGTCCACAATGTTTCACTTTGCTTTAAGAACCACAATTCTTATCAGTATGTCGACACATGATGTTTTCGAAGGTTTAAATTCAAAGTAGCTCGTAACCTCACGAAGGTTCGTAATATTCTGCCTCTAGTTGTCCCACAAAATCCCTACAAATAGGTTGGGAAAGATCATTCCTTTGACAGGGATAGAAAGGGGACCAATCACCAGTTCTGGGCGTCATCCAAAATTGTATAACGCCTACTGACACAGTGATTTAATATTCTTATGTAAGCCTCGCAAGACGCTACACAAAGATCCTTTGTTCAAGGATCTACGCCGAAAATGGTGTCGGCTTTCCGCTTTGAGCACAGTTAGTCTCTATTCCCGTTTCGAAACGAGACACTTAACTTTGTGTGCTTGTTTGTTTGAACCCAGAAATGTGTAACTTTTTTTATATAATCTTGCAGACATGACGAGAAAATGCCAAAAATCCAAATTTTAACGCTCAAAATTCACTGGTACAAAAGTTATACGTGTGTAAAGTTGAGCGATTTTAAGCGTTTTTGACTAGTAAGGGCGCCGCCATACTGGTATGTATTCAGACATCGTTCAATGAGTGGAGCCGCGAGAAGGTTGGTCGGAGTTAGGTTTGTGTTGGGGGGGGGGGGGATCGGCCTTACTGCGCTTGCAAGTCTACGTTATCGACATCGCATACGTGTTTGCAGTCCCACCTAGTGGCTTCGTTCATTAGACGATGCGCGACGCTGAGTACATACCAACATGGCGACTCCCTTACCTGTCAAAAACGCTTGAGATCGTTCAATTTTAAACACGCATAACTTTTCAACCAGTAAATTCCTAACATTAAAACTTGGATTTCTGGCATTTCCTCGTCAAAATCTGCAGGATCATATTAAAAAAGTTAAAAGTTTCTGGGTCCCGTAAGTGAATTTTAACCTCTGTCATTCCACGCGAAACTGGACACTTTTTGAAGTACTGTTTCGGATTATGTTGACATTTGAAAATGTTGTAATATTTAGTGACCGATGAATGAATATCAAATTATTTTTTAATGTCTTAAAAATGGTTGATTTTACAGACGTGTAAAAGGTGACTAGAACTAAAAAACCGATGAAAATGAGTTTTTAGAAGCTTATAGTGGAAACATAAGAGTATCTACTAAAAATGTTGTCATTTGTAAAAAATACTTTTTTCATCATTTATTTTTGTTTCATTTTAAACAAATGCAATGTTTCCATAGCAGGGACCTATTAGTGTATTAAGTCCGAGGGTAGTCGCGCGCCTGGTAACCTTCCACCCAAACCTACCTGTGTCCTATGTCGCATCTGGAGAGGTTTATGACACGCCAATAATCGGTGTTGCGATGGAGGTCCGACCCTACAAGCGCACGCGTTCATAACTTCCAGTGACCTAACTCCAATGTTAAATAGAAGAAAGCTACAAACACCGTGCGTACTAAACTCCTAAAAATAGCGGATTTCAGCCGCTCATGTCGTAAACCGTTCGATTCCATTTGTAGAGATATTTAATTCTGCATAAAGAAATTACATTTGCATGCAAAATGATGAATTCTTCTAAAAGTACAGTCTTGATGATTAAAAACACACAAATGGTTCTATCCCTAATGATAACCGTAATGTAAATCGTTTTGTAAACGTAGTTTTTGAAACAACTGATTTTCATCAGTTTGTTAGTTCAGCCCTTGAAATTTAATGAAAAAAGTGTTGACTCTTTATTTTACACGTCTGTAAAACCAACAATTTTTAAGATTTTGAAAAAAGTTTTGAGCTATGTTCATATATCACCAGAGATTACAACATATCCAAATTTAAATAAAATCCGAAACAGCACTCTGAAAAGTGTACGATTTTTCGTAGAAACGCATTGCGTCTTGCGTCTAGACTGGTTCTGAAGCAGTCGATCCTGAGAAGCGCGCGCCTGCGTCTGGGACAACATTTAGGGCTTGGTTGGGTCTAAAATCTTAGGTATAAACGCACACATGTGCGTCCAAACGCCTGTAGGGACCTGTCCGGCGTGCGCGTTTGCGTTTACCCGATACCCTTTCTTATTTTTTCTCAAGTGAAAAAAGAAGGAAAAACGTACCAGATCGCATGCGACCAGTCGCATAAGGCTGCGATCACAGTGGACCCGACATCGGACAATTCGGCCGATACGATGTCCGACGCATCGATCCGACTTTCCAAATGTGTGGGTAGGCCTGTGTGTGAGCCCCTCCTGGTATCGGCCGACGCGCGATATATTTCGGGGCGCAGTGTTCACTTCAAATAATTTTCATGTCGCCAATTCGTATTTTTAAGCATCTTTGCCAGCATCCGTATTTTTAAAAACGGGTCCGTAAAGAGGACACTTGGGACTATATTATCATTTTTTTTTAATTTTCTGGCGCTATGATATCAATGTATCTGTTTCAAACAATTACAAAATAAATGGTAAAAACAAATATTTTTTCAGCTGAAATAATTTTTATTAAATACTCTTATGTTTTCATTATAAGCATCCAAAACTCATTTTCATCGGTTTTTTAGTTCAGTCGTTACTTTAGTTACAGTTATTTTCATGGCTTATTGAATAAGTAAATATAACCGAAATTCGATCGTTTTTGGTCTCGTTTGAATCAGAAAAATTTCACCAATACGTTGGTAAAGGTTTCGTAACGAAATAACTAAAAGTAATAAAGTAATAATCCTAAAAGTAATTAACTAAATAACTAAAAGTAATAATCCTACCTCGGATCGTGTTACATCGCAGCGCGACCGAGCGTCCAAGGGTAAACCACCTAATAGTGGGGACAAAATTTTCTCGCTTTCGGAGTAGGCGATTTTCTTGCTATCAGAAAGAACACTGCACACTTCATAACACTGAACACTTCATTGCGTGCTAATTACGAAAATCATAAATGAATCAGATGCTTTTTATTTGCGTAGAATGGGAAATTAGCTCCATTGATCACATGCATCATGAGCAGTAGTTGCAGGCCGCCGGATCTCGTTCAGCGAAGTTCTTCGGAAACTCGGAGTTTATGATACCAGAATTTGCTATTAAAGCCGAAAACAAACGATTGTAAAAAACAGAATATGGTTTGTTTAACATTATGAATTGGACGCACTGAAAACGGCTTTCTGAAAAGCAGCTTCGCTCTTGCTCGCTCAATATTGACCCGATCATTTTCACGCCAAATGTTTTATTGCACGTGCCGATAGCCGTTACGCTATCGTATGTCGCACAGTGCATTGGTACAAAATCCCCAGAAACGTGGCAATAATTGGTTTACTATGATAACACCGTCTTAAAAAATGTATGTAACAGTATAGAAATACATCGATCCTAGATTATAATAGAACCGAAACACAAACACTTACATTGGTAATAACTGCGACATACACTATTTAAGGAAAAAATTTTTTCTCATTTATTTGTTGTTTTTTGTGTACATGTACTCCTTGACTTTCTAAAGTTTTATCGTCTAGATATTATTCAGTGCGGTGACTACATTAGTTCAAATTATAAAAAATACAAATTTGGACGCTAAATATTAATTTTTTTTTTTGTTTATTCACCGTTTTTTTCTTTTTGTTTAGGACAAGACACAAGATATAAAGAAAAAAATTCGAAGAACAAATTGATTAAAAAATTTCGATTTTTATACTTTTTGGTTACAAGTAACAGTTATTAGTGTCCAAAAAATTGGATCCTCATCGATGACTGTTATCGATGGAGAAAAACTGTTTCGATTGCTCAAAGCAGTTATCGATGAGACAAGTTTATTTCGATCACTCATAACAATTATCGATGAGAGAAATTTATTTCGATCGCTCATAATAGTTATCGATGATCGAATTTTTTTTTTCTTGTTCATAATAATTATTGACAAGAAAATTCATTTCAGTTGCTTGCCTGTGAAATTCATTGAGAAGGTTTCGTACAACAAGACAAATCAACAGACCATAAGAACAACAAAAAATCTGAAGACAATTTTTTCAACTGGGAAAATCAGAAATATAGACTCCCGTATTTATCAAAACTAGCGTGCATAATTCGTTAGCGTGCTAAAAGTAACGTTAGATGATTTTCGGCGTAATTTTTTAGGAGAAAATTTGGAAAAACTCATGTTCCAGCACTCTACCATTTGAAAGTTGTACTATTTAATAAGAACTATTACAAATTTCCTTCATCAATAACTGTTATGAGCAATCGAAAAGAACTTCTCTCATTGATAGCTGTTATAAGCGGTCGAAATAAACTTATCTCATTGATAACTGTTATTTGCGGTCGAAATAAATCTCTCTCATTGATAACTGTTATAAGTGATCGAAATGAATTTCCCTCAACGATAACATTTACCAACAAGAGACAAAATTATCGGTTACTTATAATCCTTATTTGTAACCAATACGATTTTAGTTGATGAAATATATGTTATTCTATGACTTTTTTCTTTTGGGTCATAACAGTTATGGTCCCCGATAGAAACATTCGTCCGATGAGCGGACGAAAAGCAAAATGATTTGATTTTCTCCGATCATCGTCCGACGTCAGTTATCCCATGGGGTTGGGTCCTATTGAGACCCTTCTCGAAGCACTGGAAAGGGCTCGGCTACCCCGGATCTCGATTAATTCGTCCAATATCAGGCCATTGTGAGCACATTGACCGACGAAATCGGCCGAACCGACACCAACACATGCCTCCCAAGGCGCTCGAAACGCTCGTGCGTGTTTGCCGAAGTCGGAAGTCGGACGAAGTCGTATCCACTGTGATCACAGCCTTAAGGTGGGTTTTCCTAAGCGCGTCTGGACGTAGCGTTTTGCGATCCAAACTACATTCGTCGTAACTCTCTGCTGTGCGTCCAGACGCACAAGTTTGCGTTCGTACGATGCGATTTGGTATGTCTTTCCTTCTTTTTTGCTTGAGAAGGAAGAGGAAAGGAGATCGTTCGATCGCACACACGTGCGTCGGTCTATTTGCTGTAGGTGTTCCACGCGCACGTTTTCATTTATACCTACGCGTTGAGACCTCAGAATGGCGCCCCAGCCGCAGACACACGCGTTTTGGGCCACTGCTTCTGAAGCAGTCGAGACGCAGACGTACGCGTTTTGCGATCCACTGCTTCAGAATACTTTTCGTACCACTGTTTCGGATTTTGTTTAAATTTGGATATGTTGTAATCTGTACTCATATATGATCATATTTCAAAGGATTTTTCGAAAGCTTACGAACTGTTGGTTTTACAAATGTGTAAAATAAAGTGTCAACATTTTTTCCATTAAATCATAATGGCTAAACTAACAAAGCGATAAAAATGAGTTTTTACGAAAACTACCTTTACAAAACAATTTATATCACGGTTATCATTAAAAATAGAAACATTTTTGTTATTTGAATCGTCATCGGGACAGACTGTTCTTTTTAAGTATATGTACTGCCGAAGCAAGTACCTGTTCTTTTTAAGTAATTTATCAAAAATATTAAAAATGTGGAAACATTTTTCTAGAAAAATTTTGACAAATTTTGGAAAAATGTGACCGCACTCTATGATTGTTTCTCTGCGTAAAAACCAGGTTTTAGGTAAAATTTTTAAAGGATATGTCATAAAAGATAAAGAAAAATATGAAATGCATAAGAGTTATTGTTTCAATAAAAAAAATTTAATAACACTTTTTTAATAGCTTGCTTAAATTATTTCAATAGCGCTCGTTGAACCACTGTCAGAAAAATGTCTGTTGTGTTTTTGCGACAGTGGTTTAGTGAACGAAAACTTTCTTTATTTAACATAAAAGAATGGTTATGAAGTATTCTAGGAAATTCTAAAAGTTTATATTTATACTTAACACGCTGAGCCCGGCGTCGGTCCCTGGTTACCGACAGTGAACTTTCCGTTTGGCCGGAATCGGTCCCTGGGGACCGACGGTGGACTTTTCGTTTGGACAACGTCGGTCCGTGGGACCGACAGTATCAAAGTTAAAAAATAAATGTAGTAATTTATTTATTTATTTATCTTTGTTCATTCCAGCCGTCTCAAATATCGCCGTTAAGTACTCGCTCGCTGCCGGCTGAACGGAAAGAACAGCAATATCGGCGCCGAGCTCAACGTGTTAAATCGCGGTCAAGAGTGGCCGAAGCTGGCTGAGAATTTTTACACAAAATTAGTGTTGGATATTAATTGAGATCCTTGTTTTAAAGATGTGGAAAAATATATTTTGTGCACGTCTTCTTGCCGACTTAACCTAACTTATATCTAACAATAAGTACAGGTAGCCCTCCTACAACACGGCATCTTATAACACGGTTTCGCTATAACACGATTCATAAATTGCTGGAACCCTCCTACACGGTTACAATTAAATTAAAGTTGCGTTAAATTAAAATAATATTTTTTGTTTTGTATTGTACATACATTTATTTTTTTAATAAAAATTAAGTTGTTTATGTAGAATTAAAAAAAATATTTGTTTTTAATAAGTTTCCGGATCGTAACCCCCCTTTTTGTACTGGCTCCGGGTCTCATACAACACGGCATTTTCTAGGAACCTATCTACCGTGTTATAGGAGGGTTACCTGTAATACAAAATACACGTTGATCGTTATGGCCCGCCACGCTACAGTCTGCCCGACTCGCCGATTTCCCGCGCGGTACCATGCGCATGCGGTTGCACATAGACGTGCGACTCGATGTCACGTTTTGACAGTTAGTTCAATGGTACACCTGTCCAAAACGATCAGTGCGAAACCACAGTCTGTTAACAGATTTTAGATATGCTTCCATAAATAAAAAATGAGCAAAAAACAAATATTTCCGATTAGTCCATATTACTTAATGTTGAACAACTTTTTTGAAAAATTATTTTTGGCTGTTAATACGTCAAGCTGTGTGTAATAATATCTCACTATTGGACAATGCAAAAATAATTTTTTTTTTTATAAAAATCGAAAATTTATAAAGTGGATTTTGTGCCGCCTCGACACCACTGTGTAACATCCGGTGACTCAGGTAATTGTACCGACCGATCGACCGCTATTCACCGTTAGGCTTGAAAAGACTAATACACACGGCTGGGGGATCGAAACTAACCCCAAGAAAGAGGCCTCAAGATGCACGGTGTCGTATCTGAAGGTTTATGACACGCTAATAATCGTTCTTAAATTGACAGCCAAACCCTGCAAGTGTACACGTTTAAAACTTCCAGAGACTATTTTAGAGTATTCAATCTAAAAAATTCTCCAAATGTTTTTCCATCATTCCTTAATAAAAATTCTTAAAAGAATCTCATCATCTTTTTCTTCTTTAACCGTTTGAATCCTAGGGCTCATTGAAAAAACATGGTCGAAAACGCCGAACAGCGCAATAGGGCTTGTCTTTATCAATTGCGAAGAGGCCTAAGCGGCGCGATAACAATGAAATACAAAATGTTTAATTGTATTATTTATATTTAAAAAAGCAGCTATGTGATGTAAGTGCGTCAGTAAAGTTGAGCGCCTACTTCGACAGTCAGCGACTGCACTGTCAGTTGTCCATAGTGTTCGAAATGTACTGGAACTTTTCGACGCAAAATCTCAGCAGCGCGATCGCGCTGTTTGGGACTTAAACGGTTAAGTAGTAACAAAACTAATTTTTGATTCATTTCTTTTCAACCTCGATTCTGCTTTACACGAAGTGTAAAGAACAGAAGAGAAAAGAAAAGGGCCCTACGACCACCATAAAAATCCGTTCGGATACACGTGCCTTCACGCAGATACATGCGTCCATACGCGCTTAGGAAATCTTAGGAAAACCAGATGCAGTCGTATGCGTCGCATACTATGCGATCGCGTCTGACGAAGTATGACGAATGGAGTATAAGGGTCGCCCCACACGCCCCAAAATGCCGAAGTTGTTTGGTCGCCTAAAATCGTCGCCCATAAGGACTGAGCGTATCTGCAGGCCACTCGAGAGTCGCTCGAGGTGCTCGCAACAAAGGCCAAATACTGAAAATCATTTGCTACCAGAACCTCAGAACCGTTTACTTCCCTCTACACCCTCAGGATGCCAATGCTGGAACGGTCACCGCGCGGAATTTACTGGAAATATTCAATATTCGTGTATATCACGATATGAAATACATTCCTTTTGCAAAAAATGCGTAGGAGGATCGAAATTATTATTAATAATCATAGAATAATCATTTTTATGCGTAATACAATTTTGCAATAATTATATGTCAATCATTTTCATTTATTCTTAATATGTTTTTAATATATGTTTTATACTTATTGGAAAAGCAATAAAAATGTAAAGATAATCGAGATTGTTTGGAAGAACGTGAATGGGGATCACATTCAAAGTACTGAGAATGAGTCGGATAGCGAATAGCATTCATTTATTATTACTTTCGTTTTAAATTTGTTAGTTTAAAAATAAATTTTTAAAATAAATTTGTTTAAAAATAAATTTTTTTATAGAAATATTTTATAAAGATTTTTTATAAACATTTTTTATAAAAATAATAAATAGTTCAATAAATAGTTTTTAGGCTCCGCGAATTGAAAAACAGAATTTCAATTTCATCAAAATTCGAAACATAGTCCCCAAAAAATGATTTAATTCACATGAAATGACCCCCTTCCTAATTTGGATATTTCTTAAAAAAAAATAACTACTATTCTCTTTTCTACAATATACAGTCGGTCACGAAAATATTCGGACACCACTATAGTTTTGACTATTATAGTCCGTACTTCAGAAATTTACGCAATAAGAACAAAAAGTGGTTTCACGTATGTTAATATGCAGTGTGTAGTTAACAAAAACATAAGAGATATTTATTTACGATAAGTGATTACATAAATAATAAAAGAAAAATGCTCATTTTCATGTCACAAAAATATTCGGACACTTGCTATACTTCTCAAGTTTCCAGGTTCCAGGAACTGACTGAAACAATGTTTGTAAACATATCATTCATACTGTGTGCAGAGTATGTTAGAGATCGAATATTTGTCAGTCTTGCTCAAAATTTGTGCGAAATGGATCGGAAAAGTAAGAACACGTTGTTTGATATACGACAATTAGTAATTTTTCATCGGGAAAAAGGGAAATCGATTCGCAAAATTGCAAATTTATTAAATATTAGTAAGAGCACGGTATGAGATATTGTGCGACGTTACAAGAACGTAGATAAAATTGAATCTTTCCCTCAAGGCGGACGCAAACCGATCCTCAATACTCGTGATAAACGCTCCATAATTAGGAGAATCAAATGTGATCCTCGGATAAGTGCTCCAAAGTTAGCAACTGAATTAAGTAATGACCGTGGAATATCAGTGCATCAGTGATACACTTGCAGGAATGTCCTCTACCCACCACCGCAATTGCCAGATTTGAATCCCAATGAAAATTTATATACATTAACAATAAGGACGAACTAAAAAGACGTCTACAAGAAGAATGGCTACGTATTGGGCAAGATTATTTAAAAAGATTAATTTATAATATGCCAACGCGATCACGGCATGTCATAAAACATATGGGATATCCAACAAAATATTAATTTATAAAAACAAGATTTATATATAGTGTTATAAACTTAGTTTTGATAGTGTCCGAATATTTTCGTGACATGAAAATGAGCGTACTTTCCATTTTTCTTTTATTATTTACATATTCACTTATCGTAAATAAATATCTCTTATGTTTTTCTTAACTACACACTGCTTAGTAACATACGGGGAAACCTCTTTTTGTTCTTATTGCATACTGAAGTACGGACCATAATAGTCAAAACTATAGTGGTGTCCGAATATTTTCGTGACCGACTATATGTGTAATTTACGTATAATATAAGGGTTTGTAATGCTGTTTCACCAAGAGGCAGGGACGATTCCTATCCCCAAGATGTTGTAGAGGAGAGATACCGATAGTTTACCTAAGGAGTTGTGGAGCCCCTAAAACATTTTTTTGTGCCATTTACAGCAGGGAACTGTCAACGCGCTTTCGAAAGGCCATTTGGAAGCAATATGACGTTCTAAGTTATAGCCTCAAAGACGTCGGGAAAGATTATTGGGACGAAGACCATTCTTCGACCTACAAATTTCTAACCCCTGTTCTTGAATCTAGGCGACCAAACAACTTCGGCATTTTGCCTGTCTTGTACGGGACAACCCTAAAAGGCCTCAGGATCGCAAAACGCTGCGTCAAGAAGCGCTTAGGAAAACCCACTTTTAGTCGTCCGGTCGCTACTCGTACCGTGCGTTGGCCGTCCGAGGCTATATATCGCGGTGCAGCGTTCACTTCAAATAATTTTAATTTCGTCAATTTTCAAGTGTCCGCTTTTTTAAAAACAGGTCCGTCAAGGAGACACTTGTGGCTATACCGTCACTTTTTCAAATTTTTAAAAATGTCCCTGCTATGAAAACATTGCATTTGTTTAAAATGAAACAAAAATAAATGGTTAAAAAAACATTCTTTTCAAACAAAAATATTTTTAAAAACTCATTTTCATCGGTTTGTTAGTTCTAGTGACCTTTTACACGTCTGTAAAATCAACCATTTTTAAGACATTAAAAAATCTTTTGAGATTCATTCATCCGTCACTAAATACTACAACATTTTAAAATGTCAACATAATCCGAAACAGTACTTCAAAAAGTGTCCGATTTCGCGTGGAATGACCCCTAGTTACTGTAACCATGAAGATAATCGCATGGCAAGGGGTTAATTGCACCTATACCAAGGAAGGTACAAACAGTAGACTGCAAACAGAGGTCCTACAAAGCAATAAAACTAACAAAATGTTTGAATATAAAAACTGTAATCACAAAAATGTAAAATTAAACTTACATTGCTACTTTCAAATAAAATTTCATTTTATAATAATTGTGATAGTTATCGTGTACATTACTATTTAAACTTTCTTTTGTCCGGTACTGTACAGTAAATATAGATCCAGAGATAACTAACTGCGGTTTTCTCACTGCACTCCGTTTTTTATCCTGCATGTAAGTTGATCGGCGAAGCAGGAAATTTAAGAAATGAGACATGCGTGTGAGATATGAACCATTAATAAATATTAAACAGATGATTAGTAGACAGCGAATTTTTATGCATTTATCACAAAAATGAGTAGGTGTAATTTGAAACAGTGAAATTACTAGAAGAATTTAAAAATATCGTTATATTATTCTCAACTTATTAAACATATTGAGAAAGAAAATGAATTTTTATTTTACTCCAATTTCTTGGAATTAAGGTAGAAAAATTTTATTTTGCATAAAGATCTGCTGTCTAATGATTAGTTATAAAGAGACTTGCGCGGAACAGCGAACGAAACGCAAAATCGACATTCATTTCGGCGATCCGAACGGCGCGATTTTGCGTTTCGGTCGCTGTTCGGCGCAATGTTCGTCGAAATGTTCAGGTTTGTGCGAGGCTTACCCGTTTGCGTTCGTGCACGCGGTCGATCCATCACTTGTCGGTTTTTCGACATACGTTTCGAACGGCGCGCCGAACAGCGACCGAAACGCAAAATCGCGCCGTTCGGATCTCCGAAATGAATGTCGATTTTGCGTTTCGTTCGCTGTTCGGGGCAATGTTCGTCGAAATGTTGAGGTCTGTACGAGCCTTTAGAATAAGCGTATACGCTGAGATTTTCATAAGCACTTCTACTGATAGCCCAATACAACAATATGATACAAGATAAGGAAGTCGAGTAAGCGGAAGCAGAGCGAAGGATTGCAAGGGTACGATCGCTTTCTTAAAAAAAAACAACGATATAAATAACATTTCTGGCTGTCGTAGACATAAATCATTCCCACGTGGTCCATTTTTAGCTAGCGATTTGGGACTATATGTCTACGTAAATCCGGGTTTGCCTGTATTTATAAATATTACTAAATATGCACATAATGTAATACGGTACCATATCTCTTTATACGACAAAGTCGGCGAAATATTACTATGCAAGTTAAAACTGTTTAACTACAGTGACCTACAGTTAAATTTCGCTGAAACTCCCTCGATTAAATGTCCACGACCTATCCCCACTCTTCACTTTCCACCTAGTGACTCCTGCTCAGTGGAGCCTTATCTCATTGTCAGTAGATAAAGAAAGAGGAAATGTGAATATAATGCTACAATGCAAAAAACGCTAACTACTAGTATTAGTATTAAGGGGTTATGCAACCCTGTAAGCCTAATAAAATGGAGTAAATCCACCTTTTTTCGCATATAAAAAAAAAGATTTTTTTAGGGGACATTGAGCAACAAGCTCAAGCTTTAGCTTTTAGCTTTATCTCCATATTTTTTTTTATTACATAAAATTACAAAACGGTGGAGTTGTATAACATCATCCAACTCCATGTCCAGCAAAATCTTGGTAACTTGTACCCAGCGGTAAAAATTACTACAATATAAAAAATAAAAAAATTGTTGTACTAACTTAAATAAAAATAGATTATCTTCAATGTAGCGAACGATTTTTGGTAAATATTACGTTTAGCGGACCCAGGTCCAGTGACTATGACGTTGACATATGTTGTAAAGGCCAACTTCCTGAGTAACCTTCAGTAGGTTTTAGTCGTCGCTCGTTGTTTATTAAAAAGTTATTAACAAAAATATATGAATGTTACTACCTTGCCATTTGTCTGTACGTATATGTATATGTATATGCATGTGCGGGATCTTGATTTTTACATGTATTATCAAGGACACTCTGCGAAATAACCTCCGAACGGATTCAGCCGTCTCTAGTTGTTCCTTAAAAAGTTATTAACGAAATAGTTTTCATAGATATAACGTACTTTATCGATACTGGGTACACATTCAAAAAGTCACCATGTAGCTGGTAGCTAATCGGTGCTCGAATTGATATCCCTCAACTTGAATATGGTAAGTACATATGGAAAATTATTTCGATAATATCTCGATAACTACTACATTTCGAATATATGAAACAGATAAATGTCTGCACTTAGGCGTCGTAGGTCACTGTACGCGTCTTAAAACGCCTCATTAGATAGTACATAGAACAGTATATCATTCTAATTTAAAAAACAGATTTGACCTTGATATGTCTACTACGCTTCCACCTACAAAAAAACTATTAACATGGAATTATAACATCCTCGAAACCACGCAACCATCGTCTGCCAAATTTTCTTCTATCGTCAACAACCTGTTGAGGTGAGATCCTCAGGTAGCCTATTTTAGGTGCCTCACCCTGTATATGTATACATACAGGGTGTTCATTTGAAAACCTTCTGTTGGAAACTATTCGGTTAATTATTACAAAGCGCGGTTCGCTCGGTGCGTGAGTAAATAATAATTACGCGTACAACGCGTTTCGCTACATGTCCGGCACAGAGCGTGGTTCGCGATAAAATACGACGCGTGTGCCACGGGACGACGCTACCACGAGAAAGCCCGCGCAAACAAAAGATTGTCGAAAAACAAAGGACAATCCACCATGAGGCGGTGGCTCCTTCGAGAAACGCTCATGCGTATTGACTCATGGATTAGCGCCAAAATTTAACACTTTCCAGCCGAATATCTCGAATAGTATGAAAGATATAAAAAAAAAGTGTAAAACACGTGTCCAAGGATTTCGAGGGGAAAAGAGGGGGGCAGTATCAGTATAAGTATCAGTATCAGTATTTGCATGCCGTTTTCAAGGTCATTTGAAAGACAACCTTGTTTTTTCAAATAGAAACCTATATTTTTTATTATGGGATCTTATTGTACGTAAAAAGACCAGCAATTTTCGTAGGATACTTTTTTTTATCTGCGCATTAGTTTCGGAGATATTGAAAGAGAAGTAGAGCAAGTCATACTTATACTGCGAGAAAGTTTTTAATTTCTTTATAACTATAACAAATTTTCAAACTGTTCTCCGTTGTTTTCTAAATAGTAATACAGACGATTCTCAAATTCTGAACGAACATTTTCGAAGGTATTTGTTGGAATAGCTCTACATTCCTGTACAATTCTGCGACGCAAATCGTTGACGCTTTCTGGTTGCGTTTTATAAACAACAGACTTTAAGTGTCCCCACAAAAAGAAGTCGACTGGAGTTAGATCTGGTGATCTTGGTGGCCACTCAATAACACCTCTTCTACCGATCCATCTTAGTCGGAATCGATTGTTTAACCACTGGCGAACTGGTAACGTGTAATGCGGGGGAGCACCATCATGTTGGAAGTACAAAAGTTCTTCGGTTAACAAAAAATTGCCGTTTTCATCTTTTTGGTTTTCAAGACTTTCTGTTATAAGTGGATCAACGATGTCGTCCAGTAAATTTAAATACAGATTGCCATTTTCAGATTTTCTTGGAAAAACAGAGGACCTATAATAGTATTTCCTAAAATGCCTGCCCAAAAATTTATTTTTTCCGGCCATTGAATATTATTTTCTCTAATAATATGTGGATTTTCGTCACTCCGATAACGACAGTTATGACGATTTACAGCATCGTTTAAGAAAAAAGTGCATTTGTCACTAAAACAAATGTTTTTAATTAGATTAGGAGTGACGTTGATCATATTTGTTAATTCCTCACGAAACTGAATCCGGCTGTCAAAGTCATCTTCCAATAACTATTGATGCAACTGCATTTTATAAGATTGAAACTTGTTATGTTTAAGTAATTTGTGCACAGATCCCACTGATACACCAGATACCACTGAAACTTGTCGAATTGAACTAGTAGGTTTCACAGTAAACTGACCTATAATTTCGATTTGATCAGCGTTATTTATGAATTTTGACTGGTTTCTTTTTAGATTTGTCACCGATCCTGTTCCCTTAAACTTTGCAACTAATTCTAACACGTACATACGTGTGAGAAACATGTGTATCAGGATGTCTCTCACTAAACGTAGCAGCAGTTCGACGAGCACATTCATCAGCTCCATAAATAAAAATTATTTCTATTCTTTCTTCTAAAGAATACACCATTTTATACAATTAATTGTACTACGATATGGTATCTCTTATTACGATGATGACAGACAACACAAACAAGAGATCGATAGAGGACAATTTTGTTTTCAACAAAACAAACGATTTGCGTCAATGAATTTTACACAATAATATGCCTCGCTCTACTTCTCTTTAAATATCTCCGAAACTAGTGCGCGGATAAAAAAAGTATCCTACGAAAATTGCTGGTCTTTTTACGTACAATAATATCCCATAATAAAAAATATAGGTTTCCATTTGAAAAAACAAAGTTGCATTTCAAATGACCTTGAAAACGCCACGCAAATAAGAAACTGATACTGCCCCCTCTTTTCCCCTCGAAATCCTTGGACACGTGTTTTACACTTTTTTTTTAATATCTTTCATATTTTTCGAGATATTCGGCTGGAAAGTTTTCAAATGAACACCCTGTATACAGTCTATACTCGATTTATGTCTCAAATATCTAACCGATAAAAGTCCCAGAACTATCCCCACTGCTGCGGGGTGTACCTTGTCAGGACCCCAAAGTACGAGTGGCCTCGGTCGCCAATGAGTGGAAACATAATACGGGTCGGGTATATCGATATGAGACCAGATGACCACTACTTAACCAATAAAAAAACTCCTTTATTTTTCATGACTTCATCATATTCATGGCATTTTTCTCATGAAAATAATGCCAAATATGATATAAACCCGATGATATTTACTTGTGTAATGAACGATTGAAGTTTCGGAACCAAAGAAAGGCAGCGTATGGGAAAGAAAAGAGATGTGGAGCGTCGAAGCGTTCGAGAAATCAAAACTTGATTTTGATTGCTTTTAAATCAAAACGCACTATTTTATTATTAATCTTATTAATATTTGTGGAATTTCTCCGATTAAAATGGTACTAAACACGATATCATTCAGATCATATTTACACTAATTTTCCGTTAATATAATTATAATGGGAAGTAACGTTCATCGCTCATTACACAAGTAAATATTATCGGAATTATATCATATTTGGTATCATTTTCATTAGAACAATGCCACGAATATGTTGGTAAAAGTCGCATAAAAAAATAAAGAATAATAAAGAAGTCTTAATTGGATTAGTACTGATCTCCTGGTCTCACACCGATATACTCGACCAGTGTTATGTTTACACTCCTCGGCGGCTGCGGCTCTAGAGCTTCTCGGCCCATCACAAGGTATACCCCGTGGTAGTGGGGATAATTCCGCGATCTTCAGGTTATTGTGATGCAAAAAATATTTGTTACGTAATGTGCATGGTGCCAATGGACCAAATATCTGGCAAGAATATTTTTTCCGAAGGTCATTTTTGTAGGAGTTATCAAGGTCATCGGTGTTTTTTTATACATAACTATAATTTTTTTTATTGCTTCGTGTAACTGATCGGAAAATACATCCAGATATGTATAATAACATGACCTTGACGTGTTTTTGATCTTCGAAAATTAAAGTTTCACCTAGAACTAATGCCTATCGAGATCGTAGGCTTTGACCAAGACTCTACAATAAAAAGCGTGAATGTAAATAAACATAACGGTTTGAAATCCCGATCAGTTTTAATTTATCTATCAGTGTATCAACGTACTGTTTGAAATGAATTACTCAATGCAAGAGAAAGTTGATATGATATTCATTTACGGTAAAGCTGATCATTGTTTAAGGGAAGCGGTTCGAATGTGCAAAGATAAATTTTCAAGCCGTAATTGTCCATCACGTTGTACTTATGCAAAGGTGATCAGTAATTTCTGTGTAATTGGTAGTGTAATACGGATACTTCAAGAAGAAAAATTTCATCCCTATCATTTATCGTTACATCAGAACTTTCATGGTACAGATTTTGTAAATCGTATGAATTTTTCTCGGTGGGGTTTGCAGCAATACGAAAATGACGAATTATTTTTTAAAACAGTACGATTTAGTGATGCAGCGTCTTTTACCAACCATGGACAGTTAAGTCTAAAAAACATGCATTATTGGTCAATTGACAATCCACACTGGCTAAGATCAATGGATAAACAAAGACCGTCGAGTGTAAACGTCCAGTGTGGCATTTTAAATAATGAAATAATTGGTCCTATTTCAAAACGGTACTTTAAGTGGAGAAAAGTATGCAACATTCTTGCAAAATGAGCTACAAATGCTTGTACATGATGTACCACTGAGAACCACTCCGTTTAAGAATGTAGTATCAGCATAACGGTTGTCCGGCTCATTCTACACGCCTTGTCAAACAAATTTTGGACTTAAAGTTTCCATATCGATGGATTGGTTATACTGGAGTTGTAGGATGACCGCCGTGTTCACCAGACCTCACACCAATGGATATTTTTTTTTTGTGGGGAAAGTTGAAACAAACGGTTTATAATGAACAACCAAACCAACTACACCAACTACACCAGAGGACATGGAGAATCGAATAATTAGACTTGTGCGGATATTAATTTCGAAACAATTTAAATATCTGTACAGTTGTCATTGCACGTTTCAGGAAATGTATCACCGTAGAAGGACACCGTTTTGAACATCTCTGATGAGAACTTATGAAAAAGTGGGTGTTGTTTAAACAGTTAACACACATACGCACACACACATCTGCTGATCGATACTTTAAGTCTGATAAAAAATGTTTTCTTCGCATTCACAGGTTCAGGAGTCGTGGCCGAAGATATTCGACATCAACTCTAGGTAGAACTTTAATTTTCGAAGACCATGCTGATTTCAAGGTCATGTTATACACGATGAAATAAAAAAATGTAGGTATGCATAAAAAAACACCGATGACCTTGATAACTCCGAAAAAAATAACCTTCGGAAAAAAATATTCTTGTCAGATATTTGATCCATTGACATCATGCACATTACGTAACAAATATTTTTTGTATTACAATAATCTGAAGAGATATTTAGGTGGTCTTACTCAAAAGTGCCACCCTGTATAAATACTTCTATTCTTATATACGATTATACGCCAGTATTGGAACAATAGATTCTGCATGTGTTTTGCACAAACTCTCTCTTTTCTTGTTTGGAAAACTAATTTGTATAAGTATTTATATTCGTGCTGACTCATATTGATTAGTAGAAGTTTTCGTATATCGTCTTACAGCGTCATGCGTACATTGATTACAATGATTTAATAATCACACGTAGATAACGTAGCCAGTTGTTTACTATTTGAAATGTGGTTTTCGGCGCTAAGTAACACACTTTTATAACAAGATATTCTCCACTAATTCATGTTTACATAGTGATAAGGTAAGGAACACAATTACTGAGCCTATATTAATTATACTTATTTTTATAGCACAATGAATATTAAAAAAGAGATATTACATTTTTTTTCATTAAAATCAGTTAATTGTTTATTTATTAAAATTAAGTGTGTAAAACACAAAAGCTCTTAAAAAACAAAAGAGATCATTTCGAATGTTTGTTACATGAACTAACATAACCTAGAGTAATTTCATGTACAGCTTACAAGGAACCTTAAGAAAACACTGTACAAACGAAAGTCAATATTCGGTAATGTAAATAATTCTGCACATACAAACATGTATTATATTAGTAAAACGAATCTAAATTAGGAAAAAGACACTAATAAGAGCAATTTTAACAATATTTGCATTTATTTTCAATAAATTCAGTAACTGAAACGAATTTGGAAGTAGCGTCATTTACTGTGTGCAGTAGCTGAGCTAGTTTTTGTTCAGTGCTTAATTACCGTGCCACACCGTACCGCGTATACATACGTGCATTGACAGATAATCTAACCTCTTTCCGTACGAAACGTAGGTAAGTGCAAACATAAACACATATTAGAAAAAAAACTACGCTCGTATAAAAATTTATTTAAGCAGTTATCTATAGCATGCATTTTAAAGTGTCTGATCGTGATATTTTGTTGTTATCACATGAAAAAAACATATGCTGTACAGTAAGGAGGCCCTGAATTTAGCTATAGAAGGTGTTGAATCTGGACTTCCAAAAGTTAAGAGAGCAACAAATAAAAGAAGAATCAAAGAAAAATAAAACTAAAAATGCTCCTGCCAAAAAAAGTAAAAAGATTCTTACGAAAGTTTTGTAACAAATTATAAATTTAAAAAGTACAAATCACCTAATTCAAAGACAACCAAAGATTTGTTGTTATTTATTTGTTTTTATAAAATTTATTCAAATAAATTTTTAATTGAAATGTATTTAGTTCGTTTATTCACATTTATTTTTTTTTTAAGTAAATTGTTATTAACATTGTTACTGTTGTAATCTGCTAAATTATATTAAATATTAATCTTTTATTATCCACCGTTTTTGATGCACAGTATTCAAGTAAAGAACACAGTAATTGCAACACAGTATTCGGAGAGGGAGCACAGTAGTTAACGCACAGTATTACGATTGGGAACACAGTAATTGAGGCACATTAACTAATGGTTAAGGATTATAGACACACAGTAACTGACTCCGATACTTGTTATTTTATGTTTCATGATATTCAAAGAAAGTTCAATGTTTCTTTTATAAGAAAATTTATATTTATAAAAAAAGCTTTGAAATACAATTTTAAATTCTTAAGAAAGGTTTTTTATAGAAAAAAACGTTTCTTTCTAGTGAAAATTTCGGAAGTGCTGCTACAGGACACAGTAATTGGCTCCCTTAACCTATACAGGGTGTCCGTCTTTCAATGTCAGAGCAAATATTTCATAACTGGTTGAAGTTACAAGAAAGTTTAATAAAACCAATTTGCACGGTTTTAAGTCTGCTATAAAATGCATGTAAAATATTTTTTTACTCGTGACCTTTGCGAGTTATGAAGGTCACCAGCGTTTCTTTAAATTCATACCCCCATTTTTTAAACATTTATGAAGTAGGAATCATTTGCAGTCAAAATCGTATTTGTTCAAAAATGGATATTATATATTGTTTACAAGATAATCAGCATCTGAGGTATCGAAGAAGTAAACTGGATTGTAAGTATTTTTGAATTTGATTTGCAATGTCAAAGAGGTTAAGAAAGTATACAAATCATTTTTTTATGAATTGATTTGATTTATCAAATATTATTTGAATATATTCTTTCTCAACCTCTTTGACATTCCAAATCACTTCAATAATACTTACAATCCAGTTTATTTTTTCGATACCTCAAATGCCGATTATCTTGTAATCAATGCATAATATCAATTTTTAGCAAATATGATTATAATAACTCCTACTTCATAAATGTGTAAAAAAATGGGAGTATGAATTTAAAAAAATCCATAGTGACCTTCATAACTCGCAAAGGTCACAAATAAAAAAAATATTTTACATGCACTTTATAGCAGACTTAAAACCGTGTAAAGTCTTATTAAACTTTCTTGTAACTTCAACCTGTTGACATTTATAGACGGACATCCTGTATACGCTAGTAGTAGGTTAGCGAAAATGTGCTGGTAGACAATAGACAATAGTTGAAGCAATTTTGTATTGCTAAATTACTTTTACGCTAATAAGTGTGAAACTCGAATACATGTATCAATACTCTTTTTAACCTCCACACTGTTACTTAGGATGAAAGTTCACCCATTTATGTTATTTGCATATTGTAAAACGATTAATTTCTTTATGTCGGTGTTGTGCGATGTGTTTCTTTAAAATATGAGAAATAAAACAACAATGTGTGAAACATTATCTTAGGTTCCTTTATGCAACTATTTCTGAGGAGCGTATGAGGGTTAAAGAAGATTAAAAACTGCACTAGTTAGTACATATGAAAATGTAGAATTATATTTTACACAAGAAGTAGTACAATTACTGTGGGGGTACCAATTACTGCGCCTATATTAACGGTACTTATTGTTAAAGCAAAATGATGATTAAAAAACAGATATTACATTTTTTTCATTAAAATCGGTCAATGTACAGGGTGTTTCGTTTATCTAAAAACGGAAATATCTTGTGACGCACTAAAGTTACGAAAACAAATTGTTTTCAAAAATTGTTCGGTATGAATATATACAGGGTGAGTCGCCTAACGTTTGCACCTCAAATATCTTTGTTGTTTCTAAAGATACGTAAAATATGGTAAGGACAAAGTTGAATGGTACAATGGGGCTGGCACGATGCCAAAAAAAAATTTGTTTTTATGTCATTTTTTTAGAGATATCAAGGTGACCTTGACTTTTTTAAATGAAACCACCCTTTTTTAAACACCTACAATGATAGTCCCTTTCATTAGGAATTCAGTGAAAATAATTATTCCAAAGTCATTCACGGTCACAGACAGAGAAAACGTATAAGATTTAGAATATGAAACCAGAATACGTTTACCACGGTTGAGACTTGTAGTAAATAGTAAACATAGTATGGTCGTAGTTAAAGTAAACATACTAAGGTCCTCCAATGTTATTGTTATTCAGCATTCTTATTTACTATCAGTATGTTTCCAAATGCGATTCCGTCTTATTTAATGACTGAAAAGTGTGATATGATCACGATTTACTGTGAATGTAGACAAAATGCAGTGCAGGCCCGATTACTTTATGAAGAAAGGTACCCCGAGCGAAACACTCCTTCTAGACAGACTTTCATTAATACGTACAGGTTGTTTCGAAGTACTGGAAGTGTACATGCAAGACAGCACAAACGGAAGAATCCCACGATTAATGAAGACAATGAAATTAATATTTTAGCAGCTATAGCTGTCGATACTCACGTGAGTACGAGAAAAATTTCCCGGAAAGCAGGCATAAGTCAAAGTAGCGTAATACGAATTCTGGCCCGACATAAATTTCATCCGTTCCACATATCGCTCCATCAAGAATTGCACGGGATTGATTTTCAAAATAGAATTAACTTTTGTCAATGGGGATTGCTTCAAAATCATTAATTTTTTTCTAATGTCTTGTTTACGGACGAAGCAACATTCACTAATCATGGCACAATTATACATTTATAAAATACAGGTATTCTGCTTCCATAGTTTAGTTTCATACGTTTTTTCTGTCCTTGACCTTGAATGACCTTGGAATAATATAGTTACTGCATTCCTAATGAAAGGGACTATCATTGTAGGTGTTTAAAAAAGGGTGGTTCCATTTAAAAAAGTCAAGGTGACCTTGATATCTCTAAAAAAATGACATAAAAACAAAATTTTTTTATGGCATCGTGTCAGCCCCATTGTACCATTGAACTTTGGCACAGTAATTGGGAGTCCCTTACCCTACGATTTCACTTTCTCGGTACATCAAATCATGAAAATACATAAAATTATTTTGAAAATATCATGTAACTTAAAACAATTAAGATTGTTGTATGATCTGTTTTTCAATGTCTAACCGTTTTGAAAATAGAGAGAGTCGAAATTGTTTATGATACCCTGGACTGTAATGTACCACATATATGTATACAAGTATATGTGTGCTTCTGTCAAAGTGTAAACAAATCGTTGCCTGTTGAATAACAGTAGATATGAAAAGACTAACTACATGCAAATTAGATATGTAGATGGTCGTAGACGTGAGGGGTTAAACGTTTTGATGTTAACGAACTTTTGTTTAATATTATAAATTTGAAAGATACGGAATTCGAACTTCATTTCTTAACTTGAGATATGCATTTCTCACTAATTTGTTCGTTAATGTGTTTTGTTTATTTGAATGATTTCTATTCATCGACCTAAAGTACACATTTGATTTTTAATGGTTTTCGAGATACTCCATAAGTAAATTCATAAAGAAAAAAAAAAACAAATACTATCTGAATAGGGAGTACTGATCAATACATATTTATTACACTGCCAATATAATTTAATCTATTACACTTTATCTCACAATACTTAACTGAAAAAAAAAATATGTTTCGATGATTTTAAGAAACATTTTCAATGTTTTTAAATGACACAGTATGACGCTATTATATTTTTATATCGTTGTGATTGTCGAGACTGTATAAAAATTATGTTCATTCAAAGAATATTACTGAAAGTTTCAATAAATCTGTTTAAATGAAAATACTTACTTTGCAAAAATAAAGTATTCTTTAAAGCAAACTATGGCAAATAAATAATTTTTGTAATAATACATAATAGTAAATTTAGGTTTAAATCTGAATCAGTCCAAAATCCACTATTCAAGAAGGTTCACATGTTGAGGATTAAAGAAACTTAGTACTGCTTCTATATTTTTCAGTATTTCACGGTTCTGTAAGAACAAACCTAAAATTCAACACAAACTGTACGTAAAACATATGATTATATGTTATGAAGCTAAGCGGAAACAACGAAAAGTTCTGATAATATATTCAGCATGTAGTTAAAAATATATTAAATTATGCAACGAGGAAAAAATGTATTTGCATACAAAGTTTATTAATACAGACTTCAAATTGAATGAGTGACCGATTACGTGATTTTCGGAATTCGTGTTATAGACAATTAAAATCTCGCATAAAGTAATGTTACAGTAATCTATTGAATCTAACAAAGGTAAGAATGTTAATAAGAGGTAAATTGATGGAAAAGTATTTTTATCTTATCCAGAATCAGCATCGAATTCTTATTTATAAACTATTTCCTAGTTATTTATTATAAAAAAAAATAGTTGAAAATTTAGATAAACGCATTCTTGTTATTTTTATAAAGCAATGTGAAATAGTGACTTTTAGTGCTCCGTAAACCTAGTGTTCAATACGAGGACACGTATAAAATATTCTTCCAGAACGGTTAGGAAATTTGCTAGCAATAGTTTTCCAATTCGGCGAAAGCGAAGATACTTCATATAATATTGAAGAATGCTCAATGTACTGCAACCGTGGGGCGGGCAACTAGGCCACGATATATTTTTACAGTTGCACTTTGTCTGACATTCAACGAAAACATATCGAACTGATCACGAGGGAAACACGGGACGGTCTAGATTGATGAAAAACAAAAAAAGAAAAGGAAAGAAAACAAGAAAATGTTTTTCGTAGTAGAACTAATAATTATTAACGATCACTTTTGCACTTGCTCGAGGAAGAAATACTTTGGCTTAATTAACACACCTTCACTGTATTACGATATATTTGGTCAAACAACTTTGTAAACACAGCTGACTTTCATGAAAAAACACAATTGCCAAGAGCTACGGATGGGCGCAGCTCGATAACAGGGAAGTGCATTCGCATCGTTCGACTTTCGTTGAATCGTTACTATAGCAATAGCCATGCTAAATATAATATAACAATAAATTGTCTGTACTTTTTACAAACGGACTAGCAAAATATCTCGATTCGAATGTCGATCTTAATATTTACCTACGTTTTACCAGAAATTTTACAGGTATATTTGTAAAAAATAAATTATGATGTCTAGAGGCACGGAATAGGTTAAGAGACCCAATTATTTCATTATTTTTTAATTAAAATCAGTTCATATATATGTTATATATCTATATTTTTTAAATATTTATTATGTTTTAAAAATAAGTATAATTAATATGGGTACAGTAATTGGGTCCTTTACCCTACATACGTACAAAAAGCTTTACATTGCAACTTGTTTCTCCGGCAAATCGATGAAATTGACCAATTAAAAAGCAAATGAACCGATATCCAGGATTAAATTTCTTCACCACTTTTGAATTTCTTTTTGAAAAAAAATTTGGTAACACGCCGCAAGAAAGTATGAATCTGACCCGGTTTGCATTCTTGAAGTTTTCATTAGCTGTCTGGAATACGTGTTCGATATTCATTGCAGCCTTTCCACGCACACGTACACACACATCCTACGATTTTCTATCTCCTTCACATTTTTCGATGTAACACTGGACCGCGAAGTCATCAGGAACCGATTGTATCGTAGAATATAATGACACATCGCCTTTTCTCAGATTTAATCGTCCGTCCAGTTGACAGTCGACCAACCGAATACGCAACTCGGTAAGGGTTGCGAAAGAAAAACAAATCGGATAGGCTATCCTTGACACAGAGCAGACACTGATATTCACAGGAATCAGTCGGACAAGGACGAAGGAACGTTGCTAACGTTTACGTGACGGTATGCGAAGCGAACTAACGAGCGAGACAGCCACTAGCGAGAAGTATAGGACATAGGAGAAAGCAAAAACGAAATTGAAGACGACATATTCTGTCGATGTAGGTACACACATCGATTTCGATTCTACAAATCGATTGTATCGGTATATTCGGTATGTGTTAACGTGAACTACTACTCACTCGACGAGTCAGGGCAGTGTAGCTTCATATACGCGTTTCGTAGTGTATATCAGGCCATCGGAGCACGGTCGAGCTCACGGCCCTTCTTCCGCGGAGTCTAAAGCTACCGTCCGCACTGTATGCTGTCGAAACAGCACCGCGCGCGCACACCCGCGCTACACCATTGGCAACGGCACCGCCACCAGCACCACTACCAGTACCAGCACAGCCATCGGCACCAACCACCTTGACGACACCGCTATCGCTCCTACGCCGATCAGAATTTCCATGGCGACGAACACAAAGATACCACACAACGCGAACAGAAGAGGCGGCTACAGATTCACGAGGAAATGGAAAAGCAGAAAGAAGACGGGAATGAGGACGCGGGCAGAGGCGGATGATCGTGTCGGAGAAGGAAAATGCAGTTAAGCTGAAAGTCGACGCGCAGTGTTCTATCTTCTATACGCGTACCACACCCCTCTTCCGAGATTCCTCCTCATAGATCTCAGGATCTACGCGCACGACCTCTTTGTCTGTTGACACATACGCACGTCGGTAACTCTCTGGGGACCATTTTAGTAGACCCTCGTCTCGGTTTAAACGTCGTGTTTACCAATCACACCGTTATAATTATTTCTCCTACGGTATGGGACACGACGAAAATGCATCTGACAGGAGGGAGGAATAACAGAAAATGTAAACAAATAATAGTCAAACGTCGTATTACGCGACGGTCGTGTTCAGTTATAGGCTAAACAGGGACATGAGAGAGTCACAAAATGGGGAGAGTGAATAAGACGGACGGTGATAGAGCGAGAGCGAGGGCGAGATTAAGAGCAAGAGCAAAGGGAGGAAAGGGGTGAGAATAAGTCGCGTGCGCAATTTGCCTTCTCATTTTTCGAATTGCTTGTCACAACACTTTAGTGGCACTGTCTGTTGTCGCCGTTGGCGAGGACAGGCGATTTAAACCGACCGACGGTAACGCTGTGCTTTCGTTTCGCGAAAATCGAACTCCGCAGCCATATCGTCGCCACGTTCTGGAACGTCATCTGCTCGGCCTGGCTTCGGACGTTCTCGTGTACGCTCGTCAAATGCTGCCCGTGCACCTTCGGAGGTAGATCGGAGTCGGTCGGCACCCCTTCGAAGCTTCCAGCTTTTTCCCCGTTTCCTCAACTTGACCACGCTCCCGACTACCACGCAGTCGAATTACACTAAACTTCATCTATGACCGAGACTACGTACATATACGTATTTAGAACATGCTGAGAATGCTAGTTGATTTGTCTTCAGTCATTGGAAATATTTCCGTTATCAAAAAGCTTACTCGTTTCTTAATCAACAGTAGCCATCCTTATGAGTCCTAACTATTCCTCTCTTAAAGATATCATCATTTTGATAAGTATTACATTTTATAAATAGGGTAAGGGATCTAATTACTGTGCCTATATTAATTATACTTATTTTGAAAGCATAATAAATACTAAAAAAGAGATATATAACATATATATTAACCGATTTTAGTGAACAAAATTTAATATTTCTTTTTAATATTCATTGTGAAATATTCATTGCGATCGTTTGCTTTAAAAATAATTATAATTAATATAGACATAGTAATTCGTACCTCAAAGTAATCGGGTCCCTTATCCTACTATCACATATGTGCAGTAACATCTGGGCGAATTTTATTAGAACGTTCGAGTACAGTGAAGTTACTCGTTCTTATCTGTTACAGAAAACAAATACACTATTCTGTAAATAGTCTATCCATTCTTACAAGATTTGTTATGATATTTTAAGTAGCAGTTACTCGACTGGAGGAATATCACAGGCAAGAAACTGTTGTGTATTGATAATATGTATGTGCTTGTAGAAACAATACTAGCACATTGTATAGATTAATCAAATTTCTTTTATTCTTATTTTTGTTATTGTAACACTTACTTATCTTTATTTGAATTCACTAACGGTTTTAGATAATATATTATAATTGTAATCAGTATAGCCTTTATCATTGTCTTTATGTTTGAAATAGTATCTGCCATTGAAACAGTAATAATTATCAATTCGCTTTAAAATGAAATTAAAAACCTGATTGCGAGGGATACAGAATTTAATTTAAAAAGTGTACGTGAGTAGTGGTATATGCACGGCATATGTATGACATACTAGAAATTATTAAATGAAATATAAATTAATGAACCATACTAAATTAATTTAATACAATGAAGAAACTATTTAAATATAACAGATTTATTTGAATCAGTAAACCATTTCGTAGCAAAATTGAGGATATAAAAAAAGTATTTGAAAAGAAAAATAATCGCAATGTCTACCGGGTTCTATTTGATCTTGGTACACCGATGGCTTCGTGTAGAGCAGAGGGCTACAAGGAATCCTTCTGCACATGTGCAATGCAAGCGATGAAATATCCTTTAGCAGCGACGTAGCAAATTATTGACACCTAGCATTTGCAATAAAACGAAGAAAGAAACAGCTCTTGATGTTAATGAACTGCCATAAATTTCTTAAAACACATTTGGCAATTAGTTTTCGGAAAAAACTATGTATTTGCTACATACGAGTTTCTATAAAAATTTTTTCTTCTTTTAAAATGTATATTCGTCATTTGCATAGATACCGATGTTACAAAAATCTCGATTATAATAGAATTCATGTGTTTAAATAGCCGTTCACTTGATTAAATAACATATAATCTCTATTAATATTAATAAGGTCAATAGTGAATTATTAAAATTTGTTAAACGATAATGTAGTATAACATAAGAAGCTCAGAGTTACATATTTTTAATAAGCAAGATTCAATGCAGTATTTTATATTCGATGTGCTTAATTTTATTTTGAAAGTGGGACCACGGTAAATACGTTACTGCCCTGGGGACTTATTGATCAACGATCAGTATACATATATGGTAAAGTTTTGCGCACGCCATTCCTCGAATTGTGAATGTCAGTCAGTTCGCAGTTCTGGTTTCCTGTATCTGGCTTCAAAAGACAAGTCGCACATTAACATTTTCCAAAACGATTTCAAGTTTCGATAACTCCCATGAATTTGTAAATAACAAATTACTTCGGACTAGGTTAAATATAACATTTCAATTGAAATACGTGTTTGTTACAGTACATACGTACATAATAAATATTGAAAAACTTCCACAATATTACACGGTAGAAAAGATTTACAAAATTATACAGTGTGTCCCACGAGCTCTGTCCACTTGAATATCTTGGTTATTTCAAACAATACGAGAAAATGTTACGTACAGAAGTTGTAGGGTTTAAGAAACTACATAATATGGTATAAATGATATTCTTGCAAGTGGAGGCGTAGAAAAGATATAGAGGTCACCTTTGTTTTTTTAAATAGAACGCCCAATTTTTTATTCTCGATTTCGATAGATTGGCGTATTCTGAGTATAAAAGTACAAGAGTGTATTTGTCCCAAAACTTACCGTTGCTGAGATATTTACATTCTATTACTTTCATTATGGAACGTATTCAAGGATATGCTCACTACGTCAAATGTAAACATTGGTAGCTTTCGACGTTTCTCAGTTAGGGAACATAAGATAGTCAATATGAAATTTTCATTCGAAGAACAATTAGAGATGCTTCTAATTTATGGAGAAAGTAAGAGAAACGCAACTGTGTATATGCCCTTCACACAAGATTTTTGAAAGATTGTGTAAAAAATTAAAAGAAACTGGAAGTCTCGCTGTTCGTAAGATGAATCATGAAAAGCCTGCATGTAGTGATGAAGATAATGAAATTAATGTTGTTGCAATAGTACATCACAATCCTCATATCAGTGTACGTCAGATTCAGTGCGAATCTGAAGTCAGCAAAAGTAGTGCATCACGAATTCTCACTCGTCACAAATATCATCTGTGTCACATTAGCCTTCACCAGAAATTACATGACATGGATTATGTAAATCGTGTTAGATTTTGTGGATGGGCTCAAGAGCAGCTACAAATCAATCCACTTTTTTCTCTTCAATACTATTTACCAATGAGGCTACTTTTACCAGCGCTGGTCGTGTCATGGGCGTGGGCGTGGGTCATTTTCATAACACCCATTATTGGTCACTACAAAATCCTGACTGGCTACGAGAAATTGATCATCAAAGATGGTGGCCCATTGATGTGTGGTGTGGTATCATAGGGCAACAAATAATTGGGCCTTATTTCATTGACGGCACTTTTACTGGTAAAAAATATGATACGTTCTTAAGAAATACATCGCCAAATTTATTAGAAAACGTGCCATCAAGCGTTCATCAGACAATGTGGTATCAGCACGATGGATGTCTAACACACTACGCTCGAAGGGTGAGAAGTATACTTAATGAAATGTTCCAAAATCGATGGATAGGACGCGGTGGCACTATTTGCTGGCCAACATGAAGTCCAGATTTAACACCCCAAAATTTTTTCTTGTGGGGATCATTGAGAAATATTGTGTATTGAGATGCACCAACAACTTCGGAAGATATGAAGCAACGAATTATCCCAGCGTGTGCTACAACAGACGCTCCAACAATAAGACGCGTAAGAGACGCAACAGTTCAAACACTACAAAGTTATATCACTGCAGATGGCCGACGTTTCGATCATTATTCATGAAAACAGTCAAATATCTCAGCAACGGAAAGTTTTAGGACACATACGCTTTACTACTTTTATACTCAGAATACGCCAATATATCGAAATCGAGCATAAAAAATTGGACATTCCAGTTAAAAAAACAAAGGTGACCTCTATATCTTCTCTACACCTCCACTTGCAAGAATATCATTTATACCTATTGGGATATGGGTGTTTATAATGAAATCACACTCTTTATCTGTATACGAAATAATTTTTATATTTCAATCAATTCTCTAAAAGCACGTCGTCAGATACGTCTTCACAGTTTGAGAGAAACGTCGCGAATGAAACAAGGAAATGAAACAGAGGAGCAACAGTCCAATACGAACAACTGAGGATCGAGGGTCCCATGCCGGGGACAACATACAATGTATATTAACTGCAGATACAATGTATATCAAAAGCCGATTCAAACGATCCTTGCTTCTAAAGAAATAACAGATTCATTTTGTTCTATTTATGAAATAAAATCCAACACGCCCCCTCAAAATAAATCTATTATTTTAGTAAAGACATGTCTTCCTTGTACTTCGTCTGGGGCTAATTACATATGGTCCAACATTTGTTGCTTAGGATTAGGGAAACCCAGAAAAACCTAATCAGACCATTTAAAAGAAACTTATACTATCACAACTATAATTCTACATTCATTATAATCTTATTCCTATATTATTACTATTATTACTGAAAATTTTATTTTTTTTTAAATTTTTTTTTTTTTTTTTATTCCAGGCCCATCTTTGCTCTAAATTCCTTAAATTTAGGTGCTGGCAATGGTTTCGTTAAGATGTCAGCTACTTGATTTTCTGTAGGAATAAATTTTAATTTAATAACCTCCTTCTGTATTTGTTCCCTGGAAAAATGATACTTGATATCTATATGTTTCGACCTCTTGTGATTGCTTGGATTATTTGCTATACTTATACAGCCATTATTGTCTTCAAATATTACTATTGGCTTTGAAATATTTATATTTATATTAACTGCTAAAGATTTTAACCATAAAGCTTCTCTTGTGGCTTCAAAAAGTGCCATGTATTCTGCTTCAGTGGAAGAAGCAGCTACAGATGCTTGTCTTTTTGTTGACCAACAAATTGTGCATCTTTCAAATAATTTGAATAAATATCCCGTTGTACTCTTTCTGTCATTTTCATCATGACCTCCCCAATCAGAATCAACATATCCACTTATGATTTCATCATAATTTCCTCTTACATAAACCAATTTAATATTAATTGACCCTTTAAGGTATCTTAACACTCGCTTTAAATTCTGCCAAAGTTCTTTATTATTTCGATTCGTATATCTACTTAATATATTTATTGCCGTACTTAAATCGGGTCTCGTACACAACATTACATACATCAGACAACCGATCAGATTACGGCATGGTGCTTCTAATTTTTCTTCAGAATTTAAAGCTTGATAATCTAACTTGCTTGGCAAAGGTGCACTAACGGGATTACATTCATTCATATTAAATTTCTCTAAAATAGTTTTAATATATCCACTTTGATCTAAGGTTATTTTGTTTTCATGACGTTCAATCTTTATTCCTAGAAAGAAACTAATTTCGTTTAAATCCGTCATTTTAAATTTATTCATTAAATAACCTTTAAATCTGATCATTGTTTCAAAGTTTGCAGTAGCAATCACAAGATCGTCCACATATAGTACGACATATATATTTTGTAATATATTTCCTTTATCTAAGGAATAAATACAACGGTCGACTGATGAACTTCGGAAACCTATTTCTACAAGACTTTTGTCAAATACTTCAAACCAACATCTTGCTGCCTGCTTTAAACCGTATATGGCTTTATTCAATTTGCAAACTTGGTTGCTTTCATGCGTAATTCCTTGAGGAACTTTCATATAAATGTCCTCTTTTAATTCACCATTTAAAAATGCTGTCTTTACATCCATGTGATGTATTAATAAATTAAACTGATTGGCAAAAGCAATTATAAATCTAAAACTAGCCATTCTTGCAACTGGTGCAAATGTTTCATTATAGTCAGTTAAATACTCCTGACTGAATCCACGTGCAACAAGACGTGCCTTATGTTTCGACGGGTTTCCGTGTTCGTCGCTCTTAATAGTAAATATCCATTTACAGTCGACTATATTTACCCCTGTAGGTTTCTCAACTAATGTCCAAGTTTTATTCGACAGCAGTGAATTAATTTCACTGTTTATTGCTTGCTTCCATTGAGCATTATCATCCCTACTTTCTATCTCTTCGAATGAACTTGGTAATTGACTTATAAAAGATTGTGCACACATAATAATATCATTTTGTGTGTCACATTCTTTGTACGAAACATGAGGGCGTTGCTTAATCCTAGCACTCCTTCTAGGTTCAATTTTATTTATTATTTCATCGTTATCATTTTGAGAAGAAGATTCACCGTGCATATTTGTTTCTTTTACAATTTTATTTGGGTTTTGCAGCTTCCACCTGCGATTCGCTCGGTTCTGCAACTTGAGTTGCTTGTACCGTCCTTTTCTTTTCCTCATGGTACTGCTGATTCTTTTTGTAATTGAAACAGTCCCGAATTTTGTGTCCTCTTCTCCCACAGTGATGACATTTCACTTTTTCGATCCGATTAATATTAGGGAATTGATTCGGCGTATTTATTTTATTGAATCTTTTTTTGTTTCGAGAAACTCCTTTTGTTCCTACACTATTTCTTTTAAAATAGTTCATATTTTTTGCTTGAAGAACTTTCGTGCTGGGGGAAATAGTTTCTGCTTTTAACTTAACTTCTTGGTCTAGCAAACGCGTCTTGACAAAAGCTAACGTTAAATTATCCTCTGATAACGTCTCAATTGCGGTTATTACACCGTCATATGTGGAGGGTAAAGACAATAGTAAATGTGACACTTTGTCAGCCTCTTCCAATTTCGCACCCGCGGCTAATAGTTCAGTAATCAAATCATCGAATACGGTGATATGATTCAGCAGCGGTGTATCACCTTCTAGTTTTAAGTTTAAAAGTTTCTTTCGCAACGCTAATTGCGTCGCGAGGCTTTTTCGCTCGTAAATAGCATCTAAGCTTTTAATTATTTCTTTCGCCGTGCTCGCAGCTTGTGCAAAGCCCAAAAAGGAATCGGATAAGTACTCTATTATTGCATTTCTCGCAATTCTTTCCGCCTTAACCCACTCGGCAGTTAACTTTTCCGGTATGTTTTGGTCTATTACTTTTATAACGTCCAGTTCGTTCAGTAGTGCCCGAATTCTTAATTTCCAAATGCTGTATCGGTCACCATCAAAAGGTTTGATGTTCCTTTTCATTCTCAAGTTTTCCATTTTTCAAATGCACTCAACACAATATGTATTTACACGAAGAATTTTAAATTGTTAATTAAACGTCACTAAGTTAAATATCACTGATTAAATATCACTTAGTTAAACGTCACTAGTCCTATATATGCTTATACGTATTAATTAAAAAAAATAACTTAGGTATAATTTATAAACACAGTTCACTAAATTAAAATACTTAAATGTTAACTGGGCCCATAACCTTTTGGGATATGGGTGTTTATAATGAAATCACACTCTTTATCTGTATACGAAATAATTCGTATATTTCAATCAATTCTCTAAAAGCACGTCGTCAGACACGTCTTCACAGTTTGAGAGAAACGTCGCGAATGAAACAAGGAAATGAAACAGAGGAGCAACAGTCCAATATGAACAACTGAGGATCGAGGGTCCCATGCCGGGGACAACATACAATGTATATTAACTGCAGATACAATGTATATCAAAAGCCGATTCAAACGATCCTTGCTTCTAAAGAAATAACAGATTCATTTTGTTCTATTTATGAAATAAAATCCAACAATACCATATTATGTAGTTTCTTAAACCCTACAACTTCTGTAAGTAACATTTTCTCGTATTGTTTGAAATAATCAAGATATTCCAGTGGTCAGACATCGTGGGACACTCTGTATATTTCTATTTTCTTATCTACATCTTTATAGGTATATGAAATTAAATTATTTTATAATCGCCTACATTATAAAGATTATAAAGGTTTATTAATTAAATTAAAACCTTTTTCTTTTAAATACTCCGAAAAGTATTTTTCCTAGAAATCATTAGGCATCCTGTTAATTATATTAAAATAAAAAGTTACTGAACCCTTAAGTGAACTAATGGAGCCGTTTCAGCTCCATTCAAAGGGCCTAGCCGATTAAGATTATTTTCGAACATTAAGAACATTTTCAATGATCAATGAACCATTCGAAAGGTGACCAAGAAAAACCGCTCTGAGCAAAATTTCAACCCCTTATCTTGCCCGTAAGGCTAGTTACAGGGTAAATTAGATTTCGCGCTTTTCCGCGCATTTTCCGCACTCTGATGCTTCTTAAAATTGTGAAAAAATGTGGAATATTTTGGATCCCAAGACAGATTTTTGAGAATTTTTTCAGATTTTTTTCTTGCAAACTGTGGTCGTAAAAAATGAAAAACCTCAAAAAATCGGAAAAATGTACGTTTCTCAAAAATATGAAAACATGCTATTCTACTGTTTAGTGCCCTGATAAAGTACCATAACAGGCAGTATCATCAATTTTTTTGGATTTTTTGTTGTGGGAAATCATTGTCAAAAACAACAAAAACCGAATTTTTCGACGTTTCTGCTATTAGGAGGAAAGTTACACTTGCTGGTTTTACCGCAATTATATATTAAGTATTTTTTAGCATTATTACAATGACGCAAGTAATTGTTTGACCTCAGAAATGTGATTTAAGAGAAAGAATAAGTAGTATTTATTCTGGCACAGCGGTTAAGGCGTCGGACTACGGAGAGGAAACGCTTGGGGTTCGAATCCCGTTGGAGGGAAAGTTTTTTTCCATACATCATCTTTATTTTTTCTATTTCTTATATGGTTTATTCATGTGATTTTAATAATATTTTTTTAATGTTTCAAAAATATTGGAGTAATATTTTTAACTAAATTTTATTTATATCACTGCGATTTTATCTCGAATTTAATGATATTATTTTCTTGGATTAGGCAATGAATATTTATATTATTGTGTTCGTCCATGATTTCCGCCAGATATGAAATTCCTTGTGAAAATTGGTAAGATTCCGTGAAAAGAATTTTTAAATCAACTTGTGTCATTTCCGGAAAATCAAGAATATCTGCCGAGGATACTGTTTGAAGTGGAGTCTCCTTGCGGTTCTAATTGTTCCCTTCAACTTGTATCGCTAACGTATTTTTTACTTTCCCTTCACTCGACATCCTGGTTATTATCTGATAAGAAAGTGCGATATCAGAGTTCCGCTGTTTTCCAAATCTATTGTTTAAGAACTACGCAATTCGAAAGTAAGAGACAATTTTTGGAAAGGTTTTGTGGTCTACTTGTTTGTGTAGAAGCTGGTACTTTTGACCTAGTATACTATGCATTGCCTCTACAACCCAACGAATTTTCGTGACTTTTCGGGAATAATTCGACTCTTTCGTCGAAAGTTGGGAACGATTACCTTTTAAAGCAGGCATGAGAACTCTGAAACCAAGATCTTTTAAATGAGATGTAACATCTCGAAAACCTTTGTCGACAATACAAAAGTCTCCCCGCTTTATGAGGGTTTTCAATCCATTTGGATTTTGAAGAATAATTCACATGATCTCGGCATCATTTTGATTGGCATAGAATGGACCGACCATGTCTACAATATAGCCATTCATTGTGAAGATTGTCAAGGGTTTACACAAGGGTACCTTTTTTTGGACTGAATATGACTTTCGTTGGTATTTGTTGTTTGTACTTTTCTGATGACGAATATACGTCCCATCGAAAATAATGTACTTCCTGATCCGTATCATAAATGTCCACAGAACAAGTCTTTCATTCAAGTAACTATAAACGGGAATTACTTCCTCATGTACCTTACAATAAAAAAGAATGGCTTAGGCTTATTTGTACCTGACACCTCACTTTCAAAATAGTGGTAGTATGTAGCCCTTTTCTTTCAATTTGACAAAAACCAATACTTTGCTGCGTGTTATTTATTCAGAGTCCCTCTCATTTCCTCCATAATTTCTGAAGACGCAAGTCTTAGAAACTAGATTAATGAATTTTAATATTAAGAATGTTAAACAGGACCGTAATGATGAACATATACAATTAGATTATCGACGAAGTAATAGATACTCCAAAGCTATTTTTGTATGTATTTTACAAGGAGAGGCCACGACCTTCGGGTCACCGATTCGGTTGAAACTTTGCACACTTATAGATCTCGTTCTCCTGTTCACGAATATATACCATTATAGGGGCAGATACCCAATAGTTTTCGAGATATTGACGATTAAACTTTCATTATTTCCTATGTAATGCCGTA
This sequence comes from Halictus rubicundus, assembly GCF_050948215.1. Lineage (NCBI taxonomy): Eukaryota > Metazoa > Arthropoda > Insecta > Hymenoptera > Halictidae > Halictus > Halictus rubicundus. The sequence continues at coordinate 1,912,772 of NC_135162.1, forward strand.
TTTTTTCTGGCCTATACCATGAGTCGGTGTGGCACGACGGTAGCGTGCCAAGTTTTCAGCCAGACGACCAGGGTTCGAGTCCTGTCGACTAAACGCATTTTTTAAAGTTTTATCATTGCATATTTATATTATTAATTTCAATCGATTAAATTTTACGCATAAAATTGCATTTTGAATTACAAATAACATGTATTTATTTACTAATGACAGGATTATTTACTATTATTATATATTAAATGATAATTAATAGTAATTAAATAGTAATAGTAATTTATATATTAAATATATATATTAAATTTTAAGAAGTCTATAAATATCTTGTGTTAACTTTCCGGATTTCGAACAAGTTACTATTGCGTTTGTGTGATGTGACATAAGTTCATCTACCTTTTTTTGAACAAGTGCGGTCTTTTCTCCCTTATATGTTATTGTCCTTTCGAACGTTGATTGATACTGACTTCATGTCTGATCCGTGGTGATTATATAATTTAAATGGAATTGCGAGGTGATATATTTTACTGCTTTCCAATAATTTTCGACGGCCTGCTGCATTTTATCAAAATGAAACCGGTACTTATCATTATATGCATTGAAGAAAAAGAATTTAAAACTAATCATTCGAGGAAAATTAAAACTTTATCACTGCGAGCACGAATGGTAAGTAATGTGACCCGCCGTTTTCAAACTGCGTCGCGTTCTCAAGAGTTTCCTCGATCTCAAGAGCGTCTCCAATGTCACTGTTTATTGACAGTTTATATTGGGGATGATAATGCAACCAACGAAGTTCCGAACTGCATTTTCGATTGAAATTAATAATATAAATATGCAATGATAAAACTTTAAAAAATGCGTTTAGTCGACAGGACTCGAACCCTGGTCGTCTGGCTGAAAACTTGGCACGCTACCGTCGTGCCACACCGACTCATGGTATAGGCCAGAAAAAATACGGCATTACATAGGAAATAATGAAAGTTTAATCGTCAATATCTCGAAAACTATTGGGTATCTGCCCCTATAATGGTATATATTCGTGAACAGGAGAACGAGATCTATAAGTGTGCAAAGTTTCAACCGAATCGGTGACCCGAAGGTCGTGGCCTCTCCTTGTTAGTTAAAAATTTTACTTCAATATTGTTGAAAAATTAAAAAATATTATTAAAATTACATGAATAAACCATATAAGAAATAGAAAAAATAAAGATGATATATGGAAAAAAAACTTTCCCTCCAACGGGATTCGAACCCCAGTGTATCCGCTCCATAGTCCGACGCCTTAACCGCTGTGCTTTTTTTTAAAATATGTTTATTGGTTTATATATGTACATTATCTTATAATTATGGTACCGCTAATAAACATAACAAAAAACTTAACCATTAAATCTAAGGGTTTAATACATATTTGATTGCTCGCTTGCAATTCTTATACATAAACTGTTTGCTTAAACTACGGTGTTAATGTTCTTTCTTAGGCTCTAAAATGCATTTTTGTTGCTCTTTGGTAACGTAAAGAATAATATTGCTATTTTATTGCGCTGGGGAAAAATACCTGCTAGGATTGCAGTATAAAAACCCCAGGATCAGTCTTAATTTTAATCCTTACTGACTACACTTACATACTAGGGTAACAATAGTATGAATATAAATATTAGGTTCGGCTATATACAACTTATACTAGGGCTATGTACATGGCATGGACCGGGACTCTTAATACTGTTTTGCTGACCCTCTTTCCGCTGTTTACGGGGCGTTTATTGCACTCGGTACCTGCGGGGTGCGATGGATTTGCGGCTACGCAGAGCCATTATGTGGGGGCTGTTATTGTTGAGCCACCAGTATTTTTTGAGATTTAGCCGGTGGAAGTTGTTTCGGTCACGGAGTGGTACGTTTGTCAAGAATCTAAATTGTTCCGTCGTAAAAACCCTCTGCAAAGGGACATCTGCACGACCGTGAAGGTCAACTAGACTAGCTACCCGCGGCATAACGACCATGACCGCCATAAAGAACCTACCATAGTCTAGCGTAGTTGAAAACCCGAATAAAACTCAGCTGACGAGCACATGCTGAACTGCGAACCGTTAACGTACCGAAATTTATAGTTTTAAAGCCGTAGCCGCTTATAACCAAATGTACCTTCTACTCCCACTCTTCCTAATTTTCCACCACTTCCAACACCTTCCAAAACACATCCTTCAACCAATCATAGACAACTTCCTAAGACTACACTCACATCCGAGCTTTCTTTATTCCGTACGATTGTAACAAGACCAGAACTGTCTAAAACACCGAACTGTTTCAAACACCGAGCTGTTTCGAATACCGAGTTACCAAAAGCAAGCCAAGTCTTGCATCTAGCAATAAAGACCAGTTCTAGGGAGTTTGACTATACAATCAATCGCCGTCAACCTTTACCCAGTCGCGATCCGATTTCTCCCAAGTCCGGGATCGACGCGGCACCACATAAATCTTTCGGGGTGTTCTGTGTATTCGCGGCTGGTTAAGGCTATTCTTTTGTCCGCTTTGTTGCAGCGTCAGTGATATATGATTGGGGTGTTATTTTGGTCCTGTATTAGTCCATTTGCATCGCAGATGGTAAAGGCTTGCGGGGGTAGGTATCCTGTATTTAGTTGACGATGTGTGGTTGTTTCGTCGGGGTTTGCTAGGTCTTTTGTTATGTTGTTTTCTATGTGTGGTAGTTTGCTGAAGTAGTCTCTGGTTAGTTTAATTATGATGAGTATTCTGGGGCTGTCGGCTGTGTTGTATAGGGTTGTGTTGTTTGTGTAGTGTTGCTGTTCGAAATTGTTGCAGGCATTACCGGGAACTTCGGTAACGCACACACCATTTCTCTCTTACACATAGGCTTATAGTTTTTGCGACCTAATCCGCAGACGAGCGGCCTCGATGCGACCGTGTCTCGGCGTTGACAATAACCAGCTGATCGAGCTCGGCGCCGAGACCGGGTGAACGCACTGAGACGTAAACTTTGTGTTTACGTCTAAACGTTTACTTGTCGCGTGAGCCACCGTTCCTATATTCCAAAATATCTTATCCGTCGCCCAACGTCCTTGTTTCCTGTGCAGCAGCGGCAGTTAGGGCATTGCCCTCGTGCGCTAGCTAACGTTCGACACTGCCAAATCCTTTGTCATTTTCAAAAACCCCACTCCTTATTCCTTCCGCCGCCGGTGGCCACGCACAGTATAAATAACCCGCGATAACCGCTGCGCGAGGTCTTTTGGCATTCTCGATCGCTCGATCATAGTATCGCTCAAGTTTCGCTTATTCGTGCGCTTCACGACACTTCGCTCTCCCAAATCGTGCGCTTCACGATTTGTGCGTTATCTCACCTATCTCGACTCACTCTCCGCTTTCTTGTACCTCTGCTTTTCACCTCGTTTTCTGTATATTCTTCGCTTTATTCTTAATACACTATTTATTATTTCATACAGTCCATTTTTACTCTACACCTGTCTCTATCGCAACCTATACCTCTTTCCTCTCGCTATAGTTCCAAACAGTTGCCAGTTTGTGTTTTTGGATCTGTATATTTTGTTGCACGCTCTTAAACATTTTCTTTCAAATATTCTTAGCCGTTCCATCATTGTGTGGTTGGTGTTCCACCAGATGGGGGCTGCGTATGTTAGTATTGGTCTGATTAATAGCATGTATAGTATGGTTTTTTTTTTTTGTTGGAGTAGGAGTGTGAAGTGACTGATAGCTTGTGTGAAAGAGAGTGTGTGAGAGAGTGGAGTAAAGTGAGGTGGAGGACAAAGGTGCCAGAAAAGGGAAAGAAGGGAGCAAGGGATAGTAGGGTGAGGTAGGGTGAAGGGCGAGGGAGCGAGAGGGGTAGCAGGAGGGCAGGGAGAAAGGGGAGGAAGAGAAGAGGTTAGGTTAGGTGGCGAGCTCTGGTGGGAGACAGAGGGGACGAGGAAAGGTGTACGAGAAGGCGGGAAGGTTTTGAAAGGTATAAGGGGAGAAGAATGACGGACGAAAGACGGAAAGGGTAGGGGAGCGGGGAATCAGGCCTGGGGGTGGGTAGGGCGGAGAGCAGGGATGGAAAAGGCAGAGTAGGGACGCTGTCGAGGGAAGGAAACTTGGAGAGGTGGTTTAGTACGGAGAGCGTGGATAGTGTGGGGAGGAAACGGAGTATAGGGGATGTGGAGGGAGAGGGGGAGGCTGAGCAGGAGACGTTTAAGAGGAGTGACCTGACGAATAGATCCCCGCCAAAGGGTGAGGGGGGGCACAGGGGAAGGCGGAGAGATGGTACGGGTCCTTAAGGGGCTAATAGAGGAGGTGAGGGAACTGAGGGATGCAGTGTGGAGAGACAGGGAGGCAGGGAGGAAGCTGATCGAAGACTGGGGGAGGGAGAGGGAGAGGTGGTGGGAAGAGAAGAGGGAGGAGACGGCAAGCAGGGAAAACACATGGAAGTGGCTGGAATGCATTGAGGGAAGGATGACAAAGGTAGAGGTGTGGATGGAGGAGATGGCGCGAGGAGAGGGGGGAAGAGGGACAGAGAGGAAGCAGACAAGAGGGTGGAAAGGTTGGAGGGAAGAGTGGAGAAGGTAGAGGGCCGGTTGGAGAAGGAGGGAAGGGAGACGCAGGAGAGTCAAGGGGGGAGGGGGGAGGAGACAGGCAGGGGACGGGAAAGGGAGGAGAGTAGGAGGAGAATAAGGAGGATTGAATTGAGGATGGACAAGAGGGAAAGAGAGGGGAAGAGGAACAATGTGATTGTCAGGAGGTTGAAAGTGGAGGGAGTGGACATAAAAGAGGAAATCAGCAGGCTTTGGGAGAAGATGGAGCTGAAGGCCGAGGGGATCATGGAGGTAGGAAAGATAGGGAGGATAGGAAAGGACGGTAGGGGAATGGTGCTGGTGAGAATGGAGGGCAGAGAACACAAAAGAGAGGTTATGGAGGGAAAAAAGAAACTTAGGGGGTCAGTGGAAAGAATAGACGACGATATGACGGAAGAGGAGAGAAGAGCGAGGTGGAAAATCGAGAGGGAAGCGGAGGCAGCAAGGAGGGAGGGAAAGAATATACAAATAGGGTACATTGAACGGAAAATTGAGAAGATGGGACGAGTTAGAGGAATGTTGGCTGGAGGAACAAGGAGGAGAATAGGGAAGGAGACGGAGGGGAGGGGGAAGGGAGGAGAGGGGGAAGGGGGAGAGGAGGAGCGAAGGGGTAAAGGTAGGATTCTGGAATGTGGCGGGGCTGCTGAAAAAGGACGTGGAATTCTGGAAGGGTCTGGAAAGATGGGATGTGGTAACATTGATGGAGACGTGGGTGGAAGAGAAGGGGTGGGGAAGGTTAAGGGAAAAGATGCCGAGGGAATTCTACTGGGAGATGCAGTGGGCGAGGAGGGAGGAGAGGAAGGGGAGGGCGATAGGGGGCATGGCGATGGGGGTGAGGAAAGGGCTGGAGAGAGAAAGCGGAGGAGGATGTCGCGTCGCAACACTTCGAAGTGTCAATGATCAATTGTAATACCATCGAATGGGCCTAACAGCCAGATAAGGCGAAGATCGTGTACCGCCTACAACCTACACATACATTCGTGCAAACAAGCATATGGTGAAGATCGCGTTCCACCTAGCTAATATCAATATTAATATAAACGATAAGGTGAAGATCACGTTCCACCTGCAGTGTGCACACGTATACGAATTAGCGTCAGGCGAAGAACAAGTCCCGCCTGTAACGTCTATAAAACACACGATTATACGAAATATAAATAACCATAAGAGCGCGCGATCCGTCCGTTTCATCGATCCGTTAGATTTGGCGGGAAACCGTCGAGCCTTATATGGTCATGGGAATCGCCAATGACCATATAAGGTAATAGGGCAGCGACAGCGACGACGAAGATCCGACGATCGCGACGAAACATCTGCCGATCGCAATTCAAGGGAGAGAGCGCGAATATATGGAACGCGGCCGCGGGCCGCGAGATCAGTTCGCCTGAACGATTAGGCTGTCATTGTGCACGAACGAAAATCGTACGAAATTCAGTCATATAATTTATAGAATACACGGTCTCTCGCGATTACGTCGAACCAACTTGTACGCGTATAAACGTAAAGCGTATTAAAAGAGTGAACCCAGAACTTTATAGACCTTTATAGACTGGCATATCGCGAGTCCAATTCGACAAAGTGATTAATAAAGACATCGTACTTTCAAAAGTGTTGTTTATTCGAACACGTAAGCGAAACCACGGAGCGTGCGGGATCGCTCCGACGCGTAGTAATTCCTACAAAGAACAGAGGAGAAGGGAAGGAGGGGATGATGTCAGCAAGAATAAAGATGGGGGGAGCTGGTGGAGGGTGATAGGGATGTATGTGAATAGGGATCTAGATGAGAAATTGGAAGGGTTAGGGGAGTGGATAGAGGGAAGAGAGAAAGGAACAAGGGTGGTGATAGGGGGGATTTTAACGCGAGAACGGTGAGAGAAGGAGGGGAAGTGGGGGAGGAGGGGGAGGGGGTAGGAAGAGAAAGCAGGAGATCCAAAGATGGGAAGGTGAAGAGGGAAGGGAGGAGGTTATGCGAATACCTGGGAGAGAGGGGTGGGGGATTCTAAATGGGAATACAAAGGGGGATGAGGAGGAGGAATGGACATTCACGGGGGGGAGAGGGAACTCGGTGGTTGACTACATTATTGGGAATGAGGAGACAAGAGAGGGGGTGGAGTGGCTGGAGGTAGGGGATAACGTAGATTCGGATCACGCACCAGTGACAGTAGGAATCAGGGGAGAGGAGGGGGGGGGGGGGGGAGGAAGGAGGGGGTTGGGAAGGGGGTGAGAGCAGGAAACTGGTCGGAGGAAGGGATAAGGGCCTTTAGAGAAGGATTTGGGGGGAGAAAAGAAGAGAAAGTGGGGGGGGTGGAAGAAGACTGGAAAGGGTTAAAAGAGAAGGTTAAGGAAGTGTTAGAGGGGGTAAGACACACAGAAAAAGGGAGGAGGAGGGGGTGGTGGGATGAGAAATGTAGAGACGAGAAAAAGAAGGTGAGGGAGGAGCTGAGGAGATAGAGGAAGAAGGGAGGGGGGGGAACACAGGGAACTTAGAAAGGGATACAGGCTATTGTGCGAGGAGAAGAAGAAGGAGGAGAGAGCGAAGTAGGAGAGGGAGTTAGAGGGGGTGAAGACGGAGAAACAGGTATTGCAGGTGGTGAGTAGGGAGAGAAAAAGGAGAACGTGGATAGACGAAGGAATAAAGATGGGGGAATGGGAGGAGTATTTCAGGGGGCTTCTGGGTGGGGTGGAATGGAGGGTAAGGGGGATAGGAGAGACAAGTAGAAGGAGAGATAGAGAAAGGGATTTAGATTATTGGGAGGTAGAGAGGGTGGTAAAGGGGCTGAAGGAGAAGAAAGCGGCGGGGGGGGGGATAGGGAATGAGGTGTGGAAATTCGGAGGGAGCGAGGTGGGAAAGTGGCTGTGGAGGGTGTGCAGTAGTGTATGGAGGGGTGAGGGCTGGGTGGAAGAGTGGTCGGAAGGGATAGTGATTCCTATAGCGAAGAAAAGGGGCAGCAGAAAGGTGGAAGAGCACAGGGGGGTTACGCTGTTGCAAACAGCGTATAAGGTATATGCGGCAATTCTGGCGGAGAGACTGAGGGAGGAGGTGGAGGGGAAGGGGCTGTTGCCGGCGAACCAGACGGGGTTTAGGAAGGGGGTGGGGTGCATGGACAACATATATGTGCTGAATTATTTGGTGAACAGGCAGGTGAAAAGGAAGAAAAGAAGGATGGTGATATTCTTCGTAGATTTGAAGGCGGCTTTCGACTCGGTGGATAGGGAAATTCTGATGAATGCACTAAGGAAAAGGGGAATACGGGAAGGGCTGGTGGAGAGGTGCGAGGAGGTGTTGAAGGAGACGAAGTGTAAGGTTAGGGTGGGAGGAGAGGAGGGGGAAAATTTCTGGACGGCAAAGGGGGTGAGGCAGGGGTGCCCGCTAAGCCCGATGTTGTTTACGTTGCTGCTGGCGGACATGGACGAGGTGTTGGAAAAAGGGGGGTGGGGGGAGTAAAGCTAGGGGGAAAGAAGGTCTACACACTAGCCTACGCGGATGACGTGGCTATGGTGGCGGAGGACGAAGAGGGGTTGAGGGGTATGATGAGTGGGTTGGAGAAATATTTGGACGAGAGAAAGCTGCAACTGAACGCGGGGAAGTCGAAGATAATGAGATGCAGAAGGGGGGGGGCAGATGGAAAAAGATTACTTGGAGGTGGAAGGGCAAGGTGTTGGAGGAGGTGGAGGAGTTCAGGTACCTGGGGTATGTGATTATGAGGGACGGGGGGCAGAGGAGGCAGGTGGAAGATAGAATCAGGAAGGGGGCAGCGGTAATGGGGCAGGTATGGGGGATTGGGAAGAGGAGGTTTGGTAACGACTGGGGAAGGAGGATATGGCTGTTTGATAAGTTGGTGTGGGCGGTAATTAGTTACGGGGTGGAGATCTGGGGGTGGAGGGAATGGGAAGGACTGGAGAGACTACAAGAGAGGTTTTTGAGGTGGGTGCTAGGGGTAGAGAGGTGCACCCCGGGGTATCTGGTAAGAGAGGAGTTACAGAGGGAGTTGCTGAGAGGGAGGACGGGGCTAAGGGCGTGGGGCTACGAGAAGAAGCTGAGGGAGGGTAAAGGGGGAGAGCTAGCTAGGAGGTGCTGGGAGCAGGTGAGAGGCAGGGGCAGAAGGGAAGGGGAGGAGACCGGGTGGGAGATGGAGAGGAGGCGCTTTTGGGAAGAGAGAGGGTGGTCGATGGAGGAGGCGGAGGTGATGATGGAGGAGAGGATAGAGGAAGTGAGTGGGGAGTTGGCGAAGAGGGAAAGGAGGAAGCAGCGGGAGGAGAGATGGGAAAGGATAAGGAGCGCGAAATACAACGAGTGGTATGGGAGGGTTAAGGGGGAGGGGTTACCGGGTTACCTGGGGAAAGGGTGGGGGGAAAGCAGATGGCAGAGGGTAGCCAGGTACAGACTAGGAAGTGAGATGAGGGGCGGAAAATATTGGCTGGGGGGGGAGGAGAGAAAGTGCAGGGTCTGCGGGTGGGAGAAGGAGACGTGGGTGCACGTGTGGGAGGGTTGTATGAGAGGAGATGAGAGAAGGGGCTGGCAGGAGATGGTGGGGGAAATATTGGGAGATGAAGGCCAGGGGGAGGAATGGATGAGGAGAGTGGATGAGTGGAGAGAAAGGACGGGGGGGGGGGGGGGAGTGGGACAGGGAGTGAAAGGAAAAGGAGTGAATGGGAGAGGAAGTGAAATGATAGTGGGAGAGCAACCGGAAGAGGGGGTCCAGGATGTGTGAGGGTAGGGAAGGGGGGAGCAGAGAGGTATGTTTGTGTGGGAGTGGGAAAACAAGAATGAGGTGTGTTTCTAGCTGTAAGATAGCGCTCTCTCTCTCTCAGTCGTGTATATAATGTAAATAGTCTAAGTTAAGTTTAAATTAAGTTAAGTAGGTTAAGTAGGATAAGACTAGGGTTAAGATTAGGTTAAGAGCGGTGGAAAGGAGGTGTTAACATGATTGTAACCCCGAGGGGAATCAATAAATGATATATATAGTATGGTTTTTGTTATTCTGGGGAGGTGTTTGTTATAGAATAGCCTGCTGTTAGTTTTGAAAGCTGTGATTGCTTTGTCTAGTTGCTTAGTTATGTGCTCGTTGCCTCTGAGTAGGTAATCAATGTGGATTCTTAGGTATTTAACTGCTTTTTTATGTGGGATTTTGCATTTGTTTGTGGTTCCGGGTACTGTTGTTGTTATTTGAAATTTATTGCCGCCAGCTTTGATATTAGAGGATAGGTAGTGTAGGGGTTTTCGGAATAAAATTGTTTCGCATTTTTGTGGGTTGAGTCTGAGATTCCAGGTGCTGTAATAATTATTGATTTTGTTGACTGTTGATTCGAGATGTGATTGTACTTGTTTTACTCTGTTGCTGGTAGTGTATATGACGAGATCATCTGCAAATGCCAGTACTGCTGCCCTATCGGGTTTGTTAAATTCGAATGCTTTGAGGAGATCGCTGGTGAAAATATTGAAGAGGATTCGGGAGTTGACGGTGCCTTGTTGTAGTCCTTCTGTTATGTGGAATGTTAATGTTGAGGTTGTCTTTCCGTCCCAGGTTACGAATTTTTTGTTTGTTGTCATGTCCCAGATTGTGGATATTAGCCATTTTGGGAATTTTTTTCGGTGTAGTTTGAATAGGAGGCCGTTGAGCCAGACCGAATCAAAGGCTTTCTATACATTCTGCACCACGAGAGAACAGTCCCGTTTCGCGCAGCTTGACTCGCCGCGGAAGGCGCTGCGAACCTCTCAACTCCCACTCCACTATCCACTCCCCACTGTGAGTTTCATATACGCGGCGTACCGTATTGAAACGAATTAGCATGGAAGTATAGGGTATAGGAAATCGTGACCATTTGCATATATAATGAATGATAAATTTAATTTATTCTTTACGTATCTTTACGGCGAGCGAGGATACGTCTGGACGCGACTCGAAGTGCGACCGATTCACAAAAACGCCAACCGAGCCAACGCGAAAAAGAACAAAGTACGAAAGCCTGATCGGCACTTACCGCTCGGCAACGTGGTTTCTCGATTCTTTCGCTCGCCCGATGTTCGGCAGCTCGACCCACGTTCGTCCCGGCAGCAGGAAGCACTCAAATTACTAATTGATTTAAGCAATATTTCAGTCGACTAATCGCGACTAAATCCGGTGGCACAGTGACCCATTTCTCGAAGACTAGCTAACGCAGAAGCGAGGCGACCCCCACTATCCTAGTTTTCCCTGCTCCCGCGCAAAACGCTCGGACCTATCACTAGCTCTCGCGCGGCAGGGCCGCGCCCGGCGGTCCGGGGCCCTCGGCAACGGATTTATCGGCTAACGCTTTCCCGATGACACGCGTCGATTGGCCGATTCCCACGGAGGAAGACATCGTGCCGTTCCCTCGACGGGCTCTTGCAGCTTTCCGGGACGAGGCGGCGACGAGGTCGAGATGATTAGGCCCGTAATTCCTCGGCGGCGCCTCCGGGTTGACAAACCCGGGCTTGGTGTCCTCCCCGATGTTCTTCTGCAGGGTGTCCCTTGTAGCCGTCCCCTGAGCACTTCTCCTCGGATTTTCCGCGCTCCTGGGAGAAGGGAAAAGAATCCGGGCCCCCTGGGGCCCGGCCACGGACTTGCAACTTCTCGTCGCGCCAAGTGGCGCGGCGTTTAAACCGCTTTAAACTCCAACCTGGGATCTCGGATGCTCGCAGGGAGATCGATCACGACAGCCGTTATCGCGGCGGGGTTGCCAAAGGGCGGCCCGGTCTTTCGATCTAAGATCTGAGGGACGTGGACAAATTTGCCACGTCACAGTAGAAACTACTATTTATTGGGGCGGGGATTGCCCGCTGGTCCGGCGATGGTCCCCGCGGTATCCCGGCGGCTGACGCGGCTGGTACAGACGGCTGGGGACAGAACGTCGGTGGACGACGAGGTATTGCAATAACGCTTAGGACTAACGCGATTCTTAACTCTACTACTTACAACTTGTAACGTGGATCCCTCCTCGTCGCGTGGGAAGGCGGGAGCAGGGTCCACTCCGGGAATTTACGGTCGCAGTGGCCGGGCCGCGTACGACCGTGAATGCGCGGTCCTCCCGGTACTACCGTATTCCCGAAGATTCTACGAAACCGAAAAAGAGCCTGCTGCTCGGGCGCCAGGCACCGGAAGGGTGCCACGCGAAAATCGAAAGAAGTCCGCCCTTAGCCGAAGCTGAGAGCGGGAGTGGAACCTTCGGGAACCGCGAGAAGGACGAGAGGCGCGAAAGGGGTCGGGGGTTCGGACACGGAATGGAGCGAGGACAGCCCTCACGGCAGGGCGGATCGCGCAGGTTGAAAAGATCGAGAGTCGAGCTGGGCTCTACAACGTTTATTTTGGTGTCCGGTATTACAATGCCGCGGCCACGTGGCCGCACCCGAGAGCCCGCGCTCTTTGTACAGAATTAGCGAGAAGGTGGAAGGTTCGCAGTGCGCAGTTGTCGATCGGTAAAGTAAGCCGCGCGGGTGCGGTAGATCAGCACGAGAGTTGACTCTCGTCGAAGCGAGAGTTTCGCGGCGCGGGTTCGGTTCCGACGGCGGGCGAACGCTCGGCGGAAAAGTTCGCGATACGTTACGCGACGGCTCGATAGGAATGACGCGAGAAATAACGCGACGAACGGACGATTACAAACCCTAACGGCGGCGGCTCCTCCGAGGAAGACTTCCGTACGATATTTTCACGGGAACTCGGCGTCGTGGCTCACAGTACCGACGGATTCGGTACGAGCAAAAATGCACGAGGCGAGAAGCGCCTCGGCACGCGAGAATTTGGGGAACGAGACGCGATATTATACGCCCGACGGGCGACCCGCGAGCTCGCGTAGCCGCGAGGGCACGGTATCGTCGTCGGCCGACCTCGTCGTTCCCCCTGTAGGATGCTGAGAACCAACCCGCGATAATCGAAACGAATAAGGTCACTGAGGGGTCTCACCGTTTTCTTTCGGTATAATTTTCGCCTTCGGCGCGATTCTGGCCGTCTCGTACGGGATTGTCTCCGGCTTCCGACGCTCCACTCGGGACGGAATCGAGCTCCTGGGATCGCCGCAGTCCGGGAACAAGGGGCACTCACGGCACGATCTCTTACGGTATTCTTCGGCGCGGTATCGCACGACGAGCGTTGGTCTACGGTACTTCGTAACTCTACCGTGTAGCGATTCGGGATCGAAGTCACCGCGACAGTGATCCTTCACGGCACGTTCGCGCGACGGCAGGGTCCTCGTATCCCCACTCCGTGCCCTAGTCCGGCTTTCCTCTAATTGGGCGCGCGCCTCGCGCGAAAATCGTAACACGCAGAACCGTGTCTACGTCTGGTCCTTGGGCCCCAGACCCTACGCGAAAATCGTTCCGGCCGCGCTTCGCGACCGGGAAAAGGGGCAGACCTCCGATCTCCCCGGGTATGGAGGCGCCTACACCACCCTCGCCGAGGCCCCCTTTGCTAGTGGCTAGGTGAGGCGGCGGCAGGACCGCGAAATATGTTGTCGGCTGGTCGACAGGGGCCTTCGTCCCGCTTCGTCACCTCGGGGTTGTCTGGTCCGTGTGTGGCGTCGCCAATTCCTCGAAATTACCGGTGCACCGGATTTTCGTGTTGGCCATGGTTTGACGTAGGTGGTCCTGCGAAGCGCTGTGCCCTTTCCTCGGGGCGGCTGGATACGGGCGTGCCTGGAACTTGCCGGGCTCGGCGCGCGCGAAAGTCGTTAAAATACGAGTTTCCCGTCGATTCGGAAGTTCCTCGGGGAGCGCTTCCTAACCTATCGAGCCGTTGTTCTATTCGCGGTAGCATTGTTTTAGGGCGGTCCGGTCCCTTCGCTCGGTTGCCCCGAACGGTAAAGGGGCGATGCAATATTTGCAACGTCACAATACATAACTATTTATCATGCATTTCGCTACTATAAGCTTGTTTCTTTTTTTCAAAAATCATAGTTTTTATTTCACTACTTTTTTTTTACTAAACTTTTCTCTGTTTCCAGTTTGTCCGATCCGCTCAAAAACAGATTATTATTAATCTGTACAAATGCGTGATAGCGGAAAACCCGGAGATAAAATATAAGCCGCTGATTTTAAAGCTTGTCCAAAAGACAGGCATTGGAAGAGTCACCGTCAGCAAAACTCTGGCGGAATATAAATCTACGGGCAAAGTGACATCGCCAAATAAAAAAAATCAGCGCCTGAATATCTTGGAGAAAACTTCTGAAGCCGACATAATGGCGATAAGGAGAAAAGTGCACAGCTTCTGGCTAAACCGGGAATTACCAAATCTAAAAAAAATTTTAGCTGCTGTGAACAGCGAGGAGAATTTGCCGTCATTTAGCGAGACTACCCTCCATCGATTATTGCGTCGTATGAAATTTAAATTTATACAGCGAAAACGCAACAGCGCCCTCATCGATCAACCCCATATTATCTCCTGGCGGCAAAAGTAAGTAACAATCTACATTCAAAAATGTTTTTTTCCAAAAACAGTTTATATCCTCGTTTCTTACAAAAATTTATTTTTTACTACTTTGTAGGTGCATCGAACAAATCGAAGGTTTCCGTTCGGAAGGGCGGTGTATCTACTACCTGGACGGGACATGGATCAACGCCGGTGATTGCAAGCCCAGGCTGTGGGTAGACACCAGCGTTACCTGCCCGAGGAACGCCGAAGAAAGGGGCTTAACGACAGGCATACCTGCTCCCTCGGGAAAAGGAAAGCGGCTGATTATTACTCATATCGGGTCAGCAGACGGGTTTGTACCAGGGGCCCTCCTTTGCTTCGAGGTCAAAAAAAGAACGGCCGATTATCACGAGGAGATGAATGGAGACACATTTTTTAAATGGTTCAAGAAAATTTTGCCCGTGCTGCCAGATAGGTCAGTCATCGTGATGGATAACGCCCCTTACCACAGCGTCAAGAAGGAAAAATATCTTTCATTGAGGTGGAAAAGGGACGATATCATCGCGTGACTGGAGGGTAAGGGGGAAACGGTGAATCCACGGTATGTCAAGATTCGATTAATAGAGTTGGTTGAAAAATACAAACAACCAAAAAACAATTACGTCATTGACGAATTCGCTAGAGAGAATGGACATACCGTCCTACGCCTTCCCCCTTACCACTGCGAGTTAAACCCTATCGAGTTGGCATGGGCACAAATAAAAGAATTCATAAGGGCGCGAAATACATCGTACAAATTGGCAGATGTCCGCCAATTTGTAGATGCAGCAGTCGAATATGTGTCCCCCGAAAATTGGCAAAATTTCATCCCGCATACGCTGAAGGAGGAAAGGAGGCTGTATGAGCTCGACCATCTAACAGATACGGTGTTAGAGGGAAGCCCCGAGTTGTCGAACTCGTCTGATGACTCGGACATCGATGTGAGTCATACATAAGCTGCTTATTGTAAATAGTTGTAAATAGTCTGTAAATAGTTGTAAGTTATTTTGTAAATAGTTGTAAGTTTTTTGTAAATATAAATATGTGAATATAAATAATAATATCTGTACATAATGTACAAAATTATGTTACCAATGAAATAAACTTTCAAAATATATAATTAAATTATCATCACAAAAGACAGTTGTTCGTAAATAATTTATTTTTTTATACTTGTTTGGGAATGGGTGGCTCGTACAGCCTTATTGGAAGGCTTGGAAATCGAGGCGGGAAGTCGGAAACGGGTTGAGCGGAGAACTCCGAGCGAGCCGGTATTATACGGGCGGTAGAAATAATCGAGCACGTGGTCGATGGTTCGTATAAGAGTTCATGTCACTCTTTGTAAAGGATTACTGGTAATTTGTAAATGCGCCCTTTGTATAATGGAAAATAAACTATTGGTGATTACTGAGAACTTGTCAAAATTGCACTTTAAGCGCGGAAACTAATACAAGGGATTCGACGAGAAAAAGCGGGTATCAATGCACGTGGTGTCGCACCGACGGTTCGTGGAAGACGGAGAGGGATTCCGGGAATCGGCCGCGGACGTTAGTTGCTCGCGAGCGCGGTGATTGGTCGCGTGCGGTGGTCCGATTCGCGGAAAAGGTGCGCACCGGTGAACTAATTAGCGCGACGCGTGAGCGCGCGCTGATTAAACACTGTTTGCGCGAAGTCGCGGGATTGATCCGCTGCCCGTAACGCTCGGGACGCGAATCTTCCACGATTCCTGAACAATACTTGTGTCATTTGTTAATTCCAAAATATTAGAAATATCTTTGTTTTGCCAATTTGATCACCAGTTCAAGTGTGTAAAAGCTTTTTACGATTTTACGATTTTTCCACTTTCTCTTTGAAATTCCCTCAAAACTATGTATTGAACTATTTATTGTTTTGAGTCCATGAAATTGTTACGTTTCGCTAGGGATGCCCTCTCGCTGGATGCTCAAGCATGCCAAGGTTCTTCGAGAGGAGAGAGGGGTAGAAATAATCGAACAGCCGGGTTTAGGTAGTGTCACGTTGCCCTGATTTTCGGTCCCGTCCGACGGGAGAAAACCTGGGCAACGGCGGGTTTTTATAGCCCGTGAGGCCGGGAAACGGAATCTCGTAGGCTCGATTTTCCCGACGGATCTTACAAGGTTCGGGACTTGGAACGAGCGCCAGACACTCGCAAGTGTCACACGAACAATTCGTAACGAATGCGATACGCGAATTATAATACCGGACCTACGAGAACCGCGCGAGGACCTGGATAGCGGCAGCGTGGGCCAGGATTCTACGCGGAGGGAATACGGGACGTTTCCCGCGGCGAAAAGGTTTCTCACAATGTAGCTGTAAGGAATTCGAGCGACCGCGACCCATGCGGGCCGCAACCATAGGCCGGCCAAGGGCGCAGTTTATGATTACGGTGCGGACGTGACTTCAGGCTATTTTTGAGATTTAGCGGAACTTTATGTTTTATGATGATTTATTAGAGACTTCATATTTTAGCTAAAGGTCTCAATAGCCGTTGACGTACCGTAAGACATCTGCGGACCAAATGCGTAACGTTAAGGGCCCTAGGTAGGCGACGAGGATTCGGGGCGAGGGTACCCTAATAAACTGGTCGGTTTCCCTCACCCTGTCGCCTCTCGGAGGGCGTACTTTAGAATTAAGGCACCCGTGATTGGCTTCCGAAATGTAACCGCCTACACTGCAAAAACAGTTAAAAGTGTAGAGCGGAGAAGAAGCCAACGTTGTCGTTGCGCGCACGAGGGTAACCTCTAGTTCTTTGTATTTTTATGAAATAAACGAGTTTATGAAATCGCACTCTAAGATCCTCGACATCCTTACAAAGCGTACACGAGTGTGGGCTTCGAGTTAACATTTATTGGATCCGGTCTTTACAAGGAGCTGCCGGGATCGCCCGGCAGCGGTGTAATCGAAGCCCGCGCGATTTTACAAGTTTGTACGACAGGTCGACGGTCGCTCGCGCTTTTTGCACCCGGATATGCTTTCCTACGCGTCGAACTCGATCGCGGGCGCGATGTACGGCAGCCTCTATCGACAATTAGCCGGTCGAGAAGCGACCGGGTTCCGATGAAATACGCGGCAGCAAATTCTAATTGACTGTGACCGTCGGAAGTAGTCGGAAACGGCGATACGGCTTTCGTCGCGTCGTCCCACCGTGGGACATCTCCAGGTTGGCCACATTCACTTAAGTTTGATGAAAATTTTTTTTGTTAGATTAAAAAATTCTTGGAAAAAAAAACACCAAAAATCGGCCACGGTACGAGTCCATCGCGGATCCGCGACTCCGCGTTACAAATCCGGCGACGTACAACCGTAACGAGACGGTCACGCGCCCCCCCGCTGTCCGGCCGGATCCGCTATTCTGATCGCGATTCACGGCGAGCGAGGTTACGTCAATTCGCGACTCGAAGTGCGACCGATTCACAAAAACGCCAACCGAGCCAACGCGAAAATAAGTATGGTGCGGAAACCTGATCGGCACTTACCACTCGGCAACGTGGTCTAAGTTGGCTTCGCTGTCCTCGTGTTCGGCAGCCTTCTAAAGTGGTAAGCCTCGGCAGCAACTACGTTTTCCAAAAGTACTGTGATATTTACGCACTCGTAAAACGACTACCCCGTACTGATTTCGGCAACACAGTGACCTACTTCGCGAAAATTCGCCAACGCGGAAGCGAGGCGTCCCCCACTATCCTAGTTTTCCCTGCTCCCGCGCGACGCTCGGACCTATCACTAGCTTTCGCACGGCAGGGCCGCGCCCGGCGGTCCGGGGCCCTCGGCATCGAACTTATTGGCTACGCTTCAAGATGACTCGCGTTGATTGGCCCTTTCCCGCGGAGGAAGACGTCGAGCCGTTCCCTCGGTGGACCCGCTAAATTTTTCCCGGGGCAAGGCGGCGACGAGGTTGAAGCGATGTTTTCTCCAGGTCCAGAATCCTCGGCGACGCCTCCAGGTTGATAAACCCGGGCTCGGCGTTCCCTCGACGTTTTCCGGCGGGTGTCTCTGGTAGCCGCCCCCTGAGAGAAGGGAAAGAATCCGGGTCCCTGCAAATCTGCCACGTCACAGTGCATATAGCGAAATCAACTCGCCATTTATCGGTGACGACACAACGTTTTTCACCGACATTTCAGGAGAGAAAACGCGAAGCCGCAGGTTGCCGCAGTTGAATTTTGGATTTATTATTTACTTAGACATCTACAAATGTGTTTTTAGCATGCGCACGTTGGCGCAAGAGAGATATCGCTTTTTAAACTTCATTAACGTTGCTCTTTTTCACGTTTAATGGCACTACATGTAAAACTGCTCGAAGAAATTAAAAATAAATAGTTTCCACGATTGTTTCCGAGTCTTAGTACTCGAAGTAACCCAGAAAAAAAATATTTTTCGTATTTCTATTTTTACAGGCGCATACGGTTTCTTCAAACATGCGCTTGAATTCATTCTGAAACTTAGGTATGCTTAGCATGGCCGAATTTAATTCATTTTTATGGAATTGCCGAATTTGATTCATCCTTGAAACGTTTTGATTTACTCCCCTACTAGTCAAAAATATAAAAAATTTGATTTTATAAGACACTTGAAAATATGGAGTTTTAGCCGCTCTCAGACCACTGTGCGTCGCCGCGAGATCGAGGGTCGATCGACAGCGCGACGTATAATAGGCTGTCACCGTCGGATCGATAATCGACCCGGCAATTAAAACGTCTATTGGCCGCGCGTTCAAAATATCGCAAGTCATCGTTTCGACGGTGATAGAAAACCGCTCGCCAATCGTTAGTTCGGCAGATCGTTAGTTCATCTCCAATAGTTCACTTATCAGTAATCGGAATCGTTACTTTGAGCAATCTAAGACGTCGCGCGTCGTGGAACCGGTCTTAAGCTAAGGGCGATTAATTCTCTTGATTCACTGCACCTCAGCTGAGAATAATTTCTACAGTTTTCGTTTCAAATACATTTAATTTCGTTTAGACCCAACCTGCTGGTTGGCTTAGATTTGTACAGAATTTGTGTAAAGTTCGTCCCTTGACGAATCGTTAGACGGTGAAATAAAGTGCTCGTCCTGAAAGTAGAGTTTATTCTCCCGTCTCATCCGAAACATTTGGTCCTTCCAGCCGGATTCAGTGCTGCAGTCCACTAAAAATCACAAAGTTAATACATCGTAACCGTTGCTCGGTTTGAACGCGTGAAGGAAATAATGGCTGACTTTGTGAGCAATCAACGGATCATCGGTCAACGGATCTCCCGAATCGTTGTGAACCTCAAGAAACGAGGAAAGGCCAACATCTCGATGGGAATGCTGCAAGCTGGGCTTAGCACGCTGCAAGAGCTGTGAGCTGACTATCGGAAAGGAGATTCTGCCGTGAGAGCCGCAGCTGAGACGGACCTGAAAATTAGGGAAAGTCCATACCTCAAGGCAGACGAGTACGAAGAGGTCCAACAGTTTTTATTGAACAGTCCGGATTGCTGCGAAACATGATCTCGGAACTCAAGGCTGCTGCTACCGTTAAGGAAGCTTCAAATCCGAACGCAAAGGCCGCCGAGACGAGCTCCCCAAGGTCGCGCGCTGTGTTGCCTAAGATGGCTCTTCCAACGTTGGACGGTCAATACAAGGACTGGCCCTCGTTTCGCGATGTGTTTACGTCGCTCATTATCCAGGACACGTCTCTTTCGCCGGTAGAACGTCTCCATTATTTGAAAACGTGCATGAAGGGCAGCGCCGCTTTCATTCTGAAGAATGTCAAGACAACTGCCGAGAAGTTCCAGGTCGCGTGGGAGAAACTGGAAGGCCCCTTCGAGAATCGTCGGTTACTGGTGCAGGCTCAAATCAGACTGCTTTCGAAGCTATCCCCGGTCCACAAGGAGTCCTCCGCCGAGATGCAGCGACTTTTCGACGAAACCTTCGATGCAGTAGATGCTCTTGCCAACCTTGATCGACCGGTTACCAACGCCGCACAGTGGGCAATTTGGACAAAATCGGATTCAAAGTCAAAGAACTTTCGATAGAAATGAGGTAGAGCGATGAAATTTTTTTTAAATGAAAGCTGAAACTTTGTAGAATATGGGAAAAATAGACAGATTATTACCATCCAATCATTTCAACGAAAAAATGACTTCATTAGTTTTTGTCACAAAAATCTATTTTTAGCTAAATCCTGAGGTCGTAGACAAATTTTGAGACCAGATTTGAAATCGGCGTGAAAAAATATATGGGAAATGATGTATAGCATGTTCAAAAAAATTTTTTTCGCGCGTGGTATTGGAAAAACTAAAATTTTCTGGGCACTGGGGCACATGGCAACGACGTCTCCCTCTTCGAGTAACGCCTACTATCTGCCTCATCACGGGGTGTTGCGGGAGAGCAGCACGACTACGAAACTGAGGGTAGTATTCAACGGCTCCATGCCATCATCTAATGGGAAGTCCCTCAATGACTTCCTCCTCCAGGGTCCTAACCTGCTACCTAATATTGCGGACGTGCTGCTGAGATGGCGCCGGTACCGATTCGTCTTCTCGGCTGACATCGAGAAGATGTACCGGCAGATTCTCGTGCATCCTGAGGACCGAAGGTGGCTCGGAATCAGTGGGTCCAGGCAGGCTCTCGAGATTCATGCATTCGCTGACGCATCGCTGCCGTGGTGTACTCTCGCACCATCAACGACGAGGGAGTGGCTACCGTCTTGCTAATCATCGCCAAATCGAGGGTGGCGCCGCTGAAACGGGTCTCGCTGCCCAGACTGGAGCTCTGCGCCGCCTTCCTGTTAGCTCGACTCGTCGAGCACGTCACCAAGGTGCTCGACCTACACCTATCTAGTTTGACTCATCTGTGACTCTCAGCTGGATTCAAGGGCATCCATCTCGCTGGCCGACGTACGTTGCGAACAGGGTCGCAGAAATCCAACGGATGCTGTCTCTCGCCAAGTGGCATCATATACGTAGCGCGGAGACCCCGGCTGACTGCGCTTCCCGGGGCTTGTATCCCTCGGAGCTTCCAAACTTCGAACTTTGGTGGCGAAGACCCAAGTGACTTTCTTCATCAGGCCACCCCCCTGCAGCAATGGACCAGGAAGCTAGCGACGAGGCCACGAAACTGGCAGTGCATCACATGGTTCACAGGTTAGAGAGCTCTTCAGAGTCCTGGCCTGGTGTCGTCGTTGGAGGTCTGGGAAACGAAACGGAGAGTCAATAATCACTGCCTCCGAAGTACACACGTGCCAACTCACCCTCTTGCAGCTGGAGTAGGCTGCACACTTCGCTGAGGACATTCGGGCTCTTCGGAAGAACCAACCAGTCCCAGTCAAGGGCAGGTTGACCAAACTCAGCCCATTCCTGGACCCGGACGGGGTGCTGCGTGTTGACTCCTACGTGACTCCTACTTTTTTCTTCGCAATTAAGATCAGTAGCAACTTTTTAAAAAAATATTTATGCATTACGTAGTAAATTAATACTTCTAACAACTCCAAAAAATTCTAAACAAATGATTTGTTTTTAAGGAGTGTACAAATATTTTGTACATCGACTGTAGTTCCGATGATTCGTGGCTAGAACAGAAATAATACAAAGGGCCTAGCCGATTAAGATGGTAAAAATTGCCCTTAGAGGTTTTTCAATGATTAATGAACCATTCGAAAGCTGACCCAGAAAAACCCCTCTGAGCAAAATTTCAACCCCCTATCTTGCCCGTGAGGGTAGTTACAGGGTAAATTAGATTTCGCGCTTTTCCGCGTATTTTCCACACTCTGATGCTTCCTAAAATTCTGAAAAAATATGGCATATTTTGGATCCTGACAGATTTTTGAGAATTTTTTCAGATTTTTTTCTTGCAAAGTGTGGTCGTAAAAAATGAAAAACCTCAAAAAAATCGGAAAAATGTACATTTCTCAAAAATATGAAAACATGCTATTTTACTGTTTAGTGCCCCGATGAAGTACCATAACAGGCAGTGTCGTCAATTTTTTTTAGATTTTTGTTGTGGGCACTTTTTGTAAAAACAAGAAAAACCTAATTTTTTCGCCGTTTCTGCTATTAGGAGGAAAGTTACACTTGTTGGTTTTACCGCAGGTATATATTAAGTCATTTTAAACATTATTACATTGAAACAAGTAAGTGTTTGACCTAAGAAATGTGTTTTGAGAGAAAAATAAATTGTATTTTGTGCAGTATATACCAGAATGTTCGTAACGTTTACAACATCGCCGGTTGGCACAGCGGTTAAGGCGTCGGACTACGGAGTGGATACGCTGGGGTCCGAATCCCGTCGGTGGGAAAGTTTTTTTTCCATACATCATCTTTATTTTTTCAATTTCTTATTACATGGTCTATTCGTGTGATTTTAAAAATATTTTTTTAATGTTTTAAAAATATTTAAGTAACATTTTTTAATAAAATACATGCAAACATAGTTTTGGAGTATCTATTACTTCATCGATTCTCTAATTGTATATGTTCATCATTACGGTCCTGTTTAACATTCTTAACATTAAAATTCCTTAATCTAATTTCTAAGCGTTTCGTAAGTAAATACGAGTAGAATAGAAAGAAGTAGCAGCTGGTCTTCTGAGTTGTCATTGTTAGTCCACAGCTTCTGTTTTTGCGTGTCCTATTAATTACAGAATTATTTATTTCTCATAGAAGTAAATATGTGTATGGAGTTTGACAGAAATAGACTTATCTTTCATAATTGTGGGCAGAATACTGCAAGAACGATGGCCAGCCTCCTCCTCGAATATCGTTGTTGCCGGCAGCTTCCGTTTTCACGTATCTAGTAATTACAGAATTATTTATGTTTTGTATTCTAAATGTATACATATATGAACACTAGGATGGAAATACTTATCGTTGTATTCGTTGATGGATTAAGTCGAAAATTATGCTTGGTGGTTTTTAATCTTCATCACTGTCCTCATTAATAATGGTTGTAATTTAATTTTGATTAAAAATGGTGCAAAGTATTTCAGCTGGCCGTATAATAGTATGGAGGTATCGAGCATGGGATAGGTAATAAATAATAGCTGCTACATGTGAACAACATCCAATAGTACGGTTACCGTTGGCACATTCGCAACAATAGCGTTTTACACCGGTGTATCCGATTGAATTGGGTGTATAATCAATGTAGCATTTGTATGTTTTCCGGTTGATGCGTCGCAATTTTACTTTGAATTTCACGATATTATTTTCTTGGATAAGATAATGAATATTTATATTATGTGTTCGTCCATGATTTCTGCCAGATATGAAATTGCTTGTGATAATTGGTAGGATCCCGTGAAAAGAATTTTTAAATCTGCTTCTGTCATTTCCGGAAAATCAAAAATACCTACCGAGGATACTGTTTGAAATGGAGTCTTTTTGCGGTTCCAATTGTTTTCTTCAACTTGTATCGCTAACGTATTTTTTATTTTCCCTTGACTCGACATCCTGCGTAGTATCTCATCAGAAAGTGTAACATCAGAGTTCAGCCGTTTTCCAAATCTATTATTTAAGAAGGACGCAATTCGAAAGTAAGAAGCAATTTTTGGAAGGATTTTGTTGTCGAGTTGTTTGTGTAGAAGCTGGTACTTTCGACCTAGTATACCATGCACTGCCTCTACAACCCAACGAATTTTTGTAACTTTTCGGGAATAATTCGATTCTTTCGTCGAAAGTTGAGAACGATGACCTTTCAGAGCAGACATTAAAACTCTGAAACCAAGATCTTTCAAATGAGATGTAACATCTCGAAAACCTCTATCGACAATACAAAAGTCTCCCCGCTTCATGAGGGTTTTCAATCCATTTGGATTTTGAAGAATAATTCTCATTATCTCGACATCATTTTGATTCGCGTAGAATGGACCGACCATGTCTACAATATAGCCATTCGTTGTACAGATTGTGAAAGGTTTACACAACGGTACCTTTTTTGGCCTGAATATGATTTTCGTTGGTACTCGTTGTTTGTACTTTTCTGGTGACGAATATACGTCCCATCGAAAATCAATGGTAGGTGGTTGCCGATTTTGTGTAATCGTTTTGCAATATTAGAGGTTTCATTCTCTATGAGATGTTCGCGGGTAAAAGCTGCGACTCCAAAATGAAAAGGAAGAATGTCTTTTTCGAAACTATGCATTACAGAACTACAATACTAAGATATTTTTTGTTCTTGATCCAACCCAAGCGTTGCCGCTATAAGATTGTTAGAATTTCCCGTTCGCAATTTAAATAAAAATACAACTGTGGCTTGCGTTATATCACGCTGTTGAGAGCTTCTCATTGATGTCATCATTTCACGGAGTTCGATGAGATTCTCCCATGTAAACCCCGTGAATACTTTGAGTCTCTCCTCAGATAATGTAAAATCGCCAACTTTATCATGGATACTGGAGTCGTTAGTAACTGAAAGATATTCAAAATAATCTCGAAGTTCGTTTGCGCCAACTAAACTACTGTTTGAATAAATTCTTAAAGTTGGAATTACATCTTGAATGAAACGTTTTTTTATTAAATGTTCTGGACAGAATCGATTTTCTTTGGGAACATATAATCTTCTAAAAATGAACACCTGCTTTCTAGGTTCAGGTGGGACTGTAGAAATATTTGTTTTGGAGCCACACACAAAACAATACGCGTGCGTAGAAACCACTCTAGAAAACGGCATTTCGATATATTGAGGCTCTGGTTTAATGGGACGGTTAAAAGTTGTGAATGATGGGTCATCTGTCGTTAAAGACGTCCTAGAGGTACTTTCGATTAATGACGAATGTGATTCGTTGATAGACGAGGAAGTTGAAAATGCTTGAACTGAAGGGGGTTGAAACGAATCTGACATCTCAATGGATGTGGAGGCTGAAGGTGCCTGAACAGAAGGGGGTTGAAACGAATCTGACATTTCTATGGATGTGGAGGCTGAAGGTGCCTGAACAGAAGAGGGTTGAAACGAATCTGACATTTCTATAGATGTGGAGGCTGAAGGTGCCTGAACAGAAGGGGGTTGAAATGAATCTGACATCTCTATGGATGTGGAGGCTGAAGGTACCTGAACCGGAGGGGGTGGAAACGAATCTGACTGATCCATGGACATAGAAGTTGGAGATGCCTGAACCGGAGGTGGTTGAAACAAATCTGATTGATCCATGGACGTGGAAGCTAAATGGGTTTCTGTAATTACCTGTCGAGACCGCAAAGCTCTCTGATGCACACTTTCTTTAGAGAAAAATACCAAAAGACGGCAACTTTTACACAAGGCATCACCCACTTGCACCACTTTTTTCAAAACACTTGTGTATTCTACAGCCTGAACTTCTGTCTTGATTATTTTTTTTTGGCCATGCAATTTACGAAGTAATCGTTTGCACCTTATGCACTTTTGATTATAATCCATTTTTTTGCGAAATAATTTCCGACATTTCAAATGGTTAAATTATGGATACATGCACGACGCACGATGTTACCACAACGTGATCACGAACGCAAGAGGAAGCTCAGATCGAGCGGTCCTCACGAAAATCGTTTTGGACAAAAGCCGATCGCTCACCAGGCTCGCACAGCACGCCGACGGAACCCCGTCGCTATCGCTTGCCAGGACCGTAATGATGAACATATACAATTAGAGAATCGATGAAGTAATAGATACTCCAAAACTATGTTTGCATGTATTTTATTAAAAAATGTTACTTAAATATTTTTAAAACATTAAAAAAATATTTTTAAAATCACACGAATAGACCATGTAATAAGAAATTGAAAAAATAAAGATGATGTATGGAAAAAAAACTTTCCCACCGACGGGATTCGGACCCCAGCGTATCCACTCCGTAGTCCGACGCCTTAACCGCTGTGCCAACCGGCGATGTTGTAAACGTTACGAACATTCTGGTATATACTGCACAAAATACAATTTATTTTTCTCTCAAAACACATTTCTTAGGTCAAACACTTACTTGTTTCAATGTAATAATGTTTAAAATGACTTAATATATACCTGCGGTAAAACCAACAAGTGTAACTTTCCTCCTAATAGCAGAAACGGCGAAAAAATTAGGTTTTTCTTGTTTTTACAAAAAGTGCCCACAACAAAAATCTAAAAAAAATTGACGACACTGCCTGTTATGGTACTTCATCGGGGCACTAAACAGTAAAATAGCATGTTTTCATATTTTTGAGAAATGTACATTTTTCCGATTTTTTTGAGGTTTTTCATTTTTTACGACCACACTTTGCAAGAAAAAAATCTGAAAAAATTCTCAAAAATCTGTCAGGATCCAAAATATGCCATATTTTTTCAGAATTTTAGGAAGCATCAGAGTGTGGAAAATACGCGGAAAAGCGCGAAATCTAATTTACCCTGTAACTACCCTCACGGGCAAGATAGGGGGTTGAAATTTTGCTCAGAGGGGTTTTTCTGGGTCAGCTTTCGAATGGTTCATTAATCATTGAAAAACCTCTAAGGACAGTTTTGACCATCTTAATCGGCTAGGCCCTTTAAATAAGAAAAATTTTTTAATATACCACGTTTTTAAGACGGACTAAAAAGTATAGAAATAATTCTTCCTAGCCCCATACAGATAGCCCTGAAAATTTGTTATTAGGAATTTTTAATAGCTATGAAAATACTTGTAAGATTTAAAACGAATAACGTGGGGCGCAAGATAATAGTAAGGAGTGTAGAGATCAGTTGTCGTTGAGAAAACTCACACAACAGTTCATATCATTTGCAGTGCAATAAAATTGTTAGTGACTTAGGTGAACTATTCATGCATCAATTATCTATTGCATGCGCCCCAAGATTTTCGTTTTAAATCTTACAAGTATTTTCATAGCTATTAAAAATTTATAATCACACATTTTCAGGACTATCTGTATGGGATTAGGAATCTAGATGGAGCTAGGAAAAGTGGTTTCTATACTTTATAGTCTGTTTTAAAAACGTGGTATACTAAAAATTTTTTAATTTTTATTTAAATAATTTCATTGTCATCCACTTCTGAACTATGTTTAAAGCTCTCCTGAGCTAGGTTTGTACCGAAGAGACAGACAAGAAAGCAAGCTAATAAAAAAAAAACGTGGTAAAATAAACAAAATGGGAAAATAATTTGGAGCTACATGAAAATATAAAAAGCAAAATTTCACTGTATTGTTTACATTATCGGCTGATACTCGACCCACTATCCCCTACTCCATGCAGACGCCGAGGCGACAATATTTTAAATATTGAATATTTAAAGGAAACTAATAATATTATAATGGTGAAGGTTCACTCGAGGCATATTAATCGCAAAAGTTATCAATGCTACATTGAATATGTACCACATTCGATTAGTTATACTGCTTTTACACGATATACATGCGACTGTGCTAATGGTAACATAACAGTAGGTTGCTGTTCTCATGTCGCTACAATTATTTACTATTTATCTCATGGGCGATTTAAATTGAAAATTGTAAAACCAGCGGAGATATTAACCAAAATATTTGATGTAACACATACTGTACCAGTAATTGAGGAAAATAGTGACGAAGATTGAATAAATCTATATTTTCATTCCTAAAATTCTCTTTTACACCTACATAATGTCTATTTATAAATTCAGGAAGATAAAAATAGAATATAATACGATGCGTCGCGTTTAAAAAGTAATAATTGATCAAGGAGTTAGGAATTAGAGTCGTAAGAAACACTGCACTATACATTATGCTATTATAATGGCGTAATTTCATTTGTTTTTCAATATTTAACTATGTTCCACCAATCTAAGGATTTTGAAACTTTTGTATATATTAAATAGGTAACAGAAGATTGTTCTTGAATTTTTTGGAAGTGGTCACTCGAAGGGTTGCTTGCAAACCCCACCCCTAAAGAATTAAATAATTTTTTTCTACCCTTAATAATTTGATCACAATTGTGAAAAAATATATGATATGAAGGAGGTAAGTTCGAATATTTTCGTTTGTGTTCCATCTGAATATCTTAATTAACAACCGAGAAAAAAAATGATACAGTTAAGGGTATTTACCCTCATATTATCCTTAAATGAAGGGTTAGCGACTTAAAATTTTGGGGGATTATCTTTCAACCTAAAACCATTGTTTTCCAATACCATTGTTTACAATACCGATAAAAATTGTACTTGGGCCGCTGGACCAGTCTTATCCTGCTAGGCCCTTTTCAAGTCGATCTACGTTTATTATTATTTTAATATCATTTTAATATATATATTTTTCTGTTATTCATCTTCCTGACGATTATGAACGACGCGGAGAACAAGCCGGGAAAAATTTATACATATAAACTTAAGAAATAAATAAATAAATAATGTTTGGCGTCGACCGAAGGTCGGAGTCGCCGGGGGGCCGGGACCACTCAGAAATGAGCGCGCGAGGAGGCAAGGAGAGACGGGAGAATTAAACCCTTGTCCTTCGGGAAAATGCACTTTATTTTACTTTGTCACGACGCACGAGGTGCGAGGCACTCGAGAGCGCGAGAGAGAACGCGCGCACGAGAATCGCGAGCCGGCGAACGTACGGAGATCTTGCGCGTGCAAACTTCTGCCGTCGGATCGCGAAGAGGAAATCTTGAGCGGCACGAAAAGCGTGCCGCCGCGAGACGGAGATCTTCTACGCGGACGCCGGAAATCTTGTCGCGAAACAGAGTGCACGTAACGCGGCGCGGGAGATCGCGAGAATACTGCTCCCGAATGATGCGAAATCGCGAGAGTGTCAAGCGCGAGAAATGAGAATCTCTACTTATCGAGACGAGAGCGGACAGACGAGAAAACGTGCTAGAGCGATACCTTGCGATTGATGAGCGTTCAGAACGTTAAGAGAGCGAGAAGGCATACGCAGGTGCCTTAAATAACAAAGACCGTCGAATGTGGAGCACCGTGATTGGAGCTCGCACATCGGACGATCCTTGTTTGTCTCAATTTGAAGGATTCAAGCTGTGAAATTCAGCCAATGAGAATTGAAACGGTTGCTACGCGGTGTCGAGCAACGGCGACACGCGCTCTTGCCGCGTGTTGACATACGCGACAAAAACCGTATGAAATAGCGGTCGCCAGTTCGACAATAGGCACCGAATTCCACAGCTTGAATCCTGAACAAATAACGTACATATGTATTTAATCAAGCGCTACCCACATCCCCATTTTTGCGTACTTGTAAGCTAAATTTAACTTTTATTTACGTACAAGTAAAAATTTTATTACACAAATAAATAAAAATTATTAATACAAACCAGTAGAAATTATTTATATTACATATATATATGTTAAAATTATAGAAATAAAAATTGCTATCAAATGAGTAAAAATTATTTATACACCCTGCGCCAATTATTTATATATACAAGTATAAATTATAAAAATTAATAATACAGACAGGTAGAAATTATTTATACACCCTACACCAATTATAATAAAAACTCAATTTATCATGTTATTTGACGACCAATTAGTGTTCGGGATTTTAATTTTGGAGCTGCCGGCCGTTATGACAACCGTCGAGCGTTCGCACCAGTTCCTTTTTTTTCCTAATGTGTACCCAGTCGCGTAGCGATCGCTCGTTACCGTTGGGCGAGGTCGCGTAATATTTTTCAGAGCTCATTGCCGGTAAACCTCCTCTATTCGAATCTCCACCGTTTGTTTACCGGTATCATACGACCGAACATAACCAATAGCGTACAACTACGTCTGCCAGTCGAAGAATACTTGTAACCGTGTCGGTTACATAACGATGTACACCACCACAATATTCTATTACGTTGCTCGCGAGTCCGAACGTAGAGAAGGACCGCGAGATATCGCGATACCGTTCGAGTTGCGCACGCATCGATCCCCACTCGATAACGATCGAAGGAGGTCGATGCGAGCCGTAGATCCGACACTCTACGTCTGGAAGCGGTCCGGGAAACACTTAATAGTAAATTGTGTCTGTTCGACGAAAACCGGTACGCGTTCGAGAAGCCAAACCAAAAGATAAAAAATAATTTCGAGAAGCGAAGTAAGGATGCAGGTAGCAACGTACTCGGGTAGAGAGAAAAGATAGGAAAGAACGGTTACATACTAAAGGCTCTCCCCTGGCGGAGCTGCCCTCTTCTTTCTCAGTTCTCGCTCGAGTCAAAATCAGCATCTATCAGCTTCCATCAAGTTCTATCCTTTCGCGACTTTAATACTTTGTTCTTCGGCCAGCCGATATTTCCGCGTCGCATTGCGTGACTCTGCTGGCGACAAGATTTTCCGACGCTCGCGTTGAAGATTTTCCGATCGCGGCGACCCTCGTCAAGGTGCCGCTTAAGATTTCCGGCGCGATTCATAGCAGAGACGATCACGCTCAAGATTTCCGAATATCGTACGAACACCGGCAGGGCTCCCGTCGCCCCCTCGCGCGCTCATTTCTGAGAGGTCCCGGCCCCCACGCGACTCCGACCGTCGGTCGACGCCAAACAATTACTATTTTAAACATTGTAATGATCGGCGGTGCGGGAGAGCGTTTCGGCTGAATCTCGTATTTATTCCTTACCATCCAACTATGTACGAACGACTTATGGCTAAAGTTCGCGTCTTAGCGTCTACGGTATAGTGGGTCTTAACGACTACGGTGGACGCGTCTTAACGGCTACGGCGCGGTCGTAGGAGGGCACTCACCCAAGGATCGGAGTGAGGAAAACGGCTTCTCGAAACCCCGGGGCCCCATTGGCCTTTTTTTCGTGAGGAAATGCTTTTCGCATACCCCAGCTCCCTGGGAGAAGCCGGGGTTATGTGGGATTATCTCCAGGGTGGCTACCACTGGGGAGTACCCACTAAAACCTCACGCCCACCTAAACTAAAGGGAAGGTGGAGCCTGGATTACGCGAATATTCAACAGGACAACTCCCAGCTAGCATCCTACACCAGGGAGGGGGGCGAGCCCCCTCCCATTACCTACGCTGTAAGACCCCGGGCGGAGGGACCCACCCGGTGTCCCCATCTCTGGAGCCTTCGGATTGGGCTTCTCGAGCCACAGCTCGGTCCACCCATAGCTCCCGGAGTCTTCGTGCCCCGCTCGGGGCGAGAGGCCTTCAGTTGCGCACAATACGATTGCGCACGTACACATTGCGCACATATCTTTTGGACACAGTATGATTGGACACAAGAAGAATCGGAAACGTAGAATTGGAAACATATTTATTGCGCACAGATAAAACTGGACACAAGCGAATTGCGAGCAAATAGAAATGCGCACACTAATTTTAGACAGTGATGGAAATGCGGCCAACTCGTAATTAATTTCGGGTTATGTGCGCTTGATGTTAAGTGTCAAATCCATGTTTAGGATTTCCTGTGATGAATCTGTAAAATTAACCGAAACTAATTAATATTTGAAGTGTTAAAATGAATGGTTTTTAGAGTCTGTAGTAAATGTTAGTATATAATGATTTTACTCGAAATATGATATCGATGAAGTCTATATTAAAATATAAAGTTTATGAAAGAAGAGTACAATAATTAAATGTGAATATAATATATCCCACGGAATGCATGAATTATTCAATTTTTGAAATTAATCTGATTGTGAATTAAAATAGTGACAACGAAGAGCGAAGTACTGCAAAATTATACAAATATGTAGAATTGCTTTCACGGCTCCTGAATAATTCTGTGTAAAAATGATAATTTAGATAAGTACATTCTGCCTATAAAATATAATCATTTTTGTAAGGAATGAATACGATACTTTGTGATTTTTCAAATTTATCTTTTACATGTGGTGTACGAAGCAGAACTATTAGCGGAATTATTTTCATTTCAACTTGGACAGATCATGATTATTGCGGGAAAATGTATTATTATTCTGAAATAAAAAGCATTAATAACTTAATTATATGTTACGTACATGATCGTGCTTTTTACAATTTGTTTTAAAACTGTTAATCACCGTGTAATGTCACGGCAGCTTTTAGAATGATAAATGTAAACGGAGATTGAATTTCCCCAATCAGATGTACTTGCTTTTTTATAGACACATAATCACTTTTCTTATTCATTTTAACTACATAATATACAGTGAAAAGTGAACCTTGCGTTTGAGCTTTAATTCATGTATTTTTTCAATGTATGAAATAAGTAAAGGAAAAATTAAGTAAGCAGTGCTGCGTAGAATTCAAATATACTTGAAATATTATAATATGTAAATAGTTTAAGACTCTATAACAATAAAAAGTGGGAACTTAGTAAACTCGACTCTAAACAGTTCTGTATTTATTTCATTTTATGTTGTGTAAAGGCTTTTTTATTGATAAGTACTTGTTTAGAAAGTATACAATAATTTTCTAGTCACAGAGGCTACATTTTTTACCATTTATTAGATAAACTCAAAGTGTCTTATGATATACACTAATTTTACTGTGCACTAGTTTCTATTATGTGACATACGTAGTATGTCACAATAAAAAAATGATGATGAGAATTATCACAATAATGTAAATTGATACCGCTTTCCATTTAAAAAACTTTAAGAGTCAAAATAATTTGTTGTGTATTAAGAGATTAGCCTCTGTGGACTAATTAATTTAATAGAAAGATGCAACGAATACCACCATTAGATTCTCAGTAAACAACTTGTAACTCTTTATTTGGCAAACTCTGCATATTTAATTAATATTGGGTTATTCGGAAAGTAATTTCGTTTTTTGGGTAAATATTTGAGAAAACCCTATTACACAAACAAATAGTTATTGAGATACAAGCTGAAAAAGTTTTTGCAGAATTTGACTTTGTGGTGTTATACGTATAGACAAAAATAATCAAGATAAAATGTTCCACATTCTTTTTCAGCGTATATCTCAATAACTACTTGTTTGCGACATATAATTCCTTTCAAACTTTTTCTCTTCTCGATGAGTAGGATATGTTGATGTAAACAAATTTTTAACAACAATGTTCTTTGTTATAACTAATTTTACGGGAAGTTTCTATATCATCGATAATATCATAAAGAAAAGAATAAACGAAACCAAACCAAAACCGAGTATATCTTCATTTTTATGTTTTTCACAACCATTTGTTTAGTCAGCGACCATCATTTGTTATTTTACATGGACGCAATTTTACGCACGCAACGCGTAGCTAACAAATATCACAATATATTGTTTGAATCAATTATTCAAGGTAATTATCGTATTTCTATATTCATTTCTATAAAATGTGTAATCTTAACTTTACCATGTCGTTAATGTTTTACCACTTTTTTTTACATTTGTTTAATTGTGGCTGTTCAAAATTCATTGTATAGACGATAATATTTTGTTTTCTGAAACTACGTATATTGTTAATAGATGGAAAAAATCGCAGGGAAAGCGAAAGGGACTTTTATTTATGTACACAACGATTATTCTTACAATAAAGATAGTCGCAGTGAAAACATTTATCGGTGCAACACTCGACGAACTACACGATGTTGTGGGGCTGCAATGAGACTCTTAGCGATGATTCTGTTTCGTTAATAAAATCCCACAACCATTCTAAATTGTTTCATACAATCCAGCGGGAGAAAATGAAGAGTGATATGCTTCAACTATGTCGGGAGACATTAATCCCATTAAAAAAGATATTCGATGACATCTGTAGAGAGTAATTATTGTCCCATATTTTTGAAAGAAACTTTGAACAATATGAAATAGATTAAAAATATATTAACAAACTAAAAAAATTTTTTTGTCTAGGTATCCTATTGCTGCAAGCACGTTATCGTATAACAGTATAAAAGCTGTACTTTTCCGAGAAAGACAAAGAAGCTACCCACAAGTTGCACCTAATTTAATCGCGATAAGTGACTGCATTGAGATTCATTCTTTCATGGATAACATTACTAAAATAGTAATAAAGGATGAAGAGGGTAAAGTAGCAATTTTATTCACTACTGGCACACTTTTGAAGGTTCTTGATACCTCCCACTGTATCTATGCTGATGGTACTTTTTCCGTAAGTAGTATGCAAGTTATAAAGTAAAGTAAAATATATAGGGTGTAACAGAACATATGAGAATGAACTCAGGAACTGTGATTATACTATACCTAAAAACAGTGAAAAATATTCATATAAATGAATGTTCTTTTTGTCTTTAATTGTGAGATAAAACGAATTTTCTGTTTTAATTTTGTGGCGCAAAAAATGTCTCTTTGAGAATGATCCACATAAGGATCGAAACATCGAGAAACATGTTTAATTAATTACACATTTGCTGTTTTTCTATAAATGATCGAACCTTGCGCCGAAATCATAAAATTTATTATATACTTATGAGATATATCGGTTTACTGCAGTGTACGGACAGAGTTTGCTCTTTTTACAAAATTCGTTACATCTCTTAAACAGAGATAGATCAAGCATATGTTTATATGAATTTTTTCATTGTTTAAGATGTACAATCAGCTTCTGAAGTGGATTGCACATATTCTGTTACACCTTGTACAATTTATGTGTGTATAGACACATAAGACAATACACACAACATTATATCAGCGTGTAAAGTGTGTATACATATTATTATTAATATATAAGGTATTTCTATGATTTTGTCCACTTTAATATCGTTGTTGTTTTTGCAAATTCAAAAAGTTTATTAGACTGAAGTAGCTTGGGAAAAAATTTGCAAAATTTGCAAAAGTTTGAAAATTCATGATAATTTAAAGGAGGCTATCAAGAAATACTTCATATGACCTCTATCACTCTCAAGACGAAGAAAATATTTCTATAGAGGTTTACTTTATTAATTATGTTCTAAGTCAAGAATTTTTCGAGCGACTGCTGACTATAGATGTAGTGTCCTCACTTCCAGCACAGTATTTCATTACCGTGAACTGTCGCCACTTGGACAGGCAAGGACCGTTTCTTGTAAAATAACAAAGACATTGGTAAGACAAGAAAATATTAAATTTATTAGTTTCCTTCAAATTATTATGAATTGTTTGGTCATTTCAAGATCAACATACGTGTTTAAAATCCATTTTTATTAGCTACAATAGTAAAAATGTGTCGCTGTTATAAAAAAATTGTCGATGAACTTTGAAACATGAAAAAAATTTTCTTGACAGAAAAACATGAAAATGAAAACAACTATTTTTTTGTACATTTTTTAATCTGTAAAAGTAATGAAGACATTAAAATGGATAAGATAAACGCGAAATACCTGGTATTCATTGTAATATGTAGTACAGACATAATACTGAATGTATACATTATGTATGAACGGATTATATAATAAGTGGACTGTTTTTAATTTCTCAGAAGGAACATAAAATGTTAAAAAAAATGTTCTTCCGAAAGGTGTTTGATATGAAGGGGGACATAATGTGATACATGTGATGTGTGTGTGTATTCTTTTACGTACATATATTATATTTCTTATATATATTATATTTTATTTCTATTCAATTCTACACAATTTGTATTTTATTTCCATTCAAGATTTTACCTTCTAAACCACCAATTGCACAACTTTATATTATTCACATTGTATACATGGATACTGTAAGTATAATATGCATTATTAAAGTATGTTATTTTAGTTTTTATACTATAATTGTATAATGTGTATAGGCAATATTAGGAAAATTGTATTTTGACTATAAAGGGTAACGAAAGAATTTATTCCTGAATCACGAGTAACGATATTATTTGAAGAAAAATTATTTATTAGTAACGAATAAATCTGTATCGTAATAAATAAATTCTATCTTTTGTCATTCGAAATTTTTACGTTTGTTTTAAATATCCCATTGTAACATTATTTATTTTGTTATTTTACTACAAGCATAAAAGTGAATACAATTTTTATTCGTTTCCTTTAATACATGTTAACTGCCCTATGATCAGGGTAAAAATGCACATCGTATTGATAGTAATACCAAATTTTAGAGCTTGTATTATACTTATTAAAGTTTTGCTTTCGAAGGGAGTGGGTACAATATTTATATTGTGCGAAACATTAACAAAAGCTATGTATATAGCAATATGGAGGAAGATAAAAGAATTAGCTCCAATGCTTCATAAGAATTTGAAGTTTACGATGACTGACTATGAAACTGCAGCAATGATTGCATTGGAGCAGCAGTTTCCATCGAGCAGTGTAAAAGGCTGCTGGTTCCACTATAATCAGGTTTATATAATTTTATAGGGAATAAAGTTTCTGTCCATAAAAAGATATAATTTTAAACTAATTGTACGTTTTATAGGCTTTATTACGAAAATGGCGCCATTTAGGTCTCACAGATGCACCAACTAAAGTATTGTCAATGGCAATGACTTTAGCTTTAGCTCCTGCAGATCTCTTTGAAAAAGGTTTCACTGAAATTGAAAGAGAAGCAGCTTTTTTAACCGCTGAGCATGCTGCAATTAAAATTTTTATCGAATACATACGATCCACGTGGTGGCCAAAAGCAGAAAAAGTTTCAGTATATGATTGTCCTATGAGAACAAACAATACCACCGAGTCTTACAATAATGTTGTTTCATTGAAGCTAGGAAGAGGAAAAAAAACATATGGATATTTTTGGGTAATTCTTTCATTAATTTTATTTCGTTTATGCATTTTTATTTGTGTATAAAACAAAATTTTATAAAACGATTTCTCATCCAAGCTAAATTAACTGTAAACTTTACAGAAACTCTAAAGCAACTAATAATAGATGAAGAAATTAAAATAAGAAGACTCCATGAAGGACAATGTGTACGTCGTAAAAGCAACAAGAAAAGTGTAATAAGAGATAATAAGATTGGAACACTACAAAAACATCTTGCTAGTGGAAGGTTTGATTTTGTCCTAAATGTTATGCTTAGGTTCCTTAAACTACGTCTGATTGTTTTCTTTATAATGCTTTATAAAATACATAGATTAAAAAATATAATTACACATAAAAGATATTTACTTATTGTTTTTTAGATTAACTTTGAAAGAGTTTTTATTATCGTTTCATAAGGGTCATAAGATATTAATGTATGGAGATTGTGAAGGTAAAGTATGAAAATTGGTGTAGACAAAAATAGGGATTGTTCTAATCGCGCATTGTTTTCATCGCACATTAGTTTTTCCCAGAACCGCAATGACCTCAGTCAAAATAAGCTTCCATCCACCTTTACTTTGAACTGTTAACACATTCACGACTGGCGGTTATCGAGTGAGACTTTTAGCTGTGTACCGCCTATAGCTGAATACCGTAAGGTTAAGAACGTAGGTCTACGACTACGCTATCGGTATTTAGCTACAGAATTTGAAATGTCGTAGGACTACGTTACCTGTCTCGAATGTGTTAATAATTTAAGCACGCGGGACTGGTTAAAACGATGTGTAATGAGGATTCTCATAAAAAAATTATTTAATCTCATTAAGAGATGTTTAAATCTCTGATGTTGATGTTTTAATCTCTTTTATTGATTTACTGAGGTTGCAAAATTTTCAACATTTTACTTATACGTAGACATCATCTAATTAATAATGCATTAATATTAAATTAATAATCACTTTAATAAAATATATAAAATATTTTCCTTATTTATAGCGGATCATGTTTGCACTACTCCAGAACCGATTTCTGTTATAGAAAATGAAATTACTGATCAAAATCAAAGTAAGTTAATACTTAAGGCGGTAGACTCGTTTCCAGAATTGCAAGGGTGCAGGATGCGCGTTCTCATTTCTCGATAATACAAAGATGGGATTTTTCAGCAGTGAAAAGTGCTAGATAAAAGATTAATCAAGGCCGCGATCGCCCTCGATAGTCCTATTTTTACGTTTATGAGGCGTAATTTGCATTATTCGGCAAGCATGTACCTATGAAAATAGCTATATGCGCAGTTGTATGCTTCTGAATAATGCAAATTGTCTACTGAAAACAAACTTTTTGTATTGCAATCCTGGAAAAACGACTTTACTTGATTAGAGACATATTTAAGACGTCTCAGTGCTGTCTGGGTACAGTAGAGAGACAACATTTAACCAAACTATAATAACAACCGGTAAATCTACAATCTTAATAATTATTTAAATAATTCCAGGCGCATATAAAAAATGTACGAAGAAAAGAAGCAACGAAGAATTGGAGGACAAAAGTAAAATTTATATGGACTAAATTTAGTATTGCTAGAGAAGAACTCATTTCTTACTAAATTGTTTTTTACAGATAATCTGAACGTACGTGGACATACACAATTGCTGGGCAAAAAGGCTAAATTTACAAACTTAAATACGCCACTTGTAATATTGGAAAAACTCAATATTTGAGTTTTTAACACAATTTTTGGCGATTGGCCTTTTTGGGTGTACGGTACGGCTATCACTAGACAGCGGATGCGATAATTATTTACTAAGAGATCTTCAATATATTTACAACGAGATTCTAATTGACTTTCACAGATGGGTCATACCACGCGAAAACGGACACATTTTGGAGTTAAATTTCGGATTTTGTTCAAATTTAAATATGGTGACTTTTTGATATATTAAAAATTGTTGATTATAGAGACATATAAGAAAACGTGTTACCCTTTTCTCATTGAATCATAAGTCTAGAATTATCATAGCGATGAAAATGAGTCTAAACATGACATCATTTGGACTATCTTCAATAAGCTTATAATTTTTATCGTAACATTACGTATCAATAAAAATTGTTCGATTACACTCGAGTTTGAACTCATTTTCATCAGGAAAAGTACCTCAATTCACTCGTAATAATTTTATGAAGGTATATTGAAAAATCTAAAAGTTTAAACTTTCAATCGTGCGTGATTCTCCATCTGCTTACATTGTATGTATACCGTTTTTTCAGTCGCTGGCTCTTCGACTTTCAGAGCTCGACGCTCGGTATTGTACACGCTTACTTGCGATGCCTTTTTTAACCAATTAGTTCGCATGTAAGTCATAAATAAAAGAACATTGGGAAAATTACTTGCTATATTGTCTGCCTCTTCTTGTATAATTAATATGGCTTGTTGAAACTTTGTTTCAGGTACTAAAGCCGGAGACATTGCCATACGCACAACCGTATTAGGTACATTAGTCAAACCAAGCTTGCGCCACTTTCGAAGAATAGCCTGCAATATATGTATGACAAAAAATGTAGATTTCTATAATAGACAAAATTGTAATATGTATGATAACATATAACTTCAAACAGTATCACAAACTTGACAATAATGAAACCAGCAACCATGTATATGTGCATTAGGAAATAACTCATGTAGAGTTGTAACAGCGGCTGCTTCATAATCACTCATTATGAATCTTATATTATTTGCCAATTCAGGTATTAAATTAAATATCTTTTTCCATATAGCAGGATATAGTGTAGCCGTCCGTCTTTCACATAGAACAAGTATAGTTGCAATACCCTGAAAAAAAGCAATTCTTTATGTTCGTGAAGGAGCATTGGATACAATTTAAGAAGTAAATCTAATATAAATTATGTTTTACATTATCCATGCAGCGTATATGGATGGTGTAGAGCTGCCCCATGTGAGGTTCCTTGGGTAAAACCTAAAATTACAGACGACTACTATTATTTACTATTATTATTATTATCTATTAAGTATATACACATTAAAAGTTTACTTTGAAAAGTTTGATATACTTGATATAAACATCTAAGTTAAATAGCTTCTGTAATTTATATAACATAGTATAAGTATTGTAGTTATGTAGATTTTAAGATAATTAAATCATTAAAGAAAAACATTATAAAATTTCTAAGAGTTTTATGCTACTTACTGCAATGT
The DNA here is from genome assembly GCF_050948215.1 of Halictus rubicundus. Classification (NCBI taxonomy): domain Eukaryota; kingdom Metazoa; phylum Arthropoda; class Insecta; order Hymenoptera; family Halictidae; genus Halictus; species Halictus rubicundus. The sequence continues at coordinate 1,952,468 of NC_135162.1, forward strand.
TCCATCAACGAATATTTCTTTTGATTTCTTCAATCCTTCCAGCAACCCATCAGTTGTAATTATTACAGCGGTTTCGTCTTTTAATGACTTCACAAGACATACATTTAGATTTTCCAATGGTTGATAAATTTTCATCTGGCCATACAAAATTTCTAAGGATTGTGGAATTGCGGGTTTGAAATTAGCTCTCTGTCTGTGCAACGTTGGCCTTAATTTTGTAAATGAACAATAAGCTGCAGCATCTGGATGTCTTTAAATAAACATTTGTATAATATTTCAATGAATTTATCGATATGTGACACTGTCAACAATTAATTTTTGTGATTTTTTAATGTGTTTTAAATACCCCCCCCCCCCCCCACGTTCTAAAAATCTAACACAAACTAACTCCGTATGGTTGTTCTTTCCTGTGTACACCTGCTATCCCTAATCATTTCTGTAACATATTCAAAAATCTTTGAAATCGGTGAGAGTGTCACATATCGATAGGTAGATCAATATTTCTCCAAAAAAAGTTAATAAAAGAAACACATAAGAACAGTAAGCATAAACATACTTTCTACAAACATCATCAAATATTTGTTTAAATGGGATCAATGTCTCCCGACTCAGCTTCGTCATTTCTTGTATCATCAAATACCGTGTAGCAAGATATTCTTGACCAGGGTGATTATGGGATTTTATTAACGAAACAGAATCATCGCTAAGAGTCTCATTGCAGCCCCACAACATCGTGTAGTTCGTCGAGTGTTGCACCGATAAATGTTTTCACTGCGACTATCTTTATTGTAAGAATAATCGTTGTGTACATAAATAAAAGTCCCTTTCGCTTTCCCTGCGATTTTTTCCATCTATTAACAATATACGTAGTTTCAGAAAACAAAATATTATCGTCTATACAATGAATTTTGAACAGCCACAATTAAACAAATGTAAAAAAAAGTGGTAAAACATTAACGACATGGTAAAGTTAAGATTACACATTTTATAGAAATGAATATAGAAATACGATAATTACCTTGAATAATTGATTCAAACAATATATTGTGATATTTGTTAGCTACGCGTTGCGTGCGTAAAATTGCGTCCATGTAAAATAACAAATGATGGTCGCTGACTAAACAAATGGTTGTGAAAAACATAAAAATGAAGATATACTCGGTTTTGGTTTGGTTTCGTTTATTCTTTTCTTTATGATATTATCGATGATATAGAAACTTCCCGTAAAATTAGTTATAACAAAGAACATTGTTGTTAAAAATTTGTTTACATCAACATATCCTACTCATCGAGAAGAGAAAAAGTTTGAAAGGAATTATATGTCGCAAACAAGTAGTTATTGAGATATACGCTGAAAAAGAATGTGGAACATTTTATCTTGATTATTTTTGTCTATACGTATAACACCACAAAGTCAAATTCTACAAAAACTTTTTCAGCTTGTATCTCAATAACTATTTGTTTGCGAAATAGGGTTTTCTCAAATATTTACCCAAAAAACGAAATTACTTTCCGAATAACCCAATATTAATTAAATATGCAGAGTTTGCCAAATAAAGAGTTACAAGTTGTTTACTGAGAATCTAATGGTGGTATTCGTTGCATCTTTCTATTAAATTAATTAGTCCACAGAGGCTAATCTCTTAATACACAACAAATTATTTTGACTCTTAAAGTTTTTTAAATGGAAAGCGGTATCAATTTACATTATTGTGATAATTCTCATCAAACTGAATAACATTTACCTGAACCATTTTTTTATTGTGACATACTACGTATGTCACATAATAGAAACTAGTGCACAGTAAAATTAGTGTATATCATAAGACACTTTGAGTTTATCTAATAAATGGTAAAAAATGTAGCCTCTGTGACTAGAAAATTATTGTATACTTTCTAAACAAGTACTTATCAATAAAAAAGCCTTTACACAACATAAAATGAAATAAATACAGAACTGTTTAGAGTCGAGTTTACTAAGTACCCACTTTTTATTGTTATAGAGTCTTAAACTATTTACATATTATAATATTTCAAGTATATTTGAATTCTACGCAGCACTGCTTACTTAATTTTTCCTTTACTTATTTCATATGTCACGCCCGGTGGTTCGATCGCTCATGAATAAGACAAATAAAACTTCAAATAAAAATTATGCCACGCGAGGAGAGAAGAATAAATAAGATTAAGATAAGCCTTAAGATTCTAGGAAGTAAGACGGTGTCATGTCCGGTGATTCGACCGCTTAAGAATCAAACGAATAAAACTTGAGACAAAGAATTATTATGAACTATTGTTGAAACCCAATAATGTCACGCAAGGAGAAGGAAATAAATAGGATTAGGATAGGCGTTAAAATTTCTAGAAAATTAGATAGCGAACAAAACAATTCCAATTACACTGTCCAACACCAAAAAAATTTTGCAATACCTGTTGGGTGATTCTTATACACTTTGTCATCCTAAAACCGAATCTGAAAGTAGAATTGCTCCATCACGCAACGTTTTCGAAAAATTTTGGTTTTTGTAAAAATGCCCGATTTTGATACGAAACGACGTGTTACGCAAAAACTAAACACGCGAGAAAGTTCACATTTGAGTCAAGAGATAGAGGGGACTCTCCTCTACATATTCATATATTCAATTATATTTTTATGTACTTCCTAATAGTTGTAAATGGTTGTTAAAGTTTGAAAATGTGCCGACGCGGGTACTTTGTACGCTCTATTTTTGTATTTATGTGAAAAATCCTTTATCTAGCAGGAATTTACTATACAGGAATGCATTCTACAGACATTTCTGGTAAAGAAACCATTCACGAAAAGTATTTGGTTCCCTTAATGTACGAGAAGGATCAGAAAATGTTAATTGACAGCGTGTGCGCGACGCGTTCGCGCCAGACGGCCATTGCAGCCTTTTCGCGACTCGCCAGGGCCGTCGCTATGCGTAGTCGACGTTGGTACCACTCAAGTATGTCTTTGCTTACTATGCTTAATTAAATACATTTTTGGGTACCAATCATTACAAAAGATTATAAAAATACGAGTTATATTCACATTTCATTGTGGAAATGCTTAATAAAGAAAATTGAATACAAAAACTTACCTATTTCTGATGTAAACAAATTAAAAATGTTGCCGCCTTGCTTGACGTTTGTTCCTGGTATCCCGATTTTCAATAATAAGTGTCCAGCAGTAATCAGCAAGCATCCGCACATAAGTCTTTTCCTTTGTAACGTTTTTCCATTGTTGAAATATCTTGATGAAAGATTAATGCTGGAATTGTATTCCTTGTTTTGATTTTAAAATAATTTCGTCATGAATATAACAAAAACAGTCCGGCTGATTTATACACTTCCGCGAGATTTTATCGATTTAATATAGAGCGATCTATGTCTTAATTATGTACTTCGATCAATAAAATCGATAAAAATAGTCCCATTTACATAGTGTTTGGACTTATTTTAATCGGAAGAATCTTGAATGTCCATTGGTATTACAATTACAAAAATAAGACAACAGTTACTGAAAATAAAATTTTCCAGTCACCGCATTGCTGCGGTCAATTTTCTTTATTAAGCATTTCCACAATGAAATGTGAATATAACTCGAATTTTTATAATCTTTTGTAATGATTGGCACCCAAAAAGACAAAAAAAAATGTATTTAATTAAGCATAGTAAGCAAAGACATACTTGAGTGGTACCAACGTCGACTACGCATAGCGACGGCCCTGGCGAGTCGCGAAAAGGCTGCAATGGCCGTCTGGCGCGAACGCGTCGCGCACACGCTGTCAATTAACATTTTCTGATCCTTCTCGTACATTAAGGGAACCAAATACTTTTCGTGAATGGTTTCTTTACCAGAAATGTCTGTAGAATGCATTCCTGTATAGTAAATTCCTGCTAGATAAAGGATTTTTCACATAAATACAAAAATAGAGCGTACAAAGTACCCGCGTCGGCACATTTTCAAACTTTAACAACCATTTACAACTATTAGGAAGTACATAAAAATATAATTGACTATATGAATATGTAGAGGAGAGTCCCCTCTATCTCTTGACTCAAATTTGAACTTTCTCGCGTGTTTAGTTTTTGCGTAACACGTCGTTTCGTATCAAAATCGGGCATTTTTACAAAAACCAAAATTTTTCGAAAACGTTGCGTGATGGAGCAATTCTACTTTCAGATTCGGTTTTAGGATGACAAAGTGTATAAGAATCACCCAACAGGTATTGCAAAACTCGAAAAAAGTTTAATTTTGTTGGACAGTGTTATCCTCCTGCGAGAGACGCAGCAAAGATCGATGTTACCCCGAAAAATAAACAGAAAGTGTGTCTAGTTGCACCAAGTTCCAAGAAGGCACACTAATCCCATGGTAAGAATGACGCGCATTAGATAAAAGATCAAATCAATATCCTATTGAAACAATGGACTGTCCATCCTATAAAAGGGAACCAATACTTCAAAGATCAATTCATTCCGTCATAAAGTTTTGACCGGATCAGTCCGTCATAAAAAGTGTCAATAAAGTTTCAGTAAAGTCTAAGTTTAGTGAAAGTTTTATAAAGTTTAAAAGAAGCGACAATTGAAATTAGTGAAATCCGCGACCTGCGGCTGCGATATTGGAATTGGTGGAACCTGCAACCTACTACCCGCAGCAACTGCGATTAGCGGTATTTCCACCTGCGGTAACTGCGATCTGCGGAATCAGCGACTTGTGGACTTGCGGTGTCCACTTAGCGAAGCGAACCCAACAACTCGGTAAATTAACATTACTATTATTGAACGAAATATTTGTAAGCTATCTAGTTTATGCGTTAACTACACATAATCTCTATTTGTCAAATCATGTTTAAAACTACTGATTCAGCACCTAATTTTGAATAAATCAATAATTTTGTTTGTTTTGGAAAATAAGAATACAAGTTATTTAAACAATCCTCAATTTCCCGAACCGTAGCCGGTGAATGCAGGTAGGTTCAAAACTGCGTCCTATCTCATAAAAATCATAATCCGTCCTACCTGGGACGTAACACATACATTGAAAAAATACATGAATTAAAGCTCAAACGCAAGGTTCACTTTTCACTGTATATTATGTAGTTAAAATGAATAAGAAAAGTGATTATGTGTCTATAAAAAAGCACGTACATCTGATTGGGGAAATTCAATCTCCGTTTACATTTATCATTCTAAAAGCTGCCGTGACATTACACGGTGATTAACAGTTTTAAAACAAATTGTAAAAAGCACGATCATGTACGTAACATATAATTAAGTTATTAATGCTTTTTATTTCAGAATATAATACTTTTCAAGATCACAAGTTACATGTTACTCACCGTTAAAACATTTTCCCGCAATAATCATGATCTGTCCAAGTTGAAATGAAAATAATTCCGCTAATAGTTCTGCTTCGTACACCACATGTAAAAGATAAATTTGAAAAATCACAAAGTATCGTATTCATTCCTTACAAAAATGATTATATTTTATAGGCAGAATGTACTTATCTAAATTATCATTTTTACACAGAATTATTCAGGAGCCGTGAAAGCAATTCTACATATTTGTATAATTTTGCAGTACTTCGCTCTTCGTTGTCACTATTTTAATTCACAATCAGATTAATTTCAAAAATTGAATAATTCATGCATTCCGTGGGATATATTATATTCACATTTAATTATTGTACTCTTCTTTGTAACAGACCTGGCTCCGCCAGGCCTGTTCCAAGCCGAACACGGCCGACGGATATCGAGATCCGCCGGCACCCGCGAGCGCCCCGGCGATCCCCGCACCGCCGAACCGATCTTGGCGGGAACCGGAACCCGCCATGATGAAATACCGTCGCGCCGGATACAGGACGACGCCGGAAAAGTCGGCCGCGAACCGTACCGCACCGCACCCCCTCGCCTAGAAGACGAGAGAGACGAGCCGGAAAACGGCCTCTTTGGCTTTCCGCCACGCTCGCGAAAAGACGTACGTTCCGATCCGATTTCTAGCCGCCGATACCGACCGCCCGATCACGACCGGAATCGTCCTTTTGCGACGCCGAGAAGCCGCCCGCTGAATACGACTCGCGAGAGTGTATTTATACCCGCGAAATTGTAAGCGCGAGTGTGCCGAATTTTTCCGCGACCCACGAACCCCGAATACGCCGCTGCGTACTGGACCACCTGGAGGGCCGACCCGAACGCCGAGCGATCGAGACCCGAATCGCGACCGCCGACCACCGAAACGCGAAGCCGGGACAGTGACGAACATTTTGAATACTCGTGTCGTTAATCACCCGTGCTCGACCGTCCGCGTCCCGCCGTAACCCTCGCGTCATCCCGCGCGAACCCTGGCACGGCGAGCCAAATCCGGCCGCGAGGAACCCGTTGTATCGAGATCCGCCGGGAAACGGACTCGTTACATGGCGCCCGAACAGGGACAGTTTAACCACGTGGGGCAGGCAGGATTACGCCCACGTGGGAGTTTCGAGGTTAATTGTGCCGCGGAGTGAAGTGAAGCGAGACGCGCGTGCGCCGCCTAGTGCCATTCCGCCGCGACAGTGCCGGTACACGCGCGCCGCCCAGTGCCGTTCCGCCGAAACAGTGCCGGTACACGCGCGCCGCCTGCCGCCACCGCGACGAAGCAGGATCGCTGACCGAACGTCGGACGAGCGCGAACGTTCGAATTGCCGCACCGAGGAAGTCGGGGTGGATGCACCGAGGGACACCCGCGAGGAGCCGTACCAGCCGGATCACCGACAGATTACCATCCCCCGGGACACCAGAACAGCGGGGCCAACGTTGGGCCGAGTGCATTGAACGTCTGACGGGCGACCAATACAGGATGACGGAACCCGGTGTACAGACACGGAAAATGTTATCCGCCGCCGCGACGGCCGAGAAACCGGACCCGCTCCGCAACATTGACCGGATCCGGAAAAGCGATTGTAAAACCGACGGGAAAGACCCGCACGCGTTCCTGGAACGCGTGGAGGAAATCCAGATAGCATATGCGATCCCGGACGAGGACGTACTCCGGGCCGCGCCTGAGATGTTACGCGGACGAGCGCAGGCTTGGTACCGGAACGAACGGGAGGAAATCGCTACCTGGGACTAGTTCAGGCGGGCATTCCTCCGAGCCCATACGTCACCACAGACTCGCTATCAACACGAGCGTGCCGCCCGGGAACGAAGGCAGCGGGACGACGAGCCGTTCACGGATTTCGTGACGGATATCACCACGCTGATGCGACGAGCCCAGCTACCACCGTCCGAGAGACTCGAGCTGCTGCACGAGAATATGCGGACGAAGTTCCGATATCTCCTACCCCGGGGATCCGTACCGGACGTGAGGACGCTCCGCGAGCGAGTCCAGGAGCTTGAGCGCATCGAAGAGCAGGAGAGACGGCCGCGCCGAACCCCGACCTACGCCGCCACGACCGAACCGACCTCGACGACCACGAGCCGCGCCCCGCCGTCGGAACCGTACGACGTCGACACCCACTACTGGCGATGTAAGCAGCGAGGGCACACCCGCTTCGAGTGCCGGAACGCGTACCGGAGATTTTGTTCGCGGTGCGGTCGCGACGGAGTGCTAACCCGGGAGTGTCACCCGCCGGGAAACGGAGCACAGGCCCCGTCGCCGAGGAGCGAACGCCGGGCCCGCTAGATAACCTGTTGGAGAAAATACGATACACGCCGCGCCCCGTGTTATCGGTCCGAATCCTCGGCCGGAGATTCGATGCCCTCCTCGACACGGGCTCACAAATCTCCTGCATCAATGAGGAAGTCATGGTCTGGGCGCAGGAGCAAGGGAGATTCCCCGCAGAGCACCGCGCCGGCCTCGTCAACCTAGCCGACGGAACCGATACGCGTCCGACGGGACGCATCCGCCTGCCGTTCGAGTCCGACACCGGGAGGAAACGGCCGAATTCACCGTACTACCGAGGATGGGGATGCCGGTGCTCCTCGGCATACACGCCCTCGCCGCCCTGCGCTTGACGATTAAGCTGCCCGCCGAAATCGCCGCCCGGACCGAGGAATACCACGCCGAGCCGTGCCTCCAACTAGGATTACGACCGTTGCCGGAAGACGAGCGAGAAGCGTTCGACCGGTTCTTCGACACCGAGCTGGGGCGTTTCAACACCGTGACGGGCCGTACGACGCTCATACGTCACCGGATAAAACTCGTCGACGAGACGCCGGTCAAACAGCGGTACCGCCGTCCAGTAGCCCGTGGAGTTCGCCCGTCGTCGTCGTGAAGAAGAAGTACAGCCGGCCGCGATTCTGCGTGGACTTCCGCAAGTTGAATGAGCGATCGGAGAAGGACGCGTATCCGCTGCCACACATTCAGGCCACGTTGGACAAACTGCGAGGGGCCAGGTTTCTCACGACGCTGGACTTGAAAAACGGATATTGGCAGGTGCCCCTGGAACCCGCTAGCCGACCGCTTACCGCCTTTACCGTTCCGGGGCTCGGCCTTTTCCAGTTCACGGTCATGCCCTTCGGCCTGCACTCCGCCCCCGCGACCTTCCAGCGCCTCCTGGATCGCGTGATCGGCCCGGAGCTCGAACCGCACGCGTTCGCCTACCTGGACGACATTATCGTCGTCAGCCGGACCGTGGCCGACCACCGACGTCACCTCAGCGACGTTTTCCGGCGCCTGCGAGCGGCCGGACTGAAGCTGAACCGGGACAAATGCCGATTCTGTGTCGACAGCCTCCGCTATTTAGGCCATATCGTCGACCAGCAGGGCATCCGGACCGACCCGCAGAAAACCGCGGCCATCGCCCAGATCCCGACGCCGAAGACGATCAAGGACATCCGCAGATTCCATGGGATGGCCTCGTGGTACCGGCGATTCGTCCCGAACTTCGCGGAGGTCATCGAGCCGTTGACCCGCCTGACCCGTAAAAACGCCAAATGGCAATGGACCTCCGCCGAGGAAACGGCGTTCCGGACGATGAAGGAGCGCCTCGTAGCCACCCCGGTGCTGGCATGCCCGGATTTCGAACAGCCGTTCACCCTCCAGACCGATGCCAGCGACTACGGGCTGGGAGTCGTACTCACGCAGGGCCCTGAGGACGACGAGAGGGTGATCGCCTATGCCAGCCACACAATGAGCGAGACCGAGCGCAAATACAGCGCCACCGAGAAGGAGTGTCTCGCCGTGGTCTGGGGCATCAGGAAGATGCGACCGTACCTGGAGGGGTACCGCTTCACCGTCATCACCGACCACCAAGCCCTTAAATGGCTCCGCCAACTCGACAGCCCGACCGGCCGCCTGGCGAGATGGGCGTTAGAGCTCCAGCAATATGATTTTGATGTGCGGTACCGACCCGGGAAACATAACCACGTGGCGGATACGCTGTCCAGAATCCCGCCGCCGCCCGGAGTGAATTCGCTCCGACCGAAGCAGCACACCGACACGTGGTACCAGAAGAAACTAGCCGCCGTCCAGACCGATCCAGCCGCCGAACCAGAATTCCAGATACGAGAGGGGCGCCTCTACAAACGCATCCCGCACCAGCTCGATTATAACGAGCCCGAGCCGAGCACAACGTGGAAGCTGTGCGTACCGAACGAGGACCGCCCGGCTGCCCTGGCCCAGTACCACGACGACCCCACGGCCGGTCACCTGGGAGTCGCCAAAACCATCGTACGCCTGGCGCAACGATTTTATTGGCCGGGGATGTTCCGGGACGCCGCCAAATACGTCCGGAGCTGCAAGAAATGCCTGCAGTACAAGGTCCCGCCGCACCCGCTACCAGGTCAGCTGCACGCCAACCCGGGGACCGAACCGTGGCATACCGTCTCTGTTGACCTGATCGGCCCACTGCCGCGATCCCGACAGGGCCACCGGTGGTTGCTAGTGGCCATGGACCGTTTCACCAAGTGGGTCGAGCTCTCCCCGCTCCGGAAGGCCACCAGTACCGCCGTCGCAGCTGCGATCCAGCGGGAGGTAATCCTGCGACACGGAGCTCCGCAGATTGTGATTTCAGATAACGGCCGCCACTTCATCGGGGAACCTGTGACCGCTCTGCTGAAAGCCGCCGGGATCACACACCGCCGGACCCCGCCGTACGCGCCCCAGTGCAACCCGGTGGAACGAGCCAACAAGGTCGTGAAGACCATGCTCGCCCAGTACACCGGCAACCGACACAACCGCTGGGACGAGAAACTGGACGAAGCCAGATTCGCAATCAACACGGCGTGGCACGAGGCAACAGGGTACAGCCCGGCGTACCTCAACCAAGGACGGGAACTCCGGCCACCGGGGCCGACCACCACGGAAGGAGCCGCAGCCCCGCCGCAGCAGCGGTGGAAGAACCTCCGGGAGGCCCAGGAACTGGCCCGAGTACACCTGGCACGAGCGTTCGACCGACAGGCCAAATACTATAACCTGCGCCGCCGAGATTGGAGGCCTGCCCTGGGGGACACCGTCTGGAGAAGGGAACACACGCTGTCCAACAAAGAAGAGGGCGTCGCCGCCAAGCTCGCGCCGAAGTTCAGCGGGCCGTACACCGTCGGGCGCGTCGTGTCGCCGGTTATCGTGGACCTGCGCGACCGGGCCAGGCGATGGCTGCGCCATATCCACGTGCGGGACCTCAAGCCCGCCGCCGGTTCCGCTGACGACCCAGACCACCCCCCAGAGGAAAGCGCCACCCGCGAGCGCCGACTCTCCCCCGCGGGAAACCCCCGGCCACCCACACCCGCCCCCGTGGCTAACCCGGCTCCCAGGCGTCGAGGCCGTCCCCGGAAAGTAATCGCCCTTGTTCATTTTTGCGACAGGAAAGGCCCAGCCCCAGCGACCACAAGGCAGGCCGACATGGACGATAGTTGGGGCCTCGCGGCCCTGTTCCGCGAGCCCGAGCCGGACTCCGACCCGCCGACCACCGAGGGACGCCGCCGCAGCGACGACCTGACGTCCCGGGCCGACGACCCACCCGCCGAGGACCCGGCACCGCGGGACGGCCCAGTGCTCAGGAATTGGGACTCCCTGACCACCCTGGCGTCGGTGCCCGACGAGCCTCTGCCGGAGGTCTTCTGGTTGGGCCAGAGCCCCTGGCCCCGGCCCACCACGCCGCCCAGCTCCCCGGGCTGGTGGACCCCGACGCCGTCACCGCCGCCGCAGGCCAACCAGGGAACCCGCCGCCGCAGGACGAGGAGGAGGCGCCGAGCGGGACGCGCCGAACGCCAGGACGCAACCCTGAGTCACTGGTCGGACCCCCTCCCACCGGAGGCCCTGGGGAGGCCAGTAGGACCGGACCCCGTCGGGGCGCAGCCCGCCCTCACCGCAGCGGTCTGGGCCATAACCGAGCCGCCCCCGCCGGAGCGGACACTGCGCCCGGTGCCAGCGCCGAGGCGCCTACCGACGGCCGCCACCACGACCCCCGCCACGCAGACGATCGGGGTCCAAACTGAGGACGCCCCGCCGACCTCGACACTCACCGCAGCCGCGCCAGCCCGGACCCGACCGACCCCGAGGCCGACCCGGGGGCCCGCGACACGGCACCGCCCGGCGAGACCAACGAGGGCAGAGGACGGGGAGACCCCCCCCCAACGGGGGATACGCTATCCGCGACGCAGACCGTCGCAACCTGCGGTGGGATCCGATCCCCTTTCACGGACCGCCCCCGACCTACCCCAGCGTCTGGTTTGCGCCGCCGACGGGCCGACAGGCCGAGGTGCCGCTGCGCCTGGTCGCCCAACGCCGAGCGTACGTGACGATCCCGCCCGGCTTCGAACGCTGGAGGCTGCTCTTCGGGAGCGACGGCCGCCTGCTGCGTTGTTTCCGCCGCCCGCCGTCCATCCGGATCCCGGATGAGCCGGCCCCACCACGCCCGCGTCGCCAACCCGGGCGCTGCCACGACAGTGAATAGACACAACCGTGGAACAGTGGACAAGGTGCGCGAGGACGTGGCCCCACGGGGCACCCGCGACTTCACCCCGGCGGGGGTGAACGAACGCTGAACGTAAGTTAGGCTAGGTTAAGTAGTGTAAGTGTACAGTGTCGCGTAGTTTAAGTTAGGCTAAGTGTACAGCGTTCTAGTAGGATTAAGATAGGTTAAGTGTACAGTGTTCACATAGGATTAAGATAGGTTAAGTGTACAGCCCCGCGTTAGAATAAGTTAGGTTAAGTGTAGCAAGCAAGGTCCCGTCCTGCCGAAGTAAAAGGACCGTCTCGCGCTCGCCGCCGCGACGTAAGGGGGGGTGTAACAGACCTGGCTGCGCCAGGCCTGTTCCGAGCCGAACACGGCCGACAGATACCGAGATCCGCCGGCACCCGCGAGCGCCCCGGCGCACAGTGGTTCGGATCGAGAAATTCAGTGACATTTTGTCGAAAAATGAACTTTCTCATATTGACATGTACAAAGTTTGTATTGCTTCGTAAATATCCATCTACCTCGAAAATAAAGAAATTAATAAAATATAATAAAAATTGTAATCGTGACGAACACTTAAAGTTGGACATTTTGAAAACAGCTTGTTTCGCAGAAAAAAGATGCTTATCTTTATCTCGATGCCCTGACCCACCTGTTTAATATTTTTTCTGTGTTCTTCTTTTAAAATGAACAGAATTCCTTTACGATAAGAATTTACACTGTCAATTAAAAATTAATTTAAATAATGTATAATATTAAAAATATAATGCACAGTGAAGGCACGGAAATTGTCAAAATTCCTCATGTTTAATACGGAATATCTTTTGAGTTCCAACTAGCACCGCATAATTACAAATTGTACAATGTTCAGTACACTTTTCCCTATATAGTTATGCACGATTTACTACCAACATCGTCCATCGACGCAAGTTATTAGTGATTAAAGTGTATCCATCGCTGCGTCGAGCGCCAAGATTGTGCGAGACGCGAAGAACCTCTTCGCGCGCGTGCGAGCGACTGTTTTCATTGTAGCGTACCTCAATTGTTTATTATATGCTGGAGATGAGGAGTCGATTGTTTTCTCATTTTTAGTTTGCATTCAGATGAAACAGAACCGTTGGAGAAAACACACAGTAAAGGATTTGTAAAAGACTCGTACAGTGTATATTTAGTGTGTATCGTATATATGTATATATTTAATCTGTATTTAGTTAAGTTATTTTTAATGCGTGTTATATATATTCATTTATTGTTTAATTAGAATAAGTTATGATTTATTTTACATTATATCATCTTTTATTTGGTTTATATTTGGTAAGTACAACAACGACTAAACACTTATTGCCTCAGTAATTTCGCATGTAACGGTTCATCTTTGCTATTCAGATATTAATTATCGAGCGTCGAGAATGGAAGCTTTTCGAAAACATCGAGACTTATTTATAAGATTAAAAAATTCGTCAAAGGACATGGGTGATTACTCATTCTTGCATAAAGAAATATGTGAACGAATTAATCTTTCTCCGGAACAATCAGAAGGATTAACGAAGAGTTTAAAAGTATTCACTAGTAAATTAAAACAGAAGTGGAGACAATCATATTATACACAAGTGAGATTCCTTCAACGTAATAAGTCATGGTTGGAAAAAGATTTTTCATATCTAAGTGCCATATTAGCAGAGATTCCGTCTTCAAGTTCGACAAATACCCCAATACAACGAAAATCGTCTACTGTAAACATATACAAAGGACGAAAGTTGCGACGAAACGGCGAAATCCGCGTTCCGTCGCGAGCTCGCACAACGGACCCTAGTGCGAGCCAATCCGCAACCGTCCCGAGCGCGAACCAATCACAGCGCGCCGCCGCTTCGCGAATATTTCGCGAGACGGCGCGCTCCTCGTAGTCCGCGCTTTCTCCATAAATACCGGAGCAAAACGCGTTTAGTTCGGAGTTGGCTTGGAGCTGCTCAACGGGGATCATCCCAAGCTCTTGGCCACTCGCAGCCGCGTGTGAACACGCATACTACGGCTTCTTCCGTGTGTGTGTGCGAACACGCTGGTGCTAGGTGGGACCCGTACTACGGCTTCTTCCGTGTGCGTGCGACACCAGTACCGCGAGGAGGTCTCGAGTGAGCAGACGGACGAGAGCAGTGTCTCCGGGCGCTACTGCTCGTCGCGCACTCCAGCTCTCTCCCCCCTCCCCGATTCCTTTCCGCCGATCCTGCGAAATTCGCTCACCGGTCCGCGACCAGGCGTCTCGTCACACTCGTGACAGTCCTCGTCGAATCGCAGCCGCGTTCGGAGCTCGTCTTGCACGAGCTACGACGTTGGTGACGGGGAGCTCGTTCTCTGGGAACGTCTGGGTGCGAGCGACCCCCACCGCGATCCGATTTGGGGGCGACGGGTGGGGCGTCCCGTCGGTCCGGAGTCGGAGTAGATTCGCGGCCACCGTGCGCTCGGCCATCAGCGAGGAAACACCAGTTCACTATTATCTCGCCGAGCCGCGGTGGTTCCCACCGACCAGCCGTAGATCCGGAATCCCGGGAATCCACCGAATCGGAGAAACGCCGTATTGCGATACCGCTCCGCGTTCCCGCCGTCACAGCGAATCCTGATCGCTCCGCGTTCCGCCGTAACAGCGAATCCTGATCGCTCCGCGTTCCCGCCGTAACAGCGAATCCTGATCGCTCCGCGTTCCCGTCGTAACAGCGAATCCTGATCGCTCCGCGTTCCGCCGTAAAATAGCGAGTCCCGATCGCTCCGTATTTCCGCCGTAAAAACGAATCCTGCTCGCTTCGCGTTACCGCCGTATAAGCGAATCCTGCTCGCTCCGCGTTACCGTCGTATTAGCGAATCCCGCTCGCTCCGCGTTTCGCCGTATTTTACCGCGCATATTAGGTTTAAGTTAATTTAAGATTAGGATAACGTGCCGTTTTTCTCGTGCTGCTTACAGCCAGCCGTCGTACCGGAGCCCGCCAGCCGGGAACCGTCATCACTACCCGGGGCAAGTCGCCGCCGGCAATAAAACGTATCTTTCTCTAAAAACAGCCTCCGTTTATTTCACCCGCTGTCCTCTCCGCCGACCCTGGCCGCTGAGCAAATCCAGGAGAGGACAGAATTCCTTCCTTTCGCGGTTAAACGCTCGCGTAGGAAAACGCAACCGTTACAAAGTTATATTCTCAATGCAGTAGCAGGGAAAGAATACGAAGATCTCGGTCTCTCATTCATAATTTTTCTCTCGATGAATTACTGAGTGCACTAAAGATGAAATTGCGAAAACAAGGCATGCGTCGGGAGTTACGCGTACTGCAATATTTATTTGACAGTAAAAACGACAAAAATATTGAAACTTTTTTAAAGAAAGGACACATGCTTCAACAGAAAACGTTTTCAGTAGAAAAAGCTTTAAGCATTTTCATTATGGCTGAACTCTCCAAATTTCAGTATATGACCATTAGAAATTCAGCCATAAAATGCAAGAACAATCTGTGGCCCTCTTATTATAAACTGTCGCAAGAAAAAATACAGTGCTTTCCAGCAAAGAGTAGTACGAAGATTACTGAAACATATGCACAAGTCGAATTACAAGGCTTGTTAGACCATACAATTTCCCGCATATTGAAGAGTTTAGATACATTGCCAAATAATAATCAACTAATTCTCATATGCAAATGGGGTTGCGATGGTGCTTCAAGCCAGCAAAGATATAAACAAGTATATCATGCAGACCATAATACGGATGAAGAAATATAACAAATATATAATAATAACGGGACTAGTATAGTCCCGTTAAAGTTATATAACAAATTAACTTCAGAAATCCTTTGGGAAAATCCGCGACCATCATCTCCTTGGTTTTGCCGGCCAATAAAATTCGAATTTGTTAAAGAGTCTCAAATAATTATAGAGCAAGAAACTAATAGAATAAATAATGAAATTCGAAATTTGAAGTCGTTTGAAATAAATAATACATCTATCGAATATACCATGCTATTTACAATGGTAGATAATAAAATTTGCAATGCGATTACGAGTACGAAATCCTCTATGCGTTGTTATATATGCGATGCAAAACCAACGGAGATGAATGATTTAGAATTTGTAAAATCAAAACCCACTAATAATAATAATTATTCTTTTGGAATTTCTTCGCTGCATGCTTGGATAAGATGCTTTGAATGGATATTGCATGTATCGTATAATATACCCTTTCAAAAATGGAGTGCTAATACACCCGATTTAAAAAACATTCGAAGCGAAAGAAAAAAGAAGATACAAGAACAATTTAAAGAAAAATTGGGACTAGTTGTCGACTACGTAAAACAAGGATGGGGCTCATCAAACGATGGGAATACGGCAAGAAGGTTTTTTCAGAATGCTGAAATTTCCGCGGAAATAACGGAAATTGACGTTGCTTTAATTAAAAGGCTGCATGTCATCTTGCAAGTTATTTCGTCCCCATACGAAATAAATGTTACCAAATTCGGAGAATATACGCTACAAACAGCAAAATATTATGTGCAACGTTATGGATGGTATTACATGCCTGCCTCCATGCACAAGATATTAATCCACGGCAAGGATATCGTGCAAAATGCTTTGCTACCGATTGGACAGCTTTCTGAGGAGGCACAAGAAACGAAGCACAAAGATTTTAAGAAATTTAGGAGCAGGAACACAAGAAAAAATTCCAGAATCAACACAAACGAGGATTTACTTAATAGATTGCTCCTAACTTCCGATCCCTATATATCGACAATAAGAGTAAAATCACAAAATAAAAAGAAAAAGCCGCTAGATGAAGTTGCTGCAGAATTGATACTTATATAGATTTAAGTAAATCAGCCAGTACAGTAAGTAAAATGTTATTAAAAATAATTAAACAAACACTAAACATATTAAATTATTTATCATTAAAAAGTGACTATTTTTTCATATTTTTCAGTGAAAGTTTCATCCCAATAACTTTTACGATTCAAAAGCTGTGACAAAGTGTCACAGAATTTCTCGATACGGATTAAAAAATTTTAATTATAAATTATTAGAAAAAATAGTTTGTGAACTTATATGTAAACAATTTTGTTTTCAATAACAAAGTATCAATGAATATTAATTAATAAATATTGTTTAACAAATGCAAAAAATATTTAATTATCTATAATTAAAAGTGACTATTTTTTAAATATTTTTAGTGAAAATTTCATTGCAATATCTCTAATGGTTCAAAAGTTATAACAAAATGTCACTGAATTTCTCGATCCGGACCACTGTGCGGCGATCCCCGCACCACCGAACCGATCTTGGCGGGAATCGGAACCCGCCATGATGAAATACCGTCGCGCCGGATACAGGACGACGCCGGAAAAGTCGGCCGCGAACCGTACCGCACCGCACCCCCTCGCCTAGAAGACGAGAGAGACGAGCCGGAAAACGGCCTCTTTGGCTTTCCGCCACGCTCGCGAAAAGACGTACGTTCCGATCCGATTTCTAGCCGCCGATACCGACCGCCCGATCACGACCGGAATCGTCCTTTTGCGACGCCGAGAAGCCGCCCGCTGAATACGACTCGCGAGAGTGTATTTATACCCGCGAAATTGTAAGCGCGAGTGTGCCGAATTTTTCCGCGACCCGCGAACCCCGAATACGCCGCTGCGTACTGGACCACCTGGAGGGCCGACCCGAACGCCGAGCGATCGAGACCCGAATCGCGACCGCCGACCACCGAAACGCGAAGCCGGGACAGTGACGAACATTTTGAATACTCGTGTCGTTAATCACCCGTGCTCGACCGTCCGCGTCCCGCCGTAACCCTCGCGTTATCCCGCGCGAACCCTGGCACGGCGAGCCAAATCCGGCCGCGAGGAACCCGTTGTATCGAGATCCGCCGGGAAACGGACTCGTTACATCTTTCATAAACTTTATATTTTAATATAGACTTCATCGATATCATATTTCGAGTAAAATCATTATATCCTAACATTTACTACAGACTCTAAAAACCATTCATTTTAACACTTCAAATATTAATTAGTTTCGGTTAATTTTACAGATTCATCACAGGAAATCCTAAACATGGATTTGACACTTAACATCAAGCGCACATAACCCGAAATTAATTACGAGTTGGCCGCATTTCCATCACTGTCTAAAATTAGTGTGCGCATTTCTATTTGCTCGCAATTCGCTTGTGTCCAGTTTTATCTGTGCGCAATAAATATGTTTCCAATTCTATTTGTGCGCAATTGAGATGTGTCCGATTTTTCGTGTGCGCAATTGAAACGTTTCCGATTCTTCTTGTGTCCAATCATACTGTGTCCAAAAGATATGTGCGCAATGTGTACGTGCGCAATCGTATTGTGCGCAACTGAGCGCCTCCCCGAGAGGGGCACTCCCGGAGTAAGCGCCGGGGGTGGTTCGGGTGAGGGCACTCAGACACTAGCGAGCCCCTCGGGGATACCTGCCCGCCCCCAGAGTGCTAGGGGACGAGGGGGAAGGGAGGAAGGTGGACGAATGGAGAGAGAATGTGAGTGGAAGAAGTATGTGAGAAGTTGGAATGAATGAAGGAAAAATTTAAAAAAGGAGTAAATGAGGAGCAACCGTAAGAGGGGGTCCATAAGGTTAGGGAAGGGTGTGTGAGAGTGTGTGCGTAAGAAAGGGGGAAAGGGAAATACGGCAAGCGGCGGCGAACAGCGAGTCCGAGTGAGCGAACGATGGCGAGCGGCGAGTGAGAGAGTACAGGGCGGAGGACGCAGATAGGGAGACAGGGAGTAGAGATAAGGTACAGTTAAGGATTAGGTTAAGGAAGGAATGGAAAATGGATTTGTAACCCTAAGGGGAAAAATAAAGAGTACTACATATTGTGACGTTGCACAAACCCCGCCGCCCTTAAGCGTCCCTAACAACCGAACGAAGGGACCGGACTGCCGTAAAACAAGTTGTCGCGAATAGAACCACGGCTCGATAGGTTAGGAAGCGCTCCCCGAGGAACTCCCGAATTGACAGGAAACTCGTACTTTCACCCTTTCGCGCACGCCGAGCCCGGCAAGTTTCAGGTACGCGAACGGCACCCCGGTATCCAGCCGACCTGAAGAAAGGGCACAGCGCTTCGCGGGACCACCTACGCCAAACCATGGCCATTACGCAAATCCGGTGCACCGGTAATAACGAGGAATGGGCGACGCCACACACGGGCCAGACAACCCGGAGGTGACGAAGCGGGACGAAGGCCCCTGTCGACCATCCGACAACCTATTTCGCGGTCCTGCCGTCGCCTCACCTAGCCAATTGCAAGGGGCCTCGGCGAGGGTGGTGTAGGCGCCCCCCCCTCTCCATACCGGGGTAGGTCACCGATCTGCCCCGCGTTTCAATTTCGGAATGATTTTCGCGTAAGGTCTGGGGTCCAAGGACCCGACGTAGGCACGATCCTGCGAGTTTCGAATTTCGCGCCAGACGCGCGCCCTATTAGAGGAAAAGCCGGACTACGGCAAGGAGTGGGGATGCGAGGACCCTGCCGTAACGCGAACGGACTAGGCCGAATTACTGTCGCGGTGACTTCCGAATGGTAGCATACCGAACTAGAATCTATCGAATTCGCCCGGACCGCGGTGTTGCATAAGTACCGAAATCCGTCCGCATATAGTACACGCGACGTGCGTGTCGTCATAATCCCGAGCTACCGCGGGACCTCAGCCCTGCTACCGTTTCGAGGCAGGAGCCAAATTATCGAAGGACGATCCCGAATGAGACGGGCAATAGCGCGACAGACGGCAGAAATTACCGGCAGGAACGGTGAGTCCCCTAAGTGACCGTTTTCGTGTATTTGTCGCGAGTTGGTTCGCCAGGCTCTGTCGGGGAACCGACGAGGTCGGCCGACGACGATTCCGTGCCCTCGCGGCAACGCGAGCTCGCGGATCGCCCGTCGGACGCGTAATATCGCGTCTCGTTCCCCGAGTTTTCGCGCGCCGAGGCGCTTCTCGCCTCGGACATTCCGCTAGTACCGAATTCACCGGTACCTTGAGCCTCGGCAGCGAGTTCCCGGGAAAATATCGTGCGGAAGTCTTCCTCGGAGGAGCTGTCGCCGTTACCGTTTGCAACCATCTGTTTGTTACATTACATTTCGCGTCATTCCTATCGAGCCGCCGCGTAGTCTATCGCGAAGTTTTCGCCGAGCGTTCGCCGTCCGTCGGAACCGAAACCGCGCCGCGACAGTCATACCGTGATCGCGCCGACCACCTGCGTGCCGCGAATCCCTCGTTTCGGCGAGGGGCTATTCTCGTGCCGATCTACCGCACCCCCGCGGCGTATTTTACCGATCGACAACAGCGCGTTGCGAACCCTCCACCTTACCGCAAACTTTGTACAAAGAGCGCGGGCTCTCGGGTGCGGCCACGTGGCCGCGGCTTTGTAAAAACCGACGCCAATAAAATTGTAGAGCCCAGCCCGACTATCGATCTTTTCACCTGCGCGATCCGCCCTGCCGTGAGGGCTGTCCTCGCTTCCTTCCGTGTCCGAACCCCCGACCCTTTTCGCGCCTCTCGACATTCTCGCGGTTCCCGAAGGTTCACCTTCCGCCCTCAGCTTCGGCTAAGGGCGGACTTCGTCCATGTTTCACGTGGCACCCTTCCGGTGCCTGGCGCCCGAGCAGCAGGCTCTTTCCGATTTCCGAGAACCTTCGAGAATCGGTTAGTACCGGGAGGACCGCGTATTCACGGCCGTACGCGGCCCGGCCTCTGAGCCCATAAATTCCCGGAGTGGACCCCGCCCCCGCCTTCCCACGCGGCGAGTGGAGGTCCACGTTACAATATGCACTAGACCGACGGACGGACTAGAGTCATCTTCTGATGAGAAGAAATTTAATTTAGATGGCCCAGACGGATGTTCCTGATACGATTCGCTACGATGACGCTTCGTGGACAGACGTCTATTATTTTACATTGGTTGCAGCAGCGAAGCGTACAGCAAGCGACACTTTGTCGCGTACGCGTCTCTGAAGCGACGCATCGTTGGCAGAATGAAATCGTGTTTCATACGCGACGCGTCGTGGACGAACGGCCTACCTCCTCAGTTTGCCGCGTATACGAGGCGAGGGCAACGTAGTCGGTTTGACTAAACTATTTCCGAGTCAGTTTGACTATTCCGCCGCGTACCGGTTTTCGCCGGACCCTTCGAGATCCGCGTGCTTACGAGACCGCTCCCAGATGTAGAGTGATCTAGTTTCGTCGCGCATCGACCTTCTTCGATCCGTATCGCGTGGGGATCGATGCGTGCGTATTCCAATCAATGAAGGATCTCGCGGTCCTTCCGGGAATACCCGAATGATTTTGGGACCGTGCCTAATTCTCATGTTCGATCTGCTCAGGACCGAACAATTTCATTCTATTCAACGGGTGTTAAAAAGTAAATGGATGCAAACAAAGAGATCAAATTTTTAATAAATAAAAAAAGTTTATTTTACTCGAAATACAAGTGATCAGTGCATGAACATAAGTCAAGATTACATTAAAAAGCTGTGTTCAAAACTCCAGGGGCGGCGGAAAACCAAGTTTCGCACCGCGGCGAATCTATTTCGGGCAATAACCCGATAATCCAACGTTTTTGCAGAAGGCACCGGCGACGTGTAAGAACGACCGCGTGTCGGAGTTTTTGCACCTCGCCGGTAAACTTAGTCGTCTTCGCGCGATAACACACCGAGTGAACGACCACGAGTGTAAACCTCGCGATACTGATTCCTCGTTTGAATGCGCAGTGTGTGTGTTGTGTGGGCCATCGGTTCTATTTTCCAAATCCGCTGTATATACCCTTTGTCTCGATCGCAGCACCGGCGCTGCTTCGTCCTTTACTATTTCGAAAATCTCACTCTTCCCGCCAGACACCGACGGCCGAGCATAGTATAAATAGGCCTGCGTGCCCGAGAGGGGCATTTTGCGAAAACCTTCTATGTCGACTGATCACGTTGATTATATTCTCTCTTCCGCGGGCGTCGCGACTATTGTATTCGATACCTATCGACGTCTCGTCGCATATTGTTCATTTCTGTATTCTTCTCTTTTAATATAGTTAAGAGTTCTGTTACATTCTCACTCTCAATCTTTCCTCGCATCACCCTTTCCAATCTCATTCGCCTTCCTTCATTCTCTATCACCTGTTTCTGAGACATTCCGTGCCTCATCCACCAAGGCTAGAGTCTTCAACATTTTTGGTCCTTCGAACCGGATTTCTTTCCTCTCAAACCGAAACGCCATGGACGCACTCGTGGGTCCCGAACACGTCCTTTGCGGACGCATCTCACGGACGGTCGACAACCTCAAGAAGTTGGGCAAGGCCAACATGACGCAGTTCCGGCGCAATTCCAGGCACAGGACGCTCAAATCATGACTGCAGCCACCGCCGAAGATCGGAAGGGCGACTACTTCGCCTTCGACCTATACGAGTAAGCAGAGAGAGAGAGTGTGCTGCGTGCAGTGAGGGCAGTTGCTGGCCATGTTGGACGACTTCGAGCAGGCTCCACCCACGTCAGCGCCCAGACCACGGTCGTCCCTGCCATATATCACACTGCCCACCTTGTCTGGGCAGTTTACCGAGTGGAAGCGGTTCAGAGACCTGTTCACGTCCCTGGTCATCGACGATGAGACCTGGACGGATGCAAAGCGCTTCCACTACCTCTCTGCGAGCCTCTCTGGGGAAGCCGTGAAACGGATCCAACGAATCCCAACCAACGCCACCAACTTCTCACAAGTCTGGGAACTGCTGAAACATCGGTACCAGAATCGCAGTCTCCTGGTCGCCGCCCAGTTCGACGCCCTGTACAGCATCAAGCCGTACACCGCCCACAACACAACTAAGCTTGTTGTTGAGGCCCTCCTCAACACCACGTGGAACGTGGCGGCGGTGTTGTACAGCCTGGGTGTCACCGTCAACGACCAGTCGCACTGGATCGTCCACCACACCGTACGACGACTGGACAAGCACACCCTGAAGGAGTGGGAGATGTCGTTAGGGAGCAGCGTCGAACCGCCAGCATTTTCAGACCTCCTCGAATTTCTCGAGACGACCATCCGGACCCTCGAGACCTTTGAGTTCAGTTTGAAACACCGAGGAGGTCACGATGTAACCTGTGCCAGGAAAATCCCATTCTCTGTTTTTGTAGCGCCTTTAGAGTTCTGGACCAAACAGCACGCCTGCAGATGGCTTCGACCCGCCAGTGGTGCATACACTGCCTTGAACCATACGATGTCACAGCCTGCCCCACCGTCACGCGGCGTCAACGGTGCGCCCAGAAGCTCCACACGATACTGCCCTTGGCCACGAAGGGATGCTACGCATCCACGGAGGCGATCCCCGTCCTCCTCGCCACCGCTTTCGTCGTTGTGACTGCAAGGGACCGAACCATCATCGCTCTGTCCAAGGTATGCGACTCCCACGCACGTCGTGCTCTCGATCGGTCCTCGGCGCAGGAGCCAAGGTAACGGCGACAACCCGAGGGAAAGTCGTCATGACTCTGTCATCCACCACACCCTCCTGCAGACAGTCGTGCCAGATGGAGGCGCTGGTGCTGCCCCACCTAACGGTCTACCAACCCTGCCATGCCACCCTCTTGTCCCGCTGGCCACACGTCACAGACGTCCCCCTCGTCGACCCAAGAGTCACCTGAGACACTTCAATCGAGTTGCTGTTGGGAGCGGACGTGTATCCGCAAATAATGCTGGAAGGCATTCGCCGCGACGGCCAGTACGCTCCAGTCACCCAGGAGACAATATTTGGCTAGATTCTGTCGGGACAAACTGCGCGACGCGCATATCCCCCCCCCCCCCCGAGCCGTTTCCCAGTGCGACGGCCCTGGGAGCCGAAGGTGGCAACAGCACTGGACCGCCAACGAGGAAACTTGCGAGCAGACGCTTCAGCGGACACACTACCGACAGCCAGACGGAAGGTGGCAAAATTATTCGACCTCCTAGAAAGGTTGGAGCTATTCTTCCTTCGGGGGAATAATTTGACAACGATTGTGGCCAAAGCAACTGGAGTGGGGCAAGAAACTTCCACCCACTACCGCAGAGACTGGAACGAAGCTGACGCCAACGCGGCCGTCCGATTCCCCTCACGCCGCGCCATGGAGTCATATTCGTCGATAGCCGAAGGTGGGCGGAATGTTCAAAACTCCAGGGACGGCGGTGTGTCTGTTTTAATATAGTTAAGAGTTCTGTTACATTCTCGCTCTCAGTCTTTGCTCACATCACTCTTTTCAATCTCATTCACCTTTCTTCATTCTCTATCACCAGTTTCCGAGACACTCTGTGCCTCATCCACCACGGCTAGAGTCTTCAACAAGCTGATATCTTTTTCATTTTTTATTATCTTGAACAAAACAAATATGAAAGTGATTAGGGTGATTTTCCACTACACAAGACAAACTGCAGTGCTACTTAGGAGATGGAATTATTAAAGAAAAACAATACAAAATTTATGCGTCCATTTTCACATAAACTTTCGACTTTGAAAAAACTTTAATGCCTTCTTCTAATTTATTTAGTTGTTTTTCTATTTCCGCTTTTCGTTGTTGCGCCCTAAGTGTATCAGATTTTATAGGCATCAAATTCAATTCATTTACATAATCTTGATAACCTGGAACATTTTTAAAAAGGCGCAGTAAATATTACCCTTATATAAAGGAAAGTATATTTGTATAGTATTTTATATTGTATAGTACTTTTCTTTAGTATATGTAACGTTTCCTTGCGTTCACTTTCTTGTAAAGGAACATGCCCATATGGGCAATCAGGATCTACTGCTTCTGCTTTAGCCTTCTCTTCCCTTTTCTGAGCTTCCTTCCTCTCTCGGATATACCTAACAAATAAAATATTTTTCAAAACTAAAATGAGATACTTACTGCTTTCCAAATTATTAAGAATTATTTCGAAGCTCAGAGACATAATACAAAATCTTTAATACGGATTTGATAAAAATTTTGTCAGTAAATGTGGAATATAAGATTTTTTAAATGTCATACTTAGGAACTACACCCTTTTTATAATTGGATGGAGGAGTGCTCTTTTTATTATAGTTGCTATTGCTATTTTTATCTACTCGGCCTTTGTTATTTACGAATGTACTTTCCTTATTTAAGTTAATATTTAATTCTTCTTTAGTCGAAGGTAATTCAGAGATTTCTTGTGGTTGATTGGGTGATGAATTTGTTGTATCTCTTAGAATATTATCACTCTGTGTACTCGTTTCATTTTCATTTCTTGATTCATTGCTATTTAGACATTTCTTTGAAGGATATCTACAGTGAAGATTTCATTAACTTTAGATATGAAAAGTTAAAATGTTCTTAACAGTATAAGCATAAGTACCTTATAATTCCGTCAGAATACAAGTTATCTATTTGGTCTGTATCTAATGTTTGAGTACCTTGATTCACAAGTTTAGTTTGTAATTTTGTATGTTTATCATTACGGATATCTTTAGTTGATTTGCATAACAATGCAGGATCCGATGAAACATTTTCGTGCACCCTCCCGACAGATTTATGTAAATTTTTGCACTCCTTTCTTTTTTGCTTCGTCGACGATTTATTACAAGTAGCTGAATTAGACATCTTTTTTGCAGTAATAGTATTTTTGTTCATTACCGGCATACTAGATTTCCTACATAATTTTTCTTGGTTTCCTCCACACTGTTTGCTTATCCTGTTATGTGAATTTAAGTTTATATTGTGATCTTCGAGTTGCATTGTACTGTGATTTGGAATTAGTTTTGGCGCAACATTTTTATATTTATTATTAATTTTCTTTCGTTCTTCGAATCGTGAATTATGTGTTTCTTCTAATTCTTTCATGTGCAAATTTTGTTCCATGTAACGAAGATTTTTCACATTTTCGTATATAAAGTTTTTTCGCGTTACTGGCTCTATTAAAATATTATCTTGATTATTAAAAGCAGTTTGTCCAGATGTACGAATAATAATGTAAAATTAATAGTATTAATAATTACGGATTACATTATACGTATACGAGGAAATATACAGGCTATGTAGCATGAAAGTATAAATGTGATGGTTGTGTAAGAACTGTTGTACAGATTGTACAAATATGTGTGAAAACTACCACAGCATGATTCTACACCTTCTACACTGTCATAATTTTCTTAAAAGATCAATTGAATTGTCACCTATGGCTCCTTTGACAAGTTTGGTATGCGTGGTGAGTAAAACACAGTACTAGCAAACCAAAATTTGATCTTAAAATTCGGGGTTTAGGACAATTGGGCACGCACATTTTTCATTAAATGTTCACTACTTCGAAACTGTAGCATCATGTTGTGGAATTCTTTACACATCCTGTACATTACTTGTGACAATAAAGCAATAGAGTTAAGAAATGTGCTTGTTTAAATGCTATTCATTTTTTTTTTAGCAGAACCCATGATGAATAAATATTTTTATAGTTACTAGAGACTTGATAACTACATGGCACCTGTGAGATTAACACTGTATAACAACACCAGACTTTATCACTATCCAGAAGGACATCATACAACAACTAAGTGGGGAATCTTGTGCAAAATTAAATTTTTGAGCATTTCTTTTTTTTTTGTTTGTTTAATTAAATCGATAGGCTCAAGAATACGATAAAAAAGTTAGAAAGTGATCAGAGATGTTCTTGTACGTTATTTTCAAAATAAAGTTAACGGTTGTATTGGGCGGAGCCGCTCACGTAGTCGGGCTCTTGTTGGAAAGGCTCGTGCTTCTCCAAAAGAAGAAAAACGGCTGTAGTACAACTTTTTGAGGAAGAGGAAGATCTGTTCTATGGCCCTGAAATCGGAGATTAGCAAAAAACCGCGGTAAATTAATAATGAATTAAGATTTTCTCACGATATACAAACACGTAACGTGTTTTTCACGTTAGTCAAACTTTAAACGCATTTTTCTCGTAACGCAACATTTCGCACACCGTGCAACATAGCTCAAGAACTGATTACTCGATCTTTATGAAACTTGGTATTGTCACGTCCGGTGGTTCGACCGCTCAAGAATTAAACGAATAAAACTTCAGATAAAGAATTATTGTGAACTATTGTTCAAACCCAATGATGTCACGCGAGGAGAAGAAAATAAATAAGATTAAGATAGGCGTTAAAATTCTAGGAAGTTAGATGGCGAACAAAATAATTTCAATTTATCCTGCTGCGAGAGAGACAGCAAAGATCGGTATCACCCTGAAAAATAAACAGAAAGGGTGTCCAGTTACACTAATTGTAAGTTCCAAGAAGGCACACTGATGCTATGGTAAGAGTGACGCACATTAGATAGAAAAATTAGAGGATTAAATCAACATCCTATTGAAACAATGGACTGTCCATCCTATAAAAGGGAACCAATACTTCAAAGATCAATCATTCTGTCATAAAGTTCGGTCCAGACCAGTCCGTTATAGAATTTTGTTCGATTAAGTTCGCTACGACAGTTTTAATAAAGTTCAATGTAGATTCAGTTAAGTTATAATAAGTGGTGAATTGCGATTTGCGGAATCTGCGACCTGCGGCAACTGCGGCTAGCGGTATTTGCGACCTGCAGGAATTACGATTTGCAAAATCTGCGACTTGTGGACTTGCGGCGTCCACTACTAGCGAAGCGATCCTTAAACCCAACAACTCGGTAAATTAACATTATTGTTATAAAGCGAAATATTTGTAAGCTATCTAGTTTATGCGCTAACTACATATAATCTCTATTAGTGAAATCATATTTAAAATATCTGATTAGGCACCTAATTTTGAATAAATCAATAATTTCGTTGTTTTTTGAAAATAAGAATACAAGTTATTTAAACAATCCTCAATTTCCCGAACCGTAGCCGGTGAATGCAGGTAGGTTCAAAACTGCGACCTGTCTCATAAAAATCATAATCCGTCCTACCTGGGACGTAACAGTATATATATTCTATTATATAAATAATTGGCCACAACATGACGAGCTCCAATTTTTTAATTTTTTATTTAAAACATTGTTATTAACAGAAAATTGATTTTTTTTCAAGACTTCGCCATTTTTGCAATTTTGAAAATTTTAATAAAAGAAGAATGTCATGTTGTGCGCATTTGCATAAACTAACGATTCCATTTTGATTTATTTGTTTCATTCATTTTTTTTGTTTCAGATCATTTTTGTGTACTGTACGCTGTACGGCGCATTTCCAGGATACCATTTTCAAGCCTCCATTGCACCATTGATATTAACGATTCAAAGCCTATAGCCGGTTTTGGGGGTCAAATCTGCCCTGGAAGGGATTTTATTCCAATTTGCGCCATTCGATAGCCTACCAAAAAAGATACCTTTCAGCCAAGTTTTAGCCCTATAGCTCATCTGTAAGGGTAGTTATAGAGGAAAAACGAAAATCCAGTTTTTGGCCCATTTTCCCCATTTAATGACAATTTAAAATTATGAAAAAAATCTGACACATTTCGGACACCAAACCACATACTTTAAGTCGTTTTCAGATTTTTCGGTTGCAAACTCTGGCTGTAAAAATCGAAAAACACGAAAAAAATCGAAAAAATGCAGATTTCATATGGAAATCTAAGAGTGACAACAACAGAATTAATTTAGCAATAAGATATTGTCCTAAGTATTATGCTCAATTTTTTTCAAATTCCTGCGATTGGTGCGTCATAGTAGGAAAAAATAAAAACCACCTTTTTTCGGCGTTTTTTCCGTGAAAAACTAAGTTATAATTATCGTAAAAATATATTATGTAATATTAAACATCCCTAAGTTCAGAGAAACATCGTCCAGACTTAAAAAATTGCGTAATACAAAAAACGACAATTATACTACGCAGGATATATCCCAATATTTCGAAGGTATTTTCAACGGCGCTGGTTGGTGCAGTAGCTTTGGTCTCCGACTGCGGAACTGCTGAAGACTTTTTGGACCAGGTTGGCAACCCGCCCCGGTCCAATTTTTTTTTTCTTTAATCAGAGGTTTTTCGATTTCTAACCGTATGATTGTTGTTACGCTGTTGTAAAAACATTTTTTAACTATGTTTAAACTATTTTTTAATAATTTTCCGGAAAAATATTTTTGGAGTACTTTCGGCCTTTAGTCATCTACGGGCTGTATTACTTATCTACTTAACATTTTTTTACATGGAATAAGGGATTGATTATTTTTGTGACAGAAAATATATACATGAAGTATTATTAGGAATACTTATCTGTAATAATTATAGGTGGATTTGTGTGCAGTGGAATCATGTATGGCGTTTTGAGTCTTCGTCGCTATTGTAACGCCCTAAAAATCCCCGAGCTATACCAGATCATATTCCATTCGACACCACAGCATTTCCCGAGTCATTTGCACAAGTCAGCATTCCCCGAGCATTCACCTCGACACCACAGCATTTCTCGATACACGCGTACGCAACAGCATTAGTCAAATCACATCCGCCTGGTTTCGAAAGCCCCCAAAAAATGCATTACTAATCAAGAAGGTCAAGCTATAAGTATGGGAACATTCCCAGGGCAGTCAATCTTGGCTGAACCTCCGTTTTGTAACTCTGTCTTAAATACACTTATACTTTTTGTCAGTAAAGAACGGGATAAAGAGCTGGGTAACTCCCACTCTCCTTTTTTCAAGTATTTTTACCCAGTTTACGTCACACTATCTTCGTCAATTGTCGGTGTTATTTCGTCGTTATTGAAAATTCTAGTGAGCAACTCTGCTGACCGAACTATGTCTGTGTCGTATCGAGCATAAGATAAATAATGAATGATAGCAGCTACATGTGAGCAACGTCCAATAGTGCGATTACCATTGGTACATTCACAACAATACCGTTTTATACCGGAATGACCAGTTGAGTTTGGTATACAATCTATGTAGCATTTGTACGTTTTGCGATTGATATGTCGCGATTTTAATTCGAATTTTACAATATTATTATTTTCTATCATATTAAATAACGGACATTAATTTTATTATCGTGTTCATCCATTATCTCGGCCAAATACGAAACAGCTTGGGATAATTGGTATGATCCCGTGAAAAGTATCTTCAAATCGTCTTCTGTCATTTCCGGAAAATCAAAAATATCGGTGGAAGCCATGTTTTTAAACGGCGTTTTTCTGCGACAGCTGCCCGTTGCTTGTAAAAGATATAATAAAAAACAGCAAAGACTATTGGAACACCTGAATAAAGCAATGTCCACGGCTCGATTGTTTCAGTTAAATGCCCAAAGTTCTGAATCAAAAATGTCCTTCCTCAGGAATTTTTCCAGACAACAATGGTTATAGTTGTCCGAAGCATAAACCTCGTTTTCATAATATCCCTAATAATATTTTTACTTGACAGAAACATATACAACAATACCTCCCGACCCCAATATAACACTAGATTTATTATTAACAACAAGTAATGTGCCGACTAAAGATAAAAGATTTAATAGGCAAGTCGATGCACTTAATCCATGTAAAAAAATGTTAAGTAGATAAGTAATACAGCCCGTAGATGACTAAAGGCCGAAAGTACTCCAAAAATATTTTTCCGGAAAATTATTAAAAAATAGTTTAAACATAGTTAAAAAATGTTTTTACAACAGCGTAACAACAATCATACGGTTAGAAATCGAAAAACCTCTGATTAAAGAAAAAAAAAATTGGACCGGGGCGGGTTGCCAACCTGGTCCAAAAAGTCTTCAGCAGTTCCGCAGTCGGAGACCAAAGCTACTGCACCAACCAGCGCCGTTGAAAATACCTTCGAAATATTGGGATATATCCTGCGTAGTATAATTGTCGTTTTTTGTATTACGCAATTTTTTAAGTCTGGACGATGTTTCTCTGAACTTAGGGATGTTTAATATTACATAATATATTTTTACGATAATTATAACTTAGTTTTTCACGGAAAAAACGCCGAAAAAAGGTGGTTTTTATTTTTTCCTACTATGACGCACCAATCGCAGGAATTTGAAAAAAATTGAGCATAATACTTAGGACAATATCTTATTGCTAAATTAATTCTGTTGTTGTCACTCTTAGATTTCCATATGAAATCTGCATTTTTTCGATTTTTTTCGTGTTTTTCGATTTTTACAGCCAGAGTTTGAAACCGAAAAATCTGAAAACGACTCAAAGTATGTGGTTTGGTGTCCGAAATGTGTCAGATTTTTTTCATAATTTTAAATTGTCATTAAATGGGGAAAATGGGCCAAAAACTGGATTTTCGTTTTTCCTCTATAACTACCCTTACAGATGAGCTATAGGGCTAAAACTTGGCTGAAAGGTATCTTTTTTGGTAGGCTATCGAATGGCGCAAATTAGAATAAAATCCCTTCCAGGGCACATTTGACCCCCAAAACCGGCTATAGCCTTTATAAAAAATATATTTGCTTACATTATAACATTAATAAATGATACCCCAATCTTCCATTAATCTACGCATTACATTTTTCAAAAAAAAATTCTTGAAAAAGAGGCAATTTCCACAAGGTTCCCCGCTTAATGCATACTTCTTCATATTTTTTGGTGTTTGAAAGATTTTTATATCTAATATTTGTTAAATTCAATATGCATATCACATTTTCGCTACAAAAGGGACATAACTGAAGAAACGCAATCTTCGAATTATCACTATAAAAATGTTGTAGAGACATTCCTTGACCAATTATGAAAATTCCATTTATTTATCTACATAACTTGATAAACAGACGACGTCCAGTTTGAAAAAATATAAATGAAGATAAAATACATTTGAATCTGTTGCTAGACTGCTTATGGATCACAAAATGAAGCTGTGCATGCAACAAATATTTTAACAATATTTTTATCATATTTTGATGAAAATTTTATGAATCATAAGCATAAACAATCGTCAATATCTTGCAACATATTAAGTATACCATACAGTAGTACATTTTCGTAAACAAAAGATCGAACTCTATAAGTGTGCAAAGTTTCAACTAAATCGAAGTCCCGCAGATCGTGTACTTTCCTTGTGAACCGAATGTATTGGGCGTCGGGCCACCCGAATGTCATTGTGGGCTGCGAGTGTTGACGCAGATCGAGCCATAGCCGACACTAAAAATGTTTGGAGGTTGACCTCGCGAGTTTTTCGGAATTGCAGGGCCTGACGGATTTGCCCCCACCATTGGGGCGGTGGATTTGGGGGCCCGGGGTGCGAGCTGACTCGAGCCCCCGGGGGGGAGCATGGCTGCCCCCGTGAAGGGGCGGCACCCCCCGGGTTAATTTCCCGGTATGGGGGGGGCGGTCCGTCACTCCCCTAGGGGAGGGAGATCCGTAGGGGTTTTGGGTAGGAAGGGTCGGGGCGTGCCGGATCGCGCCTCCGACGGCCCTTCCTTCCGGTGGCGGCGTCTTCTTGCCTCGGCCGGGGCTGGTTCCTTCGGGATACCGGCTCCGATCGGGGCACGAAGACTCCGGGAGCTGTGGGTGGACCGAGCTGGGGCTCGGGAAGCCCAATCCGAAGGCTCCAGGGATGAGGACACCGGGCGGGTCCCTCCGCCCGGGGTCTAATAGTGTAGGCAATGGGGGAAGCTAACCCCCTCCCTCGGGGTATGATGTTAGCTGGGAGGTGTCCTGTTGAGTACTCGCGTGATCCAGGCACCTCCCCTGTAGCTTAGGTGGGCGTGAGGTTTTAGTGAGTAGTCTCCAGGGGGTCCCCCCTCCCCTGGGGATAGTCCCACATAACCCCGGCTTCCCCCAGGGAGCCGAGGGATGCGAAAAGAATTTCCTCACGATAAAAAAAGCGCCCCTAACGTCTTCCGGGCTGCGCGAAACGTGTCTAGACTCTGGTCACGGCAAGTATAGGATTGCTGCAACAAGCCGAACTTATAATGTGCCCGAGTCCACAATCAGGGCACGTGTGCAGGGCAGATATTGTAATAAAAAACCAGGTCCTAATACGGTTTTGTCTGAAGAGGAAGAAGGCTGCCTTGTCAAATAGATTTTTCATTGCGGTGACCAAGGTTTTCCAATAACGAAAGAACAATTGCTATAAAGTGTGCAGTTGCTTGTGGTCGAATTGAAACGACGAAATCCTTTCACTAATGGTGTGCCAGGTCGGCATTGACATGAAGGATTTTTAAGAAGGCATACTTCTTTAAGAAGGCAAATCTAGACGATTATGAGGAAATGTTACTCTCAGCCGTGCAAGAGTGTCTGAGATCAGCACTAGAGAGTGGTTTGAGGAGATTAAGCAATATTTAGAATCTACGGACCTTCTGAATATTGACAGTAGCAGAATATTTCACTACGATGAGACAGGAGTACCTCTCAATCCTAAAAACTCAGGCCTTTGTTCAAAAAGGCACAAAAAATGTGTATAACATTCTTGGTAACAATGCAAAAGAAAATGTCACAGTACTTGTTACAGCAAATGCTGCAGGTCAGCTTGCACTACCTTTAATGCTATTTAGTGGTCAGAGGATGCCAACTCAAGCGGAACAGTTTATGCCTAGTGGTGTCAGTGCAGGTGCTCCTGATAATAGCTGGATGACAGCCAAAAAATTGATGAATATGTGGCTAATGTTCTACTTCCTTGGCTATTGAACAATAATATAGTGTTCCCCATTATTTTATACATCGATGCACATTCCTCCCACGTAACAGTACCTCTCAGTGATTTTTGTCACAAAAACAGTATTTTTTCATACTTTCAAATCTTCCTGGCAGAAAAATTGCATGGAACTTTGCACAAGCAATAATCTATTGAGTCGACACTCCCCGAGTTAACTCTAGGTGTGGGGGGGGGGGGGTGTTGGTCCGTCCCACCCCTATAAACGGGGAGTGGAATTCGTGAGGGTGGAGGGTTGGGGCGCGCGGAATCGCGCCTACGATGATCCTTCCTTACCGGTGGCGACGTTTCCTCGTCTTGGCCGGGGCGGGTTCCTTCGGGACACCCGCTCCGAGCGAGGCACGAAGACACCGGAAACTGTGGGTGGGCCGAGCTGGAGCTCGGAAAGCCCAATTCGAAGGCTCCAGAGATGGGGACACCGGGCGGATCCCTCTATATATACAGGGTGAGTCACCTAACGTTTGCACCTCAAATATCATTGTTGTTTCTAAAGATACATAAAATATGGTAAGGATAAAGTTGAATGGTACAATGGGGCTGACACGATGCCAAAAAAAATTTTGTTTTTATGTCATTTTTTTTAGAGATATCAAGGTCACCTTGACTTTTTTTAATGGAACCACTCTTTTTTAAACACCTACAATGATAGTCCCTTTCATTAGGAATTTAGTGACAATAATTATTCCAAGGTCATTCAAGGTCACAGGCAGAGAAAACGTATAAGATTTAGAATATGAAAGCAGAATACGTTTACCACGGTTGAGACTTGTAATAAATAGTAAACATACTATGGTCGTAGTTGAAGTAAACATACTAATCCTTCAATGTTATTGTTATTCAGCATTCTTATTTACTATCAGTATGTTTCCAAATGCGATTCCGTCTTATTCAATGACTGAAAAGTGTGATATGATCACGATTTACTGTGAATGTAGACAAAATGCAGTGCAGGCCCGATTACTTTATAAAGAAAGGTACCCCGAGCGAAACACTCCTTCTAGACAGACTTTCATTAATACGTACAGGTTGTTTCGAAGTACTAGAAGTGTACATGCAAGACAGCACAAACGGAAGAATCCCACGACGAATGAAGACTATGAAATTAATATTTTAGCAGCTATAGCTGTCGATCCTCACATGAGTACGAGAAAAATTTCCCGGGAAGCAGGCATAAGTCAAAGTAGCGTAATACGAATTCTGGCCCGACATAAATTTCATCCGTTCCACATATCGCTCCATCAAGAATTGCACGGGAATGATTTTCAAAATAGAATTAACTTTTTTCAATGGGGATTGCTTCCAAATCATTCATTTTTTTCTAATGTCTTGTTTACTTGTATCTTGTTATCTTGTATCAATTAATCTACGGAACGCCCATTATTGGTCTGTGGATAATCCGCACTGGCTGCGAGAAATTGATCATCATCAAAGACAATGGAGCGTAAACGTGTGGTGTGGTATTTTGAACGACAAAGTAATTGGACTATATTTCGTTAACGGAATGATGAGGGGACAGAAATACGCTCAATTTTTGCAAGAAAATCTTCAAATTTTGTTAGAAGATGTCCCTTTACAAAATCGCTATGATATGTGGTACCAACATGACGGTTGTCCTGCTCATTATGCAGAGTAGCAAGAGAAACGTTGGATTCTCGATTTCCAAACCGATAGATTGGACGAGGCGGAACTGTTTCATGGCCAGCACGTTCGCCTGATTTAAATCCACCGGATTTCTTTTTATGGGGTCTGCTAAAAGAGACCGTGTGTGGTACATGGATGCTCCAACAACAGTTGAAGATATCCGTCAGCGTGTCATCACAGCATGTACGAATATCACCTCGGATATACTTATCAGAGTTCAACATTCCTTCAGAGCTCGTTTACATTAATGTATCGACGTAGACGGCCATCATTTCGAACATTTATAAAATACAGGTATTCTGCTTCCATATTTTAGTTTTATACGTTTTTTCTGTCCTTGACCTTGAATGACCTTGGAATAATATAGTCACTGAATTCCTAATGAAAGGGACTATCATTGTAGGTGTTTAAAAAAGAATGGTTCCATTTAAAAAAGTCAAGGTGACCTTGATATCTCTAAAAAAAATGACATAAAAACAAAATTTTTTTAGCATCGTGTCAGCCCCAGTGTACCATTCAACTTTGTCCTTACCATATTTTACGTATCTATAGGAACAACAAAGATATTTGAGGTGCAAACGTTAGGTGACTCACCCTGTATATAAGTTACTTTGTTAATAACGAATATGCAGGATCACATACAAGAACTCAAGAAGTAGGTACAATTCAATCTGGTGGGGACTAAGGGGTGGAGAGGACCAACCGTCAGGCTGGTCCGACTACGCTGACAGTGTTTGACATTTCACATAGATTTTTGTATATAAAAATACTTAAGGAACTTTTAGCTATTCCAGACTGTATACTTCAGTATACTTAACAATGTAAGCATAGTCGGGCCAGACTGACGTATTATACTTGCCCCTGTATCTTCTAAACGCATAAATTACAGAAGCTAAAATTGTATATCTTCCCTATCCCTCATACTACCCACCAAGTTTCATCTCGATCGACCACCGGTGCCTTTCAGAATAATATCCGTATGGACAACTTTACCAGTGCATAATAACTCCTACATGTGTAGAGGCTCAAAATGCATTACCCGAATGTCACCAAATTCCCTTATTGAATATTTCTAATCAGGACAAAGTAAAAAGCCGGACCAACGTTAGCATTATAAAAAGTACTTTTTTGGCCTGGATCAGAACTAAAGATAGCTGTTAAACATCAAGTAAAACCAAAACTCCCCTCTGTACTCACCAGTGAGCAATGGGTCGCAATAGATAGAGCACAAGTGGAAGAAAAAAAGAATAAACTAGAAGCTATTTTAATCAGAAAAATATTAGATTAGGAAAACAACAGATAAATAAAGTAAAGAACGAAGATGAAATTCAAAAGAAAAATGAGAATAAAAAAAGAATTAAAATTTAAAAAAGAGAATAGGAAGCTTCAAAAACAAAAAAAAATTTGGAAGAATGGAGATTCTGAAAAATAAAAGGGGAAGAAGAATTGAAGAAGAGTAAGGAGTTTACATTGTGAAATGTTGTAAACTTTGCAGCTGTATACTAAAGATAATAATAGTTAATTATGTAATAATAAGATCATTTGTGTGATATTATACTAAGTTGTTAAAATTAATAAAAGGTTTATTCATTTACAATAGACTTGCTTAAAAGACTGTATGGACTAAATGTACAGTAAAGAAATATTATGTAAGAAGACTATACACTTACTGCCACATAAAATACATACATATACCAATTTTAAACAATTTTTTCATCGCGTGATACGGGAGTCTACTGTAAAGTGTTATAAATAAAAAAATTATTTGTTACTGTACTCAGGATTTATTTAAAATAACGCCGAGGAACTTAGTTTGTTTCCGTACGCTCGTATATTTCGAAATCTAATCGAAAGTTTTTTAATAATTGCTTGCCAGAGAATAGGTTAGAGCAATTATGTTTACAGTAAATTTCGTTTATGAGAAAATAGTAGTATTTAACCAGATAAAATTACCTTAATGAACTTAAAAAATACCCACAAAGTTACTGTAGTTTCATTTTGATAATAAATTTTTGGAACTAACATAGTCTATATTTTCAAATTTATCACTTTTTTAATTAAGCACATTTCATATGTGTCGCATTATCGTTTTTCCATTTGTCCTTTCAAAGTTATTTTCAAATCTGCTTTTAAAAATTAAGTTGTGTGATTATTAAAGTAACTGCAGTACCATTATATATTTATCATAATGGACAAATAACATTAAACATATTGTGAAGAGACCCATTTATGATATCAAATATTCATAAATGATAGAAGTCAATTTTATCTCTACAGTATTAATTGTAAGACCTATGTTAATTCAATATTTCTTACTCCTTTTAGTAAATATACACTTTTAAAGTCTTTTTGCGCCTGACAACAGTATATTGTCAATGTATTAACTGATATGGGTCCGACTAGCAATAAAAAGGGTTAAAATTATAGTATGTGTAACTAAAATTGTAGTTCACAAATGCTTAATGTATTTTGTTGGTTTTGCCTCTAGTGCAAGAGTGAAATTGTCCATATCAGAATTACATCATAAAAATGTACTATCCCTGCCTCACAAGTAGTCACTCGAGACAGCACAGAGGTACAGAGGGGTCCTTGCTCAGACCCGATGGTTAGGCTTTAATGTCACACACTTTAGCCAATAAATTGGCTAGCACCAAAAGTTTGTGTGGAATGACCCAATCAGAAGGCTTACAGCCACATTCCTGCCGAATTCCTTCTAGGTGACTTCTTGTGAGGCACGCAGAGTATGTATATCTGAGTTTATAATACTAAAAATAAAAATATTGATGTCGCAATAATATTGTAATATTAATTGCAGTTATAAAATTATAAACGTTATTGTTTTTTGCGCCAGTCAGCTATGATCACCATAGCGTCTTTGGAAATTTCACTGCCGATCGATAGTGAGCACCACGATAGTCAATATGTTAAAATTATAAACGTAATTTCTAAGAATACAAAATTTTATCATTTTTATCATTAGTTTAAAACATGCTACCAATTAAAGTATCTTCTTTAAATAGAACACGAGACAAATAAATGTTAGAGAAAACTGAATTAAAGACATAACATTCTTAAATGAGTATAGAAAAATAATTAAATGCTATTATACAAATGATATGTTCTGTATTTTTGTGAATTCAACGATTACCTTCAACGTATGCTTTCTGCAACTGAATTTTACAGTTTTTAGACGAATTTTTCACGTTCACAATATTTTGTCAGAGGCACATTCATTCTATACGTATACATACTACTCTTCAGCAAACACGAAGCAGACGCGACGCATCGTATTAATTACGATGCAGTAGCATTTTCTTAAAAGATTTAATATATCGTTATCTATTTATTAAATCTGACATTCTGGATGGTCTGGTGGTTTTGTATTAAAAATAGTCACGTGCGAACACATTTCATATGATTTAAATTTAGTAGTAAAATATATCCTAACCATAATCTGTTTTCACATACTATCAATATCAATAATATCCATAACACATTTCAATAAATAAATGTAACTTACTTGGATCAGGAAAAATACCTTTCAATGTCGTCATATTTACAAGATACTTCAAATACAATATGTGATGTCAACGAACGAAAAAGTCCAATATTTTCCTCGTTAATATATTAAGGCAACGGTCAAATTTACATCTGGATATCAACATTAGTTTATACTGCTACATTAAATAAGGAAAATAATTCATAACCGCGAATTTTTCAATATATAATTTCAATTTTCTTATGATCATCGTTACCAAATAAACAATGTTGTTTACAAATTACAACTTGTACTACGCACAACCACAAACGTAACTGCACGTAACCCCGTTACCATGTTTGTGTCACATCCTGTATTACCAACTGGAAGTAAAATCTGCTGAAAGCGTCGTCAGTGGTAGGAATTAAAATTAAAAATAGCTATATATAGTCACTGCAGTCTCGCAAATATTATACAATAGAATATTGTTTTCTAAAATGCTTCAACGATTTCAAATACTAATTTCGATTATGATTAGTTAAACTTTATGTTGGGTATAAATAATAAATTAATGAAACTATACGTACAATAAAGAGTATGTTTAACAGCAAATTTCGAAATCATGTAAACAGCCAAATATTAATATTAATTATATTAGGATAAGTACATATTAATTAATATGTACTTTATAAATGTAATGTATACCCTGTTAATAAAAGTCCAAATCGAACGCCTTCATTATTGCACACGAAAAACACCTTTATTATTATAAAGAACTATCTTAAGTTATAAACGTATAAAATGTACTGTACATGAGACCATCATGGGAAAGAAAAAAAACGGGGAGAGAAGGAAGAACCATGAAGATCAGGTAAATACAAGAGAAAGGAACTATGTTATTTCGACGCGTACGCCGATAGAAGGCGCTGTGTAGCGGAATCTTGTAGGGATATTGGCGCTGCCGCGCCATTCCCCTAGGCACGCGCCTAGAGAATATGCTCTGACGAGGTTGGCACTGCGAACCTCGGGCAATGCAGACGAGAGAACCGCCCATGTACTCTCTCGCTGCCGGACTCTCGATCGAGACAGACGTGTCGATCCTACGCTCTCGAAGAGAAGTCGAATAAAGTTTTCGTTGCATACACGAGTTAATCATGTAGCGTGGCCAGTTGACCACGCGAACATAGCTAGATATATATATAGCATCGATTAATGGCGCGGAGAGGGAAATTTAAATATAAGATGTAATCGCGTATTTAATACATATGTATTCTATTTGGGCGCGATAGTTTAGAGTAGGTAAAGAAAGACCGGGAGAGTTCCATAGAGATCCTTGACGAAATTCGAGTCGGCGAGACTAATTGAGGAATTTAGAGAAAGTCACGCAGCCTCTTAGAGTAGCTTCTCCAATTCAACATAAATTAGGGATAGTCGAAGTCCGGAATCAGTTAAGGACAAGAGGTCATAAATTCTCAGTCAAGGACCTCTTGGAACTCCCTCGGACCTCTCCCTTGTTCGGTCCCACATGGCCCCACGTCCCTTGTTTTGGCGGGGCTTCACCCTCATGCGTACCCCACTCCCGTGCGTGCGCTATTAAGATCCATCCACTACCAATCACCATCAAGCAGCAACCGGAAGACGAGTGATCCGACGAATCAACGCCTAGCCAGAAGATCCCAATTTTCCTATTGGCTAAGGAAGCGAGACGAGAAGGAAGAAGCTAGAAAAAGGATTCGAAGCTCCAGGATGAGACAGAATTCATTGTAGAACTGAGGGAGTCACATCCCAACGAACCACAAATAAAATCTACAACAGTTTTTCGCCTTTAACTCTGTGAAGAAAGTTTATTTCTTCATTTCCACGAGCAGAGCGCTTCAGCGCTCCACGGGCACTCGAACCCACTACCAAAATCCCTATTTCACCACACTGCGACGCAACATAGCAAAATTTTGGTGACAGCGGTGGGATTTATTAAAAAATTTTGGAAAATCAACTGGACCATACATTGATGCCGGCTTGTGGAAGGCTCTGGAAAGGTGCAATCTCTCTCTCTTGGGTTTTCGTACGGTTTCCCCAGGAGCTTGGGTAAATACCGGAGAGCGAGTGACGTCAGCGGCCGTACAAGACACCCTGCCTGTCACGTGCACCCTTGAGGAATTCAAATCATCGAGAGGATCCAACGATAAGGAGAATCCAGCCGGGAGAATTCAACGACGGGGAACCGGAAAGGAGAATCCAGCCGGGAGAATTCGACGACGGGGAACCGGTAAGGAGAATCCAGCCGGGAGAATTCAACGGCGGGGATCCAGGAAGGAGAATCGAGCAACTGCTGATAAGGAGACATCGCAAGGCCAGGAAAGCGTGATTGGTGGTGGATCATATTGGTGTAACCCGGGCAGCGCATCCCTCGTAAGTTTAGAACATAAATTTTATTATTTTCGCCACGCGTAGAATGTCACGTAGCTTTAAAATGTCGCGTAAGGGTAGGAAAGCGCGTAGGATTAACTTGAATAGTAGTGGTAATTCCTTTATTGTTGACGATATAACGTTTGTGTCACCTTCGATAGAAACTACCGTTGCCCTACCTCAAGCAAGCTCTTTGCCATCTCATAATACTGTTCCAATACAGAGTACCCCGACTAATTCTTCTATCTTTTATGATACAACCGCTTCCTCTAATGGTCCCGCAGCCATCGAAATAAGTCCTGTTAATGTATCTGAGCGTTCTTTTCTGCCACTGAAACTTGCTATCGACCTTATACCTCAGTTTGATGGACAATCTTGTTCGGTGACGAAATTTATAGGGCAATGCAAATTAGCCAATGATAGAATCAAACCCGCCGATAAGGATAATCTTCTTGCTCTGATTAGGAATAAAATCGTGGGGCATGCTGACTTCTTAATTTCGGGCCACCGCGAAATTAATAGTTTTGATGAGCTAATAAAAATCTTGAAGGAGCCATTCGCGCGATTTTTCAAGGTAGATTCGATTCATAACGAACTGAGAAACATACGGCAAGTAGATAATGAGAGAGTTGATGTTTATGGGGCCCGAGTTAGCGAAATTCTAAGTAGG
Organism: Halictus rubicundus; assembly: GCF_050948215.1. NCBI lineage: Eukaryota > Metazoa > Arthropoda > Insecta > Hymenoptera > Halictidae > Halictus > Halictus rubicundus. Next base: position 1,994,130 of record NC_135162.1, read on the forward strand.
GGAATTGAAGCGGCAAAAGAGAAATATACTGCGGAAGAATTTATAGGCGCGAAGGTTGTCCTCAGTCAAGCCGCGGTAACGGGTTTCACTAAAGGATTAAGCGACCGCGTAGCACGAATGATAATTTTAAAGGATAATTTACAGACTTTAGAATCCGCTATAAAAGTAGCAGTTCAATTAGAAGGTGAAACTTTTGAAGAATATCGACATACCCCTCCGAAACTCACTGCACGCGACGCTCGATTATACGTGACCAATACGCGACCTGATAGAAGGTGTTTTCGATGCGGCCAACCAGGGCATGACCGTGTTCATTGCACCGATAACCTCCCCAATCACCCCCAGAATTCCCGGGAAATTAGATGCCGTTTATGTAGAAAGACCGGTCATGTAGAGTCCCAGTGTTACGCGAACGTCTCAGGAAATTCTCAGAGAAATAAATTTAACCGACCTTCAACATCCCGGTTTAATGGAAACTCGCAGTCTTTAAACTCGCGAGGGGCACCGCGTCGAAGCGCACCGCGGAACGAAGCCCTTATCGCGCGCGCCGGTCCATCCGAATCTGCTTAAATCTTGACGCCAGTGAGATTGTCCAATCACCCGCTATTACGTTGAATCACCAATCTTTTAATGAAGGAATTGCTTCTTTCCTCGTAGACACAGGCGCTCAGATAAACTTGATTAAACGAAAAGGAGTAGGTATAGGAACGTTGGTTGATCCTGATATTGTATACGATCTGACCGGAATCGGATCCGGAATATTACATACCAACGGACAAATTCGCGTTTTCATTGATAACATCCCAGTGGAGTTCCAGATTGTCGACGACAATTTTCCTGTCAGAGAAACTGGAATTTTAGGGATGCCATTCTTAGTAAAACATGAGGGCACTTTGATTTTTAGGGATAAATTGCCTAGCATCTTGCAACTCAGAGACAAAAAGTACCCCCTTGCCTCTGCCTCCATTGAATTGCCCCCGCGCAATAAAGTTTTAATAACGATCCCTGTAAAACCAGATAGAGAATTCGGCTATATTCGTAGGATAAATGCTGGACCAGAAATTTTCATTGGGGATGTCTTGGCTAAACAAGAAGGAGGATTTACGAAAATCTTCGCTATTAATACTACTCCTGGCCATGTTTCTCTTAAATTACCTCCTGAATTGCTGAGCTACTTAAATGTCTCAATTTAAATCATTTAAACGAAGTTGAAAAGGGTAGTATCTTGGAAATTATAAGCGATTTCCCATATCAATTTCACCTCCCTGGAGATAAGTTAGGTAGTACTAATGCTGCTGAGCATACCATAGTAACAACTGATGATAATCCCATTAATACTAAGCAATATAGGTTCCCCCTTGCCCATAAAGATGAGATAAACAAGCAGGTGGATAGGTTAATCAAAGACCAAGTAATTCAATCCTCCATTTCTCCATATAACTCGCCGGTCTGGATCGTCCCCAAAAAAACCGATTCTTCTGGTAGAGCTCGTTGGCGCATGGTAATTGATTACCGTAAACTGAATGAGAAAACTATCAGTGATGCGTACCCACTTCCTAACATTACCGACATATTAGATCAACTTGGTGGAGCGAAATACTTTAGTACGTTAGATCTAGCTTCCGGCTTCCATCAAATTCCAATTACCGAAAAGTCTAAAGCAAAGACCGCATTTTCAACCCCCTATGGTCACTATGAGTTTAATAGAATGCCATTTGGGTTAAAAAATGCACCGGCCACATTCCAAAGGATGATGGATTTAGTGTTGTCAGGTCTGCAAGGAGTAGAACTCTTTGTATACATGGATGACATTGTCATTTATGCTGACTCCCTTGAGGAACATCGTCGAAAGTTGCGGAATTTTTTAGCTCGATTACAAAACGCCGGTTTAACTCTTCAGCCGGATAAGTGCTGGTTCCTCCGTAAGGAAATTACTTATTTAGGCCATATCATCACTACCGATGGTGTGAAACCCGACCCGATGAAAATTGAAGCCGTCAAACGATTCCCCGTACCTAAAACTAAGAAAAATATTAAGCAGTTTTTGGGCCTTGTAGGGTATTATAGGAGATTCATTCAGGATATGGCGAAAATTGCCAAACCTCTTACTAAACTATTGAAAAAAAATGTTCATCTAGTATGGGACGGTAAAGCCCAAACGGCCTTCGGAACCCTCCGGGATCTTATCTGTGCAGAACCCCTCCTGCAATTCCCAAATTTCTCACAACCCTTCGTAGTTACCACAGACGCTTCCAATTTCGCTGTAGGGGCTGTATTGAGCCAAGGGCCTATAGGGAAAGACCTCCCCATCGCGTATGCATCTAGAACTTTAAATGAAGCAGAATGTAATTATTCTACTATAGAAAAGGAATTGTTAGCAGTTCTATTCGCAGTAGACCATTTTCGACCATATCTCTACGGTCATCAATTCACCCTGGTAACTGATCATCGCCCGTTAGTTTGGTTACACAATGTCAAAGATCCACCATCAAAACTTATGAGATGGCGAATTAAATTGAACGAATATGAGTATAACATTGTGTACAAACCTGGTAAGGTGAACTCCAACGCAGACGCATTGTCCCGAAACCCTGTAGACCTCCAAAATAATTCAATGTTCCAAACAAACTTAATAGATCCTTGTCTGGAGAATTCGGGGGTGACTCTCGCATATAAGCAATAATGATTGTTGCGTCGCAGAGTGGTGAAATAGGGATTTTGGTAGTGGGTTCGAGTGCCCGTGGAGCGCTGAAGCGCTCTGCTCGTGGAAATTAAGAAATAAACTTTCTTCACAGAGTTAAAGGCGAAAAACTGTTGTAGATTTTATTTGTGGTTCGTTGGGATGTGACTCCCTCAGTTCTACAATGAATTCTGTCTCATCCTGGAGCTTCGAATCCTTTTTCTAGCTTCTTCCTTCTCGTCTCGTTTCCTTAGCCAATAGGAAAATTGGGATCTTCTGGCTAGGCGTTGATTCGTCGGATCACTCGTCTTCCGGTTGCTGCTTGATGGTGATTGGTAGTGGATGGATCTTAATAGCGCACGCACGGGAGTGGGGTACGCATGAGGGTGAAGCCCCGCCAAAACAAGGGACGTGGGGCCATGTGGGACCGAACAAGGGAGAGGTCCGAGGGAGTTCCAAGAGGTCCTTGACTGAGAATTTATGACCTCTTGTCCTTAACTGATTCCGGACTTCGACTATCCCTAATTTATGTTGAATTGGAGAAGCTACTCTAAGAGGCTGCGTGACTTTCTCTAAATTCCTCAATTAGTCTCGCCGACTCGAATTTCGTCAAGGATCTCTATGGAACTCTCCCGGTCTTTCTTTACCTACTCTAAACTATCGCGCCCAAATAGAATACATATGTATTAAATACGCGATTACATCTTATATTTAAATTTCCCTCTCCGCGCCATTAATCGATGCTATATATATATATATATCTAGCTATGTTCGCGTGGTCAACTGGCCACGCTACATTATCGATAAAAAGTCTCCCAGCGGTTCAGTGCAGAGTAGGCTGCATCTTGATTCCGCATTTATCCGCGGGACCCAGAAACCTACAATCTGTAGGTTTACCGTCTAGTGGATTTCCAGACTGCGGCCTACTACCGCCGGGAAACCAGAATCTGGATGGAAAATCACTGTTGCGCGTATACGTACAGAAAACTTTATTTAACGTCTTTACTCGGCGAAGGCTGATACAAGAGAGAATTCAACGGCGGCAAATCCGCCTTGACTCATCGGACACGCAGAGTCTAGAGGGGCGACTCGCTCTTGCCGCTTGCACGCGGCTGGTGCCGGCGACGCTAGCGCTGCGGCAAGGTGCGGAAACGCACGAAGCCCCTACACACTCCCGCCTAAGGAAGAGCGGCAGCGAACAGAACAGATATTTCGCTCTAAGGCTACATGAAATTACAAACGACTCTTATAAACTACGACTTACATGCTACGCGTATATTCACAAAGCCTTAACCTAACGTACGGAGTCCGCAAAAGTGACTCTTTTTCGCGAGTAGGTGCGCACGGGCACGCTCGGCAACGACGGGGCACCGCTCGATACTGGGACTGCAATTCCCTCACAAACGCTATGCGCGGGTTTCAACAGCTCTACGGAGACGCTGCGCGGTAAACCGTTGACCTCGATTGAATACACTTATTCGGAAATACGCTGGAGCACCCGATGGGGTCTCGTGTAAGGCCGTTCCAACGGTCTACGCACGGATTTAACAAGCATAAATACATGCGAACATGATCCGAGATCTTTGTACACAAAGGCTTTAACGCTACGCTTGTACGCTACGGGCACAGGCTTGACGGCACGCGTATACTGTCGGAATTCCTCGAGGAATGGCTGCGGATCAGGGCTAAAATTATCTAACAAGAAGAATTCGCCCGGCAGACGCAACGAGGTTCCGTAAACGTAATCGGCAGGAGAAGCGTTGGTATCAAGACGGATATGGATACGCAACCCTAACAGTACAATAGGTAAGACGCGGGACCATTGCTGATTGGCGTGACACATGATTGCTGCCTTCAAGACGCGGTGCCAGCGCTCAACCGTGCCGTTAGACGCGGGGTGATACGCGGTGGTTCTTTTTCTCCGGCAGCCAACGAGCGCCAGAAGGTCTGAAAAAAGCTGTGACTCGAACTGCGGACCTTGATCACTCGTCAAAAATGCAGGAGCGCCAAAACGTGACACCCAATGCTCGAAAAAGGCGCGACCGACCGTCTGAGCGGACGTCTCCTTCAGGGGAACGGCCTCAGCCCAGCGAGAGAATCTGTCGATCATGGTAAGGCAATATTGGAAGCCTTCGCTGACCGGCAGCGGACCGACGAGGTTGATGTGCACGTGAGTAAAACGTCCGTCGGGCGCGACGAACTGGGACGGAGTCAGCTTGACGTGTCGAGAAATTTTGGATTGCTGGCAATCAACACACGACTTACACTGGCGAGCTATGTCGCGGTGCATTTCGGGCCAGACATAACGCTGTCGTATGAGTCGGTCAGTGACTTTCGCGCTCGGTTGTGCGGGAGAATGAAAGAGCTTGAACAATCGCTCGCACATGGAGGCGGGAATATACGGACGGATGCACTCCTCAGATACGCTGCAATACACAGGGGAGGAGAGGGGAGGGGAGTGATCTGTGCCCCACGTGAGCCTCTTAAGGGGGCCGGCATGGTTTGAAATCCATATACGTATGCAAGGGTCAAAACCTTTTCAAACTACCGCTTCAATATTGCAATGAGCAGTTTAGAAGTGGTCAATTGTGTTTCCTAAAAGTCCAATCAACGTCTGTATAGAGCCCAAATTGCGAATTTCTACCTCATCGTGGAGTAATTTGTAATATTCGGCAGAAAATTCGAATTCTGAAGCAAGTATGACGTCACAAGATGGCTGCCGCTGAGAGATTCTCTTAATTTCGAGAGATTTAGTGTTCGTATCGAAAAAAAGGCTCTATACAGACGTAGCAAAGACATGTACAAACACGGTGGTATGCATTTTTAATTGATTATTTACTTATTTAAGACGTAAAATGTCTAGAAAAAAGGCACAGCGTAACATAGCGTGACTGTCAAGGCCAAATGCCTGCCGGCCCCCTTAAGGGCGAGAGAGTGGTCGGGCGATGCAAGAATTTCCCTAAGCTCGGGATCGTTTTCCTGCTCGCGGGAGAGCTCGTTCAAATCGAATTGCGTCGGCAGACGAATTGCCTCGGTACGCGAGAGCGAATCGGCAACGACGTTTTCATTGCCGGGCAAGAAGAGAATTTTCGACGTAAATTGCGCTATATAGCACGAGTCTGCCGAGGAGACGCACGCTCAGAGTTCTGCGCGAAGGCGTAGATGAGCGGTTTGGGGTCGGTGTAGATGTTGAATTCGCGACCTTCTAGGAAGTGGCGAAAATGGCGCACAGCTTCGTATGCTGCGGTAAGCTCACGGTCGTACGTGTTGTATTTGCACTGAGCCGGGGAAAACTTACGCGAGAAAAAGGCGAGCGGTCTCCAACTATCGCCACACAGCTGCTGGAGAACTGCACCCATGGCCACGTCGGAGGCGTCTGAGACAAGGCGCACGGTGGCCGATTCGCAGGGGTGCGTTATAAGGGCAGCGTTCGCAAGATCGTCCTTGCATTTCGCGAAAGCCGCTTCGGCTTCGGGCGTCCATTCAATGGGTCGCTTATCACGTTTACGCGCGTCCTGCATGTACGCGTTCAACGGAGCTTGAGTGGCGGCGGCGTGAGGAATACAACGCCGATAAAAATTTACCATTCCTAGAAAAGGACGCAGGTCGTCGATCGTGCGCGGTTTGGGGAAACGACTAATAGCCTCGACCTTGTCTGGAGTGGGTTTGAACCCCTCAGAGTTAACTAGGTGTCCCAAAAAAACTAACTCGGATACGCCGAAACGGCATTTATCGAGGTTCACGCGCAGATGAAAGTCACGTAAACGCTCCAGGACGATCGCCAGATGAGTCTCATGTTCTTCCGGAGAGGAAGAGGCGATGAGGATGTCATCGAGAAACGTGAAACGAAATCGAGATCGCCAAGAGCACGGTTGATATATCGTTGAAAAGTTTGCTCCGCGTTGCGGAGGCCAAAAGTCATCGCACAGTATTCAAAAAGGCCGAAAGGAGTGATGACGGCAGTTTTTTGAATATCTTCGGCAGCTACGGGTATCTGATGATACGCTTTGTACAGGTCTAGCGCCGTGAAAATGGTCTTGCCATGAAGATTAGCCGGGAAGTCGTGCAGGTGAGGCACAGGGTAACGATCGGGTATCGTCACGCTATTCAAACGGCGGTAATCTCCGCATACCCGCCATTCACCGGACTTCTTTTTGACTAAGTGGATGGGACTAGCCCAAGGGCTGCTAGAAGGCCTGCACATTCCTGCCTCGATCAGGTGTTTAAACTCGGCCTTCGCGGCCTTGAGTTTTTCGGACGATAGACGCCGAGCGCGCTCCGCGACGGGGGGACCGGTGGTAGAAATGTGATGATACACACCGCGCGACTCGAGAGGAGTCGGTTGCTCGAGTCCGATGACTTGAGGAAAACGAGCTAATATACCAGGGTACTTGAACGACGGTCCAAGGACGTTCACGCATGAAGAGGGAGAGCTCGCGATACCGGCGAAAACAAACAAACCGGTAGCAGAATCGATCAGGCGACGCCTCTTCAGATCTACCGTGAGACCATGATGCGTCAGCAGGTCGGCTCCTATGATGTGTGACGTTGCACAAACCCCGTCGTCCTTAGGCGCCCCTAACAACCGAACGAAGGGACCGGACTGCCCGAAAACAACGTTGTCGCGAATAGAACCACGGCTCGATAGGTTAGGAAGCGCTCCCCGAGGAACTCCCGGATCGACAGGAAACTCGCACTTTCACCCTTTCGCGCGCGCCGAGCCCGGCAAGTTTCAGGTAGGCGAACGGCACCCCGGTATCCAGCCGACCTGAGGAAAGGGCACAGCGCTTCGCGGGACCACCTACGCCAAACCATGGCCAATACGCAAATCCGGTGCACCGGTAATAACGAGGAATGGGCGACGCCACACACGGGCCAGACAACCCGGAGGTGACGAAGCGGGACGAAGGCCCCTGTCGACCATCCGACAACCTATTTCGCGGTCCTGCCGTCGCCTCACCTAGCCAATTGCAAGGGGCCTCGGCGAGGGTGGTGTAGGCGCCCCCCCCCCTTCTCCATACCGGGGTAGGTCGCAGATCTGCCCCGCGTTTCAATTTCGGAATGATTTTCGCGTAAGGTCTGGGGCCCAAGGACCCGACGTAGGCACGATCCTGCGAGTTCCGAATTTCGCGCCAGACGCGCGCCCTATTAGAGGAAAAGCCTGACTACGGCAAGGAGTGGGGATGCGAGGACCCTGCCGTAACGCGAACGGACTAGGCCGAATTACTGTCGCGGTGACTTCCGTACTGTGTCGCACAGAGAAAAACTACCGAATTAGCCCGGACCGCCGTGTTGCGTAGATTACCGAAATTCGTCCTATTATCGTACACGCGACGTGCGTGCAGTTCTAATACCGAGCTACAGCGGGACCACGATCTTGTTACCGTTGCGAGGCAGGAGCCGAACTACCGGAGGACCATCCCGAGCGAGACGGGCAGAACCGCGACAGACGGCGGAAAAATTACCGGCAGGAACGGTGAGTCCCCTAAGTGACCGTTTTCGTTTATTTGTCGCGAGTTGGTTCGCCAGGCTCTGTCGGGGAACCGACGAGGTCGGCCGACGACGATTCCGTGCCCTCGCGGCAACGCGAGCTCGCGGATCGCCCGTCGGACGCGTAATATCGCGTCTCGTTCCCCAAGTTTTCGCGCGCCGAGGCGCTTCTCGCCTCGGACATTCCGTTCGTACCGAATTCACCGGTACCTTGAGCCTCGGCAGCGAGTTCCCGGAAAAATATCGTGCGGAAGTCTTCCTCGGAGGAGCTGCCGCCGTTACCGTTTGCAACCACCCGTTTGTTACGTTACATCTCGCGTTATTCCTATCGAGCCGTCGCGTAGCCTATCGCGAAGTTTTCGCCGAGCGTTCGCCGTCCGTCGGAACCGAAACCGCGCCGCGACAGTCATACCGTAATCGCGCCGACCACCTGCGTGCCGCGAACTCCTCGCTTCGGCGAGGGGCTATTCTCGTGCCGATCTACCGCACCCCCGCGGCGTATTTTACCGATCGACAACAGCGCGTTGCGTACCCTCCACCTTACCGCAAACTTTGTACGAAGAGCGCGGGCTCTCGGGTGCGGCCACGTGGCCGCGGCTTTGTAAAATCCGACGCCAATAAAATTGTAGAGCCCAGCCCGACTACCGATCTTTTCACCTGCGCGATCCGCCCTGCCGTGAGGGCTGTCCTCGCTACCTTCCGTGTCCGAACCCCCGACCCTTTTCGCGCCTCTCGACATTCTCGCGGTTCCCGAAGGTTCACCTCCCGCCCCCAACTTCGGCTAAGGGCGGACTTCGTCCACGTTTCGCGTGGCACCCTTCCGGTGCCTGGCGCCCGAGCAGCAGGCTCTTTTCGATTCCCGAGAACCTTCGAGAATCGGTTAGTACCGGGAGGACCGCGTATTCACGGCCGTACGCGGCCCGGCCTCTGAGCCCATAAATTCCCGGAGTGGACCCCGCCCCCGCCTTCCTACGCGGCGAGTGGAGGTCCACGTTACAGATGGGATACGAGACTGCTGCTACGCAAAAATTCCACTCGATCGGGCGACGCAATCCAAAATCGAGGGCAACGCGAATGTCGCCATATGTATCGATACAGGTGTCGTTCGCGGCAAACAATTTAAACGCGCTGGGATGCGCACGCGACGCAGCTGAAACTGGCAGCAGAGACAGGTCCGAACCTGTGTCTACGAGAAAGGTACGGCTTGACTTGCGGTCGCGTATGTGGAGACGTTTCGAGGACGCATAACACTTTCCAACAGTCTCCGAGGAGGAGGGTAGCCTCAGTTTTCCGACGCTCTAGAAGGACCGGGCCACGCGCACGGCTTAATGCAACGTGACGCGCGTTCGCCGTATTTCGCATGAAGACGGCAGAGACCGGAAGGGTCACGACTCTGAGACCTATTCCGAGTTTTTGAAGCGACGCTTCTCCCGGGGCTGCGCTGGCGTGTCCGCGAGACACGCTCGATCGCGGTATTCAATCTAGCTACCTCACGGAAGAGTTTGTCCAACTGCTCCTGCACGGAGCCCGGCCGCGATACGTCGGCGGCTGCTGCGAGGACAGAAGCGCTCGCTGGCTGTATCGTCTCGACGATCTTATCGGCCAGAAGGGCCATCTCCTGTAGGTCGTCGTGCTTGGAAGCGACCAGGATCGCGCGGCACTGCTCGGGCAGCATGTCGAAAAAAATCGATTTTAGCACATTATCCGCGCAAGCACCATTGTTTAAATTACGTATAAGTGACAAGATATGCGAAGGTTTGCCATGCGACGCTACCTGCCCCTTGAGAAGCTGCCGGAGTTTCGTTTCGGCCGAAGTGGAGAGCGTGGAAATAATGCGCTCTTTGATTCGATTATACGGCGTGACGGGATCCGGTGACAATATGAGATCGGATACAACCGACGCGGTATCCGTATCCAGGCCGACAATTACGGTGTCGGCCATTGTGGTCTGGCTCGTGATTCGCGCGTTTCGGAACGACGCCTCGACCTGTCCGAACCACAGCGCGGGGTCGCTTTTGAAAAATACGGGGAGTTTCGGCGCACGATAACTATCTACGCGGTTCGCGAACGCGTCGGCATCCGATGCAGAACGGGCGTTTAAAAGTTCACGCACGGCCTCGAGCTCCGCCTCTAACCGTACGATTCTATATTCCGGCGTGGGTTGCGACATTTTTCACACGCGAGACTAGAACTAAAACGCAACTAAAAACAACAAAACGACTTAAAAAAATACGCACACTTCACCACGACGGCAGCTTTCCACGGCTTTGGCAACGGCGTCAGCAACGGTACCCACGTGGCGGCAGCAATGGCGGCGATAATGGTACCCTTGTGGCGGCAGCAATGGCGGCGACGGTGGTACCCACGTGGCGTCAACGGCTTCACGCTCGGCGGCTACAACGTGCAGCGAGCGGCCTGCTCGCCGCCTGGAAACAGGAACGGCGGATTGCAACGAGCGGATTGCTCGCCGCCAAGAATCCTCTTCTCTGTCGGATCTCCGAACAACGTGCACGGGTTCCGAGCATGTGCAGCCAGTTTTTTCGGTGCGAAAAGCACGTCGGCGGCTGTACAACGGCAGCAACAGGCGATGTCCGTTCCACGAGGAGTCCAATGCCTCGTCACAGTTTCGAAAATTTTCCGAAAATACGACCGGCGTATCGCGGCCGGGCTCCGTGCAGGAGCAGTTGGACAAACTCTTCCGTGAGGTAGCTAGATTGAATACCGCGATCGAGCGTGTCTCGCGGACACGCCAGCGCAGCCCCGGGAGAAGCGTCGCTTCAAAAACTCGGAATAGGTCTCAGAGTCGTGACCCTTCCGGTCTCTGCCGTCTTCATGCGAAATACGGCGAACGCGCGTCACGTTGCATTAAGCCGTGCGCGTGGCCCGGTCCTTCTAGAGCGTCGGAAAACTGAGGCTACCCTCCTCCTCGGAGACTGTTGGAAAGTGTTATGCGTCCTCGAAACGTCTCCACATACGCGACCGCAAGTCAAGCCGTACCTTTCTCGTAGACACAGGTTCGGACCTGTCTCTGCTGCCAGTTTCAGCTGCGTCGCGTGCGCATCCCAGCGCGTTTAAATTGTTTGCCGCGAACGACACCTGTATCGATACATATGGCGACATTCGCGTTGCCCTCGATTTTGGATTGCGTCGCCCGATCGAGTGGAATTTTTGCGTAGCAGCAGTCTCGTATCCCATCATAGGAGCCGACCTGCTGACGCATCATGGTCTCACGGTAGATCTGAAGAGGCGTCGCCTGATCGATTCTGCTACCGGTTTGTTTGTTTTCGCCGGTATCGCGAGCTCTCCCTCTTCATGCGTGAACGTCCTTGGACCGTCGTTCAAGTACCCTGGTATATTAGCTCGTTTTCCTCAAGTCATCGGACTCGAGCAACCGACTCCTCTCGAGTCGCGCGGTGTGTATCATCACATTTCTACCACCGGTCCCCCCGTCGCGGAGCGCGCTCGGCGTCTATCGTCCGAAAAACTCAAGGCCGCGAAGGCCGAGTTTAAACACCTGATCGAGGCAGGAATGTGCAGGCCTTCTAGCAGCCCTTGGGCTAGTCCCATCCACTTAGTCAAAAAGAAGTCCGGTGAATGGCGGGTATGCGGAGATTACCGCCGTTTGAATAGCGTGACGATACCCGATCGTTACCCTGTGCCTCACCTGCACGACTTCCCGGCTAATCTTCATGGCAAGACCATTTTCACGGCGCTAGACCTGTACAAAGCGTATCATCAGATACCCGTAGCTGCCGAAGATATTCAAAAAACTGCCGTCATCACTCCTTTCGGCCTTTTTGAATACTGTGCGATGACTTTTGGCCTCCGCAACGCGGAGCAAACTTTTCAACGATATATCAACCGTGCTCTTGGCGATCTCGATTTCGTTTCACGTTTCTCGATGACATCCTCATCGCCTCTTCCTCTCCGGAAGAACATGAGACTCATCTGGCGATCGTCCTGGAGCGTTTACGTGACTTTCATCTGCGCGTGAACCTCGATAAATGCCGTTTCGGCGTATCCGAGTTAGTTTTTTTGGGACACCTAGTTAACTCTGAGGGGTTCAAACCCACTCCAGACAAGGTCGAGGCTATTAGTCGTTTCCCCAAACCGCGCACGATCGACGACCTGCGTCCTTTTCTAGGAATGGTAAATTTTTATCGGCGTTGTATTCCTCACGCCGCCGCCACTCAAGCTCCGTTGAACGCGTACATGCAGGACGCGCGTAAACGTGATAAGCGACCCATTGAATGGACGCCCGAAGCCGAAGCGGCTTTCGCGAAATGCAAGGACGATCTTGCGAACGCTGCCCTTATAACGCACCCCTGCGAATCGGCCACCGTGCGCCTTGTCTCAGACGCCTCCGACGTGGCCATGGGTGCAGTTCTCCAGCAGCTGTGTGGCGATAGTTGGAGACCGCTCGCCTTTTTCTCGCGTAAGTTTTCCCCGGCTCAGTGCAAATACAACACGTACGACCGTGAGCTTACCGCAGCATACGAAGCTGTGCGCCATTTTCGCCACTTCCTAGAAGGTCGCGAATTCAACATCTACACCGACCCCAAACCGCTCATCTACGCCTTCGCGCAGAACTCTGAGCGTGCGTCTCCTCGGCAGACTCGTGCTATATAGCGCAATTTACGTCGAAAATTCTCTTCTTGCCCGGCAATGAAAACGTCGTTGCCGATTCGCTCTCGCGTACCGAGGCAATTCGTCTGCCGACGCAATTCGATTTGAACGAGCTCTCCCGCGAGCAGGAAAACGATCCCGAGCTTAGGGAAATTCTTGCATCGCCCGACCACTCTCTCGCCCTTAAGGGGGCCGGCAGGCATTTGGCCTTGACAGTCACGCTATGTTACGCTGTGCCTTTTTTCTAGACATTTTACGTCTTAAATAAGTAAATAATCAATTAAAAATGCATACCACCGTGTTTGTACATGTCTTTGCTACGTCTGTATAGAGCCTTTTTTTCGATACGAACACTAAATCTCTCGAAATTAAGAGAATCTCTCAGCGGCAGCCATCTTGTGACGTCATACTTGCTTCAGAATTCGAATTTTCTGCCGAATATTACAAATTACTCCACGATGAGGTAGAAATTCGCAATTTGGGCTCTATACAGACGTTGATTGGACTTTTAGGAAACACAATTGACCACTTCTAAACTGCTCATTGCAATATTGAAGCGGTAGTTTGAAAAGGTTTTGACCCTTGCATACGTATATGGATTTCAAACCATGCCGGCCCCCTTAAGAGGCTCACGTGGGGCACAGATCACTCCCCTCCCCTCTCCTCCCCTGTGTATTGCAGCGTATCTGAGGAGTGCATCCGTCCGTATATTCCCGCCTCCATGTGCGAGCGATTGTTCAAGCTCTTTCATTCTCCCGCACAACCGAGCGCGAAAGTCACTGACCGACTCATACGACAGCGTTATGTCTGGCCCGAAATGCACCGCGACATAGCTCGCCAGTGTAAGTCGTGTGTTGATTGCCAGCAATCCAAAATTTCTCGACACGTCAAGCTGACTCCGTCCCAGTTCGTCGCGCCCGACGGACGTTTTACTCACGTGCACATCAACCTCGTCGGTCCGCTGCCGGTCAGCGAAGGCTTCCAATATTGCCTTACCATGATCGACAGATTCTCTCGCTGGGCTGAGGCCGTTCCCCTGAAGGAGACGTCCGCTCAGACGGTCGGTCGCGCCTTTTTCGAGCATTGGGTGTCACGTTTTGGCGCTCCTGCATTTTTGACGAGTGATCAAGGTCCGCAGTTCGAGTCACAGCTTTTTTCAGACCTTCTGGCGCTCGTTGGCTGCCGGAGAAAAAGAACCACCGCGTATCACCCCGCGTCTAACGGCACGGTTGAGCGCTGGCACCGCGTCTTGAAGGCAGCAATCATGTGTCACGCCAATCAGCAATGGTCCCGCGTCTTACCTATTGTACTGTTAGGGTTGCGTATCCATATCCGTCTTGATACCAACGCTTCTCCTGCCGATTACGTTTACGGAACCTCGTTGCGTCTGCCGGGCGAATTCTTCTTGTTAGATAATTTTAGCCCTGATCCGCAGCCATTCCTCGAGGAATTCCGACAGTATACGCGTGCCGTCAAGCCTGTGCCCGTAGCGTTAAAGCCTTTGTGTACAAAGATCTCGGATCATGTTCGCATGTATTTATGCTTGTTAAATCCGTGCGTAGACCGTTGGAACGGCCTTACACGAGACCCCATCGGGTGCTCCAGCGTATTTCCGAATAAGTGTATTCAATCGAGGTCAACGGTTTACCGCGCAGCGTCTCCGTAGAGCTGTTGAAACCCGCGCATAGCGTTTGTGAGGGAATTGCAGTCCCAGTATCGAGCGGTGCCCCGTCGTTGCCGAGCGTGCCCGTGCGCACCTACTCGCGAAAAAGAGTCACTTTTGCGGACTCCGTACGTTAGGTTAAGGCTTTGTGAATATACGCGTAGCATGTAAGTCGTAGTTTATAAGAGTCGTTTGTAATTTCATGTAGCCTTAGAGCGAAATATCTGTTCTGTTCGCTGCCGCTCTTCCTTAGGCGGGAGTGTGTAGGGGCTTCGTGCGTTTCCGCACCTTGCCGCAGCGCTAGCGTCGCCGGCACTAGCCGCGTGCGAGTCGTCCCTCTATACTCTGCGTGTTCGACGAGTCAAGGCGTATTTGCCGCCGTTGAGATTTCGCAATCTCTCTCTCTTGTATCAGCCTTCGCCGAGAAAAGACGTTAAATAAAGTTTTCTGTACGTATACGCGCAACAGTGATTTTCCATCCAGTTTCTGATTTCCCGGCGGTAGTAGGCCGCAGTCTGGAAATCCACTAGACTGTAAACCTACAAATCCTCTTCATTTCTCCCACTTTCCGCTATGTAGTCGCATATTATTTATGCATCTGTCATGCACAACTCGCTTCAAACCTTTCGTCATGATATCGGCCAGGTTGTTG
This sequence comes from Halictus rubicundus, assembly GCF_050948215.1. Taxonomy (NCBI): domain Eukaryota; kingdom Metazoa; phylum Arthropoda; class Insecta; order Hymenoptera; family Halictidae; genus Halictus; species Halictus rubicundus. The sequence continues at coordinate 2,009,241 of NC_135162.1, forward strand.
TCAGTCGACATGTATGACAATTCCACCTCGCCATTTTCCATCATATCCCTGTCAAAGTGATATGCGATATCTATATGTCTGGTACGACTCTTCTCTACTCTGCTGTTAGAGAAATGTATCGTGGCTCGAGTGTCGCAATATGCCCTGCATTTACCTGAAACATAACTAATTACTTTTGTCTCCGCAAGGAACATATTTACCCATGTAGCCTCTTTCATTGCATAAGATAGTGCAATATATTCGGCCTCCATGGTCGACAAAGCTATGCTTCTTTGCGTCGTGGTGCGCCATTGAATCACATTTTTATCCAGGCTCGTCACCATTCCTGAGCACAATCGTCTTTGGTCTACGTCTCCTGCCCAATCAGCATCGCTGTAAATGTTTATTTTGGGCTTCTGCTCGCACCGTTTATATGTCAGCTCGTACTCCTTCGTCTTCGTTAAATATCTGACTACGTGCTTTGCTTGCCCCCAATGAATTTTTCCTGGGCTAGCGTTGAATTGTGACAATTTTGTCACCGCGTACAGAATGTCCGGCCTTGTGTATAATGCCAAATACATGAGTGAGCCAATAACTTCTCTGTACGGTACCCGCGCCATGACTTCTTTTTCCTGGTCCGATGCAGGACTGTCATTTGTAGATAGTGTAATCCTCGATTCCAGTGGCGTCGCGACTGGACGACATTCAGTCATGTTGTATCTCTTCAATATTGATTCTATATACGCCTTCTGTGACAAAGCAATGTCACCGTTAGTTTTTCGCTCTATCTTCACACCTAGAACGTGTCTCATCTCTCCCAAGTCACTTGATTCGTAAGCTCTTCTGATTTTGCCTACTATTGCGTCGATCGCTGATTTTTCCTGCGAGAATATTAATAAGTCATCCACGTATACGACAACTATCGTACGAGAATCCTGGCTTGTATATGTGCAACTCGATGACTTCATCCTTTTAAATCCTATTTTGATTAAGAAATCGTTTAATTCTTCGTTCCATTTTCTGCCAGACTGTTTTAGACCATAAGTAGGTCTTAGTAATCTAGCTATTTTTTCACTTCCGACTCCAAAAGAAGGTGGCAGTCGCATATAAATAGTTTCATCCAGTTTTCCGTATAAGTACGCACATTTGATGTCGACATGTCTGGTATACCAACCATAAACTGCGGTAATTGCCAACAGCAGTCTGACTATTGTAAAACTCGCGACCGGCGAATACGTCTCTGTGTAGTCTATACCTTTCCTCCGGGTGTGACCCTGAGCGACTAATCTAGCCTTATAACGGGATATGTTGCCCTCTGCGTTGGGTTTTAACTTGAAGACCCATCTGGATCCAATACACTTTTGTCCTTTGGGTAATTCGACTATTTCCCAAGTTTTCCTGCTTTCGAGACTATTAATTTCTTCTTTCATGGCAGTTTGCCATTGAGATGCTTGTGGCGAACTCAACGCTTCTTCCAGCGTCTGAGGTTCCGATATCTCTAACATATTTGCCTCGATATTGCCACTTCTCACCGAATCTTCTGAATCACTATATGTTTCGTGAATTGTGACTCTGGGTTTTCCTTTACGACCGTATGGATTTCTGACTATCTTCTTAGATTTGCCCCTTCTCTGCGTCTGAGTCGAACCGTTTACTCCCACTGTTTGAGTAGTTGCGTCTTCGTTTTGGTCTTCGCGATCTGTATTTTGTATGACGTCTTGAGATACATTCGAGGCTTCGGCCTGTTCGCCAAGTTCGTCATTTACAGCAAGAATCCTTTCATCTTCATCGTTTGACCAGATTTCATTGTACCTCCACCTCCTAGCATCCGTTTTATTAATCCATTCGTAGCCTACCTTATGTTCTACAAATTTAACGTGCTTGGTGGTAACGATATCCTGCTTTTGTGGACACCACAATCTATAGCCTCGGGTATGAGTCCCGTATCCGACTAGGACACATTCTACACCTCTATTGTCCAATTTGTGTGCTCCTTGTTTCGGTATCCGAGCATATGCTACGCAGCCAAACACTCTTAGATGCTGTATGCTTGGTGTTCGTCCCGTCCAAACGGCTAATGGTACTTCATGGTTTATACCTGCATGGGTTACCCTATTTTTTATGTAGGCAGCAGTTGTCACGGCTTCAGCCCAAAAATCTTGTGGTAGCGACGCTGAGTTAAGCATGGATCTGGTCATATCGAGTAATGTTCTATTGATCCTCTCGACCACTCCATTCATCTGCGGGGTTTCAACGTTGGAACGCTCATGTCTTATGCCCAACTCTGCGAAGAAGGTTGTTAATTGACTATTACAATACTCTAAACCATTATCGTTTCTAAATCTTTTAACTTTCTTCCCTTGCTGACGCTCAACGGATCTTATATATTCCTTAACGTGCCGTAGCGTCTCGTCCTTTGTCTTCATGCACTTGACTGTTGTCTTCCTCGAATAATCGTCCGTGAAAGTAATAAAATATTTACTCCCACCTATGGACTGGACTGGTAAAGGACCACAGACATCACTATATATTAATTCTCACACGTCCTTCGATTGCCTTTCTTTCAACCTCTTACAGGGAACTTTAGTTGCTTTACCTAAACAACATGCATTGCAGTCGAATTTCGTTTTTTTTTATATCCGACAAACCTCGGACTTTATTGGTTCGTATCATATTTTTTATGACTTCTTGATTTGTGTGACATAACCTTTGGTGCCATAAGTCATCCGTATTCATGTTCAAGACGTGCAACTCTATTTGTTTCGCGTACCCAATTTTAACTTCTGCATTCACCACATACAGATCATTAGTAACCATGTTCCATATAGTGACTTTTCCATTTTTAAATGTCAGCTGCTTCTCTTTTCTTTCTATCCTTGATACTGACATCAGATTTTTGCGTATTCCTGGAACATAGTATACATCATGCATGGTTATTTCACCTTTCTTACCGTTCACCCATGTTTTCATAATGATGTTTCCGATTCCTTTTGCAGCAAGTACAGCGCCGCCATGTTTATTCGGGTCGGCTGCTGTATTGATAATCTTCGAGTCCAATTCTCGAAACGTTGAGAACCATTAGCGCCTTTTGCATACATGATGTGTCGAACCGTTATCTAAGATCCACGCCTCGTCCACATCCATGGTATTTAGCGATACTAGAAACGCTTCATCATTCTTCTTGGTTCTCGTGTCATATCTCTGTCTGCCACGGTCAACTCTGCTTCTACACTCTCTTCCAAGATGACCTGGCTTCTTGCATCTATAACACACTATCTCTTTATGTTTTTCAGTCTTGACAGGTTTGTATTTTTCAGCATAATCCTTTTTAGCAACATATAGAGCTTCTTTTGAATCTTCTGATTCATCGGTAGTCCTTGCCATTCTTCTGTTGTACTCAGCCAAAAGAGTACTTATTATTTCCTTCGACGTGAATTTTTCGTCAGGAAGGTTTGCAAGCGTCATATTTAGGTTCTCATATGTATCTGGGAGACCCGATAACAGTGTGTATGCAATGTCCTCGTCACTTACATCCGCTCCAGCCTCTCGTAGGTTGGTTGCAAAGATCTTGGCTCTGGCGAGGTAACCGTCCTGGGCCCATAACCAATGTTAATAAAAGTCCAAAGCGAACGCCTTCATTATTGCACACGAAAAATACCTTTATTATTATAAAGAACTATCTTAAGTTATAAAAGTATAAAATGTACTGTACATGAGACCATCTTGGGAAAGAAAAAAAACGGGGAGACAAAGGAAGAACCATGAAGATCAGGTACAAGAGAAAGGAACTATGTTATTTCGACGTGTACGCCGATAGATGGCGCTGTGTAGCGGAATCTGTAGGGATATTGGCGCTGCCGCGCCATTTCCCTAGGCACGCGCCTAGAGAATATGCTCCGACGAGGTTGGCACTGCCAACCTCGGGCAATGCAGGCGAGAGAACTGCCGACGTACTCTCTCGCTGCCTGACTCTCGATCGAGACAGACGTCTCGATCCTACGCTCTCGAACAAGAGTCGAATAAAGTTGTTTCGTTACATACACGTGTTAATCATTATCGGTAGAAAGTCTCCTAGTGGTTCTGTGCAGAGTAGGCTGCATCTTGGTTCCGCATTTATCCGCGGGACCCTTAAACCTACAACTGGTGACCCCGACGTGATCTGGAAATCAAGAACCACGCTGCACTTGCCCGGAAGCCGGTGCACGTTTTCACGGAGACCACCAGGAAGAAATTGCTGGTTCCTGGCGGCGAGCAACCCGCTCGCTGCACGCTGCCGTTGCTGGTTCCTGGCGGCGAGCAATCCGCTCGCTGCACGCTGTTGTTGCTGGTTCCAGGCGGCGAGCTATCCGCTCGCTGCACGATGTCGAACGTTGCACACCGGTTGCCATCCTGGACGTCTACAGAGGACGAGCTCGCTGGAGTGCCACCACGTGCGTGAAGCCACCGACTTCCGGCGCCTTGACGAGCATCATATTGCAGCCAGTCTATCGACGAGCCCAGCCATGCGTGCGCCGACAGGTATCGTTCCGATTATGCGAAATTTCGCCTCATTATTGCAAACGATCGTGATCGTCGCGCGGTACCTCGTGGCGAAAATATCTACGCAGCCATTTTTCGTATACCTGTCGATTCGACCGCTTCGCGACCGTCACGTAGTTGTGTTTATGCCATGTCGACCCCCCGTCGACTCGCGTGACCGCTACGACACCGGGTAGTTCGTGTTTACCGCGTCGCGCCGTGCCTTTGCGAAACTGCGTACGTCTGCGCAGAGCGTCCGTTACGAATAATTCGCGGCCGGTTCGAACACACGCGTGTTTGCGAAATCGCGCAAAATGACTACCTCCGCGCCGCTCACTCAGGATGAACTCCTCCATGCATTGTTACAGGATCGCGTCGATTCATACCGGCAACCAAAAGTGCCCGATTTCTTCAAAGAAGATCCGGCACTTTGGTTCGCCCAAGTCGAGTCATCCTTGTCCGCGGCAAGGACTAACAACCAAAAAACAATGGCTGATGTAGTGGTGGCCGCGTTGAAGTACGACGTTGTCACTACGATCAAGAACATACTATTCATGTCGCCTCCTCCAGAGGATAAATACGATCGAATAAAAGCACGAATCATATCTAGTTACGCTGTTTCTGCCGAGAGCAAGCTCCGACAGCTCTTGAAGGGCGAAGTTCTGAGTGAGGGCAAACCGTCCCAGATATTGACGCGCCTCCTCAACCTGAACGACGGGTCTTGCAGCGATGAAATAATTCGCGCCGTATTTCTCGAACAGCTGCCGTCGCATGTCCGTGCCGTCCTGGCCATGTCGAACGTTTCCGAGGTCGTTGAGGCCTCCGGAACAGGCACATCCGCGATAACTGCCGTCTCGTCCCGAGACGCCTCCTTACGCGCGTTAGGAGAGAAGGTCGACCGCCTCACGCGCCAGCTAGCATCCATACCCACTTCGCGCACCCGCGAGAGTCGCGTCCGCCGACGAACCCTTTCACGGAGTAGGAATCGATCGCGCGAAAACCGCTCTCTGTCGAAGGAAACCGCGTGCTGGTTTCACAGGAGGTTCGGGAAACATGCGCGTCGTTATGTCAAGCCGTGCTCCTGGGAGACGGAAAACTGAAAAGTACTAGCTGTTTGGAGGCGAGCCCGTCTAGTACCGAATTTCATCGTCTCCACATACGAGACCGCGATCTCGGTCTCACGTTCTTAATCGACACCGGAGCCGATCTCTCTTTGCTGCCTGTTGCCAAAGGCTCGCGTCGCCCAACGGGCTATAAACTCTACGCGGCAAATGAGACAATGATCGACACGTACGGCGAGAAACGTTTGACTATGAATCTCAACCTCCGCCGTTCATTCCCATGGAATTTCTGCGTCGCATCGGTACCGTACCCGATAATCGGTGCCGATTTTCTAAAACATTACGGGCTGCTCGTTGACTTCCGCCTGCGCAAACTGATCGACCCCATGACGAAGATTGCCGCCATCGGCACTGTAATGTCTTGTCGTAAAAACTGTCGATCCAGCTTCCGCGTTCGCCGGAATTTTATCCGAGTTTCCAAACGTCGTCGGGCCGTCACAGAATAATGACCGTACGCCACAAGACGTCCTTCATCATATCGTGACCGAAGGTCCGCCAATTGCGGAACGCGCGCGTAGGTTAGCGCAGGAAAAACTGCGCGCCGCGAAAGCAGAGTTCAAACAGCTCGTCAGCTCGGGAATTTGCAGGCCTTCTAGCAGTCCTTGGGCGAGTCCTATTCATCTCGTCCCGAAAAAGGACGGAGGCTGGCGCGTCTGCGGCGATTACCGCCGTCTCAACGCGGTAACGATTCCTGATAAATATCCAGTCCCCCATCTTCACGATTACTCCGTGAACCTTCACGGAAAATCGGTTTTCACGAAGCTCGATCTTCACCGGGCGTATCATCAAATTCCGATCGCCCCGTCTGACATTCCGAAAACGGCGGTCATTACCCCGTTTGGGCTTTTCGAATACACGGCAATGCCCTTTGGCCTTCGTAATGCCGGACAAACTTTCCAGCGTTACATCTACCGTGCCCTCGGGGATTTAGACTTCGTATTCGCGTATATTGATGATATTCGCATTGCTTCCTCCAATCGAAAGGAACATGAAGATCACCTACGCGTAGTCCTGCAACGCTTGCAGGAATATTGTCTTCGGCTAAACACCCAAAAGTGCGAGTTCTGGAAGTCATCTCTCGAGTTCCTCGGTCATGTCATTGACCAGCACGGGTTTAGCCCAATTCCCGAGAAAGTCAAGGCCATAACAGATTTTCCAAGGCCTCGCACCGTTGCCGATCTTTGTAGGTTCCTTGGCATGGCCAATTTCTACCGACGTAGCATTCGACACGCTGCCGACGTGCAGGCTCCCCTGCACGAGTACCTCGGCGAGTCGAAGAAAAATGACAAACGCGAGATTCTATGGACTCCTAAATCTGAGGAAGCGTTCGCTCGGGTCAAAACTGACCTCGCCAACGCAACCATGCTCTCTCATCCCGCGGCAAACGCAGTGACGCGTATCGTCACTGACGCCTCCGATTTCGGCATGGGCGCGTCACTCGAGCGAAAGCTCGAAGACTCCTGGAAGCCCTTGGCTTTCTTCTCCAGGAAATTCAGCACTGCCCAACGCAATTATAGTGCGTACGATCGCGAGTTGACTGCCGCTTATGAGGCACTGAAATACTTCCGACACTTCTTAGAAGGTCGCGAATTTAGCATTGTGACAGATCACAAGCCTCTCACATACGCGTTTCGTCAGAAAGCCGACAAGGCATCTCCTCGACAGCTCAGACCGTTGTCGTATATCTCACAATTCACCACTCGCATTGAGCATCTTCCTGGCTCGGAAAACGTCGTTGCCGATTCATTATCACGAGTCGACTCGCTGCGCCTCGCCGCGAACATTTCTCTGGACGAACTGTCCAAAATGCAAGAGAGTGACGACGAGCTTAAGGAACTACTGCGCTCTGCTGACCACTTGTTGTCCCTGCGACAGATAAGGTGGGGACCTTCCCACACTGCAATCGCGTGCGACCTCACAGGCGAAACCTTGCGTCCGTACATTCCACAGCCGGCTAGAAAAAAGATTTTTGACACTTTCCACAACCCTGCGCACCCCTGCGCTAAGATCACAGATTGGGTAATTCGGAAACGTTACGTCTGGCCGGACATGCATCGCGACACTAATAAGTGGTCCAAAGACTGCTTGGACTGTCAACAGTCCAAAGTAACGCGGCATAACCACGTGGCTCCTGCGGAATTGTAGCCCCCGACAGCCGCTTTAAACACGTCCATATAGACATTGTCGGTCCTTTACCGATTTCCGACGGCAATCGCTATTGCCTGACCATAATCGATCGTTTCTCGCGATGGCCCGAGGCCATTCCGCTGCCGGATATCGAAGCTGTCACCGTGTGTAGAGCTTTTGTAGATCATTGGATCTCGCGATACGGCGCGCCAGAAACGTTAACGACTGACCAAGGTAGTCAGATCGAATCAAAATTGTTCACAGCGTTATTGCAACTATACGGTTGTCACCGGATACGTACTACCGCGTTCCATCCTGCCTCGAACGGCATGATCGAACGATGGCACCGCTGCCTGAAAACCGCGATAATGTGTCACGCGAACACGAAATGGTCACGAGTCCTGTCTACCGTGATGTTAGGGTTGCGAAACAACGTGATGGACACCGGGTCCTCACCTGCCGAATACCTGTACGACACGACGTTGCGTATTCCGGGAGAGTTTGTTCTTCCCGACGACGGCCCGTCCGACCCGCAAATATTCGTCGAAGAGTTTCGCGATCACATGCGCAAAGTGAAACCCGTCCCCGTGGGACAGCGATATAAAAAGCGCGCGTTTATATTTAAAGATTTGTCAACATGTTCGCACGTGTTCCTTCGCCCAGGCACTCTCAAGAAGTCGCTTGAACGTCCATACACGGGACCGCATAAAGTCTTAAAACGCGTCAACAACAGAGTTATCGAAATCGAGGTCAATTGTAAATCGCGCTCGGTATCTGTTCAAAATGTAAAACCCGCGTACGCAGTTCGCGAATCGAACTCAGAAGCTGCCGGCGACCCTGCAGTCGCTACGGGAAGTAGCACGATCCGCACGTATGCGAATAAAAAGCGCGTTACGTTCGCTGCCGAAGCGAGTAGTATTAAAAAAAAATTGTAAACGCGCGCAACCATGTATGAATAGTCAGTAAGTGCATGCAGCATGTGTAACACTTCTCCTTGTAAAAACAGCGGCTAATTTAAATGTCGTATACACTCGGGGGGGAGTGTGTAGGGATATTGGCGCTGCCGCGCCATTCCCCTGGGCACGCGCCTAGAGAATATGCTCCGCCGTGGTTGGCGGTGCCAACCTCGGGCAATGCAGGTGTTGCGTCGCAGTGTGGTGGAATAGGGATTTTGGTTGTGGGTTCGAGTGTCCGTGGAGCGCTAAAGCGCTCTGCTCGTGGAAGTTAAGAAATAAACTTTGTACACAGAGTTAAAGGCGAAAAACTGTCGTAGATTTTATTTGTGGTTCTTTGGGATGTGACTCCCTCAGTTCTACAATGAGTTCTGTTTCATTCTGGAGTTTCGAATCCTTTCCCAGCTTGTAACCGTACATTCCTTACTCGACTGCGTTAATTCGATTTTATAGCTGTCTCGACGACTCAAGAGTTATCTATACTATGTCACGGGGGCCGGTTACTACCCCCAATTCCCTACGCGTGTCAATTCGCGAGGGAGATGGATTCGTGCCTCCAGGCACTGGAAAGCGGCGAGGTTTGGACGAAACAAATAAAGCTTGTAGACAAATTTCTAGTAAAAGGGCAGTATATTCTTAGAAGAACTATTTATACTTTCGAAGAGCGATCTCTCCGATATGCTCGGAAACGAGCTATTTGTTTACAGGACGGCCCGTGATCTTTCCCGACGTACAGGGCAATAAATTCCGTTATGATGGCGCGCAGAATACCGCGTATCGGTAATCCGCACCGAATTCTCGTAACATGTAAACACGCAGTGTATACCGTGTTACGACGCACGCAGTTCGCTCGCTTTGTCTCTACACCTGGTTTTTCAATAAACGATTTTAACGATTTGAATGTGGATCGCGCCTCGCGATATGCGAATTCGTGACCTGTCTAACCAACGGTGCACCCGGCCGCAAATACGTACGAGTAGTCCGGTTGGAGACACACACTAAAAATCCCTGGCACTCCACGCGACCAAGAAGTTTACTCTTCAGCACGATACGTGGCCTCCGAGCAATCTCCGTGTAGGTAGCGGCAGAATGACAAGGATCGTGCACAGTCCGCTCGCTCTAATCCGACCCGTGTGCCCGACGCAGTGACGGTTGAACGACTCGTTTCGACCTCGTAACCGATCGAAGGCGAACCTGTCAGACCACCCAAGTATCTGGCCGAATTCTCGTAAAAATGGCCCAAGTGGAGACACATATTAAAAACCCCTGGCACTCCACGCGACCAAGAAGTTTACTCTTCAGCACGATACGTGGCCTCCGAGCAATCTCCGTGTAAGTAGCGGCAGAATAACAAGGATTGTGCAGGGTTCGGTCGTATCGATTCGACCCGAAGGGAAATTGTGAGTTCGTTCGAACAATCCGTATGCGTACTACGCACTGCACGATTGTGGACTTGTCAGACCATCCATGCACTCGTCCGAATACTCGTATGAGTGGTATGGATAGGGATGCACACCAAGCCGTCGGTCACGCCACGCTACCAAGGACTATGCTCTTCAGCACGATACGTGGCCTCCGAACGTATTCCTTGTTGATAGCGGCAGAATGATCACGACCGTGCAAATCCTACCGGAGCAGTTATGGGCATTTCGAACGAGAATCACGAAATTTACGATGACGAAGTGTCCACTCGGTACCACCATTACGACGAACGATTTACCAGTTCTAAATAATCCGTGACAACTCCGCGATCGCGGCAACAGAACACAAACTGCGTCTTAATCGTCGGCAATGCCACAGCGCAGTTTGCACCTGTGACTCCTCGGTTTGAGGCCCTTACGCGTCGAGGATAGAACAGTCGGTTTGTCTGTTCTATCGGGTCGGTTTGACCCCTCGATCGCGTACCGTGTTTCGCCGACGGGACACTTCGCAAACGCGTGCGGCTAGAACCGCTTCCAGATGTAGAGTGATCTATCTGCGGCACGCATCGACCTCCTTCGATCGGTATCGAGTGGGGATCGATGCGTGCGCATTGCGACAAGTGTCGCGATATCTCGCGGTCCTTTTCTCCGTCAGGACTCGCGGGTTACGTCACCGAGTGTTACGGTGGGGTTGACATCGACGTTCGATATATGGGGTGTATCGATATGTAACCTGTACGGTTACAAGCTTCTTCCTTCTCGTCTCCCTTCCTTAGCCAATAGGAAAATTGGAATCTTCTGGCTAGGCGTTGATTCGTCGGATGACTCGTTTTCCGGTTGCTGCTTGATGGTGATTGGTAGTGGATGGATCTTAATAGCGCATGCACGAGAGTGGGGTACGCACGAGGGTGAAGGCCCGCCAAAACGAGGGACGTGGAACCATGTGGGACCGAACAAGAGAGAGGTCCGAGGGAGTTCCAAGAGGTCCTTGACTGAGAATTTATGACCTCTTGTCCTTAACTGATTCCGGACTTCGACTATCCCTAATTTATGCAGAATTGGAGAAGCTACTCTAAGAGGCTGCGTGACTTTCTCTAAATTCCACAATTAGTCTCGCAGACTCGAATTTCGTCAAGGATCTCTATGGAACCCTCCCGGTCTTCCTTTACCTACTCTAAACTATCGCGCCCAAATAAAATACATATGTATGAAATACGCGATTACGTCTTATATTTAAATTTGCCTCTCCGTGCCATTAATCGATACTATATACATATATCTAACTATGTTCACGTGGTCAACTGGCCACGCTACACAGGCGAGAGAACCGCCGACGTACTCTCTCGCTGCCTAACTCTCGATCGAGACAGACGTCTCGATCCTACGCTCTCGAACAAGAGTCGAATAAAGTTGTTTCGTTACATACACGTGTTAATCATTATCGGTAGAAAGTCTCCTAGTGGTTCTGTGCAGAGTAGGCTGCATTTTGGTTCCGCATTTATCCGCGGGACCCTTAAACCTACAAATCCTCTTCATTCCGTGAATAAATTCATTGTTTAGAACTGTATTGTTATTATTATAGGATGACATAATTTTGTTCCTATTATTGATTAAATACATTGGTTTCAACAATAACAAAAGAAATAAACAAGAGTATAGTTATATGAATCATACAATTTTCATAAACATTACAAAACAAATGTTTTAATAACTTACTATAAACTACAAAGCCAAACTTTGAACGTAACTTGGTTATATATAAATAGTCTCAAATCAGTAGATATTTGAAATTTGAACACCAATTATTACTATATTTGTTAACAATAAATAAAAGATTCGTGTTGACATCAGCTACAACAATATGTAATAAAAAATACTTAGTGGCATTTAAAAAATTATGGTGACCATCGAGTATCGATTATCGATTAACTTTCGTTGGAAACATTTTTCTGCCAGATTATCCGAAATGTTCAAAACATCCCCAGACGCCTTCTTTTGGGTCACTGGTGATGGGCCCAATGCTTCATTGTACGGAAGTGCACTGATTGTTTTATTGCTGGATAGTTCGACGGCAATGATTTCGGGACTCTAATCTCCTAGGTAAGAAGACCTAGTTTCGACGGGCGCACAGTGTGACGAATGGCCTTTTTAGCTGGACACAATTAACTTTCAAATAAACAAAAACTAACTGTACTAATATAATCGAAAATAACCATGTATTAAAACCCTTGAATATTAAAACTTAAAATTCTTTTGTTGTATGTTTACAGAGCGTGTAAACTTCACCTAAAAGACGAACACCTAACCTATAAATGAATGCGCACATTTCCATACGCGCTAGAAATATGTTAAAATGTACTAAGGAGTGTTTAAATTTCCTATATATGATGGATATAACATCTCAAAACATGTATTTTCACTTTAGTAATTCCAAATTTTCGATAACATTCCTCTATTTTTGTAAATTAAGTGTCAAAGACGATACTTATTTTTCCACAGAAACACCCATGTTACTACTCTTCGTTAATGAATTAGTATATGGTCCACGTCGGTCCACGTGATGATTTTTACATGTAATAAAGTAGAGATTCTCTACTTTATTTTAATACCAAAATTGGCTTGCGCAACGTTGCGTAACTATACGAATTTTTACAATGAAGTTACGTCGTTTTACGTACACGCTCGTGACAATCGTAGCTCGGGTCGGGCGTTTCGAACGCAGCCGATGCCGATTGCCGCGGCATGCCGTCGCCACTTAGCGGTTTGTTTAGTCTACTAGTTGAAACCTATGGATTAAATCTTTTATTATTCCAATTGGCCAGATGACAGAGGAGACGCAAGAAGCGCGACATAAAAATTGTCGTAGATTTAGAGAAAAAAATACACGGAAAACGTTAAGAGTGAATACCAATTTCGACTTAATGTCAATGCTATTAATAACTTCCGACCCACTAATAAATAGTTTTCGCGAAATCCCACAAGAAAAAATTAGTTCACTGTCCCCTGAAGTTCTTGAATTATTAATAGTAAATGAAGATATAGATATTCAAGAAACCGATTCTTTATCAGAACTTGAATCTTGAAGTTATTAGTTTTTAGCAACCGAATGTTCCTATTGAAGACTTTGATTTTGGTCTCTGTTATTTCTTTTGTTTTATTTATATTTTTATGTTATTATATTTTTATTAAAATAGTAAACAATAATATGAAACAGAGTTGTTATTTATAAAGTGAAACCTTATACTAAATCAAAGAATAATTCTTTCCCGTTAGAATACATCTGAATCTCCAAAAAGTAACATTTACTATAATTTTTCTAAAATTACATTCTTTTTGTCCAATTAAAAATGACGTCTCCTTTGATAATATCTACTACTTGTTAAATCATTCTGTGTTACATAGATCCATTACTAACTTTGTTGTATTTTTTATTTAATTATAAATCACTTAAAATATATTGTTTAATTAACAAAAACCAACTAAATGTTGTAAAAAATTAATAATTATTCATAGTTTATACAACTGTAAACATATTAATCGATAAATATAGAAAAATAGGCGATTTAGAATTTTGTCCAGCTAAAAAGGCCATTCGTCACACTGTGGGGCGTACCGTCCGTCCGCGTCCGTGTGAAGAATGGATGTTGTCTTGCACTAAAAAGATTATATTGTATATTATTATATTGTACACTACTTTCAATTGAAAAGAACCTAATGAGCCGTGTTGAAGAATGCCAAGAAAAAGAACTCTGGAAATTCTGTTGCAGAAGGGAACAAGTATATACATTTAATGGAAATTGAATACGGAAAAGTAGGATTGAAATAAACGGACGACAGAAATTCAAATTAATTTAACGTTATAAAAAATATTATTTATATTTGAACCTTCTGCTATCAAATACAATTTTCAAAAAGACGGAAAAATATTTATTCAAATATATATTCAAAAGATTGTCAACAAAAATTTTAATGACAGTTGTTATGCGAAGTTTCATATTCGTTACAAGTTGCGACATGTCTGTTATTATATGTTAACATTACATATACAATTATTAGTTCTTTTTTCCAAATATTTTCATAAGTTGTGCAAGAACTTATTAATTATAAACAATAAATCTGTATAAAATTCTGTTTATTGCTGATCTGACTTATCGTTAAATCGTAAAAGCATACAGGAGTTCAGATTTAGTTGATCTCTTACCATTATTGTTATCAGTTTTTAAGTAATTGTTTATCAATAATAATAATATCGATAATAACAGACATGCCGCAACTTGTAACGAATATGGAACCTCGCATAACAACTGTCATTAAAATATTTTTTTACAATCTTTTGAATATTTTTCCGTCCTTTTTGAAAATTGTATTTGATAACAAAAGGTTCAAAGAAGCCAACAACAGTTTATATGAATCAATTTCAAGATATAAATAGCGCTAAATAGGTATTTAAATTTTCAACAACAATTATTATTTTGTTTACTATCAATAAATAAAAGTTTATTTATATAAATTGAAAAAGCATTTATTCTGCTTTAAATGAGTATAGAAACAGAAAGCATTGTATTTAAACAGAGATAAAATATTCTGTTTGAAGTAATAGCTAATTCCACAAAATAATACAGTGATTACACTGTATTAAATAAAATGCTTACAGAACTCGCACGTGTTAGTCGTTACAAGGTCCCACAGAGAGTGAGGGCGCATACGTCGCACGCACGCTCGCACGCGAATCCCCAAGTTCGGCTCGCGCGTTGCCAACCTATAGGATTTCTACATCCCTACTGTTTATTTCAATATCCAACACTTCCCCTTTGAAATAAAAAAAAATGTAACGCAATAAACTAAGGTTAGGTTTCAATTCCCAACCCTCTCACACATCTATCATGTTTCGCTTTCGGCAACGCTTTAGTCAGTATGTCGGCTGTCATATCCTCCGACTTCAAATACTCAATAACAATATCGCCGTTTTGAATGGCCTCGCGAACAAAGTGATGTCTTAAATCAATATGCTTCGTTCTTCGGTGATACATGGGATTCTCGGCTAACCTTTTTGCACCTAAGTTGTCATTATATATAGTTATTTGTTCCATTTCCTTTAACCCAATTTCCGACAGGAAATTCTTTAAATAAATGCCTTCCTTGGTGGCGTCCGCCAATCCCATATACTCCGCCTCAGTCGAGGATAATGCTACTGTTCTTTGTTTGCGCGATTCCCAAGCAATCGGTGCTGCACATAGTACAAAAACAAACCCAGTATAGGAATGCCTATCATTCACACAATTGCCCCAATCCGCATCTACATATCCTTTTATATGTTCCGTATCGCTCTTAAAAACTAACCGATGTTGGGCGGTTCCCTTGAGGTAGCGTAGCACTCCTCTTGCTGCGTTCCAATGGACTCGACTGTAACTATTATTAAATTGACTCAAGTAACTTATTGCAAATGCTATATCCGGCCTAGTCGTCACTGCTAAGTACATTAGACATCCTAACAATTCTCTATAAGGCAATGTTTCGCATTCTCTCGATACATTACATTTACTTAATTTCAAACCAGGATCTAACGGAATACATGTCGGTTTCGCATCATTCATGTTGTACTTTGCTATCAGTCTTTCGATATATTTACTTTGGCTAAGAATGTAATTATCTCCATCTTTGGTAAAGTTTATACCTAAACAATACTCTACTAAACCTAAATCCCTTAACTCCATACTGGACGATAATTTTTCTTTAACATCAATAATAGCCTTAATATTACTGGACATAACTAAAATATCATCTACATACAGAGCTAGTAATAATAGACTTTTCTTTTCCCTTTTATAATATATACACGGATCCGCCGTTGAACGTTTCATACCCAATTCAATGATTTTATTATTTATCATTATGTTCCATTGACGGCCCGCCTGCTTCAAACCGTAAATAGCTTTCTTTAAAGAGCATACCTTATCTCCGGTTCTTAAATGACTTAACATTTTACTTGCTCTACTTGTTATTTCAGCAGATTCTTTCCTCGATACGATTCTTTCCAATGTCTCCTTAAATCTTTCCGGAATCTCCATATATATCGGTACATCCAATTCACTGTTTAAGTACGCTGTTGTTACGTCCAACTGATGAATTTGCATGCTGAAACGTGTAGCTAAAGCAACAAGTAAACGGATTGATCCCAATCGGGCTACGGGAGAAAATGTTTCATTATAATCGAAGCCCGGTCGCTGGCTAAATCCACGGGCGACTATACGTGCTTTTCGCCTACCTATTGTACCATCGCTATTTAATTTGTCGGTTAATACTACCTTACTATCTATCACGTTTCCTTCTCTTGGACGGTCCACAATGTCAAATACGTCCTTCTTTATCATTGATTTGACTTCTTGACCGATGGCTGCATACCACTCTTCTGCATCCGAACCTGAAATTGCCTTATACACCTGTATCTCTGCCATGGATGCCATCTCCGCTACTTCATTTTTTGGAACCAGATTGTACTTCTTTCTTGGTCTTCCCCTTAATCCTGTCTTTATTGGTTTCGGCCTCCCTGGACCTCTCTTCATTTCCATTGTCCTTGGGCATCCAGGGCTTAATATTTCCTTTGCATCATGAAATTCGTCTTCGGGTTGTTGTTCCTTTTCCGATTCCTGAACCTCGCTTTCACTTGAATCGCTCTCTTCTGTCGATTCCTCTGATACAGAATCCTGAATCCTTGGTGTCTCATGATGCAAGGTGACATTTTCATTTTCATCATCCTCCTCCTCCAGAAACTTTACGTCTCGGCTAATTGTAACCTTGTTAGTTTCTGGATCCAAGAGTCGATAACCTTTAGATTCCTCTGAGTACCCCGCGAATCTGAATTCCTGGGCCTTGGCGTCTAGCTTTCTCCTTAACTCATCTGGCACATGAGCATACACCTTTGCACCGAACCTGTGAAAATTCTTCATGTTTGGCTTAGTACCGTCCCATTTCTTGATTGGAATATCACCCAGTGCTTTGGAATATATCCTATTTTGTAAATAATTAGCAGTGTTTACTGCCTCCGCCCAGTATTTGTTGGGTAGATCCGCATCCCTTAATAAGCATCGGCCCATTTCCATTAATGACCTGTTCTTCCTCTCTGCCACGCCGTTTTGCTCGGGACAGTACGCCACAGTATGTTGCATCTCTATTCCCTCTTCCTGAAGTATCTTTTCGAGCCGATGGTTTATATATTCTCGCCCTCTGTCTGATCGAAAACACTTAGGTTTCGCTCCATACTTAGTTTTCATTAACTCAATGAAATTTGCAATTTTTTCTGGCACTTCAGATTTATGTTGCAAAAAATACACGTGAGTATATCTACTAAAATCATCTATCAATGTGAGAAAGTACCTTTTCTTGCTTGGCGTAATAGTCTGCATTGGCCCGCAGACATCCGTATGGATTAATTCCAGTATTTTCTTCGCCCTTGTTGATGACCTTTCTGGGAAACTTTGCCTCTGCATCTTCCCCTTGATGCATACCTCGCATGTGATCTTCATGCCGCAATCCTTAATCTGCAGGTTGTCTACCAGGTTCTTGACTGCCATTTCCTTTATTGCCAGCGGATCTCTGTGGCCTAATTTTCTATGCCACGTATGTATACAATCTCTATTGTGTTTACACGTGGTGAGCAATGCCTGGTTAACTATCTTTAGTTTGTATAGGTTACCTATTGCACTTGCTGTAACTATAACCTTATTGCCCCTTTTTATGTGGCACTCTTTATCACAGAAATTTACCTCTATTCCTTTTTCTGTTAATTTCCTTACTGACAGGAGACTTTCTCCCAGCTCAGGAACGAACAATACATCCTTGACTCGCACTGGGGATATGTGTCCATCTGCACCTTCGCACAACAATATGCCTTCGCCGATACCTCTTACTTTTGCATATTGCTGGTTCGCCACACGTACATCTGCCAATGCCCTTTTTTCCAGGACACTGAAAAAACTTTTATCATTTGTCATATGGCTCGTGGCACCAGAATCAACAAACCAGGCTCCCCCCATATTACCTTTGGTCATTCCTGTTCTGGTGCTGAAACAAAATTCTGGTTCTTCTTTACTTTTTGTCTCACTGACCTGATTAGCTCTTTCTTTGTTTGCCTTCCATTTTTGGTACTTGTAACAATCCTTTTTTATGTGTCCCTGTTTACTGCAAAAATAACACGTCATTGTCTGTGCCTTAGATAGAGCTGTAGTTAGCTTGTTGCTTCTTTGGTGCTGCGCTTTAAGGGCCATATTATCCTTCTCCCCAGGCTGCGAATGTGAATTTCTTCTTCTAAAATCCTCATCGATTAGCTTTCCTTTAACTAATTCTAACGTCAATTCATTTTCAGATCTAGTTTCCAAAGCCGTAATCAGTGTTCCGTATGAGTCTGGCAAGCTGCTTAACACCATCGCTATAACTAATTTATCCTTTATTTCTTCACCCAGGGCTGCTAATTGATCCACAATGGATAACATAGTATTCATATGCTCCTCCATGCTACCATTTTCCGTTAATTTTGTATTGCACAATTTCTTTAGTAGATAAACCTGATTAGATAATGTAGCTTTTTCATGATACCTTCTTAGGGATTCCCATGCTTCTTTTGCAGATGTTGTATCCTTAATGTGTCTTATTTGGTCGTCCTTTAATAACAATCCTATTGTGGCCCTTGCCTGCATATCCGCTTTTATCCATTTTTCATCCGCTGATTCTGGTCTCTCTGCCTTCACCGTATGCCACAAATCTTCTTTTATTAATAAAAGTTCAACCTTACATTTCCATATCTGATAGTTGCTATTGCTTAACTTAGCCATGGTTAATTTTGTGCACGACATTTTCCTTCACTTTTAGCTTTTCTTTATTTTTTTTTTTTTTTTAATTTGCTTTATCTTTAACTTTATTTCTACTTTCACCTATCCTTTACTTCGCTTTAACTTTACTTTAACTTTACTTTAATTTGGACCTTACTTTTACTTTAGCACGTGGCCTGGGCCCATAACCTATTAAGGGACAGTTTTCCCAGGTGGCCTTGAACAATCGATAGTACCGCTATAACGGCCACTAGAAGAAGCTAAATAGTAACATTTTCGTCCAGTATGGGGAGCTGGGTGCACTTTCCACATTCAGTGTCGAGTGGCATTTTCCGAGTATCCTCTCTGATTCGGTCGCATGATCTCTGACAATAGAGGCGATCTGAGCATGCGTGGTCGACATCATAAACGACGGCGCTGCCGTAGCTTCGTTCGAACAACCGTGTCGCGGCACACTCACACACCGCTAGGTCGGCGTGTACGTGTACCTACGAGAATAGCAAGGGTCCGGGATGCCGCGAATCATTCCTCGATAATGCAAAGATGGGGTTCATCAGTAGTCAAAAGCGCTAGATAAATGATAAATCTAGAGCGCTCGCCATCAAACAGGTCCGACTCTTTCATTT
Organism: Halictus rubicundus; assembly: GCF_050948215.1. NCBI lineage: Eukaryota > Metazoa > Arthropoda > Insecta > Hymenoptera > Halictidae > Halictus > Halictus rubicundus. Next base: position 2,028,811 of record NC_135162.1, read on the forward strand.
TCGAGCAACATTTTGCATTATTCGGTCGCATGGTGCCTGCCGTAGCTTCGTTCGAACAGCCGTGCCTCGGCACACTCACACACCGCCAGGTCGGCGTGTACGTGTACCTACGAGAATAGCAAGGGTCCGGGATGCCGCGAATCATTCCTCGATAATGCAAAGATGGGGTTCATCAGTAGTCAAAAGCGCTAGATAAATGATAAATCTAGAGCGCTCGCCATCAAACAGGTCCGACTCTTGCATTTTCGAGCAACATTTTGCATTATTCGGTCGCATGGTGCCTGCCGTAGCTTCGTTCGAACAGCCGTGCCTCGGCACACTCACACACCGCTAGGTCGGCGTGTACGTGTACCTACGAGAATAGCAAGGGTCCGGGATGCCGCGAATCATTCCTCGATAATGCAAAGATGGGGTTCATCAGTAGTCAAAAGCGCTAGATAAATGATAAATCTAGAGCGCTCGCCATCAAACAGGTCCGACTCTTGCATTTTCGAGCAACATTTTGCATTATTCGGTCGCATGGTGCCTGCCGTAGCTTCGTTCGAACAGCCGTGCCTCGGCACACTCACACACCGCCAGGTCGGCGTGTACGTGTACCTACGAGAATAGCTAGGGTCCGGGATGCCGCGATTCATTGCTCGATAATGCAAAATGGCAGAGTTGGGCAAAATATTTATCTAAATAAAAATTTCGAATAACTAGTAAAAGATAAAAAAAAATTTTATTCCTTATTCGAAGGTTCGAGTAAAGAAAGTATCTTTATTTGATGTGTATCGAATAATTTTATTCGACGAGAATTTATCCGACGAAAAAATATAATTTTTTTTATTCGAAGCGGATTTATTCAAACTTTGAATAATTTTTTCACCTTTTATCTGTATTTTCTATTCGAAGGCTTCTAATAAATCTTCAAATTACTTTTACCGAGCGCCGAGCTTCAAAGACCCAGCGACGACAGACGACATACAATGTAAGCGGATGGAGAATCGCGCACGTATGAAAGTTTAAACTTTTAGATTTTTCAATATATCCTCATGAAATTGTGACGAGCGAATGGAGGGGATTTTCCTGATGAAAATAAGGTCAAATTCGAGTGTAATCGAACAAGTTTCACTGACACGTAATGTTACAATAAAAATTACAATCTAATTAAAGACAGTCCAAATGATGTCGTGTTTGCACTCATTTTGATCGGAACAAGCTCTACAATTCATTCGTATAAACAATATTGTACTGATTAAAAATGTAAAAGCATAAATTGCCAATAATGCTCGATTCTCCATCTGCTTACATTGTAGGCTGTTTGGCAGTCGCTGGGTCTTCGACATTCGGCGCTCGTCGGTCCTCCGGTCTGACCGGTTTAGGGTCTCTGTATACTTGCCGGAGCCGGCGTTAGTATGAATACTACCGCGTTTTCCTGCTTCATGTTAGCCGGGACCGTCGCTGGCAACCTGAGAAGGCGCTCGAGATGCTCGCAACAAAAGCTAAGACCCGCACACAGCGGGGGTTCGCTACCTAACTCCCGAACAGTTTACTCCCCTCTACACCCCGGGGATGCCTATGCATCCGCTGAGAGCTGGGCAAGCCGTTGGGCATCCGTTTTCGGCCGCCCGACACGGGTCGCCGGCACCGGCGGCCGCCAACTGGCAGAGGCCGCGTGGCATCGGCCGCCGGTGCCACCACAGCATCCGCCTCACAATCCATGTTCGAAGTAGAGAAAAGAATATTGTTCATCTGAGTTGTAATGTTAAGAAGTAATGGTTCAAACTATAATCTAATTTAACGATGGAACGATGAAAATCAGCTTCACAAATCAATTTTAGCATAGTTAAATTATATCTTATATCTTATAAGTGATTATATAAGTCAAAACTCCGGAGAACAAGTTTAAAATGATTAGAATTCATTGGTTTGCAAGGTGTGTTCGAAAGCTGGTGGAAATAGTGGAAAATTGGAAAAGTGGAAATATACGTATAACATTTGGTTCGCAAGCATCCACGGTTGTAAATCTTAGTACGCTAACGGTGTACAAGGTTCCGCATGTGCTGCATTCGGCTGGCTTAAAAATTACGAAAGTGCTGGGTACAATCGGAAGGATTTTTGATTTATGACGTCCATGGTCGGTAGGTCGTCGACAGGGATTTTCATACCTGGCCTTGGTCGCGTGCTTGTCGCGTCGTACGTAAGGTCTTACGACGCAACCCAAAAAAAACCATTTTAATGTCGCCATTCTTTCAGTGCCACCATTTTTGGGGAGTCTATCGTTAGATCTGCCTATGCTCATCTCCGCCGCGCCCGCAGACCCAGTAGCTTGGCTTCGACGTCACACGCTACATAGTATATGTGACCGCTGTAGCCAATATCTCGACTATAGCCGAAAGTACGTGTGAAACGAGGCCTGTCCCTTGCACTCTGATCCAATCGGCCGCGCATTCGTACCTATGCTCTGACCAACGAGACCGAGGCAATGAAGCACCCAGCGTGCGTCCTTTGCTAATTATCTTGCAAGGGTAACTTCAACTCTGTCGCACTCGAGCGCCTATGTTAACGTCTACTGTCTCGTCTCATTGGACAAGATATAGATACGCCATCGCATTCCTGCCCGGGAACCTTGCATCTAATCATCTTTAAGTCATTATGGACAAGAATTCAGAAGTTTTCCATGTACATTTTTTCGTGTCGTAAGACAAAACGATGCAATTTATGTGGAATTAATTCTTCTTATTCTACAAATTATCATGTGATTGAGTCCTGAGGATTTCTTCCACTTTCACTTGGACCACAACATATTTCAATGTCATCAAAATTCGAGACATAGTCCCCCAAAAATGATCGAATTCACAAGGCATGATCCCCTTCCTAACGTGGATACTTCCTTAAAAGAAAACAACTATTCTCGTTTTTACAATATATGTACAATTTAGGTTAATATATAAGGATGTGTGATGCTGTTTCACGAAGAGGCAGGTACGGTTCCTATTTCCATAATGTTGTAGAGGAGGGATACCGATAGTTTACCTAAGGAGCTGTAGAGCCCCGAGAAACCCTTTTTTTTGTGCCACGCACAGCAGGGAACTGTCAACGCGGTCTCGAAAGGCCATCTGGTAATGATCAGCCGCTTGCTCGGCCGACGGGCAACGGCGGCCGGTGGGATCGCTCTAACGCCGGGACGGCGGCGCCCGTTTTACGACAGATAATCGGTAACACGGCATTTGGACCTATAGTCCCTACGTAAAACCCTCCGGTCCCGGCAAGTATACAGAGACCCTTATTCGTCGAGCTGGCAAAAGTTAGCCGAAGATTTATTCGAAGCTTTCGAATATATCTACAATTAAAAATATTAAACACAGTCCAATTTGTACCGCGTTTAGTGTCATTTTAATCAGAAGAATGCCACGAATTAGTTGGCGCAAGTCCCATAAAAAAATAATGAAAAATAAACAAGTTTTGCAATTGTATTGGTAGTTGTTTCACACCGATATCTCGCGACTCTACGAGCTCGGGACTTCAAAGACCAGCGACCGACCAACGGCCTACAATGTAAGCAGATGGAGAATCGAGCATTATTGGCAATTTATGCTTTTACATTTTTAATCAGAACAATATTGTTTACACGAATGAATTGTAGAGCTTATCCCGATAAAAATGAGTCCAAACACGACATCATTTGGACTGTCTTTAATTAGATTGTAATTTTTATTGTAACATTACGTATCAGTGAAACTTGTTCGATTACACTCGAATTTGACCTTATTTTCATCAGGAACATCCCCTCCATTCGCTCGTCACAATTTCATGAGGATATATTGAAAAATCTAAAAGTTTAAACTTTCATATGTGCGCGATTCTCCATCCGCTTACATTGTATGTCGTCTGTCCTCGCTGGGTCTTTGAAGCTCGGCGCTCGGTAAAAGTAATTCGAAGATTTACTAGAAGCCTCCGAATAGAAAATAAAGATAAAAGATGAAAAAATTATTCGAAGTTTGAATAAATCCGCTTCGAATAAAAAAATTATCTTTTTTCGTCGGATAAATTCTCGTCGAATAAAATTATTCGATACACATCAAATAAAGATACTTTCTTTACTTGAACCTTCGAATAAGGAATAACAATTTTTTTTTATCTTTTACTAGTTATTCGAAATTTTTATTTAGATAAATATTTTGCCCAACTCTGCCATTTTGCATTATCGAGGAATGATTCGCGGCATCCCGGACCCTAGCTATTCTCGTAGGTACACGTACACGCCGACCTAGCTGTGTGTGAGTGTGCCGAGGCACGGCTGTTCGAACGAAGCTACGACAGGCACCATGCGACCGAATAATGCAAAATGTTGCTCGAAAATGCAAGAGTCGGACCTGTTTGATGGCGAGCGCTCTAGATATATCTTTTATCTAGCGCTTTTGACTACTGATAAGCCCCATCTTTGCATTATCGAGGAATGATTCGCGGCATCCCGGACCCTTGCTATTCTCGTAGGTACACGTACACGCCGACCTAGCGGTGTGTGAGTGTGCCGAGGCACGGCTGTTCGAACGAAGCTACGGCAGGCACCATGCGACCGAATAATGCAAAATGTTCCTCGAAAATGCAAGAGTCGGACCTGTTTGATGGCGAGCGCTCTAGATATATCTTTTATCTAGCGCTTTTGACTACTGATAAGCCCCATCTTTGCATTATCGAGGAATGATTCGCGGCATCCCGGACCCTTGCTATTCTCGTAGGTACACGTACACGCCGACCTGGCGGTGTGTGAGTGTGCGGAGGCACGGCTGTTCGAACGAAGCTACGGCAGCGCCGTCGTTTACGATGTCGGCCACGCGTGCTCAGATCGCCTCTCTGACAGGCATCATGCGACCGAATAATGCAAAATGTTGCTCGAAAATGCAAGAGTCGGACCTGTTTGATGGCGAGCGCTCTAGATATATCTTTTATCTAGCGCTTTTGACTACTGATAAGCCCCATCTTTGCATTATCGAGGAATGATTCGCGGCATCCCGGACTCTTGCTATTCTCGTAGGTACACGTACACGCCGACCTGGCGGTGTGTGAGTGTTGCGCACGACTCTCATTCGAGCATAGTGACTGCTGACGACGACAATGATCGGAAAGAGAATACAGCGCTCGTAGCGAAAAATGCCGGAACTATATTTGAGCAAAATAATAGCTGTGGGATGGTTTTTCGGGGGCGGCAAATCCTTTGTTTAATACGTAATTATACAATATAATAGGCGTTGCATTGACATTGTATATGTCACCGCTAGAGCGCTCGCCGTCAACATTCTCAATAAGAACCCGGTTATTTAAGAAAATGTGTCCTTATATCTACATTCTGCCGAATATTGCAAATTACGCCTAGAAAACGCAAAAGTAGGACCTGTTCGTTCGCGAGCGCTCTAGATTTATCTTTTATCTAACGCTTTTCACCCCTGGAAAGCCCCATCTTTGCATTATCGAACAATGATTTGCCGCCTCCCGAACCCTTGCAATCTTTTTCGTTCTTGCGGATCTAGCGTTGTGTGGGGCATACCATGGCACACGCACACGGCACGTACACGGCACATACACTGTCATTTGAGCTTCTCCTAGCGGCCGTTTGTAGCGTGAAGATCGCTAGGAAGCTTCTCCTAGTTCCTGTTTGGAGCGTGGCGACTCAAGGCCACGTAGGAAAACTGGCCCTTAAATAAAATGCTTACAGAACTCGCACGTGTTAGTCGTTACAAGGCCCCACAGAGAGTGAGGGCGCATACGTCGCACGCACGCTCGCACGCGAATCCCCAAGTTCGGCTCGCGCGTTGCCAACCTATAGGATTTCTACATCCCTACTGTTTATTTCAATATCCAACACACTGTCCAACACCAAAAAAATATTGCAATACCTGTTGGGTGATTCTTATACACTTTGTCATCCTAAAACCGAATCTGAAAGTAGAATTGCTCCATCACGCAACGTTTTCGAAAAATTTTGGTTTTTGTAAAAATGCCCGATTTTGATACGAAACGACGTGTTACGCAAAAACTAAACACGCGAGAAAGTTCACATTTGAGTCAAGAGATAGAGGGGACTCTCCTCTACATATTCATATAATCAATTATATTTTTATGTACTTCCTAATAGTTGTAAATGGTTGTTAAAGTTTGAAAATGTGCCGACGCGGGTACTTTGTACGCTCTATTTTTGTATTTATGTGAAAAATCCTTTATCTAGCAGGAATTTACTATTCAGGAATGCATTCTACAGACATTTCTGGTAAAGAAACCATTCACGAAAAGTATTTGATTCCCTTAATGTACGAGAAGGATCAGAAAATGTTAATTGACAGCGTGTGCGCGACGCGTTCGCGCCAGACGGCCATTGCAGCCTTTTCGCGACTCGCCAGGGCCGTCGCTATGCGTAGTCGACGTTGGTACCACTCAAGTATGTCTTTGCTTACTGTTCAGGATTCAAGCTGTGGAATTCGGTGCCTATTGTCTAACTGGCGACCGCTATTTCATACGGTTTTTGTCGCGTATGTCAACACGCGGCAAGAGCGCGTGTCGCCGTTGCTCGACACCGCGTAGCAACCGTTTCAATTCTCATTGGCCGAATTTCACAGCTTGAATCCTTCAAACTGAGACAAACAAGGATCGTCCGATGTGCGAGCTCCAATCACGGTGCTCCACATTCGACGGTCTTTGTTATTTAAGGCACCTGCGTATGCCTTCTCGCTCTCTTAACGTTCTGAACGCTCATCAATCGCAAGGTATCGCTCTAGCACGTTTGCTCGTCTGACCATCTCGTCTCGATAAGTAGAGATTCTCATCTCTCGCGCTCTGAGACTCTCGCGATTTCGCATTAAGGTCGCCCCAAACAAGACGGGCAAGATGCCGAAGTTGTTTGGGCGGCCAGATTCAAGAACACGGGCTAGAAATTTGCCGGTCAGGAATTGGTCTTCGTGCTCGAAATCTTTCCGGGGTCGCCCCGACGTCGTTGGGGCCATAACTTTGAACGTCCAGATGGCCTTTCGAGAGCACGTTGACACGTTCCCTGCTGTGCATGGCACAAAAAAAAATGTTTTTAGGGGCTCCACAGCTCCTTAGGTAAACTATCGGAATCTCTCCTCTACAACATCATGGGGATAGGAATCGTCCCTGTCGTTTGGTGAAACAGCATCACACATCCTTATGTTATACGTAAATTACACAATTTTTTTTAAGGAAATCACCAAATTAGGAGGGGGATCATTTCATGTGAATTAAATCTTTTTTTTTTGGGGACCATGTTTCGAATTTGGATGAAACTGAAAGATTGTGCCATCATTTTGTAATCTTCGAAATTGTTTAAAGGATACAGACCATCAAAGTTTGCTATTTGGGACGAGTTTTACGAAAACTGCCTACACAACACACTTTATACCACAGTTATTATTAAAGATAAAAAAATTCTTTTTTCAGTCATCATCGCAAAAGACTGTTCTTTTTAAATAATTTATCCTTTTATATTCGAATGTGATTTCTTAATGCAAAAATATTACTAATATCTTTGTTTTGCAAATTTTACCATCGGTTGAAGTATTAAAAAATTTGAAAAAATATGGCCACATTTTACGATTCTTCCTGATTGAAATTCTGCTTTTTTCCGAACTATTTATTGTTTTGTGTCCATTAAGTTACTGGATATTCTTTAGACATTTTGACGTGAGGGTCGACAGCGTCTGTCCTAAAATAAAAATTTTCACGTAGTGAAAAGAAGAGCACGGGGAAGGTCATTTACATGTTTTACCTAAACTGTTGTTAGGGTGTTCTACACTCCGAGTGTACAGTAAAGGTTAATGCCATCCATAGTACAAAGGACATTGGTTTTTCCAAGCCTACCGGTGAATAGCGGTCGATCAGTCGGTGCACTTGCAATTAGCTACCTGAATCGCCGAACGCCGCACCCTTCGCCGGTCTTACCTGGCCGCAATTTTTTAATTTTTGCCTTGCTATACGAAAAAATGTACATGGAAAACTTCAGAATTCTTATCCATAATTACCTAAAAATGAAAAATATACAGCATTCCATTTAAAAAATTGAAGGTCGCCTTCATATCTGGCAAAATAGTATAAACAAAAAAAAAAAAAAATTACACACGCCATTGTGTTGCGTATAAAAAACAGTACCACTTTTTCCTCTTTCATTTTTTTCTATTATTCACTATTTACGAGAAAAATGCTGGCTAGTAATAGCGTGAACAACCTGTATATTAATAATTTCATTTTCTGTGAATAATTACACATATATAAATAATTTACCAATATAATTAATATACTTGACAAGAAATTAACAATTTTTATAAAAACTAACAAATTCAAAACAAAATTAATAATAAATGAATGTTATTCGCTATCCGACTCATTCTCAGTACTTTGAATGTGATCCCTATTCACGTTCTTCCAAACAATCTCGATCTATCTTTACATTCTTATTATTTTCAGATAGATATAAAACATATAGTAAAAGCAAATTAAGAATAAATAAAAATGATTGACATATAATTATTGCAAAATTGTTTATGCATATAAATTATTATTATATGATTATTAATAACAATTTCCATCCTCATATACATACGCATCTAATATCATACGCATTCTATGCAAAAGGAATGTATTTCATATCGTGATATACACGAATATTCAATTTTTCCAGTAAATTCTGCACCGTGACTGCGTCCGTATCCGCAGAGATTTCTAACGCTGCTCAATCTTGTCTGTGGGTTGCCCGTGGGCAACACGCTCCAGCATAGGCATCTCGGAGGTGTAGAGGGGAGTAAACAGTTCTGCGGTTTTCGGCACTTGGCCTTTGTTGCGAGGACCGTCGAGCGCCTCTCAAGTGGCCTGTCAGTTCGCTCGGTCCTTATGGACAGCGACTTCGGCCGTTCGAACAACTTCGGCATCTTGCCCGTCTTGTTTGGGCGGACCTTTATTCGGTAGCAATATTCTCGCGATCTCCCGCGCCGCGTTACGTGCACTCTGCTTCGCGTCAAGATTTCCGGCGTCCGCGTAGAAGATTTCCGTCTCGCGGCGGCACGCGTTTCGTGCCGCTCAAGATTTCCTCTTCGCGATCCGACGGCAGAAGTTTGCACGCGCAAGATCTCCGTACGTTCGCCGGCTCGCGATTCTCGTGCGCGCGTTCTCTCTCGCGCTCTCGAGTGCCTCGCACCTCGTGCGCCGTACAACCGAGTGAAATAAAGTGCATTTTCCCAAAGGACAAGGGTTTAATTCTCCCGTCTCTCCTTGCCTCCTCGCGCGCTCATTTCTGAGTGGTCCCGGCCCCCCGGCGACTCCGACCTTCGGTCGACGCCAAACACTTACTATGCTTAATTAAATACATTTTTTTTTGTCTTTTTGGGTGCCAATCATTACAAAAGATTATAAAAATACGAGTTATATTCACATTTCATTGTGGAAATGCTTAATAAAGAAAATTGAATACAAAAACTTACCTATTTCTGATGTAAACAAATTAAAAATGTTTCCGTCTTGCTTGACGTTTGTTCCTGGTATCCCGATTTTCAATAATAAGTGTCCAGCAGTAATCAGCAAGCATCCGCACATAAGACTTTTCCTTTGTAACGTTTTTCCATTGTTGAAATATCTTGATGAAAGATTAATGCTGGAATTGTATTCCTTGTTTTGATTTTAAAATAACTTCGTCATGAATAGAACAAAAACAGTCCGGCTGATTTATACACTTCCGCGAGATTTTATCGATTTAATATAGAGCGATCTATGTCTTAATTATGTACTTCGATCAATAAAATCGATAAAAATAGTCCCATTTACATAGTGTTTGGACTTATTTTAATCGGAAGAATCTTGAATGTCCATTGGTATTACAATTATAAAGATAAGACAACAATTACTGAAAATAAAATTTTCCAGTCACCGCATTGCTGCGGTCAATTTTCTTTATTAAGCATTTCCACAATGAAATGTGAATATAACTCGTATTTTTATAATCTTTTGTAATGATTGGCACCCAAAAAGACAAAAAAAATGTATTTAATTAAGCATAGTAAGCAAAGACATACGTGAGTGGTACCAACGTCGACTACGCATAGCGACGGCCCTGGCGAGTCGCGAAAAGGCTGCAATGGCCGTCTGGCGCGAACGCGTCGCGCACACGCTGTCAATTAACATTTTCTGATCCTTCTCGTACATTAAGGGAACCAAATACTTTTCGTGAATAGTTTCTTTACCAGAAATGTCTGTAGAATGCATTCCTGTATAGTAAATTCCTGCTAGATAAAGGATTTTTCACATAAATACAAAAATAGAGCGTACAAAGTACCCGCGTCGGCACATTTTCAAACTTTAACAACCAGTTACAACTATTAGGAAGTACATAAAAATATAATTGATTATATGAATATGTAGAGGAGAGTCCCCTCTATCTCTTGACTCAAATGTGAACTTTCTCGCGTGTTTAGTTTTTGCGTAACACGTCGTTTCGTATCAAAATCGGGCATTTTTACAAAAACCAAAATTTTTCGAAAACGTTGCGTGATGGAGCAATTCTACTTTCAGATTCGGTTTTAGGATGACAAAGTGTATAAGAATCACCCAACAGGTATTGCAAAACTCGAAAAAAGTTTAATTTTGTTGGACAGTGTTATTAATAATCACATTTTTATTAATTGTTTGCAATTAAAAGATCAGTACCTAATATGAAACACAGGATGTAATAAATAGTGCCATTTTATGTATTTAATATATTTATTAAAAAGTAATATACAATACATGTAGGATTCAGAAAGTAGGACAGTCTCAAGAAAAGAAATGGTATATTGATTGTTCGAAATCGCTGCAGGCGTTACCGAGACTTTCGGTAACGCCAACATCATTTCTCTTCTCATATAGGCCATACAGTTTTTGCGACCTAATCTATCGGTATCTATCGCAACCTATACCTCTTTCCTCTCGCTATAGTTCCAAACATTGATACATATTATATGTGTACATCGACCTGTTCGTTCTCACATCCAAAGATTATAATTACTGGCTATTTGGTCGTTGCCGCTCGCAATTATACTTTCCTGATAGGGACTGGATGGGTTCTGAAAATAGCGATTTCAAACTGTTATATATCGGTTCTGCCTGAAACAGTTATGAAGAACCGAAATGATGTAACTGTTACGAGAATATCGGTTCTGGCTTATATCGGTTACGGTCACGGTTCTGGAGAATCGATATTATTTCGGTTCTATAACTGTTATTTTTCTGTTTTGGATTGTGTCGTTTATTGTTTTATTAGTAGCTAAAAAAGGTGGCGCAGGTACCAGCGTGACGCGGTGCTAATTACCGCGGCGCACAGTGGTCTGAAAAGGCCGAAAACGGGTAAAACCCTAGGAAAGCTCTATTTCGAAAAAATTCTCGATAGAAAGTGTTTTTAATTGTTCTTGGGCACGATAGAAATAAATAAATAAATTAAAAAATAAATAATAGATTAATAATAAATAATAAATAATAAATTTTACACATAGGTTGAATATAAAATAAATTTAAAATGAAATATAATTCAATTTAGATTAAAAATGATAAAAAATAATTCCTCTCCATAAAAAAATACTACTTAATTTAAATAATAATAATTTTATGTAATTTAAAATAAAATGAAATGAGAAGAATACGCTTATGTACAAGATTCAATGAAAATTTATGATATAGAGGTAACGGTTATTTACATTTTAATTAAGCTTATTATTTACACGAAAAAGGTATACTTTTTTTTTTAAGTAAGAGGAGGAAAATGCCTTACGCACATCCCAGAATGGGGTAGTGTGGGGCTCAGGTCGCACATTTTTGGCGTACCCAGACCCACTAAAAACCTGACCTTACTCGGGACACCACGTTTTTCACCGACATTTCACGAGATAAAACGCGAAGCCGCAGGTTGCCGCAGTATAATTTTGGATTTATTATTTACTTAGACATCTACAAACGTGTTTTTAGCATGCGCACGTTGGCACACGTTGGCGCAAGAGAGATATCGCTTTTTAAACTTCATTAACGTTGCTCTTTTCCACGTTTAATGGGATTACATGTAAAACTGCTCGAAGAAATTAAAAATAAATAGTTTCCACGATTGTTTCCGAGTCTTAGTACTCGAAGTAAGCCAGAAAAAAAAATATTTTTCGTATTTCTATTTTTACAGGCGCATACGGTTTCTTCAAACATGCGCTTGAGTTCATTCTGAAACCTAGGTATGCTTAGCATGGCCGAATTTAATTCATTTTTATGGAATTGCCGAATTTGATTCATCCTTGAAACGTTTTGATTTAATCCCCTACTAGTAAAAAATATAACAAATTTCGTTTTATAAGACACTTGAAAATATGGAGTTTTAGCCGCTCTCAGACCACTGTGCGGCGGAGTAAGAGTACTGAATTTTATAACCAATTCGCCTGTGAAATTCCGCGATCGTTGGGCCTTCGGTCAAAATATACCTACAGCCTTTTTAAACTGTGAATCCTCGAAGCTGGAGTTTCCCTCGTCGTTTATGGTAGCTCTGAAAAGAGCTGATTTTGAAAGAAGAGCTGTCCGCAAAGATTATTCCACATAATTCTGGTAATATTGATATTCTGCGGTTGTTGGGCCTTCGGTCAAAATATATCTGCAACATTTTTAAACTGTGGATCCTTAAAGTAATCGAAGCTAGAGTTTCCCTCGTCGTTTGTGGTAGCTCTGAAAAGAGCTGATTTTGAAAGAAGAGCTATCCGCAAAGATTATTCTACATAATTCTGGCAATAATGATACTTAAGGATAAAATGAGAAAAACATAAATGTTCTTTGCACCAAGAACATTTAAGTACAACTACATTTGAGCAATGGAAACACGTTAGACCATCTAATTTTGTAAAGCAGAACTCTACGGGATTTTCAAATTCTTCTGGCCGCTCTTCTATATATCCGCTGCGGAACCAAGCATATTGAAACAGCCGTTTATAACACGCAGCTGATAATTGGTTGTGGATTAATGAGTGTAGTTTAATAATATTATCTCTTGCGTGTAGATTGATATCAATATTTAATAATATTGCAAGATCGGAAGATCGGCCCTCTGGCAGGGCGTTACGTATGATCTCGTCGTTATATCCATTCCATGAATCAAGAAGTAAAACAGAATTTTCTGGAGCAGATGGGACAAATTACTTCAGTCAACCACGTTCTAAATAATTCTTTCGTTAGTTTACCCGATGTGGAAGCTTCAATGTGGACATTAGGTGCCGTGAATACACTTCTTCGTACACGAGGTCCTAACTGCCCTTTGACTTCTTTCAAAACAATATACAATGGCGATAGCCGTTGATTCATAAGCACTTACATAGAACGGTCAGTTCGGACAAAAGATTGGCTTCTCTCTTCAAATAAATTTGTTTACGAACGAAATACTACAAAATTCTTAGATAAATCTAATGAACACTTGTGCAAAGTATTCTACATTAATCTTGATTGTTTGTAGGGAGGGACATCTTTCAATTTCTTCGAGATAGAAATAACATCTGTGCGTCTAGTAGTGTTGGTGTCCAAAATTCAATTTATGAATATGTGGCTCAGACATGTAATTTTGAAAATTTTGATAGACGTCAGAAGATTTTGTTAGAAAAATAATTAAACAATTTTCTATCAATTTAGTAAAAAAATGGAAGAACAGCGAACGCGATGTTGATAGATTTCTTTTAAAATGTCCCGATTGGTTTGAACAACCACTGTTTGAATTTGAAGGACGCAGTGAAGGTGGACGACCAAAAAAAGAGTTTTCTGAGGCAAGTGACATGATAAATCGCAGGCAAATAGAAAGCCTGTTGACGCAGTACACCCCGGAACAGTTGGAGTACATAGCACGAGTTGCACACAGAGCATCGGGGAATGAATTTATATCCATGGTATTATATATTGGTAACTGTACACAAAGTGCTCATACAAGGTGCTGATGTGGTAGAAAGCATCCTATTATCCATCGGAAATCTTTCAGAAGATACCCAGGAAGCAACGCATAAGGAATTACGATCATTTCGCGAGTACCACACTCGGAAAATTTCTTGACGGGCCACCAACCAAGATCTCAGTGACCCAAAAGAAGCCATCTGGGGATGTTTTAAACATTTCGGATAATCTGGCAGAATAATGTTTCCAACAAAAGTTAATCGATATTCAGTTATCTATAAATCCCAATAGAAAAAAATTTTTTTGATAAAAAATTATGGTCATCTTAATTTTTTAAGTAAATATAAAACTAAGTATTTTTTATTACATATTGTTGTAGCTACTGTTAAGACGAATCTTTTATTTATTGTTAACAAATATAGTAATAATTTGTGTTCAAATTTCAAAATTACAAAAGGTTATTTATATATAACCAAGTTATGTTCAAAGCTTGGCTTTGTAGTTTTTAGTAAGTTATTAAAACATTTGTCTTGTAATGTTCATGAAAATTTTCATAAAAACCATTTAAAAAATATTTATATAATAATTACTGTTCAAAGCAATGTAGTTAATTAATAATAGGAACAAAATGATGTCATCCTATAACAATAACAATACAGTTCTGAACAATGAATTTATTCGCGTATACGTTACATTTATAAAGTACATATTAATATTTGGCTGTTTACAACATTTCGAATTTTGCAGATAAACATATTCTTTATTGTACGTACAGTTTCATTCATTTGTTATTTATACCCAACATAAAGTTTAACTAATCAACCGAAATTAGTATTTGAAATCGTTAAAGCGTTTTAGAAAACAATATTCTATTGTATTCGCGAGATTGCAGTGACTATATATATAGCTATTTTTAATTTTAATTCCTACCACTAACGACACTGTCAGCAGATTTTAGTTCCAGTTGGTAATACAGGATGTGACACGAAAATGGTAATGGGGTTACGTGACCCCAAAAACGTTGGACACGTAAATGCATTGGATGATAGGTCTATCCTTATACCTCGTCTGTGCCAAAACCTCTGATTTTTTGAACAGTCGATATTTCAGAACATGAGACACGTAGTCCCATAAGATGTTAGGTCTATCCTTATAACTTGTCTGTGGTATAAGGATCCTATATCCTATACCTCGTCTGTTTGCAGTTTGTTTTATAGCGTGGTTTGGCGTGTTTTGTGAGCGTCTTTTTTTATATTTAGTGAACTTTCTTCCTTTTACTTTATTACTTGTTTGTAAAGTAATTAATAAATTTATTTCAGTATTATCATGAATCTAATTTCATTTACTGCTTCTCGTAAAACGTAAAAAATACATACCTTCACTTCCTTTATCTATAACAGTGAAGTAAATGATAATAATGTTTAGAAACATTTTTAAAATTACTATTCACTTTCTGCGAACTTCAATAATCATTACTTCTGTTTCTTTTATATTATATTTATATATTTATTTCACTATTTTCATGAATATCATTTTTTGTAACCAGTTTTTTTTTTATTTTAACGTTCATACAAGTAGTTCGTATTATTCTGCTATATTAATACGCCTTCCTTGTAAATTCAATCTTTCGAACTTCGCGCTAGTTCCGTTAGTACATCGGTGTCTCACTTGCGGCGCTTGCATGTAGAGCCAGTTTCAATTCGTTTCAACCGCTGTACGGCTGGCTTATGGGAATCTCGTATCCATAATATATATATATATCTATCAGTGGCGCGCCCTCTTTCTATTCTATTTTATTGTTTCTATACACTCTATGACTCTCTACCTTCTTTTCTGACTCGAAACACGACATGTGTGTACGTATGGAATAATGAAGCTGTGCAATATTGTTTAACAAGTCTGTGTTTGCCTAAGTAAGACTGATTCTGATCCCGGCTGTATATTCTAAACCACCAACTCTAATAGTTTATGTGACCAGGCTGTGAGAATTTATAAAAGCTAAATTACAAGTGAATAAAATAAGCCGACGTTCTAGCATAACCTCAAAAGCAAGTATTACCACGTGGTCGACATGAGCGCAGTGTACAACGTGCAGATCGAAAAGTTAAATAAAGACAACTATGATGTCTGGAGATTGCATATAAGGTTGCCTGAGGCAACCTTAGTGAAAAATGATCTGTGGGCATATGTCGACAATTCAAAGCGGAAACCTGTCCTCACAGAGACGAATGAAGTCGAAGTGGCTGCGTGGATAAGACAGGATAAAAAGGCAAAAGCTGACACCGTACTAGTAGTAAGTCGATCTCAATTATGTCACATAAAGCATTGTGAAACTTCGAGAGAAGCTTGGACCGAATTGGAAAAGTACACATTGCTAAGGGGTCTGCATGGAAGGCAACACTTTTGAAGCAGTTCATTCTCATAAAATTAGAAAACGAAAATATGGTTGAGCATCTGAATAAATTATTTTCTACACTGGACAAGCTAAGGGAGACGGATATAAGAATTCAGGTGACCTGTTGTCAATAATAATTCTGTATAGTGTACCTAATACATATCAAAACTTCAGGTGCGCTATAGAGTCGAGAGACGCCCTTCCACAGTTGTTCAAAATAAGAAGCAAGGAAAAGATCTGAAACAAGTGGTAACGCATCAATAAAATACAAGTCCAACAAAGATTCTCATGCTACTGAAAAGAGAAATCAGACTGGAAATCAACATGTTAGTAACCACCATAATAAGAATTTCAGAAAATATAAATGTAATTAATGAAAATGATGATATGTTTATAGTGCATGGCCAAAATAATTGCAATGAAGCGTTGACAATTACGAACGCTATTAATGCCAAGAAGATATAATGGTGCCTTGGCAGCTAAGTCTCGCATGTGTAATGACAAGTCGTTATTTTCAAAATTGAAAACTGTTACCAGTTAACGTGTGGGTCTTGCAGTAAATGAAACCATAGAAGTAAAAGGAATTGGAACAGTACATGTGAAAACAAGGAGTGGAGAAAGTGCCAAATGTGAAGATACATTGTACATGCCTGAGTTAAAAGCACATTTGCTTTTACTTTCAAAGGCAGTACAGAATGGAAAACGTGTCATATTCCTAAATGACAAGGCTGTAGTAACCAACCAAATGGGTGAAATTATTATCACAGCACTCAAGGTAGGAAATTTATACATTATAGAAACATTGTTGGAAGACGACCACAACGCCAGTGTAGAAGGAAAAGAGACGGCAAATCTAGCTTGGCATTTACGATATGGATATTTAAATAAGGGGATCTTAAAAGTTTAGTAGCCAAAATATGGTGGAAGTATGAAAGGCACGCACGCCGTGACTCCATTTTCTCCGTCGCAAACTACGAGTGAGCTCACACTCGACTTAATTCATTCGGACGTTTGTGGTCCTATACGCACTCAGTCTATTGGTAGCGTAAAATATTTCGTAACCTTTATAGACGATACTTAAGACACATTGGATTGAAATTTACTTCTTAAAATCCAAGGACAAAGTAAAGGAAGCGTTTAGAAAAATTAAAGCCAGTGTTGAAAATGAAAAAGAAAGAAAAATAAAAATACTCAGAACAGATAAGGTCTTAAAATATTGCGGCAAGGAGTTTGAAAAGCAATTGCAAGACTGGTGAATCAAAAGATTGTCTGTTCCGCACACGCCCCAACAACATGGCGAAGCGGAAAGGGTAAATAGGACATTAATGGAGATGGCACGTTGCTTATTGATAGTGTAACGAGTCCGTTTCCCGGCGTGACTCGCACAACGGTTCCTCGCGGCCGGATTGGGCTCGCCGTGCCAGGGTTCGCGGCGGGATAACGCGAGGGTTACGGCGGGACACGGACGGTCGGGCACAGGTGGTTAACGACGCGACTCTTCTAAACGTTCATCACTGTCCCGGCTTCGCGATTCGGAGGTCGGCGGTCGCGATTCGGGTCTCGCGCGCGTGTCGGGTCACGGCGGGGTCTTGGCCGTACGCAGCGGCGTATCCGGACCAGGGCAACTTCGGCGGACGGAGAGCCCGTGCCCCTGGACGGCCGGCGTTTCGCCGGTCGCGGGTGGTTCGCTCTCCGAGGGTGTAGGGTGGAGGCGGAGACGTCGGGTTAACGGGAAAGAAGGTTACTTACCCTGGTTCCGGTCCTCGATCGCTCGGCGTTCGGGTCGGCTCTCCAGGCGGTCCAGTACGCAGCGGCGTATGTCGGGGTTCGCGGGTCGCGGGAGATTCGGCACACTCGCGGTTACAATTTCCGCGGGTTTAACAATACTCTCGCGAGTCGGGTTCGGCGGGCGGCTTCTCGGCGTCGCGAAAGCGCTAGTCCGGTCGTATTCGTGGCGGTCGGTATCGGCGGCTAGAAGAACGGCTCGGAAAAATGCGTCCTTTCGCGGTGACGGCGCAAAACCAAAGAGGCCGTTTTCCGGCTCGTCTCTCTCGTCTTGCTAGGCGAGGGGGTGCGGTGCGGTACGGTTCGCGGCCGGCTTTTCCGGTGTCGTCACCCATCCGGCGCGACGGTATCGCATCATGGCGGGTTCCGGTTCCCGCCAAGATCGGTTCGGTGGTGCGGGGCTCGCGGGGGGCGCTCGCGGGTACCGGCGGATCTCGGTATCCGTCGGTCGTGTTCGGGGGTTCGAGTTCGGGGCGCGTACAGCTAGGAACAGGCCTGGCGCAGCCAGGTCTGTTACAATAGAAGCAGGCTTACCAAAGAGTTTTTGGGCAGAAGCATTACATTGTCACGTTGCCCTGATTTTCGAGCCCGTCCGACGGGAGAAAACCTGGGCAACGGCGAGTTTTTACAGGCCGTGAGGCCGGGCCACGCTCGGCCGCGCGATACGTGGTCCGCCCGTGACAAACGGTATCTCGCAGGTTCGGTTTCCCGAACGATCTCACAAGATTCGGGACTCGAAAACGGGCGCCAGACACTCTCAAGTGTCACACGAATAATTTCGGAAACCACGCGAGAGAGTAACCGCGATTTCGAACCTACGAGAGCCGCGCGAGGGCCTGAATAGCGGCAGCCTGGGCCAGGATTCTACGCGGAGGGAATGCGAGACGTTTCCCGCGGCGGAAAGGTTCCTCACAATAAAGCGTACACGAGAGTGGGCTTCGAGTTAACATTTATTCGTTCCGGTCTTTTACAAGGAGCTGCCGGGATCGCCCGGCAGCGTTGTAATCGAAGCCCGCGCGATTTTTCAAACTGTGCGACAGGTAGACGGTCGATCGCGCTATTTGCATCCGGATACGCTTTTCTACGCGTCGAACTCGATCGCGGGCGCAATGCACGGCAGCCTCTATCGACAATTAGCCGGTCGAGAAGCGACCGAGTTCCGGTGACATACGCGGCAACGAGCTCTACTTGACTGTGGCCGTCGGAAGTAGCCGGAAACGGCGATACGGCTTTTCGTCGCGTCGTCCCACCGTAGGTCGTCTCGAGGTTGGCCCAATTTATCCCAAAATCGGCGACGATACGGGTCCCCCGCGGATCCGCGACTCCGCGTTACAAACCCGGCGACGTACAACCGTAACGAGACGGTCACGCGGCCCCTCGCTGTCCGGCCGGACCCGCGTTCTATCAGCCCGCACGTTCACCGACCGACGGCCTCGAACCCTACGCGATCCTATCGCGAATCTCGGCGATACGAAGGGGACGTCTACTCGCGACACGAGGTATGACCGATACGCGAAAAACGCCAGCCGAGCCAACGCGAGAATAATACGACTAGGAAAACCTGATTGGCACTTACCACGCGGTATTGCTGCTACGCTGATCTTCGCACAGCAGCTCCCTCAGCGCGTGGTAAGCAACGACGCAAAATAGCACGTTATAATTTATGCAGTGGTTAAGGACTACTTTGGACTACAGCCGATGACACAGTGCCCTAGTTCGCGAAGGCTCGCTAACGCGGAAGCGAGGCGTCCCCCACTTTCCTAATTTCCTCGGCTCCCGCGCGACGCTCGGACCTATCGCTACCGCTCGTGCGGCAGGGCCGTATCCGGCGGTCCGGGACCCTCGGCATCCGACTTAATGTCTAATTCTTCGTCGGTGCTCGTCGATGATTGGCGGCATCCCTCGGCGGAAGAGGTCGAGCTGCTCCCGCGTCGGACCCTCGCTGCTTTTCGGGGCGAGGCGGCGTCGAGGCTGAGATGTTCCGTCCCTCCGGTCCTTAGGGCCTCGGCGGCGCCTCCAGGTTGGTTAACCCGAGCCGGACTCCTCAGTCGAACGCCTGCTGCCGGATTTCCCTGGCAGCGGTCCCCCGAGCGCTCCTTCACGAAATTTCCCGCGCTCCTGGGAGACGGGGAATGGTCCCGGGCCCCCCTGGGACCCGGCTACGGTCGTGTAACCTTGCGTCGCGCCAAGTGGCGCGGCGTTCGAAACGCGTTACTCTCCAAATTCTGGGGTCTTCGGACTGCCCCAGGGAGAGCGATCGCAACAGCCATAATCGTGGCGGCGCTGCCAAAGGGCGACCCGGTCTCTTAATTCCTACTCCGAGGGACGTAGGCAAACTGTCACGTCACAACATACAGCTTTTTATATTGTGACGGTTCACGTCACGTCGCGTGATGCTCGGCGAGGCGTGCGAGCCCTCCCCGGATTGGCTCAGCGGCCAGGGTTCTTTGGGGAGGGGATAAGGTGGTTAATGAAATACGCGTATTCTAAGTGAAAGAATAAAGAAAGGAATTTATTTGTTTAAGATGATTCCGGAATTCCCGTAGGTCCGGCTGCGGTCGGCCCGGTGCGTCGGTCCGCCTTTCGGCTGGTCTACAATAACACAAATGAGTGTGGACATCCGATAAATAACCCAACAGAATAACCCAAAGAGCGATATAAATATATGATATTATTTCGGACTCCTTCTTAAGCAAAAACACAAGGTTGATTCGTCTAAAAATATAGAGTTTTATTATTAATTACACAATAAATAATATTTACATACTTCCCACGTGTCACACTAACCTAAAAATATAGAGAATCAACAATTAAATGTTTGTGCTTCCCTATATTCTCTCCCCGTACAATCTTCTTTATAGAAACCTGATCTTGTGGATATCTGAACTTTAATATTTCGTTAATTCGTTTCTCACGAATTATCGAGGTAATTAATTATTAAATTAATTGATTCACGTGTCACTCTCCCTATCTAAATCTCTGTTTACTTTATCCTGTCTAGTCCTGACCTCTCTCGAGTATCTATATGTAACTCACCAGCCTATACACAAAGCTTACAAATATAATACGAAACTTAACCTACGCGTTTTAGCTTAATAACTACGGAGAACTTAACCTAGACGCAGGGAGCGACGGAGCTCTGAATCGGTTAGCGAGATAGTCCCTCGCGACGGTAACAGGAACAAAAACCCTGGCGGAGCGTCGTCCACCGATGGACGACGGAGTAGAAACGGTACCCGGTTCGGTCTGGAGCGACGGAGCTCCGAAATGCCAGGTGGTTACGGGGCGCGGGGCGAGCGGGGCTCGCCTCGTAACGGTGCGAGAGAGCGCGCGGCGCGACGGTCGGTTCTCGCGGTCTCGGACCCGACGACGGATGGTCCCCCCTACTCCGGATTCTCGGTGATGGTGTTCGGGAACCTCCGCGGCTCAGCAGGTGCTAGTGAATTGGGACGTGTTCCTTCGTCAGCTGAGCTCGCGGGGTGCGGATGGTTTCGTCTCCGGATCGGCGGGACGCCTCGTTTGCCGTCCCCGATCAACCGCGGCACGAGTTCGTACGTACGGACGTAAACCCAATACGTACGGCCTGATGCCGACGTGGTTACTCGTCCTCGGTAGTAAACCGCAGGATGAGCTCGCACGCTGCTGCGGCCGGTCGACGACTAAGCGCTCGAGGCGCGAAGCACGATCGCGGATCGGAAGACAGGAACAGCTGGATTCGGGAGCGGGTCACGAGGAGTGGGGAGAACGAGCCGGAGTGTCGCAAGGACGGTATACTGAAAAGTACTGCCGTCGGGCGACTGCCACCTCAGGGCTTGCTCGCGGTTTTCCTCGTACGGGACTTAAACCCGCGTATTCGTACGGCCGATCTCGGCGCTTCCTCGTGCTTGCTCGGTAGTAAACCGTAGTTTGCACGTATCCACGCGGCTGCGAGAAGTCCTGAGCTCGGGTGTTACCCCGAGAGCTGCTCCAGGCCAACTCCGCTCTCGGAGGATTCCGTCGCGATCTTTATAGCCCGAGCGCGGACCTCGTGTGCTCGTTCGCGAATTTTCGGCACTCGCCGATTGGTCCGAGCTCGGGCCGAATTCGCGGATTGGCGCGCGGCTGGTTCTCGGCGCTGATTGGCGCGGGCCTGGTCCGTGATCGCGGACTCGCAACGAGACGCCGAATACGTCTCGTTGCAATATCAGAAATAGATGTCCCTCCAAAGCTCTGAAGGTTGCTACACCGTTCGAATTATGGCATGGGAGTAAGGCAAATGCTTCTCATTTTTTAATTTTTGGATGTAGAGCATACGGATTGGACAAAACCCCAATAAAAGATAAATTAAAAGCTAAGTCACGGTTGGGCACTTTCCTTGGATATGCTGATGATACAATAGCTTATAGGTAATGGGATGTCGAGTCACAAAAATTAATTAAAAGCAGTGATGTAAAATTTATTGAGAATGTTCCAGAAAAAAAACAAGACTGCGATATCCTGAATATAAACATTCAAAAGGACGATGATCAAAGTGAAATTATCGACAATCGAAAGAAATATGCTGATGCGTAAGCCAATGAAACTAATGATGCTGACGAAGAACCAAATAAATCTGCAGCCACGAATGGCTTCAAGAGGGGGCCAAGCAGGCCAAGGAAAATCAGAACGGGCCAAAGGGATGCACCTAGAAAACAATATAACATGATGTCAAGTGGACATCAAGTCCAATTGGCTGTAACGTTGACACTTTTCGCCGTGTAGGAATTTACGGGCGCTGAGACCGGGCCATGTACGGCCGTAAGTACGCGATTCTCCCGGTACAAACGAGTTCTCGAAGGTCAGAACCGAAAATAGAGCCTTCTGCTCGGGCGCCAGGCACCGGAAGGGTGCCACGCGAAATGCGAAGACTTCTCTCCCTCGGACGAAGCGGAGGGCGAAAATGGTTCCTTCGAGAACTGCGAGGCGGAAGGGAGACGAGAACGGGTCTGGCATAAGAAAAGAGATCAGCAACCTGAAAGAGGCGAAACTTTGCGGAACGCAGGTAGTCGGCGCGGTTACAATTGGACTGTCGCGATGGTTCCCGGAACGATACGGACGTTAACGCGTACGACGAACAATACGCGAGCTCGCGAGACCGCGAGGTCGACGTCGGACACACGTGTCGTTCTCCCTCGAAAATCTCTGAACCAACTCGCGAAATCATTACCCAAGAGAGAGGATCACTGTGTGGACTTACCGTTTCCGCCGTTCTTTTTTCGGTATTATTCTCCGGGCCCACTCGGCTGGTGCGATACCGTAGCACGTCGCGGGATGGAACAGAACACTTGCGTCGCAAGACGAGAATGAGAAATTTCGTAGTGAGACGAAAATCGAAAATTACGTCGCGAGACGAAAATCGGAACTTAGTCGCGAGATGAAACGAATTTGGTCGCCACGCGCTTCGTTAACGGAAGCTATCGCGAAAGTGATCCGTTGCTCGATGTTTGGGATCGGAAGGCGAACACTAAAGAGCCGCGGTTTACTGACACAACGACTTTATTTCACCGTGAGGATCGTCGAACTATAACCGATTACTTTGTACAGTTTGTAAACACAAATAAACACGTTTGAACAGTTTAACTTGGAGTGGATATCTCCCGTCTATTTCGGGAGCCGTAGATAGCTCTTGTGGCACGAAACCGGTCAAAAAGACGCGAAGCGTTCACGTGAACAAGAAGCCGAGATCAAGATCGATTGCGAGATAGATAGATAGAGCGTTAGAAACGAACTGGACGAGCGAGCGAGCCGGCGAAACGATGATAATCGATCGTAACCCGTCTCGTCGGCGCGGGCCAATTAGAGAGCGATCTAACAATCGATTCCTGATCTCGCTTCTCTCCGCGATCCAGCCAATTGCGGGGCGCCGATCCGCGTCGGCGCGGAAACGCTGCCGACACATTCAGCCAATCTCAAACATTTCCGCCCGCCTCGTCAGCCAATGACGAAATTAAACCGCTGTGTGGAGGTGGTGGGGAGATGCGAAACAGATGAATGGCTCGGCTGAATGGGTCAGCAACGTGTTGCGTAGTTTCTACAACAGAAAGAAGTGCGTAGTAATTTGCGAAGTTACAAGTGACGAGTGAACGCGAAGATGGTGCCGAGTGATGCAGTGATGATTTACAGAGTGAGCTATGTAACAGGTGAGTGAAATGACTTCATGATAGAATGAGGTGAATCGACCACGAAATGAAAAAGTTACATGGTTTTTTAGTTACGCCGAGAGTCCAGCCTCGAGGTTGTTCCCGTGGCCAGTCTCATCGATTTCCGGAGCCAGGAGCGGGATGAGCTTGTGCACCGGTCGCAGCAGTTGTGAAGTGGAGGTGCGTAACGTGACCACGCGAGTCGAGCCATCTGGCCCCGGGTGTACGTGGACGACGCGCGCTAGGGGCCATTGTGTGGGTGGCAGTATTTCGTTTTTTACTAGGCAGAGGGACCCGGCCTTGACCCATGCTTGATCTCGTCGCCACTTGCCCCTCGGTTGTAGTGAATTCAGATACTCCCGGGACCAGCGCCTCCAGAAGTGCTGCTGCATCTGTTGCACCAACTGCCACCGAGATAACCGTGAGACTGACAATTCCTCGAGGCTGGGCTCTGGAATAGCGAGGAGCGGTTCCCCGACCAGGAAATGTCCCGGAGTTAGAGCTGCTGGATCCTCAGGGTCATCGGACAGCGGTAGTATTGGCCTAGAATTTAAACAGGCTTCGATACCAGTCAGGAGCGTGGCAAGCTCCTCGAAGGAAAGCCGCTGTTCGCCGATGAGCCTCCGCAGGTGGTGCTTGACCGATTTGACGGCCGCTTCCCAGATGCCCCCAAAGTGTGGAGCGGAAGGGGGATTGAATTTCCAGGTGATGCCCTCCCTGGAAGCTGCAGCGAATGGGCCACCTCCCTGTGCCACGGATTGCTTTAGTAGCGTTCGGAGCTCGTGGTTGGCTCCGATGAAATTTCGACCACAGTCGCTGTGCAGTTCGGCGCATCGGCCTCGCCGAGAGATAAACCTCCGCAGTGCTGCCAAGAAGGTTTCGGTGGACCCATCCGAGACAGCCTCCAGGTGGACAGCCCTGGTGACCAGACAGATAAATACCGCGATGTATCCCTTCGAGGTCAGCTTGCCACGACCCCGACTGGTTCGCACGTGTATGGGTCCTGCGTAGTCGATGCCTGTTCTGAAAAAGGGACGACTAGGCGTTATTCGAGATAATGGAAGGTTTCCCATTTTTGGTGGGGCTGTTTGGCCTTTCCAGCGTATACAGGTGGTGCACCGATGGATGCAGGCCTTAACTAAGTGGCGACCCTTGAGGATCCAGCACTCCTGGCGTAGCGTAGCCAGTGTGAGCTGTGTTCCTCCATGCAAGCATCGTTTGTGGGCAGCATCGACCCACAACCTAGCTAAGGAGGATTCGTCAGGAAGGATCGCGGGATGGGTCCGGTCGTATGGGAGGTTCGCGGCCTGTATCCGCCCTCCCACGCGCAGCACCCCGTCTTTGTCCAGGATTGGACACAGCTTGGCTAGCCGGCTTCTGGCGGCTAGCGGTCGACCCTTCCGAAGGTTGGCGATGTCCTCCGCGAACGCTGCGGCCTGTTCCAGCCGTAGAAGGGTGAGTTTGATTGTCCGAATCTCGGCTGCCGTGATGAGTGACTCTCCTTGTCGATTTCCAGGAACCCATCGGCGGCACCAGGCCAGGACCCGGAACAGCCGATTCAAACTTGAGAAGCGTTCGACTAGTTCCGAGGAACTGCTCTTCTCCCGGCTGGTGACGTGCAGAACCTGGTGCTCCTCTACTTCGTGCGTTGCCTCTGACCTGGTTTCCTCTGGAAGTGGACCGGGTGAGGCGAGCCACTCGGGTCCTCGCCACCACAGCGAGAACTTCGGTAGTTCCGCCGGAGATAACCCTCGGGAGGCACAGTCCGCCGGATTCTCCGCGCTCCGGATGTGGTGCCACTTCGCCGCTGGAAGCATCCTCTGGATCTCGGCGACCCTGTTGGCTACGTAAGTGGGCCAGCGTGTGGGATGTCCTCGGATCCAGCTGAGAGCCACCGCGGAATCCGACCACAGATGTACGTCGACGGACGGCCAGTCCAGAACCCGGACGACGTGTTCGACGAGTCTGGTCAGCAGGAAAGCGGCGCAGAGTTCCAGTCTTAGCAGCGAGACCCTTTTCAGAGGAGCCACCTTAGACTTGGCGACGATGAGCGACACCGTCGCCACTCCCTCCGGGTTGACGCTGCGGGAGTAGACCACCGCAGCATAGGCGCGCTCGGAGGCATTAGCGAACCCATGGAGTTCGGGAGGCGAACTGCAGGAGCTGGTTCCGAGCCATCGCGGTACCTGGAGATGCTGCAGCTCCGGGATTCCATTCTGGAACTGTCGCCACAGCTTTTCCTCCTTCTCCGGTAGTGGCGTGTCCCAATCGACCTTCAGTAGCCACAGGGACTGGATCAGCACCTTGGCTACGATCGTGACTGGCGCCAGCAAGCCGAGTGGGTCGAACAGCTGCGCTGTCCCGCTGAGTACTGCACGCTTGGTGAATCCCGAGCTCGGTAGAGACTTTGTAACGGTGGCGTCTCGCTTGCGTGAGGCGCGAGCGAGGCGCGCGGTCCCTCCCCTGGATTCGCTCAGCGACCAGGGTCCGGCGGGGAGGGAGAAGGAAGTGGTTTAATGAAGCACGATGTGTCTGGTGGTAAATAAACTAATTTATTGCTAATTAGTATGTGTAATATGAGTGAAACAAAAGAATTAAATGCTGATAAGTGCGATATACTAAAGAAAATAATAATACTGAATAAACATTAAGAAAGATAATTTGTACAGAACGCGGAGCGGTCCGTGGGCTATCCGCCCGGATTTCCCGACGGTCCGGCGACGGGCTGGTGAAGGCCGGTTGTCTCTCCCCGGGCCTATTGACAGTTAAATTACGAGCGGTCAGTGGACCGTAACGGTGGATTCTGACGCGGGTGGCTTATCACTAATTATACGGTCTATTCTACGCGAAAATATAATCTACGGTAACCGCGGGACGCCGGCACGGTTTCTCGAGTTTCGACGGTGTACGCGGGGAATACGCGACGCGGGCGAGACGTGCTCGCTAGAACGGTGCCTGCCGTCGGACGTCCTCGGCGCGGTTCGGGTACGGTCGCGACGCGTGTAGAGGACGCGGTGTGCGGGGAGCGCGGGCGAGTCGGACTCGCTAACGTGGTTCTGATTCGGGCGCTCTCGGCGCGGTCCCGAACTCTCCCGGTCCTCGAGGTGGTGTAACCGCCGCGGCCCAGCGAACGATAGTGAATCGGTTGTTTCCTGGGGCTGGGCACGCGGGGCGCGGAGAGGAGAGGGTAAGGAATCCGCGGAACCCCCCACCCGTCGTCCCCGCCCGACCGCGGCTCGAGCACGTAGGCACAGACGTAAACCTAATGCCTACGGCCCGAAACCGGCGAGGGCGCTCGTCTCCGGTAGTATACCGAGAGGCGAGCTCCACACGCTGCTGCGGCCGATCGACCGCGATCGATCGATCGATCGGATGACGGTCCGGAGTGTCGTATCCTCGGTGCTCTGAAAAGAGCAGGCCGGTGATCGACTGCCTCCCAGGATCCTGGTCGCGGTCTCGGTTTCGCGTAGGGGACGTAAACCCACTTACGCTCTGCCGATTCCGGCGCCTCGTCGTATTCGCCCGATAGTATACCGCGGCTAGCACGAGTTGGCGCGGCTGCGAGAGGATCTGGGCCCGGGTGTTCGCCCGAGAGCTGCTCCAGACCAACTCCGGCTTCGGCTGGTTCCGTCGCGATCTTTATAGCCCGAACGCGGACCTCGTGTGCTCGTTCGCGAATCTTCGGCACACTGCGACTGGTCCGCGCTCGGGCTGGATTCCGCGGATTGGCGCGCGGCTATCCCGCACCGGTGATTGGTGCGGGCTAAGGTACAGAACGACTCGCAACGAGACACATACGTCTCGTTGCATCCCCCCCTTTCTTCGGAGACGAGACGACGCGGTTCGCGAGACAAGGTAAAGAAGCGGAGGGTGGCTTACGTATTGGCGAGGCGGCGTCTCGTGCCAAATTTCCCCGGTGTCCGGGTTGAGGCGGAAGCTTCTCCGGATGCCCGCATGCGTTACTCGGTATCGCTTGATGCCGAGTGGGCACCATATCGGGTACCCGTCGCTGGTCCGATTGAGGCGGCGGGGCCGGTGCGCCACGTTGGCCTCCAACGGAATCGCTGCTGGTTCGGGTCCCGTTGGTCCCCCATCCCTGGTGGCTGGCACCCGTTGTAAGCTCGGTGGAGTGGCTGGTGGCGGTGCGGGTAGTTCCACTGGTCGTGGCCAGCGGCGTTCTCCGCGGTCGGCCTGGTCGTCGGGCCGGCGGGGAGGAACGGCCCGGGTGGCTGGTCGAGTGGTGACCTTCGGCGGATTGGCCGCCAGGCCGTAGGCCCGTTGTGTCCCGGTCGGAGGTCGCACGCTGGTGGTACAGACCGCGGGTATGGGGGGCAGTCCTGTCCCGGAGGCGGCGTTGCGTCGTCGCCTGCTCCCTGCTGGTGGTTGCGGCCGGGGGCTGACAAGGAGAGCCATCCTCCGGACCGGCAGTTCTACCGGTGGTAGCCTCCTGGCGGGCGTAGGCCTGGAGACGACCGCGGGTTGTCGGCCCCTGGCCGGGGTGTAGCCCCAGCGGGCCGTCCTGGCGGCGGGCGTGATCGGCCGCGGCCTGGTGGGCCGTCGTGTCCCCGGTGGTTGTAGGCTGGGAGCCGGGAGGGCTTCCTCCGGATCGAAGGATCCGTGGCGTCGGTACTCTTCCTCCAGCTGGCACAAGAAGGTGTCGTCGGCGAGGTCCATGGTGTTCTGGGGTTCGAGGACGACTGAGCTCAGGATCCCTACTGGACTTTCCGTCCAGATTCGGTGTTTCCATCTCCACTAGCCCCTCGTCGATCGTCTGCTGTCCGGGCGAGTGTTTGTTGACACTCGACGCTTGGTCCGGTTCTCGGGAGTGGTACGGGCGGAGATCTCGTACGTGTACGTGCCGGGCTAATCTCCCGGCAGCGTCGCGAAGATCGAAGATTACCGGCGAAATTCGACGCTGGATGATAAACGGACCGGTGTATTTATCGAGCAGTTTCGCGTTACGGAACGCCGCTTTGTTTGATAGCTCGTGACCGCGTCGCAGGACACGCGATCCGACCGCGGGCACCCAAGCACGACGATGTTTGTCGTACTGCTGTTGTTGTTGTTGGAAGGTCCGCGCGAGGTTGCATTGCGCGAACGCACGTGCTTCCTGCAGCTGGCGAAGACGGAGGAGTAGGGGGGGCCCGGCGTGCTTTCCCCGTTCGTGTCGTAGCGTGCCTGGGGGTACGAGTTCTCTTCCGACGTTAAGATAGGCGGGAGAGTACCCCGTGGAGCTGTGCTGCGCGGTATTGTAGGCGAAGGCGATCTCGTGGCACAGCTGATCCCACCCCCGCTGTTTTCGGCCATGGTACTGCCCTATCATCGTCTTGATGACCCGGTTGACCCGTTCCACTGGATTGCACTGCGGTGTGTACGGAGGCGTCTTGCGGTGGTGGATGCCCCAGCTCTGCAGGGCCCGTTCAACTTCGTTGCTGACGAACTGGCGTCCGTTGTCGGTGACCAAGGTGGTCGGGCAGCCGTGCCGGAGCACGACGAGCTCGCGTATGGCCTGCAGTACTGCGCTTGCGGTGGCCTTGCGCAGGGGACGAATTTCGACCCACTTGGTGCACCTATCCTGGAGCACCAGCAGGGAGGTGTGCCCGGCACTGGAGCGGGGCAGGGGCCCGACTAAGTCGGCGGAGACCATTTCCCACGGCTGGTGCACGGCGCGGCGGTGGCGTGCATCGTGCCGGCGGGGGCTTGTTGCATGGCCTTATGTTTCTGGCAGGAGTCGCAGGACCGTACGTACTGGGCGCCCTCGCGCAACATACCGGGCCAGTAATAACGCTGGCTCAGTCGGGTGAGTGTCTTGGCGACCCCAAGGTGACCGGCGGTGGGGTCGTCGTGCACCTCGCGTAGAACGCGCGCTCGGTCGGGGCGGGCGACGCACAGCTTCCACGCGTCGTCTGGGGCACCGTCGTTAAAATCTAGGCGGTGTAAAATGTGCCGGAAGAGTCGTCCCTCGCGGAGGCAGTATTCGGGGTGGTCCCCGGGACGTTCTCGTACGTCCTTTCTCATGCGCTGGTACCAGGGGCAACGGACGGCGGCCCGTACGGCGCATGCTTGGAGTGGACTACGAGAGAGCGCGTCGGCGACGGTATTTTCGGAGCCCCGGCGGTAGCGGATCTCAAAATCCCACTGGGCCAGCTCCATGGCCCACCGAGCGAGTCGTCCGGAAGGATTGTCGATGTGGCTGAGCCACTTCAGCGACTGGTGATCGGTCAACACGGTGAAGCGATATCCTTCTAAGTAATGCCGCATCTTCCAGATTCCCCAGCGGACGGCGAGGCATTCGAGCTCGGTGGCTGAATAATTCTTCTCTGCCTTATTTAAAGTGCGGCTGGCGTACGCGATCACCCGGTCGCCCTGCTCGCCGGGTTGCGCCAGCACGGCGCCGAGTCCCTCGCGGCTTGCGTCGGTCTGGAGCGTAAAGGGCTTTTCCCAATCCGGAACGGCGAGGACAGGGGCGGTGGCGAGCCGGTGCTTGAGCTCCTCGAACGCGGCTTGCTGCGTGGGCCCCCACTCCCATCTCCTGGCCTTCTGGAGTAACCCGGTGAGAGGTGCGGCGGTTTTTGAGACGTCGGGTAAGAAACGCCGGTACCAAGAGAGGAGGCCCAGGAATCGGCGCAGCTCCTTAACGTTGGTCGGTTTCTGGAGTTCGGTGACGGCGGATACCTTGGCCGGGTCGGTTTGCAGCCCGTTTTGATCGACGATGTGCCCGAGGTACGTGAGTCGTTCGCGCGCGAAATGGCATTTCTCCCAGTTCGGCCGCAGGTTCGCTGCTCGGAGCCGCTGGAAGACTTCGGCCAGCATCGTTTCATGCTCTTCGTACGTCGGGCTGGCGATGACAATATCGTCGAGGTACGCAAAAGCGTACGGAGCGAGGTCAGGCGTGATCACGTTATCCAGGAGTCGCTGGAACGTTGACGGAGCGGAATGCAGCCCGAACGGCATGACGGTGAATTCGAGCAGGCCTCTCCCGGGGACCGTAAAAGCTGTCAGCGGCCTGCTTTCCGGTGTGAGTGGTACTTGCCAGTAGCCGTTCTTGAGGTCGATCGTGCTGAGGTAGCGTGCCCCTCGCAGCTTATCCAGAGTCGCGTTGATGTGTGGCAACGGGTATGCGTCCTTCCTGGTGACCTGGTTCAAGCGCCGGAAGTCCACGCAGAACCGGTATTTCCCGTCCTTCTTCCGGGCGATTACTACGGGTGAGCTCCAGGGGCTGCAAGAGGGCTGTACGACCCCTTCGTTCAACATTGCTTCGACCTCGGCGTCGATGATTGCCTGCATTGCCGGGTTACGCGGGCGGTATCGCTGTTTGATAGGCGTCGGATCGAGGAGTCGGATCTCGTGGTGGGCCAACGGGGTTACCCCGCGAACGGTTTTAAAGGCCTCCTTGTGATGGTCGAGGAGTCGCTGCAGCCGTTCACCCTCGGTGGACGTGAGGTGCTGGAGCCCGTTTGGGGCGATGGCGGCACAGGCCGTGAGCCCTCGGTCGATTCGGCTCGGGTACAGGTGGTGGGGCCCCAGTCGCATTTGTAGCCCGAGTTTCTGCAGCATGTCCATGCCCAGGAGCATTTCCGCGTCGAGTCCCTCCAGGATATAATATTGGTGGAGGATCTCCTGGCCGTTGAAGGTTCCGACCCCGAGGATGCTGCGGTCGAGGCTCGCACCCGTCCCGTCCGCCAAGGTGGCGGTGGTGGCTTCGGCGCGGAGTTCCCACTGCTGGGAGAGGCACCATCGGGCCATAGGGCCGTTGACGAAAGAGCAGACCGACCCGGTGTCGACGAGGGCACGGGCTCGGTGTGGGCCGACGAATACGTTGAGGTAGATGCGGGTATCGTCAAATTCGGGGGCCGGACCCGGAGCTACTGTGGTCCGGCCCGTGTTTCGTTTCCCGGATATGGCCTAGCGTCGTGACACGGACAATCGCGGGTCAAGATGCCCTCCTTGCCGCAGAATGAGCAGAATCGGACCGCTGGGTTGGTACAGCGGTGACGGTCGTGTCCCGCTTGGCGGCAACGCCAGCAATGTGTTTCTCGTCGGTACGCTCCTGTTACGGCGAGAGCGGAACGTCGGGGTGGTTCGCGGTCGGAGGACCTGCCCCCGGTTTCTCGGCGTAGGCGATGCAAAACTTCCTCGACTTCACGGACTCGCTGGATGAGGTGGGTGGCATCGACTAATTCGCTCCGACGTACGTGGAGCTGTAATTCCGGACGCATGTTGTAGTAGAGTGCGTCGAGCTGTCGTGCCCGGGAGAACCCTCCTCGGCGGCGAATGAGAGTCATTAGGGCCGTCACGTAGACCTGGATTGGCTCCGCGTAGCCTTGCCGTCGTTCGGCGATCTGATGGTCTAAGTGTCGCAGCTCCCCCGGTGGGAGGTAGTA
The DNA here is from genome assembly GCF_050948215.1 of Halictus rubicundus. Lineage (NCBI taxonomy): Eukaryota > Metazoa > Arthropoda > Insecta > Hymenoptera > Halictidae > Halictus > Halictus rubicundus. The sequence goes on from NC_135162.1 coordinate 2,061,444, forward strand.
CCTCCGGAGCTGGTCTTCAAGGTCGTCCCAGGAGGTGACGGACGGTGCGAGATTCCGGTACCACAAGAGTGCGTCTCCGCGGAGGAGCTCGGGGAAGCCTTGTAGGAGTTGTTGGTCCGAAAGCTGGTAGGCGGCTTTCAATTCCTGGACGCGTTCGAGGAACGCGTAGGGGTCCCGTCCATCGAAGTGGCACCCCCACTTGCGCATCTGGTCAAGGACCGGGGCTCCGGTCGTGTGGTCGCTGGTTTGAGCCGCCGTGGAGCGCAATGGAGTTGAGGCGTTATTCCCCTCGAGTTCGTTGACGAGCTCGTTATGGAATTCTTCCAAATCCCGAGTCCGGTCGACCTCTTCCTTGTATCCAGGCTCGTCTTCGGGCTTATCCGCGTACGCTTCTGGATTGCGGCGAACGTAGGCGACTAGGCGCTGCCGCAGCTGCACCACCGTGCCACTGGTGCCACTCCCGAGATCCCGAAGCTCTTGCTTTAACTGCTCTTTCGAGAGGCGGTAGATCCAGGAGACCCCCATGTCTTCCCACAAAATTAAAGCAGGATATCTCTTCTTCGTGTTGCCGGTGGTGATCGTGTCGCTCGAACACCGTCGATTAAGGGTGCCGTTGGCCTGGTCGGATCGGTTCGCGGGTTTTTTTTTTTTTTTTGATAAATCGCGGCGCGGCTTTCCGTGTACGGAGCGAAATAATGAAAGAATAATACACTTATCACTACGCGATGTTTCGGGGTACGATTTTCCTGAATAACTCGGGATATACGGTATCCGGATCTTAAATGCTAATTATACGCGAATCGATTCGTCAAGAGTCCACAGTTACGGTTTTCGGAGTCCCTGTTCGGGCGCCATGTAACGGTGGCGTCTCGCTTGCGTGAGGCGCGAGCGAGGCGCGCGGTCCCTCCCCTGGATTCGCTCAGCGACCAGGGTCCGGCGGGGAGGGAGAAGGAAGTGGTTTAATGAAGCACGATGTGTCTGGTGGTAAATAAACTAATTTATTGCTAATTAGTATGTGTAATATGAGTGAAACAAAAGAATTAAATGCTGATAAGTGCGATATACTAAAGAAAATAATAATACTGAATAAACATTAAGAAAGATAATTTGTACAGAACGCGGAGCGGTCCGTGGGCTATCCGCCCGGATTTCCCGACGGTCCGGCGACGGGCTGGTGAAGGCCGGTTGTCTCTCCCCGGGCCTATTGACAGTTAAATTACGAGCGGTCAGTGGACCGTAACGGTGGATTCTGACGCGGGTGGCTTATCACTAATTATACGGTCTATTCTACGCGAAAATATAATCTACGGTAACCGCGGGACGCCGGCACGGTTTCTCGAGTTTCGACGGTGTACGCGGGGAATACGCGACGCTGGCGAGACACGTGCTCGCTAGAACGGTGCCTGCCGTCGGACGTCCTCGGCGCGGTTCGGGTACGGTCGCGACGCGTGTAGAGGACGCGGTGTGCGGGGAGCGCGGGCGAGCCGGACTCGCTAACGTGGTTCTGATTCGGGCGCTCTCGGCGAGGTCCCGAACTCTCCCGGTCCTCGAGGTGGTGTAACCGCCGCGGCCCAGCGAACGATAGTGAATCGGTTGTTTCCTGGTGGCTGGGCACGCGGGGCGCGGAGAGGAGAGGGTAAGGAATCCGCGGAACCCCCCACCCGTCGTCCCCGCCCGACCGCGGCTCGAGCACGTAGGCACAGACGTAAACCTAATGCCTACGGCCCGAAACCGGCGAGGGCGCTCGTCTCCGGTAGTATACCGTGAGGCGAGCTCCACACGCTGCTGCGGCCGATCGACGACTATCGTGCGGAGCGCGACGCTGGATCCCTGAGGGGAGAGCGGGACGCGGGAACAGGTCCAGGTGGTAGGGATGACGGTCCGGAGTGTCGTATCCTCGGTGCTCTGAAAAGAACAAGCCGGTGAACGACTGCCTCCCAGGATCCTGGTCGCGGTCTCGGTTTCGCGTAGGGGACGTAGACCCACTTACGCTCTGCCGATTCCAGCGCCTCGTCGTATTCGCCCGATAGTATACCGCGGCTAGTACGAGTTGGCGCGGCTGCGAGAGGATCTGGGCCCGGGTGTGCACCCGAGAGCTGCTCCAGACCAACTCCGGCTTCGGCTGGTTCCGTCGCGATCTTTATAGCCTGAACGCGGACCTCGTGTGCTCATTCGCGAATCTTCGGCACACTGCGATTGGTCGGCGCTCGGGCTGGATTCCGCAGATTGGCGCGCGGCTATCCCGCACCGGTGATTGGTGCGGGTTAAGGTACAGAACGACTCGCAACGAGACACATACGTCTCGTTGCAACGGAAAGAAATTTTCTATACAATCGCTGTTTAAGCGTGATGTTATAAAAAACATACTACCTTCTTCTTTGAAATCGTTCCACAACTGCAAGGTGGCATTTATAGTGTAACGGTTGCGTTCCCTACGCGAGCGTTAGTCGTGAAAGGAAGGTGTGTTCTGTCCTCTCCTGGATTCGCTCAGCGGCCAGGGTCGGCGGAGAGGACAGCGGGTGAAATAACGGAGGCGTTTTATGAAAAGAAAGTAAGTTTTATTGCCGGCGGCGGTTCGCCCCGGGTTGCGATGATGATTCCCGGCTGGCGGGTTCCGGTGCGACGGCTGGCTGTAATCAGCGCGAGGAGACGACACGTTATTCTAATACTAATGTTCTTAAACCTAATGTACGCGAGAGTAACGGCGGAACGCGGAGCGATCAAGATTCGCTGTTCGTGCGGCGGAGACGCGGAGGGATCAGGACTCGCTTTCTTACGACGGTGACGCGGAGCGAGCAGGATTCGCTATTCGTACGGCGGAGACGCGGAGCGATCAGGATTCGCTATTCGTACGGCGAAGACGCGGACGGTATCGGCACACGGCGTTTCTCCGGTTCGGGGGATTCCTGGGGTTCCTGATCTACGGTTGGTCGGTAGGAACCACCGCGGCTCGGCGAGATTCTAGTGAACTGGTGCTTCCTCGCTGGCGGCCGAGCGCACGGTGGCCGCGAATCCACTCCGACTCCGGACCGACGGGACGCCCCACCCGTCGCCCCCAGTCAGATCGCGGTGGGGGTCGCTCGCACCCGGACGTTCCCAGAGAACGAGCTCCCGTCACCAGCGTCGTTGCTCGTACAGGACGAGCTCCGAACGCGGCTGCGATCCGACGAGGACTGTCACGAATGCGACGAGACGCCTGGTCGCGGGCCGGCAGCGAATTTCGCAGGATCGGCGGAAAGGAATCGGGAAGGGGGAGAGAGCTGGAGCGCGCGACGAGCAGTAGTGCCCAGAGACACTGCTCCCGTCCGTCTGCTCGCTCGAGACTTCCTCGCGGTACTGGTTTCACACGCACACGGAAGAAGCCGTAGTACGCGTTCCACCTAGCACCAGCGTGTTCGCACACACACACGGAAGAAGCCGTAGTATGCGTGTTCACACGAGGCTGCGAGTGGTCAGGAGCTCGGGATGGTTCCCGGTGAGCAGATCCCAGCCAACTCCGAGTTAATCGCGGTTCGCTCCGATATTTATGGAGAAAGCGCGGACTACGAAGAGCGCGCCGCCTCGCGAAATGTTGGCGAAGCGGCGGCTTGCTGCGATTGGTTCGCGCTCGGGACGGTTGCGGGTTGGCTCGCACTTGGGTCCGTTGTGCGAGCTCGCGATGGAACGGGAATTTCGCCGTTTCGTCGCAATAGATTGCCAGAATCCCCAATAACATACACTCTGCACCACGAGAGAACAGTACCGCGAGAGAACCGATTTTCGTCCGTCGATCCGCATGTTCGCCCTGATTGGTCCCTTCCCAATGCACAGCGTATGCGCGCAGTGACGCCACGCGCTGAAGAACGTCATACGTAACCATACCGGGTGTTTACACAGTATGGTCACGATTTCCTATAAAAGCGCAGGAGATAAGCGTAATAAGAGGCAAGACGGCGCGCCCCGTTAAGAGGCAAGACGTTGAGCCGAGCTCGGTGGATAAAGCGCCAATCAGCGAAGCGGGTGAAGCTGCCGCCGCGGAGAAAGTGGTTTGACACACTATCCCGCGACGACACCCCGAAGACCTTCCCCTGATCGGGCTTTTTGCCCAGACGGTCAGAATAGAATTCTGTCACTGCCGCCCTCAAACGGTGCAACACCTGGTCCCGCACCTTCGGTGTTACGACCACCGTGCGCCCGCGTGAGCCCCGGAGTCTAAGACCCAGTTCACGTCGGGCAGCGCACCACTCCCAACGCAATTGGAGCATTTCTCCCGATCGCCGTGCCGCGTTTCGTGCTCTCGACCACAGAGTCGAGAAGTCCCCTCCGTCCCTGGCGAATTCCCGCTCCAGCGAGCCGGAGAGGTACGTCGCCAGGTCCTGATCGGTGGGTGACCTACCGATCTTCCTGGCTACCGTCTCGCTCAGAGATTCTCTGGCCAGCCCACTGATCACCGGGTCCGATGCCGTCTGTAGACGGAATGCGTGTCCGATGACCAGTGCGTCGGCCAAGTCCGCAAGCGGAAGCAGTCCACACCCCCCCCTTTTGGGAGGGAGGTAGACTACCTCCGCGCTGGCTCTCTGAGGGATGTTGAGCCAGGACTTGGCAAGCTTGCGAACAAGCTTGTCTACTTCTTTGAGGGGACCCTTCTCTACATGGGCTCCCCGTAGCATGAAGTCGAGGCGGGGCAATATAAATGATCTCACCGCCTCACACTTTTGCCACGGGGCGAGGAGAGAGCGATCCACGGCCCGGAGATCCCGGACAAGCTCCTCGATCGTCGCGAGCGGAGTCTGCCTGACCTGGAATCCCGTGGGGACTCCGAGGTGCTCGTGTATGGCGCTCGTGCTTTTTTTTTTTTTTTTTATTTTTTTTTTATCGTGAGGAAATGTTTTATACTGTCACGGGTCCCGCGTTTTCCGACCCGTCCGACGGACGAAAACCGGGGCCACGACGGGTTAGGCACGTTCGGCCGCGCGGAACGTGTTTCGCCCGGTGACAAACGGTATCCCGTAGGTTCGGCGTTTTCCCCGACGGAAGACTTTACCAGGTTCGGGACTCGAAACGGGCGCTAGACACTCGCAAGTGTCACACGAACAATTTCGAAGATTACGCGAGACGCTAATTATTCTGCCGAACCTACGAGAACCGCGCGAGGGCCTGAATAGCGGCAGCCTGGGCCAGGGTACTACGCGGAGGGAATGCGGGACGTTTCCCGCGACGGAAAGGTTTCTCACGAAAGAAAGATAGACGAGAATGGGCTTCGACTTTACATTTATTAATCTTGCTGATTACAGGAGGCTGCCGGGGCGACCCGGCAGCGATGGAAACGAAGCCCGCGCGGTATTGTACAATGATTCGACAGTTGGACGGTCGCTCGCGCTTATTTCTCCCGATTCTACTTTCCTACGCGTCGAACCCGATCGTAGGCGCGATGTACGGCAGCTACGAGTGGCAATCGAGAAGCGACCGGGTTCCGATGGTATACGCGGCAGCAAATTCGAAATGACTGTGGCCGTCGGAATTAGCCGGAAACAGCGATACGGTTTTCGTCGCGTCGTCCCACCGTGGGACGTCCCCAGATTGGATTCGCCAAAAATCGGTAACGATACGGGCCCCCCGTCCGTTTACCGACCGACGGCCTCACCCCCTTCTCGATTCTATTCTGATCGCGATTCACGGCGAGCGAGGTTACGTCTTCAATTCGACTCGAAGTCCGGCCGATTCGCAAAAACGCTACCGAGCCAACGCGAAAATTATTAGGGTGCGGAAAAAACCTGGTCGGCACTTACCACGCGGCACGTGGCTTCCTAGTCGCTTCGCTCTCTCTTAACGGCAGCTCTGGGCTCCCTAGCGGCTTATTTCTCCGGAATTCGGCAGCTCTCTCAATGCCTACCCTCGGCAGCGGTGATGATGTTCGAAAAATTACTTTATAATTTACGCACTGGTAAAGGTGACTAACCCGGACTAGATTCGGCAGCACAGTGCCCTACTTCGCGAAGACTCGCTAACGCGGAAGCGAGGCGTCCCCCACTATCCTACTCTTCCCGGCTCCCGCGCGACGCTCTAACCTATCGCTAGCTTTCGCGCGTCAGGGCCGCGTCCGGCGGTACGGGGCCCTCGGCTACGGATCTATCGGCTAACGCTTTCTTGGTGACGCGCGTTGATTGGCCGCTTCCCTTGGAGACAGACCGCCTGCCATTCCCTCGACGGGTGCGTGTAGCTTTTCGGGACGAGGCGGCGACGAGGTCGAGAAGATGTACGCCTCAGACCCGTAATTCCTCGGCGGCGCCTCCGGGTTGGTAGGCCCGGGCTCGGTGTCCTTCTCGTTGGCTTTCTGCAGGGCGTCCTCCGTAGCCGTCCCCTGAACAGTTTCCCTCCGGATTTTCCGCGTTCCTGTGAGCTGGGAAAAGGATCCGGGTCCCCCTGGGACCCGGCCACGGTCCTGCAACTTCGTGTCGCGCCAAGTGGCGCGGCATTCAAACCGCGTCAATATCCGATCTGGGATCTCGGACGCTCCCAGGGAGATCGATCACGACCACCGTTATCGCGGTGGTGCTGCCAAAGGGCGGCCCGGTCTTTCGATCTCCGATCTGAGGGACGTGGACAATTTTGCCACGTCACAATACATACCCCGACTCCCTGGGGGAAGCCGGGGTTATGTGGGATTCTCCCCGGAGGACGAACCCCCGGAGACTACCCACTAAAACCTCACGCCCACCTAAGCTACACGGAAGGTGCCTGGATCACGCGAGTACTCAACAGGACACCTCCCAGCTATCATCATGCCCCGGGGGAGGGGTTAACCTCCCCCACTGCCTACGCTATAAGACCCCGGGCGGAGGGACCCGCCCGGTGTCCCCATCCCTGGAGCCTTCGGATTGGGCTTCCCGAGCCCCAGCTCGGTCCACCCACAGCTCCCGGAGTCTTCGTGCCCCGCTCGGAGCCGGTATCCCGAAGGAACCAGCCCCGGCCGAGGCAAGAAGACGCCGCCACCGGAAGGAAGGGCCGTCGGAGGCGTGATCCGGCACGCCCCGACCCTTCCTTTCCCCACAACCCCCCACGTATACCCCTCCCCAATCGGGGAGGGACGGACCGACACCCCCCTACACGCACGGTACAACAGGCACGGTAGATGGTAGAGTGGGGGATCGAGCCGAACGCATTCGACAAGTCCAGCCATGCCACCACCACCTGACGCCTGCCCCTGCGAGCGTCGTTCAGGATTTCCTGCAGCGTGAAGTTATGCTCGTAGCAACCTTCACACGGCAGGAAACCCTTCTGCTGGGGGCTGAGCCTCCCATTGTGGAGAGCCCACGACACTAGCCGGTCTGCCAGCACCGCCGCGAAGAGTTTGGGGGTAGTGTCGGTCATGGCAAGTGGTCGCCAGTTCGACAGGTCCCCCCGATCGCCCTTTTTGTGAATTAACACAGTGTTGGAGACCTTCCAGGAAGAAGGGACCGACTCCAACCTACGGCAGAGGTTGAAAAAGGCAGTCAAGACGATGCAGCTCGGGTCGGCCTTCCGAAGGTCACGGTAAGTCAGACCGTCGGGTCCTGGCGCGGAGTTTGACATCCGCCGGATCCGTCGGTCTACCTCACTCACTTCGAAAGGCCGGATCAAAGCCTCGCCGCTTGCTGCTGTCGGAGCCTCTGAAGGAAAGCCAAGGGGCCCAGAGGCTTGCGGCTCACTCGCAGGTGAGTTCATGTCCAGGAAGTGCTGCGTGACGCGCTCCCTGACAACTTCACATTGCTCAGGGGCGCCCATGAGCACCTCCTGGACCGCACGCCTGCGGTTCCGCCGGAACAGCCTCTGGATGCGCGTAGCCTCCTTGACTTGGTCCGTTCCTCTGTTGGTCTCCAAGCCGGAACGACCGGGAGGGTGTGTCGCTGACGAGTTCACGACACGCCCCCTCGTCCTCGCGGGGTTTGCTGGTCTTACGCCAGCGTCTCCTCCGTTCCCCGCAGGTCGGGTCCGGAATCCCTGGAAGAAGGCAGCGATTTTCGCGCTGCAGCTACCTCCAGGTCTTGAGGATTGTCAGCAGCCGCGGCCAAACTGACCAGTAGTTCCCTCTCTCTCTCCAGCGCGGCTTGCTCCCTCCGTCGGGATGCGCGCTGGCGAGGATTGGGCTGGCCAGCAGGCACAGGCTGCTGCCGTCCCTGCGGTGTCTGGAGGGTCGCGGGTCCTCCAGCGGCTCCCCCAGGGGCACTAGTCTGCCCCGTGGGGACCGTTATCCCCCTCGCGCTACCACCCGGGAGCGAGCTCCCAGGGTTATTATTATTAATCCCATCCACTGACCGAAAACGCGACGCGAACCCACCCAAGCGGACATTCATGTCGCGGAATTCGCGGTGCCGGTCCATCTGCGCGGCGTTGGCAGGGGCCCGCACAGCACTTACCCTCTGTTGGGTGTTGCGGCTACCTACTGCCAATGGCCACCGGCGAGCGGCTCCGCCCCTTCGCGTGGTGACGGTGGTGGTGGGAGTGGCCTCCTCCAAGGCTCCGCTGACGTTGGGAGCCGGTGGGGCCGGTGGAGAACGCTGGTCCCTCGCTGATGGTCGGAGGGGTGCGGCCGGCGTCCTCCTGTCCCCCGCTGGTGAGCTGCGGGGTATTGTCGTCCTCGGCGACGACGGCGTCATCCTCCTGGACGACTCCGGCGACGACGACGGGGATGGCGACAGCGGGGACAGGCGTCCAGGTGTTCGACGCCTGTGGGCAACAACCTGCCACGGCAGTGGGGAGGGATCTTCTTCCTCCTTCCTCCCCACCTCTTCTCCCCTCTCCTCTTCGCTCCCCCGGATGGCCGGAGGGGGAGAAGGAGCTGTCCTGGCAGGACCAGGTGACCCTGCCACTTCCTCGATGGGGGGGAGGGAGAGGATTGCCGACGTAAGCCTCGTCCTCTTCTGTATCCTCTGCACTCCCCCCGCGAGGGGCCGCGAAGTCATGATGGGCCCCCCGCTGGCAGTGGTCGTGACGGTGGTCGTGGTCAGCGTGGCCGGAGCCACGCAGGAGACCGCGCAGCAGCCCTCCGCTCCCCCCTGCTTCCCACAGTTGGTCGGCGGGGGTGAGCGGGCAGGGGGAATCCCTCGTAGCAATGATGAGGGAAGGGCTGGTAATCGCTACGGTCATGAACTCGGGCGGGAGTGACGATGCCCGAGTCATCGACCGTAGCGTTCTCTTCTCTGGGCGGTCTCCTGGCGGTGTTGTTGTTGTGGCCACCGCTGCGCCCGCCGTGACGGCGGCATAAGATGGTGAGGCCGCCGTCCTGATCACCGAGGTAAACCCCCGTGTGGTGGTAGGGTGGTGGTTTGGGTTAGATGTCGTTGTGGGGTGGGCGGGGCGGGGTGCTCCCCCATCTAACCCAACCGCCCTCGGTGACGTAGTAGCACCGGGTTTCGGAGCCGCCTTCCTCCTGGTGGTGGTGAGGGTCATCGTCCTCTTCTTGATGTCCCCGAGCTCTATCGGCACGCTGGCCCCCCCTCCTGCTCCTTGTAATCGGCCCCCTCAGGCTGGTAGGGGGGGACCTCGTCTTAGGGGTGACCGTCGACCCCCTCGTCCTTCTTGTTGTTCGACCGGTGGTGTTGGTGGTTTTTTCGGGGGTCGACTTGCGTGTCCATGGGCCCGGGCTGGCCCTCTGGGCGGCTCCGGTCCCGGTCCCGGTGCGCTTGGCTGGCGCATTCCTGGTCCCTGGTGGTGTCGGTACCAGGGCAGCCTCGTTGCTCCGCCGCGACAGGCTGCTCCTGGTTGCTGTTGTTGTTGCTGCTGCTGGTGGGGGCGTGGGCGTCTTTTTCGTGGCGGTCCCGGCTGCTGCTACCCCGCCTGGGTCCTCCTCGACGCTCCAGGTGGTGGTGGCGTCTGGGATTTTCTCCCGGATGTTGTTGCTGCTGCTACTGCAGGGGTGGTCTGCGCCCTGGAGGCGGCCAGAAGGGGCGGCGGCGTCAGTGACTTCCGAAGGGGCGCCACTAGTGCCGCCGCTACCTTCGGCCTGGCCCCCAGGGACGCCGATGGTGGTGGTGGCGTGGTTGATGGCCTGGGGATAGGTCGTGGGACCGCCCCGATCGTCCTCGTCCTCGCTGCCAGCGTCGTCCTCGTAGACGTCCCCGCTGTCGTCCCCGTCACAGCTGCAGACGTGCCGAAGGGCAGTTTGCGCTGCAACGTCAGCGTGCGGGTCGTCGCCGAAGCCGTCGTCGTCGTGGTGGTGACCACACTGGTGGTCGGTGTGGTCGCGGGGCCTGAAGATGGTGGTGTGGCCTCGCCGGAGGTGTTGATCTCCTGAGCCGTCGCCGCCTGCCGCTGGCCACTCGCAGTCGTCGTCGTTGCTGTCATCGTCGTCGTTGCTGTCGTCGTCGTTGTTGTCGTCGTCGTCGTCGTTGAATAGGAATAAAATGTAACAAGATAAAATAAAATAAAATAAAAATTGACAGAGCAGATTGGGTGTGGTATATATCGGTGTCAGAACTGGCATATAAAGTTGACTAGATGTTTGGAACTATAGCGAAAGGAAAGAGGTATAGGTTGCGATAGAGATAGGTAGAGAATAATAGTGGACTGTATGAAATAATAAATAATGTATTAAGAATAAAGCGGAAAGTATACAAGATAGCGGTGAAGTGCAGAGGTACAAGAAAGCGGAGAATAGAGAGTAGTCGGAGATGTAACGCGCAAATCGTGAAGCGCACGATTTGGGAGAGTGAAGTGTCGTGGAGCGCACGAATAAACGAAAGGAAAGCGAGACTGTGATCGAGCGATCGAGCGTGTCTAAAGACCTCGTTTCGCGGTTATCGCGGGTTATTTATACTATGCGTGGCCACCGGCGTCGGAAGGAATAAGGAGTGGGGTTTTTGAAAATGACAAAGGATTTGGCAGTGTCGAACGTTAGCTAGCGCACGAGGGCAATGCCCTAACGGCCGCTACTGCACAGGAAACAAGGACGGTGGGTGACGGATTTGATATTTTGGAATATGGGAACGGTGGCTCACGCGACAAGTAAACGTTTAGAAGTAAACACAAAGTTTACGTCTGAGTGCGTTCACCCGGTCTCGGCGCCGTGCTCGATCAGCTGGCTATTGTCAACGCCGAGACACGGTCGCACCGAGGCCGCTCGCCTGCGGATTAGGTCGCAAAAACTATGGCACGAGAAATGATGTTTGCGTTACCGAGATTCTCGGTAACGCCTGCAGTGATTTCGAACATTCCGCCCGCCTTCGACAATCGTCGAACGAAATGAACGCGCGCGGGTGAGCGGGATGCTAATGAGCGTTGGTGAATGAATGAATGACGCGATGAGCTTACATACTACGTTGTCTGCGAGGAGCCCGTCGTTTACGCGTCTGCCGCGCGATGCAGGGGAACGAGCTTTGTCACCGGTCGCTGGCACTTGCTGGTCGGTATCGTCATGGTGGCGACGTGGACGTGTCCGTCGGCTCCTGGTGGTCCTTGACGATGCGCGCCAGCGGCCATCTGGACGGGGGCGTAAGCTCCGATCTGTCGACGACGAGGTCCCTGACCCTGAGGGATGTCGCCAGAGGTGTGCCTGCGTCGCTGGCGCCGCCCGCCATCGGATGCACCGGAGTCGTAGGGAGATGCGGCGCTCGTCGGAGGTGTGCTGCTCCTTGGCCCCTCTGGGTTGGTGAGCCAGCTAGGTCCGAGCCACCAGAGCGGATGGCTGGGCAGCTGGGGTGCTGACGTGCCGTGTACGGCGCAATCCGCCGGGATGTCCGGTGTCCCGGCGTGGTGGAGGTGACCGGCGGGCTGCACGGTTTGGACCTCGGACGCTGGAGTGGCCAGATCGTTGATGGTGCAGGTGTGGCTGGTTGCCGTGGGTGTCGAGGGCCCAGGACTGGTCATCGGGCCTGACAGGATCCACCCGAAGATGGTCTCCTGCGCGACCGGACCTCGATGCCCTCCGCTGCTGATGCCCGCCAGCAGGACCTGCGGGTACACGTCCGCTCCCAGGAGTAGGTCGATGGGGGTGGATGACGTGAAGGACGGATCTGCGAGAGTGAGGCCCGAGATATGCGGCCAGGTTGGAGCGAAGGTCCGGCAGCGCGGCCGGTATGACGTCAACCGTGGGAGGATCAGCGCTTCCACTGCACAGGAGAGGTCCGCTTGGTGTCTTGAGGCGACGTCCATATAGGCTCTCCCTCTTGCGGTCGTCGTGGCCTTGGCACCGGCACCCACCACCACCTGTGAGCATGGCTTCCGGTGGAGTCGTAGCTGCTGTACCAGCGACTCGCTGACCAGCGACACCTCGGAGCAGGGGTCGATCAGCGCCCTGGCGACGACGGTCTGGCCTGCTGACCGAACGGACACGAGGGCAGTGGCGAGGAGCACCGACAGCGGTTCCTCAGAGTGTTCCGAGCCGTTGACGACGTGCATGGAGTTGACTGGCGGAGGGCGGCTGCCCTTCGCGAGCGCGTCGTGGAGCATGGTATGGTGCCTCTCCGTGCACCGCTGGCAGGTCTTGCTGGATCGGCAGGCTGCGACGGCGTGTTGTCCCAAGCAGTTGTGGCACAGATGGTTGGAGGTCACGACCCGGAGGCGGTCCAGCGGCGTCCTACTTCTGAAAGCGTCACAAAAACACAAGAGGTGCATACCTCGGCAGAGTCCGCACCGTGACTTTGTGGAGGGCTGGTCGGCGGCGACGTGGACGGCTTCGACTCCCTTCGCTGGGGGTTGCCGAATGGGCACGAGGTGTCCATGCCGACTCTCGTAGGCCTCCAGGGTGCGGATCGTCGTCTCCAGGAAATCCAGCAGCTCGGAGAGCGTGGGTGGTTCCGTGCTGCACCCCAAGGATGTCTCCCAGTGCTTCAGGGTCTCTGCGTCCAGGCGCCGCACGACGTGTTGGACCATCCAGTGGGCCTTGTCGTCGACGGGAACGTCAAGGCCGTTCAGCACTGAGGCCACGTTGCAGCTGGTGTCGAGGAGCCGCTTCAATTCCCTGGCGGTGTGCGTGGTGCAGGCGGGCGTCTCGTAAAGGATGTCGAATTGAGCATCGACAAGGAGCCGGCGGTTCTCGTACCTGTGCGCCAGCAGCTCCCATGCCCGATGAAAATTATCAGCCGACATCGGGATGCGGCGGATCAGCAATGCGGCTTCTCCGGTGAGGCTGGCGGACAGGTAGTGGAATTTCTCGGCGTCACTCCACGACGGGTCGTCAAGGACCAACGACGAGAAGAGGTCCTTGTACCGCGTCCACTCGCTGTACTGACCCGAGAAGGCCGGTAAGTCGATGCGCGGGAGCGTGGACCGTGCCCTGGGTCCGGACGCTGCAGGAGGCGGGATGCTCGGCGATGCAGGGGTTGACGTGGGCGCGAGGCGCGCCAGTGCGTCGAGTAGCTGCCCCTTCTGCAGCGAGTAGGCCTGTTCGCCTTCCGTGAATAGGTCCAGGGTGAAATAATCGCTCTGTTGGTACTCGGGGGTGGCCGTGGATCTGATTCGGTCGTCTTGCTCCTCGAACTGCTGCCATCTTTTCTCCAGGGTGGCCAGAGTGCTCTGGAGGAGTCCGATGGTGAGGTTCGCCTTTCCCTGCTTCTGCAGGTTGTCGCCGGTGCGAGCCATGCGCCCGAACAACACATGTTGACTCGCGACGAGTGCGTCCATGACGTTAGAGTGATAAGGTGAGAGAATGAGTTTGGGAATTTATAGGAGATGGTACGTAAAGGAATCCGGCTCGAAGGACCAATGTTTGGAACTATAGCGAAAGGAAAGAGGTATAGGTTGCGATAGAGATAGGTAGAGAATAATAGTGGACTGTATGAAATAATAAATAATGTATTAAGAATAAAGCGGAAAGTATACAAGATAGCGGTGAAGTGCAGAGGTACAAGAAAGCGGAGAATAGAGAGTAGTCGGAGATGTAACGCGCAAATCGTGAAGCGCACGATTTGGGAGAGTGAAGTGTCGTGGAGCGCACGAATAAACGAAAGGAAAGCGAGACTGTGATCGAGCGATCGAGCGTGTCTAAAGACCTCGTTTCGCGGTTATCGCGGGTTATTTATACTATGCGTGGCCACCGGCGTCGGAAGGAATAAGGAGTGGGGTTTTTGAAAATGACAAAGGATTTGGCAGTGTCGAACGTTAGCTAGCGCACGAGGGCAATGCCCTAACGGCCGCTACTGCACAGGAAACAAGGACGGTGGGTGACGGATTTGATATTTTGGATTATGGGAACGGTGGCTCACGCGACAAGTAAACGTTTAGAAGTAAACACAAAGTTTACGTCTGAGTGCGTTCACCCGGTCTCGGCGCCGTGCTCGATCAGCTGGCTATTGTCAACGCCGAGACACGGTCGCACCGAGGCCGCTCGCCTGCGGATTAGGTCGCAAAAACTAAGGCACGAGAAATGATGTTTGCGTTACCGAGATTCTCGGTAACGCCTGCAGTGATTTCGAACACTAGATGATCGGAATTAGTCGGAAAAGAATAGAGCTAAGAAAGAATGGAATAAGAAATAAAAATAAGACTAGAAATAAAGTAAGGAGGATAAAAATAAGAAATAACAGTAAGCGTATGTATAAATATCACAGTAATAGGTTTAAAATGGTACAGTATATCACAGAGTAGAAAGAGTAAAAGTAACAAGATAAGAGATAAACTATGACTAGAATTAAGATAAAGTAAAATAGAATAAAGTAAAATAAAATAAGAATGAGAATAAAATAGAATAAAATAAGTTAGTGTAAGATGGGATAAAATACGTGTAAAAGTTGAATATGTCGGTTTTAACATTAAATTAGGTATGTAAGCAGGCACTGTGATATACAGTACGGCGATTAAAATGCAGTTAAAACGAGTGAATAAAGTAAAATGTGTAAATAAATGTCTAAATAAATAAATAATTAAAATTAGTCAACTAAATATACCAATTAAGATATAATAAAGCAAGTGGTCGAAACAGGAAAGAGAAAAATTAAAGCGATAGACCGAGAGAAGTATGAAACGGGTAAAGATTGAAAGAGAGCGGATGACAGATGGAGGTTAGAAAGGGAGAGAAGATAAAGCGATAGTAGTACTCTACCTCGGACAGAGTAGAGCCTCCGACGAGATATATATAAAGACTGCCAGCCTTACGGGAGAATGTGTCGCTCGAAAAATGCGGTGTTTTCTACCGCACTCTAGGATAGATTTTGGCTGGAGTAAGAAACAGAAGGCCAACGACGGTATTTCGTCGGTGCAGAAGACCACTAAGGAAATTCTCGTCGTTGAGAAGGTGAATCATCACGGACCCATATCGATTATCAAATGTTACATTCTCCGACCAGAGTTGGGCAAAATATTTATCTAAATAAAAATTTCGAATAACGAATAAAAGATAAAAAAATTTTTATTTCCTTATTCGAAGGTTCGAATAAAAAAAGTATCTTTATTCGACGAGTATCGAATAAATAATTTTATTCGACGAAAATTTATCCGACAAAAAAAGATAATTTTTTTTATTCGATGTGGATTTATTCGAACTTCGAATAATTTTTTCATCTTTTATCTGTATTTTCTATTCGAAGTCTTCTAATAAATCTTCGAATTACTTTTACCGAGCGCCGAGATTCAAAGACCCAGCGACGACAAACGACATACAATGTAAGCGGATCGAGAATCGCGCACGAATGAAAGTTTAAACTTTTAGATTTATCAATATATCCTCATAAAATTGTGACGAGCGAATGGAGGGAATTTTTCTGATGAAAATGTGGTCAAATTCGAGTGTAATCGAACAAGTTTCATTGATACGTAATGTTACGATACAAATTACAATTTCATTAAAGACAGTCCAAATGGTGTCATGTTTGGACTCATTTTGATCGGGATAAGCTCTACAACTCATTCGTATTAACAATATTGTTCTGATTAAAAACATAAAAGCATAAATTGCTAATAATGCTCGATCCTCCATCCGTTTACATTGTATGCCGTTTGGCAGTCGCTTGGTCTTCGACCTTCGGCGCTCGTCGGTCCTCGTCGGGCTTCGTCGCCGTTTATTCGTCGAGCTGGCAAAAGTTATCCGAAGATTTATTCGAAGGCTTCGAATAAATCTACGGATAAAAATATTAAATACATTCCAATTTGTACCGTGTTTAGTGTCATTTTAATCAGAAGAATGCCACGAATTGCTTGCCGCAAGTCCCATAAAAAAATAATGAAAAATAAAGAAGTTTTGCCATTGGAGTGGTAGTTGTTTCACACCGATCCCTCGCGCCTCAACGAGCTCGGAACTTCAAAGACCAGCGACCGACCAACACCCTACAATGTAAGCAGATGGAGAATCGAGAATTATTGGCAATTTATGCTTTTATGGTTTTCATCAGAACAATATTGTTAATACGAATGAGTTGTAGAGCTTATCCCGATTAAAATGAGTCCAAACACGACATCATTTGGACTGTCTTTAATGAGATTGTAATTTTTATTGTAACATTACGTATCAGTGAAACTTGTTCGATTGTACTCGAATTTCACCTCATTTTCATCAGAAAAATCCCCTCCATTCACTCGTCACAATTTTATGAGGATATATTGAAAAATCTAAAAGTTTAAACTTTCATACGTGCGCGATTCTCCATCCGCTTACATTGTATGTCGTCTGTCGACGCTGGGTCTTTGAAGCTCGGCGCTCGGCAAAAGTTATTCGAACATTTATTCGAAGCCTTCGAATAAAAGATACAGATGAAAGATGAAAAAATTTCTCGAAGTTTGAATAAATCCGCTTCGAATAAAAAAAGGTATCTGTATTCGTCGGATAAATTCTCGTCGAATAAAATTATTTATTCGATACTCGTCGAATAAAGATACCTTTTTTATTCGAACCTTCGAATAACGAATAAAGATGGAGTATCTTTTATTCGAATTATTATTTAAATAATTTTTTATCTAAATAATGCCCAACTCTGGGCACACCAAAATGACTGGTATTCAAACGGAGAGAATATCCGTCTCCGACGGATGTTGCACGGAGAAGCGGACAGCGAAATTCGAGAACCGTCGCGTCATCCCCGAGGAGTGGGCCGCACATTGTCGGCTATATCGGTGTGAGACCAGAAGACCACTACTAATCCAATTACAAAACTTCTTCATTTTTCGTTATTTTTTTTTTAACTTTTACCAACATATTCGTGGCATTTTTCTGATTAAAATGAAACCAAATATGATACAATTTCGATGATAATTACTTGTGTAATGAACGATTGAAGTTTCGGACGCGAAGAAGGACAGCGTATGGGAAAGAAAGAGCCGCGGAGAGTCGAAGCGTTCGGAAAAGATGAAAGACTGGCGTGAGCTTAGGCCTTTAAATAAAAAAATAAACTTTTTCATTATTAATTATTTTTCTATCGGACTTTCACCAACATACTCGTGGCATTTTTCTAAGGAAAACGGTACCAAATGTGACAAAATTCCGATGATATTTACTTGTGTAATGAACGACGGAAGTTTCGGACGCAAAGAAGGACAGTATATGAAAAGAAAGAGACGCGGCGAGTCCTTCCCGTCTCGAGTTCGACAGCTTGGTTTTCGCCGCGGACAAATAGATGTAGTTACTAATGTATATGTATTGACAGTTACTCACAGAAAATTAAATTTAACAATACAATTAATGATTATACATAAAGTTTATTGCTTATAAAATATAAAGAATATTAAATGTAAAGAAACAATTCTATAAGGTATAAAAAATAGCAAACAATAGAATTATAATTAAAATTTAAAATGACAGACACTTTTCAAAACTTTTATCTCTACCTCTATGTTAGTGATACACAAACTGAAAATTTCATCAAAATCGGTTGACGGAGAAAAAAACAACGTGCATTGCAAGATATAAGAATCTGTGTATCTGTGTGTTTGTACAAATAGCAATAATACTGCCACCAAATAGCTTTATATGGATAAGAGCCGTCGAAAGTTAGTTTCATTACATAACACTTTTATTTCGTTACTACCTTTACTTGAATAATTGCAGTCCAGCATTAGAAGTGGTATTATCGGTTAAATAAGTAAAAAAATTAATTTTCTGTTTTTTACTACGGATCACAATAAGAACGATTGAATTTTGTCACTACTTGAATATTGTATTTATTCTTTTTTTTATTCTATAACTATTACAGAATATATTTTGTTGAATAATTATTATTTTATAAATATCGCAATAAGTTCCAAATTAATTAATTACACCTATAAACTATCGATTATAAAATAATGATTACAATGGTGAATAATATGGAAAATAAGAAGGCAATAACAGTGTAATGAAATTGTACAATAAAAAATAATTATTTTCATTCTACGAATTATACGTTTATTTATTGCCTGTGTCACTGACGTTTCTTCCGTAATTCACGAGTAAATGTTCTAGTTAGGTAGCGAGCGCGGCATGTTTAGCGATGTTGGTATTGGAGATCAGTGATAGCACAGACGAGGTATAGGAATAGACCAATGTATTTTTCTGTCTCACGTCCGCGGGGCTCTAGAGCCCCATTACCATTTTTTTGTCACATCCTACCGTATCGGTTGGAACTAATATTGTGGAACTAATATTACAGACGAGATGTAGGAATAGGCCAGTTCAGTCACCTCATCTTATGCTGTTGTGTGTCGCACGACATAAAATACCGTGAGAATGTTCATGGTTTAAAAGTTATTCTGTACCTTGAATTCTATTACCTACCTTTTCTAAGAAATTAGATGGCTACATGGTCAAAGGAGTGCTTGTCGACATCATTGGAAAAAAGAAGTTGTTGTAAACATTACACAGCCAGAAATAAGAAATTGATCGGTCTATTGCGTTCGATAATTTAATGGGTGCAAATATTCATGGTTCAAAAGTTATTCTGTATCATGAGTTCTATCAATTACTTTTGCTAAAAAATTAGATTCCAAGATGGCCAAGGGAGTGCTTGTCTAATAGTTGGCAAAAAGAATTGTTATAAACATTGACCAGCTAGAAATAATCAATTTACCAGTGAATTGTGTTCGATAAATTAATGCGTGCGAATATTCATGGATTAAAAGTTATTCTGTATCTCGAGTTCTATAATTTATTTTTACTAAATAATTAGATGGCAAGATGGTCAAGGGTTTGCTTGTTGATACCATTACCAAAAGAAATTGTTATAAACATTAAACAGCCAGAAATAATTAATTTATCAGTGAAATGGGTTCGATAAATTAATACGTGCGAATATTCATGGTTCAAAAGTTACTCTGTATCTCGAGTTCTATTAGGTATTTTTACTAAAAAATTAGATGTCAAGATGGTCAAGGGATTGCTTGTTGATACCTTTACCAAAAGAAATTGTTATAAACATTAAGCAGCCAGAAATAACAAATTTACCAATAATTACTATCGCGGCGATTGAAATCTAGCGAAGTTAGTTTGGGGTGGGGGAGTTGCGCACCGCGCACCTGATCTCGGCGGCCGCGCTCATCCCGTCAGTCGAGGTGCGCACTCAGGAGGGAGCGGGAGGACCAGAAGGACGAAGGACCTTGGAGTTGACCAGAGGTTCTCCAGAGCTGCCATGGCCCACCCTGACCACCGTGGCCTACGCTCGAGTGGACCAGGGATTCTCCAGAGCTGCAGTGGACATCACTGGTCAACCCTGGTCCGCCTTAAGCTGGCTCGCGGTCGGCCCGCGGTTCCTGGAATCCGTCTCCGCTCACCTTGGTCAACTTTCAGCAGCTGGTAAGTAACAACACAAATATACATTTTCTGTTTTGGAATACGTGTTGATTCAACGAACGCCGTCAATTATTATTTCTGTATTTTTAATTCGAATTTGCTTCGGAATTTTTCACAAGTTTCTTTTCATGAAATTATATTATATTATATTTTTGACATAAAATTGGTATTCCTCCGATCGGAGGTCCCTCAGGGGCTCACTCACGGGCCGGACCGTGGGTGAGTACGGGTATTAGCGAACCCGTGGCGACACTAGCTTGGTGTTTGTTGCTTCCTAATTTCGTTACATTTATTTTTTATTGAAATTGAACATCTTTCCAATTAAGCATTACTTCTGAACTTTCAAAAGTTCCTCTTCTAAAATTTATTTATCTGATTTAAAATTGGTATTCCTCCGAATGGAGGTCCCTCAGGGACTCACTCACGGGCCGGGCCGTGGGTGAGTACGGGTATTAGCGAACCCGGGACGACCCAAGCTTGTAGGTTGTTGCGTTTTAATTTCCCTATATTTATGCTTGATTAAAATTGTTCAACTTTCCAATTAAAAATTATTTCTGGACTTTCAAAAGTTAGTCTTTTAAAATTTATTTATCTGATTTAAAATTGGTATTCCTCCGAACGGAGGTCCCTCAGGGGCTCACTGCTGTGGGTGAGTACGGGTATTGGCGAACCCGGGGCGACCCGAAGCGCCACCTCAGTAGATTGAAGTTCTGACTTCATCTACTCTTCTTGGTTCCTTGTCGGTTAGGCCGTACTTGTGTACGGGGTTAGTTTGGCTCTCTTGAGCCGGTTAGATTCGCACTCTTGTGCATATTAGGTAGGCCGTACTCGTGTACGGGGTTAGTTTGGCTCTCGTGAGCCGGTTAGATTTGGGCTCTTGTGCATATTAGGTAGGCCGTACTCGTGTACGGGGTTAGTTTGGCTCTCGTGAGCCGGTCAAATTCGCACTCTTGTGCATATTAGGTAGGCCGTACTCGTGTGCGGGGTTAGCCTGGCTCTCGTGAGCTGGTCTTAGGTTGGCTCTCGTGAGCTGGCTAGATTTCGCACTCTTGTGCATGTTAGGTAGGCCGCACTCGTGTGCGGGGTTAGTTTGGCTCTCGTGAGCTGCTCTTAGGTTGGCTCTTGTGAGCCGGTTAGATTCGCATTCTTGTGCGTGGTAGGTAGGCCGTACTCGTGTACGGGGTCATCGTTTCTTCATTGATTACTTCGGTGTTCCTTTATTTTGTGTCTAATTATTATTAGACTGTTTCAGTTAAATCACAACAGTTCAACAAGATCATCGTCGCACGAAGACAACCAATAGTAAGAAGACATCACATTATTTATAAGTTTGTATTAGTTCTCGAGCAATTATTGTGTTAGAATCACTTTGTTATTGTCGCTTGTTGATTTGCAGTTGGTAGCGTCACCCTCGAACCAGAGCCTTCTGCTCTGGTTCATTACTTTCATTTTTTTTTTTTTTCGTAAATCTGAGCCTTGTGCTCCATTTTTATTTTCTCTGTCATTATTCAGAGACTTGTTAGACTTAGTTCTTTTTTTTTGCTCACAATAATTGCTCGACTTAAGTTTATGCGTTAGTTATTAAGCTTGTTTGTTAGTATTGTATATATGTCGAGTAATTATTGCCCTAACTTGACTTTGCTCGACTCGATTGTCAACTCCGACACAGTTTTCTGCTGTGTCGGACCTTGCTTGCAAGTGTTGAACCGGTCCAGTTGCGATATTCGGCGTGGACGCATAGAGAATTGATGGTCAGGGAGCAGTACTCGCCAGGTAGAACCCTTCTTTCGTAAAATGTCTGCCTAAGTCATGTCAACGCTGGCGTGGCTCGCGCCGGGAGCAGGGGATCCTTCGTCCGTAAGTCTCTTCGTCGCCTTGTTGCGCCAGCGTTGCTCGTGGCGGGTAGTTGGGGAAGGTAGTTCTACCGTACGGTGGAGGCGTCCCTGGTCGTCGTTCTCTGTGAGGAAGCGTCGGATACCGTACTGGTCGGCAGATAGCTTGCAAGCATTGTACGCGTCGCGTCACCCTCGATCCAGAGCCTTCTGCTCTGGTTCGGTTTTGTTTCTCTCTTTGAAAGAATCAGAGCCTTCTGCCTGATTCGTTTTTCATCTCCCGTGAATCGGAGACTTCTTCTCCGACTCGCACCTTTTTCTCCGCAATAATTACTCGACATACGCTGCGAAATTTAGTTTGTAAGACTCGAAAGCGTCGTTGTAAGAAAGGGAGTCAGAAGAAAGCGTATTGAATTCCTTCTGGCTTCCTTTCGGGTCTCTCGTGCAGCAACCTCCTCGTGGTGAGACCCGGGCAATCGGTATTATTCTCTATTCGTAAGAACTTTTAGTATCTTACAAATAGAGAATAATATCGAGCTAATAGCTGCTTATTTATAATTTCCGATAATAGAATTTAAGACTTACTGATTATAAAAACTTGTGTATTCAATTGAATTGTGTCAGAATTTACTTTAGGGTAGCTCGGGATGAGCCAAGGTGGGCCTTCAATGCTTTTCTTGTTTTCCCCTGGTCCACCTTCAGCTTCTTGGTAAGCTCCTTTGAATTACTAACCGAAAAACACAGTTTTTCATCGTCATCTTTTTTCCTGGATTTCTAATTGAAATTTGCTTCGGAACTTTTCAAAAGTTCCTTTTCTTAAAATTGATATTTTTTGCCTAAAATTGGTATTCCTTCGATCGGGGGTCCTTCCATTTATTATAGGTATATGGTCTAAGCTTCTCGTGGATCTAGTTGCAACATTTGTCGTTCGTCAGCGTAGAGGGCGTAAGAAATCTAGTTGTTGTTAACGATGTCGGTATTTCAGATCGTGAGACACGAAACCCCATATGGTGATTGGTCTACTCCTATACCACCGACGAGATATATATAAAGACTGCCAGCCTTACGGGAGAATGTGTCGCTCGAAAAACACTGTAGGTTTAAGGGTCCCGCGGATAAATGCGGAACCAAGATGCAGCCTACTCTGCACAGAACCGCTGGGAGACTTTTTATCAATAGTGATTCACTCGTGTATGCAACAAAACAACTTTATTCGACTTCACTTCGAGAGCGTAGGATCGAGACGTCTGTCTCGATCGAGAGTCCGGCGGCGGGAGAGTACATTAGGCGGTTCTCTCGCCTGCATTGCCCGAGGTTGAGAGTGCCAACCTCGTCGGAGCATATTCTCTAGGCGCGTGCGTAGGGGAATGGCGCGGCAGCGCCAATATCCCTACACACTCCCCCCCCCGAGTGTATACGACATTTAAATTAACCGCTGTTTTAACAGGGAGAAGTGTAATACATACTGCATGCACTTACAATTTTCTTTCTGTAATTTTACTCGCTTCGGCAGCGAACGTAACACGCTTTTTATTTGCATACGTGCGGATCGTGCTGCTTCCCGAAACGGCTGCAGGGTCGCCGGCAGCTTCTAAGTTCGATTCGCGAACTGCGTACGCGGGTTTTACATTTTCAACAGATACCGAACGCGGTTTACAATTGACCTCGATTTCGATGACTCTGTCGTTGACGCGTTTTAAGACTTTATGCGGTCCCGTGTATGGACGTTCAAGCGATTTCTTGAGAGTGCCTGCGCGAAGGAACACGTGCGAACATGTTGACAAATCTTTAAATATAAACGCGCGCTTCTTATGTCGCTGTCCCACGGGGACAGGTTTCACTTGGCGCATGTGATCGCGAAACTCTTCGACGAATATTTGCGGGTCGGACGGACCGTCGTCGGGAAGAACAAACTCTCCCGGAATACGCAACGTCGTGCCGTACAGGTATTCGGCAGGTGAGGACCCGGTGTCCATCACGTTGTTTCGCAACCCTAACATCACGGTGGACAGGACTCGTGACCATTTCGTGTTCGCGTGACACATTATCGCGGTTTTCAGGCAGCGGTGCCATCGTTCGATCATGCCGTTAGAGGCGGGATGGAACGCGGTAGTACGTATCCGGTGACAACCGGATAGTTGCAATAACGCTGTGAACAATTTGGATTCGAACTGACTACCTTGGTCAGTTGTTAGCGTTTCTGGCGTGCCGTATCGCGAGATCCAGTGATCTACAAAAGCTCTACACACGGTGGTTGCTTCGATATCCGGCAGCGGAATGGCTTCGGGCCATCGCGAGAAACGATCGATTATTGTAAGGCAATAGCGATTGCCGTCGGAAACCGGCAGCGGACCGACAATGTCCATATGGACGTGTTTAAAGCGGCTGTCGGGAGCTACGAATTCCGCAGGAGCCACGTGGTTATGCCGCGTTACTTTAGACTGTTGACAGTCCAAGCAGTCTTTGGACCACTTAATAATGTCGCGATGCATGTCCGGCCAGACGTAACGTTTCCGAATTACCCGATCTGTGATCTTAGCACAGGGGTGCGCAGGGTTGTGGAAAGTGTCGAAAATCTTTTTTCTAGCCGGCTGTGGAATGTACGGACGCAAGGTTTCGCCCGTGAGGTCGCACGCGATCGCAGTGTGGGAAGGCCCCCACCTTATCTGTCGCAGGGACAACGAGTGGTCAGCGGAGCGCAGTAGTTCCTTAAGCTCGTCGTCGCTCTCTTGCATTTTGGACAGTTCATTCAGAGAAATGTTCGCGGCGAGGCGCAGCGAGTCGACTCGTGATAATGAATAGGCAACGACGTTTTCCGAGCCAGGAAGATGCTCAATGCGAGTGGTGAATTGTGAGATATACGACAACTGTCTGAGCTGTCGAGGAGATGCCTTGTCGGCTTTCTGACGAAACGCGTACGTGAGAGGCTTGTGATCTGTCACAATGCTGAATTCACGACCTTCTAAGAAGTGTCGGAAGTATTTTAGTGCCTCATAAGCGGCAGTCAACTCGCGATCGTACGCACTATAATTGCGTTGGGCAGGACTGAATTTCCTGGAGAAGAAAGCCAAGGGCTTCCAGGAGTCTTCGAGCTTTTGCTCGAGTGACGCGCCCATGCCGAAATCGGAGGCGTCAGTGACGATACGCGTCACTGCGTTTGCCGCGGGATGAGCGAGCATGGTTGCGTTGGCGAGGTCACTTTTGACCCGAGCGAACGCTTCCTCAGATTTAGGAGTCCATACAATCTCGCGTTTGTCATTTTTCTTCGACTGGCCGAGGTACTCGTGCAGGGAGGCCTGCACGTCGGCAGCGTGTCGAATGCTACGTCGGTAGAAATTGGCCATGCCAAGGAACCTACGAAGATCGGCAACGGTCCGAGGCCTTGGAAAATCTATTATGGCCTTGACTTTCTCGGGAATTGGGCTAGACCCGTGCTGGTCAATGACATGACCGAGGAATTCGAGAGATGACTTCCCGAACTCGCACTTTTGGGTGTTTAGCCGAAGACAATATTCCTGCAAGCGTTGCAGGACTACGCGTAGGTGATCTTCATGCTCCTTTCGGTTCGAGGACGCAATGAGAATATCATCGATATACGCGAATACAAAGTCTAAATCCCCGAGGGCACGGTAGATGTAACGCTGGAAGGTTTGTCCGGCATTACGAAGGCCAAAGGGCATTACCGTGTATTCGAAAAGTCCAAACGGGGTAATGACCACCGTTTTCGGAATGTCAGACGGGGCGATCGGAATTTGTTGATATGCCCGGTGAAGGTCGAGCTTCGTGAAAACCGATTTTCCGTGAAGGTTCACGGAGTAATCGTGAAGATGGGGGACTGGATATTTATCAGGAATCGTTACCGCGTTGAGACGGCGGTAATCGCCGCAGACGCGCCAGCCCCCGTCCTTTTTCGGGACGAGATGAATAGGACTCGCCCAAGGACTGCTAGAAGGCCTGCAAATTCCCGAGCTGACGAGCTGTTTGAACTCTGCTTTCGCGGCGCGCAGTTTTTCCTGCGCTAGCCTCCGTGCGCGTTCTGCAATTGGTGGACCTTCGGTCACAATATGATGAAGGACGTCTTGTGGCGTACGGTCATTATTCTGTGACGGCCCGACAACATTCGGAAACTCGGTTAAAATTCCGGCGAACGCGGACGCTGGATCGACCGATTTAACATCGCGCACGGACGAAGGTTTTACGGACATCACGGACATCGGGTACGGTACCGATGCGACGCAGAAATTCCACGGGAATGAACGGCGGAGGTTGAGATTCAAAGTCAAACGCTTCTCGCCGTACGTGTCAATCATTGTCTCATTTGCCGCGTAGAGTTTATAACCCGTTGGGCGACGCGAGCCTTTGGCAACCGGCAGCAAAGAGATATCGGCTCCGGTGTCGATTAAGAACGTGAGACCGAGATCGCGGTCTCGTATGTGGAGACGATGAGATTCGGTACTAGACGGGCTCGCCTCCAAACAGCTAGTACTTTTCAGTTTCCCGTCTCCCAGGAGCACGGCTTGATACAACGACGCGCATCTTTCCCGAACTTCCTGTGAAAACAGCACGCGGTTTCCTTCGGCAGAGAGCGGTTTTCGCGCGATCGATTCCTACTCCGTGAAGGGGTTCGTCGGCGGACGCGACCCTCGCGGGTGCGCGAAGTGGTTATGGATGCTAGTTGGCGCATGAGACGGTCGACCTTCTCTTCTAACGCGCGTAGGGAGGCGTCTCGGGACGAGACGGCAGCTATCGCGGATGTGCCTGTTCCGGAGGCCTCAACGACCTTGTCGGCTAATTCGGCGAGCTTCCGCGGCTCGGAAACGTTCGCCATGGCCAGGACGGCACGGACATGCGACGGCAGCTGTTCGAGAAATACGGCGCGAATTATTTCATCGCTGCAAGACCCGTCGTTCAGGTTGAGGAGGCGCGTCAATATCTGGGACGGTTTGCCCTCACTCAGAACTTCGCCCTTCAAGAGCTGTCGGAGCTTGCTCTCGACAGAAACAGCGTAGCTAGATATGATTCGTGCTTTTATTCGATCGTATAAATCCTCTGGAGGAGGCGACATGAATAGTATGTCCTTGATCGTAGTGACAACGTCGTACTTCAACGCGGCCACCACTACATCAGCCATTGTTTTTTGGTTGTTAATTCTTGCCGCGGACAAGGATGACTCGACTTGTGCGAACCAAAGTGCCGGATCTTCTTTGAAGAAATTGGGCACTTTTGGTTGCCGGTATGAATCGACGCGACCCTGTAACAACGCATGAAGGAGTTCATCCTGAGTGAGCTGCGCGGGAGTAGACATTTTGCGCGATTTTCGAACACTCGTGTGTTTGGACCGGCAGCGAATTATTCGTAACGCGCGCTCTGCGCAAACGTACGCAGTTTCGCAAGGGCACGGCGCGACGCGGTAAACATGAACTATCCGGTGTCGTAGCGGTCACGCGTGTCGACGGGAGAATCGACACGGCATAAACACAACAACGCGAAGGTCGCGAAACGGTCGAATCAACAGGCATACGAAAATGGCTTCGTAGATTATTTTCGCCACGAGGTACCGTGCGGCGATCACGATCGTTTACAATAATGAGGCGAAATTTCGCATAATCGGAACGATACCTGTCGGCGCACGCATGGTTGGGCTCGTCGATAGACTGGCTGCAATGTGATGCTCGTCAAGGCGCCGGTGGTCGGTGGCTTCACGCAATTAGCGGAACGCCAGCAAGCTCGTCCTCTGTAGACGTCCAGGATGGCGTCCGATGTGCATTGTTCCACCTCGTGCAGCGAGCGGATAGCTCGCCGTCTGGAACCGGCAACGACAGCGTGCAGCGAGCGGATTGCTCGCCGCCAGGAACCAGCAACGGCAGCGTGCAGCGAGCGGATTGCTCGCCGCCAGGAACCAGCAATTTCTTCCTGGTGGTCTCCGTGAAAACGTGCACCAGCTTCCGGGCACGTGCAGCGTGGTTCTTGATTTCCAAATCACGTCGGGGTCACCAGTTGTAGGTTTAAGGGTCCCGCGGATAAATGCGGAACCAAGATGCAGCCTACTCTGCACAGAACCGCTGGGAGACTTTTTATCGATAGTGATTCACTCGTGTATGCAACAAAACAACTTTATTCGACTTCACTTCGAGAGCGTAGGATCGAGACGTCTGTCTCGATGGAGAGTCCGGCAGCGAGAGAGTACATCGGGCGGTTCTCTTGCCTGCATTGCCCGAGGTTGAGAGTGCCAACCTCGTCGGAGCATATTCTCTAGGCGCGTGCCTAGGGGAATGGCGCGGCAGCGCCAATATCCCTACAACACGGTGTTTTCTACCGCCCTCTAGGATAGATTTTGGCTGGAGTAAGAAACAGAAGGCCAACGACGGTATCTCGTCGGTACAGAAGACCACGAAGGAAATTCTCGTCGGTGAGAAGGTGAATCATCACGGAACCATATCGATTATCAAATGTTACATTCTCCAACAAACGTATTCAAATTAAACAGATATTTTTTTTTAGTGTTGCTTTTTAAGATTTAAAATATTAAAAGTAAAACTGATATCAAAGACGAAAAATTCGTAAAAATATTTTACGTAAGAAATTATTAAAGCATAATTTTAGGAAAATCAATTTCTCCTTCCATATGAGATACCTTAATTTGTAATTTAAAAATATTTCATGAACAAGCATTATTTCCTTACACTTTTTTTATAGATAATTGTTCCAAGAATCGATCTGTGGGAACAGAAATATGTTGAAAACCAGAGTAGCGTTTATTTAACGTACTATTCCGAATAGTATAGAGTTTGAGAGAGAATCACGTGGATGAATTAATATAATATAAAATAATATAATTGTAGAAGCAAAGATGGGCAAATTTTTATTGAAATAGACATTTCAAACAGCGAATAAAAGATAAAAAATGATTTGTTACGCGTCAAATAAAAATAATTATGTTATCTCTATTCCACACGTAATGAATTTATTCGACGAATAAAGATTTTTTTATAAAGACCGACCAACAGCCTACAATGTAAGCAGATGGAGAATCCAACATTATTGGCAATTTATGCTTTTATGTTTTTAATCAGAACAATATTGTTAATACGAATGAGTTGTAGAGCTCATCACGACATCATTTGGACTGTCTTTAATGAGATTGTAATTTTTATCGTAACATTACGTATCAGTGAAACTTGGTCGATTACACCCGAATTTGATCTCATTTTCATCAGAAAAATCCCCTCCATTCACTCGTCACAATTTTATGAGGATATATTGAAAAATCTAAAAGTTTAAACTTTCATACGTGCGCGATTCTCCATCCGCTTACATTGTATGTCGTCTGTCCTCGCTGGGTCTTTGAAGCTCGGCACTCGGCAAAAGTTATTCGAGCATTTATTTGAAGCCTTCGAATAAAAGATACAGATGAAAGATGAAAAAATTTCTCTTAGTTTGAATAAATCCGCTTCGAATAAAAAAAAGTATCTTTATTCGTCGGATAAATTCTCGTCGAATAAAATTATTTATTCGAACCTTCGAATAACGAATAAAGATGGAGTATCTTTTATTCGAATCGTTATTTAAATAATTTTTATCTAATAATGCTCAACTCTGGACACACCAAAATGACTGGCATTCAAAAGGACAGAATATCCGTCTACGATATAATGTTGCACGGAGAAGCGGACAGCGAAACTAGAGAACAGCCGTCCCCGAGGAGTGGGCCATACATTGTCGGTGTTTTGGATCTTCGTTGGGTTCCGTAACGTTGGAACCTTTAACTTACGATCGCGAAATGTTTGAGAAATAAAGTCGGAATTTGTGGGAGAGCTAATCGATTTATTCGTGTTATCACTGCGGTTCTCGGAAAAGAGAGCGAGGGCTCGACGGATTGCCGTGTATATTGACGGGGCTCTCTCCCCTCGCCGCGCACCCCGAACTACTCGGTCCGCCCGAAGTGTGCGGGGAGAGAGAGAGACGAACCGCGACGACGGCCGAGTCCTCAATACAAACAAAGTTCGGCAGTCGCTAATTTGCCGTGTGTGCGTGCGGACGCACAGCGGCACCGACCAGCTGATTGCTCGAACATACCGCCCGCCTCGTTGTCGGGTCGGCAACGAAATAGTACAATGGTTTTCGGATGTTATACAGAGAAGTGAACAGAGTGAACGGCGTGAACGAAGTGAACAAAGTGAACAGAGTGAACGAAGTGAGCTACAGATATTTACAATATGTACAATGTGCGTCTAAACGCCGCCCGCCGTGAAGGGAGTCACGTTTCCTCGCCGGTGGAATGCTCGGAGGAAATGAGCGGTACAAGGCGCTGGATGGCTCTGGTGGTGGTACGGGTAGCGGTCTTCACGACAGCCACACGCACTCGTCCGTCGGATCCCCGATGCACCTCGACGACTCGTCCGAGAGGCCATTTCGTAGGCGGCGCGAGATCGTCCTTCAGGAGCACGACCGCTCCGACGGCAAGATTCTCCCGTGCCCTTTGCCATTTCGGAAGAGTCTGCAGCTGGCTCAGGTATTCGGTACGCCACCGCTGCCAGAAACATTCCAGAAGTCTGGATACAAGGTTCCATCTCCGTCGGCCTGCGTCGTACGTGATTTCGTCACCCGGTTCTGGAACTGCGCACAAAGAACAAGCGTTAACCAGATGGTTTGGCGTGAGGAAGGGAGGATCATTTGGATCGTCGGACAAGGCGGAGAGGGGTCGAGAGTTCATACAAGCTTCCACTTGACACAGCAAGGTGGAAAGCTCCTCGAAGGTGAGCTGTTGTTCCCCTATTGTGCGTCGTAGATGCCTCTTCGCGGATTTCACGGCCGCTTCCCACAGACCGCCGAAATGAGGAGAATACGGCGGTATGAACCTCCATTCCGTTCCGTCGGCGGCCAGCAATTCCGCCGTTTCCTTGTAAAAGGTCGATGCAGCGTTGAACATGCGCCTCAGAAGCTGGTCGGCACCTCTGAACGTCGTAGCGTTGTCACTCAGCATCTGGTGACATCTTCCGCGTCTAGCTACGAAGCGTTTGAAAGCTGCGATGAAGGAGGCAGAGGACAAATCGGACACGACATCTAAGTGGACCGCCTTCGTGCACAGGCACACGAAAACGACGACGTATCCCTTGGTGGTCCGCTGTCCCCTTGCTCTCGTCATGAGCATCGGAATCGGACCAGCATAGTCGACTCCGCTGACCGAGAATGCCCTTGCTGGTTGCACTCGCTGGGCAGGCAGCATTCCCGTTTGCTGGTTGCTGGTGCACCCTTGGAGCCGAGTGCAGGTAACGCAGCCTTTTACGACCCGTTTCACCAGCGTCTTGTCTCGCGGAATCCAGTGGCGGAGCCTGAGCGTCGCCCGCGTCAAGTTCACTCCCCCATGGAGCGTCCGAAGATGAGCTGACCGGATCAGCAATGGTGCCAACGGAGACTGTCGGTCGACTATCACAGGATGTCTCTGGTCGAATGAAACTGCTGCGTGGTCCAGTCGTCCTCCCACTCGTAAGACACCTTGACGATCTATAATCGGCCGAAGAGAAACAAGGGTCGAGGTCGATTTGATTATCTTAGCCTTCTCCATTTCCGCGAGTTCGTCGCCAAAGTCGTCAGCTTGGCTCATTCGGTGGACGCTCACCCACGCCTCGTCGATCTCAGTGGCTGTCAGGAACCCGTGCTGCGGTGTACCGATGGATCGAGCGTTGTTTGCGAATCGTCGCATATACGCGGTCACTCGGACCAGCCTCAACGCTGACGAGAATCGGAGAGGGTCCCAGGGCGATTCGAAGACGGCTCGCAGACTGGGATGGTCGCCGGACTTCGTCTTCCTTGCCATCGTCGTCGTCACCGTCACTCTGCGCTCCGGGGCCTCGCTCTCGTCGACGTCACATGCGCCAGGCCAATCCTCCTGAGGCCCTGACAACCACGAGGGACCGCTCCACCAGAGGTCATCGTCGACCAGTACCTGCGCTGAAATCCCACGCGTGGCAAGGTCCGCAGGATTTTCGTCTGTCCTCGCGTGTCGCCACTCAACGTCCGGTATCAGGCGCTGGATCTCGGCCACCCTATGCGCCACGAACGGTTTCCACCTGGAAGCATGAGACCTCACCCAGGCTAGGACGACCGATGCATCGGTCCACGCATGCATAGTCACGCTGTGAGGCCGCATCGAATCTCCTACTGCTCTCAGCAATCGGGCCAGCAGTAGAGCACCGCACAGCTCCAGCCTGGGAATGCTCTGTGGTTTGGTTGGAGCGACCTTGGTCTTCGCCATCAGTAAGTGAGTCTCGGCCCTTGCACCGGTAACTGGCACCCTTATGAAGACGGCTGCGGAGTATGCCCTTTCTGACGCGTCGCTGAATCCGTGCAGCTCTATATTGTCGCTGGTCGCCGCACGATAGCCAATCCATCTCGGAACTGTGATTCGATCGGTCCTCTCCATCTCGAATCGAAGTTGCTTCCATCGCTCGGAAAACAGCTCAGACAGCGGCTCGTCCCACAACAATCCGGACAACCAGAGGTCCTGCAGCAGGATCTTCGCAGCAATGCTGATCGGAGACAGCCACCCCAATGGATCGAAAAGCCTGGCCGTCTCAGACAAAACCGATCGTTTGGTCCATGGTTGACCTGATGTGGCAGTCCTGAGCTTCGGAGCCGCAAGAGACAGAGTGTCGTTCGCCGTGCTCCATTTGAGTCCCAGCGCTCCTGCCTCTTGGTGACCCTGCAACAATTGAATGAGACCGGAGCTCGACGACAAATAATTGGTCGCCCACTTATCCAGCGGGAATCCGCCCGCCGTCAGGATGTCCGTGAGTTGACGTCGAGCCTCCTCGGTGTCGTCGATGTCATCTCCTCCGGCCAGAATGTCATCGACATACGAATTCGCTCGGAGAATCGCTGCACCCCGCGGAAATCGAGCCTTCTCGTCGTCGGCAAGTTGATGCAGTACTCTCGAGGCGAGGTACGGAGCCGACGTCGTGCCGTAGGTCACCGTCGTCAAACGGAAGTCCCGTACTTCCTCGCTTGGATCGTTCCTCCAGACGATCCTCTGCCAGTCTCTGTCCTCTGGGTGCACCTTGATCTGGCGAAACATTTTTACAATGTCCGTCGAAAAGGCATGCCGATGGAATCGCCACCTCGTTATTACGGCCCAGAGGTCAGTTTGGAGCTTCGGTCCGGCGGCCAGGTAATCGTTAATGGCACTGCCTCTGCCTGAAACGTAAGAACCATTAAAAACTACTCTTATTTTGTTTCCAGATGGTTTTTCCCGCCACACGGCGTGATGCGGAAGGTAATTCTCCCCCCCGCCAGTCGAGTGCCGCGAGACGAACTCCATGTGCCCGAGCCGTTCGTACTCCTCCAGAAATTCGGAGTATTTCTGTCGGAGCGTCTCGTCCCTTTCTCGTCTCCTTTCGGACGATAAGAGCAAGCGAACTGCAGCCGATCGCGGAACTCCGACATCGGTGCCTGGGGTGGCAACGAACGGTAAGCGCACAACGTAGCGTCCATCCTGATCTCTGCGGTGCGTATCCTTGAAGTACTTTTCGCATGCTTCGTCCTGAGGCGTGCTTATTGCACTAGTTGGTACTTCTTCCAGCTCCCAGAACCTCTGCCAATCGTCTCGGAGGTCTCGTGCAGGCTGAACTAGCAAGGATCGCACCCGAGGTCCAGCGCTGTGGTCCGTTGTGGATGAGGTTGTGCCCATCGGCGCCCAGCCGAAGGGCGTTCGAACAATTGGAGGAGTGCCCATTGGTCCGATTCGATTCTCGAGGAGGAGGTGACCACACGCATCTGCCCCGAGAAGTAATTCCACCCTGTTCGGAGAGCGGAAGTCCTCGTCGGCCAACGGAAGTCCGTGGAGGTGAGTCCACTTCTCGTCGTTAATTTCTACCGCTGGAGTCGGAGCGGTAATTTTTCGCGTCACCAGCGCGTTTAACGCGAGTCGGAACTTGGAGTCGCGACTAGACGCGAGTAACACGGACACTTCGTGACGTACCGTGCCCACGTTTATCTCCTGGTATCCGGTCAAATGAACCTCCACGTTCCGGCGCGGAAGACGTAACGCTTGCACGACATCGTCCGTCACGAATGACATTTCGGACCCGGGGTCTTCACCCGGAGTTCGGGGACTTCAACTGGACGCGCGCGGTGGCCAGTAAAACAACGCGATTCGACCTGAACGTGTTCACCGAACTTGTGCTTGGCTGCGCGGGAGCTTCGCTCTTCCGGAACGCCTCGTGAAGCGAGGTGTGGTGATGACCGCCGCACACCATACACCGGTAGGAAGACGTGCACGCCGCGAGCAAGTGGGTTCCCGAGAAACACGAAACGCACAGTTTATTTCGGTACACAAATTCCTTGCGTTCCGACGCGCTAAAGGTTTTGAACTGACCGCAGTGCCCTAGCTGGTGATTGTCCGAACACAGCGGGCACTTCCGAACGTTGCTGGCCTTCGCGGATGGCCCTTTGGTCATTTGCACGGTCATGGCCGTCCTTTGTTCGGGTTTTCGCGTCTCCTCTCGCTTGGTCGGTGTTGACGAACACATCGGCTCTTGGGTCGAGGCCAAGGCATGGATGCGTGATTCGAGGAAATCTCGAATCTCCACGAAGGACGGCATGATCGTCGGGTCCGGGAACATCTTCTCCCAGTCCAGGCGCGTCGTCGAGTCCAGCTTCCTGACGAGGAGTGTCACGAACCAGTCGTCCCATGTGTCGACTGGTTTTTTAAGCGCGGCCAGAGCATCTCGAGCTTGGCAGAACTCGTCGAGGACTCTGGTCAATTCCTCCGTCGAAGCTCGTTTTACTGCCGGGCAGTCCAAAAGTCTTCCGAGGTGAGCGGTGGTCAGAACACGGATGCCTCCATAACGACGTTCGAGTGCCGCCCACGCCGTCGAATAGTTCGCATCCGTCAGGGATGTACGCGCGATAACCTTCGCAGCCGCGCCGGTGAGGCTCGCCTTCAAATATTGTAGGCGTTGGACGTCCTGCAATCGTTTGGAGTTGTGAATCGTAGCGCGAAACGAATCGCGAAACTCCTCCCACCGTAGGAGATCGCCCGAAAACTTCTCGATGGTCAGGGTCGGCAGTTTGGGTCCGGCGTTGCACTCGTGAGACTCGGCTTGAGCCGGAGTTGCTGAGGCGGCGGGCTTCAGGTTTTCTAGCCTCTCCACCAATTCAGAGGAGTTCTGAATGTAGGCTTCCTCGACTTCGTCGTACAGGCCTCTCTTCCTGTAGTTACTGGCGGCGTAATCTGGCATCGGTCTCAGAGCGTTGTGGTTTACGGTGAAGTTGCGCCAGTAACTTTCCAGCAATTCTATCCTTTTCTTCAGCACAACCGCAGAGAGTTTCGCTGCCCCCAATTTGTCGGTATTGGTAATGCAGTTCTTGATGCGGCCAGCGATCTCCTCCTGAGCGACCACTACATCGCTGAACGTTTGCGGCATTGTTTCGGCAGTTAAAATTCAAAACGAAACGTGAAAACAAACTGATCGAGACTCGAAAGACAAAGGACTTTACGCGTATCGCGGTAAACACCTTGCCTCGGTCGGTTCGAGAGCGGTTGGTGTCCCGGTGGAAGGTCACGGAATTTTCGAATCCGTAACGGTTCGCCACGCGGTCTAAGTACCGTTTTTCGAGAACGGTCTCACGAATTCTGTTCGAAGAATTCACTTGCTCCTTTCCTTTCAGGTGCTTCCTGATTGTCTGCGACGGAGCCTCGGAAGATGCTCGATGCACTCGCGGATCACTCGAGGAGACAACGGAAGCGCACAACAGAACTCGCGGTGATGCACAGAATTCTTCGTAATTCTGCGGTGGATCGAGTGGAATAGAGAAATCGGCACACTCTATTCCCGGGTTTCGGCACCAAATGTTTTGGATCTTCGTTGGGTTCCGTAACGTTGGAACCTTTAACTTACGATCGCGAAATGTTTGAGAAATAAAGTCGGAATTTGTGGGAGAGCTAATCGATTTATTCGTGTTATCACTGCGGTTCTCGGAAAAGAGAGCGAGGGCTCGACGGATTGCCGTGTATATTGACGGGGCTCTCTCCCCTCGCCGCGCACCCCGAACTACTCGGTCCGCCCGAAGTGTGCGGGGAGAGAGAGAGACGAACCGCGACGACGGCCGAGTCCTCAATACAAACAAAGTTCGGCAGTCGCTAATTTGCCGTGTGTGCGTGCGGACGCACAGCGGCACCGACCAGCTGATTGCTCGAACAGTCGGCTATATCGGTGTGAGACCAGAAGACCACTACTAATCCAATCACAAAACTTCTTTATTTTTCGTTATTTTTTTTTTTAACTTTTACCAACATATTCGTGACATTTTTCTGATTAAAATGAAACCAAATATGATATAATTCCGATGATAATTACTTGTGTAATGAACGATTGATGTTTTTCTAAGGAAAACGGTACCAAATATGACAAAATTCCGATGATATTTACTTGTGTAATGAACGACGAAAGTTTCGGACGCAAAGAAGGACAGCATATGAAAAGAAAGAGACGCGCCGAGTCCTTCCCGTCTCGAGTTCGACAGCTTGGTTTTCGCCGCGGACAAATAGATGTGGTTACTAATGTATATGTATTGACAATTACTCACAGAAAGTTAAATTTAACAATTCAATTAATGATTATACATCAAGTTTATTGCTTATAAAATATAAAGAATATTAAATGTAAAGAAACAATTCTATAAGGTATAAAAAATAGCAAACAATAGAATTATAATTAAAACTTAAAATGACAGACACTTTTCAAAACTTTTATCTCTACCTCTATGTTAGTGATACACAAACTGAAAATTTCATCAAAATCGGTTGACGGAGAAAAAAACAACGTGCATTGCAAGATATAAGAATCTGTGTATCTGTGTGTTTGTACAAATAGCAATAATACTGCCACCAAATAGCTTTATATGGATAAGATCCGTCGAAAGTTAGTTTCATTACATAACACTTTTATTTCGTTACTACCTTTACTTGAATAATTGCAGTCCAGCATTAGAAGTGGTATTATCGGTTAAATAAGTAAAAAAAATAATTTTCTGTTTGTTACTACGGATCACAATAAGAACGATTGAATTTTGTCATTACTTGAATATTGTATTTATTCTTTTTGTTTATTCTATAACTATTACAGAATATATTTTGTTGAATAATCATTATTTTATAAATATTGCAATAAGTTCCGAATTAATTAATTACTTACTATTAAATAATATGGAAAATAAGAAGGCAATAACAGTGTAATGAAATTATACAATAAAAAATAATTATTTTCATTCTACGCATTATCCGTTTATTTATTGCCTATGTCACTGACGTTTCTTCCGTAATTCACGAGCAAATGTTCTATTTAGGTAGCGAGCGCGGCATGTTTAGCGATGTTGGTATTTGAGATCAGTGATAGTTCCACGTTCTTAGTTCCACAACCGACGAGAGTATCTCGACATTGGGGCCGTTACCGACCGCTCCCAGTACCCACCTGGGACCCACTTTGAAACTCGCAGTTTAACACGGGGGCTGGCAGTCTTTAAATATATCTCGTCGGTGGTAGAGCCTGTCCAAGGGGGACACCTAGCGGGCGGTCGAGAAACTCTTTCGAGCTTCTCGTGCAAGGACCCACCGCTAGAGGGCTGCACCGATACTTGGCGGTACTCAGAAAATTTCCTTAGCACGAGGCCAAGGAATATCTGAGGCCTA
Source organism: Halictus rubicundus (assembly GCF_050948215.1). Taxonomy (NCBI): domain Eukaryota; kingdom Metazoa; phylum Arthropoda; class Insecta; order Hymenoptera; family Halictidae; genus Halictus; species Halictus rubicundus. The sequence goes on from NC_135162.1 coordinate 2,098,609, forward strand.
CACGGATCGGTGACTGATAGGATATTAAAGCCGAATTAACTTAATCGAACGAGTCCGATTAAACAATTCGGCTGGTCTTGGCTCAGGAACAATATTCCTGTCTTATTCCGAAACGGAGTACAACGTCGACGAAGCGAGAAACGCTCCGACGTGCCGGTATTTAACAGAGATCTTAAATATTAGTTTTAATAAACTACCGGCACAGGCTTGCGTCCCAATTTCGCAATAAATAAAATCTACAAAGTCGGGAACCGTGTTAAACAACCAGCAAGTTGATTGTTTAAATAGCCGTCGAGTTAATTGATTAATTTAATTGCGAAATTCGTCGAATCGTTTCCACCTGTCACTTATGTAATCCGGATCGAAATTTCCAGAAATTTCGTTCCGAGCGACCGGGAAGGAGCCGTTAATTGTTTGTGTTTCGCTCTGTTCGACGGTTAGCACACGTGCCAATCGTCGGCAGAACAAAGACACGCAACAACGAACGGGAAGGGGAGGTCAACGGGGTTTACCGTGTATCTGACAACGGACACTTGGACAAGGAGAGTCCAAATGGCACCGTTACAAGTACACGGGGGAATAGACAGAAATTACAGAGATAGACAGAGAGGGTTTCGACCACTTACCCCGCTCGGGTTCCCCGTACAGGTGGTCGGCTTCCCGGAGGACCGGCTTCGGTGGAGGCGCTTTGGTCGTCGGTGGTCCTCCTCGTCGGCGGCTGGTCGCGCCCCGATCGCTCCTCGGCTCTGGTAATCCTTTTAGAAATAGTGCACTTAGCACTCCACTGCCGATCACTCGCGTGTTAGGCAAGTCGCGGCAACCCGTTCAAGCTTCGCGCGAAACGAAAATTTTCAAAATTTTTGCTGTTTCGGGGAGTCGAGAATATCTCCTCGATTCCTGGAAGTTTGACGGGCTGTGGAATAAAGCAGATATTAAGCTTTTAATAGGCTAATTGGGCCAATCCACACGGCACTGCAATGCGTGGCCGACCCGTGACCGAGGGGGAGCAAGCCCCGACCGCTCCGTCAACTTCCAAAAATCGAGTTAATATTCTGACTCCCCGATGGGGAGTGTATCAGATATTAAGCTGATAAGAACAGATAAAAGGCGTTTATTTTCAATCAATTGTCCCCCGGGTTACATGTGTTCCCAGGGGCAGTACAACATACTCGCCTTTTGGCGAGGGCTTACATGGGGGTGCCCTTTTAGGCACCCCGCCACAAAAATAAAAATGGGTTTATTGGTGGTGGGGTGTGCGGCGCGGGGGCAGCGAGCCCCCTGCGTGGCTAACAATTTTTTATTATAACATAAATAAATAAATAAATAAAACGCATACGCACACACACACATACACACACACGTCAACAATAAATAAATAAAATCATTCCGGCCTCGGAGGGGGGGCCTGGTCAGATATCTTAAAGAGATAAAGAAAAATTACCAACATTGCAGTGGCCGCTGCACGCCAGGAAAGTTAAAACACTTATAACCTAAGAGAGATGACTAGATGTGTTGTAAAAGAACATAACAAAATTAAAGAGTGTATAAAGAGAGAATAGGACAGGAGAAGTAGTAAAAAGAAAGTAACGAAACAACTAAAAAGAGAACGACTAGAAAATAAAGTAAATAGCAAAATAAAAGAGAAAATAGAACAGGGGCGCACAGCGGGCCATTTGCCCTCGCTAAAATATATGTAAATATAAATATAATAGAAATAAAAGAGAAAAAATAAAAATAACAATAACAATAAAAGTATAGTTATAATAATAACTAATGGGCGCGGTGCCTCGCGTGGCACCGCCGCCTCATTATATGTCATGCAAAGGGCCGGAGGGGCCCTGAGTCATTATTTGGGCCTCATGCCCGTCTTCAGCCTCGTTGCGGCTGTCATTCCGGGGCGCGATTTCCTCGTTGGCCGAGGGAGGTAGGTTGAGAGGAGGGGCCACTGTCACCGCTGGTGGGGGTAGGGGCGGTGCTGCGGTGGGGACACCGTGAGGAGGAGCCGCGTACTGGCGGACCCCCGTCACATGCTCCACGTAGATGTCCCGGCCCCAGCGAATGGTCTCAGACACAATGAGACGGCGCATCAGACTCGCGTACTTCTTGCTCACACGCAGGAGCCTGAGCACCGCCTCATTGGCCTGATCCCAAGAGCCGAGAGCCCCAACAACGATCGCGTCGGTCACGACTCGGTAGCCCTGTCCTTCGAAAACGGCGCCGATAGGGAGGTATTTCGCCCTCTTCCTCTCCCTAGCGGCTTCGAAGGCTTCGATGCCGTTCTCGAAGGCCACGGTCACGTCGACGATCACGACGCTTTTCGAAGGCTCGTGCCTGACAACAATGTCAGGGCGCAGAGCCTCCAACTCGCCGGTGAGACCCTCGACCCTTTTATTGACCCTTAATGTCCCCGGCAGTCGGCAGGCTCGAGATACTCTCGAGACGATGGCATCGTGGAGCAGTTGCCAGGCGGCCGAGTGAGGCCGGCAGTGACAGATTACGTGGGGTAGGGTCTCCAGGGCCTCCCCGCATCGCCGGCAACGCTTATCACCCTCGACCCACCGCCTTGCCCCATTAAGAGGCAAGACGTTGAGGCGGGCTCGGTGAATAAAGCGCCAATCAGCGAAGCGGGTGAAACTGCCGCCGCGGAGAAAGTGATTTGAACGCTACCCCGCGACGACACCCCGAAGACCTTCCCCTGATCGGGCTTTTTGCCCAGACGTTCGGCATAGAACTCTGTCACTGCCGCTCTCAAACGATGCAACACCTGGTCCCGCACCTTCGGTGTTACAACCACCGTGCGCCCGCGTGATCCCCGGAGTCTAAGACCCAGTTCGCGCCGGGCAGCGCACCACTCCCAACGCAATTGGAGCATTTCTCCCGATCGCCGTGCCGCGTTTCGTGCTCTCGACCACAGAGTCGAGAAGTCCCCTCCGTCCCTGGCGAATTGCCCCTCCAGCGAGCCGGAGAGGTACGTTGCCAGGTCCTGATCGGTGGGTGACCTACCGATCTTCCTGGCTACCGCCTCGCTCAGAGATTCTGTGGCCAGCCCACTGATCATCGGATCATGCGCCGTCAGTAGACGGAACGCGTGTCCGATGACCAGTGCGTCGGCCAGGTCCGCAAGCGGAAGCAGTCCACACACCCCCCCCCTTTTGGGAGGGAGGTAGACTACCTCCGCGCTGGCTCTCTGAGGGAGGTTGAGCCAGGATTTGACAAGCTTGCGTACAAGCTTGTCGACTTCCTTGAGGGGGCCCTTCTCAACATGGGCTCCCCGCAGCATGAAGTCGAGGCGGGGCAATATAAACGAGCTCACCGCCACACATTTTTGCCACGGGGCGAGGAGAGAGCGATCCACGGCCCGGAGATCCCGGACAAGCTCCTCGATCGTCGCGAGCGGAGTCTGCCTGACCTGAAATCCCGTGGGGACTCCAAGGTGCTCGTATGGCGCACCTGCTGCCAGGGCTTTAACCCCTTGACCCTGCAAGCTGAAGCAAGTAGGGAGTACCCGGCGAGTGCCTCTGCTGTCCTGATGCAGTGTTGCACACTTCGCCGGGTTGAACCGAAGTCCAACCCCATTTGCCGCAGCTTCCACTGTTCGTAACAGTGTTTCCATTCCCTCCGGAGAATCGGCAGTCAACGCCAGATCGTCGGCGTAGGTCAAAACCGAGTATCGTTGGCCGTGTAGCGTGTAACCCGCCGAGGTCGCGGTTACCGCCCTCAGGACCGGTTCCAGGGCGAGGTTAAACGCCACAGGGCTCAACGGACAGCCCTGCTTGACCCCGGAGAGAATGGGGACCGGGTCGGTGTAGCCCTGTGAGGTTCGCACCCGGGTGGTGCATCCGTCATACATCCCTTCCACAATATTGCGGAAGGGGAGGGGAACGCCGGCCTCAGCAAAGGCACGGTAGATGGTGGAATGGGGGATCGAGCCGAACGCGTTCGACAAGTCCAGCCATGCCACCACCACCTGACGCCTGCCCCTGCGAGCGTCGTTCAGGATTTCCTGCACCGCGAAGTTGTGCTCGTAGCAACCCTCACACGGCAGGAAACCCTTCTGCTGGGGGCTGAGCCTCCCATTATGGAGGGCCCACGACACTAGACGGTCCGCCAGCACCGCCGCGAAGAGTTTGGGGGTGGTGTCGGACATGGCAAGTGGTCGCCAGTTCGACAGGTCCCCCCGATCGCCCTTTTTGTGAATTAACACGGTATTGGAGACCTTCCAGGAAGAAGGGACCGACTCCAACCTGCGGCAAAGGTTGAAGAAGGCAGTCAAGACGACGCAGCTCGGATCAGCCTTCCGAAGGTCACGGTAAGTCAGACCGTCGGGTCCTGGCGCGGAGTTTGACATCCGCCGGATCCGTCGGTCTACCTCACTCACTTCAAAAGGCCGGATCAAAGCCTCGCCGCTTGCTGCTGTCGGAGCCTCTGAAGGAAAGCCAAGGGGCCCAGAGGCTTGCGGCTCACTCGCAGGTGAGTACATGTCGAGGAAGTGCTGCATGACGCGCTCCCTGGCAACTTCGCATTGCTCAGGGGCGCCCATGAGCACCTCCTGGACCGCACGCCTGCGGTTCTGCCGGAACAGCCTCTGGAGACGCGTAGCCTCCTTGACTTGGTCCGTTCTCCTATCGGTCTCCAAGCCGGTACGACCGGGAGGGCGTGTCCCTGACGAGTTCGCGACACGCCCCCTCGTCCTCGCGGGGTTTGCTGGTCTTACGCCCCCGTCTCCTCCGTTCCCCGCAGGTCGGGTCCGGAATCCCTGGAAGAAGGCAGCGATTTGCGCTGCAGCTTCCTCCAGGTCTTGAGGATTGTCAGCAGCCCCGGCCAAGCTGACCAGTAGCTCCCTCTCTCTCTCCAGCGCGGCTTGCTCCCTCCGTCGGGATGCGCGCTGGCGAGGATTGGGCTGGCCAGCAGGCACAGGCTGCTGCCGTCCCTGCGGTGTCTGGAGGGCCGCGGGTCCTCCAGCAACGCCCCCAGGAGCATTAGTGTGCCCCGTGGGGACCGTTATCCCCCTCGTGCTACCACCCGGGAGCGAGCTCCCAGGGTTATTATTACCACCCACTGAACGAAAACGCGACGCGAACCCTCCCAAGCGGACATTCAAATCGCGGACTTCGCGGTGCCGGTCCATCCGCGCGGCGTTGGCAGGGGCCCGCTCAGTACTTACCCTCTGCTGGGTGATGCGGCTACCTCCTGCCAATGGCCACCGGCGAGCGGCTCCGCCCCTTCGCGTGGTGACGGTGGTGGTGGGAGTGGCCCCCTCCAAGGCTCCGCTGACGTTGGGAGCCGGTGGGACCGGTAGAGGACGCTGATCCCTCGCTGCTGGCCTGAGGGGTGCGGCGGGCGTCCTCGTGTCCCCCGCTGGTGAGCTGCGGGGTGTCGTCGTGTTGGGCGGCGACGGCGTCGTCCTCCTGGACGGCCTCGGCGGCGGTGACGGGGTTAGCGACAGCGGGGACAGGCGTCTAGATGTTCGACGCCTGTGGGGAACAGCCTGCCACGGCAGTGGGGAGGGATCCTCTTCCTCCTTCCTCCCCACCTCTTCTCCCCTCTTCTCTTCGCTCCCCCGGATGGCCGGAGGGGGAGAAGGAGCTGTCCTGGCAGGACCAGGTGACCCAGCCACTTCCTCGATGGGGGGGAAGGAGAGTACTGCTGGCGTGAGCCTCGTCCTCTTCTGTGTCCTCTCCACTCCCCCCGCGAGGGGCCTCGAGGTTATGATAGGCCCCCCACTGGCAGTGGTCGTGACGGTGGTCGTGGTCAGCGTGGCCGGAGCCACGCAGGAGACCGCGCAGCAGCCCTCCGCTCCGCCCTGCTTCCCACAGATGGTCGGTGGTGGTGAGCGGGCAGGGGGGGATCCCTCGTAGTGATGATGAGGGAAGGGCTGCTAATCGCTACGGTCATGAACTCGGGCGGGAGTGACGATGCCCGAGTCATCGACCGTAGCGTCCTCTTCTCTGGGCGGTCTCCTGGCGGTGTAGTTGTTGTGGCCACCGCTGCGCCCGCCGTGACGGCGGCATAAGATGGTGAGGCCGCCGTCCTGATCACCGAGGTAAACACCCGTGTGGTGGTAGGGTGTTGGTTTGGGTTAGATGTCGTTTTGGGGGGGGGGGCGGGGGCGGGTGCCCCCCCATCTAACCCAACCGCCCTCGGTGACGTATTAGCACCGGGTTTCGGAGCCGCCTTCCTCCTGGTGGTGGTGAGGGTCATCGTCCGCTTCTTGATGTCCCCGAGCTGTATCGGCACGCTGGCTCCCCTCCTGCTCCTTGTAATCGGCCCCCTCGGGCTGGTAGGGGGGGACCTCGTCTTAGGGGAGGACAGTCGACCCCCTCGTCCTCCTTGCCACGCCACCAGTAGTGTTGGTGGCGTGCCTATCGGGGGTCGACTTGCGTGTCGATAGGCCCGGGCTGGTTCGCCGGACGGCTCCGGTCCCGGTCGTAGTGCGCTTGGCGGGCGCATTCCTGGTCCCTGGTGGTGTCGGTGCCAGGGCAGCCTCGTTGCTTCGCCGCGACAGGCTGCTCCTTGTTGCTGTTGTTGTTGTTGTTACTGGTGGGGGCGTGGGCGTCTTCTTCGTGGCGGTCCCGGCTGCTGCTACCCCTGCCTGGGTCCTCCTCAACGCTCCAGGTGGTGGTGGCGTCTGGGATTTCCTCCCGGATGTTGTTGCTGCTGCTGCTGCAGGGGTGGTCTTCGCCCTGGAGGCGGCCAGAAGGGGCGGCGGCGTCAGTGACTTCCGAAGGGGAGCCACTAGTGCCGCCGCTACCTTCGGCCTGGCCCCCAGGGGCGCCGATGGTGGTGGTGGCGTGGTTGATGGCCTGGGGGTAGGTCGTGGGACCGCCGCGATCGTCCTCGTCCTCGTCGTCAGTGTCGTCCTCGTGGATTTCCCCGCTGTCGTCCCCGTCGCAGCTGCAGACGTGCCGAAGGGCAGTTTGCGCTGCAACGTCAGCGTGCGGGTCGTCGCCGAAGCCGTCGTCGTCGTGGTGGTGACCACACTGGTGGTCAGTGTGGTCGCGGGGCCTGAAGATGGTGGTACGGCCCCGCCGGAGGTGTTGATCTCCTGGGCCGTCGCCGCCTGCCGCTGGCCACTCGCAGTCGTCGTTGTTGCTGTCGTCGTCGTCGTCGCTGTCGTCGTCGTTGTTGTCGTCGTCGTCGTCGTTGTCGTGGCCGTTGTCGTTGTAGCGACCCCTCCAGCTCCCGCCGCAGCGGAAAACCTTAAAATTGACTCGGGCCTCCCTCGGCCCGAGGAATTAGTGCCAGTCGCCGAGGAGGAGGACCGGGCACCGGTTGTCCGGTTGCTGGCAGAACCGGTGTTCGTTCTGCCGGTCCCAGTCCGACCTGGCCCACCCTTACTCGGGTGTGCGGCGGCGTGGTGAGTCTTTACTGCCTTTAGGGCATATCTGCCCGTGCCGGGCTCACCACACTCGCCGCACCGGTGAACGATAGTGTGTCCGGGGTGGTACTTTTTGGCATGCTTTGCCAGGTCGGAATGGGACTTATACGCCCCACCGAGTTTCATGCCCGGTTTGCCGTAGCATTTCGGGCATCGGAATTCCTCCGGGAAGGGGAAATCAATATAAATTGTAATAGGGCTACTGCTTTGCCCTGCCATTTTTGGATCGACCTGTACGGGGTTGACTACGAGCGGTAGGGGGTATATAAATAAATAAGTAAATAAGTTAGTGAAAGAAAGGATAGGATATTTACTCATTTAGTGAGTAAATAGTTAAATAAGTAGACAAATAGATGAATAGGTAAATAGATAAATAAATAACTCTGTCAGTCAGTGAGAAAGCGTGTATGTAAATAGATAATTAAATAGCACCAGGTTAAAATCACTTAAACTTAGTCACGTGTGTTAAAATATAATAAATAAAATCAACGGAGTGACTAGACGTATTTAAATAAATAAATAAATGAATAAATAAATAAATAAATAGCACTAGTCGGTGTCAATGTATCGCAATAGCCGTTTAAATAAATAAAATGTGATTAAGTCGTGATATCAGTAAAATAAAATAAGATAGTGCAGAGTAGGATGAGACAGAATAAGAATAAAATGTAACAAGATAAAATAAAATAAAATAAAAATTGACAGAGCAGATTGGATGCAGTGTATATCGGTGTCAGAACTGGCATATAAAGTTGACTAGATGATCGGAGTTAATCGGAAAAGAATAGTGCTCAGAAAGAATGGAATAAGAAATAAAAATAAAAATAGAAATGAGACTAGAGATAAAGTAAGGAGGATAAAAATAAGAAATAGCAGTAAGCGTATGTATGAATATCACAGTAATAGGTTTAAAATGGTATAGTATATCACAGAGTAAAAAGAGTAAAAGTAACAAGATAAAAGATAAACTATGACTAGAATTAAGATAAAGTAAAATAGAATACAGTAAAATAAAATAAGAATGAGAATAAAATAGAATAAAATAAGGTAGTGTAAAATGGGATAAAATATGTGTAAAAGTTGAATATGTCGGTTTTAAAATTAAATTAGGTATGTAAGCAGGCACTGTGATATACAGTACGGTGGTTAAAATGCAGTTAAAACGAGTGAATAAGGTAAAATGTGTAAATAGGTGTCTAAATAAATAAATAAATAATTAATAATTAAAATTTGTAACGGTTGCGTCTCGCTTGCGTGAGGCGCGAGCGAGGCGCGCGGTCCCTCCCCTGGATTCGCTCAGCGACCAGGGTCCGGCGGGGAGGGAGAAGGAAATGGTTTAATAAAGTACGATGTGTCTGGTGGTAAATAAACTAATTTATTGCTAATGAGAACGTGTGATAAGAGTAAAACAAAATAACTAATTTTCCAAGTGCTGATAAATGTGAAATACTAAAAGATAATTTATAAAGAACGCGGAGCGGTCCGTGGGCTATCCGCCCGGATTTCCCGACGGTCCGGCGACGGGCTGGTGAAGGCCGGTTGTCTCTCCCCGGGCCTATTGACAATTAAATAACGAGCGGTCAGTGGACCGTAACGGTGGATTCTGACGCGGGTGGCTTATCACTAATTATACGGCTTAGTCTACGCGAAAAGTATAATCTACGGTAACCGCGGGACGCCAGCACGGTTTTTCGAGTTTCGACGGTATACGCGGGAAATACGCGACGCGGGCGAGACGCGCTCGCTATAACGGTGCCTGCCGTCGGACGTCCTCGGCGCGGTTCGGGTACGGTCGCGACGCGTGTAGAGAACGCGGTGTGCGGGGAGCGCGGGCGAGCCGGACTCGCTAATGTCACGTAATTAATCGCGAAACTTCACAAAAAAAAAGGAGATGTTGAGCCGCAGCCCAACACTCTAACTTTTATTCACAGTACAATAATACTTATCGTTACGCGCGTCCTCGCCTCCAAATCAAGACTAAAGGAGTTCGCCTTCGGGTGGTCCTTATATACTAAGTTCGTTATCTTAAGCTTATCGATACTAGGAAGGGATCAGTACCGAGAACAAAGGGTTAATCATGTGCTAATTATAAAGGTGACGTTATAATGTACGTCGTCACACTAACGTGGTTCTGATTCGGGCGCTCTCGGCGCGGTCCCGAACTCTCCCGGTCCTCGAGATGGTGTATCCGCCGCGGCCCAGCGAACGATAGTGAATCGGTTGTTTCCTGGTGGCTGGGCACGCGAGGCGCGGAGAGGAGAGGGTAAGGAACCCGCGGAACCCCCCACCCGTCGTCCCCGCCCGACCGCGGCTCGAGCACGTAGGCACAGACGTAAACCTAATGCCTACAGCCCGAAACCGGCGAGGGCGCTCGTCTCCGGTAGTATACCGAGAGGCGAGCTCCACACGCTGCTGCGGCCGATCGACGACTAACGTGCGGAGCGCGACGCTGGATCCCTGAGGGGAGAGCGGGACGCGGGAACAGGTCCAGGTGGTGGGGATGACGGTCCGGAGTGTCGTATCCTCGGTGCTCTGAAAAGAGCAGGCCGGTGATCGACTGCCTCCCAGGATCCTGGTCGCGGTCTCGGTTTCGCGTAGGGGACGTAAACCCACTTACGCTCTGCCGATTCCAGCGCCTCGTCGTATTCGCCCGATAGTATACCGCGGCTAGCACGAGTTGGCGCGGCTGCGAGAGGATCTGGGCCCGGGTGTTCACCCGAGAGCCGCTCCAGACCAACTCCGGCTTCGGCTGGTTCCGTCGCGATCTTTATAGCCCGAACGCGGTCCTCGTGTGCTCGTTCGCGAATCTTCGGCACACTGCGATTGGTCCGCGCTCGGGCTGGATTCCGCGGATTGGCGCGCGGCTATCCCGCACCGGTGATTGGTGCGGGCTAAGGTACAGAACGACTCGCAACGAGACACATACGTCTCGTTGCAAATTAGTCAACTAAATATACCAATTAAGATATAATAAAGCAAGTGGCCGAAACAGGAAGGTGAAAAATTAAAGAGATAGACCGAGAGAAGTATGAAACGGGTAAAGATAGAAAGAGAGCGGATGACAGATGGAGGTTAGAAAGGGAGAGAAGATAAAGCGATAGTAGGACTCTACCTTGGACAGAGTAGAGCCTGTCCAAGGGGGACACTTAGCGGGCGGTCGAGAAACTCTTTCGAGTTTCTCATGCAAGGACCCACCGCTAGAGGGCTGCACCGATACTTGGCGGTACTCAGAAAATTTCCTTAGCACGGGGCTAAGGAATATCTGAGGCCTACACGGATCGGTGACTGATAGGAAATCGGAGCCGAATTAATTTAATCGAACGAGTCCGATCAAACAATTCGGCTGGTCTTGGCTCAGGTTCGATTTCCTGGCTTGTTCCGAAACGGAGTACAAGTTCGACGAAGCGAGAAACGCTCCGAAGTGCCGGTATTCAACAAGGGATGTTAAATATTAGTTTATTAAACTGTCGGCACGGGCTTGCGCCCCAATTTCGCAATAAATAAAATCTAGAAACTCGGGAACCGTATTAAACAACCAGCGAGCTGATTGTTTAAACAGCCGTCGAGTTAATTGATTAATTTAATTGCGAAATTTGTCGAAACGATTCCACCTGTCACTTATGTAATCTGGATCGAAATTTCCAGAAATTTCGTTCCGAGCGACCGGGAAGGAGCCGTTAATTGTTTGTGTTTCGCTCTGATCGACGGTTAGCACAGGTGCCAATCGTCGGCAGAACAAAGACACACAACAACGAACGGAAAGGGGAGGTCAACGGGGTTTACCCGTGTATTTGAAAACGGGCACTTGGACAGAGAGAGTCCAAATGACACCGTTACAAGTACACGGGGGAATAGACAGAAATTAAGGGCCAGTTTTCCTACGTGGCCTTGAGTCGCCACGCTCCAAACAGGAACTAGGAGAAACTTCCTAGCGATCTTCACGCTACGAACGGCCGCATAGGAGAAGCTCAAATGACAGTGTGTGTGCCGTGTGCGTGCCGTGTGCGTGTGCCATGGTTTGCTGCACACAACGCTAGATCGTTCAAGGTTGCAAGGGTTCGGGAGGCCACGATTTATGGCCCGATAATGCAAAGATCGGGCTTTTCAAGGGTGAAAAGCGTTAGATAAAAGATAAATCTAGGTCGCTTGACTACCGGCAGGTCCTACTTTTGCGTTTTCTAGGCGTAATTTGCAAAATTCGGCAAAATTTGCACATAAGGACAATTTTCTTAAATAACAGGGTTCTTATGGAGACCGTTGGACTCAAGCGACCTAGCAGTGACATATACAATGTCAATGCAACCTTTATTGTATTGTATAATTACGTATTAAACACAGGAATCGTGGCCCCCGAAAACCATCCCGCACCTATTATTTCAATTAAATATAGTTCCGGCATTTTTCGCTACGAGCGCTGTATTCTGTTTCCGATCATTGTCGCATGATGCCTGTCAGAGAGGCTATCTGAGCACGCGTGGCCGACATCGTAAACAACGGCGCTGCCGTAGCTTCGTTCGAACAGCCGTGCCGCGATGAGAATAGCAAGGTTTCGGGAGGCGGCGATTCCTGACTCTATAATACAAAGGTGGGGCCTGTCAGTGGTCAAAAGCGGTAGACGAAGGATAAATCTAGATCGCTTGACCACCGGCAGGTCCTACTTTTGCGTTTTCGAGCTACATTTTCCATTATTCGGTCGCATGACGCCTGTCAGAGAGGCGATCTGGGCACGCGTGGTCGACATCGTAAACGACGGCGCTGCCGTAGCTTCGTTCGAACAGCCGTGTCGCGGCACTCTCACACACCGCCAAGTCGGCCTGTACGTGTACCGATGAGACTAGCAAGGTTTCGGGAGGCGGCGATTCCTGACTCTATAATACAAAGGTGGGGCCTGTCAGTGGTCAAAAGCGGTAGACGAAGGATAAGTCTAGATTGCTTGACCAACGGCAGGTCCTACTTTTGCGTTTTCGAGCAACATTTTCCATTATTCGGTCGCATGACGCCTGTCAGAGAGGCGATCTGGGCACGCGTGGCCGACATCGTAAACGACGGCGCTGCCGTAGCTTCGTTCGAACAGCCACGTCGCAGCACACTCACACACCGCCAAGTCGGCCTGTACGTGTACCGATGAGACTAGCAAGGTTTCGGGAGGCGGCGATTCCTGACTCTATAATACAAAGGTGGGGCCTGTCAGTGGTCAAAAGCGGTAGACGAAGGATAAATCTAGATCGCTTGACCACCGGCAGGTCCTACTTTTGCGTTTTCGAGCTACATTTTCCATTATTCGGTCGCATGACGCCTGTCAGAGAGGCGATCTGGGCACGCGTGGTCGACATCGTAAACGACGGCGCTGCCGTAGCTTCGTTCGAACAGCCGTGTCGCGGCACTCTCACACACCGCCAAGTCGGCCTGTACGTGTACCGATGAGACTAGCAAGGTTTCGGGAGGCGGCGATTCCTGACTCTATAATACAAAGGTGGGGCCTGTCAGTGGTCAAAAGCGGTAGACGAAGGATAAATCTAGATCGCTTGACCACCGGCAGGTCCTACTTTTGCGTTTTCGAGCAACATTTTCCATTATTCGGTCGCATGACGCCTGTCAGAGAGGCGATCTGGGCACGCGTGGCCTACATCGTAAACGACGGCGCTGCCGTAGCTTCGTTCGAACAGCCACGTCGCGGCACACTCACACACCGCCAAGTCGGCCTGTACGTGTACCGATGAGACTAGCAAGGTTTCGGGAGGCGGCGATTCCTGACTCTATAATACAAAGGTGGGGCCTGTCAGTGGTCAAAAGCGATAGACGAAGGATAAATCTAGATCGCTTGACCAACGGCAGGTCCTACTTTTGCGTTTTCGAGCAACATTTTCCATTATTCGGTCGCATGATGCCTGTCAGAGAGGCGATCTGGGCACGCGTGGTCGACATCGTAAACGACGGCGCTGCCGTAGCTTCGTTCGAACAGCCGTGTCGCGGCACTCTCACACACCGCCAAGTCGGCCTGTACGTGTACCGATGAGACTAGCAAGGTTTCGGAAGGCGGCGATTCCTGACTCTATAATACAAAGGTGGGGCCTGTCAGTGGTCAAAAGCGGTAGACGAAGGATAAATCTAGATCGCTTGACCAACGGCAGGTCCTACTTTTGCGTTTTCGAGCAACATTTTCCATTATTCGGTCGCATGACGCCTGTCAGAGAGGCGATCTGAGCACGCGTGGTCGACATCGTACACATCGGCGCTGCCGTAGCTTCGTTCCAGCAGCCGTGCCGCGGCACACTCACCCACCGCCAGGTCGGCATGTACGTGTATCTACGAGAATCGCAAGGGTCCGGAAACCGCATGTCATTTCGCGATAATGCAAAATGGAATAATTGGGCAAAATAATTATCTACATAAAAATTTCTAATAACTACTAAAAGATAAAAAAATTTTTATTCCTCATTCGAATGTTCGAATAAAGAAAGTATCTTTATTCGACGAGTATCGAATAAATAATTTTATTCGACGAGAATTTATCCGACGAGTAAAGATAATTTTTTTTGTTCGAAGCGGTTTTCTTCAAACTTCGATGTGTGTGTGAGAAAAAAGACAAGTATTATTTGTTTTATTTGTTTATTTATTTATTTTATTTTATTCTTTGTTTTAAGATAGGTTATTGTTAGGATAGTAGCGGGGAAAGGAAGGAGATGAGGAACAATAAATGAATAAAGTACATTTAAATATATTTAAAATAATAAAGTATATTTACAAACTAAATAAAAATAACTAAATAATATAAATTAAAAAGAAATACATAACTGATAAAAAATAGATAAAAAGTAAGTAAAAATATCGTAATGAAAAAGTAATTAAATGGTAATTAGAAAATTACATGTTTATATTAATGTAACGGCTCCCTCGCCCACCGCGCCCCCCGCGGCCACCATGCCCCCCACGACCACCACGACTCTCGTTCCGGTGCTGCCCGCCTCCTCGGCGGTATGAATTTCGTTTAATTTGCTTTAGCAGCGTGTTCTGTCAACATATACACAACATTTATATACAACATTTATATGTACCATGCACAGTAAGGAGCAAAACTAAGTCCACACTATTTGAAACAACATAACTTTTTTTATAATTAGATCAAATGACTTGAATGTTATTGAGAAGCTAGAAGGATTAGTTTATTAGACGAAGTATAAAAAATTTTTGAAAAAAATTTGTATTGGAAACGAAATAGTAAAAGTTGGTTTTTTCAGCTTTTTTATCTGAGCCTGTATCTAAAATTTAAAGAATGTGTTTGATTGGCTCGAATAAATTATATCCATACTGAAAATTTCATCGATATTGGTTAATTCGTTTACGAGTTATAAAAATGGCAATTTTCCCACTTTTAAGCGTTTATAACTCGTAAACGAATTAACCAATATCGGTGAAATTTTCAGCATGGATATAATTTATTATACAGGCTATTTATTATAAATTTTCAATACAGGCTCAGAAAAAAAGGTGAAAAATCCAACTTTTACTATCTCCTTTGCGATTCCGACCAATTTCAATTTTTTAAAAAATTTTTTACACCTCGTCTAATAAACTAATCCTTCTAGCTTCTCAATAACATTCAAGTCATTTGATCTAATTATAAAAAAAGTTATGTTGTTTCAAATAGTGTGGACTCAGTTTTGCTCCTTATTGTATATAACATTTTTATGTTTCTGTACTCACGAACATATCTTCGGTCATTTGTACGACCGGGCTGGATGGCGGGTTGGGCGCGGTCCTCAAGTCTATTGATGTCCCCTCGCCGGAGCGGCCGTTTACAATTTTCT
This sequence comes from Halictus rubicundus, assembly GCF_050948215.1. Classification (NCBI taxonomy): domain Eukaryota; kingdom Metazoa; phylum Arthropoda; class Insecta; order Hymenoptera; family Halictidae; genus Halictus; species Halictus rubicundus. Next base: position 2,113,795 of record NC_135162.1, read on the forward strand.
GTGAATGAAATGAAAAGTTTTAGAAATAAATAAACGTTTAGGAATGACGAAATATACCGTCTACTCACTACATTTTCTTGACGCCTAGATTTTAAAGATAGGCGGGCGACTGCCGCCATCACCGCCGCCGGTACCGGTGTCGTCGCCGCCGGTGTTGGAGCCGCCGCCGGTGCTGGTGTCGCCGCTGCCGGTGCTGGTGCCGTCGCCGCCGGTGCTGGTGCCGTCGCCGCCGGTGCTGGTGCCGCCGCAAAGTGTATATTCTCCATCTGAAGAATTGCCACAGTCAGTCAAATGTCAACACTGATCAACACTAACTAGAAGTATCAACACTAATATATATTCTACAACAAGTTGGATACGTACGACTGCGTGGTTCTTCAAGGAAAACTCTTGACTAATTTCAATTCGACGTTGGCTCTGGCGCGTTTGGAACCGAATTGACTTGGAGGATCGAGTAAACCGTAGATCCTCCCTATTGCTTCGGGATTTTTCCTCCCTTCCTAGATGACAAAAAACATCCCTGGATTGGCCAGGACGAGGACCAATAGGGAGTGGACGGTAGGAAAGTAGGAGATGGGACTGAGGAACATCCTGATGCCCCAAGGCCATCCTGATCGACTAAGTGTCATCAACCACTTGCTAAATACAAAGAGTTGCTAGAGCCTGGGAAAAACCCAGAGCGTCTGGCAATCGTCAAGCGCAAAGCTAAAGAAGGGCAGGATGGGACCTCTGGCAACTTTATGGCACGGTCCTAGAAAACTACATACAATTGCTAACTGTACGCCTTGGGAACGGACACGATTGGGAAATTAGCTAAATTTACGGTGACAAGGCCACTCCGTACTTAATTTCTAAAAATCCCAAAAGTCACGTTCCAAGAGCGTAAAGCAATACCCATGCCATAACCAGATGTCCCAATCCAGAGTTAGGCATTATTCCGATAAAAAATTGTTTAAATAACGATTCGAATAAAAGACACTTCATCTTTATGCGTTATTCGAAGCCTTCCAATAAAAGATACAGATAGAAGATGAAAATATTATTCGAAGTTCGAATAAAAAAAATTTTCTTTATTCGTCGGATAAATTCTCGTCGAATAAAATTATTTATGTTTATCTTTTTGAAAATTGTAGAATATGATCTTGTAGAATTAGTAAAAAGTAATGATGTTGAAGGCGTAAATTCGGTATCATTGCAGTTCAAAATTGGTCATTGCTATTGAGTTTAGTTATACAATTAAAAATACATGTTCTAATATGTTAATATTTTTATAAGTACGCGACATTATTTACCAACCAAATTATACTTTTTCTTTTTTAGCATTACAGTTAGATAAATTCTCGACGTTTTGCAAAAAAAATTGTCTAGAAAGCACTGGGAACATAACAAACGGCTTAGAAATGTATGCAAATTTGACTGTTTTTTCGAAGTAACAAAAACAGTTCCCTGTAATTAAATGTTAGAATATTTTCCAAATGCCACCACATGTAATCCTTTGCTTACCACTAGACGATCAAGCCATATTTTAATTTGGTTGGTAATTAATGTCGCGTACTTATAAAAATATTAACATATGATATGACAATGACCAATTTTGAACTGCAATGATACCGAATTTACGATTTCAACATCATTACTTTTTACTAATTCTACAAGATCATATTCTACAATTTACACACGAGTCATCATGAATTCTCGAATATTCATACTTCGAATTTGTGCGTGTGTAGCGGTATGCGATTCGCATCGCAAGATGTTAGAGTTGACCGCCTGCAGATGTTAGGGTCTAAGGTAATAAAACCTACCCTGACGTTTGCAGGATGGCAAAATTATTTTATTTCCGAAATGACTTTACGGGTGTAGAAAATTTAACTACCCCATCACAAACTGTTAATTGCTTAAGCTTTATCAACAGAAATTATGCTGTTTGTTAATTTTCGAAACTACTGAATTTTTATAAAACCGGTGTCTCTGAAACTTCAATACGAAATACGCACTTTCTTCGAATGTTTGGAGATTTCCACTTTTTTTTAAACAAACACGTTTGCATAATCCGAAAGAACTGTAAAAAAATACACATTAATAATCACAATGAAGACACAGCGAACATAACAATATAAGGGGGTCAATCGAGAAGTTTGATATAAAATCGGGCATTTTATGCTTTCGGATTTGTGTAAAAATCGATTTTTCCACCTAAAATTCGGAAAAAAATCTCACTCATGTATGCTAGTAAGTAGAATATCCATGAATTTTTTCGTAATTTTTTGTTCGGCACGGTGTGACTACAAATCAATTTGATTCGGGGGTCACTTTTGAGGATCGTAGGTGGCTTTACCGAAAAAAGAAAAAAAAATTATTTAAAAATTACAACACATTTTTCAGTATACACAGATAAACAAATCAAGAGCGAAAGACCTGTTGGTGGGGGGGGGGGGGCGATTACGCAACTGGCAACAGCTAGTTGGGGCGTTGTTTGTTTCGTTCAGTTTACTGATGGACAGGAACGCATTCGTGTCGCGTGCGAATCATTCCTGTTTCATTTGTTAAACAATTTATAGACAGCGCGAACAGATAAGTATACGGACTTGTGGTGACGCGAGTGTGTGTAGTTTTTTTTTTATTACGCTTTATGCCAGAACTGGCCTGTCAGCGGGAGTGTGTATAGTTTGCAGTTTTTGTGAAAAAGTGTGAAAACTGTTAAAAAATGGAGTTTGGTGGTTCGTCTTCAACTGAGCACGCGGGAAAAACGGCGGCCAAGCGAGCATCCAAGGCGACTGCATCAACCAAAAAACTTCGCATCTCAGCGAAAAGATACAGCAGAAGAAGATTACACCTGAATAGGTAAGTGACAAACAATCCATATACTGTGTGAACTTTTCAAATAAATAAGAAACCAAACACTCATCATTTAGCGACAAACTATTTTCGAAGTCGTGTTCTGTTCTAATTTACATTTAAATGAATTATTTACTATAAACACATTATAATAAATTATAAGATAACTAATTATTTTTTAAATACATAAATGATGATTAAGGTTTGGTTTCTTAATTATCAGCTGAATTTTACGTTACTAAAAATTATAGACTTTTACATACAGTCAGTCAAAAAAGTCTCTGTACACCGTACAAGAATTTATTTAAAGTTGCATAATTTTAAAGGATATGGTAATAAATAAATAATTCTTGCGTTATTATGTTCACAAACATAACATTTATTAACAGTGCAAAAAAAGCTATATTACATTTATTTGTTGACAAATAAACAAAGTCAAAAGTAAAACTCAATGAAAACGAGGTCAAAAAAGTGTCCGTACATGTAACACTATTATTCATAATTTGTTGATTAGTGATCAGCTGGAAGATAAACGACTCTTCAAGATGTAATTTTCTGGCACTGGTTTTTAAATTTTCTTTCAAAGTGTTCAAATATTTATGTTCATCCATTATACCGTCAATAAAGACTAAATTTCCCACCCCTGCTGCACTCATACACCCCCACACCATCACGCTGCCGCCTCCGTGTTTACGATGGGAGTAAATTTTCGAGTTTCATCTGGTCATTTGGTTTTCTCCACACTTTAACATTTCCATCCGAAGTAAAAATAGTAAATTTACATTCATCACTAAATATAACATTATTCTAAAAGCTTTGATCCTTATTAACGTGTGCCTTTGCAAATACAAACGTTTTCTTTTATTAACTTCACTTACGAACGGTTTTCTCCTGGCTGTACGACCATTGTATCCAGCTTTTCTTATAACATTTCGAATAGTTTCGGGCACTACTTTTATATTATAGTCATTTTCTATCATACTGGCCAATTTTGGTGCACTCGTTTGTGGATCACAACGAATTGTTCGTAGGATTGCACGTTTACGATTAGTTTCTAATTTTTGTGGTCGACCTGTACGTTGTAAACTTTTAATAGATTTAGTTTTTGCGTATTTCTCAAGAATATATTGTACTGAAGAATTTGTCCTTTTTACTATTTGACCTATTTTTCTAATAGATAATCCATCTTCTCTTAATTTTAAAGTTAAATCTCTGGTCGCAAGTGCTACTTCCATTTCGGAGAAATTCTTTCGCGAAAACGTTATTTATTCTTGCTAACAGCCAAGCAACTAAATTGTACTTGACCATAGAGTGTTTCCTTGAGAGTTATTTGTAAACATTCCGCTGAACCGTTAACAAAGGAAATAAATTTACACGCTCACAGTCTCTGTACGGAGACTTTTTTGACTGACTGTATTTTGTGGTAGTTGTTGACCAGATCCGAACAACGATATTATAAAATTCAGATTGGGTTAGGTTAGGAATATAGAAAAATTAGCGTCACTGTTTTCTTATCTATTTCGTCCTTAATACACTGCTTTTTAAATTATATAAATATTGCTTTTCGTTTGGTTTTTATGAGCTTTTTTCCAAATCCTAGTAAAATCGTGAAATCCGGCCGGTTAACTTCGCATAGGCACCTCTTTTTCGCCCGGCACTAAATATTGCATCATACGATTTGGATTTTGTCGACAAGTTAGAACAATTAGTTAACAACATGTCGTGGAAAAGAAATTTTGAACGAAATTCTAGGTGCCCTCCTGTCGGCGCCTAACACCTGCTAACTGTCACTGTATGTACATATATGTACAACGTAATTCATCGAGCATCACAGGTGTGGGGGGGGGGGTAGGGGGATCGACGTTCTCAGCTGATCGCCGGAAAAAAAAAGAAAGCAAACTGTCGTACAGTGGTTCAGATTGGAAAATCGTGCGACATTTTTGTATAACTTTTAAACCGTATGTGATATTAGCGTGAAACTTGAACCAGATAATGTTGAATTGCTAACCTACGGATAGGTAACAAAAAATTCCGTAAATGCATAAGTGGGGTCCCTAATGGACCCCACATTAAAATGTGCTTAATTGAGAAAACAGAGAAATGACATCTAAGGATCTTTATTGTAGAAATAAAAACAAGTATTTTACTCCAAACATACAATCGGAAAGTCATAACAGAAATCAAAATTTGTATTCTTTATTATGGCACACATTGCACACAAAACCTTCAACCTTTTTGTGCCTTTCGCAAACAAAATTATCACAAAACTTGCAGATAATGCGCGATTTTTTGTCTTCTTCTCGAGAACACAAGTAGCATCTTCCTCGCTTTTTTAGGCTTGTTTCTTGTTGGTGATTAGATGGTGTAGATTGCTAAGTGCATCTTTCACATATTTTGGCATATTCTGAATTTTAGCACGGCTTTCCATATTTTTCTGTGCGGGCTGCTGTCCCAGCTTTCCCGGGTGACAGAAACCAGGCACGCGTCGCTGGGACACTCTAGGCTGGAGACCCTTCGAATACCCAAAATTTATGGCGTCCACTTGCGCTATTGACACATCTGTCCGCTAAGTGGCCAAAAACGTTGAAGACGTTTTCTCACAAATAGCGTCTTATGCTGTGCAAACCATAAATCTTTCTTGGTGCTGGTGCGCTGAAGATTTCTCTTCCGGCGCCCAGCTAGCCGCTACAATACTAAATACTAGGAACATGAATGCATACGTGGGGTCCATTGAGGACCCTACTTACCTGATTCCTTGCTAACTTTGATTGCAGCAACAATTTATTTCTGTAAACACATAACGCATTTTTTATAATTTCCGCCCCATGTACTAGTAATTTATGAATCGACGCTGGCATGTAATACCATTCATAATTTTGTACATTGCCACTAAAAGATCAAATAGACTGATAGACATTTAAGAAATAGTACATAAGTATTAAATATTGATATGCGATAGTCGATTTTTTTAAGGAAATGTCACACGATTTTCCAATCTGAACCACTGTGTGTCGTTACCGTAACAGCTGACGGACATCGGCGGGCTCTGCTGAGTACGTCGACCTTGCGCGGGTGAGTGTGTGCGTGCGTGCCTGTGTGAGCGGCAAAGATGTTGGATGTTCTTTCAAAATATTTTTCTTCACGTCATGTGGTCAACTAATTGCTCTAATTTGTTGTTATCAGCCAGGGCTGCGAGCAACGCGGGACGCCGGCGAGGGGGTTATTACCCCCGGAATATGGTTTCAATTTGTTTTCAATGTTGCAATCTTTGTTAATTATTAGATTAGAATATTAGGCAATAATTAACCCTTTGCACTTGGCGCTATTTTCATTCTAAAACTAAATTTTTCTTCCGTCTTAGAATATTTTCATTTTATTCATACGAAACTGATCCGATTTCCACATATAATATTGAAATGTTTAGTAATCTATGAAATACAAATTTTGCAATAGAATAAATATGTTAGAAAATTCTTATGACCTGCCCTTTTCCGAGGTTCTGGGGTAAGTGCTGAGCGGTCTAACACAGTCCTCTTACCAGAAGGCACCCTTGCCTTCCCCCACTCCGTGGCCAGATCCTTCATAAGGACTATCTTTGTTCTTTAAGATAGCAGTACGACGTCGGGTCGTCTGCCATACTTAAAGATTCCTAACTTTCCAAACATATGTCAACGAATGCGCCCCATCGAGTACCTGAACAACTTCGAGTTGCCAGACATCATCTGGGGTTTGTCCGTCGACAGGAACTACAGCTTCGAGAGGCTACGCGAACCCTCGACCCTACCATAAATTAACCGAAAGCGGACTAGCGTCGGGCTATCTGCCTTCGATTTCTTTCAAAAACAAACTGTCGCTAACACGGCCAATCTGACATGCTTCACGCTCTCGGGAAGCATCCAGTTACACATGTTTCTTGTTTCGTCGAATCCTTGATCGTTTATTACGCTTTCTTCTCCAACACGTGCTGCATGGAGTCCATTATCAACACACAACCAAATGTCACCGAATCCAACGTCTCAGCGCTTTACGGAGTTCGTGAACATGCCACACAATGTCTCTCTAATAATCTGTTTTCCAATCCACAACCATTACACATGTCACCTTTGCCGACGCTATACATATCGCGCTTTACGGAGTGCGTGATCATGTCTCATATTCATCCTTTTCTAACCCGTGAACACCCCACATGTCACCTTCGCCGACGCCATGCGCTTTACGGGGTACGTGATCATGCTTGTGCCACCAACAACAATATGCAATTAGCTGCATTTTAAAACCTCTCAGTACTCAAACACGTCTCATAACAGTCCTTAACAGTATACTAAATTACACAAAGAACCATATCTTTTAAACATCTCTTGTTTTTATTACAATACCAAATTAGTGAACACACATCGAAATAATATATACTTTTAACACAAGGAATATTAAACAACAAAACGTCTTAATTGTACCCGCTAACACGGTTATTCACTCGACTCAGCATCTTCATTTCCGATTTCAAAGTCTCCTTCCCAATCACCCTTCCATGCTCTTAAGCGGTCTTTGAGAACCGTTTGCGGTCTACCTGATTTTCCTAGAATTTCATAACGGTCGTTCGTTAAAACCTTTAAAATGATAAACGGGCCTGTATATTTATCATCTAATTTCGCTCGCCTATCATCTGTAGGCCTAACAAATACTGTGTCACCTTCCTTAAATATAACATTATTCCTGCGAGTTTTATTAAATCTAATCTCCTGAGATGTTGCATTTTCCTCTAATCGTTTAGCTGCCGCATCTCTATCACGTAGTACATCAACTACCTCATCTGTTAGTGGTAACTCTTCTTCCGCACGCATTATAATACCGGGACCCTGCTCTAACCCAAATAACAATCTACTGGGCGTAAATCCGGTTGACTTTTGTAGAGTGGTATTTAAGGTAAGCATTAGCTTAGCCAACTTGCTCGACCATTCTGACCCTTTTTTTGTTTCCACGGTAAGGAGATTCGTCACCGTCGCTACATAACGCTCGGCTTGCCCGTTGGCTCGCGGGGCTCCCGTAGCAATAAAATGCACCTCACTCCCATGTTTTTCTATAAATTGCTTTACTGGTTTGTACGTGAAGTTTGTTCCTCTATCTAGAATTACTAAGCGCGGCGTTCCGAACAATGTAATTCTTTCTCTGAACACCTGTAATGTCTCCGGTCCACTCAGGGTTTTTAGCGGAATCAATTGCACGTATTTTGTGAATGCATCTACGATTATTAGAATATGTTGATAGCCTTCTTTGGTAACGGTAAATGGACCAACACAGTCGCAATGTATTGTATCGAATGGTATCGATTTTTTGGGTATGGAATGTAAAAATCCTTGACGCGGTCCCGTATGGCGCTTGGAGACTATACAAGTGATGCAGTGATCAATATATTTCTTTATGAATGCACGCATCCTTGGGTACCAATACTTCTGTGCTATGCGATCGTATGTTTTATCGAATCCAACGTGGCAATTTTCGTCGTGATACAAGCGCAGCACCGCAAGTCTACTTCCTTTAGGGACAAAACTACGATATATTATACGTCCGGTGTCTCTACGTATCTTCCTACACAGAATTCCTTTTCTCATTTCAAAATCCGACGCGATAGTATGATTTGACTGTATTTTGCTTATGATGTCTTGGGTTTCTTCGTCCTTCTTTTGCGCTATTTCTAACCAAAATCCCTCGCAAACAAAATCCACACGGTAATCTTTACGCGGGTTTCTACTCAAGTAGTCTACATGTTCTACTTGCTTGCCCTTTCTATATTCTAACTCAAAGGTGTAGTCTTGCAAAAAGACCCACCATCTAGCAATTCGCGGCACAATATCCCTTTTCGTGTTCGTGGCTTTAATAGCGTTACAATCGGTCACAATTTTGAAGGTGATTCCTAAAAGATAGACGCGGAAGTGTTTTAGTGCATTAACAATCGCTAATGTCTCTAGTTCGTAGGAGTGGTAACGCGATTCTTCGGGAGTCGTTCGCCTGCTGTAATACGCTACAACTCTAAGTTCACCTTCTACTTTCTGGAATAGGATTGCTCCATAGCCGATAGAACTAGCATCGGTATGTAGCTCCGTCTCCTTTTGAGGATCAAAAATTACTAGGAGTGGTTTTGTACTTAGACGTTGTAAAATATATTTCCGCGCCTCCTCCTGTTCGTTACCCCAATTCCACGGTTCGTTTTGCCTAGTCAGCCTTGTAATGCACGCCGTGCGCACCGCAAATTCAGGTATAAATTTGCGGAAATAGCTCGCCAGTCCCATAAACTGCCGAACTTGCTTTACGTTACTCGGTACAGGTGTTTCCAACAGTGATTTAATTTTTCCGGTCCCCGGTCTAATGCCGTCCGCGGATATTTCCCTTCCCAGGTATTCTATACGGGTTTTAAAGAAAGAACACTTTTTTAAATTTAGCGAGAAGCCTGCATCATCAAGTGCCTTTAGCACTTGCTCTAACCGGTCAAATGCTTCTTGAATTGTTTCGGCTGGAATCAGTACATTGTCTATATACACCAATGCTACCGTGTTCCTCAATTTTCCCAGAGCTTTGTTCATTGCGCGTTGAAATACGGCCGGTGCATTACAAAGCCCAAACGGCATTCTAAGAAACTCATAATGGCCGTCAGGTGTCACGAACGCTGTCTTTTCAATCGAATCGTTTGCAATAGGAATTTGATAAAATCCTGACGCCATATCTAATGTTATAAAATACTTTCCTTTCCCCAAGCGGTCTAATTGATCCTCAATTAGGGGTAACGGAAATCTGTCTCTCACTGTGAGTCTATTCAAGGCCCGAAAATCTACGCACATGCGATCCTCGCCATTCTTTTTTTTGACTAAAATAATAGGGCTCGCATAAGGCGACGTGCTCTCCCGAATAATATTGTTTTGTATTAATTCCGCTACAATCTCGCGAACCTTTTCTCTTTCCATAACCGAAAGTCTATATGGTTGGTAACTCACCACACGATCCTCTTTGGTAACGATCCGCATCTCTCCTGTACTTACGCTTCGGACTTTGCTACCAGTTGTTATCATGTGTTGGTAACGATTTAAAACTTCCATCAAGGCCTCGCGCGTCTTCCCGTCTAATCCTTCAACGACGCAGCAAAGTTGGTCCGCTTTCCGTCCATCCTCTTTTTGTGTTGGAACAGCCTGGAGCTTCGTCGTGCCGTCGGTGTCGGTGATAATTTGTATCCCGCCGTTTGTCAAGACATTTTTGCCCACGATTAAATCGTACGGAATGGCATCCTCCGGAACAACAAATATGTCCAATTCGACTGCTAACCCCTCTGTTTGGATAACAGCCGTCGTACTCCCGATCGTCGTGGTGGCGGAACTTGATAAGCCTCGTATTGTGGTTGCATATGGATTTATTTTGCAATTAGCCTGTCGGGCTACCCTTTCTTTGATCAGTGAACAGGTCGCACCGCTATCTATTAGACTTTCCTTTATTAGTAAGTCACGCAGAAGAAGTCACGCTATGTTCCATAGAATAGCAAACATTCGTTTGGTGATTTCCTGCGGTTGGGCTAGATTTTTTGTTGGGGTCGTTGTTTTCCCGTGCAGTGCGCTGCTTAATCCAGCAGCTATCTTCTGTGTGTCCCCTTTTCGAACAGAAGGTGCAGGTAATTACGCGTCTTTCGGGACTAAATTTTTCTTCCGTCTTAGAATATTTTCATTTTATTCATACGAAACTGATCCGATTTCCACATATAATATTGAAATGTTTAGTAATCTATGAAATACAAATTTTGCAATAGAATAAATATGTTAGAAAATTCTTATGACCTGCCCTTTTCCGAGGTTCTGGGGTAAGTGCTGAGCGGTCTAACACAGTCCTCTTACCAGAAGGCACCCTTGCCTTCCCCCACTCCGTGGCCAGATCCTTCATAAGGACTATCTTTGTTCTTTAAGATAGCAGTACGACGTCGGGTCGTCTGCCATACTTAAAGATTCCTAACTTTCCAAACATATGTCAACGAATGCGCCCCATCGAGTACCTGAACAACTTCGAGTTGCCAGACATCATCTGGGGTTTGTCCGTCGACAGGAACTACAGCTTCGAGAGGCTACGCGAACCCTCGACCCTACCATAAATTAACCGAAAGCGGACTAGCGTCGGGCTATCTGCCTTCGATTTCTTTCAAAAACAAACTGTCGCTAACAAATATTTTGTAATATTTTTTTTGTAATTTCTTTGAAATAATGTCACGACAATCTCCAGTGGTGCTTCAGAGTAACCACTCGAGTGCTAAGGGTTAAGTTTCTGCAATTATTTTAAACAAAGGAGGTGTTTCTCTACAGTTTCCCTCTTACAGACCTGTTTTTAAAAATGATAAGGCGAAATTAAAATTATTTCAATTGGACGCTGCATCGTAAAACAGTTATTATTCATTGCTCAATGGACATCATGAGAAAGTGGAGGATACGTTCCATTAGGGAATAATGAAGAAGACAGACGGAAATGAAGACCGAAGAAATGACTCGTTGTGAAGAGGACGTGTCGTCACAGAAGGCGAGGGTGTGTTCTCTGTACCAACGCATCGAACTCCTTTCATTTGTGGAAGATACGGTCCCAGGTATTCGGGGGAGGAAGTGGTATCCTCGCGGGGATACGTCCCCAGGAGGGTACCCCTTTTCCCGACCGGTCCACAAAAAGCGATGCACCGGCTCCCACATTACTGCAGATTGATTTTTGCGGTAATTGGAGGTGCATCCTGAAAGAAGTTTCGGTGGTTGTTTGGAGGGGAAAACACCCGTGAAGACGGCAAGAAAGAAGTGCGCAAATCGTCTTCAAGAAAGAAGTAAAGTATCGAAGCCCCAAAACGAAGAGTCAAGAAGAAGACGCGAGAGCAACAGTATTCGAGAAGTACCGACCGCATGAGAAGTGTTGTGACACTTGGAAGTTCGCAAGATTATGATGAACAACTGAATTGCGATGCAGCGTTCACTTGAAATAATTGTAATTTCGCCATTTTTAAAGTGTTACCATTTTTAAAAACGCATCTGTAAAGGGGGGCCGTATCCACCTAAAGCAATTTTTTTTGTAATCTGTATGTAGAATGAAGCAGATAGCGAATCTTGCCGTGGAGGATACGTCAAGCCGTCTCCTGTATGAAGAGGCAGGGTCAGCAGAAAATGTGCACCTCGTCGAAGAAAACAAAACAACAGTCGAGCCATCCACGATGAAAAATGTAACGCCGTCGTCAAGTGGACAAGAAAAGGAACTATTACGGACAACCTCTTCTGACGCCGGGGGTAGTCAAGAAATTACACAAGAAACCGATAACGTTGAAGAACTCGGGGAGCAAACTGCCACCGACGAAGAAATGCACTTCGTCGAGGAAAACGAAACGACGGTCGAGCCATCCACGATGGAAAGTATAACGCCGTCGTCAAGTGGACAAGAGAAAGAAATATTACGGACAACCTCTTCTGACGCCGGGCATAGTCAAGAAATGACAAAAAAAAATAGTCAAACGTAAAAAAACCATCAAAGACATTCTGAAGGAAGAAGCGGAGGTGCAGGCCCACCAGCTCGTCGTGGAAAGAGAAACGACGGTCGACCCACAGGAAGAATTGTGTCTTCCGGACGGATCTCTCAGCATTGTGGACATTCCTCATATTTTTCAAGAAATGAAACGCATAAGCAAACATTCCGAAATATTAGATTGTTCGATGGAAGATTTGAACATAATACGTATGAAGAGAACGGGGTTGGAGACCACCCTGACCGTGAAATGCATGATGTGCGATTATAGAGCCGATATCCACAGTCAACCTGATGATCCTCAGGTCATGGATATCAATCGGAATGCAGTGGCAGGAACCATTCTCAACGGAGGCGGCTACGCACAAATGGAAGAATTCCTCACTGCCATTAATGTCCCCGGTATGTCAACGAAGAGATACAGCAAATGCCATGACGACATCGTGGAGAAATTAATCCGTACTGCGGAAGCGGAAATGGTAGCAGCGGCTGAAGAGGAGAAAAGACTAGCCGTTGGAAGAGGCGACGTGTTAGCATGTGGAATTCCACACATTCCCGTCGTGGCTGACGGAAGTTGGATGAAGCGGTCCTACCGCACAGGAAAGTACAATTCAATCTCTGGTGTCGGCGTGATAATAGGCTATCACACGAGGAAAGTTCTATTCATTGGAGTACGAAACAAAACGTGCTCCATTTGTTTGAACGCGGCGAAAAAGAAAGAAGAGCCGCGGCAACACGCATGTTACAAAAACTGGGGCAGAAACCAGCCGTCCACCAGAATGGAGAGTGACGCCATCGCAGAAGGTTTCAATACCAGCGTGGGAAAACGTGGATTGATTTATTCGACATTAATTGCTGGCGGCGACAGCAGTGTCTACAAGAAAATTCTCGACTGTGATCCATATAAAACATGGATGATCCGCGTGAAGAAAATTGAATGCACAAATCATTTGTTGCGCAACTTTTGCAACAAAATGAAAGATGTTGCGAAAAAGGCTCCGCCCGGTCACTACAGGCAAGCCGTAGAAAATAATATTCGGCGGATGCGCTCGGGGATAATGAAAGCTGCGGAGTATAGATTCGAAGAGAATCTGCCGATGGTACAAAAAATAAAAAATTTATGCGACGATATAATGAATATGCCCAGCCACGTGTTTGGAGAGCACAAACACTGTAGTAGAATAGGATACTTCTGCGATGGAACCAGGAAGAAGGATGAGCAGAATATTGTTCCGGAATTGTTGGACCTTGGAGTTTACCAGAACATCCAAGATATCATCCGGTCACTGTCAGCGCACGGAGAAAGCATCCTCTATCGAAGCAACAACAACGCAGTGGAGAGTTTCAATAATATTGTTGCAAAATATATTGCTGGAAAAAGATTAAATTTCGGCCAAAGAGGATCTTACACTGCAAGATGTGCTGCTGCTGTGATCCAGTACAATACGCAAGAAGTATTATCTCGTCTACAACGGTCCATGGAAAAGAAGCCGCCTCTACTTTTAACACAGATGGAAGAACGGCACAAAAAGAAACGACAACTCGAGCAACAAGCTCAACAAAACAGCACGACGACAAACACAAGGAAGCAGTTCGGCGCAACACAAGATTCCGATTACGGACCAAATGCCCACAAGGCAGATATGGACGAATGCATGTTCAATCTGCAAAAGGAAAGGCATATGGAAATGCTAAGCGATTGGTAGAAAGATAGAGAGACGATTGAACAAGAAACTATTGGACAGGCCAAGAACAGAAAGTGGATGGCGTACAGAACTAAACTTTTAACAGCGTCCAACTTCCGCGCCGTGTGCCAAAGAAGGAAGACAACGCTATGTTCGAAATTAGTGCGGACATTGCTATATCCACGCCTGCTAGACGTTTCCGCTGTAGCGTATGGAAAGCAGAATGAAGACACAGCTCGCGAAGAATTGTCCAGAAAGGAAAACATCGAAATTAGACCATGTGGTCTTTTTATCGATGCATCGATTCCCTATTTGGGAGCATCGCCAGATGGTGTAATCGATGACGACGGCATTGTGGAGATAAAGTGCCCACAAACTGCGGAAAATGTTACACCAGAAGAGGCAATATCAACAATAGAAGCAGTAAGTAAAATATTTACAGACAGTACTGGCAGCGTTATGAATAAAAGCCACGCGTACTTCTACCAAGTACAAGGGCAATTACATATCACTGCCAGAAAGTACTGCCTCTTCTGTATATGGACGAGGAAAGGTATAAAGTCCATTAAAGTTGACAGAGATGACGAATTTTGGCAACATAAAATGGAGCCAAAATTGACGCGCTTTTATATAGATTGTATGTTGCCCGAAATAGTTGACAGTAGATATACGAGAGGCATGTCCATTCGGGAGCCCCAATATATTATCGAAGCAATACAAAATTCACAAAGAAAAAGAAAAGTTGCAACTGTTCGACATTGATAAGAAATAAGTAATAAGAAATGTTAAAGTTATCACAATTACAGATCAAGGATCGTATATGATTCAAAACCTGTTCAACGTCGAATTGCACACATGCAAAAAAGTGTGCAGTATCGCTGATTCCATCAGCGAATGAAAATAATATTCAAACATTATACAGTTGCAACTATTCGACGTCGAATTGCACATACTAGTGCAGTACCACTGACTCGATCAGCTGGTAATATGAAATTATAAAGTTATTACAATTACAGCCCAAGGATCGTATGTGATCCAAAAGCTGTTCGACGTCGATCTGCACACATGCAAATAAGTGTGCAGAATCGCTGATTCATTTCAGCGACATTTTTCATTTGTCAGATTACAGATTCCCGCATGGTAACAATGGCCGACAGCTCTCCGCCTCACCCAGATTCCGAGGCGACAATGGATGCAGCATCAGCTGCTAATATAAGTAGACAAATGCAATTTTACTTTTCACACTGTCGCGTGGATTTCAACATTTTTCTCTTTTTGTATATTTGATTTCTGTTTCAGTTGCAGCCACGAATCATCTGGGCTGCTTCGTCGTCGAGACGATGAAAGAGGACCACACTGGCCGACTGCTCTCCGCCTCACCCAGATTCCGAGGCGATAGTGGAAAGCCAGAGAAAGTATTCGACGAGCCACTATTGGTGAGTTACCGAAGCCACATATGTTTGTACAAAATAACAAAATATTTGTTAGATTGCTTCTTTTTAATTTACATTTTACATGTTTCAGAACAAGCTGAGGCGGAGTATCAAAAGGAACTCCCACTGAAGAGGCGGCCATGGCAGCCGCATCATTAATTTTACAATTTATTAATTATTTAAAAATTGTAATTTATTTATATTATTTTTTATATATTTTATAATATTTATATTTTTTTCGTCTATTTATATTTATATTGTATTATATTCACGTTTATATGTTTATTCTTTTTTTTAATGTACGATTGTTTGTATTTTTCTTTTTTCGAATAAAAAAAAATTATCTTTATTCGTCGGATAAATTCTCGTCGAATAAAGATACTTTCTTTATTCGAACATTCCAATGAAGAATAAAAATTTTTTTATCTTTTATTAGTTAATCGAAATTTTTATGTAGATAAATATTTTGCCCAACTCTGCCATTTTGCATTATCCCGAAATAACATACGGATTCCGAACCCTTGAGATTCTCGTAGATACACGTACACGCCGACCTAGCGGTGTGTGAGTGTGTCGAGGCAACGTGTTTACGTTGTCGGCCACACGACATCCCGAACCCTTGCTAGTCTCATCGGTACACGTACAGGCCGACTTGGCGGTGTGTGAGAGTGCCGCGACACGGCTGTTCGAACGAAGCTACGGCAGCGCCGTCGTTTGCGATGTCGGCCACGCGTGCCCAGATCGCCTCTCTGACAGGCATCATGCGACCGAATAATGGAAAATGTTGCTCGAAAACGCAAAAGTAGGACCTGCCGTTGGTCAAGCGATCTAGATTTATCCTTCGTCTACCGCTTTTGACCACTGACAGGCCCCACCTTTGTAATATAGAGTCAGGAATCGCCGCCTCCCGAACCCTTGCTAGTCTCATCGGTACACGTACAGGCCGACTTGGCGGTGTGTGAGAGTGCCGCGACACGGCTGTTCGAACGAAGCTACGGCAGCGCCGTCGTTTACGATGTCGGCCACGCGTGCCCAGATCGCCTCTCTGACAGGCATCATGCGACCGAATAATGGAAAATGTTGCTCGAAAACGCAAAAGTAGGACCTGCCGTTGGTCAAGCGATCTAGATTTATCCTTCGTCTACCGCTTTTGACCACTGACAGGCCCCACCTTTGTATTATAGAGTCAGGAATCGCCGCCTCCCGAACCCTTGCTAGTCTCATCGGTACACGTACAGGCCGACTTGGCGGTGCGTGAGAGTGCCGCGACACGGCTGTTCGAACGAAGCTACGGCAGCGCCGTCGTTTACGATGTCGGCCACGCATGCTCAGATCGCCTCTATTGTCAGAGATTATGCGATCGAATCAGAGAGGATACTCGGAAAATGCCACTCGGCACTGAATGTGGAATGTGCACCCAGCTCCCCATACTGGACGAAAATGTTACTATTTAGCTTCTTCTAGTGGCCGTTATAGCGGTACTATCGATTGTTCAAGGCCACCTGGGAAAACTGGCCCTTAATCAGAGAAGAATAGAGCTGAGAGAGACTAGAATAAAATAGAAAAATAGGAATAAGACTAGAGATAAAATAGGAAAGATAAAAAATAGAATGTAACAGTAAGCGTATGTGTAAATATCACAGTAATAGGTTTAAAATGGTATAGTATATCACAGAGTAGAAAGAGTAAAAGTAACACGATAAAAGATAAACTATGACTAGAGTTAAGAGAAAGTAAAATAGGATAAAGTAAAATAAAAAATAAAAATGAGAATAAAATAAGTTAGTGTAAGATAGGATAAAATGTGTATAGAAGTTGAATATGTCGGTTTTAAAATTAAAATTGGTATGTAAGCAGCCACTGTGATATACAGTACGGTGATTAAAATGCAGTTAAAACGAGTAAATAATAAAGTAAAATGTATTGTAACGTGGACCTCCACTCGCCGCGTAGGAAGGCGGGGGCGGGGTCCACTCCGGGAATTTATGGGCTCAGAGGCCGGGCCGCGTACGGCCGTGAATACGCGGTCCTCCCGGTACTAACCGATTCTCGAAGGTTCTCGGAAATCGGGAAGAGCCTACTGCTCGGGCGCCAGGCACCGGACGGGTGCCACGCGAAACGAGAACGAAGTCCGCCCTTAGCCGAAGCTGAGGGAGGGAGGTGAACCTTCGGGAACCGCGAGAAGGTCGAGAGGCGCGAGAAGGGCCGGGGGTTCGGACACGGAAGGGAACGAGGACAGCCCTCACGGCAGGGCGGATCGCGCAGGTGGAAATATCGGTAGTCAGACTGGGCTCTACAATTTTATTGGCGTCGGTGGTTTTACAAAGCCGCGGCCACGTGGCCGCACCCGAGAGCCCGCGCTCTTCGTACACAGTTTGCGGTAAGGTGGAGGGTTCGCAACGCGCTGTTGTCGATCGGTAAAATACGCCGCGGGGGTGCGGTAGATCGGCACGAGAATAGCCCCTCGCCGAAGCGAGGGTTTCGCGGCACGCAGGTGGTCGGCGCGATCACGGTAGGACTGTCGCGGCGCGGTTTCGGCGAACGCTCGGCGAAAACTTCGCGATAGACTATGTTACGGCCCGATAGGAATAACGCGAAATGTAACGTAACAAACAGATGGTTGCAAACGATATCGGCGGCAGCTCCTCCGAGGAAGACTTCCGCGCGATATTTTTCCGGGAACTCGCAGCCGAGACTCAAGGTACCGGTGAATTCGGTACTAGCGGAATGTCCGAGGCGAGAAGCGCCTCGGCGCGCGAAAACTCGGGGAACAAGACGCGATATTACGCGTCCGACGGGCGACCCGCGAGCTCGCGTTGCCGCGAGGGCACGGGATCGTCGTCGGCCGACCTCGTTTGTTCCCCGACAGAGCCTGGCGAACCAACTCGCGAAAAATACACGAAAAGGGTCACTTAAGGGACTCACCGTTCCTGTCGGTACTACTGCCGCCTTCTGTCGCGGTTCGGCCCGCCTCGCTCGGGATGGTCTACCGGGTGTTCGGCTCTGGTTTCCTGTCGGTATCGAGATCGTGGTCCCGCGGTAGCTCGATATCGGAATTACACGCACTTCGCGTGGACGGTAATCGGGACGAGTTTCGATAGAGCCGGTTACACGGCGGTCCGGGCTGGTTCGGTAATTTGAGACACGATTCCGTACGGAAGTCACCGCGACAGTAATTCGGCCTAGTCCGTTCGCGTTACGGCAGGGTCCTCGCATCCCCACTCCTGGCCGTAGCCCGGCTTTTCCTCTAATAGGGCGCGCGACTGGCGCGAGATTCGGAACTCGCAGGATCGTACCTACGTCGGGTCCTTGGGCCCCAGACCTTACGCGAAAATCATTCCGAAATCGACACGCGGGGCAGATCGGTGACCTACCCCGGTATGGAGAGGGGGGGGGCGCCTACACCACCCTCGCCGAGGCCCCTTGCAATTGGCTAGGTGAGGCGACGGCAGGACCGCGAAATAGGTTGTCGGATGGTCGACAGGGGCCTTCGTCCCGCTTCGTCACCTCCGGGTTGTCTGGCCCGTGTGTGGCGTCGCCCATTCCTCGTTATTACCGGTGCACCGGATTTGCGTAATGGCCATGGTTTGGCGTAGGTGGTCCCGCGAAGCGCTGTGCCCTTTCTTCAGGTCGGCTGGATGCCGGGGTGCCGCTCGCGTACCTGAAACTTGCCGGGCTCGGCGTGCGCGAAAGGGTGAAAGTACGCGTTTCCTGTTGATTCGGGAGTTCCTCGGGGAGCGCTTCCTAACCTATCGAGCCGTGGTTCTATTCGCGACAACGTGTTTTACGACAGTCCGGTCCCTTCGTTCGGTTGTTAGGGACCCTTAAGGGCGGCGGGGTTTGTGCAACGTCACAGTATAAATAAATATCTAGATAAATAAACAGTTAAGATTAGTCAACTAAATATACCAATTAAGATATAACAAAGTAAGTGGCCCAAACAGGAAAGTGAAAAATTAAAGAGATACAACGAGAGAAGTATGAGACGGGTAGATAGAAAGAGAGCGGATGACAGATGGAGGTTAGAAAGGGAGAGAAGATAAAGCGACTGTAGGAATCTACCTCGGACAGAGTAGAGCCTGTCCAAGGGGGACACCTAGCGGGCGGTCGAGAAACTCTTTCGAGCTTCTCGTGCAAGAACCCACCGCTAGAGTGCTGCACCGATACTTGGAGGTACTCAGAAAATTTCCTTAGCACGAGGCCAAGGAATATCTGAGGCCTACACGGATCGGTGACTGATAGGAAATCAGAGCCGAATTAATTTAATCGAACGAGTCCGATTAAACAATTCGGCTGGTCTTGGCTCAGGAACGATATTCCCGGCTTATTCCGAAACGGAGCACAATTTCGACGAAGCGAGAAACGCTCCGACGTGCCGGTATTTAACAAGAGGTGTTGAATATTAGTTTTAATAAACTACCGGCACAGGCTTGCGCCCCAATTTCGCAATAAATAAAATCTAGAAACTCGGGAACCGAGTTAAACAACCAGCAAGCTGATTGTTTAAACAGCCGTCGAGTTAATTGATTAATTTAATTGCGAAATTCGTCGAATCGTTTCCACCTGTCACTTATGTACTCCGGATCGAAATTTCTAGAAATTTCGTTCCGAGCGACCGGGAAGGAGCCGTCAATTGCTTGTGTTTCGCTCTGATCGACGGTTAGCACAGGTGCCAATCGTCGGCAGAACAAAGACACACAACAACGAACGGAAAGGGGAGATCAACGGGGTTTACCGTGTATTTGACAACGGGCACTTGGACAAAGAGAGTCCAAATGACACCGTTACAAGTACACGGGGGAATAGACAGAAATTACAGAGATAGACAGAGAGGGTTTCGACCGCTTACCCCGCTCGGGTTCCCCGTACAGGTGTCGTAGTTCCCGGAGGTCCGGCTTCGGTGGAGGCGCTTGGTCTTCGGTGGTCCTCCTCGTCGGCGGCTGGTCGCGCCCCGCGATCGCTCCTCGGCTCTTGCGTAATCCTTAAGGGTGTGTGGTGCACTTAGCACGGTTTGCACTCGCGCGCGATTTAGGGAAGTCGCCGCGGCAACCCGAAAACTTCGTGAAGCGAAGGAAAATTTTTCTAATTTTCTGTTCGTTTCGGGGAGTCGAGAATATCTCCTCGATTCCTGGAAGTTGACGGGCTGTGGAAAGCAAGATTTTCTGCTTTTATAAAGGCTAATTGGGCCAATCCACACGGCACTGCAATGCGTGGCCGACCCGTGACCGAGGGGGAGCAAGCCCCGACCGCTCCGTCAACTTCCAAAAATCGAGTTAATATTCTGACTCCCCGATGGGGAGTGTATCGGATATTAAGCTGATAAGAACAGATAAAAGGCGTTTATTTAAAAAAAAAAAATGGTCCCCCGGGCTACATTGGCACCCGGGGGCAGGTACAACATACTCGCCTTTTGGCGAGGGCTAAGTTGCGGGTGCTTATTAGGCACTCCGCTTCAAGTAAAATAAAATTAGGGGTTTGGTGGTGGGGTGTGCGGTGTGGGGGCGTCGGGCCCCTGCGCGGCTAAAATATAAATATATATAATAAATAAGCACAACACGCGCACACACATACACACACACGTCATAGTAAATAAATAAAATCATTCCGGTCCCATAATGGGACCTGGTCGGATAACTTAGAGTTAAAATTAAAATTATCAATATTGTAGTGGCCCGCTGCATGCCAGGAAAATTAAAACACTTATATACTAAGGAAGATGACTAGATGGTTTAACGAGAAAATAATCAGAACTAAAAAGTATAAGAAAGAGAAAAGAACAGGAGAAGAAACAATATACTAGATGGAATAACTTAAAAGAGAAGATGACTAGAAAGTAATATAAGTAACAAAATAAAAGAGAAAATAGAATAGAGGCGTGCAGCGGGCCATCTGCCCTCGCTAAAATATACCATATATAGGTATAAAGAAAATATATATAGGATAAAAAGAACAATAGAATAGAGTAAAATAAAATAAGTAGAGTAGAATAGAGTAGCATAAAATGAAATAAAATAAAATAAGATAAGAAAATAAAATGATAGGGTCAATTAGTTAAAATATATTAAAAAGTAGTGGGCGCGGCACCTCGCATGGCGCCGATGCCACACTACGTGTCATGTACAGGGCCAGAAGGGCCCTGAGTCAAAACTGGGGCCTCGTGCCCGTCTCCAGCCTCATTGGGGCTGCTTCTACGGGGCGCGACTTCCTCGTTGGCCGAGGTGGGCAATGTCCCGACCCCAGCGAATGGTCTCAGACACAATGAGACGGCGCATCATACTCGCGTACTTCTTGCTCACACGCAAGAGCCTGAGCACCGCCTCATTGGCCTGATCCCAGGAGCCGAGAGCCCCAACAACGATCGCGTCGGTCACAACTCGGTAACCCTGCCCTTCGAGAACGGCGCCAATAGGGAGGTATTTCGCCCTCTTCCTCTCCCTAGCGGCTTCGAGTGCTTCGATGCCGTTCTCGAAGGCCACAGTCACGTCGATGATCACGACGCTTTTTGAAGGCTCGTGCCTGACAACAATGTCAGGGCGCAGAGCCTCCAACTCGCCGGTGAGACCCTCGACCCTTTTGTTTACCCTTAACGTCCCCGGCAGTCGGCAGGCTCGAGATATTCTCGAGACGATGGCATCGTGGCGCAGTTGCCAGGCGGCCGAGTGAGGCCGGCAGTGACAGATCACATGGGTAGGGTCTCCAGGGCGTCCCCGCATCGCTGGCAGCGCTTATCACCCTCGCCCCACCGCCTTGCCCCATTAAGAGGCAAGACGTTGAGGCGGGCTCGGTGAATAAAGCGCCAATCGGTGAAGCAGGTGAAACTGCCGCCGCGGAGAAAGTGGTTTGATACACTGTCCCGCGACGACACCCGGAAGACCTTCCCCTGATCGGGCTTTTTGCCCAGACGTTCGGCGTAGAACTCTGTCACTGCCGCCCTCAAACGGTGCAACACCTGGTCCCGCACCTTCGGTTTTACAACCACCGTGCGCCCGCGTGAGCCCCAGAGTCTAATACCCAGTTCGCGCCGGGCAGCGCACCACTCCCAACGCAATTGGAGTATTTCTCCCGATCGCCGTGCCGCGTTTCGTGCTCTCGACCACAGAGTCGAGAAGTCCCCTCCGTCCCTGGCGAATTCCCCCTCCAGCGAGCCGGAGAGGTACGTCGCCAGGTCCTGATCGGTGGGTGACCTACCGATCTTCCTGGCTACCGCCTCACACAGAGATTCTCTGGCCAGCCCACTGATCATCGGATCAGGCGCCGTCAGTAGACGGAACGCGTGCCCGATGACCAGTGCGTCGGCCAGGTCCGCAAGCGGAAGCAGTCCACAGCCCCCCCTTTTGGGAGGGCGGTAGACTACCTCCGCACTGGCTCTCTGAGAAGGAACTGTCCTGGCGGGACCAGGTGACCCTGCCACTTTCTCGATGGGGGGGAGGGAGAGGACTGCTGGTGTAAGCCTCGCCCTCTTCTGTGTCCTCTCCACTCCCCCCGCGAGGGGCCTCGAGGTCATGATAGGCCCCCCGCTGGCAGTGGTCGTGACGGTGGTCGTGGTCAGAGTGGCTGAGGCCACGCAGGAGACCGCACAGCAGCCCTTCATTCCCCCCTGCTGCCCACAGGTGACAGGTGGGGATGATCAAGGGGGGGGGAGTAACTCGTGCTGATGGTAGGAGAAGGGCTGCTAGTTGCTGCGGCTAGATACTCGGGTGGGAGCGATGATGCCCGAGACATCGACCGCAGCATTCTCCTTTCTGGGCGGTCTCCTGGCGATGTTACAATGACCACCGCCGTGCCCGCCGTGACGGCGGCATAGTAGTATATATTTAATGTTCCCTTACGGGTTACATAGGGATCCCGTTCCCTTTACATTTTCTTTCTTTTCGCTTTCACTCACTCATTCTTCCTTTCACTCCTGCCTCCTCCTTTCCCACCCTCTCATTGATACTTTCCGTCCTGTATTTCTTTTCTCTCCCGGTCTAATTTTTTCATCCACTCTTCTCCTCTCCCGTCCTCAGCCAGTATTTCCTTCACCTTCTCTTGAATTCCTACTTTCAACCCTTGATCTCTCGAGCACCTTTCCAACACGTGTTCCCACGTCTCTTCTTCGTACCCGCACCTTCTGCACCGTCTCTCCTCCTCTTCCCCCCAGTACCTTCCCCCCCTCATTTCATTCCCCAGCCTGTATCTTGCTATCCTCGTCCATTTTTCTTCTTTTGATCCTTTTTCTAGGTATTCGGGCCTTTCCTTTGTCCTTATTTCTTTATACCATATATTATACCTAGACTCCATTACCCTCTTCCAGTTTTCCTCTTCCTCTTTCTCTTTCTCTCTTTTCTCTATCCTTCCCCACTCTTCTTCCCCCCCTTCCTTATCTCCCTCCTCTAACATTCTTCTATTCCCCCTTTCCTCTATATATTTCTTCCTCCCTATCTCCCATTTTGACATCTTCTTTCCTCCTATAGCTCTCTCTTCTATCTCCTTTAGACATTGTCTGGCCCATTCGCTTCCTTTTCCAGCTCTCAACCTTTCTTCAAACTTCCATGCCCTCTTCGCGCCCCTCACTCTCATTTTCTCTCTTTTCGTCTCTTCCCTTACCATATACCCTGGTGTTGTCCACTCTACCCCTAGCACCCATCTTATATACCTTTCCTGCATCCTCTCCATCTCCATTCTTTCCTCCCATCCCCAGATCTCCACACCGTATGCCATCACTGGCCATATCAGTGCGTCGAAAAACCATTCTCTTCTCTTGTATTTGTTTTTAAAATATCTTTTCCCTATCCCCCACACACTTTTCATCACTCCTCCACCTTTCCTTGTTCTGTCCTCTATCTGTCTTTCTTGTCCCCCATTTTTCCTGAATACGTACCCGAGATATTTTATCTCGTCTACTTCTTCTACCGTTCCATCCCCCCATCTCCACGTCTTTTTCTCTTGCCTTCTTCTTTCGAATCTTATTATCTTCGTTTTTTCTCTGTTTACTTCTAGTCCTTTCTCCTTTATATAGCTTCTGAATTCCTCTATCATTAATTTCATCCCGCTCTCCTCTTTCGCCAGCAGCACGAGGTCATCCGCGTATTGTAAAGTGTATAGCATTCTTCCCCTAATCTCCACCCCACCTTTCCCCCTCTTCCTCATTCTTTCCTCTAGGTCGGCCATAAGAAGTATAAAAAGCTTCGCGCTTAGCGGACATCCTTGCCTTACCCCTCTTCCTACCCAGAACTTGTCTCCTATTTCGCCTCCTACTTTCACCTTAGATGTTGTCTCTCTATACACTTCTTCTATTCTTTCCCTAATTCCTTCACTCACACCTCTCTCCTCTAATGCTTTCCACAATATTCTCCTATTCACGCTGTCAAATGCTGCCTTCAGGTCTACAAAGCATCCTATTAACCTTCCCTTTTTCTTCGCCAGTTCCCTGTTTACTATATAATTCACTACATATATATTGTCTATCGTCCCTTTCTCCTTTCTAAATCCTGTCTGGTTCTCTGGCACCATCCTCTTCTCTTTTACTTCTCTCTCCAGCCTCTCCTCTAATATAATTGTATATATCTTGTACAACGTATTCAGTAGCGTTACCCCTCTATAGCATTCGACTGACTTTCCATCCCCCTTCTTTTTTATCGGCACCACGACACCTACTTTCCACTCTTCAGGCCATCCTTCTCCATTCCATACCCTATTGCATATTTTCCACACTTCATTCCTTATATATTCTCCTCCATATTTCCAAATCTCATTTCCCATCTCATCCTCCCCTGCTGCTTTCCCATCTTTCAATCCTTTTATTGCTTTTTCTATCTCATCTCTTCCTATCTCTTCATTGCTTTTCTCGCTTCTTTTCCTCCTGCCTCCCCCCTCTATCTTGTTTTCTACTCCTCCTAGTAGCCCCATAAAATACTCCTTCCATTTTTCCATTTCTATCTCTTTCGTTTGTGCTTTTCCTTTTCCACCTCCCATCTTTCTTAGAAAATCCCATACCTTTCCTTCTGTCTTCGCTTTCCCTGCTTCCGTTAGTATCTTTTCTCTCTCCTGCTCTTTTTTCTCTTCACACAGTTTTTTGTATTTGTTTTTCATTCTTCTATATCCCTCTTCTTCTTCTTTCCCTTCTTTCCATTTCCTTAATGCCCTTCTTAGTTCCTTCTTTCTTTCTATGCATTCCTTATCCCACCATCCTCTCCTTTTCGACTCTTTCATGCCTTCAGTACTCCTTATTTCTTCTATTACACTCTTGATCTTTCTTTCTAGTTCTCCTAGTCTTTCCCCTATCTCTTCCCCTGTTACTTCTATTTCCTCTGTTAACCTTCTAAATTTTTCTTTTCCCTCTCTTCCCCATTCTACTCTTTGCGCTCCTTTCTTATCCTTCTTTCTTATCTCCCTTTCCTTTTCCTTTTGTCCTTTCTTCATTGTTAACACTACCGGTAGGTAATCGGATTCTACCCTTTCCTCTATCACCATGTTCTCTATCCCTTCTCTTGTTCTTTTGTCTCCTATCACGTAATCTATTACCGTCCTTCCTCTCTGTCCTATATATGTGTACTCTCCTCTCTCGTCTCCTTCTATCCCTCCATTCATTATTTCTAAACCTAATTCTCCTAGCGTTCTGATTAGCTTCCTCCCTTCTCCATTTACTTTCTTGTCTTTTGACTCCCTGCAGCCTTCCCCCTCATCTTCTTCCTGCCTTACTTCTCCTCCTTCCCTGCCTGTCCTCGCGTTAAAATCTCCTCCTACAATTAGTCTTTCGCCCCTTCCTGTATCCCACCAGTCCCTCAGTACTTTCATCTTCCGTTCAATGTCTTTGTTTACATATACCCCTAGTATCTTCCATTCTTCTTCTCCTATCCTTACACTTCCTTCTATTATTCCTTCTATATCCTTTGACTCTCCCTCGCTCTTCTTTTCGCATGTAATTTCTTTTCTCATTCCTAGCACCATTCCCCCTTTTGTGTGTGTGTGTGCTCTCCCTATTTTACTATCCCTAACTGCCCATTGCTTTTTCCAAACATACCCCTGTGGTAATCTTCTTTCCACTTTTTCCCACATCTTTTCTTCCACCCATGTCTCCAGCAGCACCATTACATCCCATCGCTCTAGGTCCTTCCAGAATCCTTCATCTTTCCCTTTCATTCCTGCTATGTTCCAGAAGCCGATTTTCAGTTTTTTACTTTCCCTTCCCTTCCCCTTCTTCCCTCCCTCTGTCTTTAGCTCCTCTTTATCCCTTTTCCTTACTTCTCTCTCCCCTTCTCTCCCGCTCCCCACTCGTTTCCCTCGCTGTCCTTCAATGTCTTCTCCTTCTCATCCCATCTCCACATCTTTCCTTCTATCCAAATCTTCATATACCCCATTCTGACCCTTTTCCCTTTCCCTCTCTCTTTCTCCATTATCTGCCTCAGCCTCCATTGTATGCTTCTTTCTTCCCATGTGAGATCATCCTCTATCCTTTCCCGTCTTCCTGCTAATTTTTTCTTTTCTCTCATTACTCTTCTTTTCTGTTCCGTTGTCGCCATCTTTACCACTGCCCATTCTCCTTTTCCTATTCCCTTTTTGCCTCTTTTCTTAACTTCTTCAACCTCGAGTTTTTGTCCTATTACTTCTAATAACTTTCGCACTTCCTCCTGTCCGTCTCCTCCATCTTTTATCTCCAACCCTTTAATTACTATGTTCTTTCTCCTTGTCTCTCTTTCCTTTCTTTCCCAATTCATTTCTATTTCTTTCAGTCTTCTTTCGATCTCTCCTCTTTCCCTTTCTCCTTGATCACTTCCTCTTTTCCTTTCTATTTCTTCCAACTTTTTGTCTATCTTGTCCTCTATTTTCCCTTCTAACTCTATCTTTTTCACTCTCGCTTCTAACTCTTGCACTGATTTTCTGTCTCTCTCCCTTTCCTTCTCCCACTCTTCTTTCATATCTTTCATCTTCCTCATTACTTCCGTCATCTCTTTCCATCCCTCTGCTATTTCGCTCATCTGTTTTATTGTTCCCATTAATGCCCCCTTTATTTCCTCTCTTATTATCTCCCTGATGTCTCCGTGCTCCCCTCTCCTTTCTTGCTCCCCTCTCCTTTCTTGTTGTTCCTCTCCTTTTCCATCCTCCGGCGATCTGTCTGTTTTTCTGCTTTTTCTAAAAGGGTCTTTTTCCTTTTCTTCTCTTTCCTCATTCTCTCTCTCTTTTCTTTTCTTGTCTAACCACTTCCCTAATCCCTCCACTTTGGATAGACTGTTGCACCTTGCTCTTTCTCTATTTCTTATCTTCATTAACTTTCTTGCCGTCTCTCTTTCCTGTTCTTTCTCTTCTTGTTTATTCATTTCCTTTCCTATCCTCTCGTCTTCCTTCTTTACCTACGTTGCAGTTGTCTGCCTTTGCGCTTCTTTCTTTTCCCGCACGTGGCGCTCTCCCTTCTGCTTTCGCTTCTCCTGCTCTCTTTCTACTGTGCGCCTAACCTCACTTTCTTGACTTATCCTTTTTCTTTTGTCCTTTTACCCTTTCTTGCACTCTTTTCTTCCTCTAACTTCTCCTCCGATCTCCCTCTACCCCTGATCTCACTCACTCTACCTCCACTTTATTTTCACTCGCTCTCTCACCACTTTCTCAGCTGCTCTAAATTTCCACCTTATCTCTTTCTAACCGGAAACGGAACTCCGTGACGGCGGCATAAGTTGTTGATGCCGCCGTGCTTATCACCGAGGTGAATACCCGTGTGGTAAATTGGGGTTGGTTTGGGTTAGATGTCGTTGTGGGGGGGGGTGCCCCCCCCCCCATCTAACCCAACCGTCCTCGGTGACGTATTAGCGCCGGGCTTCGGAGCCGCCTTCCTCTTGGTGTTGGTGAGGGCTGCGGCGCGCTTCCTGATGTCTCCGAGCTTGATCGGCACGCTGGCTCCCCTCCTGTTCCTCAGCGCGCTCCTCGTGACCGGTCCCCTTGGGCTGGTGGGCGGGGACCTGGTCTTGGCGGAGACGGTCGACCCCCTCGTCCTCCTTGCCACGCCACCAGTAACGTTGGTGGCGCGCTTGTCGGGGTCGACTTGCGTACCGATGAGCCCGGGCTGGAACGTTGGGCGGCTCCGGACCCGGTCGTGATGCGTTTGGCGGGCGCATTCCTTGTCCCTGGTGGTGTTGGTGCCAGGTCAGCCTCGCTGCTTCGCCGTGACAGGCTGCTCCTTGTCGCTGTTGTTGCTGCTGCTGGTGGGGGCGTTGCCGACTTCCTCGTGGCGGTCTTGGATGTCGCCACCACTGTCTGCACCCTCCCCGATGCTCTGGGTGGTGGTGGTGTCGAAGATTTCCTCCCTGCAATCACTGCTGTTGATGCTCCTGCAGGGGTGCTTCGGGAGGGTGCAGGCAGTGGTGATAATGATTTTCGTGGCCCCCCAGGGGCGGCTCCTGCCGCTGCAGCTGCTGTCTTCGTCCTGGGGGCGGCCGGAAGGGGCGGCGGCGTCAGTGACTTCCGAAGGGGAGCCACCAGCGCCGCCGTGACCTTCGGCCTGGCCCCGGGAATGCCGATGGTGGTGGTGGCGTGGTGGATGACCTGGGGGTGGGTCGCAGGGCCGCCACGGACGTCTTCGCCCTCGTCGTCAGCGTCGTCCTCGTAGATTTCCCCGCTGTCGTCCCCGTCGCAGCTGCAGACGTGCCAAAAGGCAGTCTGCTCTGCAGCGTAGACGTGCGGGTCATCGCCGAGGTCGTCGTCGTTGTTGTGGTGACCACGCTGATGGTCTGCGTGGTCGCGGGGCCCGAGGTTGGTGGTGCGGCCCCGCCGGAGGTCCTGGTTTGTTGTGCCGTCGTCGCCTGTCGCTGGCCACTCGCAGTCGTCGTTGTTGCTGTCATCGTCGTCGTCGTCGTTACTGTCATCGTCGTTGTTGTCGTCGTCGTCATCGTTGTCGTGGCCGTTGTTGTTGTAGCAACCCCTCCAGCTCCCGCGTCAGCGGTGAACCTTAAAATTGACTCGGGCCTCCCTCGGCCCGAGGAATTAGTGCCAGTCGCAGAGGAGGAGGACCGGGCACCGGTTGTCCGGTTGCTGGCAGAACCGGTAATTATTCTGTCGGTCCCACTCCGACCTGGCCCACCCGAACTCGCGTGTGCAGCGGCGTAGTGAGTCTTCACGGCTTTTAGGGCATATCTGCCCGTGCCAGGCTCACCACACTCGCCGCACCGGTGGACAATAGTGTGTCCGGGGTGGTACTTTTTGGCATGCTTTGCCAGGTCGGAATGGGACTTATACGCCCCACCGAGCTTCATGCCCGTTTTGCCGTAGCATTCCGGGCATCGGAATTCCTCCGGGAAGGGGAAATCAATATAAATTGTGACGGGGCTACTAGTTTGCCCTGCCATTTTTGGGACGACCTGTACGGGGTTGGCTCCGAGCGTAGGGGGATGAATAAATAAATAAATAGACAAATAAGCAAATGAATAAATAAATAAGTGACTGAATAAAAGATAAGGTCTAGTTAGAATCGCATGCGCTTAGTCAAGTGTTTTTAAAATGGTTAATAATAAATAGTGGATCGACGGTAAGACTAGGTATAAATGAGTTAATAAATAAATAAATCAATAATTAAGTAAATAAATAAAAGCTAGTCAGCGTCGATGTGCCAGTATAAAATTAGAGTTATTATAGAATAGGGTAAGACGTAGCGTAGTATGCGAAATAACTTAATAATAAAATGAGTAGATAAATAAATGAGTAGATAAAAACAGGTGGAGGTAAAACTGTAAAATAAAATATGATAAAGTGAGTTAAATAAGATAGGATGAAGTAGAACAATATAAGATAAAATAAGATCGGGGAGCAGCTAGCAGCAATGGAATATGTGCAGCACGAATAAATAGCATTAACTAAATGACTACGTCAGCGGATAGGTACATAAAATTTGGTATCGTCGAGCTAAAATGAACTAGAGTAAAATAAATTAAGATAGAACAAAATAAAATAAAATAGTATAGATCAGGTACGTGAGAGAGCGGTATAAAAAAGTCGATAGAACTGTATTAGAATAAGTTATATTGTATAAATGACTAGCCTATGTCAGGTACGTTTGTTAAAAGTGGTAAAAAAATAGGATAAAATTATGTAGAGTATGGTGGAAGAATAGATAAAATGAAGTAAGGTAAGTTAAAGTAAGGTAAAATAAAGTGAGTAGTGTAGCGTAAGAAAGGGTGAAGATAAATAAAATAAAATATGTAGTATGTAGTAAAGTAGTATAAGATAGAGTGAGGTAAGATAGGTGAAGTAAAATGTAGTAGAGTGAAGTGAAGTAAAATGAGTAAAATGTAATAAGGTAAAATCGAGTAGAGTAGTGTAAAATAAAGGAATCGATAAAATGTAACAGGGTAAGGTGAGAGTCAGAATTGCTTAGAATAGGCTAGTTAAAGTTGGTTAAGAGATGTCGTAAAATGGTATAGATAGTGGACGAGTCAACAGAGTAAATTAAAGTAGAGTAAATGGATAGCTTAATAAATTAAAATATATATTGCACTGAGGTTCGTGCCTGCTAGCTGCGTAAAATAAGTTAAGTAAGTGGCCGAAACAGGAAAGTGAAAAATTAAAGAGATAGAACGAGAGAAGTATGAAACGGGTAGATAGAAAGGGAGCGGATGACAGATGGAGGTTAGAAAGGGAGAGAAGATAACAGCGATAGTAGGACTCTACCTCGGACAGAGTAGAGCCTGTCCATGGGGGACGCCTAGCGGGCGGTCGAGAAACTCTTTCGAGCTTCTTGTGCAAGGACCCACCGCTAGAGGGCTGCACCGATACTTGGCGGTACTCAGAAAATTTCCTTAGCACGGGGCTAAGGAATATCTGAGGCCTACACGGATCGGTGACTGATAGGAAATCAGGACCGAATTAATTTAATCGAACGAGTCCGATTAAACAATTCGGCTGGTCTTGGCTCAGGTTCGATATTCCTGGCTGTTTGGAACTATAGCGAAAGGAAAGAGGTATAGGGTGCGATAGAGACAGGTAGAGAATAATAGTGGACTGTATGAAATAATAAATAATGTATTAAGAACAAAGCGGAACGTATACAAGACAGCGGTGAAGTGCAGAGGTACAAGAAAGCGGAGAATATAAAGCAGTCGGAGATGTAACGCGCAAATCGTGAAGCGCACGATTTGGGAGAGTGAAGTGTCGTGGAGCGCACGAATAAACGAATGTATAGCGAGACTGTGATCGAGCGATCGAGCGTGTCTAAAAACCCTGTTTCGCGGTTATCGCGGGTTATTTATACTGTGCGTGGCCACCGGCGTCGGAAGGAATAAGGAGTGGGGTTTTTGAAAATGACAAAGGATTTGGCAGTGTCGAACGTTAGCTAGCGCACGAGGGCAATGCCCTAACGGCCGCTACTGCACAGGAAACAAGGACGGTGGGTGACGGATTTGATATTTTGGAATATGGGAACGGTGGCTCACGCGACAAGTAAACGTTTAGACGTAAACAGGAAGTTTACGTCTGAGTGCGTTCACCCGGTCTCGGCTCCGAGCTCGATCAGCTGGCTATTGTCAACGCCGAGACACGGTCGCACCGAGGCCGCTCGTCTGCGGATTAGGTCGCAAAAACTGTATGGCACGAGAAATGATGTTTGCGTTACCGAGATTCTCGGTAACGCCTGCAGCGATTTCGAACATTCCGCCCGCCTTCGACAATCGTCGAACGAAATGAACGCGCGCGGGCGAGCGGGATGCTAATGAACGTTAGTGAATGACCGAATGACGCGATGAAATGCAGGGCGGTGAGCTTACATACTACGTTGTCGGAAGGATATTGTCTGCGAGGAGACCGTCGTTTACGCGTCTGCCGCGCGATGCAGGGGAACGAGCTTTGTCACCGGTCGCTGGCACTTGCTGGTCGGTATCGTCATGGTGGCGACGCGGACGTGTCCGTCGGCTCCTGGTGGTCCTTGACGATGCGCGCCAGCGGCCATCTGGACGGGGGCGTAAGCTCCGATCTGTCGACGACGAGGTCCCTGACCCTGAGGGGTGTCGCCAGAGGTGTGCCTGCGTCGCTGGCGCCGCCCGCCATCGGATGCACCGGAGTCGTTGGGAGATGCGGCGCTCGTCGGAGGTGTGCTGCTCCTTGGCCCCTCTGGGTTGGTAAGCCAGCTAGGTCCGAGCCACCAGAGCGGATGGCTGGGCAGCTGGGATGCTAACGTGCCGTGTACGGCGCAATCCGCCGGGATGTCCGGTGTCCCGGCGTGGTGGAGGTGACCGGCGGGCTGCACGGTCTGGACCTCGGACGCTGGAGTGGCCAGATCGTTGAAGGTGCAGGTGTGGCTGGTTGCCGTGGGAGTCGAGGGCCCAGGACTTGTCATCGGGCCTGACAGGATCCACCCGAAGATGGTCTCCTGCGCGATCGGACCTCGATGCCCTCCGCTGCTGATGCCCGCCAGCAGGACCTGCGGGTACACGTCCGCTCCCAGGAGTAGGTCGATGGGGGTGGATGACGTGAAGGACGGATCTGCGAGAGTGAGGCCCGAGATATGCGGCCAGGTTGGAGCGAAGGTCCGGCAGCGCGGCCGGTATGACGTCAACCGGGGGAGGATCAGCGCTTCCACTGCGCAGGAGAGGTCCGCTTGGTGTCTTGAGGCGACGTCCATATAGGCTCTCCCTCTTGCGGTCGACGTGGCCTTGGCACCGGCACCCACCACCACCTGTGAGCATGGCTTCCGGTGGAGTCGTAGCTGCTGTACCAGCGACTCGCTGACCAGCGACACCTCGGAGCAGGGGTCGATCAGCGCCCTGGCGACGACGGTCTGGCCTGCTGACCGAACGGACACGAGGGTAGTGGCGAGGAGCACCGACAGCGGTTCCTCAGAGTGTTCCGAGCCGTTGACGACGTGCATGGAGTTGACTGGCGGAGGGCGGCTGCCCTTCGCGAGAGCGTCGTGGAGCATGGTATGGTGCCTCTCCGTGCACCGCTGGCAGGTCTTGCTGGATCGGCAGGCTGCGACGGCGTGTTGTCCCAGGCAGTTGTGGCACAGATGGTTGGAGGTCACGACCCGGAGGCGGTCCAGCGGCGTCCTACTTCTGAAAGCGTCACAAAAACACAAGAGGTGCGTACCTCGGCAGAGTCCGCACCGTGACTTTGTGGAGGGCTGGTCGGTGGCGACGTGGACGGCTTCGACTCCCTTCGCTGGGGGTTGCCGAATGGGCACGAGGTGTCCATGCCGACTCTCGTAGGCCTCCAGGGTGCGGATCGTCGTCTCCAGGAAATCTAGCAGCTCGGAGAGCGTGGGTGGATCAGTGCTGATGCCCAACGATGTCTCCCAGTGCTTCAAGGTCTCTGCGTCCAGGCGCCGCGCGACGTGTTGGACCATCCAGTAGGCCGTGTCGTCGACGGAAATGTCAAGGCCATTCAGCACCGATGCCACGTTACAGCTGGTGTCGAGGAGTTGCTTCAGTCCTCCGGCGGTGTGCGTGGTGCAGGCTGGCGTCCCGCAGAGGATGTCGAATTGGGCATCGACAAGGAGCCGGCGGTTCTCGTATCTGTGCGCCAGTAGCTCCCATGCCCGGTGAAAATTATCAGCTGACATCGGGATGCGACGGATCAGCGACGCGGCTTCTCCGGTGAGGCTGGCGGACAGGTAGTGGAATTTCTCGGCGTCACTCCACGACGGGTCGTCAAGGACCAGTGACGAAAAGAGGTCCTTGTACCGCGTCCACTCGCTGTACTGACCCGAGAAGGCCGGTAAGTCGATGCGCGGGAGCGAGGACCGGGCCCTGGGTCCGGACGCTGCAGGAGGCGGGATGTTCGGCGATGCAGGGGTCGACGTGGGTGCGAGGCGCGCCAGTGCGTCGAGTAGCTGCCCCTTCTGCAGCGAGTAGGCCTGTTCGCCTTCCGTGAAGATGTCCAGGGTGAAGTAATCGCTCTGTTGGTCCTCAGGGGTGGCCGTTGATCGAATTCGGTCGTCTTGCTCCTCGAACTGCTGCCATCTTTTCTCCAGGGTGGCCAGAGCGCTCTGGAGGAGTCCGATGGTGAGGTTCGCCTTTCCCTGCTTCTGCAGGTTGTCGCCGGTGCGAGCCATGCGCCCGAAGAACACGTGTTGATTCGCGACGAGTGCGTCCATGACGTTAGAGTGATAAGGTGAGAGAATGAGTTTGGGAATTTATAGGAGATGGTGCGTAAAGGTATCCGGCTCGAAGGACCAATGTTTGGAACTATAGCGAAAGGAAAGAGGTATAGGGTGTGTAAGGATGTCGAGGATCTTATAATGCAATTTCATAAACACGTTTATTCAGAAAAAGACAGAGACTATAGGTTACCCTCGTGCGCGCTACGACAACGTTGGCTTCTTCTCCGCTCTACACTTTTAACGGTTTTTGCCGTGTAGGCGGTTACATCCCACAAGCCAATCGGGTGTCTTAATTGTAAAGTACGCCCTCCGAGAGGCGACAGGATGAGGGAAGCCGACTAGTTTATTTGGGTACCCTCGCCCCGAATCCTCGTCGCCAACCTAGGGTCCTTAACGTTATGCATTTGGTCCGCAGATGTCTTACGGTACGTCAACGGCTATTGAGACCTTTACCTAAAATACGAAGTCACTAATAAATCATCATAAAACATAAAGTTCCGCTAAATCTCAAAAATAGCCTGAAGTCACGTCCGCACCGTAATCATAAACTGCGCCCTTGGCCGGCCTATGGTACCCTGCTGCGGCCCGCATGGGCCGCAGTCGCTCGAATTCTTTACAGGTGCGATAGAGACAGGTAGAGAATAATAGTGGACTGTATGAAATAATAAATAATGTATTAAGAACAAAGCGGAACGTATACAAGACAGCGGTGAAGTGCAGAGGTACAAGAAAGCGAAGAATATAAAGCAGTCGGAGATGTAACGCGCAAATCGTGAAGCGCACGATTTGGGAGAGTGAAGTGTCGTGGAGCGCACGAATAAACGAATGTATAGCGAGACTGTGATCGAGCGATCGAGCGTGTCCAAAGACCCTGTTTCGCGGTTATCGCCGGTTATTTATACTGTGCGTGGCCACCGGCGTCGGAAGGAATAAGGAGTGGGGTTTTTGAAAATGACAAAGGATTTGGCAGTGTCGAACGTTAGGAAACAAGGACGGTGGGTGACGGATTTGATATTTTGGAATATGGGAACGGTGGCTCACGCGACAAGTAAACGTTTAGACGTAAACACGAAGTTTACGTCTGAGTGCGTTCACCCGGTCTCGGCGCCGAGCTCGATCAGCTGGCTATTGTCACGCCGAGACACGGTCGCACCGAGGCCGCTCGTCTGCGGATTAGGTCGCAAAAACTGTATGGCACGAGAAATGATGTTTTCGTTACCGAGATTCTCGGTAACGCCTGCAGAGATTTCGAACACTGGCTTATTCCGAAACGGAGTACAAGTTCGACGAAGTAAGAAACGCTCCGACGTGCCGGTATTCAACGAGATGTTAAATATTAGTTTATTAAACTGTCGGCACAGGCTTGCGCCCCAATTTCGCAATAAATAAAATCTGTTAACTCGGGAACCGAGTTAAACAACCAGCGAGCTGATTGTTTAAACAGCCGTCGAGTTAATTGATTAATTTAATTGCGAAATTCGTCGAATCGTTTCCACCTGTCACTTATGTAATCCGGATCGAAATTTCCAGAAATTTCGTTCCGAGCGACCGGGAAGGAGCCGTTAATTGTTTGTGTTTCGCTCTGTTCGACGGTTAGCACAGGTGCTAATCGTCGGCAGAACAAAGACACACAACAACGAACGGAAAGGGGAGGTCAACGGGGTTTACCGTGTATTTGAAAACGGGCACTTGGACAAAGAGAGTCCAAATGACACCGTTACAAGTACACGGGGGAATAGACAGAAATTAAATTAAAGAGATGGAGAGAGAGGGTTTCGACCACTTACCCCGCTCGGGTTCCCCGCACAGGTGGTCGTAGTTCCCGGAGGTCCGGGGATCGGTGGAGGCGCTTGGTCTTCGGTGGTCCTCCTCGTCGGCGGCTGGTCGCGCCCCGATCGCTCCTCGGCTCTGGAGTAATCCTTTTAAACAAAAGTGCACTTAGCTCTCACTCCACTTGGCGTATTAACTCGCGTTTTGGGGTCGCGGTACCCGTCGGACTTCGCGCCAAACGAAAATTTCAAAATTTTTGTTCGATTCGGGGAGTCGAGAATATCTCCTCGATTTCCGGAAGTTTGACGGGCTGTGGAAAGCAGATATTATATGCTTTTAATAGGCTAATTGGGCCAATCTACACGGCACTGCAATGCGTAGCCGACCCGTGACCGAGGGGGAGCAAGCCCCGACCGCTCCGTCAAATTCCAAAAATCGAGTTAATATTCTGACTCCCCGATGGGGAGTGTATCAGATATTAAGCTGATAAGAACAGATAAAAGGCGTTTATTTTTCAAGCAATGGTCCCCCCGGTTACATATGCTCCCGGGGCGGTACAATGTACTCGCCTTTTGGCGAGGGCTTATATGGGGGTGCACATTGAGCACCCCGCTACAAATAAAATTAAGGGTTTGGTGGTGGGGTGTGCGGTGTGGGGGCGTCGGGCCCCCTGCGCGGCTAATAAATACAATAAATAAGCGCATCACACGCACACACATACACACACACGTCATAATAAATAAAATAAAATCATTCCGGTCCCATAAAGGGACCTGGTCGGATAACTTAAAATTAAAATTAAAATTAAAATTGTCAACATTATTGTTCAGGATTCAAGCGTTGGAATTCGGCGGCTATTGTCTTGGCGGGCGACCGCTGTTTCATACGGTTTTTGTCTCGTATGTCAACACGCGGCAAGAACGCGTGTCGCTCTCATTGGCCGAATTTCAACGCTTGAATCCTTCAAATCGAGACAAACAAGGATTATCCGATTCGGGAGCACCAATCACGGTGCTCCACATTCGATGGTCCTTGTTATTTAAGGCACCTGCGCGTGCCTTCTCGCTCTCTTCATGTTCGCCTCTCGCATCGCTCTTGTAACTTTCGTCAAGGTATCTTCTAATCGTACTGTAATAGTTCTCGCGCCCGTTCGCTGATCTCTCGCGCTCTCAAAAAATACTCGTTGGTATTTTTCTCGCGCTCTTTCGCGCCGCGTTACGAGCCTTCTGCTTCGCGCCAAGATCTCCGTCGTCCGCGTCGAAGATTTCCGCCTCGCGACGGCACGTGCTTCGTGTCGTCCAAGATCTCCGTTCCGCGATCCGATGGCAGAAGTTTGCTCGCGCCAAGATCTCCGCTCGTCCGCCGGCTCGCGCTTCTCACGGCGCATTGTAAGTGCGAGTGCTCTATTACAAGTGCAGTTCCACCTTTAATCCTCGCTCTCTCTCTCTGTCTCAACCTCTCATTGACCTATCCTGTGGATTCGTTTGCGCGCTCAAATCTGAGTGGTCCCGGCAGCAGGCTGCTCCGACCGTCGGTCGACGCCGAAACATTCTGGTCCTTCGAGCCGGATCGCGAATAATCCACGTGGTCAGTGAGAAACGAGGGATAGATAGCGCATTATGGAAGACGCTATCGAAGTTCAGCTGTTGACGCAGCGCGCGATCGAGCGCGCGCTCGTCAACCTCAACAAATTGGGGAAAGCGAAGTGGACTCGCTCGACATTAATGACGAGGATGGCTCATCTGAAGGCCAACTGGACGCGGTTCGAGGCCGGGCACGCTCGACTCCTCGCCTCCACCTCACCGGACGCGAAGGCTGCACTTCCGTACTTCTCCGACGACCCTTTCTCGACGACGGAGGAAACGTACCTCGACGCTCTGGCCTCCATGCAAGCAAAACTCGACGAGCTCCCCAGCACTTCTGTAAGTCAGCTTGAACATACTTCCGACGGACAAGCGAGTCTCACGTCCGCCGCTCCGCTCCTTCCGAGCATCCATTTGCCGGAATTCGACGGCCGTTATGAGGCATGGGAGGCGTTCCGCGATCGCTTCACCGCGCTCATTATCGCGAATAAATCGCTCGCGGATGTCACGCGTCTCCACTATCTCATGTCGTCGCTCACGGGCCGTGCCCTCGAATGCCTCGGAAATCTCCCTGTAACTGCCGACAACTTCGATATCGCGTGGAAGGCGTTAACCGCGCGTTACGAAAACCCTCGGCGCCTCATTAGCTCACATCTGACGTCGATGCTTGATTTGCCAGCGCTGTCTCGTGAATCCGCGTCCGATCTCCAAAATCTACGCGTGTTAACGACAAATCGAGGTTGCCTCGTAGCTGAGGCAAATACTGTCTGAATCGTAATCTGAAGAACTGGGAAAACGAAAAGGACGAAATCGACGGACAAACGGTGGATCGCCATAAAGAAAACTCGATGCTCAACGTATGTGGTCGTGATCGAACTGAGATCGATCAACCGTCGCGCGGCGCACGCGCCACACCCGCCCGCTCCCCTCGCACGCTGCGAGCTGCTCGATCCACCCGTGGCGCACGCGGGGGTTGAGGAGAGGTGCGACGAGGCAGGCCGCGCGCACGCGTTGTCGATCAGCCTTTGTCGTGCGTTTATTACAATTATGTACATAGGTCGATTTAACAATAAAATATAATGCATTGCATGAAGTGGGTTTTATGCTATTCCCGAACATATCGCCCGCCTTGACGTCACCACGGGTGCGTCGAAACGTGGCTCGCTTGATACACGCGGTCGTGTCCGCGTGGCGTATGGCGGGACGCTGGGAGGGGGAACGGTTGTCCATTCAGGAATGTGGCTTAGTACTGCGTAGAACGCAGCCGTTGTCCGTCCGCCGCGTGCTGTCTCCGCTGATACGTCGGACATTATCGGCTCGTGGTTAGTGATCGCCAGTCGTCCCGTCTCGCGGCCCCGTTTCCTCACGGATAGGAAGCTCGACGAGCTTCGCGATCGTTCTGGAGAACGTGCGGGATCCGGAACGTAACGTGACGACCCGTACGAGTCCATCCTTGCCGGGCTGCGTGGATTCGACACGTGCGAGCGGCCAGCGGGTCGGCGGCGTGGAATCCTCTTTGACGAGTACCAGTGTACCCGGACGAAGATCCTCCCGCCGGTCTTGCCATTTGGTGCGCTGCTGCATTTGGTGCAAGTGCTCCTGCATCCACCTGTGCCAAAAATTATGGTGCATAGCGTGAATAAGTCGCCACCGTGATCCGAGTGACAGTGTGGAATATTCGGTGGGTGGTTCGGGAGGTGTACGAAGAGGCTCGCCCACCAGAAAATGTCCCGGCGTGAGCGGAGCCAGATCGGTCGGATCGTCGGAGAGGGGGCTTAGGGGGCGGGAGTTCAGGCAGGCTTCTACGCGGCACAACAGTGTCGTCATCTCCTCGTAGGTAAGCGTAGTGTCACCTATCACCCGACGGAGATGGGCTTTCATAGACTTCACCGCTGCTTCCCAGAGGCCCCCCATGTGCGGTGAATAAGGTGGGATAAATTCCCACTGGGTTCCGTCCGTAGCGAGTGCCTCGGCGACGTGTGCATAGAAGGCCGACGCTGCCCTGAACATCCGCTGCAGCTCCGCATCGGCTCCTCGGAAGGTGGTGCCATTATCACTGTACAGGTGACTGCAACGTCCCCGTCGTGCCGTGAACCGTTGAAACGCTGCGATGAAGGCCGCCGCTGACAGGTCTGTAACTGCATCTAAGTGCACGGCTTTGGTTACCATGCACACGAACACTGCCACGTACCCTTTCTGACTTTTATGTCCTCTCCCTTTACTGGTGCGCAGGTGCAGGGGTCCCGCGTAGTACACGCCGGTCCGCAGGAACGGTTTGGCTGGAAGCACCCTCGATGCTGGTAGATTGCCCATCCGCTGTTGTCCGGTCGAGGCTCGGAACCGTGTGCACGTGACACAGTTGCGCAGGACCTGCTTCACCCGGGATCGTCCGCGTGGTATCCAGAAGGCCCTTAGGATCCAGGTCAGTGTGGCGTTGAGTCCTCCGTGGAGAGTCTGCCTATGCGCGTCGCGTATCACCAGCAGCGCCAAGTGAGAGGTACGGTTGATTATTGCTGGGTGTCGTTGGGACTCCGACAGCGTGGTGTTCTGAAGACGACCTCCGACCCTTAGGATTCCGTCCTCACCTAAAAAGGGTGTCAGAGATTTGAGTGGAGATCCGGATGGCACTGCGTTACCTCGACTGAGTGCGTTCAGTTCCTGTGGGAAGTCACTACGCTGGCACGTGCGTATGACCGTGTGGAGAGCCTCCTGCAGCTCGGAAGATGTCAGCGGGCCTCGCCTGCCACGGACTTTCCAGCAGTTATCTGTAAACCGACGAAGGAAAGCAGTGACCCGCATCAGTCTCGTCAGGGAGGAGAACCTGGTAACGAACGGCTCATTTTCAGGCTCCTCTTGCACCACTGCGACAGACACGGTCCTCTGCTCCGGAAGGTCTCGAGGCAGATCGGCCGTCGAGGTGGCCGGCCAGCCCGCGTGTGGATCCGACAGCCAGGCCGGGCCCTTCCACCAGAGTTTCGAGCCTCGTAACTCATTCGCTGGGATGCCTCTGGTAGCCAGGTCGGCGGGGTTGTCAGTCGTTCCCACGTGTCGCCACGTCACCCCGGGAAGGAGATTCTGGATTTCGGACACTCGGTGGGCGACGAAGGGCTTCCATTTTGACGGATGGGAGTGAAGCCACGCCAGTGCTACCGTCGAGTCGGTCCAGGCGCTGATCGGGCAGGGATCCAGGTTCAGTTCCCTCCTCATCGACGCAAGCAGCTGTGCCAGGAGGACTGCTCCGCAGAGTTCCAGCCGCGGGATGCTCAGGGTCTTGACCGGAGCTACCCTGGACTTCGCCACCAGGAGGTTCGTGTGATGCTGATCTCGGCGGACCACCAGGTACACGGCAGCTGCGTATGCGCGTTCCGAGGCGTCGCAGAAGCCATGCAGCTCGACCTCGAGGCTTCCCGATGAGTGATGTATCCACCTTGGTACGTGGACTTCACTCAGTGCACTGAGGTCTCCTCGGAAGCTCCGCCAGCGGCAGGTAAGGCCCTCGTCCAAGGGTTGGTCCCACGTGACCCCTGCCAACCACAGATCCTGTAATAAGATTTTGGCCCTTACTATTACAGGTGCCAGCCACCCTAGTGTGTCGAAGAGTCGTGCGATCTCGGATAGGATCGATCGCTTTGTCCACGTTGATTCCGACAGTCCGTCGTCGAATCTCGGGCCCCGCACCGCCAGAGTATCGCGCTTGGTGTCCCAGAGCAGGCCCAAGGCTCCGTGCACTTCGCTCTCCTGGATCACCTTGGTCTGCGGCGTCGACGAGCGGAGTTCGGGAACGTTGCTTGCCCACTTGTCCAGAGGGAAGCCCCCGGACTCGAGTAGGCTCGTCAATTGCTGGGCCGTATCCAAGGCCGCACCTAAGTCGTCGGCGCCCGACAGGATGTCGTCGACGTAAGCATGACGTCGGAGTGCCTCCGCTCCTAATGGATAGCGGGTCCCCTCGTCGACGGCTAGCTGTTGCAGGACCCGGTGCGCCAGGTAGGGAGCAGACGCTGTACCGTAGGTGACGGTGGTCATCCTGAAATCGATTAACTGATCAGTCGGGTGCTTTCTCCACAGAACTCGCAGCCAGTCTTGATCGTCCGGGTGTATTAATATCTGGCGAAACATCTTGACGATGTCCGCCGAAAACGCCACCCTGAAGAGACGCCATCGAGTTACGACGGCCCAAAGCTCTGACTGAAGCTTTGGTCCCGGC
This sequence comes from Halictus rubicundus, assembly GCF_050948215.1. Taxonomy (NCBI): domain Eukaryota; kingdom Metazoa; phylum Arthropoda; class Insecta; order Hymenoptera; family Halictidae; genus Halictus; species Halictus rubicundus. Next base: position 2,155,875 of record NC_135162.1, read on the forward strand.
AATAGCGCATCGTTGAGTGAGGAGTCCTTGGCTGAAGGGAAGGACGCGTTGAAGACAACCCGAATTTTCTGGAGTGTGCCACACTCCTTCCAGACCGCGTGGTGGGGTAGGTAGTGGCCTGGTTCCTGATCCTTCAGGGGTCTGCTCACCGGGCTCATGTGTCCGAGTCGATGGTACTCCTCCATGAAGTCGACGTACTGATCACGCAAACTGTGGGCTCTCGACCAGGTCCGTTCGGCCTTGAGGAGCATGCGGATTGCCGCCGATCTCGACGAGCCCACCTGTGGATGTCTTCCCCCCTTAAACGGTAGACGGACTACATACCGCCCCGACGGGTCGCGACGAGTAGTGCTTCGGAACAGCTCCTCACAGCTTACCTCGTCTGGTGACATGGGAGTTTCGTGTGAGAGCTCCTCCAATTCCCAAAACCGCTGGAGATCGGGTAAGGGTTCTTGTCGCCTTACGCAATGGATCCTGGTGGACCGTGGCGGCCCCGACAGCTCGATGGGTCCCAGTAGCGTCCATCCGAAAGGAGTTCGGATAGCTGCCGGGGTACCAGGAGGGCCCACCCGCTTTTCCAGCAGCAACATCCCACAGACGTCGGCACCCAGTAGCACGTCCACCTGCGCAGGGTCCGAGAAGTGCGGATCGGCCAGCGGCAAGCCCTTCACGTGCGGCCAGTCTCCCAAGGTCACCGGTTGCGACGGGGTAGGAGAGACGAGGATCTTGGTGACGAGCGCTTCTAAGGTAACCTGAAACTCATCGTCCACCGGTGATCGGAGCGATACCTTTACCTCCGTCCGTGCAGTTCCCACGCTGGTTCCCTGATATCCGGTCAGCTCTACCCGTACGGACCGTCTCCTCAACCTTAACGACTGGGCGGCCCACTCGGAGAGGAAGGATGCCTCGGAGCCCGAGTCCAGTAAGGCTCGAACCGTCAGAGCCTGACCGTTGGGTGCCTCCAGAGTGACTCTAGCGGTGGCGAGGAGGGTGGCCTTGTTGCAGCCCACGGCGTAGTTGACAGCCGAAGATGACGTGGTGGATTCGGCCCTCGCTTCCTTCAGGAAGGCGTCATGGAGGGTGGTGTTGTGCTGCTTGTCGCAGACCCAGCATCGAAACGACGAGGAGCACTGCGGAAGCTGGTGGCTGCTCGCTAGGCACGAGAGGCAGAGACCCTTCTCGATCACGAACTGACGCCGTTTCGCTGCAGGTAACGCCTTATACTGCTTGCACGCATTGAGCGCATGGTTCCCGGCACAGAGTGGGCACTGACGACCACCCTTCGTCGTTCCTTTAGGGTCAACCTTGACCGCCAGCGTGTTGCGGGAGACCACAGGAGTGTTTCGCACGACGGCGCCTCCACCCTTCGACGTCCCAGCTTGTTCCGGGATCCGTGCCGAGCCGAGTGCGTGGACCCTGTTCTCCAGGAACGACTCCAGCTCATCAAAGGTAGGAGTGGCGGTCGGGTCCTTCAGGGAGACTTCCCAAGCCAGTCTCGTGGATTGATCCAATTTCTCCGACGCCAGGAACACGAACCACTCGTCCCACTCCTTGACGGGTTTCTTCAGGGCCTGGAAGGCCCGCTGCGTCTGTCTGAAGTCGTCCACCAAGCGCTTGATCTCATTCGGCTGCATCTTGGGTAGGGCCGGACGGGTTATCAGGCGCCGCATATGTGCCGCCGAGAGGATCCGCTGATTTCCGAACCGGCGCTCCAGCGCGGACCAGGCTCCTTCGTAGTTGGCGTCGGTGATGGGCGTGAGGTCCAGCATGTTCGCCGCATCTCCGGTGAGGCAGGATTTTAAATACTGCATCTTTCTGACGTTCGCGATGCGGGTTGAGTGATGCACCAAGGAGCAGAATTGATCTTTGAAGCTCTCCCACTCGTACAGATCTCCGGAGAACGTCGGCAGCTTCATCGGCGGCAGGACGGGTTCCGGATCGGAAGACGGCGTGATCATCGTGGTCTCTGCCTTGTGGGGAGTCTGCATCGCTATCAGCTCCTCGACTGCGGCTCCGTTTATCACGAAGGCGTCCTCGACCGCAGCGAAGAAGTCGTCGATCAAGTACGGTAGATCGGCGGATGCCAGCCGGGTCAGCTCGACGTGGCGTTGATTGAATTGGCACCAGTACGACTCCAGCAGTTCTCGCCGTTTTCGGAGTACGGGTAGCGTCAGATTATCTGCTCCGCTCTTTTTCAGGTTAATCAGGAACCGAGAAATTCGACCTCCGAGGTCCTTCTGTGCTGCGACGAGGTCGTCGACCGTAGAAGTTATCTTGATCGGAGATCAGCAACCCGCGATGAGCACGACGACCGTTGCGGTAGGTTGACACTTCCAAGTTCAAACGCGCGAACAACAAGCAAAGCGCGGAATGTTTGTTTGTCGAGCGGACGACCGCTGCGAGGAACGGGTCGCCGAAAGAAAGGCCGTTACCACGTTCAAAAGTCGAACTGTTTCAACGCCTCGATTTTCTCGTACGGATCGAGTTATTAAATCAAAAAGCACTGTGTTTATGCACGCACTACAATGATGTGGATGTTTCAGATGGGGAGAAACACCACTGAGATCCGAAATCGGAGTCGCGAGTCAGAGAAGCGCGAAAGCCGAAGTCGCGTGCTGCGTGCAGGACTGGATCGTGATCGATGCACAGAAAACTCCCGCAGAACTAAATATCCGGCTCGAAGGACCAATGTTAACGACAAATCGAGGTTGCCTCGTAGCTGAGGCAAATACTGTCTGAATCGTAATCTGAAGAACTGGGAAAACGAAAAGGACGAAATCGACGGACAAACGGTGGATCGCAATAAAGAAAACTCGATGCTCAACGTATGTGGTCGTGATCGAACTGAGATCGATCAACCGTCGCGCGGCGCACGCGCCACACCCGCCCGCTCCCCTCGCACGCCGCGAGCTGCTCGATCCACCCGTGGCGCACGCGGGGGTTGAGGAGAGGTGCGACGAGGCAGGCCGCGCGCACGCGTTGTCGATCAGCCTTTGTCGTGCGTTTATTACAATTATGTACATAGGTCGATTTAACAATAAAATATAATGCATTGCATGAAGTGGGTTTTATGCTATTCCCGAACAACGCGATCGAGTTTCTGTAATTGTTGCTTCACTCAAAAATCTCGGGCGGGCACCTGCCGATCTCTGGAACGATTTCCTTGCACATATCGTGTCGCAAAAGTTGGACGCGCCGACTCGCAAAGCGTGAAAGATCAAGACGGGTGACGATGTAGAGCCTCCCACGTTCGATGCACTCACGAAATTCATCGACTCTCGCGTTCGCGCCCTCGAGGAATTCGCTCCCAGTGCACCAGCGAGCTCTTCTGCGTTTCCCGTCGCATCGAGTCAAACCTCCGCCGGTCGATCTCGTGTACATGTCGCCACAGTGTCGCCGTCCGACAAAAATTCAAAGTCTCCGTGCCCCGTCTGTCGAGCCTCACATATGCTCAGCTCCTGTCCGAAATTTAACGCACGTAGCCCTCGCGATCGACGGGATCTCGTTCATCGTTTCTCGAGGTGCGTAAATTGCTTGAGTTTAAAGCATCTTGTGCGGGATTGCCCGAGCAAATATACGTGCCGCGTGTGTCATCAACGTCACCATTCACTCCTCCACGACACTGAAGCTCTCCCCGCGTCACCTTCTCCGGCACCGACGCCCCTTCCAGTAGTGAAGTCTCACCTCGCGTCCACTCCGACCGAACCGGGCTCCGCCGTCTTGCTCGCTACCGCGTGGGTCCGAATTCACGCTCCGTCGGGCCATTCCATCCCTGTTCGCGCGTTAATCGATCAAGGATCGGAAGCGAGCTTTCTTACCGAAGCTATGGTGTCCTTACTGCGTGCGAAACGCATCCGGGTCGAGACCTCGATCTCGGCTGTTGGCGGCGTGCATGCCGGTCGCGTGCGTCACGCTGTTCGCCTCCGCGTGTCACCACGGTCGTCCGCGACTCCCGCGATCTCTACGGTCGCTCTCGTCCTTCCGTCGCTCTCGACGTACACTCCGAAGCGCCTTCTCGACTCGCGCTCCCTCGCGCATCTCTCTTCGCTAAATTGGGCTGATCCAGATCCGTTCAGCTCCTCTGCGATCCATCTCATCCTCGGCGCGGACGTCTACGCTGACATCATCCTCGACGGTGTGCGTAAGGGCCCCCGAGGACATCCGATCGCTCAGAATAGCATTTTTGGCTGGATCGTTTCCGGACCCTGCTCGCGTCCGTCTCGTGACGCTGTCCGCTCACGCGCCTCTCCGCATGCTGCATCTAGCCTTTCAATGCATCACTGCATTCAGGAGGACCCTCTCTCCCACGAATTAACTCGATTCTGGGAAATCGAGGAAATCCCGCGTCGGACTCTCCTCACGACGGACGAGGAGCAATGCGAGGCTCATTTCCGCGCCAATACTACCAGAACGTCCGACGGCCGCTACGTGGTCCGTCTTCCTTTTCGCGACGGTCCTCCGATCAAAATTGGCCACTCTTACTCTGTCGCCGCGAAGGTCAGTCGATCGCTCCATCGTAAGCTCTCCTTAAAGCCCTCTCTCGCTCTGGAGTATCGGACCTTCTTTCGTGAATACGAAGAAATGGGCCACATGCGACGCGCTCTCTCGTCTGCTCTGACCTCTCCGCAGTGTGTCTACATACCACATCATCCCGTCCTTCGCGAAGGTAGCTCGACGACGCACCTCCGCGTAGTTTTCAATGCTTCGAGCATAACCTCAGACGGCACGTCGCTGAATGACCACCTGTTTCCAGGCCCGAAATTGCAGGCTGATCTTCCCTCCGTCATTTTACGCTGGCGGCATTTTCGGTACGTTTATACAGCGGATATCGCCAAGATGTACCGTCAGATACTTATCGACCCTCGCGATATTGATTATCAAAGGATCCTTTGGCAAGAGTCACCAGCAGACGCGCCAATTCCATTTCAACTTTTGACGGTTACATATGGGATGACGTGCGCCCCTTTCCTCGCGCTTCGAGTTCTCCAGCGCCTTGTCGAGGACGAGGGCTCGCGTTTTCCGCTCGCGGTTCCGATCCTGCGCTCGAACATTTATGTCGACGACGTTCTCTTTGGCGCCAATGACGTCTCTCCTCTTCTGCAATCTCGCGGTCAGCTAAATAATCTGCTGCAATGCGCTCATATGACCCTGCGGAAATGGGCTAGCAACCATTGTGGTCTCCTTGAGGACATCGATCCGTCGGATCATGGCCTTGCCTGCTCAAAAATTCTCGCTCCTGACGATCACGTCAAGGTGCTTGGCATCAGTTGGAATCCTTCTCGCGACTCTTTTCAATTCAATGCTTCGTTTTCCGAATCGCTCCCCTCAACTAAGCGGACGATTCTTTCAACTATTGCTAAATTATACGACCCTCTCGGATGGGTCACACCTGCCATTATTCGCGCAAAAATCCTAATTCAGGACCTATGGCGTCTCCGCCTGGGTTGGGACGATCAGATCTCTGATCCTCTGTTCGAACGCTGGACCGCAATCTACACGCGTCTCCCGCTCTTAAGCGGCGTTCAACTCTCGCGTTGGACCGGTCATTCTCCTCCCGATTCTCACATGGAGATCCATGGCTTCGCGGACGCGTCGACGGTCGCTTACGCTGCCGTCGTCTATGCTCGCTGCATTTCAGACGATGGTCGCGTTACCGTCTCATTGCTCGCCGGCAAGTCCAAGGTCGCGCCTCTCACCCCTGTGACCATACCTCGACTTGAGCTGCAGGCTGCGGTACTGCTCTCCCGCCTCGTGACCTTCGTGCTCTCCTCCTTCGACAATCGGGACATTCCTTGTTTCTGCTGGACCGATTCAACGGTCGTCCTCGCGTGGCTCCAATCGCACCCCTCTCGGTGGAAGACCTTTGTCGCGCACCGCGTTGCCGATATACAAGCTCGCTTGCCGCACGCTAGTTGGAGGCATGTGACGACCGCGGATAATCCCGCTGACTGCGGCTCGCGCGACTCGCTGCAGCGACGACCTTCTGAATTTCCCCCTCTGGTGGCAAGGCCCTGTCTGGTTGCACCACGACGCCTCCACCTGGCCGCCTCAAGTGCTCCTTCACGAGGACACTGACCCACCAGAGGTTAAAGTATCACTCCACTGCTCGGAAACCCCTCTTCCCGAATGGGACTTAGCCTCTCGGTTTTCGAGCTGGCCCAAACTGCTTCGGGTTACAGCCTTCGTTCTGCGTTTCACCCGACATTGTCGCAGGGACCGCCCCCACCCTTCGGGACAAGCATCAGAGCGCGCGCTCACTGTGGACCACATTTCCTCTGCCAGACGCTTCTGGATAAAGCATCTCCAATCCGTCGCGTTCTCCGATGAGATCCGCGCTCTCACCCGAGGTTTGCCCCTCTCCACCAAAAGCCCACTTCGTTCGCTCAACGCGTTCATTGACTCTGACGGCATCATTCGGGTAGGAGGACGATTGCATCACGCTCCTCTCCCTCAAAGGATAAAACATCCAATCGTGCTCGCTCCTCATCGTTTAGTGACACTTCTAGTCGAGCAGGCTCACTTTCGGACTTTGCACGGTGGTGTGCAACTCACTCTCCTCACCCTTCGTCAGGACTATTGGCTCCTTCGCGCTCGAAGCCTCGTCAAACAGGTGATTCACCGCTGCATCACCTGTGTTCGGGAGAAAGCCGCTGTTCCCGAACAATTAATGGGAAATTTACCTGCTTCGCGAGTCTCACCTCCGACCCGCTGTTTTGCTCATTGCGGTGTCGACTACGCCGGTCCCTTCAATGTTCGCGCCTCCGCCGGTCGCGGTATTACCTCGCGGAAATCCTACATCGCGCTTTTCGTGTGCATGGCCACCAAGGCCATTCATCTGGAGCTGGTCGTGGATTATTCCACCCCGGCTTTCCTCAACGCGTACTTGCGATTCTGCTCTCGCCGCGGTCTTCCTGAAGCCGTTTACTCTGATAACGGCACCACGTTCCTCGGTGGTGACCGCGAGTTATCAACCGCCTACCGCTCTGCGCTTCGGAACCCTGAGTTCCAGAACAAAACGGCTGGCGACGGGACCGCGTGGCATTTCATCCCCCTTTCAGCGCCCCACTTCGGTGGCCTGTGGGAAGCTGGGGTTAAAAGCGTGAAGTACCACCTCCGCCGCGTCCTCGGTAACCGCACGCTCACGTTCGAAGAGTTCAGCACACTCCTCTGTGCGATAGAAGCGTGTCTCAACTCGCGACCGCTCTCCGCGCTATCGGACACTCTCGACGACTACGAACCCCTTACTCCGGGGCACTTCCTGGTAGGTTCCGTGCTAACCGTCCCTCCTCAACCTTCATTTCTGGATCTCGGAGAAAATCGCCTCTCACGAAGGCAGCTCATTCGTCACGCTGCTCAACGCTTCTGGAAGCTGTGGCAGGATGACTACGTCAACTCTCTCCAGCAACGCGGGAAGTGGCGTACAGCGCGCCCCGCTATAGCAATAGGGCAGTTAGTCTTAATTCGGAATCCTACCATCCCCCCGTGCAAGTGGGATCTCGGTCGCGTCATCGAGCTGCATCCCGGCGACGACGGCCACATTCGCGTCGTGACTGTACGCACTGCTACGTCCACGTTCAAACGTCCGCTCGTAAAAGTGTGTCCTCTACCCGTTGCGTGCGGTCCCGACTCTAATTCATAAGTGCGTCGATTCCGAAAGTGTTCAGTACACGCACCGTGCTCTACGTGTCAAACTCAATGTTATTCGTGACTCATGTACCATTGCGATTATCTCTACTCTACTTTATAATGTATCTCTCTTTTTGTGTTTTAAGCGTCTCTCGCTATTTTCCGTCACACCGCTCAACGTGTGTACAACTCGCGCCCCCGAGCCGACAAGGCGGGCGGCCCTTTCGTAACTTCCATGTCTCTGTTCCGTATTGGAAAACGTTCGCGTTTAGTTCTTAGCCGGTACTCGCACGGCGGGCGGTCCGTCACTCGCTCATGGGGACAGGCGCTCGGGCATTGTACAACGCTGTCTCTTTATCGTTTAAGTTCGCTAGGCCAAACTTGGCCGCTCTTTCGCGCTAACGCGCTTCCGTGCGCCTCCACTGCATTTCGAAATTAATATTTCGAGGCGGGCGGTATGTTCAGGATTCAAGCGTTGGAATTCGGCGGCTATTGTCTTGGTGGGCGACCGCTGTTTCATACGGTTTTTGTCTCGTATGTCAACACGCGGCAAGAACGCGTGTCGCTCTCATTGACCGGATTTCAACGCTTGAATCCTTCAAATCGAGACAAACAAGGATTATCCGATTCGGGAGCACCAATCACGGTGCTCCACATTCGATGGTCCTTGTTATTTAAGGCACCTGCGCGTGCCTTCTCGCTCTCTTCATGTTCGCCTCTCGCATCGCTCTTGTAACTTTCGTCAGTCGTCAAGGTATATTCGAATAGTACTGTACTAGTTCTCGCGCCCGTTCGCTGATTTCTCGCGCTCTCAAAACACTCGTTTGTATTTTTCTCGCGCTCTTTCGCGCCGCGTTACGAGCCTTCTGCTTCGCGCCAAGATCTCCGTCGTTCGCGTCGAAGATTTCCGCCTAGCGACGGCACGTGTTTCGTGTCGTTCAAGATCTCCGCTTCGCGATCCGACGGCAGAAGTTAGCTCGCTCAAGATCTCCGCTCGTCCGCCGGCTCGCGCCTCTCACGGCGCATTGTAAGTGCGAGTACTCTATTAAAAGTGCAGTTCCACCTTCAATCCTCGCTCTCTCTCTCTCTCTCTCTGCCTCAACCTCTCATTGACCCATCCTGTGGATTCGTTTGCGCGCTCAAATCTGAGTGGTCCCGGCAGCAGGCTGCTCCGACCGTCGGTCGACGCCGAAACAATTATAGTGGCCCGCTGCATGCCAGGAAATTTAAGATACTTATAGATTAGGGAAGGTGACTAGAAGGTTTAAAGAAAAATAAACAGAACTAAAATGTATAAAAAGAAGACAGAACAGGAGAAGAAACAATAGACTAGGTGAGATAACTTAAAAGAGAATGACTAGAAGGTAATGTGCATAAGAAAAATAAAATAGAAAATAGAATAGAGGCGTGCAGCGGGCCATCCGCCCTCGCTAAATATTCATAAAAATATAGAATATAAATATAAATATAAATATGAAAATGTAAAAAAATGTAAAATTGTAAAATTGTAAAATAGAAATAAAAATGTCGCTATGATAAAACAGGAACTAGTGGGCACGGTGCCTCGCGTGGCACCGCAGTCCCACTATGTGTCATGTTCAGGGCCGGGGTGGCCCTGAGTCATTATTTGGGCCTCGTGCCCATTCTGAGCCTCATCGCGGCTGCTTCTCCGGGGCGCGACTTCCTCGTTGGTCGAGGAGGGCAATTCCGGAGGAGGGGCAACTGTCACCTCTGGTGGGGGTAGGGGCGGTCCTGCGGTGGGGACACCGGAGGGAGGGGCCGCGTACTGGCGGACCCCCGACACATGCTCCACGTAGATGTCCCGGCCCCAGCGAATGGTCTGAGACACAATGAGGCGGCGCATCAGACTCGCGTACTTCTTACTCACACGCAGGAGCCTGAGCACCGCCTCATTGGCCTGATCCCAGGAGCCGAGAGCCCCAACAACGATCGCGTCGGTCACGACTCGGTAGCCCTGTCCTTCGAGAACGGCGCCGATAGGGAGGTATTTCGCCCTCTTCCTCTCCCTAGCGGCTTCGAAGGCTTCGATGCCGTTCTCGAAGGCCACGGTCACGTCGACGATCACGACGCTTTTCGAAGGCTCGTGCCTGACAACAATGTCAGGGCGCAGAGCCTCCAACTCGCCGGTGAGACCCTCGACCCTTTTATTCACCCTTAACGTCCCCGGCAGTCGGCAGGCTCGAGATACTCTCGAGACGATGGCATCGTGGCGCAGTTGCCAGGCGGCCGAGTGAGGCCGGCAGTGACAGATTACATGGGGTAAGGTCTCCAGGGCCTCCCCGCATCGCCGGCAACGCCTATCACCCTCGCCCCACCGCCTTGCCCCATTAAGAGGCAAGACGTTGAGGCGGGCTCGGTGAATAAAGCGCCAATCGGCGAAGCGGGTGAAACTGCCGCCGCGGAGAAAGTGATTTGATACACTATCCCGCGACGACACCCCGAAGACCTTCCCCTGATCGGGCTTTTTGCCCAGACGTTCGGCATAGAACTCTGTCACTGCCGCTCTCAAACGATGCAACACCTGGTCCCGCACCTTCGGTGTTACAACCACCGTGCGCCCGCGTGAGCCCCGGAATCTGATACCCAGTTCGCGCCGGGCAGCGCACCACTCCCAACGCAATTGGAGCATTTCTCCCGATCGCCGTGCCGCGTTTCGTGCTCTCGACCACAGAGTCGAGAAGTCCCCTCCGTCCCTGGCGAATTCCCCCTCCAGCGAGCCGGAGAGGTACGTTGCCAGGTCCTGATCGGTGGGTGACCTTCCGATCTTCCTGGCTACCGCCTCGCTCAGAGATTCTCTGGCCAGCCCACTGATCATCGGGTCCGATGCCGTCAGTAGACGGAATGCGTGTCCGATGACCAGTGCGTCGGCCAGGTCCGCAAGCGGAAGCAGTCCACACCCCCCCTTTTTGGGAGGGAGGTAGACTACCTCCGCGCTGGCTCTCTGAGGGAGGTTGAGCCAGGATTTCGCAAGCTTGCGAACAAGCTTGTCCCTTCCTTAAGGGGGCCCTTCTCAACGTGGGCTCCCCGCAGCATGAAGTCGAGGCGGGGCAATATGAACGAGCTCACCGTCTCACACTTTTGCCACGGGGCGAGGAGAGAGCGATCCACGGCCCGGAGATCCCGGACAAGCTCCTCGATCGTCGCGAGCGGGGTCTGCCTGACCTGAAATCCTGTGGGGACTCTGAGGTGCTCGTATGGCGCACCTGCTGCCAGGGCTTTAACCCCTTGACCCTGCAAGCTGAAGCAAGTAGGGTGTACCCGGCGAGTGCCTCTGCTGTCCTGATGCAGTGTTGCACACTTCGCCGGGTTGAACCGAAGTCCAACCCCATTAGCCGCAGCTTCCACTGTTCGTAACAGTGTTTCCATTCCCTCCGGAGAATCGGCAGTCAACGCCAGATCGTCGGCGTAGGCCAAAACCGAATATCGTTGGCCGTGTAGCGTGTAACCCGCCGAGGTCGCGGTTACCGCCCTCAGGACCGGTTCCAGGGCGAGGTTAAACGCCACAGGGCTCAACGGACAGCCCTGCTTGACTCCGGAGAGAATGGGGACAGGGTCGGTGAAGCCCTGTGAGGTTCGCACCCGGGTAGTGCATCCGTCATACATCCCTTCCACAATATTGCGGAAGGGGAGGGGAACGCCGGCCTCAGCGAAAGCGCGGTACATGGTGGAGTGGGGAATCGAGCCGAACGCGTTCGACAAGTCCAGCCACGCCACCACCACCTGACGCCTGCCCCTGCGAGCGTCGTTCAGGATTTCCTGCAGCGCGAAGTTATGCTCGTAGCAACCCTCACACGGCAGGAAACCCTTCTGCTGGGGGCTAAGCCTCCCATTGTGGAGAGCCCACGACACTAAACGGTCAGCCAGCACCGCCGCGAAAAGTTTAGGGGTAGTGTCGGACATGGCAAGTGGTCGCCAGTTCGACAGGTCCCCCCGATCGCCCTTTTTGTGAATTAACACAGTGTTGGAGACCTTCCAGGAAGAAGGGACCGACTCCAACCTACGGCAGAGGTTGAAAAAGGCAGTCAAGACGACGCAACTCGGGTCGGCCTTCCGAAGGTCACGGTAAGTCAGACCGTCGGGTCCTGGCGCCGAGTTTGACATCCGCCGTATCCGTCGGTCTACCTCACTCACTTCAAATGGCCGGATCAATGCCTCGCCGCTTGCTGCTGTCGGAGCCTCTGAAGGAAAGCCAAGGGGCCCAGAGGCTTGCGGCTCACTCGCAGGTGAGTACATGTCGAGGAAGTGCTGCATGACGCGCTCCCTGGCAACTTCACATTGCTCAGGGGCGCCCATGAGCACCTCCTGGACCGCACGCCTGCGGTTCTGCCGGAACAGCCTCTGGAGACGCGTAGCCTCCTTGACTTGGTCCGTTCTCCTATCGGTCTCCAAGCCGGTACGACCGGGAGTGCGTGTCCCTGACGACTTCGCGACACGCCCCCTCGTCCTCGCGGGGTTTGCTGGTCTTACGCCCCCGTCTCCTCCGTTCCCCGCAGGTCGGGTCCGGAATCCCTGGAAGAAGGCAGCGATTTGCGCTGCAGCTTCCTCCAGGTCTTGAGGATTGTCAGCAGCCCCAGCCAAACTGACCAGTAGCTCCCTCTCTCTCTCCAGCGCGGCTTGCTCCCTCCGTCGGGATGCGCGCTGGCGAGGATTGGGCTGGCCAGCAGGCACAGGCTGCTGCCGTCCCTGCGGTGTCTGGAGGGCCGCGGGTCCTCCAGCGACTCCCCCAGGAGCATTTGTCTGCCCCGTGGGGACCGTCATCCCCCTCGCGCTACCACCCGGGAGCGAGCTCCCAGGGTTATTGTTCCCACCCACACTACGGAAACGCGACGCGTACCCTCCCAGACGAACATTAATATCGCGGAGTTCGCGGTGCCGGTCCATCCCCGCGGCGTTGGCAGGGGCCCGCTCAGTACTTACCTTCTGCTGGGTGATGCGGCTACCTCCTGCCAATGGCCACCGGCGAGCGGCTCCGCCCCTTCGCGTGGTGACGGTGGTGGTGGGAGTGGCCCCCTCCAAGGCTCCGCTGACGTTGGGGGCCGGTGGGGCCGGTAGAGGACGCTGATCCCTCGCTGCTGGCCTGAGGGGTGCGGCGGGCGTCCTCGTGTCCCCCGCTGGTGAGCTGCGGGGTGTCGTCGTGTTGGGCGGCGACGGCGTCGTCCTCCTGGACGGCCTCGGCGGCGGTGACGGGGTTGGCGACAGCCGGGACACGTGCCTAGGTGATCGGCGCCTGTGGGGAACAACCTGCCACGGCAGTGGGGAGGGATCTTCTTCCTCCTTCCTCCCCACCTCTTCTCCCCTCTCCTCTTCATTCCCCCGGATGGCCGGAGTGGGAGAAGGGACTGTCCTGGCGGGACCAGGCGACCCTGCCACTTCCTCGATGGAAGGGAGGGAGAGGACCGCTGGCGTGAGCCTCGTCCTCTTCTGTGCCCTCTCCACTCCCCCCGCGAGGGGCAACGAAGTCATAATGGGCCCCCCGCTGACAGTGGTCGTGACGGTGGTCGTGGTCAGCGTGGCCGGAGCCACGCAGGAGACCGCGCAGCAGCCCTCCGCTCCCCCCTGCTTCCCACAGATGGTCGGTGGGGGTGAGTGGGCAGGGGGGGAATCCCTCGTTGTGGTGATGAGGGACGGGCTGCTGCTCGCTACGGTCGTGAGCTCGGGCGGGAGTGACGAGGCCCGAGTCATCGACCGCAGGGTTCTTCCTTCTGGGCGGTCTCCTGGCGGTGTTGTCGTGACCACCGCTGCGCCCGCCGTGACGGCGGCATAAGATGGTGAGGCCGCCGTCCTAATCACCGAGGTAAACACCCGTGTGGTGGATTGGGGTTGGTTTGGGTTAGATGTCGTTGGGGGGGGCGGGTGCCCCCCCATCTAACCCAACCGCCCTCGGTGACGTATTAGCACCGGGTTTCGGAGTCGCCTTCCTCCTGGTGGTGGTGAGGGTCATCGTCCGCTTCTTGATGTCCCCGAGCTCTATCGGCACGCTGGCTCCCCTCCTGCTCCTTGTAATCGGCCCCCTCGGGCTGGTAGGGGAGGACCTCGTCTTAGGGGAGACCGTCGACCCCCTCGTCCTTCTTGCTATGCCACCACTGGTGTTAGTGGTGGTCTTATCAGGGGTCGACTTGCGTGCCGATGAGCCCGGGCTGGCTCGTTGGACGGCTCCGGTCCCGGTCCCGGTGCGCTTGGCGGGCGCATTCCTGGTCCCTGGTGGAGTCGGTACCAGGGCAGCCTCATTGCTTCGCCGCGACAGGCTGCTCCTTGTTGCTGTTGTTTTTGTTGTTGCTGTGCTGCTGCTGGTGGGGGCGTGGTATTCGCCCTGGAGGCGGCCAGAAGGGGCGGCGGCGTCAGTGACTTCCGAAGAGGGGCCACTAGTGCCGCCGCAACCTTCGGCCTGGCCCCCAGGGACGCCGATGGTGGTGGTGGCGTGATGGATAGCCTGGGGGTAGGTCGTGGGACCGCCGCGATCGTCCTCGTCCTCGCTGCCAGCGTCATCCTCGTAAACTTCCCCGCTGTCGTCCCCGTCGCAGCTGCAGACGTGCCGAAGGGCAGTTTGCGCTGCAACGTCAGCGTGCGGGTCGTCGCCGAAGCCGTCGTCGTCGTAGTGGTGACCACACTGGTGGTCGGTGTGGTCGCGGGGCCTGAAGATGGTGGTACGGCCCCGCCGGAGGTGTTGATCTCCTGGGCCGTCGCCGCCTGCCGCTGGCCACTCGCAGTCGTCGTCGTTGCTGTCGTCGTCGTTGTTGTCGTCGTCGTCGTCGTTGTCGTGGCCGTTGTCGTTGTGACGACCCTTCCAGCTCCCGCTGCAGCGGAAAACCTTAAAATTGACTCGGGCCTCCCTCGGCCCGAGGAATTAGTGCCAGTCGTCGAGGAGGAGGACCGGGCACCGGTTGTCCGGTTGCTGGCAGAACCGGTAATTGTTCTGCCGGTCCCACTCCGACCTGGCCCACCCGTACTCGCGTGTGCGGCGGCGTGGTGAGTCTTCACGGCTTTTAGGGCATATCTGCCCGTGCCAGGCTCACCACACTCGCCGCACCGGTGAACGATACTATGTCCGGGGTGGTATTTCTTGGCGTGCTTTGCCAGGTCGGAATGGGACTTATACGCCCCACCGAGTTTCATGCCCGGTTTGCCGTAGCATTCCGGGCATCGGAATTCCTCCGGGAAGGGGAAATCAATATAAATTGTGACGGGGCTACTAGCTTGCCCTGCCATATTTGGATCGACCTGTACAGGGGTTGACTACGAGCGGTAGGGGGTATATAAATAAATAAATAAATAAATAAGTTAGTAAAAGAAAGAATTAATGAGTGAGTAAATAGTTAAATAAGTAGATAAATAAATGAATAAGTAAATAGATAAATAAATAACTCTGTCAGTCAGTGAGAAAGCGTGTATGTAAATAGATAATTAAATAGCACCAGGTTAAAGTCACTTAAACTTAGTCACGTGTGTTAAAATATAATAAATAGAATCAACGGAGTGACTAGACGTATTTAAATAAATAAATAAATGAATAAATAAATAAATAAATAGCACTAGTCGGCGTCAATGTATCGCAATAGGCGTTTAAATAAATAAAATGTGATTAAGTCGTGATATCAGTAAAATGAGATAAAATAGTGCAGAGTAGAATGAAACAGAATAAGAATAAAATGTAACAAGATAAAATAAAATAAAAATTGACAGAGCAGATTGGATGCAGTATATATCGGTGTCAGAACTGGCATATAGAGTTGACTAGAAGATCGGAATTGATCGGAAAAGAATAGAGCTTAAGAAAGAATGGAATAAGAAATAAAAATGAGACTACAAATAAAGTAAGGAGGATAAAAATATAAAATAGCAGTAAGCGTATGTATAAATATCACAGTAATAGGTTTAAAATGGTATAGTATATCACAGAGTAAAAAGAGTAAAAGTAACAAGATAAAAGATAAACTATGACTAGAATTAAGATAAAGTAAAATAGAATAAAGTAAAGTAAAGTAAGAATGAGAATAAAATAGAATAAAATAAGTTAGTGTAAAATGAGATAAAATACGTGTAAAAGTTGAATATGTCGGATTTAAAATTAAATTAGGTATGTAAGCAGGCACTGTGATATACAGTACGGTGATTAAAATGCAGTTAAAACGAGTGAATAAGGTAAAATGTGTAAATAAATGTCTAAATAAATAAATAATTAAAATTAGTCAACTAAATATACTAATTAAGATATAATAAAGTAAGTGGCCGAAACAGGAAAGTGAAAAATTAAAGAGATAGACCGAGAGAAGTATGAAACGGGTAAAGATAGAAAGAGAGCGGATGACAGATGGAGGTTAGAAAGGGAGAGAAGATAAAGCGATAGTAGGACTCTACCTTGGACAGAGTAGAGCTGTAGGGGCTACGTATGTTGCCGTACCTTGCCGCAGCGCTAGCATCGCCGGCATCAGCCGCGTGCAAGCGGCAAGAGCGAGTCGCCGCTCTCGACTCTACGTGTCCGACGACCCAAGGCGGATTTGCCGCCGCCGAGCTTACACCATCGCTCCCTCGTGTAATAACCTTCGTCGAGACACGACATAATAAAGTTTTCTGTACTACAACACGCAACAGTGCCTTCCATCCAGTTTCCGGTTTCCCGGCGGTAGTAGGCCGCAGTCTGGAAATTCCCCAGACCGTAAACCTACATCTGGTGACCCCGACGTGATCGCTGCCGACTGATAGTCGTGTTTTCGGAAAATTTTCGAAACTGTGACGAGGCATTGGACGCCTCGTGGAACGGACATCGCCTGTTGCTGCCGTTGTACATCCGCCGACGTGCTTTTCGTACCGACAAGCCTGGCTGCACGTGCTCGGAAACCGTGCACGTTTTTCGGAGATCCGACGAAGAAGAGGTTTCCTGGCGGCGAGCAATCCGCTCGCTGCAATCCGCCGTTCCTGTTTCCAGGCGGCGAGCAGGCCGCTCGCTGCACGCTGCAGCCGCCGAGCGTGAAGCCATCGACGCCACGTGGGTACCACCGTCGCCGCCATTGCTGCCGCCACGAGGGTACCATTATCGCTGCCGTTGTTGCCGCCACGTGGGTACCGTTGCTGACGCCGCTGCCGAAGCCGTGAAAAGCTGCCGTCGTGGTGAAGTGAGCGTATTTTTTTAAGTCGTTTTTGTTCCGTTTTAGTTCTAGTCTCGCGTGTGAAAAATGTCGCAACCCACGCCGGAAGATAGAATCGCACGGTTAGAGGCGGAGCTCGGGGCCGCGCGCGAACTTTTAAACGCCCGTTCTGCATCGGATGCCGACGCGTTCGCGAACCGCGTAGATAGTTATCGTGCGCCGAAACTCCCCGCATTTTTCAAGAACGACCCTGCGCTATGGTTCGGACAGGTCGAGGCGTCGTTTCGAAACGCACGAATTACGAGCCAGACTACAATGGCCGACACCGTAATTGCCGGCCTGGATGCGGATACCGCGTCGGTTATATCCGATCTCATATTGTCACCGGATCCCGTCGCGCCGTATAATCGAATCAAAGAGCGCATTATTTCCACTCTCTCCACTTCGGCCGAAACGAAACTCCGGCAGCTCCTCAAGGGGCAGGTAGCGTCGCATGGCAAACCTTCGCATATCTTGTCACTTATGCGTAATTTAAACAATGGTGCTTGCGCAGATAATGTGCTAAAATCGATTTTTTTCGACCTGCTGCCCGAGCAGTGCCGCGCAATCCTAGTCGCGTCCAAGCATGACGACCTGCAGGAGATGGCCCTTCTGGCCGACAAGATCGTCGAGACGATACAGCCAGCGAGCGCTTCTGTCCTCGCAGCAGCTGCCGACGTATCACGGCCGGGCTCCATGCAGGAGCAGTTGGACAAACTCTTCCGTGAGGTAGCTAGATTGAATACCGCGATCGAGCGTGTCTCGCGGACACGCCAGCGTAGCCCCGGGAGAAATGCCGCTTCGAGAACGCGGAATAGGTCCCAGAGTCGTGACCCTTCCGGTCTCTGCCGTCTGCATGCGAAGTTCGGCGAACGCGCGTTTCGTTGCATTAAGCCGTGCGCGTGGCCCAGTCCTCCTAGAGCGTCGGAAAACTGAGGCCACCCTCCTCCTCGGAGACTGTTGGAGAGTGTTATGCGTCCTCGAAACGTCTCCACATACGCGACCGTAAGTCAGGCCGTACCTTTATCGTAGACACAGGTTCGGACTTGTCTTTGCTGCCGGTTTCAGCTGCGTCGCGTGCGCGTCCCAGCTTGTTTAAATTGTTTGCCGCGAACGACACCCGTATCGATACGTATGGCGATATTCGCGTTGTCCTCGATTTCGGATTGCGTCGCCCGATCGAGTGGAATTTTTGCGTAGCAGCAGTCCCGTATCCCATCATAGGAGCCGACCTGCTTACGCATCATGGTCTCACGGTAGATTTGAAGAGGCGTCGCCTGATAGATTCTGCTACCGGTTTGTTTGTTTTGGCCGGTATCGCGAGCTCTCCCTCTTCATGCGTGAACGTCCTTGGACCGTCGTTCAAGTACTCTAGTATATTAGCTCGTTTCCCGCAAGTCATCGGACTCGAGCAACCGACTCCTCTCGAGTCGCGCGGTGTGTATCATCACATTTCCACCACCGGTCCCCCCGTCGCGGAGCGTGCTCGGCGTCTATCGCCTGAAAAACTCAAGGCCGCGAATGCCGAGTTTAAACACCTGATCGAGGCAGGAATTTGCAGGCCTTCTAGCAGCCCTTGGGCTAGTCCGATCCACTTAGTCAAAAAGAAGTCCGGTGAATGACTGGTATGCGGAGATTACCGCCGTTTGAATAGCGTGACGATACCCGATCGTTACCCCGTGCCTCACCTGCACGACTTCCCGGCTAACCTTCACGGCAAGACCATTTTCACGGCGCTAGACCTGTAC
Source organism: Halictus rubicundus (assembly GCF_050948215.1). NCBI lineage: Eukaryota > Metazoa > Arthropoda > Insecta > Hymenoptera > Halictidae > Halictus > Halictus rubicundus. Next base: position 2,174,392 of record NC_135162.1, read on the forward strand.
AAAGCGTATCATCAGATACCCGTAGCTGCCGAAGATATTCAAAAAACTGCCGTCATCACTCCTTTCGGCCTTTTTGAATACTGTGCAATGACCTTTGGCCTCCGCAACGCGGGGCAAACTTTTCAGAGATATATAAACCGTGCTCTCGGCGATCTCGATTTCGTTTTCACGTTTCTCGATGACATCCTCATCGCCTCTTCCTCTCCGGAAGAGCATGAGACCCATCTGGCGATCGTCCTAGAGCGTTTACGTGACTTTCATCTGCGGGTGAACCTGGATAAATGCCGTTTCGGCGTATCCGAGTTAGTTTTTTTGGGACACCTAGTTAACTCTGAGGGGTTTAAACCCACTCCAGAGAAGGTCGAGGCTATTAGTCGTTTCCCCAAACCGCGCACGATCGACGACCTGCGTCGTTTTCTAGGAATGGTAAATTTTTACCGGCGCTGCATTCCTCACGCTGCCGCCACTCAAGCTCCGTTGAACGCGTACATGCAGGACGCGGATAAACGTGATAAGCGACCCATCGTATGGACGCCCGAAGCCGAAGCGGCTTTCGTTAAATGCAAGGATGATCTTGCGAACGCTGCCCTTATAACGCACCCCTGCGAATCGGCCACCGTGCGCCTTGTCTCAGACGCCTCCGACGTGGCCATGGGTGCAGTTCTCGAGCAGCTGTGTGGCGATAGTTGGAGACCGCTCGCCTTTTTCTCGCGTAAGTTTTCCCCGGCTCAGTGCAAATACAGCACATACGACCGTGAGCTTACCGCAGCATACGAAGCTGTGCGCCACTTTCGCCACTTCCTAGAAGGTCGCGAATTCATTATCTACACCGACCACAAACCGCTCATCTACGCCTTTGCGCAGAACTCTGAGCGTGCGTCTCCTCGGCAGACTCGGCAGTTGTGCTATATAGCGCAATTTACATCGAAGATTCTCTTCTTGCCCGGAAATGAAAACGTCGTTGCCGATTCGCTCTCGCGTACCGAGGCAATCCGTCTGCCGACGCAATTCGATTTGAATGAGCTCTCTCGCGAGCAGGAAAACGACCCCGAGCTCAGGGAAATTCTTGCATCGCCAGACCACTCTCTCGCCCTTAAGAGGCTCACTTGGGGCACAGATCACTCTCCTGTGTATTGCAGCGTATCTGAGGAGTGCATCCGTCCGTATATCCCCGCCTCCATGCGCGAGCGGTTGTTCAAGCTCTTTCATTCTCCCGCACATCCGAGCGCGAAAGTCACTGACCGACTCATACGACAGCGATATGTCTGGCCCGACATGCACCGCGACATAGCTCGCCAGTGTAAGTCGTGTGTTGATTGCCAGCAATCCAAAATTTCTCGACACGTCAAGCTGACTCCGTCCCAGTTCGTCGCGCCCGACGGACGTTTTACTCACGTACACATCGACCTTGTCGGTCCGCTGCCGGTCAGCGAAGGCTTTCAATACTGCCTTACCATGATCGACAGATTCTCTCGCTGGGCTGAGGCCGTTCCCCTGAAGGAGACGTCCGCTCAGTCGGTCGGCCGCGCCTTTTTTGAGCATTGGGTGTCACGTTTCGGCGCTCCTGCATTTTTGACGAGTGATCAAGGTCCGCAATTCGAGACACAGCTTTTCTCAGCCCTCCTGGCGCTCGTTGGCTGCCGGAGGAAAAGAACCACCGCGTATCACCCCGCGTCTAACGGCATGGTTGAGCGCTGGCACCGCGTCTTGAAGGCAGCAATTATGTGTCACGCCAATCAGCAATGGTCGCGCGTCTTACCTATTGTACTGTTAGGGTTGCGTATTCATATCCGTCTCGATACTAACGCTTCTCCTGCCGATTACGTTTACGGAACCTCGTTGCGTCTGCCGGGCGAATTTGTCCTATTAGATAATTTTAGCCCTGACCCGCAGCCATTCCTCGAGGAATTCCGACAGTATATGCGTGCCGTCAAGCCTGTGCCCGTAGCGCACAAGCGTAGCGTTAAAGCCTTTGTATACAAAGATCTCGGATCATGTTCACATGTATTTATGCTTGTTAAATCCGTGCGTAGACCGTTGGAACGGCCTTACACGGGACCCCATCGGGTGCTCCAGCGTATTTCCGAACAAGTGTATTCAATCGAGGTCAACGGTTTACCGCGCAACGTCTCCGTAGAGCTGTTCAAACCCGCGCATAGCGTTTGTGAGGGACTTGCAGTCCCAGTATCGAGCGGTGCCCCGTCGTTGCCGAGCGTGCCTGTGCGCACCTACTCGCGTAAAAGAGTCACTTTTGCGGACTCCGTACATTAGGTTAAGGTTCTGTAAATATACGCGTAGCATGTAAGTCGTAGTTTATAAGAGTCGTTTGTAATTCTATGTAGCCTTTAAGCAAAGTATCTGTTGTTCGCTGCCGCTTTTCCTTGGGGGGGGGAGTGTGTAGGGGCTACGTATGTTGCCGTACCTTGCCGCAGCGCTAGCATCGCCGGCATCAGCCGCGTGCAAGCGGCAAGAGCGAGTCGCCGCTCTCGACTCTACGTGTCCGACGACCCAAGGCGGATTTGCCGCCGCCGAGATTACACCATCGCTCCCTCGTGTAATAACCTTCGTCGAGATAAGACATAATAAAGTTTTCTGTACTACAACACGCAACAGTGTCTTCCATCCAGTTTCCGGTTTCCCGGCGGTAGTAGGCCGCAGTCTGGAAATTCCCCAGACCGTAAACCTACAGAGCCTGTCCAAGGGGGACACCTAGCGGGCGGTCGAGAAACTCTTTCGAGCTTCTCGTGCAAAGACCCACCGCTAGAGGGCTGCACCGATACTTGGCGGTACTCAGAAAATTTCCTTAGCACGGGGCTAAGGAATATCTGAGGCCTACACGGATCGGTGACTGATAGGAAATCAGAGCCGAATTAATTTAATCGAACGAGTCCGATTAAACAATTCGGCTGGTCTTGGCTCAGGTTCGATATTCCTGGCTTATTCCGAAACGGAGTACAACGTCGACGAAGCGAGAAACGCTCCGACGTGCCGGTATTTAAGGGCCCGGGTCAGTCACGTGACTTTTCAAGATTCGGTGGTCGGTATCTGCCGTACAGTTTCCTTTACAGAAATGGTATTACCTACAAATGTGTAGCTGACTGATGAATACGAGATGGAGCTATCGTCGTATTCTATTATGAATCAGAAAGAGAACTCGATTGACGTTGCAACACAAGAGGTGTGTGACGAGGAAGCTAGATTTTACTGCGTTGTCAGCTTTTAAAAGGGCAATGTTGCCGTATCGTATTCATACAAACACCGTCGATGATCGCATGGAAAGCGTTCGAGCTGGTTCGAGCGTTCTTTTCTTCCTTTCGGATCTGTCGAAATTTGGAGACTTATTCTTTCTTAATTTAAAATATGGAATTTTCAATTGTAAATAATTGTATTAAACGATCATTGAATATTGACTTGTTTAAAAATCTTCTTAATTTTTTAAACTTTCTATACCAATATAACACGAATATATGTATATGTAAAATTTACAGAAGAAAAGTATAGTTTTAAAAATTACGTTTTTTATATATTGTTAACAAATATATAAACACATATTAACACATCAATATAATAGATTTGAATTTTAATACGAAGAGTATTATTTTTCGACATGGAAATGAAAGGTATAAACAATCACGGCATGATTAAAATATTAAAAATATTAAAAGATATTAAAAAGATAAAATAAAAAATATTATAAAAAAACAAAAAACCCGACTGCGAAAAGAATTAAAAAGAGAAGAAACAAAAAACTAATATATCAAATAAAATATTGATAATGAATAAAATAAAAAATAAAATGTAAATAGAAAGTATAAATTATCAATAATTCTTTTCGCAGTAAGATTTTTTGTTTTATTAATAATATTTTTTATTTTTATCTCTTTAGCGTATGTCGCGGTCAGGTTTTTTGTTTGAAACGTGCGTAAATCGCCCCATCTGGATAAGCTCTAAAAGTTCGACAAGGATAGCGAAGAGCCATCCCGAGACTGAACAAGATAGACATACTACGACGAGCGACCGCGATCGAGCTCTAACACTTGAAAGCAGAGTTGGGTAAAAAATATTCATCTAAATAAAAATTTCGAATAACCAATAAAAGATAAAAAAATCTTTACTCGTCGAGAATCGAACAAATAATTTTATTCGACGAGAATTTATCCGACGAATAAAGATAATTTTTTTTATTCGAAGCGGATTTATTCGAACTTCGAATAATTTTTCCATCTTTGATCTGTATCTTTTATATTCGAAGGCTTCGAATAAATCTTCGAATAACTTTTGCCAGCTCGAATAAACGGTGACGAGGTCCGACGAGCTCCGAACTTCAAAGACCCAGCGACTGACAAACGGCATACAATGTAAGCAGATAAAGAATCGCGCACGAATGAAAGTTTAAACTTTTAGATTTTTCCATATACCTTCATGAAATTGTGACGAGTGAATTTATGGGATTTTCCTGATGAAAATGAGTTCAAATTCGAGTGTAATCGAACAATTTTCATTGATACGTAATGTTACGATAAAAATTACAATCTCATTGAAGATAGTTCAAATGATGTCGTGTTTGGACTCATTTTCATCGGAATAAGCTCTTTTCTTTTCTGATAAAAATTACACCGAACATGATATAATTAGCATCACATTTAATTGACGATTACAAATTCTATCAAGTACAAGCTTGCTGCACACAAGTTCTCGTACAATCGACCGAAGCAAGGATGTTTTGTGTGAGTTCTGGGCCAAGGTCGCAGGACAGTCCCTTTGTCATCGGCGGGGCAGTAGCGAGGGAGAACTAATTTATGGCACACCCAAGTGTCACTTTTCCTTCCCACGGGGGTCTACAATAACAAAAACTCAAGTCAAAACATATTACACTCTAAAAATATTGAAAATTATCAGCATCATGTTTTTTTTTTTTTTTTAGTGTTTTGAGTGCAGGGAGGTAAAATGTTTTATACACTATGTCCAGGGGCCATTCCAACCCCCGGGAGTGTGGGATTCTCCATCATATGGTACTGTTGGCCTCCCCACTAAACCTCCTCCCAACACTTGACTCCTCCTTGGTTGTAATTACTAGACTGCGGATTTTATAGGTGCATTTTCCATAATGATCCGCAATCTAGTCATTACTTCAGATTCTTCCTGAACACATGCAAAAATATTATTATATTAAAATTATAAAACGTAAGATAAATACAAAATGAAAAATTAGAATTAATATACGTACGGATATTTGTGCTCATGAATCTATTAGAACAGCTCTCCATATGCACTGTATTGCACTCGCCGGTGCAGTTGCAATAGGCCATAAAACAGCTCTTCATATGCGCTGTATTGCACTCGCCGGTGCAATTGCGACCTTCAATTACAATCGTTTTTTAACAGCTCTTCATATGCGCTGTATTTCACTCGCCGGTGCAGTCGCAATAGGCCATAAAACAGCTCTTCATATGCGCTGTATTGCACTCGCCGGTGCAATTGCGACCTTCAATTACAATCGTTTTTTAACAGCTCTTCATATGCGCTGTATTGCACTCGCGGGTGCAATATAGGCCTCTTATCTTTGATTAGATGTACCTGGTTCTACTGCACATGCACTTTCTTTCTGTACCAACAATGGTTCCCTAAACGGCTGGCCTCTGTTGTACTGTCTATTATTTCTGGCAGCATGTAGTCCTCGTAGAATCTTTTTAATTTTTCTTCCATCTCTGCTGCCCAGAATGCATCGTCTCTTTTCACTTGTATTATCTTCATTCCTTTTGGCGTCCATAAACAGAATAGAGCATTTTGTCTATTTGTTATGTGCAATTGTCCTTGCACTTGATGATAGTAATGGTGAGTTTTATTCATTTTATCACCCTGAAAAATGCGTCGTATCGCATAAAACTTCTCCATTGCTTCATCGGGAGTTAAATCCCTCGCCGAATATGGACACTTTATCTCGACGATTGTATCGTACTGTACAAGTCCATCTGGTGTCGCACCTAAGTAAGGCACGACAGAATCGATGAACAGCCCACACGGTAGAATAGAGATTCCTAATTCTACTTCCATTTGTCTCAGGGCGTTCATCTCGTTTTCCCTTCCGTATTGTACGGCTGGCAGACTTTCGATTTGTAGATACATCACAGCTTTCAAACAACTTGCTCGTGATGTAGTCTTTCGTAATCGGCATACTGGGCCGAAATTGGATGCTGTTAATAATTTCTTCCTATAAGCCATCCATCTTTCGCTGTTCCCTTGACTACGAGTTTCAGCCTCGATCGTGTGTCGCATCGATTGCCACTCGAGGAGCGTTGCCATGTGTCTCTCACATTCAGAAAGATATACTGTCTCCTCCATGTCTGGTTTTGCAGCACTGGGGCCATAATCTTTGTCGCATTGTTGTTTCTCCTGTCGGAAGGAGGATGCTTTCTTTCGTGCTCTATATTCAATTTCCTTTTCCGCTTCACGCTTACGTCGATTTTCCAACTGTTTTACTAAGGTTGTCGGTTCTTTGCTCATTGCAGCGCTCAATCGACTAAATATTTCTTTTGTGTTGAATTGGACGACAGCAGCAGAGACTCTACCTTGATAAGAACCTCTTTGTCCATAGTTTATGCGTTTCCCTGCGATGAATTTCGCAATTATATTATTAAAGCACTCTACGGCGTTATTATTCAATGCATATAATAAACTTTCCGCATGGACGAAGAGCGGCTGCATTGCTTCTTCGATGTTTTGATATATACCCGTTTCTTTTAATTGCGGGACATAATTGATTTGTTCGGGGTCAGAGTATTTGCTACAAAAGTAAGCCAATTTCTGACACTCTTTGTGTTCACCGAACACGTGACTTGGCACGTTTCTCAGATCTATTTTTAAATTTTTTATTTGGTCTGATAATCTCAGCTTTTCTTTGAAGCGGTGTTCTGCAGCTTTCTTTACACCAGTGCGCAGGCGGAGGGCATTTTGCTTCACGATACCTCTTAGATTTTTGTAGCGGCCTTTTGCGACGATCTCATTTATCTTTCTGCTGAAATTCCGCAAAAGATGGTTGGTGCATTCAATTTTCCGCACTTGTACCATGTACTCTTTATACGGATCGTTATCCAAGATCTTTTTATAGACGCTGCTATCACCGTCGGCAACCAAAATGTTGTATATTAGGCCGTGCATTTCTACGCTATATTGGAATCCTTCCACAATAGCAGCACTTTCCATGCCCGTTGAACTCTGATCGCGACCCCAGTTTTTGTAGCAGCGATGCTCGCGTGCCACTTCCTTCTTTTTAGCTGCTGCGTGGCAAACGAAGCAGAATTTATTTTTTACACTGAGGTGTAGAACCTTCTTCGTGTAATATCCCACGATGGCTCCTACACCAGAAAGGGAATTATAATCGCCGCCACGATATGACCTCTTCATCCAGCTGCCATCTGCAACTACCGGAATGAACGGTATATTACATCCTGGATGTACGTCGCCTCTTGCTATGGCTAATTCCCTCTCCTGTCTTCCAGCATCTTCCATCTCTCGTTGTGCAGCCACTTCGAAGGCATCGATTATTTCGTCGTGGCATTTTCGGTATAAATGCTTAGACATGCACGACATATTCATGCCACATATCATTTCTTCCAGCTGTTTATATCCGCCTCCTGTCAGTATTGTTGCGGAAACTGCGCTGCGATTGATATCCATGGCGTCATTATTTTCTTGAATACATCGTATGCGCTCCTTGTGATTGCACATCTGGCATTGCACGTGATAGATTTTCTCTAGTCCGTTTTGTTGACATCCAACTATCTTTAAATGCTTGATGCCGCAATTTATTTGTGAATGTTCTTCAAGCTTTACAATTTGATCGAAGACATAGCTGAAGTCAACAAAGTCTATTCCTTGCAATATTGCTGGTTCCACTGTATCCGATTCTTCATTCTCTATGATCCAGCAGGATTCGGAATTAGTGCCATATTCGACATCTGTATCTTTTTCTTCGTTCTTTGCTGCTTCTTGTATAGTGTTGGCACTGTGTGATTCTTCTACAATTTCTTCTACAATTTCTTCTATTATCTCTATGTTTTCCGTATTGTACATCGACGTAGCTGGCAGCATTTCACGATAATTATCCGCACAGAAATCTACTTCTATTTTGTTATTGCCTGCTTCGCTGTTGCATGCTGCTGCATTCAATTGTCGTCGCCTGAACATATAGTTTGTTTAACGAGAAATAGTTTCACATTTTTCAATTTAACATCTCATTAAAATAATTAGTAAGTAATTTAATTAATTGAAAGGTTTGAATTATGTAATTCAGTTACAACGTAGTTGAATTACTATATAATTGAAATATAATGTAATTCAATTGTGCAATTGAATTACAACGTAATTGAATTAGCACAACTATGCCTACATAATTCATACGGGTGATTCTACGTCAAATCGATTACTTTTTTGGCCTCGATGTCAGGGATTTTGATGAATTTGAAATATGCTGTAGTTCATATGTAATTGAAAGGGGAACCCCCCCCCCCGCGGGAGGGGGTCATTATTTTACTTATTTAAAAATTATTGAAAAGATACTATTTTGTATTTTTAGATGAATAGAGAGGTTTATGATACGAACGCCTGAGTCCCGCTATTTTTGTGCAAAAGGTACAACTGGTATTCCAGATGTTTTTAACTCATTATTGCAGTCAGGCCTAAGGTTCGTTTTTTTTTTGGACACGTACACCTCTACGGCTCTGACCCTCTAAATAGCGATTTACGTATCATAAACCTCCAGATGCGATCCTGCTTCGGGCATTACGAAGCGCGCGACCCCCCACGGGCCTATACCTGAGCGTTTCCTTCGTCAATAACTACTACTGCTTTGTATTAAACGTTCGTATTGTATATTAACATACGTTTACTTATTTGTATTTATTGTAAACCAGAAAGCATGTCAGCTCACTGAAGATAATAATAATACGGTTATTCCACGCAAAACCGGACACTTCTTGGAATAATGTTGCGGGTGTTGTTCAAATTTGAATATGTTCTATTCTTCAGTGACCTATGAAGGAATCTTCAATGATTTTTCGATATCTTAAAAATTGTTCATTTTACAGAAGTGTAAAAAAACGTGTCACCCTTTTTTCATTAAATGATAAGACTAGAATTAACAAACCGATGAGAATGAGTTTTTAGGAGCTTATAGTGAAAACATAGGAGTATCTGCTAAAAATGTTGTCATTTGAGAAAAATGTTTTCTCAACATTTATTTTGTAATTGTTTTAAACAACTGCAGTGTTTTCATAGCAGGGGCATTTTTAAAAATTTGGAAAGAAATGAGGATACAGCAGTCGAATGGAGAAATGCAGTGAAGGTAGAAGAAACAAACTTTACCGGAAATTGAAGCAGTTTTCAAACACACCCTGCGTGGGTCTGTGGTACGTCAAGTTTCATTGTGAAACGGTACGAACGGGCAGACTTTCTCAAGGACGTGAGAATGGTTTTTTTGCCGTACCCGAGTCGTAAAGTAATAAATTCGCCTAAGAGACAGGAAGAGGCTCTGCAAAATGACATCGCCTAACTCGACCATAACAGAAACCCAAACTGAAATTCGAACTGACGTCAGAAAACACATGTTTCGAGCATGTACTGTTACACAGGGTGAGGCACTAAAACCGGCCACCTGAATAACTTGGTTGCTATTGGTGATAGGAAAAAACGCATCAGGCCAAAATTATTTGGTATCGAGCGGCTGATTATTCGATGTTACTATTTTTTTGATTGGTGGAGGCGTCAAGAAGATATGAATGTCATCTCAGTTTTTGTTTAATGGAACCACATATTTTTGAACTGCTACGATTGTAGCCCTTCTCCAGACAATTTCAACGACATAGTCATGGTCATTCAAGGTCATTCAAGGTTATAAACGTTAACAAGGAGGAAGAATATAAATTCACTGTGAATGCTACGTAATGGGATATTTTCTTTATAACAATCGAACCGAGTCAATGCAAAATATGAACAATGTGCTTCAGTTTTTCATAGTGAGTATTCACACTGTTTTTGGGTAAGTATTGTATATATTTCATTGAATCATAACAAAACTAAAACTTAATTTTTTACGTTTTCTGCAAACTTTGCCTGCAAACATCCAAAAGCTGCAGATAATTAATTTGACTAGACAAATTGACCAAAAGTTCATCAATTTGAAAACGTACTGGTTAAATTAATTGGATTATCTTTTATATTTGTTATATTTTTGTTTATACCTTTATCTTTTATAAACGCATAACACGTATGTGAAATAATACGAAATAACAAAGGGCGTAATATATAGCATGGAAATTATTTTCAGATAATTGAAAAATTATCTATAATTATAATGAATGATTATAAAAAATACTTTTTGACACGCCTGTGATGCGTTTTTGCCTTTTCGGTAATTTTGGTATGCATTGAATACAAAAAGATAAATATAAAATACATATGCAAAAAGTAAAAAATGGTGTAGAAGATTATAATTCAACGAAATTATAATTCAAATGGAAAAATTACCAATTTTCATCCTAATATCCATTTTTGCGAAAGAAATGTATTTCATATCGTGATATACACGAACATTGAATTTCAAAAAGTAAATCTTGAACAGTAAATTCCGCACTGTGACTAAGGCGAACAAGTGGCAAAATTTTGAACAAAAATCCAAATGTGTTTACGAATGTATATGTATTGTTAATTAGTCACAAAAAATTAAATTTAACAATAAAATTAAAAAATTAAAAAAAATTCACAATATTTATGTATAAAAATAATTGTTATATGCAGTTTTAATATGCTCCTAATATGCAGTTTTGCCAAGGGAATTTTTCGTACATCCTGATATAAACGTCTAGTGAGATGTGCTCCACTTGTCTGCACTGTGCGCTGCGGCGCACAGTGGGCAATTTGAACAAAATTGGATTCAAAATCAAGGAACTTTCGATAGGAATGAGGTAGAGCGATGAAATTTTTTTAAATGAAAGCTGCAACTTTGTAGAATATGGGAAAAAATAGGGAGATTATTACCATCCAATCATTTCAACGAAAAAATGACTTCATTAGTTTTTGTCACAAAAATCTATTTTTTGCAAAATCCTGAGGTCGTAGACAAATTTTGAGACCAGATTTGAAATCAGTGTGAAAAAATCTATGGGAACTGATGTGTAGCATGTTAAACAAAATTTTTTTCCGCGCGTGGTATTGGAAAAACTAAAATTTTCTTGAATTTGTGCGCGTTTAACGAATGTTCTCGATGTTAAAAAACGTTCATACCACAATCTCTCTATTTTTCCAATATTCTACAAAGTTGCAGCTTTCTTTAAAAAAAAATTTCATCGCTCTACCTCATTCCTATCGAAAGTTCCTTGATATTGAATCCGATTTTGAACAAATTGCCCACTGTGCGCCGCACGGGAACACTGTAGATGTATCTCACTACATGTTTATTTGACGATGTACGAAAACTTCCTTTGACAGAACTGCATATTAGCAGGAAATTCATATTATTATTCATTTAAAAATCATGTAACAATTATTTTTATGCACAAAAATTGTGAATTTGTTTTGTTATAATTATTAACTACATTGGTAAATATAATTGTCTGTAAGAAATTTCCTCTATATATACTAACCAAACTACGAGAAGTCCCCAAAAACAGACCGTTTGTCCGCACTGTGCGCCGGCGGGTATTATGAATCAAATTTTAGAAAGAAATATATACAGGGTATCCCAGCTAACTTGACCATCCTCGCTTAGTGTTAGTCATAGAAAAAAACGTTATAGGGCAATATTAACCTAACCGAAGGGGCAACATAATGATTCGGAAAAACTTTTTTCAAGGTCATTTTTTTCTAGATATCAAGGTCATCAATTTTTTCTAAAAGGAACTGTATATTTTTTTTATGGCGATGTAATAGTTGGGGTGAAGACCTCTTCAATGACATATTATACAATGACCTTCGTATGACTGGGTACGAAAAATCCAAAAAGCATTACAGGTATTATCAGCGATAATTTACTACACTAATTGGTTTGATTGAACTACTCTATTTCAATAAATGTTCGAAATGATCACCATTGTTTGCAATACATTGTTGTATACGGAAAATAAATGATTCTCTGGCTGTTCTAATAGTTTAATTGCTAATATTGGAACATATGATGTACAGTAAAATTTCTTTCCCTGTCCAACAGCCATGGTTTTATATTTATTTATAACTGGGTCTATTGCGCCGGCCGCGCCTACCGCACCGATGAATGGAATGTATTGAATGTTAGTGAATAAGTTTTTCTTATCCTCAATAATGAATAATTTCAATTTATAAACGCTGATAAGCTTTTGATTTCGTTTACTACTGTTAGTTCGATGTCAGTTTACAATAGAAAACAGATATATTTATTTATGGTGAGGCTGGAAACTCTGCGGAAGCATCCCGTTTATACGCGGAGAGATACCCGGAAAAACGTCATCCTTCTCGAAGGAACTTCGATGTCGAGTAATTCAATCAAACCAATTAGTATGGTAAATTAATCACTGATAATACCTGTAATGCTGTTTGGATTTTTCATACCCAAGGTCACACGAAGGTCATTGTATAATATGTCATTGAAGAGGTCTTTACCTCTACGATAAAAAAATATATAGTTCCATTAAAAAAAAATGTATGATCTTGATATCTAGAAAAAATGACCTCGAAAAAAGTTTTTTCCGAATCATTATATTGCCCTTTCGGTTAGATTAATATTGTCCTATTACGTTTATTTCTATTACTAACACTAAGCGAGATATTCAAGGTGGTCAAGTTAGCTGTGACACCCTGCATATACAGTGACTCCCATAAATATTCGGACACTAGGTACAACTAACTTTATGATTTAATAATTCGTTTGTTGATAAAGCAATCGCCCTGGAAATTGTTTTTAGCAATAAAACATTTATTAAGGATGATAAACATGTATAATTTATTTGAGAAATATACATACGTTTCATAATAAAAATTATTAAACGAAATAATGGACCATTTGTGGCTCACAAAAATATTCGGACACGTATTATATTTCTCTGGCAATCGTCTTCTGGGGACGCGATATTCGAAGATCGGGAAAACGTTTGTTTATAAACAGAATCGCGTGGACCATTAGATGTCCATGCCACCTCACTACTGTCAGTAGTAAACGTGAATTCGTTCAAAATGGGTCGCAAAGGAAAGAATACGAGTTTCGATGTGCGACAGCTTGTAATTTTTCATCGAGAAAAAGGAAACGCCTATCGCGAAATTAGTGCAATGCTCCGTATAAGTAAGAGTACTGCTGCAGATATCTGTCGACGATTTTATATTGAGAATCGCATTGATTCTATTCCGCAAACTGGAATACCAAGTCTCTTATGTACGAGGGAGAAAAGCAAAATTATTCGGAAAGTGAAAAAAATCCGCGCTTAAGTGCTCCAAAACTATGAACCAGCGAAACCAGCTATGAACCTATGAACCTGTGCTCCTAGTGAACTATTAGGCGAAAGCTCCAAAAATGTTTCAGCCGAAACAGTTCGGAGAGTGCTGAGGCAAGCTGGTTACAGTGGAAGAGTAGCTAGAAAGAAACCATTTATCAACGAAAAGAATAGGAATAAACGAAAAACCTTTGCAAGAGAGGTAATTTCTAAGGCTGAGACGTGGTGGAAGGATGTCATATTTGCTGATGAAAGCAAATTCAATCTGTACAATTCCGACGGAAGAACTATGGTGCGGCGGAAAGCGAATAAATAGTTTAATTTTGAAAATACAAGAGGTACAGCGAAACACGGCGGAGACAGCGTAATGGTCTGGGGTTGCATTGCGTCATATGGAGTCGGTAACCTAGTGTTTATTGACGGTATCATGGACAAAAATCATTATTTAAATATACTCAAAAATAATTTAACTCAAAGTGCTGAAAAGATGGGGCTTAATAATACTTCTAAGTTTTACCAAGACAACGACCCCAAGCACAAGTCACGTATTGTGCAAGAATTTGTATTATACCGCTGCCCCAAAATTCTTCATTCGCCGCCCCAATCACCGGACCTTAATCCTATCGAGAATTTATGGGATGAATTGGATAGAAAAATTCGAAAAACCCCAATTACATCGATAGCTGAATTAAAACAAAGACTTGCAACTGAGTGGTCGAATATAACTGTTGAATATTTAAAAAAAATTACAAACAATATGCCAAACAGGTTAAGACATGTTCTTAAACAAGATGGTTATGCCACGAAGTATTAAACAAATGTTGTAATGCTAAATTACATTATCTAAATTGAAAAATTAATATTGTCCGAATATTTTTGTGAGCCAAAAATGGTACATTATTTCTTTTACTAATTTTTATTATGGAATTTATGTACATTTTTCAAATAAATTGTTTATGTTTATCAACATTAATAGATCTTTTATTGCTAGAAACAATTCCCGGGACGATTGCTTCATTAACAAAGGAATTATCAAGTCGTAAAGTTAGTTATAGCTAGTGTCCGAATATTTTTGGGAGTCACTGTATATATATAATTGGGAGACCATATTACCACGTTACCAAGTTACCATGTCTTTCTCTCTATTACATTCGACATATATCATACATACATAAATAAATATTACTAACAGCAAATTCATAGTATAAAACGTAACTTACCTTTCTCGCCACTTTTTATTTTTAGATGCGCGGGTCCTAAATGGTGTATAATGGTTTTTTCTTTTACGCCCCACGTTGCTTTGCGCTTCATCACCTTGTATTCTTCCTTCCATGATTGTAACACCCACACAATGACACTTTACACTATATTCACATTTACACTTTACACTATCTTCACACAATTACACTTTACACTATATTCACATTTACACTTTACACTTTACACTATATTCACGCAATTACACTTTACACTTTACAAAATTATTAACAAACCGCGTTGTAATAACGAATCGCTTCGTACTTTCGTACTGTAAAGCGCGCGACGGTGAACTGGTCAACCAATTCTGTCACACATCGGTTACAAATCGGTGAGAGAGCAAAAGATAGTGCAAACATATGATTGAAGTATTTCTCTTTCTTTTTCTCTCTCGCTCTCACCCCCGCTTTCTCTCTTTTTCTCTCTCGCTCTCACTCCCGCTTTCTCTCTCTTTCTTTCTCACGCCCGCTTCCTCTCCCTTTCTCTCTCACTCTCACCACCGCTCTGTCACTCTCACCCCCCACTCAAAGACAAATGAATACAACAGGCACCCTGGGCCTTGCCGATAGGACCTGGCAAGGATGCGATCGTTAGAAAGAAAGTTGTCGTCCAGCTGGAAACATCGTAAGTACCCTTCACTCTTGCTACGCCTGTCTCTTGCAGGAAATCTCTTATTCTTTTTTTCGTGTCACTAATTTTAACGCGGCTTTTCTATGAAATCAAATATTTTGATCGAAAGCATCTTCATATTTTAAATTGGTTTTTGTACAGTTTGCTTTGGTTTAATACAAGTTTCCTATTTATTTGCAAATCTGTTTTCACGCGGTATGTATATTCTGCGTACATGGTTCCTTTCTTTACACAAGTTTTGTATTTTTATTCCATTCTGTTTCCTTATTTTGCACGGTCTTTTTATACGGTACGTATCCACCGTGTAAAATGACACCGACGTGTATCTGATTTTGTAACCTTCACTGAGCATACAGTGTTCAGGATTCAAGCTGTGGAATTCGGTGCCTATTGTCGAACTGGCGACCGCTATTTCATACGGTTTTTGTCGCGTATGTCAACACGCGGCAAGAGCGCGTGTCGCCGTTGCTCGACACCGCGTAGCAACCGTTTCAATTCTCATTGGCCGAATTTCACTGCTTGAATCCTTCAAATTGAGACAAACAAGGATCGTCCGATGTGCGAGCTCCAATCACGGTGCTCCACATTCGACGGTCTTTGTTATTTAAGGCACCTGCGTATGCCTTCTCGCTCTCTTAACGTTCTGAACGCTCATCAATCGCAAGGTATCGCTCTAGCACGTTTGCTCGTCTGTCCGCTCTCGTCTCGATAAGTAGAGATTCTCATCTCTCGCGCTCTGAGACTCTCGCGATTTCGCATCATTCGGGAGCGGTATTCTCGCGATCTCCCGCGCCGCGTTACGTGCACGCTTTTCGTGCCGCTCAAGATTTCCTCTTCGCGATCCGACGGCAGAAGTTTGCACGCGCAAGATCTCCGTACGTTCGCCGGCTCGCGATTCTCGTGCGCGCGTTCTCTCTCGCGCCCTCGAGTGCCTCGCACCTCGTGCGCCGTGCAACCGAGTAAAATAAAGTGCATTTTCCCGAAGGACAAGGGTTTAATTCTCCCGTCTCTCCTTGCCTCCTCGCGCGCTCATTTCTGAGTGGTCCCGGCCCCCCGGCGACTCCGACCTTCGGTCGACGCCAAACATACAGTGAAGCGCAAAACTAGAAGTAGAATAAAAATAAAGATATTTGTGCAGAAACAGGAACAATGCACGCAGAATAAACTGTGTGCAAACAGATGTACAGAAAAGTAGGAAAGTTGTGTCAAACCAAGGCAAACTCTACAAAAACCAATTTAAAATATAAAAATTCATTCAATCAAAATATTTCATTTAGCAAACATATTTCAAGATATAGATATGTAGAGTTTTGTAGAGTCTGCTACAATAATTTTTGTAATTTTTTTCAGATGCCAACCGTAGCGACACAAACGGAAAGGAGGCTGACGTCGCGCCGCTCGCCGGCATATTCGCGCCGGAGCTCGCGATCGCGATGCTCCCGGCCCGAGTCGCGATCCCCGAGACGCGGGTCGCGATCGCGATGCTCGCGGAACGAGTCGCGTTCCCCGAGACGCAGGTCGCGATCGCGATGCTCGCGGCGCGGATCGCGGTCGCGGTCGCCGACATGGCTGTCGCATGCGTCTCGAAACCAATCCTCCCGATCGTCTACATCGTTTAGGCGGTCGGACGAGAGTCTTTTTTTCGCAAAGAAGGTACGTACAATAGTTTTGTGATTAGATCAAATGACTTGAATGTTATTGAGAAGTTAGAAGGATTAGTTTCTTAGACGAGGTGTAACAAATTTTTGAAAAAAGTTTCAATTGGTCGGAATCGCAAAAGAAATAGTAAAAGTTGGTTTTTTTTAGCTTTTTTATCTGAGCCTGTATGGAAAATTTAAAAAATGTGTTTGATTTTCTTGAATAAATTATATCCATGCTGAATATTTCATCTATATTGGTTAATTCGTTTACGAGTTATAAACGATTAAAAGTGTGGCCGAAAATCGTGAAAAATGGCAATTTTTCCACTTGCGTTTATAACTCGTAAACGAATTAACCAATATCGGTGAAATTTCCAGCATGGATATAATTTATTCGACCGAATCAAATACATTCTTTAAATTTTCAATACAGGCTCAGATAAAAAAGCTGAAAAAAAACAACTTTTACTATGTCTTTTGCGATTCCGACCAATTCAAATTTTTTTCAAAAATTTTTTACACCTCGTCTAATAAACTAATCCTTCTAACTTCTCAATAACATAAGAGTCATTTGATCTAATTTTTAAAAAGTTATGTTGCTTCAAATAGTGTAGACTCAGTTTTGCTCGTTACTGTATATGAATGAGAACATTTAAAAAATTGTCCGTTTAATAATGTTTGTTTTTAACGTTACAGCTGCAGGAAATACAAAAACAAATCAAATCGATGAACGAGGAGGAAGTGGCGGCAGGGGTGGCAGTGGCGGCTGGGGCAGCAGAGGAGGCAGGGGTGGCAGAGGAGGCAGCGGTGGCTTGAATGGCAGAGGCGCCCATAAGAGTGGAAGAAAAAATTATTATATATTTAAAAATTAATTTTAAATATATAGGACTAAAACTGATATGTTTAATCTTTTTTGTTATATTCTCCATCTTGCCTTTGCGTTATTCCTTTAAATTCCTAAAATCCAATATATTCCTTTTTCAATTAAAATTATTTTTATCATTATTCTACTCTCGTGTGCCTACTGTATGCACCTAAAAGATTATTTTCATAGACTTGGTAATTCAATTGTTATAATTTAATGAAAAAGGTTGACACTTTATTTTCAAGACCTGTAAAAGTAACCCTTTGCACTCGGCGCTATTTTCATTCTAAAACTAAATTTTTCTCTTCTGTCTTAGAATATTTTCATTTTATTCATACGAAACTGATCCGATTTCCACATATAATATTTAAATGTTTAGTAATCTGTTCAATTCAAATTTTGTAATGTAACAAATACATTGTAATATTTGTTGTAATTTCTTTGAAATAATGCCACAACAATTTCTAGTGGTGGTTCAGAGTCACCACTCGAGTGCAAAGGGTTAACAATTTCTTTTTCTCTTTTGTATAATGTGGTACTTTATGTAAGCTCATCGGTATACAAATGTGATCGCAATTTCATATGATACATGAAGCTACAGCTACGACTATGCTATATGCGTATATGGACAACTGCACATTGCTTGCATGAGTCCGAAACATCAAACTAGCGGAGTATTTGCATGTATAGGAAAATTATATACATATACACACATAAACAGATACTTCGACATAGGCGTCGAACATAACCACAATCTACGCTTGCAGTTTCCTCCAATCCCACTTCGACAGTCCTGTGGGGCCGGCGACACAGCCGCGCAGTTAAGCGCTTCTGCGCCTGCGCGGCCGGGCGATAGCGGCAACGAGCGCGTTGCCGACTCTGCCTTCCTTCTTCTCCGAGCCTTCTTCGAGAGAACCTGGCTGCGCTAAGACGTGTTTCGCTACGGAGAGATTCCTTGTAGAACTGTTCGACCGTGCCGGTCTATATTTAATTATCGCGACTCGTTTCGAAGTATCGCGAACTCTCGCTGTAAGCGTGTGAATAGACCTCGTCATCAACTCTCGCTGTAAGCGTGTGAATAAACCTCGTTATCAACTCTCGCTGTAAGCGTGTGAATAAACCTCGTTATCCGGTCGTTCTCCGACGCGTATATTACTCGTGAGGAGTGGGCCTCACGTACCATACCGAAAATCCCCACATTCGTGACCCCGACGTGATAGTCGAGAGGACGAGGAGGATTGTATCGAGGAGCTTGGTGCATCTGCTGCTGTTGCAGCCATTCTTCACCGGCACGGAGCCCTGGGCGGCGTACGGACGGCGGCGAGGGAGCATCACGGCGTCCGGTTTGAGGTTATGCGTGAAGCCACCGACACCGGCGCCTTTTCAACGTGACGCCCCAGCAGCTCGTTGTTCCGGGGTTGCCGTTAGCCGATTTTTTCCTGCTGCCGTCGATTGGACGACGCGGGGACAGGCGAGGGGATTTCCGCCTCACCGGCAGTGTAGTGCAGTTTTGTGCGTGTGCAACGTGCCGGGTGTGAGCGTATTTGGCGTCGTGCGACGTTTTAAGCGGTTATGCGAGGCCGCGTGTCGTTATACGGCGCGTATGTATGTGTGAGTTTGTCTCCGGTTTCGTAGAGAGCGTTCATTTTGCGTGTTGCGGCTCCGCGCGTGTTCATTTCGGCTTTTAGTTGCCCATTTGGGCTGTTAGCGTTTAGAATGCGTTTCTTTTCTATGTTGCGCATGAACGCGTGTCGTGCCCGCTGCGTCTTAGGGTCTAGGTACCCTTGGCGTGCGTATTGCCCGTGGTTGCCGCGCGAGTTTCGCGTCGTTAAATTCGCGTTATTGTTCGAGGTCGTCGTAACCTTCGTATGCGCGTTTTTGCCCGCGGTTGCTGTGCGCGTTTCACGTTGTTCCACGCGCGTTGTTGATGTTCGCAACCTTGCGCAGTCCTATACGCGTTAGTTTCAATGTCGCGTAGTTTTTTTTGCGCCTTTATGTAGCTCGCCGCGGTAGGCTCGCGGACACCGCGACCTTCACGCGTGTTGATGCCCGTCGCGCTTCTGTTCGAGGACGTCTTGTCCTTCGCACGCACGTTTTTGCCCGCGGATTTACAAGCGCGTTTCTCGCGTTAATATGCGTAGTTTTGCCTTTTTCACGTTAGGGCGTGTGCGACTTCGCGTTTAGCGAATTGTTTTTTTCTTCTTTTCCTTTGTCGATTCATTCCGCGCGCTCTTTTTGACCGTCGCGTCGCGAACATGGCGTACGTTATCTCGGCGCGTGCCAGCGCGGCAACCGCCGTATTTTATAACGTGTTTTCGTCGCGCATTCTTTGCGAATTTTTCGTTGAGCGTTTCGTATTCCGGCGAGTTGAGCTCAAATTTTGCGGTGCGAACTCGGGTTTCGCGTTTTTGCGACCCCTTATTTTCTTTCGCAACTCAGGGTTGTGCGTAATTCCGAGCTCCAGGCGTGACCTTACCATTGTAACACGCCCGAGCGTTATCGTGTTTACCTTCTTATGTGCCCTGAGTCTGTTTGTGTGCGCGAGCGTCCTTCGGACCAGCCCACCGTTCTTGTTCGCGCGTGCTTAGATTTCGGTCAGAGAGCAGTTTCCGTTATCGTGGAATTTTGTTTCGCTTCTGTTTGCGTTTGCGAATTATTTAGTAACAAGCTTCGTTTCACATTGTATGCTGTTAGTTAGACGTTAGTCCTAAATGTCACCAATCCAAGGTGACCCGACATTGTCGTCATTTCTCCGAGTTTTTGCTCCTGATGTTCGGTTCAATCATGCCCTCAGGGCATTATCGGTCATATTCCGTCGTCAGTTAGTTTCGTGCATTGCGTAACCTTTGTTGTTCGTTTTTTTCGCGTAGAGCAGTATCGGAAGCGTGGTTTTCACGCTATGGCGCGTCGAGGTGTTAACCACCGATGGGTTTTATTCCAGTCGCGCCTATTCATTGCGTTATTATCTCTGATAGGTTGCGATCGTACTAGGAAGTTCCCCTATCACCCCGCATTCGTACGGCGTGATAGAGCGGTGGCACCGCGTGCCGACATCGACCGTGCGCCGTTTTTTTTGTGCGTCTCTTTTGCGTTTCCCCGTTGGGAAGATTTTTTTTATTATTCCTTGTACATAGTTATCGTAAGCCGCACTTCCCTCTAACTCTTGTACATAGACATTTTTATTCTTGTTATATCGTGCGCCTACGAGTTACGCACTGAGGGGGGAGTGTGTGGGGCCGGCGACACAGCCGCGCAGTTAACTCTGCCTTCCTTCTTCTCCGAGCCTTCTTCGAGAGAACCTGGCTGCGCTAAGACGTGTTTCGCTACGGAGAGATTCCTTGTAGAACTGTTCGACCGTGCCGGTCTATATTTAATTATCGCGACTCGTTTCGAAGTATCGCGAACTCTCGCTGTAAGCGTGTGAATAGACCTCGTTATCAACTCTCGCTGTAAGCGTGTGAATAAACCTCGTTATCAACTCTCGCTGTAAGCGTGTGAATAAACCTCGTTATCCGGTCGTTCTCCGACGCGTATATTACTCGTGAGGAGTGGGCCTCACGTACCATACCGAAACTCCCCACAGTCCTTCTACTTAGGCGCCACCTGATGAGCTCCAGCTCAACTAAACTTGTCACATTTTTTGCTTTATATTATCGATATCATGAATTCTGACGCTAGAAAGCCATGCCGAAACGGGAAACAAGTTTTCGCCTTTATTTCGCAACAGAATCAAGACAAATTATAGCTCAATTTGTAGCTGGAGATATTTTCTAATGCGGGCTGGTCTCGACATCATCCAGAAAACTCATCCAATGGCATAAAAATGCTTGAATTCCACGGCACGTGCATCGTCAATGTTTGGCCTACTTCTAACGCTCATATTTCTAAATATCTCCATAATCTCGTCAGCTCATGACCAGCCCGCATTAGATTGAACCTTCCTCTTTCGAATGAGCCCTTTACCAGCGACAAAATATTCCTTTTTAAGGACGAAAACTTGATCCCCGTAAAACCATATTTTGTCGGTAATGTAGTCACTCTACTTTTGGCGCTCCGGGCCCTTAACAAGAGATGTTGAATATTAGTTTTAATAAACTACCGGCACAGGCTTGCGCCCCAATTTCGCAATAAATAAAATCTAGAAACTCGGGAACCGTATTAAACAACCAGCGAGCTGATTGTTTAAACAGCCGTCGAGTTAATTGATTAATTTAATTGCGAAATTTGTCGAATGGTTTCCACCTGTCGCTTATGTAATCCGGATCGAAATTTCCAGAAATTTCGTTCCGAGCGACCGGGAAGGAGCCGTTAATTGTTTGTGTTTCGCTCTGATCGACGGTTAGCACAGGTGCTAATCGTCGGCAGAACAAAGACACACAACAACGAACGGAAAGGGGAGGTCAACGGGGTTTACCGTGTATTTGAAAACGGGCACTTGGACAAGGAGAGTCCAAATGACACCGTTACAAGTACACGGGGGAATAGACAGAAATTACAGAGATAGTGAGAGAGGGTTTCGACCACTTACCCCGCTTGGGTTCCCTGTACAGGTGGTCGGTTTCCCGGAGGTCCGGCTTCGGTGGAGGCGCTTGGTCGTCGGTGGTCCTCCTCGTCGGCGGCTGGTCGCGCCCCGATCGCTCCTCGGCTCTGGTAATCCTTTTAGCAGAGTTGGGCAAAAATTTATTTTAAAATTTCGAATACAAATAAATGAAATCTATTTTTTATTCGAACTCGTTTCTCTCGGATACATATTCACCACAGTCTATCCGTCGGATACTTTTCACGATTTTCATTTGTCGTCCGTGGGTCATCCGAATTGCGGAGCAACGGCTATGCGTATCCGACGCCTCTAGCGGCGAGATTTCTTATTTGAGAGAATGTATCCGAAGATACAGCTGATGAGTTGCAAAGTATCTTTGATTTTTATTCGATAGTTTTTAGCAGCGCCCCCATGTATTCGACGGTCAATTTCGGCAGATACTCGCAACTCAGAATGTATCTTTGATTTTCGACGTACGATTTTTACGTGGACCTGAGATTTATTCGGATGGTCGATGTAGGGAAGATGATTTATTTGATTTTTTATTCGAGACGAGCATGAGGAATAAATGAAAATCAAATGTGTCTTTTATTCGAAATTGTATTCGAAGTTCGGATAAAAGACCGAGCGACGTTGCCAAGTCATAATACTTACGTTGTAATATGCAAGTACGTACTATGGTATAGTGACTCCCATTAATATTCAAACACTATTTATTAATTAAACGATTGTTTAAACCAATGAATTTGTATTATTTAAACGAATTTTTAAACACATACATGTTCATTATTTAAACGATTGTTTAAGCAAATAGATTTGTATTATTTAAACAGATATTTACATAGGTAAATGTTTATTATTTAAATGACTGTTTAATAAATGAATTTTTATTATTTAATCAGATCTTTCAACCGATACATTTTTATTACTTAAACGATTGTTTAAACAAATAAATTTTTATTATTGAAACAAATGTTTAAACCAATACATTTTTATTATTTAAACAATTGTTTAAACAAATAAAATTTTATTATTTAAACTATTATTTAAACAAATACATTTTTATTACTTAAACGGTTGTTTAAACAAATAAATTTTTATTATTTAAACAATTGTTTAAACAAATAAATTTTTATTATTGAAACAAATGTTTAAACCAATACATTTTTATTACTTACACGGTTGTTTAAACAAATAAATTTTTATTATTGAAACAAATGTTTAAACCAATACATTTTTATTATTTAAACAATTTACGTCACCTTTTGCAATGAGTAAAAGTCTTTATAATAAAAGGAAATGTCATTGGGTTTCACCATCGGTACTCTGCTGGATATTAAGGTATTAAGACAATTTTATAAAGCACTCTTTAGATTATGTATTATGTACAGGTATACGTACATAGGCATTGCATGCTATGGCATTTTTCTGTCTACGGTTCTGAATTACCGACTCTGTAGAATATGCAGAAATTTAGAATCAAAGACATCGATGATTTAAATTATCTGGAACAGTACTAAATAAATAACAAGTTAACCATTGAAACAATGAATTAAAAAATTATTACTGAAAATATATATTTATGACGACAATTATCAGTGGATAGGCATAATTTTTTAACGAAGTTTACTGCAAATTTCATGCTGATATCTCTTACGGTTCAACATTTATTGTAAAATGTCACGAAATATATATTTCTCGACCCAGCACAGTGTCCGGCCGTCCAAGGCTGTGTATCGCGATGCAGCATTCGCTTCAGATAATTTTAATTTCGTTAATTTTAAAATGTTCATCTTTTTAAAAAACAGGTCTGTAAAGAGGACACTTGGGGCTATATCCTCATTTTTTTGCAAATTTTTAAAAAGTTCCCTTCTATGAAAAGATTGCATTTGTTGAAAACAACGCACACCTTCGGCCAAAAAGAGAGTAACACATGTTTCGTTCTTCTACTCTCGGAATCATTCGGCAGGGATCGACGTCTGTCGTTGCACACATATACATATGTATATCGTCGCCTGTGATTGCACATATATATACATATATTTGTAGCCGCTTCGACTGCGGCGAACGTAGATAGAAAAGGACAGCATGCAAACACGGCCGCGTGGCCGAAGGCGCTAGAAAAAGGCAGCACAACCCGATGATATTATTATTCGATTTGTACCGTGTTTGGGCTTATTTTGTTCAGGAAAACATTTTCAATCGGTAGGTAATGATATCATTATGGTAACGTTAATAAGAAATAATATTAGGTATAGTTGGTAAACGCCAATACGCTACTGGTTACAATGTTGCCTCTGCTACTGAATCACGACCATATGGAGCGTCGCGTCATGTGCCGCCTGGAGACAACAATGTAAGCGTTTCACCATCACTTATTAATAACAATAAAATGTGTGTTACAATTCATAATTCTGCCATGGGAACATTATTAATCGATTGCAAATAGTTTGCTGATGAAAACAAGTCTAAACACGTCACAAATCTGATAAGTTAGACGGTGCCAGTATTGAAACGTTTCCTTCGAAGTTTATCAACGAATTTTATTTCACTAGCTGACCGTTCCATTTCGATAGAGTCCGCTGCCGTACCAGAGCATGTTCTACAGAGTCGGTAATTCAAAACCGTAGACAGAAAAATGCCATAGCATACAATGCCTACATATGTACGTGTACCTGTACATAATACATAATCTAAAGAGTTCTTTATAAAATTGTCTTAATAACTTAACATCCAGCAGAGTACCAATGGTGAAACCCAATGACATTTCCTTTTCTTATAAAGAGTTTTACTCACTGCAAAACGTGACGTAAATTGTTTAAGTAATAAAAATGTGTTTGTTTAAACAATATTTTAAGTAATAAAAATGTACTGGTTTAATCATTTGTTTCAATAATACAAATGTACTGGTTCAAACATTTGTTTTAATAAAAAAAATTTATTTGTTTAAACAATCGTTTAAATAATAAAAATTTAATTGTGAAAACTAGCGTTTAACTAGTAAAAATGTACTGGTGCAAACATTTGTTTCAATAAAAATTTATTTGTTTAAACGATTGTTTAAATAATAAAAATTTATTTGTGTAAACTAGCGTTTAACTAGTAAAAATGTACTGGTGCAAACATTTGTTTCAATAAAAATTTATTTGTTTAAACAATTGTTTAAATAATAAAAATTTATTTGTGTAAACTAGCGTTTAACTAGTAAAAATGTACTGGTGTAAACATTTGTTTCAATAATAAAAATTTATTTGTTTAAACAATTGTTTAAATAATACAAATTTATTTGTGTAAGCTAGCGTTTAACTAGTAAAAATGTACTGGTGTAAACATTTGTTTCAATAACAAAAATTTATTTGTTTAAACAATTGTTTAAATAATAAAAATTTATTTATGTAAACAAGCGTTAAAAGTTTAAACGATAAAAAGTGTTCGATTATTAATGGTAATCACTGTACCGTGGTACGTATTTACGTATTATGGCTTGGCAACGTCGGATAAAAAAGTCGGCCATCCGAACATCGAATACAATTTCGAATAAAAGATACATTTCATTTTCATCTCTGCCAAATACTCGTCCCGAATAAATCCTCAAATAAATCGTCTGGCCACATCGAGCTTCGGATATCGAATAAAAGTTACGAATAAATTTCGCCGCGACATCTGCCTTCGAATACATTCTGAAATTAATTTTTATTCGACGCCTAAAATCGTTCGGATGGTCGGCGGACGCCGAGTATCTACAAATAAATCCGTCGAATAAATGGAGGCGTTGCAATCGACCATCCGAATAAATCCTGAACATAGCCAGAAAATCATCCGGAGGCACGTCGAATACAAATCTCGAAACCAGACGCTCGTCGAATAAAGATACAAATAACTTCTCGCGATTCATCCGACTTCGAATAGAAACAAAAGAACAGAGAATTTGTATCCGAAGGCCGTTCAAATAAATTTTTCATCGGATACTGCCCAACTCTGCCTTTTAGATACAGTGCACTTATAGCACTCCACTTGGTATAAACTCGCGTTTTGGGGGTTGCGGTACCCGTCGGACTTTCGCGCGAAACGAAAATTTTCTAAATTTTGACTGTTTCGGGGAGTCGAGAATATCTCCTCGATTCCTGGAAGTTTGACGGGCTGTGGAAAGCGGATATTATGCTTTTTAAAAGGCTAATTGGGCCAATCCACACGGCACTGCAATGCGTGGCCGACCCGTGACCGAGGGGGAGCAAGCCCCGACCGCTCCGTCAAATTCCAAAAATCGAGTTAATATTCTGACTCCCCGATGGGGAGTGTATCAGATATTAAGCTGATAAGAACAGATAAAAGGCGTTTATTTTCAATCAATTGTCCCCCGGGTTACATGTGTTCCCAGGGGCAGTACAACATGAGAGCGAAGTGAACCGCCACGGTAATCGGAGCTTAGCAGCAGATTTTTTGAGATTTTTTGAGTTAATAGTCGCGAAAGAATCTTAGAAGTTAAACTCGAAGTGAGTTTAAGCATTTAATTAAAAGAATAGCAAATAAATAATTAACTAAATTCGCGCGACTTCGAGGAAAAGAAGAGCAAATCCCCCCCGGGGGACTAGTTCCGAATCTTCGGGTTCAAATTACGTGAATTCGGTTATTAAACTGTACTAAGTGGATCGAGACACAGTGCAAATTAAAGTAAAATTAATGAATCTACTTACATGTAATCGGGAATTCGTACGGTACGGTTTTTTCCTCGTCGCGAAAACCCGCTCGGTCACACGAATCGATGAAATAACTACGGTCCGGAACATCTAGAAAAGAGAGAAAATAACAAATTAGTAACTAATTAATTAATAAATAAAAGAAGGCGGGCTGTGCGTGCGGAGATTACTCGCCACGAGAACCCCTTCTTTCCAGTGAATCGTGGAACTGAGAGTGCCGGTGAAAACCTGTAAAAAGAAAAATTATTAGTATACTAATGGTGGAAATAGCTAATTAAATTAACGGTCGGAGTGATGGACATGTTAAGAACAGCAGTGCAGTAATTGAAAGTGAGAAAAACGGACTTAAAGTGAGGAATTTAGATGTGGCGGCCCGCGCAAAGAGCACGCCGACCACCGACAAACATACATTGTATACGCGGCGGCGACCGTCCTCGGAAAGCCGCAGCGAAACACGTGAAGATCGGCTTCGGGGACAGTCGCCATCTGTTAAACAATCGACTGACGCGAGGGAGAATTGGTCGGTCGAAGGCATGCGATCGACACTCGCTCGCGAATGTCGGTATAGGACGGTTGAAGGTCCACCGACGAATAAAGACGTATACCCGCGAACACGGCCTCAGTCAATTCACCCGACTCCCACATAATTGGTGACCCCGACGTGATCTGTCGCGCAAAGGCAGAGCGAACCGCGGTAGTGTGCAGTTCGGGTGCATAAAAAAAAATTAATTACGGAACGCAGCGATGACTGACCCGCTAGCGCCCGGTAACGCCAACGTCGTACCCTTGGCGGGCGTAGCACGAGTGGCCATAAAAATCCCACCGTTCTGGGAAAAGAACCCACGAATATGGTTCCAGCAATTGGAATCCCAGTTTGTCCTGTCTGGGATCACGCAGGACGTCACAAAGTACCACTACGTCACAGCGAACTTGGAGAACAAGTACGCTGACGTAGTGGTCGACATTATCGGAAGCCCGCCGCAAAGCAATATGTACGAAACGCTCAAGACGGAGCTCATACGGCGAATCGCGGATTCCAAGGAACAGGACATCCGAAACCTGCTGGAACACGAGGAGATCGGGGACCGGAAGCCTTCCGTCTTCCTGCGACGCCTGCAGGGCCTCGCCGCCGGTGCCGTGACAGACGAGTTCCTGAAGACGCTGTGGATGGCGCGGCTGCCAACGAACGTACAAACTGTGCTGGTGACGAGACGGAAGGACCCGCTGTCCGACCTCGCAGCCCTCGCCGATGCCGTCATCGAGGTGTCGTCTCGTCCGCAGGTCAACGCCGCATCGACGAGTCGAATGGACGAGACCCAGGCGTTG
This sequence comes from Halictus rubicundus, assembly GCF_050948215.1. Classification (NCBI taxonomy): domain Eukaryota; kingdom Metazoa; phylum Arthropoda; class Insecta; order Hymenoptera; family Halictidae; genus Halictus; species Halictus rubicundus. The sequence goes on from NC_135162.1 coordinate 2,202,801, forward strand.
ATAGCGGAACTCCGCCGCGAAATCGCGGCCCTTCGCGTCGGTATGGACACCCGCCGCGCGCGGTCCAAGTCGCGCGGTCCTCGCGAAAGAAGGGCGTCGAAGTCGCGAAGCCGAAGCGACGAGGTACCACCTGGTGACGGCAGATGCTGGTACCACTGGAAGCACGGTCCCGCCGCGAGGAAGTGCCGCGACCCGTGTTCCCAGGCGACGGAAAACCGGCGGGACGGTCGTTGATGGCGGCGAACGACTCTGCGCCGGCTACAAGCCGCCTGTTCGTGACGGATCGGACAACAAAAATCACCTTCATGGTGGACACAGGATCCGACCTGTGCGTTTTCCCGCGTTCGCGCGTGAGTGGTGCACGCGAAAGGACGGCATATGAACTTTACGCCGAGAACGGTTCAACGATCACGACGTACGGCTCCGTGAGGTTCGCGTTGAACTTCGGCCTACGTCGGGACTTTTCGTGGCGGTTTGTGATCTTGGACGTTACAACCCCGATAATCGGCGCCGATTTTTTGAGCCATTACGGACTCCTAGTCGATATGCGCGCGAAAAAACTAATAGACGGTGTCACGACGCTGTCGGCGGCTGGTCGTATAGTGACGTGTTGTGCCGATAGCGTGAAGGCGATTTCCGGTGAGTCCACCTACCACAGGATCCTCGCGGGATTCCCGGACCTCACGCGGCCGTCGGGAGGACACCGCACGGCCAAACACGCGACGAAGCACCACATCCGGACGACGCCAGGCCCGCCGGTATCGTGCAAGCCCCGTCGGCTGGCCCCGGATAAACTCCGCATCGCTAAGGCGGAATTCGAGGCGATGGTGAGGGACGGAACAGCGCGCCGATCCGAAAGCTGTTGGTCATCGGCCCTACACCTGACACCGAAGAAAAGCGGCGAGTGGCGACCGTGCGGGGATTACCGCGCATTAAACGCGAGAACAATCGCGGACAAATATCCGGTGCCGCACATCGAAGATTTCGCGCAGCGCTTGGGGGGAAAAAGCGTGTTTTTTACGATAGACTTGGTGCGCGCATACAACCAGATACCGGTGAACCCGCAGGACATCGCGAAAACCGCGATCACGACCCCGTTTGGTCTGTTTGAATTCCCCTGGATGTCTTTCGGACTTCGAAACGCAGCGCAGACATTCCAGCGGTTTATGGACGAAGTGTTACGCGGCCTCGACTGGTGCTACGTTTACATAGACGATATTCTGGTCGCATCGAGCTCAGTCGAGGAACACGAAGAGCACCTACGCGAACTTTTTTCCCGCCTAAACGAGTACGGGGTGCTCGTCAATTGTGCGAAGTGTGTGTTCGGTGCGCCGGAGGTGACGTTTCTCGGCTACGCAGTGTCCGCGCACGGTACCCGACCGCTTCCAGAGAAAGTCGAAGCGATTCGAACTTTCCCGCGCCCGGAAACGGTGAAAGAGCTTCGACAGTTTCTGGGCGTAATAAACTTTTATCGACGATTCGTGCGAACGGCCGCCGAGATGCAGGCGCCACTCAACGCGGCCCTCCAGGGTAACGTGAAGGGACGAGCACCGGTGACATGGACTCCGGAGCGAATCGAGGCCTTCGAGAGGTGCAAGGAAAGCCTGGCGCACGCAGCTCTTCTGGCCCATCCCGACACCACGCTGCCCCTTGCGATCTTCAGCGACGCATCGGATTTCACGGTAGGCGCTGCGTTGCAGCAGCGGTCACGCGACGGATGGCAGCCGTTGGCTTTCTTTACAAAGAAGTTAACGGCGGCCGAGCGCAAATACAGTCCGTATGATCGGGAACTGCTCGCGATATACAAGGCTGTACGGTATTTTCGGCATATGGTCGAGGGTCGCGAATTCACGGTTTTTACCGACCATAAGCCCATAACTTTCGCGTTCGCGCAGCGCCCCGAAAAACATACGCCGCGACAGTTCCGCTATCTGGACCTCATCGGCCAATTCACAACCGACATTCGACATGTGGCCGGTCGAGACAACGTGGTCGCCGATGCTCTGTCCCGGATAGCGGAGATCTCTACCGCGATAGATTACGCGAAACTCGCGAAATCGCAGCGAGAGGACGAGGAGCTCCGAACGCTCCTGCGATCACCCGACTCCTCTCTTAATATCAAGAAAATAGATTTACCGAGCGACAACACCGAGTTGTACTGCGACGTTTCGACTTCCGCGTTACGACCATTCGTAACGAGGGAGTTCCGAGAACACGTGTTCACGTCGCTACACAATCTTGCGCACCCCGGTGCCAAGGCGACCGCGAAATTGGTCGCACAAAGATTCGTTTGGCCAGGTATGCAAAAAGATTGCAAAGCCTGGGCACGAGCGTGCGTACCATGCCAACGGGCGAAAACGGGTAGACACGTGTCTGCTCCGGTCGGTACTTTTCGAACTCCTTCGGCGCGTTTCGAACACGTCCACGTGGACATAGTAGGCCCGTTGCCGATGTCGAGGGGATATCGATACTGCGTGACGTGCGTCGATCGTTACACGCGCTGGCCGGAGGCGTTCCCCGTCGAAAACATCACCGCCGAGACGGTGGCGTACGCGTTATTTTCGGGGTGGATCGCCCAATACGGTACACCCCACCGAATCACTACCGATCAAGGGCGACAATTTGAATCTGCGTTGTTCAAGCAGTTGTCGCACCTTATCGGTACGAAACACCTCCGTACGACTGCGTACCACCCGGCGGCAAACGGCATGGTGGAGCGATTCCACCGCCAGCTGAAAGCGGCAATCGTTTGCCACGCGGACAGCTGGGCCGACGCGTTGCCGATCGTCCTTCTGGGCATTCGAGCCGCCTGGAAGGAGGACATTCAAGCGACCTCCGCCGAAATGGTTCACGGCGAACCGATTCGCCTACCGGGCGAGCTTCTTTTAGACCGGCGAGACGCGAACGTTAACGACGAGGCGTTCATCGCGAGATTACGCGAACATTTCCGTGGGTTGCGTCCGACGCCGGTAACGCGCCACGGAAAAAAGAAAACATTTGTATTCAAGGACCTCAATACGACGACGCAGGTGTTCGTGAGGCACGGCGCACTGAAAAGTGCTTTGCAGCCTGCGTACGACGGTCCTTACGAGGTGATTGAGCGGCACCCGAAACACTTTAACATTCGTGTTAAAGATCGAGTGGTTCCGGTGTCGTTAGATCGCCTCAAACCCGCGTACCTGCTAAACGACGACGAGCAGGGTACACCGGACAGGCCCTCGCCGCGGGGGGTCAACAGCGATGCTCCGGTCCCCAGTACGGAGGAGCAAATCGAACGCTCGACAAGATCGGGAAGGCGCGTTCATTTTCCCGACCGCTATGCGGCGACTCCTTAGATTTAGTCATTAGTGTAAGTAGGTTGTAAGCAACAATGTATATAGTATTGTAAATAGTAAACTTGTAGCGATAAATAAAAGCGAGCGAACCCCTAATTTCACCAAGGGGGGTGATGTGGCGGCCCGCGCAAAGAGCACGCCGACCACCGACAAACATACATTGTATACGCGGCGGCGACCGTCCTCGGAAAGCCGCAGCGAAACACGTGAAGATCGGCTTCGGGGACGGTCGCCATCTGTTAAACAATCGACTGACGCGAGGGAGAATTGGTCGGTCGAAGGCATGCGATCGACACTCGCTCGCGAACGTCGGTATAGGACGGTTGAAGGTCCACCGACGAATAAAGACGTATATCCGCGAACACGGCCTCAGTCAATTCACCCGACTCCCACATAGACAAAAATTTCGAAATAGAGAAGTACTACCAGAAAAACAGATACGTACGGACCAGGAAGAGGGACCACACCGCGAGGGGTCGGTCGTATCTTATAAAAATAAGGTAGGAGAAAGGGTTTAGAGCCTAAAAATAGGAAATAGTAGAGAGAAGTAGGAAAAGAGAACGTTTGACCTTGAACACAAGAGAGAACTAGCGGTTTTTATATAGCTAACCCACATTTATTAGAGCAGCTACGGATAGGGATAGACCTAAGAAGTAATCGCCCTATAGGAAGTTTTCTTGTAAAACCTATCCCTGTAGGTGTTAGGGTCGCTATCTTGAGAACGGGGGGCCGGAGACGAAAATCGTGTACCTCCGAAGCCCAGCTTCGGAGACCAGTCTTCAACCCCGAGATACCCCCCCCCCCCCAAGAGGATAGCCCACCCAGAAAATTTTTTCAGCCGAAAAATTTCTGGGACACCCGGTATATAAGAAAATTTATACATTATCCGATCTAGGCGTGCGACGGCTCGTTGTAAAGCTCTAGCCGAGCCCTAACCGACTACCGGGTCATCTTTTCGAAAATCGCAAAATTCGAGGTAATTTTTCCCACAGCTCGGAAAGGAGGGGACAAAATCGAAAAAGTCTTTCAGGGGGGAGAATAACTTCTCCAATCCGACCCCTAAAGACTCGCCACCCTCCGAAATAGGCGGATGCCGAATTTCGGCCCGATAGGTAAATTTTCGTACAAAACCATAATCGCGAAAACACCTAAGAAAACGCCGGGTACGATAAAACCGTGTGGGGGCTCTTTGGAAAGCCAGAGAGCAGGGCTGGCATTTCGCCAAAGCAGATTTTGGATATCTTGTAAAATAAAAAGAAATAACCTACAGTCTAGAATAAAAAATTAGATTAAGAGAAGGTATCGACACCTTGACACGATTAGACCTCGCGCATGCGTTTTAATGCTAGGTTAAAAGTAGGCTAAGAGCGAAAAAAACAAAAAAAAATCAATTAATAATAAGGTAGCGTTTAAGACTAGGAAATAAGAACATTTATAGAAATATATATATATACATAGAGGATAGAAAATTATTTACAGTAGCGAATAAGATCCGTTAGAAGTTAAATAAGAAGTTAGTTTTATTTTAGTTTATTTTATTTTAGTGTATCTTAATCTATTGCATATCGTATACTATATTATATGTACTACTAAGCATTAATATTATTATACTGTATTAGATTTACAAACATTTCTGAAATAAGACAGCTTATGCTGCAAGAACGCGATACAAGGCGCATAACAAGTTAGCCTACAACGATAATGATTATTTTTTAGGAATCTGATACAAGTCGAAAAATAACATAGTTTATTTTCTCAACTTCGCGGAAAAGAACCGGAATAGGAGCGTAAGCGAAATAGTTATAACTGCGACAGATATTGTAATTTTTAGGTGATTTTGTAATTTTAGAAAGCGAAATAGAGACAAATACCCGTATATCTCTGGGCATTCCGAAATTACTACCTTCCCTGAAAGCGCATACAATAAGTACCTAAAATTAGAACAAAAAGTACAAAAGATCATACAAAAAATAACAGTCAAAGTAAATTGACCAGTTTGTAATAAGAATAATTGCAAATATCGTCGTTTTAGATAACTCTAATTTCTAACTTTATAATATAATTTCTGAGTCACGTAGGGCGATAACCAAGAGTTTCCTGTAAACAGAAATAAAAACAGAATTAGAGAAAATTAAAATAGAAATAGAAAAATAAGAAATCTGGATAAAAAGAAAGAACAAGAAACAAAATTAGAAGCAGAACCTGAAATAGAAACACAAACAGCAATAGAAACACAGATAAGAGAATTAGCAATTAAAATCAGAATAGTTTAATCACTACTTACCTAAAAACTCCTTAAAGTAAGAAAAAAATTTAATTTCAGCTAAGAAAAATATAAGTTTAGATAAAAGCGATACAACTCCGCAGTATAAGACATAATTTGAAATTGACATACCTTATCTGTGGCGCAACATAGAAGAAATAGAAATAAAATTAGCTATTAACATAGAGAAAAGTGGAATAATAAGATTAAAAAGAGTAGATACAGAAACAATAGGGATTGGAAACAGTAAACTACAGTAAGTGATAACCAGCGGTCTGTTAAACAAGCGTTAGATAGTTAAAGGAGCTCGAGCGGAGGGAAGGGGAGGGGGGCTGCGAGCGTTGCGTAACCGACCTAACCGACCGACCCCGAGCGAGCCCACGTACAGCAAGCAAACAAACAAGGACAAGAAGACTAGGAAGAGAGAAGAAGAAGAAGCAGGATAGACACGTAGACAGAAAAACAATACAAGGACAGAAATAACCGCCACCAAAGACTGACATACACACACTTAGATAAGCACACACAAGCAAACAAACCGAGTCTTACAAACACAAGTAAACTCTCACACAGACAGACATAACGTATACGGTAACATTGAGAGAGAAACAAATACAACAGATACTGAGGAAGAAAGAAGGAAGATGGATGAAGAAGAGAAGTGGCTAACGCCACACCACCCACCGGATAAAGGAAATATATTTAGAAAAAGCGATAAGATGAAAAGAAGCACAGAAAAAGAAAGAACCAAGAGAGACAGGGAGAATTTCGAGTCGGACTCGGAATCCCAATTTTCGGATGTGGTCCTTATTGGAAGCACGACTATGAAAAAGAAAAGGGTAGACGATCGGAATAACAACTCGAATACTAAGCTGAATCTATCTAAAGAGGAAGAAAAGAAAAAAGAAAGAGAAAAAGAAATAGAGAGAGAAAAAGAAGAGGAAGAGGACATTCTTAAACTGATAAGAGAATTATCGACCCTTCTCAAGAAAACTAAGTCGTCTACAAAAGAGTTGAAAAGTTCTTGTATGGATCCCATAACAGAAGTAAGAAGTCTCACAAAAACGCATGCAGCCCAAGCAGACAGACAAGTGGAAGCAGCAATAACTAGGCTCAAGAACATTGAATTAATTATTGAGAACAGGAACCTGAAGAACAGCCTTCTCCACAAGGACATAGGTGTACAATGTAATATCCTGAGGAAAAGCGAGGACAAAAAGGGAATATCGGTCGGGACTGGCAAGACAACGGCAAAAGCAGCGAGGAAGCTATTAATCTATGAGAGCGAGACAGATGAAGCTGCAGAAACAACGGAAACCGAATCGAAACAAGAACAGGAATGGAAGATAGTGGAAAACAGGAAGAAAGCAGAGGAGAAGAAGGCCCTTAATAAGAAAAAGAAGGAAGAGGCCGCAGAAATAGAAAAAAGAAAGCAAGAGCAAGAGAAAGAAAAGGTTAAGGAAAGAGAGAGAGCTAAAAGGGACAAACAGCCGCCTCCACCAAAATCCGAAGCGATAATAATAAAGACAAGCGAAACAAGAACTTTTGCGGACTTGTTTAAACAGCTGAAGTCAAATCCGGGAGACAACATGAAGGGCATCCACACGGTCAGAAAATCGCGAGGAGGCGATATCGTGATCGAAATGGAAAAAGGCACGAACGCTGGAGTCCTTGAAACATTTGCTAAACAGACCTTAGGAGAAGACTGTTTAGTAAGAAGAATGGCACCGAAAATCATCTACGAGATAAAGGATTTAGATCCCACTATTGATAAGGACGAACTGCAAGAAGAACTAGCCCGAATCTTGCAAAAACAAAAAGAGGGAATTCAAATCAAAACTATTAGATTTGGATACGGAGGAACCAAGACGGCAATCGTCTCCCTCCCTTCAGAGGTTCTGGAAATTTTAGGACAAGAAAACAAATTAAAAATAGGATTTACAAACTGCAGAGTTAAGAGAACCCAAAACTTATTAAGATGCTTTAAATGCCATGCCTTCGGCCATCTCTCCTACAACTGTTCTGCAGACTTGAAGGGACAGGAACTATGTAGAAGATGTGGAAGCCTGGGGCATCAGATAAATAGGTGTGAGGCAATAAGGTGTTGTATCCTATGCACAAGGGAGGGCATACATGCATCCAAAGCTGAACATGTAGCAGGTGCAGTCAATTGCCCACAATATAGAAAATACATGGAACGTTTGGACAAGGGTAGCTCTCAATTATAAAATTCAATTTAAAGATACTCCAAATAAACCTGAATCATTGCAGATTGGCACACTGCTTGCTAAATCAAACTGCAACAGAGCTAGGCGTAGATTTTGTACTAGTTTCAGAACCACTCTACAACCCGGGCAGCTGGATATACACGAAGTCAGGATCAGCAGCAGCAATCTGGGTGACAAATTTTAATGGAAATAGACGACTCGAAGATGGGGACGAATCAGAAGAAGATTACTCTGCAGTAAGATTGGAAAAACTAACGATTGTGAGTACGTACGTATGGCCCAACATTTCGACTGATCTCTTCGCATTTAAAATTAAAAGACTAACGCAATTCTTGAGCCAGGAAATAGCGAAAGGTAACAGCGTAATTCTAGGAGGAGATTTCAATGCCAAGTCACCAACCTGGGGCTCCAAGGAGCATAATCTAAAAGGAACAATACTGTTAGATGAACTTCTAAGAATTAATATTTACCCGTGTATTCCGGAAGGAGGCCACACATTCGAAAGAGGAAGTTCCACTTCAAACTTGGACTTTATAGCGACCACCCAGGACCTGCAAAAGAATGAATTAGAATTCTCTAACAAGGTATTGAATTTAGAATCGGCCTCTGACCACAAATACCTACTTACAGAGTTAAGAACAGCGGACGGAATCTCAAGGAGAAATACAAACCCTGGAGCTAGATGGAAAGTCACGAGGTCCGGCATCACCAGGCTGGGACTGGCATTAGATCGAACTCTAAGAGATCAGACAATAAATGCTGGAAGCACGTACACTTACGAAGAAGAAAAGAAATTTTTGGAATGTATAGACAAAATCTGCGACGAGGCGCTGGACAAGGCCGATACGACGTCCACAAAAGCAAGAAGTAATATATGGTGGAACCCGCAAATAAATAAGGAAAGAGCAAAAACGCAAAGGCTAAGGAGAGCCGCACAAAAAGCCAGGAAAAAAGGAAAAAATGACGAAAGGGAGGCATTAACTTTCCTGTATAAACTTGCAAAAAAGAATCTCCAAAGACTCATTAGTAAATCGAAGGAACAAACCTGGAAAGAACTATGCGAAACAATAGATAAAGACGTATGGGGTAAGCCATATAAAGCGGTCATGAGACAGGTTAAAAACAACAATCCACCAGCGACGCTTTCCGCACAATTTGCAGGAAAAGTTATGAAGGGGCTCTTTCCTCAGAAAGAGCAGCTAGCAGAACAACAAGGAAGTAGAAACGCAGCAGAATCACAAAATCTACCTGTTTCAAATGATTTCAGGTCAATACCAATTCCGGACATCACCTCGGAAGAAGTTCTGGAAGCTGCCAAATTCCTGAAACCGGGAAAGGCGCCTGGCACTGACGGAATGCAACCAGAAATCCTAAAGGCACTGGTGCAATTTAGACCTGACAGGTTTGCCGCCTTATACAATGGAATCTTGACGAGAGGAATTTTGCCGCAAAAATGGAAATACGCCAGAACCATTCTGTTGAGAAAGGAAGGTAAGGACCCCTCCACCTCCTCAGCTTATAGACCCATATGCATTTTAGACGCATCCGCTAAACTGTTCGAGTACGTTATCCGAGCGAGGCTCCACGAAGAGCTGGGAGAGAAGCCGTTCAGTGTTTTCCAGTATGGGTTCACTAAAGGAACTTCGACAGTCCACGCTATGGAGGAAGTGAGGAAAGCAGCTATAGAGGCCTCTAGCAAAAATAGGTTTGCTGCATTAATCGCGTTGGATGTAAAAAACGCGTTTAATACGCTGAGCTGGACGGCCATCCATAGAGAAGTAACAAACAGAAAAATCCCCGAGTACCTCGCTCGGATAATAAAAGACTATTTCAGATGTAGAGCAGTGAAATATGAAGCACCTGAAGAAACAATACGCCTAAACATGAAAATGGGAGTCCCCCAGGGCTCAGTCCTGGGCCCCTTTTTATGGAATCTAGTATATGATGGACTACTTAGTGCAAATAATCTACCGATGTGTAAAAAAATTGCCTTTGCAGATGATCTAGCGATAATCGTGCAAGCAGCAACAGTCAGAAGACTAAAAATAAGAGCCGAACAGATGGCGGAAGAAGCTAGACTTTGGATGACCACTGCGGGTCTAGAATTAGCAGAAAGTAAAACGGAAATTATTATGCTAAACCGTAAGAGGGTGGAGGGGGAACTTACCTTCAGGATCGGAGAAGCCGAAATAAAGCCAACTACGGAACTAAGGTATCTGGGAGTTATCTTCGACTCCAATAAAAATTTCAGACAACAGATCGAAAGATCAACTAACAAGGCCATTAGGACGATGTCTGCCCTGAGCAGAATCATGACGAATTCAATGAGAACGAGACAATCAGGACGGAAGCTTTATTATATGACTATGGAAGCAATTGTTCTGTATGGAGCACCGATATGGGCAGAAGCAGCAGACAAACCGACCAACAGGAAACTATTGAAGAGAACCCAGAAAATAGGGCTAACAAGGGTAGTATCGGCGTATAGGTCAGTTCCACTAGAAACGCTATCGGTATTATCCGGAGTTGCACCCTGGGACCTGAAAATTAGAGAAAGAAGAGAAATCTTCGAGAAAGAAAATGATATGGCAGAATTAATAAGTTACGAAAGAAGAAACAGAGAGGAAACCGGGGACAGAAGGAATATACACACGCACACACACACACACACATACACACACACTCAAACACACACACACACGCATACATTAACAGAGATCCCGGTAGATGCAGAAGAAAACGCAGAGGAGACAATGGAAGTAATGAGAAACAGCATGAAAAAGGTTATAAGGAAGCAAGCAAGAGAAAATACCTTACAGAAGTGGCAAGAGAAATGGGATAATGCGACGGTGGGAAGATGGACTCACCGACTCATCCCAGATATAGAGAAATGGATTAACAGAAAACATGGCGAGCTAAACTTTTATATAACTCAAGCCCTTACGGGGCACGGCGTTTTTAATAATTTCAGGAAAAGAATAGGTAAAGCAGCCTCTGACGAGTGTTGGTATCATCACGCAGTCCCCGATACACCGGATCACACACTCGTTGCATGCCTCAGATGGAAGGAAGAACGAAAACCACTGGTGGATGCATTAAAAACCAGGCCAGAAAACCTCACTATGGAAATCATCATGGAGGGGATCCTGGCGGAGGAAAGGACCTGGATAACATTTGCAAACTTCTGTAAGGACATCCTGAGAAAGAAGGAGGAAGAAGAGAGAAAAAGAGAAAAGGATCTCAGGGACAATCCGGTAACGAGGGACACCGAGGAAGACCTGGAATCAGCTGACGCCGAGAGGATGATAGAATTATAATGAAGTTAAGCAGACTTTCCTTTGTATTACATAAGACAGTTAAGAATTTTAAACTAAATAAGACCATAAAGGCGCTAAGATGTTTGTTTTCCCCGTGTTGCAGCTCACTCTGGTGTGGACGGGGGAGGGGGAGGAGGACGAGGAAGAGGAAGACGGGACGGGACATGTGACCACGCGGGAGAAAACAAGGAGATCTCTGAGTCAACTGATGCCTGTGAATATGCGGACTCCGCGGGGCCGGGCTAGGCCGACATACGGGATACTTACCTTGGATGACCTCCAGCAGACTCACGGGTACTCGCTTCAGTGGACTCCACCTGACGTCCGTCTCTCCCCCCTCCCCCCGGCCCGCCTGATGGAGGGTTGCAGCAGGGGAGCAGCATCGAAACACACCTGAAACAGAAAGAGAAATGTAAGGACCAGCGGCATAGTGCTTGCTGCAAGCGTTGCAGCGGCACAGGCGCAATTACCCGCATAGGGCAGGGTTCTGCAGTAACTGAGAGATAGTTGAACTAGGATAATGTAGATCACTGTAAAAACATAGCAGTTGCCTGTAAAAGATCGATAAGGTAGGACGCTTATAAGGTAGTTTCCTACCCAAGTGCCGATAACCAGTAGATACGGTGTAGGGAGTATCGTTGACTCCCTAGTGCATCCGCTAGGCGACGCAGCGGGCGCCAATAAATAGGAGCACGACTCTATGTATCTAGGGATTTTCCCCGAGACACGCTCGGCGTCCTCCCTAGGCACCAGTCGCACTGAGTCTGCCGCCACGTGCAGATACAAATAAAGTTCCTCTTGCCAACATACACGTGCCTAGTTCTTAACCTGGATGGTAGGCCCCATACCTACAACGGTATAGGCTTAGCAGGGGCTGGTTAACCAGCGGCGTATTGCTTTCGCATATACAACAAAATGGCCGACAAAGCCAAGCACGCGTGGCGGCTCATATTTTTATTAATTTTGATAGGATAGAACGATCATTTGGAAGCCAAAATGTGAACATGACGCTTTTTTGAGACGACCAATCATTGGAGACCAGAATTAACCTATAAAAGGAACTAAATAATAAGATAGTTTTAGGATGTAAAAAACCTGAAAAAAATATAAGAATTAGAAAATTAGCATTATTTAACTGACTAAAGACCTCTTAGTACTTTTTCAAAAATGGCCTTATTACACTAGAAAAAACGCTTTTAAAATCCAAACCAAGAGTAAAAAGCAGGTTTAAGTATAATTAAGACCTGTAATTAACATAAGAAACGAAAACCTAAAAACTAGTTAGGTATAAATGTACCCTTCGTACTTGTTCTGAAAAGCAATTGTGACGGGTATCCGTCGGGGGTGGAGGGAGTGCCGACTCAGCCGGCTGCCAGGGGTCGGTAGTGCCTCGAGGAGGAATATAACTGGTAGTCGGTTTCTGGTAGAATCCTCGTGTTTATTATCCGTATTCTTACTATTTACAGTGGGTGCCCACAGGTGGCGTGATTGCGGCGGTATCGCGGCGGATCGGTAGCGCGGCGGATCGGTAGCGCGGCGGCACGGTATCGCCTCGACGTCGGGGAGTCGGTCAGGGGGTCGCAGGACGGTCCCGCAGGCTTGCGCCCCTCGGGGGAGGGATTCCGGCCCGTTTGCACGGTGCCGGCTCGGACGAGTTTCCCGTAGGCTTGCGCCCCTCGGGGGAGGGATTCCGGCCCGTTTGCACGGTGCCGGCTCGGACGAGTTTCCCGTAGGCTTGCGCCCCTCGGGGGAGGGATTCCGGCCCGTTTGCACGGTGCCGGCTCGGACGATTTTCCCGTAGGCTTGCGCCCCTCGGGGGAGGGATTCCTGCCCGTTTGCACGGTGCAGGCTCGGATACGGGAACGAGGGTGTCTGGCGGAAACGGTGGCTTCGGTAGGAACGGGGTACGGTCGGGTTGGAGGTACAGCGGAGGGCTTACTCGGCGGTCGCTCTCGGTCTCGCATGCCTGGCCTCAACTGCCCCGATTTCTGCTTCTCGCGGCCTACTTATCCTTCCCACCGCTCACTTCCACTCGCGAGCAGCCGGCTCGTCGCGGCGGCCACCTCGCGGCCGCGACGAGAGGCTGTGCTCGGCCGCGGTCTCGGCGCGCTCGCTGGGAGTGGGGCGGTGGGAGGCGCGGTGTTAGGCGGGGAAGTCGCGGGCCTTAGCTATACCCGTTACATCCCCCTCCTACTTCGGGGCGCGAGACTTCCTCGCCGGTAACTATTTACATATTTACAGTGTCAACGGTATGTACACGGCTTTCTTTTTTTTTTTTCTTTCTTTTTTTTTTTTTTTTTTTTTTTTTTTTGACTAAACGGCTTATGGACTAACGGCTTAACGGCTAATGGCTTATGAACTAACGGTTTTGACGGCTTACGAACTAACGGCTTAACGGCTAACGGCTTATGAACTAACGGTTTTGACGGCTTACGAACTAACGGCTTAACGGCTAACGGCTTATGAACTAACGGGGTATCCTACGTGGTAACTTAAATTACTATTTACAACTGTACATTTGACGTTTTATGGTCCGGGTGGTTGGCCTGACGTCCATTTGAACGTCATGTTCAATATCCCTCCGCGGGATAGTCGGAGGTAGACCCACCCTCCTGGGATCGGCAGGCGGTGGCGTTCCCCCGGCGGTAGCTGGTCCAGGCGGAGGTTGAAGCTGTTTGGCCGGCCTGCGTCCTCCATCACCGAGGCCGGCAATCGTCGTCCCTCTCGTTGGACGCCTCCCGGTGGTTGCCCTCCTTGTATTCCCTGCAGGGCCGTCGTTCCCCTCTGCTCGGCTGGTGGTCTGCCTGACTGTTCGCCTGGCCCGGTTGGCGGCGCTGGTGTGGGTACGGCTGGAGGTGTCGGTACCGTAACTGTATATTGGGCCAGGAGTTCCTCCAGCTCCCGGAGGGTGTCGTCCGTGTCGGTGGACGCCGTCGGTGTTGTCCCCACGTGGTGGCCGGTGGGGCCTACTGCTTGGCCCACCGCTGGTGGTGGCCCTCCGGGCGTTGTGGCCTCCGTCCCGCTTTTTTCCAGGGTGGCCGCTGCAATGTTGGTGGGCTGTTGCCCCGGGCCCGGTGGTCTTTCCGTGACCGCTGATAATTCGCCTGCTGTCCTCCGCGGCGGTCTCATCCGCGGTGGCGGTCCACGCCTGGTCGGTGGCCCTGCTGGTGTTGGCCGGTGTGCGGGGTTCGGCCATTGCACCGTCCCGTCCCTTAACCTCTGGCGTATTCGGGCCTCCGTTGGCCGGCTGTTCGGGTCTCTTCTCATTTGAATCGCCGCTGCTCGGCATGCTGCCGGTGGTACGTCTTTCTGCTTTGGCATCTTGCTGCAGACTGACTCCTCTGCTCGCTTCTCCGCGACTTAATATTTCTTCCCGGAAATCCCCCTCCAGGTCGCACGGTTTAAGATCCTGGATGTGGGCTCGGTGGCGTGTCCCTCTACCGGCTTGGACTACGACTACCGTTGGGCCGAGGATTGCGCGGACGCGATACGGGCCGGAGAATTTTGGCGCGAGTTTCGCGCAGAAGCCGTCTGCTGCTGCCGACAGAGGGTGCTCTCGTCGCATTACTGCGTCGCCGATTTGTGGCGCCCATTTCCGTCGGTGCCGGTTGTAGTTTTTACGTTGTGTTTCGGTCGCCGGCGCCTGCGCAGTTCGTGCCATTTTTCGACCTTCGTGTAATCGCTCTATGGTGTCGACTCGTGTTTGAAGGTCTGTGTTGGTGGTGTTTTCCCGGTACGTTTCGGTGGGAGGGCGGTCTGTTCCCTCGATCGGTAATTCCCGGCCGTACGTTAGGTACGCTGGTGTTAATCCGGTTGCTTCGTGTCGGGCCGTGTTGTATGCGAACACTGCGGTTGCTAGGCTGCGATCCCAGGCTCGGTGATTGCCGTCTGTGGTTTGGGCTATTATTGTTTTTACTACCCGGTTTGTCCGTTCTACTGGGTTACACTGTGGTGTGTACGGCGGCGTTTTCTTATGTTCCACTCCATATTGTTGGAGGAGTTTACGGAACTCATGGCTTTCGAATTGCCGTCCGTTGTCCGTTATGACTACCCGGGGGCATCCATGTCTGAGGAATATGAGTTCCTCGAGTGCTCTGGTGACTGCTGGGGCGGTTGCCTGTCGGAGTGGTCTTGCTTCGGTCCACTTCGAGAATTTATCCTGCAGTATGATGATCGTGCTGTATCCTTGGCTGGTTCGGGGGAGCGGGCCTACCAGGTCAGCTGTTATAACGTCCCCCGGGGCTATTGCCGGGGTGGAGAACATTTCCCCGGCTGGTGCCTGTTGCAGTGCCTTGTATTTTAGGCAGCTGAGGCAGCGACGGACGTATGCTGCTGCGTCGCGTCTCATCCCCGGCCAGAAGTATCGCTGGCCGAGTCTGGCCAGTGTTTTTGCCCTTCCGAGGTGTCCTGCCTTGGGGTCGTCATGCATTTTCTTTAGTATTCCGTTCCTTTCGGCTGCCGGGATGCAGCGCTTCCACTCCCATTCGGTGCTTAGTCCCGCATTGTCCGGTATGTGGCGGTACAGGTTTTCCTGGTGTATTCTATATTCTGGGAGTTTCTTGGGATCTTCCCTTACGGTGGCTTTTACCCTTTCATACCACGGTAGTTTGGGTGGTTCGAGTGTGCTCGCCACTTCTGGTTGGCGGGAGAGGGCATCGGCCACCAAGTTTTGCTCTCCCTTGCGGTAACGGATGTCGAAGTCGTATTGCTGCAGTTCAAGGCCCCAGCGGGCTAGTCTTCCTGATGGGTTATCCATCTGCTGCAGCCATTTGAGTGCCTGGTGATCGGTGATGACCGTGAATTTGTACCCCTCCAGGTATGGTCTCATTTTTCGTATGCCCCATACTACGGCAAGACACTCCTGTTCGGTGACCGAGTAGTTTCTTTCGGCCTTATTTAGTGTCCTGCTTGCATACGCGATCACCCGTTCCTCTTTGTTTATCTCTTGGGTGAGGACTACTCCTAGGCCGTTCTGGCTTGCGTCGGTTTGTAGGCAGAACGGTTGATTGAAGTCCGGACAGGCTAGGACCGGTGCGGTGGCTAGTTGCGTTCTCAAGGTTTCGAACGCCTGGTTCTCGGTTTCTCCCCAGTGCCATTTCTGACGCTTCTGCAGTAAACGGTGTAGCGGTTCGGCCGTGTCTGCGAAGCGTGGCACGAATCTTCGGTACCAGGAGACCATCCCCAGGAATCTCCGTAGCCCCTTGATGTTTGTCGGGGCTGGTACGCTTCGGATAGCTTCCACCTTGTCCGGATCGGTTCTGACCCCTTCTCGTGTGACCAGGTGTCCGAGGTAGCGGAGCTCGGTGCGGCAAAACCGGCATTTCTCTGCGTTTACTCGCAGGTTTGCTTGCTGTAGGCGTTGCAGTACCTCTCGTAGGTTTGCCAGGTGTTCCTCGAATGTAGCCCCGAGTACTATTATGTCATCGAGGTATGCGAATGCTCGAGGCTCGAGTTGCGGGCCGATTATTGTGTCCAGTAGCCGTTGAAATGTTGCTGGCGCTGAGTGTAGCCCGAATGGCATTACTTTAAATTGGAACAGCCCGCGCCCGGGAACGGTGAATGCGGTGACCGGTCTGCTCTTTTTTGCCAGTGGTACCTGCCAGTATCCGTTTGCTAAATCGATAGTTGACAGGTATTTTGCCCCCCTGAGTTTTTCCAGTGTCGCCTGGACTTGCGGTAGAGGGTATGCATCTTTCTCCGTTACGTTGTTTACCCGTCGGAAGTCGATGCAGAAGCGGGGTTTTCCGTTAGCTTTACGGACGATGACGATGGGTGAGCTCCAGGGGCTGGCCGATGGCTCGATAATCCCCTCTTGGAGCATTCGGTCTACTTCCTCGTTGATGATTGCCTGGGTCGCTGGGTTTCGTGGTGTGTATCGTTGTTTTACCGGTTCGGCGTTGCCTGTGCGTATGTGGTGTTCGATGAGGTGTGTTGTGCCCGTTATTCTCTCGAACCGTGGTAGCTCCTCGTCTAGGAGTTCTAGGAGTCGGTCCTCCTCCTCCTCTGTGCATTCTGTGAGGCCCTGCTTGTCCTCCAGCGTATCATTTTCCTCCCACGGTTCGAAGGTCCAGCGGTGTGGTCCGAGGGTGATTGTAACTCCTAGCGTGTGGAGTGCATCTACCCCCAGAATGACTGCCTGTGAGAGTGTCGGCAGGATCGCGCAGGCTAGTTGGATTTCTCTCTCGCAGATTATTGCCGGTATCTCCATTTCTCCTTGTAGCCTCGCGGATGAACCGTCGGCGACCCGGACTGACGGGTTCCCTCGTTTGACGTGGGCTCCTTTTTTTTGGCACCAGTCGGCTACATCCTGCCGAATGTAGGTGCGTGTGGCCCCTGTGTCTACTAGCGCCGGGAACCGCCGTCCGTAGGTTTCCAGCCTGATGAAGAGCCGGTTATCGGGGTGTGTCCCCTCGGAGGCGTTGGCCGGGTGTTCGATCGGTCGGTGCCTCTTCCGCCGATCCAGTTGGCGTTTCCCGCCACGGGATTGCATGTGCATTGGGCGGTGGTTCGTCCTTCGGTTCCGCAATATGAGCAGAAGAGCCGGGGCGCACGTTGGCATTCTTGCCGGTGGTGGCCTCGTTGCCCGCATCTCCAACAGCAGGTTTCCCTGTTATAGGCGGTTAGGCTATTTATGCGCGGGCCCTGGTATATCTGGTTTTGGTTTTCTACCGGTGCCTTTCGGCGTTTCTCTCGTTCCAGGAGCTCTTCGTACTCGTCCGTATGGCTTAGGAGTTCTGCCATGTCCCGGACCTCGGTTTGTCTGAAGTACCGTTGGTACTCTACCCGGAGATTGACGTAGAGTCTCTCTAGTTTCTCTTCCGTCGAGAAGCCTCCATGGCGTCTCATCATCGTTTGCATTTCCGTTATGTAGTCTCTCGCCCGTTCTCCTGGTTTCTGCAGGCGATCGCGTATAGCCTCTTCGAGGTCTCTTCGACGGTTTCGCGGGAGGTATTGTGCCTCGAAGGCCTTCTGGAAGTCGTTCCATGTGCTCCAATTTTCCTGTTCGTTGTGGAGCCATTGTAGAGCAGGTCCCCGGAATATTTCCGAGAGGCACCCCAGGATTTGTTCCGGTGCGACCTTGTAGCTCCTTTCTAGGTCTCTCAGTCGGTCCAGGAAATCTTCTGCGTTTTTCCCGTCGAAGTGGGTGCCCCACCGGCGGATCTGTTCCATCGCGCTCGGTAGTTCCTCTTTGCTCGGTGGATCCTCCTTCATTTTTATTTTTCCGGCTATACGCTTTCTTAATTCATCCAACGTGCCTGTTGTTGCTAATCCTCGTTGGCTGGCTTCGTAAATCGCTTCGTTTTTTCTCAGCGCATATATCCACCCGGTCGGTTGGCTCATCTGCCTTTTCCTCTACTCGGTCCTTCCTCGAGGTTCCTCCTTATCTCGACTGTTCGGGCGCCATTTGTGACGGGTATCCGTCGGGGGTGGAGGGAGTGCCGACTCAGCCGGCTGCCAGGGGTCGGTAGTGCCTCGAGGAGGAATATAACTGGTAGTCGGTTTCTGGTAGAATCCTCGTGTTTATTATCCGTATTCTTACTATTTACAGTGGGTGCCCACAGGTGGCGTGATTGCGGCGGTATCGCGGCGGATCGGTAGCGCGGCGGATCGGTAGCGCGGCGGCACGGTATCGCCTCGACGTCGGGGAGTCGGTCAGGGGGTCGCAGGACGGTCCCGCAGGCTTGCGCCCCTCGGGGGAGGGATTCCGGCCCGTTTGCACGGTGCCGGCTCGGACGAGTTTCCCGTAGGCTTGCGCCCCTCGGGGGAGGGATTCCGGCCCGTTTGCACGGTGCCGGCTCGGACGAGTTTCCCGTAGGCTTGCGCCCCTCGGGGGAGGGATTCCGGCCCGTTTGCACGGTGCCGGCTCGGACGATTTTCCCGTAGGCTTGCGCCCCTCGGGGGAGGGATTCCTGCCCGTTTGCACGGTGCAGGCTCGGATACGGGAACGAGGGTGTCTGGCGGAAACGGTGGCTTCGGTAGGAACGGGGTACGGTCGGGTTGGAGGTACAGCGGAGGGCTTACTCGGCGGTCGCTCTCGGTCTCGCATGCCTGGCCTCAACTGCCCCGATTTCTGCTTCTCGCGGCCTACTTATCCTTCCCACCGCTCACTTCCACTCGCGAGCAGCCGGCTCGTCGCGGCGGCCACCTCGCGGCCGCGACGAGAGGCTGTGCTCGGCCGCGGTCTCGGCGCGCTCGCTGGGAGTGGGGCGGTGGGAGGCGCGGTGTTAGGCGGGGAAGTCGCGGGCCTTAGCTATACCCGTTACACAATAACTGTTAAGTTATAGACGACTGAAAGTTCAAGAAAAATTAGAAAAATTTTGTTAAAAGCGACAAAAACAGAAAATAAAGGACTGATCGGGAAAATAGTGTCATTTCTTTAATAAAAGTACTCTTGACATTTTTGGATCAAACAAATGGTTTAGAAGATATTTCAAAATGTAACAAAATGAGATTTGCTCGAACGAGCTCAGATCGAGGTAGTAGTATAATACCTCGCCGCCGTCGTCTCCAGAAAGTGGGCATGTGGGCAACAAATGCAGAATTTATATAGTAGATGTAGAATTGATAATAACGTAGAACCAACGCTAGGTAGAATACCGTAAATAGTTTATAACGGGTGTCCAAGACGAGAAGGGGAGTGAAACAAAGCTCTTAAGTGATAAAGCCTAGATTTAGGGATATCTTTAAAATAGATAATTTAGAACAATTAACATAAAAAATGAAAACTAGCAATTTTAAATTGAATTAGCATCTCTGGAAGTTTTTCGGATAGGCCTCCTATAATAATATAAGGGGTCTCAAAAGTCTAGAGCAGGAGTAAATAACTGGTTTTAATATAACAAAGGGGTATATTTTATTTGCAAATCAAAAACAAAGTAACGATGGGGTAATAAACATACTGATGCAGTTTTCCCATAAGAGCAATAGTTTAAGAGTTATGGGCTAATTAAAGTCCACACAGTTTGTAGAAAAAGTCAAAAATTTCGCTAAAAACGATCAATGAAGGATTAAGTGTAAAAACAAGGATAATTCTTGACGAAAAGCACTCTTGAAAATTTCTGATCAGACAAACGGTTTCTTAAATATAACAAATTGTACTATAAAGCGGACAACTCGAACGGTTTGAGAGCAAGGTAGTAGTTAATAGCCTCGGCAGCCTGCGCTCATAGTAGAAGGGCATACGATGAACAAATAGAGAAATGATTTATTAAAAACGGCTAAGTAGCAAAGATAGATAGTATTATAATAACGGTCGCCAAAATTATTTCAGGGAAGGCTCCCAGAGAATAATATAAGGTGGACCAAAAGTATAGATTAGCCAGAAAAATAAAAAATTAAATAATAAGAATATACTTAAGATAACTAAGGGATATAGTAACATAATATTCATAATTGAAAAGACAATAGAGTAACAAAGGTATTTAAATAGCTTACTAATAGAAAGAAGAATAGGTTACAAGTTATGACAGATGAGAAACTAACGCAAAAAACTTAAATGCAGAGAAAGACAATTAAGACCGGGCAAATCAGTGAGCTATAATCAATTAAAGATTGATAACACTCTTTGTGATTTCTACAAGGAATTTTTGATATACATTCGACAAGATCTAAAGTTTTATATTTAAAAAGAACGCGGCTCGATCGAGCTGAAATAGTGACTATAGGAGAAAATCCCGACGTTAGGCTTCCCAGGAAAACGAGCGATTAGAAATAGAAATATATTGTAATAACCGAACAGTTTAAACTCTGGCGTTAAGCATATCGGTTAATTTGATCTTCATAAAAGAAATAAGACATGGTACACTTTGGCAAGAATATTGCTAGCAAGGGTAGAAGAAGAAAAACTAGGGCATGACAACGGTCTTGTACGCGAACAGCCAGTACAAATGAAAAACCATAATTTTTGAAATCAACATAGGAGGCACCCAAGGCCGTTTCAAAATAGAACAACAAGTATACATAGAAAAAACACGCGGAGTGTCAAGCGGGAGGGGATAGCTACAGGTCACGCGAGCCCCAACGGATAAAATCCAAATCAGAGCGAAGTGAACCGCCACGGTAATCGGAGCTTAGCAGCAGATTTTTTGAGATTTTTTGAGTTAATAGTCGCGAAAGAATCTTAGAAGTTAAACTCGAAGTGAGTTTAAGCATTTAATTAAAAGAATAGCAAATAAATAATTAACTAAATTCGCGCGACTTCGAGGAAAAGAAGAGCAAATCCCCCCTCCCCCCCCGGGGGACTAGTTCCGAATCTTCGAGTTCAAATTACGTGAATTCGGTTATTAAACTGTACTAAGTGGATCGAGACACAGTGCAAATTAAAGTAAAATTAATGAATCTACTTACATGTAATCGGGAATTCGTACGGTACGGTTTTTTCCTCGTCGCGAAAACCCGCTCGGTCACACGAATCGATGAAATAACTACGGTCCGGAACATCTAGAAAAGAGAGAAAATAACAAATTAGTAACTAATTAATTAATAAATAAAAGAAGGCGGGCTGTGCGTGCGGAGATTACTCGCCACGAGAACCCCATCTTTCCAGTGAATCGTGGAACTGAGAGTGCCGGTGAAAACCTGTAAAAAGAAAAATTATTAGTATACTAATGGTGGAAATAGCTAATTAAATTAACGGTCGGAGTGATGGACATGTTAAGAACAGCAGTGCAGTAATTGAAAGTGAGAAAAACGGACTTAAAGTGAGGAATTTAGACAAAAATTTCGAAATAGAGAAGTACTACCACAAAAACCGATACGTACGGACCAGGAAGAGGGACCACACCGCGAGGGGTCGGTCGTATCTTATAAAAATAAGGTAGGAGAAAGGGTTTAGAGCCTAAAAATAGGAAATAGTAGAGAGAAGTAGGAAAAGAGAACGTTTGACCTTGAACACAAGAGAGAACTAGCGGTTTTTATATAGCTAACCCACATTTATTAGGGCAGCTACGGATAGGGATAGACCTAAGAAGTAATCGCCCTATAGGAAGTTTTCTTGTAAAACCTATCCCTGTAGGTGTTAGGGTCGCTATCTTGAGAACGGGGGGCCGGAGACGAAAATCGTGTACCTCCGAAGCCCAGCTTCGGAGACCAGTCTTCAACCCCGAGATACCCCCCCCCCCCCAAGAGGATAGCCCACCCAGAAAATTTTTTCAGCCGAAAAATTTCTGGGACACCCGGTATATAAGAAAATTTATACATTATCCGATCTAGGCGTGCGACGGCTCGTTGTAAAGCTCTAGCCGAGCCCTAACCGACTACCGGGTCATCTTTTCGAAAATCGCAAAATTCGAGGTAATTTTTCCCACAGCTCGGAAAGGAGGGGACAAAATCGAAAAAGTCTTTCAGGGGGGAGAATGACTTCTCCAATCCGACCCCTAAAGACTCGCCACCCTCCGAAATAGGCGGATGCCGAATTTCGGCCCGATAGGTAAATTTTCGTACAAAACCATAATCGCGAAAACACCTAAGAAAACGCCGGGTACGATAAAACCGTGTGGGGGCTCTTTGGAAAGCCAGAGAGCAGGGCTGGCATTTCGCCAAAGCAGATTTTGGATATCTTGTAAAATAAAAAGAAATAACCTACAGTCTAGAATAAAAAATTAGATTAAGAGAAGGTATCGACACCTTGACACGATTAGACCTCGCGCATGCGTTTTAATGCTAGGTTAAAAGTAGGCTAAGAGCGAAAAAAACAAAAAAAAATCAATTAATAATAAGGTAGCGTTTATGACTAGGAAATAAGAACATTTATAGAAATATATATATATACATAGAGGATAGAAAATTATTTACAGTAGCGAATAAGATCCGTTAGAAGTTAAATAAGAAGTTAGTTTTATTTTAGTTTATTTTATTTTAGTGTATCTTAATCTATTGCATATCGTATACTATATTATATGTACTACTAAGCATTAATATTATTATACTGTATTAGATTTACAAACATTTCTGAAATAAGACAGCTTATGCTGCAAGAACGCGATACAAGGCGCATAACAAGTTAGCCTACAACGATAATGATTATTTTTTAGGAATCTGATACAAGTCGAAAAATAACATAGTTTATTTTCTCAACTTCGCGGAAAAGAACCGGAATAGGAGCGTAAGCGAAATAGTTATAACTGCGACAGATATTGTAATTTTTAGGTGATTTTGTAATTTTAGAAAGCGAAATAGAGACAAATACCCGTATAAAAAAAAGGGGCAGTACAACATACTCGCCTTTTGGCGAGGGCTTACATGGGGGTGCCCTTTTAGGCACCCCGCCACAAAAATAAAAATGGGTTTATTAGTGGTGGGGTGTGCGGCGCGGGGGCAGCAAGCCCCCTGCGTGGCTAACAATTTTTATTGTAGTATGAATAAATAAATAAATAGAACGCATACGCACAACACACACATACACACACACGTCAACAATAAATAAATAAAATCATTCCGGCCTCGGAGGGGGGGCCTGGTCAGATATCTTAAAAAATAAAGAAGGAAAAATTACCAACATTGCAGTGGCCCGCTGCACGCCAGGAAAGTTAAAAAACACTTATAACCTAAGAGAGATGACTAGATGTGTTATAAAAGAACATAACAAAATTAAAAAGTGTATAAAGAGAGAATAGGACAGGAGAAGTAGTAGAAAGAAGGTAACGAAACAACTAAAAAGAGAACGACTAGAAAATAAAGTAAGTAACAAAATAAAAGAGAAAATAGAACAGGGGCGCACAGCGGGCCATTTGCCCTCGCTAAAATATATATAGATATAAAAATATAACATAAAAATATAGATATAAATATATAACAGTAAAAAGGTAGAAATATAAAAGCAATAAAAACTAATGGGCGCGGTGCCTCGCATGGCACCGCCGCCGCATTATGCGTCGTATACAGGGCCGGAAGGGCCCTGAGTCATTATTAGGGCCTCGTGCCCATCGTGAGCCTCTTCGCGGCTGTTGTTTCGGGGCGCGACTTCCTCGCTGGCCGAGGGGGATAAATCAGGAAGAGGAGGGGCCACTGTCACCTCTGGTGGGGATAGGGGCGGTGCTGCGGTGGGGACACCGGAGGGAGGAGCCGCGTACTGGCGGACCCCCGACACATGCTCCACGTAGATGTCCCGACCCCAGCGAATGGTCTCAGACACAATGAGACGGCGCATCAGACTCGCGTACTTCTTGCTCACACGCAGGAGCCTGAGCACCGCCTCATT
Organism: Halictus rubicundus; assembly: GCF_050948215.1. Taxonomy (NCBI): domain Eukaryota; kingdom Metazoa; phylum Arthropoda; class Insecta; order Hymenoptera; family Halictidae; genus Halictus; species Halictus rubicundus. The sequence goes on from NC_135162.1 coordinate 2,227,142, forward strand.
GGCCTGATCCCAAGAGCCGAGAGCCCCAACAACGATCGCGTCGGTCACGACTCGGTAGCCCTGTCCTTCGAGAACGGCGCTGATAGGGAGGTATTTCGCCCTCTTCCTCTCCCTAGCGGCTTCGAAAGCTTCGATGCCGTTCTCGAAGGCCACAGTCACGTCGACGATCACGACGCTTTTCGAAGGCTCGTGCCTGACAACAATGTCAGGGCGCAGAGCCTCCAACTCGCCGGTGAGACCCTCGACCCTTTTATTCACCCTTAATGTCCCCGGCAGTCGGCAGGCTCGAGATATTCTCGAGACGATGGCATCGTGGCGCTGTTGCCAGGCGGCCGAGTGAGGCCGGCAGTGACAGATTACGTGGGGTAGGGTCTCCAGGGCCTCCCCGCATCGCCGGCAACGCTTATCACCCTCGCCCCACCGCCTTGCCCCATTAAGAGGCAAGACGTTGAGGCGGGCTCGGTGAATAAAGCGCCAATCCGCGAAGCGGGTGAAACAGCCGCCGCGGAGAAAGTGATTTGATACGCTACCCCGCGACGACACCCCGAAGACCTTCCCCTGATCGGGCTTTTTGCCCAAACGTTCGGCATAAAACTCTGTCACTGCCGCTCTCAAACGGTGCAACACCTGGTCCCGCACCTTCGGTGTTACAACCACCGTGCGCCCGCGTGAGCCCCGGAGTCTAATACCCATTTCACGCCGGGCAGCGCACCACTCCCAACGCAATTGGAGCATTTCTCCCGATCGCCGTGCCGCGTTTCGTGCTCTCGACCACAGTGTCGAAAAGTACCCCCCATCTCTGGCGAATTCCCCCTCCAGCGAGCCGGAGAGGTAGGTCGCCAGGTCCTGATCGGTGGGTGACCTACCGATCTTCCTGGCTACCGCCTCACCCAGAGATTCTCGGGCCAGCCCACTGATCATCGGGTGCGATGCCATCAGTAGACGGAATGCGTGTCCGATGACCAGTGCGTCGGCCAGGTCCGCAAGCGGAAGCAGTCCACACCCCCCCTTTTTGGGAGGGAGGTAGACTACCTCCGCGCTGGCTCTCTGAGGGAGGTTGAGCCAGGATTTCGCAAGCTTGCGAACAAGCTTGTCGATTTCCTTGAGGGGACCTTTCTCCACATGGGCTCCCCGCAGCATGAAGTCGAGGCGGGGCAGTATGAACGAGCTCACCGCCTCACACTTTTGCCACGGGGCGAGGAGAGAGCGATCCACGGCCCGGAGATCCCGGACAAGCTCCTCGATCGTCGCGAGCGGAGTCTGCCTGACCTGAAATCCTGTGGGGACTCCAAGGTGCTCGTATGGCGCACCTGCTGCCAGGGCTTTAACCCCTTGACCCTGCAAGCTGAAGCAAGTAGGGTGTACCCGGCGAGTGCCTCTGCTGTCCTGATGCAGTGTTGCACACTTCGCCGGGTTGAACCGAAGTCCAATCCCACTTGCCGCAGCTTCCACTGTTCGCAACAGTGTTTCCATTCCCTCCGGGGAGTCAGCGGTTAACGCCAGGTCGTCGGCGTAGGCTAACACGGAATACCGTTGGCCGTGTAGCGTGTAACCCGCCGAGGTCGCGGTTACCGCCCTCAGGACCGGTTCCAGGGCGAGGTTAAACGCCACAGGGGTCAACGGGCAGCCCTGCTTGACCCCGGAGAGAATGGGGACAGGGTCGGTGAAGCCCTGTGAGGTTCGCACCCGGGTGGTGCATCCATCATATAACCCTTCCACAATATTGCGGAAGGGGAGGGGAACGCCGGCCTCAGCGAAGGCGCGGTAGATGGTAGAGTGGGGGATCGAACCGAACGCATTCGACAAGTCCAGCCACGCCACCACCACCTGACGCCTGCCCCTGCGGGCGTCGTTCAGGATTTCCTGCAGCGCGAAGTTATGCTCGTAGCAGCCTTCACACGGCAGGAAACCCTTCTGCTGGGGGCTGAGCCCCCCATTGTGGAGGGCCCACGACACTAAACGGTCGGCCAGCACCGCCGCGAAAAGTTTAGGGGTAGTGTCGGTCATGGCAAGTGGTCGCCAGTTCGACAGGTCCCCCTGATCGCCCTTTTTGTGAATTAACACAGTGTTGGAGACCTTCCAGGAAGAAGGGACCGACTCCAACCTATGGCAGAGGTTGAAAAAGGCAGTCAAGACGACGCAGCTCGGGTCGGCCTTCCGAAGGTCACGGTAAGTCAGACCGTCGGGTCCTGGCGCGGAGTTTGACATCCGCCGGATCCGTCGGTCTACCTCACTCACTTCAAAAGGCCGGACCAAAGCCTCGCAGCTTGCTGCTGTCGGAGCCTCTGAGGGAAAGCCAAGGGACCCAGAGGCTTGTGGCTCACTCGCAGGTGAGTACATATCCAGGAAGTGCTGCATGACGCGGTCCCTGGCAACTTCACATTGCTCAGGGGCGCCCATGAGCACCTCCTGGACCGCACGCCTGCGGTTCTGCCGGAACAGCCTCTGGAGACGCGTAGCCTCCTTGACTTGGTCCGTTCTCCTGTCGGTCTCCAAGCCGGTACGACCGGGAGGGCGTGTCCCTGACGAGTTCGCGACACGCCCCCTCGTCCTCGCGGGGTCTGCTGGTCTTACGCCCCCGTCTCCTCCGTTCCCCGCAGGTCGGGTCCGGAATCCCCGGAAGAAGGCAGCGATTTGCGCTGCAGCTTCCTCCAGGTCTTGAGGATTGTCAGCAGCCCCGGCCAAACTGACCAGTAGCTCCCTCTCTCTCTCCAGCGCGGCTTGCTCCCTCCGTCGGGATGCGCGCTGGCGAGGATTGGGCTGGCCAGCAGGCACAGGCTGCTGCCGTCTCTGCGGTATCTGGAGGGCCGCGGGTCCTCCAGCGACGCCCCCAAGAGCATTTGTCTGCCCCGTGGGGACCGTCATCCCCCTCGCGCTACCACCCGGGAGCGAGCTCCCAGGGTTATTATTCCCACCCACACTACGAAAACGCGACGCGTACCCTCCCAAGCGGACATTCAAATCGCGTAATTCGCGGTGCCGGTCCATCCGCGCGGCGTTAGCAGGGGCCCGCTCAGCACTTACCCTCTGTTGGGTGTTGCGGCTACCTCCTGCCAATGGCCACCGGCGAGCGGCTCCGCCCCTTCGCGTGGTGACGGTGGTGGTGGGAGTGGCCTCCTCCGAGGCTCCGCTGGCGTTGGGAGCTGGTGGGGCCGGTGGAGAACGCTGGTCCCTCGCTGATGGTCGGAGGGGTGCGGCCGGCGTCCTCCTGTACCCCGTTGGTGAGCTGCGGGGTGTTGTCGTCCTCGGCGACGACGGCGTCATCCTCCTGGACGTCTCCGGCGACGACGACGGGGATGGCGACAGCGGGGACAGGCGTCCAGATGTTTGACGCCTGTGGGGAACAACCTGCCACGGCAGTGGGGAGGGATCTCCTTCCTCCTTCCTTCCCACCTCTTCTCCCCTCTCCTCTTCGCTCCCCCGGATGGCCGGAGGGGGAGAAGGAGCTGTCCTGGCGGGACCAGGTGACCCTGCCACTTCCTCGATGGGGGGGAGGGAGAGGACTGCCGGCGTAAGCCTCGTCCTCTTCTGTATCCTCTCCACTCCCCCCGCGAGGGGCCTCGAAGTCATGATGGGCCCCCCGCTGGCAGTGGTCGTGACGGTGGTCGTGGTCAGCGTGGCCGGAGCCACGCAGGAGACCGCGCAGCAGCCCTCCGCTCCCCCCTGCTTCCCACAGATGGTCGGTGGGGGTGAGCGGGCAGGGGGGGGGGGGGATCCCTCGTAGCAATGATGAGGGAAAGGCTGCTAATCGCTACGGTCATGAACTCGGGCGGGAGTGACGATGCCCGAGTCATCGACCGTAGCGTCCTCTTCTCTGGGCGGTCTCCTGGCGGTGTTGTTGTTGTGACCACCGCCGCGCCCGCCGTGACGGCGGCATAAGTTGGTGATGCCGCCGTCCTTATCACCGAGGTGAATACCCGTGTGGTGCATTGGGGTTGGTTTGGGTTAGATGTCGTTGTGGGGGGGGCGGGGGCGGGTGCCCCCCCATCTAACCCAACCGTCCTCGGTGACGTATTAGCGCCGGGCTTCGGAGCCGCCTTCCTCTTGGTGTTGGTGAGGGCTGCGGCGCGCTTGCTGATGTCTCCGAGCTCGATCGGCACGCTGGCTCCCCTCCTGTTCCTCAGCGCGCTCCTCGTGACCGGTCCCCTTGGGCTGGTGGGCGGGGACCTGGTCTTGGGGGAGACTGCGTCCGCGTACTGGCGGACCCCCGACACATGCTCCACGTAGATGTCCCGGCCCCAGCGAATGGTCTCAGACACAATGAGACGGCGCATCAGACTCGCGTACCTCCTACTCACACGCAGGAGCCTGAGCACCGCCTCATTGGCCTGATCCCAGGAGCCGAGGGCCCCAACAACGATCGCGTCGGTCACGACTCGGTAGCCCTGTCCTTCGAGAACGGCGCCGATAGGGAGGTATTTCACCCTCTTCCTCTCCCTAGCGGCTTCGAAGGCTTCGATGCCGTTCTCGAAGGCCACGGTCACGTCGACGATCACGACGCTTTTCGAAGGCTCGTGCCTGACAACGATGTCAGGGCGCAGAGCCTCCAACTCGCCGGTGAGACCCTCGACCCTTTTGTTGGCCCTTAATGTCCCCGGCAGTCGGCAGGCTCGAGATACTCTCGAGACGATGGCATCGTGGCGCAGTTGCCAGGCGGCCGAGTGAGGCCGGCAGTGACAGATTACATGGGGTAGGGTCTCCAGAGCCTCCCCGCATCGCCGGCAACGCTTATCACCCTCGCCCCACCGCCTTGCCCCATTAAGAGGCAGGACGTTGAGGCGGGCTCGGTGAATAAAGCGCCAATCGGCGAAGCGGGTGAAACTGCCGCCGCGGAGAAAGTGATTTGATACACTATCCCGCGACGACACCCCGAAGACCTTCCCCTGATCGGGCTTTTTGCCCAGACGTTCGGCATAGAACTCTGTCACTGCCGCTCTCAAACGGTGCAACACCTGGTCCCGCACCTTCGGTGTTACAACCACCGTGCGCCCGCGTGAGCCCCGGAGTCTAATACCCAGTTCGCGCCGGGTAGCGCACCACTCCCAACGCAATTGGAGCATTTCTCCCGATCGCCGTGCCGCGTTTCGTGCTCTCAACCACAGTGTCGAGAAGTCCCCTCCGTCCCTGGCGAATTCCCCCTCCAGCGAGCCGGAGACGTACGTCGCCAGGTCCTGATCGGTGGGTGGCCTACCGATCTTCCTGGCTACCGCCTCGCTCAGAGATTCTCTGGCCAGCCCACTGATCATCGGATCAGGCGCCGTCAGTAGACGGAACGCGTGTCCGATGACCAGAGCGTCGGCCAGGTCCGCAAGCGGAAGCAGTCCACACCCCCCCTTTTTGGGAGGGAGGTAGACTACCTCCGCGCTGGCTCTCTGAGGGAGGTTGAGCCAGGACTTGGCAAGCTTGCGAACAAGCTTGTCCACTTCTTTAAGGGGACCCTTCTCTACATGGGCTCCCCGTAGCATGAAGTCGAGGCGGGGCAATATAAATGAACTCACCGCCTCACACTTTTGCCACGGGGCGAGGAGAGAGCGATCCACGGCCCGGAGATCCCGGACAAGCTCCTCGATCGTCGCGAGCGGGGTCTGCCTGACCTGAAATCCTGTGGGGACTCCAAGGTGCTCGTATGGCGCACCTGCTGCCAGGGCTTTAACCCCTTGACCCTGCAAGCTGAAGCAAGTAGGGAGTACCCGGCGAGTGCCTCTGCTGTCCTGATGCAGTGTTGCACACTTCGCCGGGTTGAACCGAAGTCCAACCCCATTTGCCGCAGCTTCCACTGTTCGTAACAGTGTTTCCATTCCCTCCGGAGAATCGGCAGTCAACGCCAGATCGTCGGCGTAGGCCAAAACCGAGTATCGTTGGCCGTGTAGCGTGTAACCCGCCGAGGTCGCGGTTACCGCCCTCAGGACCGGTTCCAGGGCGAGGTTAAACGCCACAGGGCTCAACGGACAGCCCTGCTTGACTCCGGAGAGAATGGGGACAGGGTCAGTGTAGCCCTGTGAGGTTCGCACCCGGGTGGTGCATCCGTCATACATCCCTTCCACAATATTGCGGAAGGGGAGGGGAACGCCGGCCTCAGCAAAGGCACGGTAGATGGTGGAATGGGGGATCGAGCCGAACGCGTTCGACAAGTCCAGCCATGCCACGACCACCTGACGCCTGCCCCTGCGAGCGTCGTTCAGGATTTCCTGCAGCGTGAAATTGTGCTCGTAGCAACCCTCACACGGCAGGAAACCCTTCTGCTGGGGGCTGAGCCTCCCATTATGGAGGGCCCACGACACTAGACGGTCAGCCAGCACCGCCGCGAAGAGTTTGGGGGTGGTGTCGGACATGGCAAGTGGTCGCCAGTTCGACAGGTCCCCCCGATCGCCCTTTTTGTGAATTAACACGGTGTTGGAGACCTTCCAGGAAGAAGGGACCGACTCCAACCTACGGCAGAGGTTGAAAAAGGCAGTCAAGACGACGCAGCTCGGGTCGGCCTTCCGAAGGTCACGGTTAGTCAGACCGTCGGATCCTGGCGCGGAGTTTGACATCCGCCGGATCCGTCGGTCTACCTCACTCACTTCAAAAGGCCGGATCAAAGCCTCGCCGCTTGCTGCTGTCGGAGCCTCTGAAGGAAAGCCAAGGGGCCCAGAGGCTTGCGGCTCACTCGCAGGTGAGTACATGTCGAGGAAGTGCTGCATGACGCGCTCCCTGGCAACTTCACATTGCTCAGGGGCGCCCATGAGCACCTCCTGGACCGCACGCCTGCGGTTCTGCCGGAACAGCCTCTGGAGACGCGTAGCCTCCTTGACTTGGTCCGTTCTCCTATCGGTCTCCAAGCCGGTACGACCGGCAGGGCGTGTCCCTGACGAGTTCGCGACACGCCCCCTCGTCCTCGCGGGGTTTGCTGGTCTTACGCCCCCGACTCCTCCGTTCCCCGCAGGTCGGGTCCGGAATCCCTGGAAGAAGGCAGCGATTTGCGCTGCAGCTTCCTCCAGGTCTTGAGGATTGTCAGCAGCCCCAGCCAAACTGACCAGTAGCTCCCTCTCTCTCTCCAGTGCGGCTTGCTCCCTCCGTCGGGATGCGCGCTGGCGAGGATTGGGCTGGCCAGCAGGCACAGGCTGCTGCCGTCCCTGCGGTGTCTGGAGGGCCGCGGGTCCTCCAGCAACGCCCCCAGGAGCATTAGTCTGCCCCGTGGGGACCGTTATCCCCCTCGTGCTACCACCCGGGAGCGAGCTCCCAGGGTTATTGTTCCCACCCACTGAACGAAAACGCGACGCGAACCCTCCCAAACGAAAATTCATATCGCGTAATTCGCGGTGCCGGTCCATCCGCGCGGCGTTGGCAGGGGCCCGCTCAGCACTTACCCTCTGTTGGGTGTTGCGGCTACCTCCTGCCAATGGCCACCGGCGAGCGGCTCCGCCCCTTCGCGTGGTGACGGTGGTGGTGGGAGTGGCCTCCTCCAAGGCTCCGCTGACGTTGGGAGCTGGTGGGGCCGGTGGAGAGCGCTGGTCCCTCGCTGTTGGTCGCAGGGGTGCGGCCGGCGTCCTCCTGTCTCCCGCTGGTGGCCTGCGGGGAGTTGTCCTCGACGGCGACGGCGTCCTCCTCTGAGACGACCTCGGCGATGACGACGGGGATGTTGGCAGCGGGGACAGGCGCCCAGATGATCGGCGCCTGCCGGCAACAACCTGCCACGGCAGTGGGGAGGGATCTTCTTCCTCCTTCCTCCCCACCTCTTCTCCCCTCTCCTCTTCGTTCCCCCGGATGGCCGGAGGGGGAGAAGGGACTGTCCTGGCGGGACCAGGCGACCCTGCCACTTCCTCGATGGGGGGGAGGGAGAGGACCGCTGGCGTGAGCCTCGTCCTCTTCTGTGCCCTCTCCACTCCCCCCGCGAGGGGCCTCGAAGTCATAATGGGCCCCCCGCTGGCTGTGGTCGTGACGGTGGTCGTGGTCAGCGTGGCCGGAGCCACGCAGGAGACCGCGCAGCAGGGACCTCTGCTCCCCCCTGCTTCCCACAGATGGTCGGTGGGGGTGAGTGAGCAGGGGGGAATCCCTCGTTGTGGTGATGAAGGATGGGCTGCTGCTCGCTACGGTCATGAACTCGGGCGGGAGTGACGAGGCCCGAGTCATCGACCGCAGCGTTCTTCCTTCTGGGCGGTCTCCTGGTGGTGTTGTCGTGACCACCGCTGCGCCCGCCGTGACGGCGGCGTATGATGGTGATGCCGCCGTCCTGATCACCGAGGTAAATACCCGTGGTGGTGATTGGGGTTGGTTTGGGTTAGATGTTGTTTGGGGGGCGGGGGCGGGGGCGGGTGCCCCCCCATCTAACCCAGACGACCTCGGTGATCTGCTCACGCCAGGCTTTGGAGCCGCCTTCCTCTTGGTGTTGGTGAGGGCTGCGGCGCGCTTGCTGATGTCTCCGAGCTCGATCGGCACGCTGGCTCCCCTCCTGTTCCTCGCCGCGCTCCTCGTGACCGGTCCCCTTGGGCTGGTGGGCGGGGACCTGGTCTTGGGGGAGACAGTCGACCCCCTCGTCCTCCTTGCCACGCCACCTGTAATGTTGGTGGCATGCTTATCGGGGGTCGACTTGCGTGTCGATGAGCCCGGGCTGGATCGTTGGGCGGCTCCGGACCCGGTCGTGATGCGTTTGGCGGGCGCATTCCTGGTCCCTGGTGGTGTTGGTGCCAGGGCAGCCTCGCTGCTTCGTCGCGACAGGCTGCTCCTTGTTGTTGCTGTTGCTGTTGCTGTTGCCGTTGCTGTTGTTGACGGTGGTGCTGGGGGCGTTGACAATCTCCCCGTGACGGTCTTCGATGTCGTCGACACTGTCCGCACCCTCCCTGATGCTCTAGGTGGTGGTGGCGTCGTGGATTTCCTCCCTGGGATCGCTGCTGCTGCTGTTCCTGCAGGGGTATTTCGGGAGGGTGCAGGCAGTGGCAATGGTGATTTTCTTCATTTGGTGCAGCTGCTGTCTTCGTCCTGGGGGCGGCCGGAAGGGGCGGCGGCGTCAGTGACTTCCGGAGGGGAGCCACCAGCGCCGCCGTGCCCCCCGGCCTGGCCCCCAGGAATGCCGATGGTGGTGGTGGCGTGGTGGATGACCTGGGGGTGAGTCGTTGGACCGCCACGGACGTCTTCGCCCTCGTCGTCAGCGTCGTCCTCGTAGATTTCCCCGCTGTCGTCCCCGTCGCAGCTGCAGACGTGCCGAAGGGCAGTTTGCGCTGCAACGTCAGCGTGCGGGTCGTCGCCGAAGCCGTCGTCGTCGTAGTGGTGACCACACTGGTGGTCGGTGTGGTCGCGGGGCCTGAAGATGGTGGTACGGCCCCGCCGGAGGTGTTGATCTCCTGGGCCGTCGCCGCCTGCCGCTGGCCACTCGCAGTCGTCGTCGTTGCTGTTGTCGTCGTTGTAGCTGTCGTCGTCGTTGTTGTCGTCGTCGTCGTCGTTGTCGTGGCCGTTGTCGTAGTGACCCCTCCAGCTCCCGCGTCAGCGGTAAACCTTAAAATTGACTCGGGCCCCCCTCGGCCCGAGGAATTAGTGCCAGTCGTCGAGGAGGAGGACCGGACACCGGTTATCCGGGTGTTAGTAGAACCGGTGTTCGTTCTACTGGTCCCACTCCGACCTGGCCCACCCGCACTCGCGTGTGCGGCGGCGTGGTGAGTCTTTACTGCCTTTAGGGCATATCTGCCCGTGCCGGGCTCACCACACTCGCCGCACCGGTGAACGATAGTGTGTCCGGGGTGGTACTTTTTGGCATGCTTTGCCAGGTCGGAGTGGGACTTATACGCCCCACCGAGCTTCATGCCCGGCTTGCCGTAGCATTCCGGGCATCGGAATTCCTCCGGGAACGGGAAGTCTATGTAAATTGTAATCGGGCTACTTGCTTGCCCTGCCATATTTGGATCGACCTGTACGGGGTTGACTACGAGCGGTAGGGGGTATATAAATAAATAAATAAATAAGTTAGTATAAGAAAGGATTGATAAATGAGTAAATAGTTAAATAAGTAAATAAATAAATGGATAAGTAAATAGATAAATAAATAACTCTGTCAGTCAGTGAGAAAGCGTGTATTCTAAGTAGATAATTAAATAGCACCAGGTTAAAATCACTTAAACTTAGTCACGTGTGTTAAAATATAATAAATAAAATCGACGGAGTTGACTAGACGTATTTAAATAAATAAATAGATGAATAAATAAATAAATAAATAGCACTAGTCGGCGTCAATGTATCGCAATAGGCGTTTAAATAAATAAAATGTGATTAAGTCGTGATATCAGTAAGATAAAATAAGATAGTGCAGAGTAGGATGAGACAGAATAAGAATAAAATGTAACAAGATAGAATAAAATTAAATTAAAATTGACAGAGCAGATTGGATGCAGTGTATGTCGGTGTCAGAACTGGCATATAAAGTTGACTAGATGATCGGTGTGCGATACTCTCGACTTGATTTTGCCGAGAGTGTGGGAGTTTGAATGGAAGTATGAAATGAGATGGAGTAAATGATAACGGGAGTGAATGCAGGAGATGGAAAGAATGTGATTGCCGGATTTACAATAAATAACTGTATTTATCCTCCGAGGGTTACAAGAATTTGTCGCAATAAAAATGTAAGAAGAATGAATAAAGAATGAATTAACGATATTACTTATGATTGATTATACGAATCAGCTGATGTTTGCACGTGCGCGATAGAAAGAAAAGGAGAGAGAGTCGCGGTCGCTCTCTCCCTCTTTTATACCCGCGATCTTTCTCGACGTTTCTTCGCGTGTTGTCGCTTCCGGGTGAGCGTTCGCGATCTTTCCCGAACGTTCGCGAGCGGGCCACGACCAATCATGCGAGTGTTCGCGTGTCGCGCAATTTCCGTTTGTCGCTGAGTGGCTGGTGCCCGGCGATGTGCGTCGCGTGATTGGTGTGGTCGCGCGAGTCCTGCGCGCCGCGTGTTGTTCGCGCGCGCCAGTTTTCGAACATCCCGCCCGCCTCGACTTGTCGATTTTCTCCCGCGTGCATTAACCGAACGGGGTGCATCAGTGCCGAACGTGTTCGTACGCGTACTTCTCGCGTGGGTTTTGGTGTATCTCGGTGGTGTTGTGAACTTTGTCGCGTTGTGTAAACAAGCTGTACCGCCGATGCTCATTCACACGTGGCGTCGCGTACTACGCCGTACTACGCCGTGTTTTGTCAATGGATGATGCGCGTGGCATGTGCGCGGTGTGCCTGCATCGACGTGTCCATTGATTACTGCGCGTCGATCGGGATTACAACTAGTTTCGCGACTGGTCTCACTAATTCGGTATTCGCGGTGATTAATTTCGCGACCCGAACCTTCCCGTCGGCTCCGGGGTACGTTTCCGACACGCGCGCGAGTGGCCATTGCGTGGGTGCTGTGTTTTCCCCTGAGATCAAGCAGAGGCAGCCCGGCACGACGTTCTCCTTCGTTTCTCGCCATTTTGGTCGTGCGGTGAGTTCTTGGAGATATTCTCGCTGCCATCTCGCCCAGAATTCATCTCGGATTTTTGACAGCAGCTGCCACCGGGAGAGTCGGTGGTCCCTCGTATCCAGCAGCGATGGCTCCGGGAGTGCATTCATCGCCGTGCCTATGAGGAAATGCCCCGGCGTCAGTGCGGTCAGATCCGCGGGATCATCGGAAAGTGCAGTCAGTGGCCTTGAGTTGAGGCAGGCCTCCACCTGGGTGAGTAGCGTGCTCATCTCTTCGAAGGTGAGCCGAGCATCTCCTATGGTCCGCCGGAGGTGATGCTTGGTTGATTTCACCGCGGCTTCCCACAGGCCTCCAAAGTGCGGTGCAGCTGGTGGATTGAAATGCCATTGTGTCCTCAGGTCACTCATCTGGTCTCTGATCCTCCGGTTCTCTCGGCTGCTGGCAGTGAAAAGACGGCGTAATTCCCCGTCGGCGCCCTGGAAATTGGTCCCGCAGTCGCTGTGCAGGTGTGCACAGATGCCACGTCGTGAGATGAACCTTCGGAAAGCGGCCAAAAAAGCCTCAGCTGAGTAATTGGATACGGCCTCTAAGTGCACGGCCTTGGTGACCATGCAGACAAAGACCGCCAGGAAGCCCTTATACGCCTTGTGACCCCGGCCCGGCGCAGTTCGCATCCAGATCGGCCCGGCGTAGTCAACCCCTGTGGCATGGAAGGGTCGAGCCGGTGTGACTCGATGTTGTGGAAGCTCTCCCATCAACTGACGTGCTGGAGCGGCCCGCCACCGAGTGCACGTGACGCATCTATGTATGGCGGACTTGACGATGGAGCGTCCCCTCGGTACCCAGTATCGCTGCCGGATGGTGCCCAAGGTTGCCTGTACGCCGCCATGCAGTGTTTTCCTGTGAGCAGATTGAATTAAGAGTTGAGTGAACAGAGAGTCTGGGGAAAGAATGAGTGGGTGCGCCTCGTCAGGGTGTATGGGTGCCTTGTTCAATCTGCCTCCGACTCTCATCAGGCCCTTGTGATCGAGCGTTGGATGCAGCGCAGCGAGGCTGCTTTTTCTTGGTACGCCGTGCCCTTTGGCCAGTCCGGCGAGTTCTACCCCATATTCGGTCCTCTGAACTTGGCGGATCCAACCCTCTTCTGCTTCCAGGATCTCATCCACGCTGAGGGCTGGTGGTAGCCCTTCCTGGCTTGTGCTGGCGTTGGCAGACTGCCCGGCTGAGGTGCCTTTTGATCTGCTGAGCCATCGCCGACACCATGCTGTGACGCGGAGCAGCCTGTTGTACGAGGAGAACCGTTCCAGGATGTCGTTGTCTCCCTTGATGTTGCTTCCTCTGGTGGCGGCTGCGACAACTGCTCTCCTTGCCTCTGGAAGCTGCTCGTGTTCCGTGGTTGTTGCCAGTGGGAGTTCGTCCTCTCGTCGCAGGAACTCCGGCCCTTCCCACCACAGGCTCCAACTGAGGAGTTGTGTCGGTGACATTCCCCGTGAGGCGCAGTCCGCTGGGTTGTCAACACCAGCCACGTGGTGCCACTGCGCTTCTGGAACCCTGCGCTGGATATCTGCAACTCGGTTAGCCACGTAGGTGTTCCACTTTGTGGGATGGGCTTGGATCCATCCTAGTGTTACCGTGGAGTCAGACCACAGGTGTACGGCGGTGTTCGCGAGCTGCAGTGTGGCAACCGTGTGTTGGATCAGGCGAGCGAGCAGGTGCGCTGCGCAGAGCTCGAGCCGTGGTAGTGACACCTGGTGCAGTGGTGCCACCCTGCTCTTGGCCGCCACTAGATTGACAGTCCATTGACCCTCTGCATTTTGTTCTCGCAGGTAGACGACTGCTCCGTATGCGCGTTCTGAGGCGTCGGCAAAACCGTGGAATTCCCTCCTTGTTGGACTGGTGTCATGCAGCAGTCGCCGTGGTACCCTCACCTCTTCTAGCTGCTTCAGTTCGGCGCAGAAGCTCTCCCAGTCGTTCGCCAGTGCAGTCGGCAGCGGGTCGTCCCAACCAAGTGCCAACAACCACGTCGTTTGGATGGTTATTTTGGCTCGGACCACGACAGGGGTGAGCCATCCTAACGGATCAAACAGCTGGGCTGCTCTGGACACCACTCCTCGCTTGGTGACTGGTTGAGCATGGTCGTCTGCAATTACAAACTGGAAGCAATCGGAGCGTGGTGACCATTGGAGACCGAGTGTGGCGTGCGTGGAATCCGTCCACATTTTTGATTCTCCCTGGGCCTCCGGATCTGGTGTTGGCCGGGAGGACTCGTCCCGGTTTGGTTCCAGGGAAACGTGCAGGTCGGCCGCGTTGGTTGCCCACTTCTGCAACGGGAAGCCGCCCGCCATGCAGTGCTGCTGGAGCTGTGCTGCGGCTTCCTTCAAGGCGAGGATGGTGTCTGCACCCGTGAGAATGTCGTCGACATAGGAATCGTGGCGGAGTGCTTGCGCGCCGACTGGAAACCGTCCGCCTTCGTCGTCTGCCAGCTGTCGCAGCGTCTTCACCGCTAGGTAGGGAGCACATGACAAACCGTAAGTGACTGTGTTGAGTTGATATTCACTCACGTGTTTCGCGGCGCTGTCCCTCCACAGGATTCTCTGGTGATCCCGATCGTCTGGGTGTACTAGGATCTGCCTATACATCTTTGTGATATCGGCTGTGACGACGAATTGGTGCTTCCTCCACCTCAGAAGCGTGTCGGCGAGGAGTGGCAGAAGGTTTGGACCCACGTGGAGGCAGTCGTTGAGCGACAACTGCGCCGGCGAGGACCAGGAGCCGTTAAACACCACCCTCAACTTCGTCGTGGTGCTGGTCGGTTTCAGGACCCCATGGTGAGGTAAGTAGTGGGCTGCTTGTCCAGCTGGTGGTTCGCCGGCAGGCGACATGTGGCCCAACGTCTCGTATTCCCTCAGGAAGTCGCCGTAGAGCCTCCTGAAGTCCTCCTCCCTTTCGAAACGTTGCTCCATTCGTCGGAGCGCCCGCCATGCTGCTGTCCTGGACCCTGAAGAGATGACACCTGCTTTTCGAAAGGGGAGCCTCACCTGATAGCGACCTTCGGGCGTGCGTGAGTGGGTTGCTGCGTAGTGGTCCTCGCATTCCCGCTCCTCGGCTGTCAGGGTGGTGTGCGCGTCCTGCAGCTCCTCCTGCTCCCAAAACCTTCGCACCAGCGTACTCAGAGGCTCACCGACTATCGCCTGGTGCACTTGGGCGTGCAAGGAGGCGGTGGTGGTACCGGCCATCCCGGTGATGATCCATCCAAAGACGGTGAGTTGTCCTATAGGTTCGTCTGGAGCACCCTTTCTCACTCCTTCCAACACTATTGCAGGGTAGGCGTCGGCGCCCAGAAGGACTTCGATGGGCGACGCCTTTGCCGGTAATGGGTCCGCCAGCTCCAGCCCCTGCAGGTGTTTCCAGGATCTTGGCTCTGCTAGGCTGCTGTGAACATATCCGGTCAGCTTTGGGAGCAGGATCGCCGAAACCTTGATGGTGTCACCCCTGCTGGACGAGATGTCCAGGTTGATTCGACCCCGTGCTCGAGCAAGCTGCTGCCCTCCGACCCCGAAGATATCCACCAACGAGGTGGTTCTTGGGAGCTGCAATCGCTGCGCCAGTGCCTCAGTCATCATCGATACCTCCGAACCTTGGTCGATGAGGGCACGAACCACATGCCTTCGACCGAACTTGTCTGCCACTTGGACCATTGCTGTGGCGAGCAGCACCTTGCCCGCTGAGTTCCGGCAGTCCAGGGTAAGATGAGCTGTCTTGGACATTGATAGGCTGTCGCGATATGCATCGTGGAGTGACGAATGGTGTTTCTCTCCGCAGGTCATGCAGCTTTTGGTGGACGGGCAGGCTGCCAGGGCATGTTTTCCGAGGCAGTTGTAGCAAAGGTGAAGCTTCTCCACCTGCCCGCGTCGCTCTGCTGGGGGGAGTGCTTTGTACTCGGGACACTGCATCAGGTAATGTTCCTTGCTACACTTCGCGCACGTGGTCTTCTGCCCTTTCTGTGCATGGTGGGCTCTAACGCTCTTCGTCGTCCCCTTGCCAGCAGATTCTCCAAAGTTCTGGCGATGTTCTGAGCTTCTACCCTGACTGCGGCTAATTCCCAGGGCTGGCTTCACCGATGCTGCTTCCGGCGACGCCTCTAACTGCTGCCTCCGCTTCGTGAGGAAGTCTCTCAGTGTGTCGAAGGATGGCGGATCGTTGCTGCTGGTAACTCTTTCCTCCCATTTTTCCCGAGTCACTGGATCGAATAGACGCACCACTGAGTAGACAAACCAATCCTCAGATTTGTTGATTGGCCTTCCCAACCCGTCCAGGGTGTTCACCACTGATGAGATGCCCTGGTGAATGTTGGCGATCTCACGTGCGGAGCTCTCTCTCATCTTGGGGAGCGAGGCAAGTCGGTCGAGGCACGATCGCACGAGGATTCTCTTGTTCTCGTATTGTTCCTTGAGAATTGTCCACGCTCGGTTGTAATTCTCGTTTGTCGTTGCCAGGTCCTTCACGAGATCGGCGGCCGCGCCTCGAAGACTCACTTTCAGATAGTGCAGACGATCCACCTTACTGAGCTGGGGATTCCTGTCCACGATTGACGTGAACAAATCTTTGAAAGCTGGCCACTCAACGTATTCGCCGTGAAATTCTGGCAGCTGCATTCGCGGCAATGGTGCTGAACCAGCGTTCTCTCCTTCCTTGGTTTCACTCGCGCTGGAAGGAGCCTTCGCCCGGGATTGTGCACCTACCTCGCTGAACTGACGTGCGAGATCGAGCAGCCGACCCCTTTGCTCCATGTACGCTTCCTCCACCGCGTCTGCAAATTCCTGCTTCATGTAATCGGAGCCCTTGATCGTGTCCCGATGTCGAAGAGTCAGGACATCGTGATTCCGTTGGAACGCCGACCAGTAGTCCTCGAGACGTTGGAGCCTGGACTGGACGTCGCCCGCGGTCATCTTTGACTGCGCGATGGACTTCTTGAAATTCTCCGTTATGCGACTGATCTTCCTTCCCAGCTCACTCTGCTTGGCGAGCAGTTCCTCGACGGAGAGTTCCATTTTGCTTCGAGACTGAGTCGATGTATGGAGTTCTCACTTGTCGGAAGATGTTTCACCACTGCACTTCGCGGAGATTTATTTGTAAATCCGGCTCGAAGGACCAGAAATGTGCGATACTCTCGACTTGATTTTTCCGAGAGTGTGGGAGTTTGAATGGAAGTATGAAATGAGATGGAGTAAATGATAACGGGAGTGAATGCAGGAGATGGAAAGAATGTGATTGCCGGATTTACAATAAATAACTGTATTTATCCTCCGAGGGTTACAAGAATTTGTCGCAATAAAAATGTAAGAAGAATGAATAAAGAATGAATTAACGATATTACTTATGATTGATTATACGAATCAGCTGATGTTTGCACGTGCGCGATAGAAAGAAAAGGAGAGAGAGTCGCGGTCGCTCTCTCCCTCTTTTATACCCGCGATCTTTCTCGACGTTTCTTCGCGTGTTGTCGCTTCCGGGTGAGCGTTCGCGATCTTTCCCGAACGTTCGCGAGCGGGCCACGACCAATCATGCGAGTGTTCGCGTGTCGCGCAATTTCCGTTTGTCGCTGAGTGGCTGGTGCCCGGCGATGTGCGTCGCGTGATTGGTGTGGTCGCGCGAGTCCTGCGCGCCGCGTGTTGTTCGCGCGCGCCAGTTTTCGAACAATCGGAGTTAATCGGAAAAGAATAGAGCTCAGAAGGAATGGAATAAGAAATAAAAATAAAAATAAAAATGAGACTAGAGATAAAGTAAGGAGGATAAAAATAAGAAATAGCAGTAAGCGTATGTATAAATATCACTGTAATAGGTTTAAAATGGTATAGTATATCACAGAGTACAAAGAGTAAAAGTAACAAGATAGAAGATAGACTATGACTAGAATTAAGATAAAGTAAAATAGAATACAGTAAAATAAAATAAGAATGAGAATAAAATAGAATAAAATAAAATAAAATAAGTTAGTGTAAAATGGGATAAAATACGTGTAAAAGTTGAATGTGTCGGTTTTAAAATTAAATTAGGTATGTAAGAGCAGGCACTGTGATATACAGTACGGTGATTAAAATGTAGTTAAAACGAGTGAATAAGGTAAAATGTGTAAATAGGTGTCTAAATAAATAAATAAATAATTAATAATTAAAATTAGTCAACTAAATATACCAATTAAGATATAATAAAGCAAGTGGCCGAAACAGGAAAGTGAAAATTAAAGAGATAGACCGAGAGAAGTATGAAACGGGTAAAGATAGAAAGAGAGCGGATGACAGATGGAGGTTAGAAAGGGAGAGAAGATAAAGCGATAGTAGGACTCTACCTTGGACAGAGTAGAGCCTGTCCAAGGGGGACACCTAGCGGGCGGTCGAGAAACTCTTTCGAGCTTCTCGTGCAAAGACCCACCGCTAGAGGGCTGCACCGATACTAGGCGGTACTCAGAAAATTTCCTTAGCACGGGGCTAAGGAATATCTGAGGCCTACACGGATCGGTGACTGATAGGAAATCGGAGCCGAATTAATTTAATCGAACGAGTCCGATTAAACAATTCGGCTGGTCTTGGCTCAGGAACAATACTCCCGGCTTATTCCGAAACGGAGCACAACGTCGACGAAGCGAGAAATGCTCCGACGTGCCGGTATTTAACAAGAGATGTTGAATATTAGTTTTAATAAACTACCGGCACAGGCTTGCGCCCCAATTTCGCAATAAATAAAATCTAGAAACTCGGGAACCGTATTAAACAACCAGCGAGCTGATTGTTTAAACAGCCGTCGAGTTAATTGATTAATTTAATCGCGAAATTTGTCGAAACGTTTCCACCTGTCACTTATGTGATCCGGATCGAAATTTCCAGAAATTTCGTTCCGAGCGACCGGGAGGGAGCCGTTAATTGTTTGTGTTTCGCTCTGATCGACGGTTAGCACAGGTGCCAATCGTCGGCAGAACAAAGACACACAACAACGAACGGAAAGGGGAGGTCAACGGGGTTTACCGTGTATTTGAAAACGGGCACTTGGACAAAGAGAGTCCAAATGACACCGTTACAAGTACACGGGGGAATAGACAGAAATTAAAGAGATAGAGAGAGGGTTTCGACCACTTACCCCCGCTCGGGTTCCCCGCACAGGTGTCGTGATTCCCGGAGGTCCGGCTTCGGTGGAGGCGCTTGATCGTCGGTGGTCCTCCTCGTCGGCGGCTGGTCGCGCCCCGATCGCTCCTCGGCTCTGGAGTAATCCTTTTAAGATACTGGTGCACTTAGCACTCCACTTGTGTAAAACTCGCGTTTGGGGCCGCGGTACCCGTCTACTTCGCGCGAAGACCGAAAAATTGAAAATTTAGAAATGTCTGTTTCGGTTCGGGGAGTCGAGAATATCTCCTCGATTTCTGGAAGTTGACGGGCTGTGGAAAGCAAGATTTTCTGCTTGTTAAAAGGCTAATTGGGCCAATCCACACGGCACTGCAATGCGTGGCCGACCCGTGACCGAGGGGGAGCAAGCCCCGACCGCTCCGTCAACTTCCAAAAATCGAGTTAATATTCTGACTCCCCGATGGGGAGTGTATCAGATATTAAGCTGATAAGAACAGATAAAAGGCACTTTATTCAAGCAATTGTCCCCCGGGTTACATAGGTACCCGGGGGCAGTATAACATACTCGCCTTTTGGCGAGGGCTTATATGGGGGTGCCCTTTTAGGCACCCCGCTACAAATTACAGTTAATTATTTGGTGGTGGGGTGTGCGGCGCGGGGGCATCAGGTCCCCTGCGTGGCTAATGTTTTTATTCTTATAATAAATAAAATAAATAAGTCGCAGACGCACACACACACAATCACACACGCGTCACTAAATAAATAAAATCATTCCGGTCCCATAGTGGGACCTGGTCGGATAGCTTAAAAAACTTAAGTTAAAATTATCAACATTGTGGTGGCCCGCTGCACGCTAGGAAGATTAAAATACTTATGTACTAAGGGAGATGACTAGACGAGTAAACAGAAAATAAACGAAACTAAAAAGTATAAAAGAGGAAAGAACAGGAGAAAAAAACAATCGACTAGATAAAATAACTTAAGAGAGAATGACTAGAAAGTAATATAAATAAGAAAATAAAAGAGAAGATAGAATAGAGACGTGCGGCGAGCCATTTGCCCTCGCTAAAATGTATATAGATATATATAAAAATATAAATGTATAGGTGTAAAATTGTAAAAGTAAAAAATAGAAGTATAATATATGTCATATAAAATATAATAAACTAATAAACACTAGTGGGCGCGGCACCTCGCATGGCGCCGCTGCCGCACTACACGTCATGCACAGGGCCAGAAGGGCCCTGAGTCAATGTTTGGGCCTCGTGCCCGTTGTTAGCCTCGTCGCGGCTATTTATTCGGGGCGCGACTTCCTCGTTGGTCGAGGAGGGCAATTCCGGAGGAGGGGCAACTGTCACCTCTGGTGGGGGTAGGGGCGGTGCCGCGGTGGGGACACCGGGAGGAGGAGCCGCGTACTGGCGGACCCCCGACACATGCTCCACGTAGATGTCCCGGCCCCAGCGAATGGTCTCAGACACAATGAGACGGCGCATCAAACCCGCGTACCTCCTACTCACACGCAAGAGCCTGAGCACCGCCTCATTGGCCTGATCCCAAGAGCCGAGAGCCCCAACAACGATCGCGTCGGTCACGACTCGGTAGCCCTGTCCTTCGAGAACGGCGCCGATAGGGAGGTATTTCGCTCTCTTCCTCTCCCTAGCGGCTTCGAAGGCTTCGATGCCGTTCTCGAAGGCCACGGTTACGTCGACGATCACGACGCTTTTCGAAGGCTCGTGCCTGACAACAATGTCAGGGCGCAGAGCCTCCATCTCGCCGGTGAGACCCTCGACCCTTTTATTAACCCTTAATGTCCCCGGCAGTCGGCAGGCTCGAGATATTCTCGAGACGATGGCATCGTGGCGCAGTTGCCAGGCGGCCGAGTGAGGCCGGCAGTGACAGATCACATGGGGTAGGGTCTCCAGGGCCTCCCCGCATCGCCGGCAACGCTTATCACCCTCGCCCCACCGCCTTGCCCCATTAAGAGGCAAGACGTTGAGGCGAGCTCGGTGGATAAAGCGCCAATCAGCGAAGCGGGTGAAACTGCCGCCGCGGAGAAAGTGATTTGATACACCATCCCGCGACGACACCCCGAAGACCTTCCCCTGATCGGGCTTTTTGCCCAGGCGATCGGCATAGAACTCTGTCACTGCCGCTCTCAAACGATGCAGCACCTGATCCCGCACCTTCGGTGTTACAACCACCGTGCGCCCGCGTGAGCCCCGGAGTCTAAGACCCAGTTCGCGCCGGGCAGCGCACCACTCCCAACGCAATTGGAGCATTTCTCCTGATCGCCGTGCCGCGTTTCGTGCTCTCGACCACAGAGTCGAGAAGTCCCCCCCGTCCCTGGCAAATTCCCCCTCCAGCGAGCCGGAGAGGTACGTTGCCAGGTCCTGATCGGTGGGTGACCTACCGATCTTCCTGGCTACCGCCTCGCTCAGAGATTCTCTGGCCAGCCCACTGATCATCGGGTCCGATGCCGTCAGTAGACGGAATGCGTGTCCGATGACCAGTGCGTCGGCCAGGTCCGCAAGCGGAAGCAGTCCACACCCCCCCCCCTTTTGGGAGGGAGGTAGAGTACCTCCGCGCTGGCTCTCTGAGGGAGGTTGAGCCAGGATTTGGCAAGCTTGCGTAAAGCTTGTCGACTTCCTTGAGGGGGCCCTTCTCAACATGGGCTCCCCGCAGCATGAAGTCGAGGCGGGGCAATATAAACGAGCTCACCGCCTCACATTTTTGCCACGGGGCGAGGAGAGAGCGATCCACGGCCCGGAGATCCCGGACAAGCTCCTCGATCGTCGCGAGCGGGGTCTGCCTGACCTGAAATCCTGTGGGGACTCCAAGGTGCTCGTATGGCGCACCTGCTGCCAGGGCTTTAACCCCTTGACCCTGCAAGCTGAAGCAAGTAGGGAGTACCCGGCGAGTGCCTCTGCTGTCCTGGTGCAGTGTTGCACACTTCGCCGGGTTGAACCGAAGTCCAACCCCATTTGCCGCAGCTTCCACTGTTCGTAACAGTGTTTCCATTCCCTCCGGAGAATCGGCAGTCAACGCCAGATCGTCGGCGTAGGCCAAAACCGAGTATCGTTGGCCGTGTAGCGTGTAGCCCGCCGAGGTCGCGGTTACCGCCCTCAGGACCGGTTCCAGGGCGAGGTTAAACGCCACAGGGCTCAACGGACAGCCCTGCTTGACTCCGGAGAGAATGGGGACAGGGTCAGTGTAGCCCTGTGAGGTTCGCACCCGAGTGGTGCATCCGTCATACATCCCTTCCACAATATTGCGGAAGGGGAGGGGAACGCCGGCCTCAGCAAAGGCACGGTAGATGGTGGAATGGGGGATCGAGCCGAACGCGTTCGACAAGTCCAGCCATGCCACCACCACCTGACGCCTGCCCTTGCGAGCGTCGTTCAGGATTTCCTGCAGCGTGAAGTTGTGCTCGTAGCAACCCTCACACGGCAGGAAACCCTTCTGCTGGGGGCTGAGCCTCCCATTATGGAGGGCCCACGACACTAGACGGTCAGCCAGCACCGCCGCGAAGAGTTTGGGGGTGGTGTCGGACATGGCAAGTGGTCGCCAGTTCGACAGGTCCCCCCGATCGCCCTTTTTGTGAATTAACACGGTGTTGGAGACCTTCCAGGAAGAAGGGACCGACTCCAACCTGCGGCAAAGGTTGAAGAAGGCAGTCAAGACGACGCAGCTCGGATCAGCCTTCCGAAGGTCACGGTAAGTCAGACCGTCGGGTCCTGGCGCGGAGTTTGACATCCGCCGGATCCGTCGGTCTACCTCACTCACTTCAAAAGGCCGGATCAAAGCCTCGCCGCTTGCTGCTGTCGGAGCCTCTGAAGGAAAGCCAAGGGGCCCAGAGGCTTGCGGCTCACTCGCAGGTGAGTACATGTCGAGGAAGTGCTGCATGACGCGCTCCCTGGCAACTTCGCATTGCTCAGGGGCGCCCATGAGCACCTCCTGGACCGCACGCCTGCGGTTCTGCCGGAACAGCCTCTGGAGACGCGTAGCCTCCTTGACTTGGTCCGTTCTCCTATCGGTCTCCAAGCCGGTACGACCGGGAGGGCGTGTCCCTGACGAGTTCGCGACACGCCCCCTCGTCCTCGCGGG
Organism: Halictus rubicundus; assembly: GCF_050948215.1. Classification (NCBI taxonomy): domain Eukaryota; kingdom Metazoa; phylum Arthropoda; class Insecta; order Hymenoptera; family Halictidae; genus Halictus; species Halictus rubicundus. The sequence continues at coordinate 2,249,783 of NC_135162.1, forward strand.
GTTTGCTGGTCTTACGCCCCCGTCTCCTCCGTTCCCCGCAGGTCGGGTCCGGAATCCCTGGAAGAAGGCAGCGATTTGCGCTGCAGCTTCCTCCAGGTCTTGAGGATTGTCAGCAGCCCCAGCCAAACTGACCAGTAGCTCCCTATCTCTCTCCAGTGCGGCTTGCTCCCTCCGTCGGGATGCGCGCTGGCGAGGATTGGGCTGGCCAGCAGGCACAGGCTGCTGCCGTCCCTGCGGTGTCTGGAGGGCCGCGGGTCCTCCAGCAACGCCCCCAGGAGCATTAGTCTGCCCCGTGGGGGCCGTTATCCCCCTCGTGCTACCACCCGGGAGCGAGCTCCCAGGGTTATTGTTCCCACCCACTGAACGAAAACGCGACGCGAACCCTCCCAAACGAAAATTCATATCGCGTAATTCGCGGTGCCGGTCCATCCGCGCGGCGTTGGCAGGGGCCCGCTCAGCACTTACCCTCTGTTGGGTGTTGCGGCTACCTCCTGCCAATGGCCACCGGCGAGCGGCTCCGCCCCTTCGCGTGGTGACGGTGGTGGTGGGAGTGGCTTCCTCCAAGGCTCCGCTGACGTTGGGAGCTGGTGGGGCCGGTGGAGAGCGCTGGTCCCTCGCTGTTGGTCGCAGGGGTGCGGCCGGCGTCCTCCTGTCTCCCGCTGGTGGCCTGCGGGGAGTTGTCCTCGACGGCGACGGCGTCCTCCTCTGAGACGACCTCGGCGATGACGACGGGGATGTTGGCAGCGGGGACAGGCGCCCAAATGATCGGCGCCTGCCGGCAACAACCTGCCACGGCAGTGGGGAGGGATCTTCTTCCTCCTTCCTCCCCACCTCTTCTCCCCTCTCCTCTTCGTTCCCCCGGATGGCCGGAGGGGGAGAAGGGACTGTCCTGGCGGGACCAGGCGTCCCTGCCACTTCCTCGATGGGGGGGAGGGAGGGGACCGCTGGCGTGAGCCTCGTCCTCTTCTGTGCCCTCTCCACTCCCCCCGCGAGGGGCCTCGAAGTCATAATGGGCCCCCCGCTGGCAGTGGTCGTGACGGTGGTCGTGGTCAGCGTGGCCGGAGCCACGCAAGAGACCGCGCTGCAGCCCTCTGCTCCCCCCTGCTTCCCACAGATGGTCGGTGGGGGTGAGTGAGCAGGGGGGAATCCCTCGTTGTGGTGATGAGGGATGGGCTGCTGCTCGCTACGGTCATGAACTCGGGCGGGAGTGACGAGGCCCGAGTCATCGACCGCAGCGTTCTTCCTTCTGGGCGGTCTCCTGGTGGTGTTGTCGTGACCACCGCTGCGCCCGCCGTGACGGCGGCGTATGATGGTGATGCCGCCGTCCTGATCACCGAGGTAAATACCCGTGGTGGTGATTGGGGTTGGTTTGGGTTAGATGTTGTTTGGGGGGCGGGGGCGGGGGCGGGTGCCCCCCCATCTAACCCAGACGACCTCGGTGATCTGCTCACGCCAGGCTTTGGAGCCGCCTTCCTCTTCGTGGCGTTGAGGGCTGCAGTCCGCTTCCTGATGTCTCCGAGCTCGATCGGCACGCTGGCTCCCCTCCTGTTCCTCGCCGCGCTCTTCGTGACCGGTCCCCTTGGGCTGGTGGGCGGGGACCTGGTCTTGGGGGAGACAGTCGACCCCCTCGTCCTCCTTGCCACGCCACCAGTAGTGTTGGTGGCGTGCTTATCGGGGGTCGACTTGCGTGCCGATGAGCCCGGGCTGGATCGTTGGGCGACTCCGGGCCCGGTCGTGGTGCGCTTGGCGGGCGCATTCCTGGTCCCTGGTGGTGTCGGTGCCAGGGCAGCCTCGTTGCTTCGCCGCGACAGGCTGCTCCTTGTTGCTGTTGTTGTTGCTGCTGCTGGTGGGGGCGTGGGCGTCTTCTTCGTGGCGGTCCCGGCTGCTGCTACCCCTGCCTGGGTCCTCCTCGACGCTCCAGGTGGTGGTGGCGTCTGGGCTTTCCTACCGGACGTTGCTGCTGCTGCTGCAGGGGTGGTCTTCGCCCTGGAGGCGGCCAGAAGGGGCGGCGGCGTCAGTGACTTCCGAAGGGGAGCCACTAGTGCCGCCGCAACCTTCGGCCTGGCCCCCAGGGACGCCGATGGTGGTGGTGGCGTGATGGATGGCCTGGGGGTAGGTCGTGGGACCGCCACGATCGTCCTCGTCCTCACTGCCAGCGTCGTCCTCGTAGACGTCCCCGCTGTCGTCCCCGTCGCAGCTGCAGACGTGCCAAAAGGCAGTCTGCTCTGCAGCGTAGACGTGCGGGTCATCGCCGAAGCCGTCGTCGTTGTGGTGGTGACCACGCTGGTGGTCGGCGTGGTCGCGGGGCCCGATGTTGGTGGTATTGCCCCGCCGGAGGTGTTGTTATTATAATGAGCCGTCGCCGCCTGCCGCTGGCCACACGCTGTCGTCGTCGTCGCAGTCGTGGTTGTCGTCGTCGTCGTGGCCGCGGTCGTGGTGACGACCCCTCCAGCCCCCGCCGCAGCGGAAAACCTTAAAATTGACTCGGGCCTCCCTCGGCCGAGGAATTAGTGCCAGTCGCAGAGGAGGAGGACCGGGCACCGGTTGTCCGGTTGCTGGCAGAACCGGTAATTGTTCTGCCGGTCCCACTCCGACCTGGCCCACCCGTACTCGCGTGTGCGGCGGCGTGGTGAGTCTTCACGGCTTTTAGGGCATATCTGCCCGTGCCAGGCTCACCACACTCGCCGCACCGGTGAACGATACTATGTCCGGGGTGGTATTTCTTGGCGTGCTTTGCCAGGTCGGAATGGGACTTATACGCCCCACCGAGCTTCATGCCCGGCTTGCCGTAGCATTCCGGGCATCGGAATTCCTCCGGGAACGGGAAGTCTATGTAAATTGTAATCGGGCTACTTGCTTGCCCTGCCATATTTGGATCGACCTGTACGGGGTTGACTACGAGCGGTAAAAGATAAATAGATAAATTATTAAGCTGATGAGGCGCAGATTACAATAAAATAAAACAATTGGTGTAAGTAAATAAATAAATAAATAAGTAAATAAATAGATAGGTATATCTGTCAGTCACTGGGTAAATGCGTGTATGAATAAATAAATAAATAAATAAATAAAACCAGGTTAAAATCACTTAGTCTTAATCACGAGTGTCAAAATATAGTAAATAAAATCAACGAAGTGACTAGATCTGTCTAAATAAATAAATAAATAAACAGAATTAGTCGTCGTCGATGTATCACAGTAGGTGTGTATGTAAATAGATACAATGTGATTAAGTAGTGATGTTAGTAACGTAAAATAGTGTGAGGTAATATATAGCAGAGTAAAATGTAATAAAATAGAAGAAAATAGACAGAGCGGATGAGACGCAGTATTTAACGGTGTCGAAATTGGCATAGACAGTTGACTAGGTGATCAGAATTTAATCAGAGAAGAATAGAGCTGAGAGAGACTAGAATAAAAATAGAAAAATAGGAGTAAGACTAGACATAAAATAAAAAAAATAAAATGTAACAATAAGCGTATGTGTAGATATCACAGTAATAGGTTTAAAATGGTATAGTATATCACAGAGTAAAAGGAGTAAAAGTAACAAGATAAAAGATAAGCTATGACTAGAATTAAGATGAGGTAAAATAGAATACAGTAAAATAAAATAAGAATGAGAATAAAATAGAATAAAATAAGTTAGTGTAAAATAGGATAAAATACGTGTAAAAGTTGAATATGTCGGTTTTAAAATTAAATTAGGTATGTAAGCAGGCACTGTGATATACAGTACGGTGATTAAAATGCAGTTAAAATGAGTGAATAGAGTAAAATGTGTATATAGATGTCTAAATAAATAAATAATTAAAATTAGTCAACTAAATATACCAATTAAGATATAATAAAGCAAGTGGCCGAAACGGGAAAGAGAAAAATTAAAGAGATAGACCGAGAGAAGTATGAAACGGGTAAAGATAGAAAGAGAGCGGATGACAGATGGAGGTTAGAAAGGGAGAGAAGATAACAGCGATAGTAGGACTCTACCTTGGACAGAGTAGAGCCTGTCCAAGGGGGACACCTAGCGGGCGGTCGAGAAACTCTTTCGAGCTTCTCGTGCAAAGACCCACCGCTAGAGGGCTGCACCGATACTTGGCGGTACTCAGAAAATTTCCTTAGCACGGGCTAAGGAATATCTGAGGCCTACACGGATCGGTGACTGATAGGAAATCAGAGCCGAATTAATTTAATCGAACGAGTCCGATTAAACAATTCGGCTGGTCTTGGCTCAGGAACAATATTCCTGGCTTATTCCGAAACGGAGTACAATTTCGACGAAGTAGGAAACGCTCCGACGTGCCGATATTCAACGAGATGTTAAATATTAGTTTATTAAACTGTCGGCACAGGCTTGCACCCCAATTTCGCAATAAATAAAATCTGTTAACTCGGGAACCGTATTAAACAACCAGCGAGCTGATTGTTTAAACAGCCGTCGAGTTAATTGATTAATTTAATTGCGAAATTTGTCGAATCGTTTCCACCTGTCACTTATGTGATCCGGATCGAAATTTCCAGAAATTTCGTTCCGAGCGACCGGGAAGGAGCCGTTAATTGTTTGTGTTTCGCTCTGATCGACGGTTAGCACAGGTGCCAATCGTCGGCAGAACAAAGACACACAACAACGAACGGAAAGGGGAGGTCAACGGGGTTTACCGTGTATTTGAAAACGGGCACTTGGACAAAGAGAGTCCAAATGACACCGTTACAAAGTACACGGGGGAATAGACAGAAATTAAAGAGATAGTGAGAGAGGGTTTCGACCACTTACCCCGCTCGGGTTCCCCGTACAGGTGGTCGGTTTCCCGGAGGTCCGGCTTCGGTGGAGGCGCTTGATCGTCGGTGGTCCTCCTCGTCGGCGGCTGGTCGCGCCCCGATCGCTCCTCGGCTTTGGAGTAATCCTTTTCAATTAGTGCACTTAGCACTCCACGTGAAGATATGTTAACTCGCGTTTTGGGGTCGCGGTACCCGCCGAACTTCGCGCGAAACGAAAAAATTTCAAAATTTTTATAAGTTTCGGGGAGTCGAGAATATCTCCTCGATTCCTGGAAGCTGACGGGCTGTGGAAAGCAAGATTTTCTGCTTGTTAAAAGGCTAATTGGGCCAATCCACACGGCACTGCAATGCGTGGCCGACCCGTGACCGAGGGGGAGCAAGCCCCGACCGCTCCGTCAACTTCCAAAAATCGAGTTAATATTCTGACTCCCCGATGGGGAGTGTATCAGATATTAAGCTGATAAGAACAGATAAAAGGCGTTTATTTTCAAACAATGGTCCCCCGGGCTACATTGGCACCCGGGGGCAGTACAACATACTCGCCTTTTGGCGAGGGCTTACATGGGGGTGCCTTTTTGGGCACCCCGCCACAAAATAAAATTAGTGATTTGGTGGTGGGGTGTGCGGCGCGGGGGCATCAGGCCCCCTGCGTGGCTAATGTTTTCATTTTTAAAATAAATAAAACGCGTACGCACACACACACAGACACACACACGTCAATAAATAAGTAAGATCATTCCGGTCCCATAGTGGGGCCTGGTCGGATGACTTAAAACTAGGATTAAAATTAAGCTTGTCAACATTGTGATGGCTCGCTGCACGTTAGGAAAATTAAAATACTTATATACTAAGGGAGGTGACTAGATGGTTAAAAGGAAAATAAACAGAACTCAAAAAAGTTTAAAGAGAGGAAAGAACAGGAGAAAAAAAAACAATAGACCAGATAAAGCAACTTAAAAGAGAATGACTAGAACGTAATGTAAATAAGAAAATAAAAGGGAAGATAGAATAGAGGCGTGCAGCGAGCCATTTGCCCTCGCTAAAATGTATATAAATATGCAAAATAAAGATGTAAAAAATGTATAACCTGTGGGAAATAAAAAAAAATAAAAATGTAGATATAAATATAGTTATAATATACTATAGTATAATATAATAAAAAAACTAGTGGGCGCGGTGCCTCGTGTGGCATCGCCGCCGCGCAACGCGTCATACGTGGGGTCGGTAGGGCCCTGTGTCAGTACAAGGGCCTCATGCCCGTCTTCAGCCTCGTCGCGGCTGTCATTCCGGGGCGCGATTCCCTCGTTGGCCGAGGGGGGTAGGTTGGGAGGGGGGGCCACTGTCGCCTCTGGTGGGGGTAGGGGCGGTGCCGCGGTGGGGACACCGGGAGGAGGAGCCGCGTACTGGCGGACCCCCGACACATGCTCCACGTAGATGTCCCGGCCCCAGCGAATGGTCTCAGACACAATGAGACGGCGCATCAGACTCGCGTACTTCTTACTCACACGCAGGAGCCTGAGCACCGCCTCATTGGCCTGATCCCAGGAGCCGAGAGCCCCAACAACGATCGCGTCGGTCACGACTCGGTAGCCCTGTCCTTCGAGAACGGCGCCGATAGGGAGGTATTTCGCCCTCTTCCTCTCCCTAGCGGCTTCGAAGGCTTCGATGCCGTTCTCGAAGGCCACGGTCACGTCGACGATCACGACGCTTTTCGAAGGCTCGTGCCTGACAACAATGTCAGGGCGCAGAGCCTCCAACTCGCCGGTGAGACCCTCGACCCTTTTATTGACCCTTAATGTCCCCGGCAGTCGGCAGGCTCGAGATACTCTCGAGACGATGGCATCGTGGCGCAGTTGCCAGGCGGCCGAGTGAGGCCGGCAGTGACAGATTACGTGGGGTAGGGTCTCCAGGGCCTCCCCGCATCGCCGGCAACGCTTATCACCCTCGCCCCACCGCCTTGCCCCATTAAGAGGCAAGACGTTGAGGCGAGCTCGGTGGATAAAGCGCCAATCAGCGAAGCGGGTGAAACTGCCGCCGCGGAGAAAGTGATTTGATACACTATCCCGCGACGACACCCCGAAGACCTTCCCCTGATCGGGCTTTTTGCCCAGGCGATCGGCATAAAACTCTGTCACTGCCGCTCTCAAACGATGCAACACCTGGTCCCGTACCTTCGGTGTTACAACCACCGTGCGCCCGCGTGAGCCCCGGAGTCTAAGACCCAATTCGCGCCGGGCAGCGCACCACTCCCAACGCAATTGGAGCATTTCTCCCGATCGCCGTGCCGCGTTTCGTGCTCTCGACCACAGAGTCGAGAAGTCCCCTCCGTCCCTGGCGAATTCCCCCTCCAGCGAGCCAGAGAGGTACGTCGCCAGGTCCTGATCGGTGGGTGACCTACCGATCTTCCTGGCTACCGCCTCACCCAGAGATTCTCTGGCCAGCCCACTGATCATCGGATCAGGCGCCGTCAGTAGACGGAACGCGTGTCCAATGATCAGAGCGTCGGCCAGGTCCGCAAGCGGAAGCAGTCCACACCCCCCCTTTTTAGGAGGGAGGTAGACTACCTCCGCGCTGGCTCTCTGGGGGAGGTTGAGCCAGGACTTGGCAAGCTTGCGAACAAGCTTGTCCACTTCTTTAAGGGGACCCTTCTCTACATGGGCTCCCCGTAGCATAAAGTCGAGGCGGGGCAATATAAAGGAACTCACCGCCTCACACTTTTGCCACGGGGCGAGGAGAGAGCGATCCACGGCCCGGAGATCCCGGACAAGCTCCTCGATCGTCGCGAGCGGGGTCTGCCTGACCTGAAATCCTGTGGGGACTCCAAGGTGCTCGTATGGCGCACCTGCTGCCAGGGCTTTAACCCCTTGACCCTGCAAGCTGAAGCAAGTAGGGAGTACCCGGCGAGTGCCTCTGCTGTCCTGATGCAGTGTTGCACACTTCGCCGGGTTGAACCGAAGTCCAACCCCACTTGCCGCAGCTTCCACTGTTCGTAACAGTGTTTCCATTCCCTCCGGAGAATCGGCAGTCAACGCCAGATCGTCGGCGTAGGCCAAAACCGAGTATCGTTGGCCGTGTAGCGTGTAACCCGCCGAGGTCGCGGTTACCGCCCTCAGGACCGGTTCCAGGGCGAGGTTAAACGCCACAGGGCTCAACGGACAGCCCTGCTTGACTCCGGAGAGAATGGGGACAGGGTCAGTGTAGCCCTGTGAGGTTCGCACCCGGGTGGTGCATCCGTCATACATCCCTTCCACAATATTGCGGAAGGGGAGGGGAACGCCGGCCTCAGCAAAGGCACGGTAGATGGTGGAATGGGGGATCGAGCCGAACGCGTTCGACAAGTCCAGCCATGCCACCACCACCTGACGCCTACCCCTGCGAGCGTCGTTCAGGATTTCCTGCAGCGTGAAGTTGTGCTCGTAGCAACCCTCACACGGCAGGAAAACCTTCTGCTGGGGGCTGAGCCTCCCATTATGGAGGGCCCACGACACTAGACGGTCAGCCAGCACCGCCGCGAAGAGTTTGGGGGTAGTGTCGGACATGGCAAGTGGTCGCCAGTTCGACAGGTCCCCCCGGTCGCCCTTTTTGTGAATTAACACGGTGTTGGAGACTTTCCAGGAAGAAGGGACCGACTCCAACCTGCGGCAAAGGTTGAAGAAGGCAGTCAAGACGACGCAGCTCGGATCAGCCTTCCGAAGGTCACGGTAAGTCAGACCGTCGGGTGCTGGCGCGGAGTTTGACATCCGCCGGATCCGTCGGTCTACCTCACTCACTTCAAAAGGCCGGATCAAAGCCTCGCCGCTTGCTGCTGTCGGAGCCTCTGAGGGAAAGCCAAGGGGCCCAGAGGCTTGTGGCGCACTCGCAGGTGAGTACATATCCAGGAAGTGCTGCATGACGCGGTCCCTGGCAACTTCACATTGCTCAGGGGCGCCCATGAGCACCTCCTGGACCGCACGCCTGCGGTTCTGCCGGAACAGCCTCTGGAGACGCGTAGCCTCCTTGACTTGGTCCGTTCTCCTGTCGGTCTCCAAGCCGGTACGACCGGGAGGGCGTGTCCCTGACGAGTTCGCGACACGCCCCCTCGTCCTCGCGGGGTCTGCTGGTCTTACGCCCCGGTCTCCTCCGTTCCCCGCAGGTCGGGTCCGGAATCCCTGGAAGAAGGCAGCGATTTGCGCTGCAGCTTCCTCCAGGTCTTGAGGATTGTCAGCAGCCCCAGCCAAACTGACCAGTAGCTCCCTCTCTCTCTCCAGCGCGGCTTGCTCCCTCCGTCGGGATGCGCGCTGGCGAGGATTGGGCTGGCCAGCAGGCACAGGCTGCTGCCGTCTCTGCGGTGTCTGGAGGGCCGCGGGTCCTCCAGCGACGCCCCCAAGAGCATTTGTCTGCCCCGTGGGGACCGTCATCCCCCTCGCGCTACCACCCGGGAGCGAGCTCCCAGGGTTATTATTCCCACCCACACTACGAAAACGCGACGCGTACCCTCCCAAGCGGACATTGATATCGCGGAATTCGCGGTGTCGGTCCATCCGCGCGGCGTTGGCAGGGGCCCGCTCAGTACTTACCCTCTGCTGGGTGTTGCGGCTACCTCCTGCCAATGGCCACCGGCGAGCGGCTCCGCCCCTTCGCGTGGTGACGGTGGTGGTGGGAGTGGCCTCCTCCGAGGCTCCGCTGGCGTTGGGAGCTGGTGGGGCCGGTGGAGAACGCTGGTCCCTCGCTGTTGGTCGCAGGGGTGCGGCCGGCGTCCTCCTGTCCCCCGCTGGTGACCTGCGGGGAGTTGTCCTCGACGGCGACGGCGTCCTCCTCTGAGACGACCTCGGCGATGACGACGGGGATGTTGGCAGCGGGGACAGGCGCCCAGATGATCGGCGCCTGCCGGCAACAACCTGCCACGGCAGTGGGGAGGGATCTTCTTCCTCCTTCCTCCCCACCTCTTCTCCCCTCTCCTCTTCGTTCCCCCGGATGGCCGGAGGGGGAGAAGGGACTGTCCTGGCGGGACCAGGCGACCCTGCCACTTCCTCGATGGGGGGGAGGGAGAGGACCGCTGGCGTGAGCCTCGTCCTCTTCTGTGCCCTCTCCACTCCCCCCGCGAGGGGCCTCGAAGTCATAATGGGTCCCCCGCTGGCAGTGGTCGTGACGGTGGTCGTGGTCAGCGTGGCCGGAGCCACGCAGGAGACCGCGCAGCAGCCCTCTGCTCCCCCCTGCTTCCCACAGGTGGTCGGTGGGGGTGAGTGAGCAGGGGGGGAATCCCTCGTTGTGGTGATGAGGGATGGGCTGCTGCTCGCTACGGTCATGAACTCGGGCGGGAGTGACGAGGCCCGAGTCATCGACCGCAGCGTTCTTCCTTCTGGGCTGTCTCCTGGTGGTGTTGTCGTGACCACCGCTGCGCCCGCCGTGACGGCGGCGTATGATGGCGATGCCGCCGTCCTGATCACCGAGGTAAATAACCGTGGTGGTGATTGGGGTTGGTTTGGGTTAGATGTTGTTTGGGGGGCGGGGGCGGGGGCGGGTGCCCCCCCATCTAACCCAGACGACCTCGGTGATCTGCTCACGCCAGGCTTTGGAGCCGCCTTCCTCTTGGTGTTGGTGAGGGCTGCGGCGCGCTTGCTGATGTCTCCGAGCTCGATCGGCACGCTGGCTCCCCTCCTGTTCCTCGCCGCGCTCCTCGTGACCGGTCCCCTTGGGCTGGTGGGCGGGGACCTGGTCTTGGGGGAGACAGTCGACCCCCTCGTCCTCCTTGCCACGCCACCAATAGTGTTGGTGGCGTGCTTATCGGGGGTCGACTTGCGTGCCGATGAGCCCGGGCTGGATCGTTGGGCGGCTCCGGGCCCGGTCGTGGTGCGCTTGGCGGGCGCATTCCTGGTCCCTGGTGGTGTCGGTGCCAGGGCAGCCTCGTTGCTTCGCCGCGACAGGCTGCTCCTTGTTGCTGTTGTTGTTGCTGCTGCTGGTGGGGGCGTGGGCGTCTTCTTCGTGGCGGTCCCGGCTGCTGCTACCCCTGCCTGGGTCCTCCTCGACGCTCCAGGTGGTGGTGGCGTCTGGGATTTCCTCCCGGACGTTGCTGCTGCTGCTGCAGGGGTGGTCTTCGCCCTGGAGGCGGCCAGAAGGGGCGGCGGCGTCAGTGACTTCCGAAGGGGAGCCACTAGTGCCGCCGCAACCTTCGGCCTGGCCCCCAGGGACGCCGATGGTGGTGGTGGCGTGGTTGATGGCCTAGGGGTGGGTAGTGGGACCGCCACGATCGTCCTCGTCCTCGCTGCCAGCGTTGTCCTTGTTGATGTCCCCGCTGTCGTCCCCGTCGCAGTTGCAGACGTGCCAAAGGGCAGTCTGCTCCGCGATGTCGACGTGCGGTTCATCGCCGTTGTCGTCGTTGTCGTTGTAGTGACCACGCTGGTGGTCTGCGTGGTCGCGGGGCCCGATGATGGTGGTACTGCCCCGCCGGAGGTGTTGGTTCGTTGGGCCGTCGCCGCCTGCCGCTGGCCACATGCTGTCGTCGTCGTCGCAGTCGTTGTCGTCGTTGCTGTGGCCGTTGTCGTAGTGACGACCCCTCCAGCTCCCGCCGCAGCGGAAAACCTTAAAATTGACTCGAGCCTCCCTCGGCCCGAGGAATTAGTGCCAGTCACCGAGGAGGAGGACCGGGCACCGGTAGTCCGGTTGCTGGCAGAACCGGTAGTTGTTCTGCCGGTCCCACTCCGACCTGGCCCACCTGAACTGGCGTGTGCAGCGGCGTGGTGAGTCTTAACAGCTTTTAGGGCATATCTGCCCGTGCCCGGCTCACCACACTCGCCGCACCGGTGAACGATGATGTGTCCCGGGTGGTATTTCTTGGCGTGCTTTGCCAGGTCGGAATGGGACTTATACGCCCCACCGAGCTTCATGCCCGGTTTGCCGTAGCATTCCGGGCATCGGAATTCCTCCGGGAAGGGGAAGTCAATATATATTGTAATGGGGCTGCTTGCTTGCCCTGCCATTTTTGAATCGACCTGTACGGGGTTGACTACGAGCGGTAAAAGATAAATAGATAAATTATTAAGTTGATGAGGCGCAGATTACAATAAAATAAAACAATTGGTGTAAGTAAATAAATAAATAAATAAATAAATAAGTAAATAAATAGATAGGTATATCTGTCAGTCACTGGGTAAATGCGTGTATGAATAAATAAATAAATAAATAAATAAAACCAGGTTAAAATCACTTAGTCTTAATCACGAGTGTCAAAATATAGTAAATAAAATCAACGAAGTGACTAGATCTGTCTAAATAAATAAATAAATAAACAGAATTAGTCGTCGTCGATGTATCACAGTAGGTGTGTATGTAAATAGATAAAATGTGATTAAGTAGTGATGTTAGTAACGTAAAATAGTGTGAGGTAATATAAAGCAGAGTAAAATGTAATAAAATAGAATAAAATAGACAGAGCAGATGAGACGCAGTACTTAACGGTGTCGAAATTGGCATAGACAGTTGACTAGGTGATCAGAATTTAATCAGAGAAGAATAGAGCTGAGAGAGACTAGAATAAAAATAGAAAAATAGGAGTAAGACTAGACATAAAATAAAAAATAAAATGTAACAATAAGCGTATGTGTAGATATCACAGTAATAGGTTTAAAATGGTATAGTATATCACAGAGTAAAAGGAGTAAAAGTAACAAGATAAAAGATAAGCTATGACTAGAATTAAGATGAAGTAAAATAGAATACAGTAAAATAAAATAAGAATGAGAATAAAATAGAATAAAATAAGTTAGTGTAAAATAGGATAAAATACGTGTAAAAGTTGAATATGTCGGTTTTAAAATTAAATTAGGTATGTAAGCAGGCACTGTGATATACAGTACGGTGATTAAAATGCAGTTAAAACGAGTGAATAGAGTAAAATGTGTATATAAATGTCTAGATAAATAAATAATTAAAATTAGTCAACTAAATATACCAATTAAGATATAATAGAGCAAGTGGCCGAAACGGGAAAGAGAAAAATTAAAGAGATAGACCGAGAGAAGTATGAAACGGGTAAAGATAGAAAGAGAGCGGATGACAGATGGAGGTTAGAAAGGGAGAGAAGATAAAGCGATAGTAGGACTCTACCTTGGACAGAGTAGAGCCTGTCCAAGGGGGACACCTAGTGGGCGGTCGAGAAACTCTTTCGAGCTTCTCGTGCAAAGACCCACCGCTAGAGGGCTGCACCGATACTTGGCGGTACTCAGAAAATTTCCTTAGCACGGGGCTAAGGAATATCTGAGGCCTACACGGATCGGTGACTGATAGGAAATCAGAGCCGAATTAATTTAATCGAACGAGTCCGATTAAACAATTCGGCTGGTCTTGGCTCAGGAACAATATTCCTGGCTTATTCCGAAACGGAGTACAATTTCGGCGAAGTAAGAAACGCTCCGACGTGCCGGTATTCAACGAGTTGTTAAATATTAGTTTATTAAACTGTCGGCACAGGCTTGCGCCCCAATTTCGCAATAAATAAAATCTGTTAACTCGGGAACCGTATTAAACAACCAGCGAGCTGATTGTTTAAACAGCCGTCGAGTTAATTGATTAATTTAATTGCGAAATTCGTCGAATCGTTTCCACCTGTCACTTATGTAATCCGGATCGAAATTTCCAGAAATTTCGTTCCGAGCGACCGGGAAGGAGCCGTTAATTGTTTGTGTTTCGCTCTGATCGACGGTTAGCACAGGTGCCAATCGTCGGCAGAACAAAGACACACAACAACGAACGGAAAGGGGAGGTCAACGGGGTTTACCGTGTATTTGAAAACGGGCACTTGGACAAAGAGAGTCCAAATGACACCGTTACAAAGTACACGGGGGAATAGACAGAAATTAAAGAGATAGTGAGAGAGGGTTTCGACCACTTACCCCGCTCGGGTTCCCCGCACAGGTGGTCGGTTTCCCGGAGGTCCGGCTTCGGTGGAGGCGCTTGATCGTCGGTGGTCCTCCTCGTCGGCGGCTGGTCGCGCCCCGATCGCTCCTCGGCTCTTGCTGAATAATCCTTTTAAACGACGAGTGCACTTAGCACTCCACTCGCTGTGATTCGGCATGCACGAGACTTCGAGCTGCCTGAGGCCGGGACCGCTCAGAATTGAACGCTGAGGAAGGTGGTGTAGACAGGAGGCGATAAACGGGAACTCCGATTGTTGTTTCAACACACTTTATTTGGCACACGAGGCCAAACCGTCGAAAATGTATAAAGAGCTGGACATTATGCAATGAACGCGATATAAAATAAGCGACGACGCCGCGAGAACACTATTAGTTTCGAGTATGTGACGAAGTCACGAGATAGACAACTAATAATTTGATATTAAGTGAAGAGAGAAAGCAAGCGAGCGCTGCGAAGTTAGAACGACGTCTGATCGTGCGTTCGCGCACGGTAACGCACGAGACGTCGGGAGAACCGTTGATCGTAGGGTTTTCCATAGGTGAATTCGGTTCACCTTTGATCGTGAGGTGAAATTCAAACAAAGGTGTTTGTCGCCGGTGACACGGCTGTTTACGCGACCGAGACAACGGCTGCTCGGTTTCGCGCTCACAACACGAAAACAAGTACGAACCGGCCACCAACGGTCGAAACCCCCTTCGTTTGAATCTCACAATTTTAGGCTAATCCTGAACACGCTGTAACTCGCGTTTTGGGGTCGCGGTACCCGCCGAACTTCGCGCGAAACGAAAAATTTCAAAATTTTTATAAGTTTCGGGGAGTCGAGAATATCTCCTCGATTCCTGGAAGTTGACGGGCTGTGGAATAAGCAGATATTATGCTTTATATAAGGCTAATTGGGCCAATCCACACGGCACTGCAATGCGTGGCCGACCCGTGACCGAGGGGGAGCAAGCCCCGACCGCTCCGTCAACTTCCAAAAATCGAGTTAATATTCTGACTCCCCGATGGGGAGTGTATCAGATATTAAGCTGATAAGAACAGATAAAGGCGTTTATTCTCCAGGCAATTGTCCCCTGGGTTACATAGGCACCCGGGGGCAGGTACAATGTACTCGCCTTTTGGCGAGGGCTAGATCGCGGGTGCTCATTGGGCACCGCGTTGCAAATAAAATTAAAATTGAGGGTTTGGTGGTGGGGTGTGCGGTGTGGGGGCGTCGGGCCCCCTGCGCGGCTAATATATGAATAAATACAATAAATAAGCACATCACACGCACACACATACACACACACGTCGTAATACAATATAATAAAATCGTTCCGGTCCCATAAAGGGACCTGGTCGGATAACTTAAAATTAAAATTAAAATTGTCAGCATTATAGTGGCCCGCTGCATGCCAGGAAAATTAAAATACTTATAGATTAGGGAAGGTGACTAGATGGTTTAAAAGGAAAAATAAACAGAGCTAAGATGTATAAAAAAGAAGACAGAACAGGAGAAGAAACAATAGACTAGATGGAATAACTTAAAAGAGAATGACTAGAAAGTAATGTACATAAAAAAAATAAAATAGAAGATAGCATAGAGGCGAGCAGCGGGCCATCTGCCCTCGCTAAATGTACGTATAAATATAAATAAATATAAAGATGTAAAAGAAAAACAAATAGAAGTAAAAATGTCGCTATATTAAAACAAAAACTAATGGGCACGGTACCTCGCGTGGCACCGCAGTCCCATTATGTGTCATGCACAGGGCCGGGGTGGCCCTGAGTCATTATTCGGGGCCTCATGCCCATCCTGAGCCTCATCGCGGCTGCTTCTCCGGGGCGCGACTTCCCCATTGGCCGAGGGAGGCTGATCATAAGGAGGGGCCACTGTCACCTCTGGTGGGGGTAGGGGCGGTGCTGCGGTGGGGACACCGGAGGGAGGAGCCGCGTACTGGCGGACCCCCGATACATGCTCTACGTAGATGTCCCGACCCCAGCGAATGGTCTCAGACACAATGAGACGGCGCATCAGGCCCGCGTACTTCTTGCTCACACGCAGGAGCCTGAGCACCGCCTCATTGGCCTGATCCCAGGAGCCGAGAGCCCCAACAACGATCGCGTCGGTCACGACTCGGTAGCCCTGTCCTTCGAGAACGGCGCCGATAGGGAGGTATTTCGCCCTCTTCCTCTCCCTAGCGGCTTCGAAGGCTTCGATGCCGTTCTCGAAGGCCACGGTCACGTCGACGACCACGACGCTTTTCGAAGGCTCGTGCCTGACAACAATGTCAGGGCGCAGAGCCTCCAACTCGCCGGTGAGACCCTCGACCCTTTTGTTCACCCTTAATGTCCCCGGCAGTCGGCAGGCTCGAGATATTCTCGAGACGATGGCGTCGTGGCGCAGTTGCCAGGCGGCCGAGTGAGGCCGGCAGTGACAGATCACATGGGGTAGGGTCTCCAGGGCCTCCCCGCATCGCCGGCAACGCTTATCACCCTCGCCCCACCGCCTTGCTCCATTAAGAGGCAAGACGTTGAGGCGAGCTCGGTGGATGAAGCGCCAATCAGCGAAGCGGGTGAAACTGCCGCCGCGGAGAAAGTGATTTGATACACTATCCCGCGACGACACCCCGAAGACCTTCCCCTGATCGGGCTTTTTGCCCAGGCGATCGGCATAGAACTCTGTCACTGCCGCTCTCAAACGATGCAACACCTGATCCCGCACCTTCGGTGTTACAACCACCGTGCGCCCGCGTGAGCCCCGGAGTCTAAGACCCAGTTCGCGCCGGGCAGCGCACCACTCCCAACGCAATTGGAGCATTTCTCCTGATCGCCGTGCCGCGTTTCGTGCTCTCGACCACAGAGTCGAGAAGTCCCCCCCGTCCCTGGCAAATTCCCCCTCCAGCGAGCCGGAGAGGTACGTTGCCAGGTCCTGATCGGTGGGTGACCTACCGATCTTCCTGGCTACCGCTTCGCTCAGAGATTCTCTGGCCAGCCCACTGATCATCGGGTCCGATGCCGTCAGTAGACGGAATGCGTGTCCGATGACCAGTGCGTCGGCCAGGTCCGCAAGCGGAAGCAGTCCACACCCCCCCCCCCTTTTGGGAGGGAGGTAGACTACCTCCGCGCTGGCTCTCTGAGGGAGGTTGAGCCAGGATTTGGCAAGCTTGCGTACAAGCTTGTCGTCTTCCTTGAGGGGTCCCTTCTCAACATGGGCTCCCCGCAGCATGAAGTCGAGGCGGGGCAATATAAACGAGCTCACCGCCTCACATTTTTGCCACGGGGCGAGGAGAGAGCGATCCACGGCCCGGAGATCCCGGACAAGCTCCTCGATCGTCGCGAGCGGGGTCTGCCTGACCTGAAATCCTGTGGGGACTCCAAGGTGCTCGTATGGCGCACCTGCTGCCAGGGCTTTAACCCCTTGACCCTGCAAGCTGAAGCAAGTAGGGAGTACCCGGCGAGTGCCTCTGCTGTCCTGGTGCAGTGTTGCACACTTCGCCGGGTTGAACCGAAGTCCAACCCCATTTGCCGCAGCTTCCACTGTTCGTAACAGTGTTTCCATTCCTTCCGGTGAATCAGCAGTTAACGCCAGGTCATCTGCGTAGGCCAGCACTGAATAACGTTGGCCGTGCAGCGTGTAGCCCGCCGAGGTCGCGGTTACCGCCCTCAGGACCGGTTCCAAGGCCAGGTTGAACGCTACAGGGCTCAACGGGCAGCCCTGCTTAACACCGGAAAGAATGGGGACAGGGTCAGTGAAGCCCTGTGAGGTTCGCACCCGGGTGGTGCATCCATCATATAACCCTTCCACAATATTGCGGAAGGGGAGGGGAACGCCGGCCTCAG
This sequence comes from Halictus rubicundus, assembly GCF_050948215.1. NCBI lineage: Eukaryota > Metazoa > Arthropoda > Insecta > Hymenoptera > Halictidae > Halictus > Halictus rubicundus. The sequence goes on from NC_135162.1 coordinate 2,267,276, forward strand.
CAAAGGCACGGTAGATGGTGGAATGGGGGATCGAGCCGAACGCGTTCGACAGGTCCAGCCATGCCACCACCACCTGACGCCTGCCCCTGCGAGCGTCGTTCAGGATTTCCTGCAGCGCGAAGTTGTGCTCGTAGCAACCCTCGCACCGCAGGAAACCCTTCTGCTGGGGGCTGAGCCTCCCATTATGGAGGGCCCACGACACTAGACGGTCAGCCAGCACCGCCGCGAAGAGTTTGGGGGTGGTGTCGGACATGGCAAGTGGTCGCCAGTTCGACAGGTCCCCCCGATCGCCCTTTTTGTGAATTAACACGGTGTTGGAGACCTTCCAGGAAGAAGGGACCGACTCCAACCTGCGGCAAAGGTTGAAGAAGGCAGTCAAGACGACGCAGCTCGGATCAGCCTTCCGAAGGTCACGGTAAGTCAGACCGTCGGGTCCTGGCGCGGAGTTTGACATCCGCCGGATCCGTCGGTCTACCTCACTCACTTCAAAAGGCCGGATCAAAGCCTCGCCGCTTGCTGCTGTCGGAGCCTCTGAAGGAAAGCCAAGGGGCCCAGAGGCTTGCGGCTCACTCGCAGGTGAGTACATATCCAGGAAGTGCTGCATGACGCGGTCCCTGGCAACTTCACATTGCTCAGGGGCACCCATGAGCACCTCCTGGACCGCACGCCTGCGGTTCTGCCGGAACAGCCTCTGGAGACGCGTAGCCTCCTTGACTTGGTCCGTTCTCCTGTCGGTCTCCAAGCCGGTACGACCGGGAGGGCGTGTCCCTGACGAGTTCGCGACACGCCCCCTCGTCCTCGTGGGGTCTGCTGGTCTTACGCCCCCGTCTCCTCCGTTCCCCGCAGGTCGGGTCCGGAATCCCTGGAAGAAGGCAGCGATTTGCGCTGCAGCTTCCTCCAGGTCTTGAGGATTGTCAGCAGCCCCGGCCAGACTGACCAGTAGCTCCCTCTCTCTCTCCAGCGCGGCTTGCTCCCTCCGTCGGGATGCGCGCTGGCGAGGATTGGGCTGGCCAGCAGGCACAGGCTGCTGCCGTCCCTGCGGTGTCTGGAGGGCCGCGGGTCCTCCAGCAACGCCCCCAGGAGCATTAGTCTGCCCCGTGGGGACCGTTATCCCCCTCGTGCTACCACCCGGGAGCGAGCTCCCAGGGTTATTGTTCCCACCCACACTACGAAATCGCGACGCGTACCCTCCCAAGCGGACATTGATATCGCGGAATTCGCGGTGTCGGTCCATCCGCGCGGCGTTGGCAGGGGCCCGCTCAGTACTTACCCTCTGCTGGGTGATGCGGCTACCTCCTGCCAATGGCCACCGGCGAGCGGCTCCGCCCCTTCGCGTGGTGACGGTGGTGGTGGGAGTGGCCCCCTCCAAGGCTCCGCTGACGTTGGGAGCTGGTGGGGCCGGTGGAGAACGCTGGTCCCTCGCTGATGGTCGGAGGGGTGCGGCCGGCGTCCTCCTGTCCCCCGCTGGTGAGCTGCGGGGTGTTGTCCTCGACGGCGACGGCGTCCTCCTCTGGGACGACCTCGGCGATGACGACGGGGATGTTGGCAGCGGGGACAGGCGCCCAGATGATCGGCGCCTGCCGGCAACAACCTGCCACGGCAGTGGGGAGGGATCCTCTTCCTCCTTCCTCCCCACCTCTTCTCCCCTCTCCTCTTCGCTCCCCCGGATGGCCGGAGGGGGAGAAGGAGCTGTCCTGGCGGGACCAGGCGACCCTGCCACTTCCTCGATGGGGGGGAGGGAGAGGACCGCTGGCGTGAGCCTCGTCCTCTTCTGTGCCCTCTCCACTCCCCCCGCGAGGGGCCTCGATGTCATGATGGGCCCCCCGCTGGCAGTGGTCGTGACGGTGGTCGTGGTCAGCGTGGCCGGAGCCACGCAGGAGACCGCGCAGCAGCCCTCCGCTCCCCCCTGCTTCCCACAGATGGTCGGTGGGGGTGAGCGAGCAGGGGGGGGATCCCTCGTAGCAATGATGAGGGAAGGGCTGCTAATCGCTACGGTCATGAACTCGGGCGGGAGTGACGAGGCCCGAGTCATCGACCGCAGCGTTCTTCTTTCTGGGCGGTCTCCTGGCGGTGTTGTCGTGACCACCGCTGCGCCCGCCGTGACGGCGGCATAAGATGGTGAGGCCGCCGTCCTAATCACCGAGGTAAACACTCGTGTGGTGGATTGGGGTTGGTTTGGGTTAGATGTCGTTGTGGGGGGGGGGGGCGGGGGCGGGTGCCCCCCCAACTAACCCAACCGTCCTCGGTGACGTATTAGCGCCGGGCTTCGGAGCCGCCTTCCTCTTGGTGTTGGTGAGGGCTGCGGCGCGCTTGCTGGTGTCTCCGAGCTCGATCGGCACGCTGGCTCCCCTCCTGTTCCTCAGCGCGCTCCTCGTGACCGGTCCCCTTGGGCTGGTGGGCGGGGACCTGGTCTTGGGGGAGACAGTCGACCCCCTCGTCCTCCTTGCCACGCCACCAGTAATGTTGGTGGCGTGCTTATCGGGGGTCGACTTGCGTGTCGATGAGCCCGGGCTGGATCGTTGGGCGGCTCCGGACCCGGTCGTGATGCGTTTGGCGGGCGCATTCCTGGTCCCTGGTGGAGTCGGTACCAGGGCAGCCTCGTTGCTTCGCCGCGACAGGCTGCTCCTTGTTGTTGTTGTTGTTGCTGCTGCTGGTGGGGGCGTGGGCGTCTTCTTCGTGGCGGTCCCGGCTGCTGCTACCCCTGCCTGGGTCCTCCTCAACGCTCCAGGTGGTGGTGGCGTCTGGGATTTCCTCCCGGACGTTGCTGCTGCTGCTGCAGGGGTGGTCTTCGCCCTGGAGGCGGCCAGAAGGGGCGGCGGCGTCAGTGACTTCCGAAGGGGAGCCACTAGTGCCGCCGCAACCTTCGGCCTGGCCCCCAGGGACGCCGATGGTGGTGGTGGCGTGATGGATGGCCTGGGGGTAGGTCGTGGGACCGCCACGATCGTCCTCGTCCTCGCTGCCAGCGTTGTCCTTGTTGATGTCCCCGCTGTCGTCCCCGTCGCAGCTGCAGACGTGCCAAAAGGCAGTCTGCTCTGCAGCGTAGACGTGCGGGTCATCGCCGAAGCCGTCGTCGTTGTGGTGGTGACCACGCTGGTGGTCGGCGTGGTCGCGGGGCCTGAAGATGGTGGTACGGCCCCGCCGGAGGTGTTGATCTCCTGGGCCGTCGCCGCCTGCCGCTGGCCACTCGCAGTCGTCGTCGTTGCTGTTGTCGTCGTTGTAGCTGTCGTCGTCGTTGTTGTCGTCGTCGTCGTCGTTGTCGTGGCCGTTGTCGTAGTGACCCCTCCAGCTCCCGCGTCAGCGGTAAACCTTAAAATTGACTCGGGCCTCCCTCGGCCCGAGGAATTAGTGCCAGTCGTCGAGGAGGAGGACCGGACACCGGTTATCCGGGTGTTAGTAGAACCGGTGTTCGTTCTACTGGTCCCACTGCGACCTGGCCCACCCGTACTCGCGTGTGCGGCGGCGTGGTGAGTCTTTACTGCCTTTAGGGCATATCTGCCCGTGCCGGGCTCACCACACTCGCCGCACCGGTGAACGATAGTGTGTCCGGGGTGGTACTTTTTGGCATGCTTTGCCAGGTCGGAGTGGGACTTATACGCCCCACCGAGCTTCATGCCCGGCTTGCCGTAGCATTCCGGGCATCGGAATTCCTCCGGGAAGGGGAAGTCAATATATATTGTAATGGGGCTGCTTGCTTGCCCTGCCATTTTTGGATCGACCTGTACGGGGTTGACTACGAGCGGTAAAAGATAAATAGATAAATTATTAAGTTGATGAGGCGCAGATTACAATAAAATAAAACAATTGGTGTAAGTAAATAAATAAATAAATAAATAAATAAGTAAATAAATAGATAGGTATATCTGTCAGTCACTGGGTAAATGCGTGTATGAATAAATAAATAAATAAATAAATAAAACCAGGTTAAAATCACTTAGTCTTAATCACGAGTGTCAAAATATAGTAAATAAAATCAACGAAGTGACTAGATCTGTCTAAATAAATAAATAAATAAACAGAATTAGTCGACGTCGATGTATCACAGTAGGTGTGTATGTAAATAGATAAAATGTGATTAAGTAGTGATGTTAGTAACGTAAAATAGTGTGAGGTAATATAAAGCAGAGTAAAATGTAATAAAATAGAATAAAATAGACAGAGTAGATGAGACGCAGTATTTAACGGTGTCGAAATTGGCATAGACAGTTGACTAGGTGATCAGAATTTAATCAGAGAAGAATAGAGCTGAGAGAGACTAGAATAAAAATAGAAAAATAGGAGTAAGACTAGACATAAAATAAAAAATAAAATGTAACAATAAGCGTATGTGTAGATATCACAGTAATAGGTTTAAAATGGTATAGTATATCACAGAGTAAAAAGAGTAAAAGTAACAAGATAAAAAATAAGCTATGACTAGAATTAAGATGAAGTAAAATAGAATACAGTAAAATAAAATAAAAATGAGAATAAAATAGAATAAAATAAGTTAGTGTAAAATAGGATAAAATACGTGTGTTCAGGACTCCAACGTTCAAAATTGCCGGTAATCGGGTGCGAGTTTACATATCGATCACGCGCTTCGATCGATAGCGCCGCGTTACGATTACAAACGTTCCTGCCGTTGTCCTTCGTCTTCTTGATCCAGACAGCGAACGATCAACACGTATATTATCTCCGCGCCTATCGCATTCTTGTCACCGTCTCGCGCAAAACCTTTCGGATTCGACGCTTATCGCTACCGTGCCTATCGCGGGATTATCGTCTCCGTAGTGAACGTCTGGTATCGTGAAATAAAAAAGGGTTCTTTTTCGTGACCGAACAAGTGGTAACTCTTTAAATCCCGTATACCGCTGTATATCCTTGACAGGATAGTTCCACTATCCAAATCAACCTCGCTGCACGAGAAAACATTGGTCCTTCGAGCCGGATTGCAGTGAGTTTCGGTGAAGAAACATTTGTGAGGTTAAAAAGATCTTGTTCGGCAATTTGACGACGGTTGAGTGATCCGTTGGACATTCCAAGTTGAAGGACAAAAGGACTAGTCGGTCTGTAACAGTTCACAATGGGTGACCTCAAGACGCTTCTTCAACACCAAATCGATGCCGCTCGTATTGTCGAACGTACCCTTGACAATTTCAAGAAGATCGGCAAAGCAAAATTAACGGTAGCAACCGTTAAGAATCGAATCGCAAGACTTAGCGAATCTTTTGCCGAGTGCCAACGTCTGCACAAGCAGCTCTCTGCCGTTGCCACGGACGTGGAGCGTTCCACCGTGGGTTACTTCACCCAGGATCGATTCATGGCCGTGCACGAGATTTACATGGAAACATCGGACTACATGGCGGAAACTCTTTCTCGTCTCGCAGCTGCCGACTCATCTGGTACTGACTCGACGCCGTCGCCAGCAGGACCTGTCTCGCAACCTGATGACGACAAGAGTCGAATGCCAACGCTCAATCTGCCGACATTCTCTGGAGCCTTCAGTGAGTGGGAAACCTTCCGCGATCGCTTTACAGCGATGGTCATCTCTCGTAAAGGTCTGTCAAACGTATCTCGTTTCGAATATTTGTTAGCGTGTTTGCAAGGCGCGGCAAGTGATCTCGTCGAGAACATCGCGATAACCGATGCGGGCTTCGCGATCGCGTGGGACCTCCTGGTAGAGTGTTGTGAAAACAAGCGGCTGTTAGTGACAACGCATTTAGAAACTCTGTACGACCTTCCACAAGTTCATTCCGAGTCTGCCGATCAGCTGCGAAGCCTTCGCGACAAAGCCAACAAGGCGATAAAAGCCCTGCAGAATCTCGATCGTCCCGTCGAACATTGGGGCGACTTACTCGTTTTCTTCGTAACAACGAAATTAGATTCCGAGTCGCGGAAGGCTTGGGAGTTGAAACTCGGCGATAACACAGATTGTCCGACATTTGAAACGCTTAATACATTTCTAAAATCGCGAATACGCGCGTTACAAACAATTAAGCCGTCCCCGTCGGGAGCGGCCTCTCGGATCGCGGACTCGGCAGCAACCAAATCGAGTCGTGTTCGTGCGACTTCGTTACACGGTGCTGCTGCCGTCAAGAGCCCGTGCGAGTTATGCAAAGCGAATCACATACTCGGACAATGCGCGTTATTTAAAAGTAAATCTGTCGAACAACGGGTCGAGTTCGCGAAAGGGACAAACCGGTGCATGAACTGTTTGAGTCCGTACCATTCGACGAAAAAATGTACGAGTTCATATAATTGTTCCATTTGTAAAAGGCGTCATCACACCTTGTTACATATCAACAACGCGACTGCGTCATCAACCGGTACCGCGTCATCGAATAACTCTACGTTAACGACCGAGAATGTCACATCGCTGCTCACGTCTTGTTCTGTTCCGCGCGTGACTGCAACACAGCAAGTCTTGCTCGCGACTGCATGGGTCGAACTGCGGTCACCGTCTGGCCGTTCAGAGAAAATTCGCGCGTTACTCGATCAAGGCTCGGTCATTTCTATAATTGCCGAGAATTTAACACAACGACTCCGACTACCGCGTTCGCGTGTCTCAGTCAGCATTACCGGAATCGGCAATAACGCGGTTGCTTGTCGCTCATCGACAACATTTACCGTAGCATCGTGTAAAACGGACTCCGTATACTCCATGAGCGCTTACGTACTACGTTCATTGTCGAACTATCTGCCACATCAAGTGTCGACAGGCGTCAGGCTCTCTCATATTCGCGATCTGGAATTGGCGGACGACAATCCCTTTGACTCGGCTCCAATCGAACTAATTATCGGTGCGGATCAGTACGGGTTGCTTCTTTTAGAAGGTTTGCGAAAGGGCCCGGTGAACGAGCCGACGGCTCAAAACACCACGTTAGGCTGGATCCTTTCCGGTCCCGTTCCATCTTTCGCATCCAATGCTCCTACTTCCGTTGCCAGCTTCCACTGCAACGTTTCGGGGAATCTCGATGCCGAACTTCGACGATTTTGGGAAGTCGAGGAGTTACCGTTCGTCACGCGTCTTTCTCCTGCTGAACAAAAGTGCGAGGAACATTTTCAACGCACGCATACTCGGGCTCCAAATGGACAGTATATCGTTCGCTTGCCTTTTATCGAAGGACCTCCCATCGATATTGGCCCTTCACTCTCCGCGGCGAACACCATGTTCCTAAGACAGGAAAATCGGTTGCAACGAAACGCGGAGCATTCAGCAGAATACGCTCAGTTCCTAGTTGAGTACGAGGCCCTCGGTCATATGGCCGAAGTCACCGACACGCAAACGGTTCCGTCACTTCAAACCGTGTACATACCGCATCACGCGGTTATTCGGGAACACAGCGCTACAACACGGCTTCGTGTCGTTTTCAACGCATCCTCGAAAACGGGAAACGGGACATCACTCAACGACCACTTATTGATCGGTCCCAAATTACAAACGGACTTAGCCGCTGTAATTCTTCGATGGCGCCGCTATCGATACGTCTTTATCGCCGACATTGCTAAAATGTACCGGCAGATCTTGGTCGACCACAAGGACGTTGACTATCAACGGATTTTGTGGCGATCTTCTCCCTCAGAACCATTGCGGCATTATCGGCTCTTGACCGTTACGTACGGTACCGGTCCAGCTCCTTATCTTGCTTTACGGGTCCTCCAACAACTCGCTAAGGACGAAGGGTCGAAATATCCTCTCGCGCAGCTGGTTCTTCGCGACCAAATCTATGTGGACGACTGCGTCTTCGGCGCGGACGATCCACGGCTAGCACGTAAAACACGTGACCACGTAACTGCCCTGTTGCAAGAGGGTGGCTTTAAATTGCGCAAATGGGCTAGTAATTGCCCTGCATTAATTGCCGATATCGATCCCTCAGATCATGGTCTTGCTGCCAGCAAACCATTGTTACCAGATGACAATTTAAAGGTCCTTGGTATCAACTGGAATCCCGGGAACGACTCATTTCGTTTCGACATCGGAATTCAAAACGTCATTCCGGCAACAAAACGGGAAATTCTTTCGACAATCGCTCGATTCTACGACCCGCTGGGATGGGCCGCTCCCGTTGTTATCGTGGCAAAAATTCTGATGCAACGCCTCTGGTTGCAGAAGTGTGATTGGGATGAGACCATCCCGACCGAGTTCCGCGAAACGTGGACCACGTATTGCACGCAACTTCCCCTGCTCCGATCTATCGTTCTCCCTCGGTGGACAGGACACGGGTTAAACGTTTTAAAAACAGAACTGCATGGCTTCGCCGATGCCTCGCAAAACGCCTATGCCGCAGTTGTTTACTCTCGCGTTACAACTAACAACGGTGAGATTCTAGTCTCTCTTCTCGCTGCAAAGTCTAAAGTGGCTCCGCTCAAATCCTTCACCATTCCGCGCCTTGAGCTATGCGGAGTTGTACTCCTTTCTCGTCTAATGTCGTTCATAAGAACTTCGTTCGAGGACTCTGCGTGCGAGATGCACGGCTGGACCGATTCCACGATTACTCTCGCATGGATAAGTCAACCCGCGTCTCATTGGAAAACGTTTGTCGCGAATCGAGTCGCGAACATTCAGGAACTAGTGCCAAAATGTCAGTGGCACCATGTTATATCGGAAGACAATCCTGCCGACTGCGCCTCTCGCGGAATCCACGTCCCTCAGTTTGTGAACCATAGCCTATGGTGGCACGGCCCGAGGTGGCTCACATCGCCATCTACCTCGTGGCCTTGCGAGACCACTCCGCTCAAGGCAACGACGGAGGAACGGATACCGGTCGCTCTTCACGCAGTCACTGTACCAGAACCGTGGGATCTAGCTACACGATTCTCGAGTTGGCCCAAGCTTCTCCGCGTGACTGCGTATATTTTGCGCTTTATCAAAAGACTACAGTCATACCGTAACCTGTCCGAATCGTCAATCTCGGCCACGGAAGGTCACTCGGAAAATTGTCCAAATCCAAGCGCGCTGCTTCCGATAGAAATTCGACAAGCGCGCACGTATTGGCTGAAACATATTCAACAAACGGTACTTCCGGTTGAATTTCAGCGGTTATACGGTAAGCATCCGCTCCCGCGACAAAGTCCAGTGCTCTCTTTAAACCCGTATCTCGATTCGGAGGGACTGATTCGCGTTGGCGGGCGCCTTCGAAATTCGGCATTACCCGAGGAAACCAAACATCCGATTATCCTTGCCTCGCATCCTCTCGTTTCGCTGCTCATCAGCCATCTGCACCATAGTTTGCTACACGCAGGCCCTCAACTAACGCTAGCGAAGTTGCGACAAGAATTCTGGCTCCTACGGGCACGTCCTACTGTTCGCCAAGTTTTATACAAGTGCGTGATCTGCGCGCGACAGCGTGCGACAATTCCGTTCGAATTGATGGGAGAGCTTCCGGCGGTACGCGTTACCCGCTCAGAAAGAGCATTCTTACACTGTGGCGTGGACTACGCGGGCCCCATCGCAGTCCGAACGACTCCCGGTCGCGGACATAAATCGACAAAGGCGTATATCGCACTTTTTATATGTATGGCGACGCGTGCGGTACACCTCGAATTAGTAGGATCCTATACAACGGATGCGTTCCTAGCGTGCTACGATCGGTTCATCTCGCGTCGCGGTTTACCGGTCGCCATGTATAGCGATAATGGAACCACGTTCCAGGGTGCCGACAAAGAACTGACCACGGCCTTTCGATCCGCCACGCGCGACCCGAATCTCCTTAACAAACTCGCGAGCGATCAGGTAGCATGGCACTTCATTCCTCCCTCCGCTCCGCATTTCGGCGGACTATGGGAAGCCGGAATTCGAAGCATGAAACACCATTTTAAACGAGTCATCGGTTCGCACACTCTGACGTTCGAAGAGATGACTACCGTATTATGTCAGATCGAAGCTTGCATGAACTCCCGTCCGATTGCTCCGAGGTCGGAAAATATCGACGATTATACAGCGCTGACCCCGGGTCACTTTCTTATCGGCACGGCGATCACCACTATTCCTACCGTAACTCTGCTCGATGTAAACGATTCGCGCTTGACTCGTTGGCAGCTCTTAAAGAAACTGTACGAAAGTGTTTGGAAAGCGTGGTCGAATGACTATATTCACTCGTTGCAACAACGCACGAAATGGCGCACCGCGAGTCACCTCGCAAAGGTTGGTCGTATCGTCCTTCTCCGAAACGCCCTTGCACCTCCGTGTAAGTGGGAACTTGCGCGGATAATCAAATGTCATCCCGGAGAGGATAACATTATTCGCGTCGTAACAATTAAGACTGCCAACTCGGAGTACAAACGGCCGATCGTCAAACTGTGTTTCCTCCCCGTTGATATCAACGAAACTGATACCCTCGATGCAAAAAACGCGGACGAGACACAGCCCCAAAACAAACAACCGCTCCGTCACGGCGGGCGGTCATAAAATGTACAAAATAGGCTAAGACGCGCTACGTAAAGTGTAATTCTCGAGCGTACGCATTTCGCCACGAGGTTCAGCGAAACCTTTTCGTTGTACCTCCCTCCTTTTGTAATCGGATACAACTATCCGAGGCGGGCGGTATGTTCAGGACTCCAACGTTCAAAATTGCCGGTAATCGGGTGCGAGTTTACATATCGATCACGCGCTTCGATCGATAGCGCCGCGTTACGATTACAAACGTTCCTGCCGTTGTCCTTCGTCTTCTTGATCCAGACAGCGAACGATCAACACGTATATTATCTCCGCGCCTATCGCATTCTTGTCACCGTCTCGCGCAAAACCTTTCGGATTCGACGCTTATCGCTACCGTGCCTATCGCGGGATTATCGTCTCCGTAGTGAACGTCTGGTATCGTGAAATAAAAAAGGGTTCTTTTTCGTGACCGAACAAGTGGTAACTCTTTAAATCCCGTATACCGCTGTATATCCTTGACAGGATAGTTCCACTATCCAAATCAACCTCGCTGCACGAGAAAACAACGTGTAAAAGTTGAATATGTCGGTTTTAAAATTAAATTAGGTATGTAAGCAGGCACTGTGATATACAGTACGGTGATTAAAGTGCAGTTAAAACGAGTGAATAGGGTAAAATGTGTAAATAGGTGTCTAAATAAATAAATAAGTAATTAATAATTAAAATTGGTCAACTAAATATACCAATTAAGATATAATAATAATAAAGCAAGTGGCCGAAACGGGAAAGAGAAAAATTAAAGCGATAGACCGAGAGAAGTATGAAACGGGTAAAGATAGAAAGAGAGCGGATGACAGATGGAGGTTAGAAAGGGAGAGAAGATAAAGCGATAGTAGGACTCTACCTTGGACAGAGTAGAGCCTGTCCAAGGGGGACACCTAGTGGGCGGTCGAGAAACTCTTTCGAGCTTCTCGTGCAAAGACCCACCGCTAGAGGGCTGCACCGATACTTGGCGGTACTCAGAAAATTTCCTTAGCACGGGGCTAAGGAATATCTGAGGCCTACACGGATCGGTGACTGATAGGAAATCAGAGCCGAATTAATTTAATCGAACGAGTCCGATTAAACAATTCGGCTGGTCTTGGCTCAGGAACAATATTCCTGGCTTATTCCGAAACGGAGTACAATTTCGGCGAAGTAAGAAACGCTCCGACGTGCCGGTATTCAACGAGTTGTTAAATATTAGTTTATTAAACTGTCGGCACAGGCTTGCGCCCCAATTTCGCAATAAATAAAATCTGTTAACTCGGGAACCGTATTAAACAACCAGCGAGCTGATTGTTTAAACAGCCGTCGAGTTAATTGATTAATTTAATTGCGAAATTCGTCGAATCGTTTCCACCTGTCACTTATGTAATCCGGATCGAAATTTCCAGAAATTTCGTTCCGAGCGACCGGGAAGGAGCCGTTAATTGTCTGTGTTTCGCTCTGTTCAAAGGTTAGCACAGGTGCCAATCGTCGGCAGAACAAAGACACACAACAACGAACGGAAAGGGGAGGTCAACGGGGTTTACCGTGTATTTGAAAACGGGCACTTGGACAAAGAAAGTCCAAATGACACCGTTACAAGTACACGGGGGAATAGACAGAAATTAAAGAGATAGAGAAAGAGGGTTTCGACCACTTACCCCGCTCGGGTTCCCCGCACAGGTGTCGTAATTCCCGGCGGTCCGGCTTCGGTGGAGGCGCTTGATCGTCGGTGGTCCTCCTCGTCGGCGGCTGGTCGCGCCCCGATCGCTCCTCGGCTCTGGAGTAATCCTTTTAAACGAGTGCACTTAGCACTCCACTCGCTATAACTCGCGTTTTGGGGTCGCGGCACCCGTCGGACTTCGCGCGAAACGAAAATTTCAAAAAAAAATTTTTTGTTCGGTTCGGGGAGTCGAGAATATTTCCTCGATTCCTGGAAGTTGACGGGCTGTGGAAAGCAAGATTTTTCTGCTTTTTAAAAGGCTAATTGGGCCAATCCACACGGCACTGCAATGCGTGGCCGACCCGTGACCGAGGGGGAGCAAGCCCCGACCGCTCCGTCAACTTCCAAAAATCGAGTTAATATTCTGACTCCCCGATGGGGAGTGTATCAGATATTAAGCTGATAAGAACAGATAAAAGGCGTTTATTTTCAAGCAATTGTCCCCCGGGTTACATGTGTTCCCAGGGGCAGTACAACATACTCGCCTTTTGGCGAGGGCTTACATGGGGGTGCCCTTTTAGGCACCCCGCCACAAAAATAAAAATGGGTTTATTGGTGGTGGGGTGTGCGGCGCGGGGGCAGCGAGCCCCCTGCGTGGCTAACAATTTTTATTATAATTTGAATAAATAAATAAATAGAACGCATACGCACACACACACATACACACACACGTCAACAATAAATAAATAAAATCATTCCGGCCTCGGAGGGGGGGCCTGGTCAGATATCTTAAAAAATAAAGAAGGAGAAAAAAAAGATTACCACCATTGCAGTGGCCCGCTGCACGCCAGGAAAGTTAAAAACACTTATAACCTAAGAGAGATGACTAGATGTGTTATAAAAGAACTTAGCAAAATTAAAAGGTGTATAAAGAGAGAATAGGACAGGAGAAGTAGTAAAAAGAAGGTAACGAAACAACTAAAAAGAGAACGACTAGAAAATAAAGTATGTAACAAAATAAAAGAGAAAATAGAACAGGGGCGCACAGCGGGCCATTTGCCCTCGCTAAAATATATATAGATATAAAAAAAATATAACATAAAAATATAGATATAAGTACATAACAGTAAAAAAAAAGTAGGAATGTAAAAGTAATAATAATGATAATAAAAACTAATGGGCGCGGTGCCTCGCATGGCACCGCCGCCGCATTATACGTCATATACAGGGCCGGAAGGGCCCTGAGTCATTATTAGGGCCTCGTGCCCATCATGAGCCTTTTCGCGGCTGTTGTTTCGGGGCGCGACTTCCTCGCTGGCCGAGGGGGATAAATCAGGGAGAGGAGGGGCCACTGTCACCTCTGGTGGGGGTAGGGGCGGTGCTGCGGTGGGGACACCGGAGGGAGGAGCCGCGTACTGGCGGACCCCCGACACGTGCTCTACGTAGATGTCCCGACCCCAGCGAATGGTCTCAGACACAATGAGACGGCGCATCAGGCTCGCGTACTTCTTGCTCACACGCAGGAGCCTGAGCACCGCCTCATTGGCCTGATCCCAAGAGCCGAGAGCCCCAACAACGATCGCGTCGGTCACGACTCGGTAGCCCTGTCCTTCGAGAACGGCGCCGATAGGGAGATATTTCGCCCTCTTCCTCTCCCTAGCGGCTTCGAAGGCTTCGATGCCGTTCTCGAAGGCCACGGTTACGTCGACGATCACGACGCTTTTTGAAGGCTCGTGCCTGACAACAATGTCAGGGCGCAGAGCCTCCAACTCGCCGGTGAGACCCTCGACCCTTTTATTTACCCTTAACGTCCCCGGCAGTCGGCAGGCTCGAGATACTCTCGAGACGATGGCATCGTGGCGCAGTTGCCAGGCGGCCGAGTGAGGCCGGCAGTGACAGATCACATGGGGTAGGGTCTCCAGGGCCTCCCCGCATCGCCGGCAACGCTTATCACCCTCGCCCCACCGCCTTGCCCCATTAAGAGGCAAGACGTTGAGGCGAGCTCGGTGGATAAAGCGCCAATCAGCGAAGCGGGTGAAACTGCCGCCGCGGAGAAAGTGATTTGATACACTATCCCGCGACGACACCCCGAAGACCTTCCCCTGATCGGGCTTTTTGCCCAGGCGATCGGCATAGAACTCTGTCACTGCCGCTCTCAAACGATGCAACACCTGGTCCCGCACCTTCGGTGTTACAACCACCGTGCGCCCGCGTGAGCCCCGGAGTCTAAGACCCAATTCGCGCCGGGCAGCGCACCACTCCCAACGCAATTGGAGCATTTCTCCCGATCGCCGTGCCGCGTTTCGTGCTCTCGACCACAGAGTCGAGAAGTCCCCCCCGTCCCTGGCAAATTCCCCCTCCAGCGAGCCGGAGAGGTACGTTGCCAGGTCCTGATCGGTGGGTGACCTACCGATCTTCCTGGCTACCGCCTCGCTCAGAGATTCTCTGGCCAGCCCACTGATCATCGGGTCCGATGCCGTCAGTAGACGGAATGCGTGTCCGATGACCAGTGCGTCGGCCAGGTCCGCAAGCGGAAGCAGTCCACACCCCCCCCCTTTTGGGAGGGAGGTAGACTATCTCCGCGCTGGCTCTCTGAGGGAGGTTGAGCCAGGATTTGGCAAGCTTGCGTACAAGCTTGTCGACTTCCTTGAGGGGGCCCTTCTCAACATGGGCTCCCCGCAGCATGAAGTCGAGGCGGGGCAATATAAACGAGCTCACCGCCTCACATTTTTGCCACGGGGCGAGGAGAGAGCGATCCACGGCCCGGAGATCCCGGACAAGCTCCTCGATCGTCGCGAGCGGGGTCTGCCTGACCTGAAATCCTGTGGGGACTCCAAGGTGCTCGTATGGCGCACCTGCTGCCAGGGCTTTAACCCCTTGACCCTGCAAGCTGAAGCAAGTAGGGAGTACCCGGCGAGTGCCTCTGCTGTCCTGGTGCAGTGTTGTACACTTCGCCGGGTTGAACCGAAGTCCAACCCCACTTGCCGCAGCTTCCACTGTTCGTAACAGTGTTTCCATTCCTTCCGGTGAATCAGCAGTTAACGCCAGGTCATCTGCGTAGGCCAGCACTGAATAACGTTGGCCGTGCAGCGTGTAGCCCGCCGAGGTCGCGGTTACCGCCCTCAGGACCGGTTCCAAGGCTAGGTTGAACGCTACAGGGCTCAACGGGCAGCCCTGCTTAACACCGGAAAGAATGGGGACAGGGTCGGTGAAGCCCTGTGAGGTTCGGACCCGGGTGGTGCATCCATCGTACATCCCTTCCACAATGTTGCGGAAGGGGAGGGGAACGCCGGCCTCAGCGAAAGCGCGGTAGATGGTGGAGTGGGGAATCGAGCCGAACGCGTTCGACAAGTCCAGCCACGCCACCACCACCTGACGCCTGCCCCTGCGAGCGTCGTTCAGGATTTCCTGCAGCGTGAAGTTATGCTCATAGCAACCCTCACACGGCAGGAAACCCTTCTGCTGGGGGCTAAGCCTCCCATTGTGGAGGGCCCACGACACTAAACGGTCGGCCAGCACCGCCGCGAAGAGTTTAGGGGTAGTGTCGGACATGGCAAGTGGTCGCCAGTTCGACAGGTCCCCCCGATCGCCCTTTTTGTGAATTAACACAGTGTTGGAGACCTTCCAGGAAGAAGGGACCGACTCCAACCTACGGCAGAGGTTGAAAAACGCAGTCAAGACGACGCAGCTCGGGTCGGCCTTCCGAAGGTCACGGTAAGTCAGACCGTCGGGTCCTGGCGCGGAGTTTGACATCCGCCGGATCCGTCGGTCTACCTCACTCACTTCAAAAGGCCGGACCAAAGCCTCGCCGCTTGCTGCTGTCGGAGCCTCTGAGGGAAAGCCAAGGGGCCCAGAGGCTTGTGGCTCACTCGCAGGTGAGTACATATCCAGGAAGTGCTGCATGACGCGGTCCCTGGCAACTTCACATTGCTCAGGGGCGCCCATGAGCACCTCCTGGACCGCACGCCTGCGGTTCTGCCGGAACAGCCTCTGGAGACGCGTAGCCTCCTTGACTTGGTCCGTTCTCCTATCGGTCTCCAAGCCGGTACGACCGGGAGGGCGTGTCCCTGACGAGTTCACGACACGCCCCCTCGTCCTCGCGGGGTTTGCTGGTCTTACGCCCCCGTCTCCTCCATTTCCCGCAGGTCGGGTCCGGAATCCCTGGAAGAAGGCAGCGATTTGCGCTGCAGCTTCCTCCAGGTCTTGAGGATTGTCAGCAGCCCCGGCCAAACTGACCAGTAGCTCCCTCTCTCTCTCCAGCGCGGCTTGCTCCCTCCGTCGGGATGCGCGCTGGCGAGGATTGGGCTGGCCAGCAGGCACAGGTTGCTGCCGTCCCTGCAGTGTCTGGAGGGCCGCGGGTCCTCCAGCGACGCCCCCAGGAGCATTTGTCTGCCCCGTGGGGACCGTCATCCCCCTCGCGCTACCACCCGGGAGCGAGCTCCCAGGGTTATTATTATTCCCACCCACACTACGAAAACGCGACGCGTACCCTCCCAAGCGGACATTCAAATCGCGTAATTCGCGGTGCCGGTCCATCCGCGCGGCGTTGGCAGGGGCCCGCTCAGCACTTACCCTCTGTTGGGTGTTGCGGCTACCTCCTGCCAATGGCCACCGGCGAGCGGCTCCGCCCCTTCGCGTGGTGACGGTGGTGGTGGGAGTGGCCTCCTCCGAGGCTCCGCTGGCGCTGGGAGCTGGGGGGCCCGGTGGAGAACGCTGGTCCCTCGCTGATGGTCGGAGGGGTGCGGCCGGCGTCCTCCTGTCCCCCGCTGGTGAGCTGCGGGGTGTTGTCGTCCTCGGCGACGACGGCGTCCTCCTCCTGGACGACTCCGGCGACGACGACGGGGATGGCGACAGCGGGGACAGGCGTCCAGATGCTCGACGCCTGTGGGGAACAACCTGCCACGGCAGTGGGGAGGGATCTTCTTCCTCCTTCCTCCCCACCTCTTCTCCCCTCTCCTCATCGTTCCCCCGGATGGCCGGAGGGGGAGAAGGAGCTGTCCTGGCGGGACCAGGTGACCCTGCCACTTCCTCGATGGGGGGGAGGGAGAGGACTGCCGGCATAAGCCTCGTCCTCTTCTGTATCCTGTCCACTCCCCCCGCGAGGGGCCTCGATGTCATGATGGGCCCCCCGCTGGCAGTGGTCGTGACGGTGGTCGTGGTCAGCGTGGCCGGAGCCACGCAGGAGACCGCGCAGCAGCCCTCTGCTCCCCCCTGCTTCCCACAGATGGTCGGTGGGGGTGAGTGAGCAGGGGGGAATCCCTCGTTGTGGTGATGAGGGATGGGCTGCTGCTCGCTACGGTCATGAACTCGGGCGGGAGTGACGAGGCCCGAGTCATCGACCGCAGCGTTCTTCTTTCTGGGCGGTCTCCTGGTGGTGTTGTCGTGACCACCGCTGCGCCCGCCGTGACGGCGGCGTATGATGGTGATGCCGCCGTCCAGATCACCGAGGTAAATACCCGTGGTGGTGATTGGGGTTGGTTTGGGTTAGATGTCGTTGGGGGGGGGGGCGGGGGCGGGTGCCCCCCCATCTAACCCAACCGTCCTCGGTGACGTATTAGCGCCGGGCTTCGGAGCCGCCTTCCTCTTGGTGTTGGTGAGGGCTGCGGCGCGCTTGCTGATGTCTCCGAGCTCGATCGGCACGCTGGCTCCCCTCCTGTTCCTCAGCGCGCTCCTCGTGACCGGTCCCCTTGGGCTGGTGGGCGGGGACCTGGTCTTGGGGGAGACAGTCGACCCCCTCGTCCTCCTTGCCACGCCACCAGTAGTGTTGGTGGCGTGCTTATCGGGGGTCGACTTGCGTGCCGATGAGCCCGGGCTGGATCGTTGGGCGGCTCCGGGCCCGGTCGTGGTGCGCTTGGCGGGCGCATTCCTGGTCCCTGGTGGTGTCGGTGCCAGGGCAGCCTCGTTGCTTCGCCGCGACAGGCTGCTCCTTGTTGCTGTTGTTGTTGCTGCTGCTGGTGGGGGCGTGGGCGTCTTCTTCGTGGCGGTCCCGGCTGCTGCTACCCCTGCCTGGGTCCTCCTCGACGCTCCAGGTGGTGGTGGCGTCTGGGATTTCCTCCCGGACGTTGCTGCTGCTGCTGCAGGGGTGGTCTTCGCCCTGGAGGCGGCCAGAAGGGGCGGCGGCGTCAGTGACTTCCGAAGGGGAGCCACTAGTGCCGCCGCAACCTTCGGCCTGGCCCCCAGGGACGCCGATGGTGTTGGTGGCGTGATGGATGGCCTGGGGGTAGGTCGTGGGACCGCCACGATCGTCCTCGTCCTCGCTGCCAGCGTTGTCCTTGTTGATGTCCCCGCTGTCGTCCCCGTCGCAGCTGCAGACGTGCCGAAGGGCAGTTTGCGCTGCAACGTCAGCGTGCGGGTCGTCGCCGAAGCCGTCGTCGTCGTAGTGGTGACCACACTGGTGGTCGGTGTGGTCGCGGGGCCCGATGTTGGTGGTGCGGCCCCGCCGGAGGTGTTGATCTCCTGGGCCGTCGCCGCCTGCCGCTGGCCACTCGCAGTCGTCGTCGTTGCTGTCGTCGTCGTCGTTGCTGTCGTCGTCGTTGTTGTCGTCGTCGTCGTCGTCGTTGTCGTGGCCGTTGTCGTTGTAGCGACCCCTCCAGCTCCCGCCGCAGCGGAAAACCTTAAAATTGACTCGGGCCTCCCTCGGCCCGAGGAATTAGTGCCAGTCGCAGAGGAGGAGGACCGGGTACCGGCTGTCCGGTTGCTGGCAGAACCGGTAATTGTTCTGCCGGTCCCACCCCGACCTGGCCCACCCGTACTCGCGTGTGCGGCGGCGTGGTGAGTCTTTACTGCTTTTAGGGCATATCTGCCCGTGCCAGGCTCACCACACTCGCCGCACCGGTGAACGATGATGTGTCCCGGGTGGTATTTCTTGGCGTGCTTTGCCAGGTCGGAATGGGACTTATACGCCCCACCGAGCTTCATGCCCGGCCTGCCGTAGCATTCCGGGCATCGGAATTCCTCCGGGAACGGGAAATCTATATAAATTGTAATCGGGCTACTTGCTTGCCCTGCCATTTTTGGATCGACCTGTACGGGGTTGACTACGAGCGGTAGGGGGTATATAAATAAATAAATAAATAAGTTAGTAAAAGAATGAATTGATAAGTGAGTAAATAGTTAAATAAATAGATAAATAAATGGGTAAGTAAGTGGATAAATAAATAAATAGCTCTGTCAGTCAGTGAGAAAGCGTGTATATAAATAGATAATTAAATAGCACCAGGTTAAAATCACTTAAACTTAGTCACGTGTGTTAAAATATAATAAATAAAATAAGATCGACGGAGTGACTAGACGTATTTAAATAAATAAATAGATGAATAAATAAATAAATAAATAGCACTAGTCGGCGTCAATGTATCGCAATAGGTGTTTAAATAAATAAAAATAAAATGTGATTAAGTCGTGATATCAGTAAAATAAAATAAGATAGTGCAGAGTAGGATGAGACAGAATAAGAATAAAATGTAACAAGGTAAAAAGGTAAAATAAAATTAAATTAAAATTGACAGAGCAGATTGGATGCAGTTTATGTCGGTGTCAGAACTGGCATATAAAGTTGACTAGATGATCGGAGTTAATCGGAAAAGAATAGAGCTCAGAAAGAATGGAATAAGAAATAAAAATAAAAGTAAAAATGAGACTAGAGATAAAGTAAGGAGGATAAAAATAAGAAATAGCAGTAAGCGTATGTATAAATATCACAGTAATAGCTTTAAAATGGTATAGTATATCACAGCGTAAAAAGAGTAAAAGTAACAAGATAAAAGATAAACTATGACTAGAATTAAGATAAAGTAAAATAGAATACAGTAAAATAAAATAAGAATGAGAATAAAATAGAATAAAATAAGTTAGTGTAAAATGCGATAAGATACGTGTAAAAGTTGAATGTGTCGGTTTTAAAATTAAATTAGGTATGTAAAAGCAGGCACTGTGATATACAGTACGGTGATTAAAATGTAGTTAAAACGAGTGAATAGGGTAAAATGTGTAAATAGATGTCTAAATAAATAAATAAATAATTAATAATTAAAATTAGTCAACTAAATATACCAATTAAGATATAGTAAAGCAAGTGGCCGAAACGGGAAAGAGAAAAATTAAAGAGATAGACCGAGAGAAGTATGAAACGGGTAAAGATAGAAAGAGAGCGGATGACAGATGGAGGTTAGAAAGGGAGAGAAGATAACAGCGATAGTAGGACTCTACCTTGGACAGAGTAGAGCCTGTCCAAGGGGGACACCTAGCGGGCGGTCGGGAAACTCTTTCGAGCTTCTCGTGCAAGGACCCACCGCTAGAGGGCTGCACCGATACTTGGCGGTACTCAGAAAATTTCCTTAGCACGGGGCTAAGGAATATCTGAGGCCTACACGGATCGGTGACTGATAGGAAATCGGAGCCGAATTAATTTAATCGAACGAGTCCGATTAAACAATTCGGCTGGTCTTGGCTCAGGTTCGATATTCCTGGCTTATTCCGAAACGGAGTACAACGTCGACGAAGCGAGAAACGTTCCGACGTGCCGGTATTTAACAAGAGATGTTGAATATTACTTTTAATAAACTACCGGCACAGGCTTGCGCCCCAATTTCGCAATAAATAAAATCTAGAAACTCGGGAACCGTATTAAACAGCCAGCGAGCTGATTGTTTAAACAGCCGTCGAGTTAATTGATTAATTTAATTGCGAAATTTGTCGAAACGTTTCCACCTGTCACTTATGTAATCCGGATCGAAATTTCCAGAAATTTCGTTCCGAGCGACCGGGAAGGAGCCGTTAATTGTTTGTGTTTCGCTCTGATCGACGGTTAGCACAGGTGCCAATCGTCGGCAGAAAAAAGACACACAACAACGAACGGAAAGGGGAGGTCAACGGGGTTTACCGTGTATTTGAAAACGGGCACTTGGACAAAGAGAGTCCAAATGACACCGTTACAAGTACACGGGGGAATAGACAGAAATTAAAGAGATAGTGAGAGAGGGTTTCGACCACTTACCCCGCTCGGGTTCCCCGCACAGGTGTCGTAATTCCCGGAGGTCCGGCTTCGGTGGAGGCGCTTGGTCTTCGGTGGTCCTCCTCGTCGGCGGCTGGTCGCGCCCCGATCGCTCCTCGGCTCTGGTAATCCTTTTAAAGGAGTGGTGTGCACTTGGCACTTGTTGCACACACAACGCGTGGATTTAGGGAAGTTGCGGCACAAACCCGAAAAACTTCGCGAATCGAAAATCTTCTAAGTTTTGATTCGGGGAGTCGAGAATATTTCCTCGATTTCTGGAAGTTTGACGGGCTGTGGAAGAAGCAGATATTTATGCTTTTATAAAGGCTAATTGGGCCAATCCACACGGCACTGCAATGCGTGGCCGACCCGTGACCGAGGGGGAGCAAGCCCCGACCGCTCCGTCAACTTCCAAAAATCGAGTTAATATTCTGACTCCCCGATGGGGAGTGTATCAGATATTAAGCTGATAAGAACAGATAAAAGGCGTTTATTTTTCAGGCAATTGTCCCCCGGGTTACATATGTTCCCGGGGGCAGTACAACATACTCGCCTTTTGGCGAGGGCTTATATGGGGGTGCCCTTTTAGGCACCCCGCCACAAATAAAAATGGGTTTGTTGGTGGTGGGGTGTGCGGCGCGGGGGCGGCGAGCCCCCTGCGTGGCTAATGTTCCTTATTTTTACAAAAGGGTTAATAAATAGAACGCGTACGCACACACACACAGATACACACACGTCAATAAATAAATAAGTAAAATCATTCCGGTCCCATAGTGGGACCTGGTCGGATGACTTAAGACTAGGATTAAAATTAAACTCGTCAGCATTGTAATGGCCCTCTGCACGTTAGGAAAATTAAAATACTTATGTACTAAGGGAGGTGACTAGATGATTAAGAGGAAAATAAACAAAACTAAAAAAGTTTAAAGAGAGGAAAGAACAGGAGAAAAAAACAATAGACCAGATAAAACAACTTAAAAGAGAATGACTAGAAAGTAATGTAAATAAGAAAATAAAAGAGAAGATAGAATAGAGACGTGCAGCGGGCCATTTGCCCTCGCTAAAATGTATATAAATATAGGAATAAAAATGTAAAAAAATGTATAACATGAAAGATAAAAAATAAAAATGTAGATATAAATATAGTTATAATATACTATAATGTAATAAAAACTAGTGGGCGCGGTGCCTCGCATGGCATCGCCGCCGCGCTACGCGTCATACGTGGGGCCGGTAGGGCCCTGTGTCAGTACAAGGGCCTCATGCCCGTCATCAGCCTCGTCGCGGCTGTCATTCCGGGGCGCGATTTCCTCGTTGGCCGAGGGAGGTAGGTTGAGAGGAGGGGCCACTGTCACCTCTGGTGGGGGTAGGGGCGGTGCCGCGGTGGGGACACCGGGAGGAGGAGCCGCGTACTGGCGGACCCCCGACACATGCTCCACGTAGATGTCCCGGCCCCAGCGAATGGTCTCAGACACAATGAGACGGCGCATCAAGCTCGCGTACCTCCTACTCACACGCAAGAGCCTGAGCACCGCCTCATTGGCCTGATCCCAAGAGCCGAGAGCCCCAACAACGATCGCGTCGGTCACGACTCGGTAGCCCTGTCCTTCGAGAACGGCGCCGATAGGGAGGTATTTCGCCCTCTTCCTCTCCCTAGCGGCTTCGAAGGCTTCGATGCCGTTCTCGAAGGCCACGGTCACGTCGACGATCACGACGCTTTTCGAAGGCTCGTGCCTGACAACAATGTCAGGGCGCAGAGCCTCCAACTCGCCGGTGAGACCCTCGACCCTTTTATTGACCCTTAATGTCCCCGGCAGTCGGCAGGCTCGAGATACTTTCGAGACGATGGCATCGTGGCGCAGTTGCCAGGCGGCCGAGTGAGGCCGGCAGTGACAGATTACATGGGGTAGGGTCTCCAGAGCCTCCCCGCATCGCCGGCAACGCTTATCACCCTCGCCCCACCGCCTTGCCCCATTAAGAGGCAGGACGTTGAGGCGGGCTCGGTGAATAAAGCGCCAATCAGCGAAGCGGGTGAAACTGCCGCCGCGGAGAAAGTGATTTGATACACCACCCCGCGACGACACCCCGAAGACCTTCCCCTGATCGGGCTTTTTGCCCAAACGTTCGGCATAGAACTCTGTCACTGCCGCTCTCAAACGGTGCAACACCTGGTCCCGCACCTTCGGTGTTACAACCACCGTGCGCCCGCGTGAGCCCCGGAGTCTAATACCCAGTTCGCGCCGGGCAGCGCACCACTCCCAACGCAATTGGAGCATTTCTCCTGATCGCCGTGCCGCGTTTCGTGCTCTCGACCACAGGGTCGAGAAGTCCCCTCCGTCCCTGGCGAATTCCCCCTCCAGCGAGCCGGAGAGGTACGTCGCCAGGTCCTGATCGGTGGGTGGCCTACCGATCTTCCTGGCTACCGCCTCGCTCAGGGATTCTCTGGCCAGCCCACTGATCATCGGATCAGGCGCCGTCAGTAGACGGAACGCGTGTCCGATGACCAGAGCGTCGGCCAGGTCCGCAAGCGGAAGCAGTCCACACCCCCCCTTTTTAGGAGGGAGGTAGACTACCTCCGCGCTGGCTCTCTGAGGGAGGTTGAGCCAGGATTTCGCAAGCTTGCGAACAAGCTTGTCGACTTCCTTGAGGGGACCCTTCTCCACATGGGCTCCCCGCAGCATGAAGTCGAGGCGGGGCAATATAAATGATCTCACCGCCTCACACTTTTGCCACGGGGCGAGGAGAGAGCGATCCACGGCCCGGAGATCCCGGACAAGCTCCTCGATCGTAGCGAGCGGGGTCTGCCTGACCTGAAATCCTGTGGGGACTCCAAGGTGCTCATATGGCGCACCTGCTGCCAGGGCTTTAACCCCTTGACCCTGCAAGCTGAAGCAAGTAGGGTGTACCCGGCGAGTGCCTCTGCTGTCCTGATGCAGTGTTGCACACTTCGCCGGGTTGAACCGAAGTCCAACCCCATTTGCCGCAGCTTCCACTGTACGTAACAGTGTTTCCATTCCCTCCGGAGAATCGGCAGTCAACGCCAGATCGTCGGCGTAGGCCAAGACCGAGTATCGTTGGCCGTGTAGCGTGTAACCCGCCGAGGTCGCGGTTACCGCCCTCAGGACCGGTTCCAGGGCGAGGTTAAACGCCACAGGGCTCAACGGACAGCCCTGCTTGACTCCGGAGAGAATGGGGACAGGGTCAGTGTAGCCCTGTGAGGTTCGCACCCGGGTGGTGCATCCGTCATACATCCCTTCCACAATATTGCGGAAGGGGAGGGGAACGCCGGCCTCAGCAAAGGCACGGTAGATGGTGGAATGGGGGATCGAGCCGAACGCGTTCGACAAGTCTAGCCATGCCACCACCACCTGACGCCTGCCCCTGCGAGCGTCGTTCAGGATTTCCTGCAGCGTGAAGTTGTGCTCGTAGCAACCCTCACACGGCAGGAAACCCTTCTGCTGGGGGCTGAGCCTCCCATTATGGAGGGCCCACGACACTAGACGGTCAGCCAGCACCGCCGCGAAGAGTTTGGGGGTGGTGTCGGACATGGCAAGTGGTCGCCAGTTCGACAGGTCCCCCCGATCGCCCTTTTTGTGAATTAACACGGTGTTGGAGACCTTCCAGGAAGAAGGGACCGACTCCAACCTGCGGCAAAGGTTGAAGAAGGCAGTCAAGACGACGCAGCTCGGATCAGCCTTCCGAAGGTCACGGTAAGTCAGACCGTCGGGTCCTGGCGCGGAGTTTGACATCCGCCGGATCCGTCGGTCTACCTCACTCACTTCAAAAGGCCGGATCAAAGCCTCGCCGCTTGCTGCTGTCGGAGCCTCTGAAGGAAAGCCAAGGGGCCCAGAGGCTTGCGGCTCACTCGCAGGTGAGTACATATCCAGGAAGTGCTGCATGACGCGGTCCCTGGCAACTTCACATTGCTCAGGGGCACCCATGAGCACCTCCTGGACCGCACGCCTGCGGTTCTGCCGGAACAGCCTCTGGAGACGCGTAGCCTCCTTGACTTGGTCCGTTCTCCTATCGGTCTCCAAGCCGGTACGACCGGGAGGGCGTGTCCCTGACGAGTTCGCGACACGCCCCCTCGTCCTCGCGGGGTCTGCTGGTCTTATGCCCCCGTCTCCTCCGTTCCCCGCAGGCCGGGTCCGGAATCCCTGGAAGAAGGCAGCGATTTGCGCTGCAGCTTCCTCCAGGTCTTGAGGATTGTCAGCAGCCCCGGCCAGACTGACCAGTAGCTCCCTCTCTCTCTCCAGCGCGGCTTGCTCCCTCCGTCGGGATGCGCGCTGGCGAGGATTGGGCTGGCCAGCAGGCACAGGCTGCTGCCGTCCCTGCGGTGTCTGGAGGGCCGCGGGTCCTCCAGCAACGCCCCCAGGAGCATTAGTCTGCCCCGTGGGGACCGTTATCCCCCTCGTGCTACCACCCGGGAGCGAGCTCCCAGGGTTATTGTTCCCACCCACACTACGAAAACGCGACGCGTACCCTCCCAAGCGGACATTGATATCGCGGAATTCGCGGTGTCGGTCCATCCGCGCGGCGTTGGCAGGGGCCCGCTCAGTACTTACCCTCTGCTGGGTGATGCGGCTACCTCCTGCCAATGGCCACAGGCGAGCGGTTCCGCCCCTTCGCGTGGTGACGGTGGTGGTGGGAGTGGCCCCCTCCAAGGCTCCGCTGACGTTGGGAGCTGGTGGGGCCGGTGGAGAACGCTGGTCCCTCGCTGATGGTCGGAGGGGTGCGGCCGGCGTCCTCCTGTCCCCCGCTGGTGAGCTGCGGGGTGTTGTCCTCGACGGCGACGGCGTCCTCCTCTGGGACGACCTCGGCGATGACGACGGGGATGTTGGCAGCGGGGACAGGCGCCCAGATGATCGGCGCCTGCCGGCAACAACCTGCCACGGCAGTGGGGAGGGATCCTCTTCCTCCTTCCTCCCCACCTCTTCTCCCCTCTCCTCTTCGTTCCCCCGGATGGCCGGAGGGGGAAAAGGAGCTGTCCTGGCGGGACCAGGCGACCCTGCCACTTCCTCGATGGGTGGGAGGGAGAGGACCGCTGGCGTGAGCCTCGTCCTCTTCTGTGCCCTCTCCACTCCCCCCGCGAGGGGCCTCGATGTCATGATGGGCCCCCCGCTGGCAGTGGTCGTGACGGTGGTCGTGGTCAGCGTGGCCGGAGTCACGCAGGAGACCGCGCAGCAGCCCTCCGCTCCCCCCTGCTTCCCACAGATGGTCGGTGGGGGTGAGCGGGCAGGGGGGGATCCCTCGTTGTGGTGATGAGGGATGGGCTGCTGCTCGCTACGGTCATGAACTCGGGCGGGAGTGACGAGGCCCGAGTCATCGACCGCAGCGTTCTTCCTTTTGGGCGGTCTCCTGGTGGTGTTGTCGTGACCACCGCTGCGCCCGCCGTGACGGCGGCGTATGATGGTGATGCCGCCGTCCTGATCACCGAGGTAAATACCCGTGGTGGTGATTGGGGTTGGTTTGGGTTAGATGTTGTTTGGGGGGCGGGGGCGGGGGCGGGTGCCCCCCCATCTAACCCAGACGACCTCGGTGATCTGCTCACGCCAGGCTTTGGAGCCGCCTTCCTCTTGATGGCGTTGAGGGCTGCAGTCCGCATCCTGATGTCTCCGAGCTCGATCGGCACGCTGGCTCCCCTCCTGTTTCTCGCCGCGCTCCTCGTGACCGGTCCCCTTGGGCTGGTGGGCGGGGACCTGGTCTTGGGGGAGACAGTCGACCCCCTCGTCCTCCTTGCCAGGCCACCAGTAGTGTTGGTGGCGTGCTTATCGGGGGTCGACTTGCGTGCCGATGAGCCCGGGCTGGATCGTTGGGCGGCTCCGGGCCCGGTCGTGGTGCGCTTGGCGGGCGCATTCCTGGTCCCTGGTGGTGTCGGTGCCAGGGCAGCCTCGTTGCTTCGCCGCGACAGGCTGCTCCTTGTTGCTGTTGTTGTTGCTGCTGCTGGTGGGGGCGTGGGCGTCTTCTTCGTGGCGGTCCCGGCTGCTGCTACCCCTGCCTGGGTCCTCCTCGACGCTCCAGGTGGTGGTGGCGTCTGGGATTTCCTCCCGGACGTTGCTGCTGCTGCTGCAGGGGTGGTCTTCGCCCTGGAGGCGGCCAGAAGGGGCGGCGGCGTCAGTGACTTCCGAAGGGGAGCCACTAGTGCCGCCGCAACCTTCGGCCTGGCCCCCAGGGACGCCGATGGTGGTGGTGGCGTGATGGATGGCCTGGGGGTAGGTCGTGGGACCGCCACGATCGTCCTCGTCCTCGCTGCCAGCGTTGTCCTTGTTGATGTCCCCGCTGTCGTCCCCGTCGCAGCTGCAGACGTGCCAAAAGGCAGTCTGCTCTGCAGCGTAGACGTGCGGTTCATCGCCGTTGTCGTCGTTGTCGTTGTAGTGACCACGCTGGTGGTCTGCGTGGTCGCGGGGCCCGATGATGGTGGTACTGCCCCGCCGGAGGTATTGGTTCGTTGGGCCGTCGCCGCCTGCCGCTGGCCACATGCTGTCGTCGTCGTCGCAGTCGTTGTCGTCGTTGCTGTGGCCGTTGTCGTAGTGACGACCCCTCCAGCTCCCGCCGCAGCGGAAGACCTTAAAATTGACTCGAGCCTCCCTCGGCCCGAGGAATTAGTGCCAGTCACCGAGGAGGAGGACCGGGCACCGGTAGTCCGGTTGCTGGCAGAACCGGTAGTTGTTCTGCCGGTCCCACTCCGACCTGGCCCACCCGTGCTCGCGTGTGCGGCGGCGTGGTGAGTCTTTACTGCCTTTAGGGCATATCTGCCCGTGCCAGGCTCACCACACTCGCCGCACCGGTGGACAATAGTGTGTCCGGGGTGGTATTTTTTGGCATGCTTTGCCAGGTCGGAGTGGGACTTATACGCCCCACCGAGCTTCATGCCCGCTTGCCGTAGCATTCCGGGCATCGGAATTCCTCCGGGAAGGGGAAGTCAATATATATTGTAATGGGGCTGCTTGCTTGCCCTGCCATTTTTGGATCGACCTGTACGGGGTTGACTACGAGCGGTAAAAGATAAATAGATAAATTATTAAGTTGATGAGGCGCAGATTACAATAAAATAAAACAATTGGTGTAAGTAAATAAATAAATAAATAAATAAATAAGTAAATAAATAGATAGGTATATCTGTCAGTCACTGGGTAAATGCGTGTATGAATAAATAAATAAATAAATAAAACCAGGTTAGAATCACTTAGTCTTAATCACGAGTGTCAAAATATAGTAAATAAAATCAACGAAGTGACTAGATCTGTCTAAATAAATAAATAAATAAACAGAATTAATCGTCGTCGATGTATCACAGTAGGTGTGTATGTAAATAGATAAAATGTGATTAAGTAGTGATGTTAGTAACGTAAAATAGTGTGAGGTAATATAAAGCAGAGTAAAATGTAATAAAATAGAATAAAACAGACAGAGCAGATGAGACGCAGTATTTAACGGTGTCGAAATTGGCATAGACAGTTGACTAGGTGATCAGAATTTAATCAGAGAAGAATAGAGCTGAGAGAGACTAGAATAAAAATAGAAAAATAGGAATAAGACTAGACATAAAATAAAGAGTAAAATGTAACAATAATCGTATGTATAAATATCACAGTAATAGGTTTAAAATGGTATAGTATATCACAGAGTAAAAAGAGTAAAAGTAACAAGATAAAAGATAAACTATGACTAGAATTAAGATAAAGTAAAATAGAATACAGTAAAATAAAATAAGAATGAGAATAAAATAGAATAAAATAAGTTGGTGTAAAATGCGATAAAATACGTGTAAAAGTTGAATGTGTCGGTTTTAAAATTAAATTAGGTATGTAAGCAGTCACTGTGATATACAGTACGGTGATTAAAATGTAGTTAAAACGAGTGAATAAGGTAAAATGTGTAAATAGGTGTCTAAATAAATAAATAAATAATTAATAGTTAAAATTAGTCAACTAAATATACCAATTAAGATATAATAAAGCAAGTGGCCGAAACGGGAAAGAGAAAATTAAAGAGATAGACCGAGAGAAGTATGAAACGGGTAAAGATAGAAAGAGAGCGGATGACAGATGGAGGTTAGAAAGGGAGAGAAGATAAAGCGATAGTAGGACTCTACCTTGGACAGAGTAGAGCCTGTCCAAGGGGGACACCTAGCGGGCGGTCGAGAAACTCTTTCGAGCTTCTCGTGCAAAGACCCACCGCTAGAGGGCTGCACCGATACTTGGCGGTACTCAGAAAATTTCCTTAGCACGGGGCCAAGGAATATCTGAGGCCTACACGGATCGGTGACTGATAGGATATTAAAGCCGAATTAATTTAATCGAACGAGTCCGATCAAACAATTCGGCTGGTCTTGGCTCAGGAACAATATTCCTGGCTTATTCCGAAACGGAGTACAATTTCGACGAAGCGGGAAACGCTCCGACGTGCCGGTATTTAACAAGAGATGTTGAATATTACTTTTAATAAACTACCGGCACAGGCTTGCGCCCCAATTTCGCAATAAATAAAATCTAGAAACTCGGGAACCGTATTAAACAACCAGCGAGCTGATTGTTTAAACAGCCGTCGAGTTAATTGATTAATTTAATTGCGAAATTTGTCGAAACGTTTCCACCTGTCACTTATGTGATCCGGATCGAAATTTCCAGAAATTTCGTTCCGAGCGACCGGGAAGGAGCCGTTAATTGTTTGTGTTTCGCTCTGTTCGACGGTTAGCACAGGTGCCAATCGTCGGCAGAACAAAGACACACAACAACGAACGGAAAGGGGAGGTCAACGGGGTTTACCGTGTATTTGAAAACGGGCACTTGGACAAGAGAGAGTCCAAGTGACACCGTTACAAGTACACGGGGGAATAGACAGAAATTAAAGAGATAGTGTGAGAGGGTTTCGACCACTTACCCCGCTCGGGTTCCCCGTACAGGTGGTCGGTTTTTCGGAGGTCCGGCTTCGGTGGAGGCGCTTGGTTTTCGGTGGTCCTCCTCGTCGGCGGCTGGTCGCGCCCCGATCGCTCCTCGGCTCTGGAGTAATCCTTTTTAAAGGAGTGGTGCACTTGGCACTTGTTGCACACACAACGCGTGATTTAGGGGAAGTTGCGGCACAAACCCGAAAGACTTCGCGAATCGAGAATTTTCTAACTTTTTGTTCGATTCGGGGAGTCGAGAATATCTCCTCGATTCCTGGAAGCTGACGGGCTGTGGAAAGCAAGATTTTCTGCTTGTTAAAAGCCTAATTGGGCCAATCCACACGGCACTGCAATGCGTGGCCGACCCGTGACCGAGGGGGAGCAAGCCCCGACCGCTCCGTCAACTTCCAAAAATCGAGTTAATATTCTGACTCCCCGATGGGGAGTGTATCAGATATTAAGCTGATAAGAACAGATAAAAGGCGTTTATTTTCAAACAATGGTCCCCCGGGCTACATATGCTCCCGGGGGCGGTACAATGTACTCGCCTTTTGGCGAGGGCTTATATGGGGGTGCACGTTGGGCACCCCGCTACAAATAAAATTAAGGGTTTGGTGGTGGGGTGTGCGGTGTGGGGGCATCGGGCCCCCTGCGCGGCTAATATATATATAAGTAAATAAATATAATAAATAAAACGCATCACACGCACACACATACACACACACGTCAGTAAATAAATAAAAATCGTTCCGGCCCCGCAGGGGGGCCTGGTCAGATAGCTTAAGATTAACATTAAAATTAAAATTAAAATTGTCAACATTGTAGTGGTCCGCTGCACACCAGGAAAGTTAAAATACTTATATACTAAGGTAGATGACTAGATGACTAAAAGGAAAATAAGCAAAACTAAAAAGTATAAAAAGAGAAAAGGACAGGAGAAGAAACCAATAAACTAGATGAAATAACTTAAAAGAGAATGACTAGAAAATAATATAAGTAGCAAGATAAAAGAGAAGATAGAATAGAGATGTGCAGCCGGCTACCTGCCCTCGCTAAAATATACGTAGATTTAAATATATATAATAAAAATAACAATAACAATAGAAATAAAAATGTAATTATAATAATAACTAATGGGCGCGGTGCCTCGCGTGGCACCGCCGCCTCATTATATGTCATGCAAAGGGCCGGAGGGGCCCTGAGTCATTGTTTGGGCCTCATGCCCGTCTTCAGCCTCGTGACGGCTGCCTATCCGGGGCGCGACTTCCCTGCTGGCGGAGGGAGGCTGGTCGTGAGGAGGGGCCACTGTCACCTCTGGTGGGGGTAGGGGCGGTGCTGCGGTGGGGACACCGGGAGGAGGAGCCGCGTACTGGCGGACCCCCGACACATGCTCCACGTAGATGTCCCGGCCCCAGCGAATGGTCTCAGACACAATGAGACGGCGCATCAGGCCCGCGTACTTCTTGCTCACACGCAGGAGCCTGAGCACCGCCTCATTGGCCTGATCCCAGGAGCCGAGAGCCCCAACAACGATCGCGTCGGTCACGACTCGGTAGCCCTGTCCTTCGAGAACGGCGCCGATAGGGAGGTATTTCGCCCTCTTCCTCTCCCTAGCGGCTTCGAAGGCTTCGATGCCGTTCTCGAAGGCCACGGTCACGTCGACGATCACGACGCTTTTCGAAGGCTCGTGTCTGACAACCATGTCAGGGCGCAGAGCCTCCAACTCGCCGGTGAGACCCTCGACCCTTTTATTAACCCTTAATGTCCCCGGCAGTCGGCAGGCTCGAGATATTCTCGAGACGATGGCATCGTGGCGCAGTTGCCAGGCGGCCGAGTGAGGCCGGCAGTGACAGATTACATGGGGTAGGGTCTCCAGGGCCTCCCCGCATCGCCGGCAACGCTTATCACCCTCGCCCCACCGCCTTGCCCCATTAAGAGGCAAGACGTTGAGGCGAGCTCGGTGGATGAAGCGCCAATCAGCGAAGCGGGTGAAACTGCCGCCGCGGAGAAAGTGATTTGATGCGCTATCCCGCGACGACACCCCGAAGACCTTCCCCTGATCGGGCTTTTTGCCCAGACGTTCGGCATAGAACTCTGTCACTGCCGCTCTCAAACGGTGCAACACCTGGTCCCGCACCTTCGGTGTTACAACCACCGTGCGCCCGCGTGAGCCCCGGAGTCTAATACCCAGTTCGCGCCGGGCAGCGCACCACTCCCAACGCAATTGGAGCATTTCTCCCGATCGCCGTGCCGCGTTTCGTGCTCTCGACCACAGAGTCGAGAAGTCCCCTCCGTCCCTGGCGAATTCCCCCTCCAGCGAGCCGGAGAGGTACGTCGCCAGGTCCTGATCGGTGGGTGTCCTACCGATCTTCCTGGCTACCGCCTCGCTCAGAGATTCTCTGGCCAGCCCACTGATCATCGGGTCCGATGCCGTCAGTAGACGGAATGCATGTCCGATGACCAGTGCGTCGGCCAGGTCCGCAAGCGGAAGCAGTCCACACCCCCCCTTTTTGGGAGGGAGGTAGACCACCTCCGCGCTGGCTCTCTGAGGGAGGTTGAGCCAGGACTTGGCAAGCTTGCGAACAAGCTTGTCCACTTCTTTAAGGGGACCCTTCTCTACATGGGCTCCCCGTAGCATGAAGTCGAGGCGGGGCAATATAAATGAACTCACCGCCTCACACTTTTGCCACGGGGCGAGGAGAGATCGATCCACGGCCCGGATATCCCGGACAAGCTCCTCGATCGTCGCGAGCGGGGTCTGCCTGACCTGAAATCCTGTGGGGACTCCAAGGTGCTCGTATGGCGCACCTGCTGCCAGGGCTTTAACCCCTTGACCCTGCAAGCTGAAGCAAGTAGGGTGTACCCGGCGAGTGCCTCTGCTGTCCTGATGCAGTGTTGCACACTTCGCCGGGTTGAACCGAAGTCCAACCCCATTTGCCGCAGCTTCCACTGTTCGTAACAGTGTTTCCATTCCCTCCGGAGAATCGGCAGTCAACGCCAGATCGTCGGCGTAGGCTAGCACGGAATACCGTTGGCCGTGTAGCGTGTAACCCGCCGAGGTCGCGGTTACCGCCCTCAGGACCGGTTCCAGGGCGAGGTTAAACGCCACAGGGCTCAACGGGCAGCCCTGCTTGACCCCGGAGAGAATGGGGACAGGGTCAGTAAAGCCCTGTGAGGTTCGCACCCGGGTGGTGCATCCATCATATAACCCTTCCACAATATTGCGGAAGGGGAGGGGAACGCCGGCCTCAGCAAAGGCACGGTAGATGGTGGAATGGGGGATCGAGCCGAACGCGTTCGACAAGTCCAGCCATGCCACCACCACCTGACGCCTGCCCCTGCGAGCGTCGTTCAGGATTTCCTGCAGCGCGAAGTTGTGCTCGTAGCAACCCTCGCACGGCAGGAAACCCTTCTGCTGGGGGCTAAGCCTCCCATTGTGGAGGGCCCACGACACTAAACGGTCGGCCAGCACCGCCGCGAAAAGTTTAGGGGTAGTGTCGGACATGGCAAGTGGTCGCCAGTTCGACAGGTCCCCCCGATCGCCCTTTTTGTGAATTAACACAGTGTTGTAGACCTTCCAGGAAGAAGGGACCGACTCCAACCTACGGCAAAGGTTGAAAAAGGCAGTCAAGACGACGCAGCTCGGGTCGGCCTTCCGAAGGTCACGGTAAGTCAGACCGTCGGGTCCTGGCGCGGAGTTTGACATCCGCCGGATCCGTCGGTCTACCTCACTCACTTCAAAAGGCCGGACCAAAGCCTCGCCGCTTGCTGCTGTCGGAGCCTCTGAGGGAAAGCCAAGGGGCCCAGAGGCTTGTGGCGCACTCGCAGGTGAGTACATATCCAGGAAGTGCTGCATGACGCGGTCCCTGGCAACTTCACATTGCTCAGGAGCGCCCATGAGCACCTCCTGGACCGCACGCCTGCGGTTCTGCCGGAACAGCCTCTGGAGACGCGTAGCCTCCTTGACTTGGTCCGTTCTCCTGTCGGTCTCCAAACCGGTACGACCGGGAGGGCGTGTCCCTGACGAGTTCGCGACACGCCCCCTCGTCCTCGCGGGGTCTGCTGGTCTTACGCCCCGGTCTCCTCCGTTCCCCGCAGGTCGGGTCCGGAATCCCTGGAAGAAGGCAGCGATTTGCGCTGCAGCTTCCTCCAGGTCTTGAGGATTGTCAGCAGCCCCAGCCAAACTGACCAGTAGCTCCCTCTCTCTCTCCAGCGCGGCTTGCTCCCTCCGTCGGGATGCGCGCTGGCGAGGATTGGGCTGGCCAGCAGGCACAGGCTGCTGCCGTCCCTGCGGTGTCTGGAGGGCCGCGGGTCCTCCAGCAACGCCCCCAGGAGCATTAGTCTGCCCCGTGGGGACCGTTATCCCCCTCGTGCTACCACCCGGGAGCGAGCTATCAGGGTTATTGTTCCCACCCACTGAACGAAAACGCGACGCGAACCCTCCCAAGCGGACATTCAGATCGCGGAATTCGCGGTGCCGGTCCATCCGCGCGGCGTTGGCAGGGGCCCGCTCAGCACTTACCCTCTGTTGGGTGATGCGGCTACCTCCTGCCAATGGCCACCGGCGAGCGGCTCCGCCCCTTCGCGTGGTGACGGTGGTGGTGGGAGTGGCCTCCTCCAAGGCTCCGCTGACGTTGGGAGCTGGTGGGGCCGGTGGAGAACGCTGGTCCCTCGCTGTTGGTCGCAGGGGTGCGGCCGGCGTCCTCCTGTCCCCCGCTGGTGAGCTGCGGGGTGTTGTCCTCGACGGCGACGGCGTCCTCCTCTGGGACGACCTCGGCGATGACGACGGGGATGTTGGCAGCGGGGACAGGCGCCCAGATGATCGGCGCCTGCCGGCAACAACCTGCCACGGCAGTGGGGAGGGATCCTCTTCCTCCTTCGTCCCCACCTCTTCTCCCCTCTCCTCTTCGCTCCCCCGGATGGCCGGAGGGGGAGAAGGAGCTGTCCTGGCAGGACCAGGTGACCCTGCCACTTCCTCGATGGGGGGGAGGGAGAGGACTGCCGGCGTAAGCCTCGTCCTCTTCTGTATCCTCTCCCCTCCCCCCGCGAGGGGCCTCGAAGTCATGATGGGCCCCCCGCTGGCAGTGGTCGTGACGGTGGTCGTGGTCAGCGTGGCCGGAGCCACGCAGGAGACCGCACAGCAGCCCTCCGCTCCCCCCTGCTTCCTACAGATGATCGGTGGGGGTGAGTGGGCAGGGGGGGAATCCCTCGTTGTGGCGATGAGGGATAGGCTGCTGCTCGCTACGGTCATGAACTCGGGCGGGAGTGACGAGGCCCGAGTCATCGACCGCAGCGTTCTTCTTTCTGGGCGGTCTCCTGGCGGTGTTGTCGTGACCACCGCTGCGCCCGCCGTGACGGCGGCATAAGATGGTGAGGCCGCCGTCCTAATCACCGAGGTAAACACCCGTGTGGTGGATTGGGGTTGGTTTGGGTTAGATGTCGTTGTGGGGGGGGGGGGCGGGGGCGGGTGCCCCCCCATCTAACCCAACCGCCCTCGGTGACGTATTAGCACCGGGTTTCGGAGCCGCCTTCCTCCTGGTGGTGGTGAGGGTCATCGTCCGCTTCTTGATGTCCCCGAGCTCTATCGGCACGCTGGCTCCCCTCCTGCTCCTTGTAATCGGCCCCCTCGGGCTGGTAGGGGGGGACCTCGTCTTAGGGGAGACCGTCGACCCCCTCGTCCTTCTTGCTATGCCACCACTGGTATTAGTGGTGGTCTTATCAGGGGTCAACTTGCGTGCCGATGAGCCCGGGCTGGCTCGTTGGACGGCTCCGGTCCCGGTCCCGGTGCGCTTGGCGGGCGCATTCCTGGTCCCTGGTGGTGTCGGTGCCAGGGCAACCTCGTTGCTTCGCCGCGACAGGCTGCTCCTTGTTGCTGTTGTTGTTGTTGTTGCTGCTGCTGCTGCAGGGGTGGTCTTCGCCCTGGAGGCGGCCAGAAGGGGCGGCGGCGTCAGTGACTTGCGAAGGGGAGCCACTAGTGCCGCCGCAACCTTCGGCCTGGCCCCCAGGGACGCCAATGGTGGTGGTGGCGTGGTTGATGGTCTGGGGGTAGGTTGTGGGACCGCCCCGATCGTCCTCGTCCTTGCTGCCAGCGTCATCCTCGTAGACTTCCCCGCTGTCGTCCCCGTCGCAGCTGCAGACGTGCC
Source organism: Halictus rubicundus (assembly GCF_050948215.1). Lineage (NCBI taxonomy): Eukaryota > Metazoa > Arthropoda > Insecta > Hymenoptera > Halictidae > Halictus > Halictus rubicundus. The sequence goes on from NC_135162.1 coordinate 2,303,345, forward strand.
GAAGGGCAGTTTGCGCTGCAACGTCAGCGTGCGGGTCGTCGCCGAAGCCGTCGTCGTCGTAGTGGTGACCACACTGGTGGTCGGTGTGGTCGGGGGGCCTGAAGATGGTGGTACGGCCCCGCCGGAGGTGTTGATCTCCTGGGCCGTCGCCGCCTGCCGCTGGCCACTCGCAGTCGTCGTCGTTGCTGTTGTCGTCGTTGTAGCTGTCGTCGTCGTTGTTGTCGTCGTCGTCGTCGTTGTCGTGGCCGTTGTCGTAGTGACCCCTCCAGCTCCCGCGTCAGCGGTAAACCTTAAAATTGACTCGGGCCTCCCTCGGCCCGAGGAATTAGTGCCAGTCGTCGAGGAGGAGGACCGGGCACCGGTTGTCCGGTTGCTGGCAGAACCGGTAATTGTTCCGCCGGTCCCACTCCGACCTGGCCCACCCGTACTCGCGTGTGCGGCGGCGTGGTGAGTCTTCACGGCTTTTAGGGCATATCTGCCCGTGCCAGGCTCACCACACTCGCCGCACCGGTGAACGATACTATGTCCGGGGTGGTATTTCTTGCCGTGCTTTGCCAGGTCGGAATGGGACTTATACGCCCCACCGAGCTTCATGCCCGGTTTGCCGTAGCATTCCGGGCATCGGAATTCCTCCGGGAACGGAAAATCTATATATATTGTGATAGGGCTACTGCTTTGCCCTGCCATTTTTGGATCGACCTGTGCGGGGTTGACTACGAGCGGTAGGGGGTATATAAATAAATAAATAAATAAGTTAGTAAAAGAATGAATTGATAAGTGAGTAAATAGTTAAATAAGTAGATAAATAAGTGGGTAAGTAAATTGATAAATAGATAGCTCTGTCAGTCAGTGAGAAAGCGTGTATATAGATAGATAATTAAATAGCACCAGGTTAAAATCACTTAAACTTAGTCACGTGTGTTAAAATATGTTAAAATATATTAAAATATAATAAATAAAATCGACGGAGTGACTAGACGTATTTAAATAAACAAATAAATGGATAAATAAATAAATAAATAGCACTAGTCGGCGTCAATGTATCGCAATAGGCGTTTAAATAAATAAAATGTGATTAAGTCGTGATATCAGTAAAATAAAATAAGATAGTGCAGAGTCGGATGAGACAGAATAGGAATAAAATGTAACAAGATAAAATTAAATTAAATTAAAATTGACAGAGCAGATTGGATGCAGTGTATGTCGGTGTCAGAACTGGCATATAAAGTTGACTAGATGATCGGAGTTAATCGGAAAAGAATAGAGCTCAGAAAGAATGGAATAAGAAATAAAAATAAAAATAAAAATGAGACTAGAGATACAGTAAGGAGGATAAAAATAAGAAATAGCAGTAAGCGTATGTATAGATATCACAGTAATAGGTTTAAAATGGTATAGTATATCACAGAGTAAAAGGAGTAAAAGTAACAAGATAAAAGATAAGCTATGACTAGAATTAAGATGAAGTAAAATAGAATACAGTAAAATAAAATAAGAATGAGAATAAAATAGAATAAAATAAGTTAGTGTAAAATAGGATAAAATACGTGTAAAAGTTGAATATGTCGGTTTTTAAAATTAAATTAGGTATGTAAGCAGGCACTGTGATATACAGTACGGTGATTAAAATGCAGTTAAAACGAGTGAATAGAGTAAAATGTGTATATAAATGTCTAGATAAATAAATAATTAAAATTAGTCAACTAAATATACCAATTAAGATATAGTAAAGCAAGTGGCCGAAACGGGAAAGAGAAAAAATTAAAGAGATAGACCGAGAGAAGTATGAAACGGGTAAAGATAGAAAGAGAGCGGATGACAGATGGAGGTTAGAAAGGGAGAGAAGATAACAGCGATAGTAGGACTCTACCTTGGACAGAGTAGAAGCCTGTCCAAGGGGGACACCTAGCGGGCGGTCGAGAAACTCTTTCGAGCTTCTCGTGCAAAGACCCACCGCTAGAGGGCTGCACCGATACTTGGCGGTACTCAGAAAATTTCCTTAGCACGGGGCTAAGGAATATCTGAGGCCTACACGGATCGGTGACTGATAGGAAATCAGAGCCGAATTAATTTAATCGAACGAGTCCGATTAAACAATTCGGCTGGTCTTGGCTCAGGAGCAATATTCCTGGCTTATTCCGAAACGGAGCACAATTTCGACGAAGTAGGAAACGCTCCGACGTGCCGATATTCAACGAGATGTTAAATATTAGTTTATTAAACTGTCGGCACAGGCTTGCGCCCCAATTTCGCAATAAATAAAATCTGTTAACTCGGGAACCGTATTAAACAACCAGCGAGCTGATTGTTTAAACAGCCGTCGAGTTAATTGATTAATTTAATTGCGAAATTTGTCGAATCGTTTCCACCTGTCACTTATGTGATCCGGATCGAAATTTCCAGAAATTTCGTTCCGAGCGACCGGGAAGGAGCCGTTAATTGTTTGTGTTTCGCTCTGATCGACGGTTAGCACAGGTGCCAATCGTCGGCAGAACAAAGACACACAACAACGAACGGAAAGGGGAGGTCAACGGGGTTTACCGTGTATTTGAAAACGGGCACTTGGACAAGAGAGTCCAAATGACACCGTTACAAGTTACACGGGGGAATAGACAGAAGTTACAGAGATAGAGAGAGAGGGTTTCGACCACTTACCCCGCTCGGGTTCCCCGTACAGGTGGTCGTAGTTCCCGGAGGTCCGGCCTCGGTGGAGGCGCTTGATCGTCGGTGGTCCTCCTCGTCGGCGGCTGGTCGCGCCCCGATCGCTCCTCGGCTCTTGCGTAATCCTTTTTAATGGTGCACACTCGGCACTTGCACACGCGCGCGATTTAGGGGAGTCGCGGCACAACCCGAAAAACTTGGCGAAACAGAATTTTTCTGAGTTTTGCTGTTTCGGGGAGTCGAGAATACTTCCTCGATTCCTGGAAATTTGACGGGCTGTGGAATAAGCGGATATTATGCTTTATATAAGCTAATTGGGCCAATCCACACGGCACTGCAATGCGTGGCCGACCCGTGACCGAGGGGGAGCAAGCCCCGACCGCTCCGTCAACTTCCAAAAATCGAGTTAATATTCTGACTCCCCGATGGGGAGTGTATCAGATATTAAGCTGATAAGAACAGATAAAAGGCGTTTATTTTCAAACAATGGTCCCCCGGGCTACATATGCTCCCGGGGGCGGTACAATGTACTCGCCTTTTGGCGAGGGCTTATATGGGGGTGCACGTTGGGCACCCCGCTACAAATAAAATTAAGGGTTTGGTGGTGGGGTGTGCGGTGTGGGGGCATCGGGCCCCCTGCGCGGCTAATATATATATAAGTAAATAAATATAATAAATAAAACGCATCACACGCACACACATACACACACACGTCAGTAAATAAATAAAAATCGTTCCGGCCCCGCAGGGGGGCCTGGTCAGATAGCTTAAGATTAACATTAAAATTAAAATTAAAATTGTCAACATTGTAGTGGTCCGCTGCACACCAGGAAAGTTAAAATACTTATATACTAAGGTAGATGACTAGATGACTAAAAGGAAAATAAGCAAAACTAAAAAGTATAAGAAGAGAAAAGGACAGGAGAAGAAACCAATAAACTAGATGAAATAACTTAAAAGAGAATGACTAGAAAATAATATAAGTAGCAAGATAAAAGAGAAGATAGAATAGAGATGTGCAGCCGGCCACCTGCCCTCGCTAAAATATACGTAGATTTAAATATATATAATAAAAATAACAATAACAATAGAAATAAAAATGTAATTATAATAATAACTAATGGGCGCGGTGCCTCGCGTGGCACCGCCGCCTCATTATATGTCATGCAAAGGGCCGGAGGGGCCCTGAGTCATTGTTTGGGCCTCATGCCCGTCTTCAGCCTCGTGACGGCTGCCTATCCGGGGCGCGACTTCCCTGCTGGCGGAGGGAGGCTGGTCGTGAGGAGGGGCCACCGTCACCTCTGGTGGGGGTCGGAGCGGTGCTGCGGTGGGGACACCGGGAGGAGGAGCCGCGTACTGGCGGACCCCCGACACATGCTCCACGTAGATGTCCCGGCCCCAGCGAATGGTCTCAGACACAATGAGACGGCGCATCAGACTCGCGTACTTCTTACTCACACGCAGGAGCCTGAGCACCGCCTCATTGGCCTGATCCCAGGAGCCGAGAGCCCCCACAACGATCGCGTCGGTCACGACTCGGTAGCCCTGTCCTTCGAGAACGGCGCCGATAGGGAGGTATTTCGCCCTCTTCCTCTCCCTAGCGGCTTCGAATGCTTCGATGCCGTTCTCGAAGGCCACGGTCACGTCGACGATCACGACGCTTTTCGAAGGCTCGTGCCTGACAACGATGTCAGGGCGCAGAGCCTCCAACTCGCCGGTGAGACCCTCGACCCTTTTATTCACCCTTAATGTCCCCGGCAGTCGGCAGGCTCGAGATATTCTCGAGACGATGGCGTCGTGGCGCAGTTGCCAGGCGGCCGAGTGAGGCCGGCAGTGACAGATTACATGGGGTAAGGTCTCCAGGGCCTCCCCGCATCGCCGGCAACGCTTATCACCCTCGCCCCATCGCCTTGCCCCATTAAGAGGCAAGACGTTGAGGCGAGCTCGGTGGATGAAGCGCCAATCAGCGAAGCGGGTGAAACTGCCGCCGCGGAGAAAGTGATTTGATACACTACCCCGCGACGACACCCCGAAGACCTTCCCCTGATCGGGCTTTTTGCCCAGGCGATCGGCATAGAACTCTGTCACTGCCGCTCTCAAACGATGCAACACCTGATCCCGCACCTTCGGTGTTACAACCACCGTGCGCCCGCGTGAGCCCCGGAGTCTAAGACCCAGTTCGCGCCGGGCAGCGCACCACTCCCAACGCAATTGGAGCATTTCTCCTGATCGCCGTGCCGCGTTTCGTGCTCTCGACCACAGAGTCGAGAAGTCCCCCCCGTCCCTGGCAAATTCCCCCTCCAGCGAGCCGGAGAGGTACGTTGCCAGGTCCTGATCGGTGGGTGACCTACCGATCTTCCTGGCTACCGCCTCGCTCAGAGATTCTCTGGCCAGCCCACTGATCATCGGGTCCGATGCCGTCAGTAGACGGAATGCGTGTCCGATGACCAGTGCGTCGGCCAGGTCCGCAAGCGGAAGCAGTCCACACCCCCCCTTTTTAGGGGGGAGGTAGACTACCTCCGCGCTGGCTCTCTGAGGTAGTTTGAGCCAGGATTTCGCAAGCTTGCGAACAAGCTTGTCGACTTCCTTGAGGGGGCCCTTCTCAACATGGGCTCCCCGCAGCATGAAGTCGAGGCGGGGCAATATAAACGAGCTCACCGCCTCACATTTTTGCCACGGGGCGAGGAGAGAGCGATCCACGGCCCGGAGATCCCGGACAAGCTCCTCGATCGTCGCGAGCGGGGTCTGCCTGACCTGAAATCCTGTGGGGACTCCAAGGTGCTCGTATGGCGCACCTGCTGCCAGGGCTTTAACCCCTTGACCCTGCAAGCTGAAGCAAGTAGGGTGTACCCGGCGAGTGCCTCTGCTGTCCTGATGCAGTGTTGCACACTTCGCCGGGTTGAACCGAAGTCCAATCCCACTTGCCGCAGCTTCCACTGTTCGCAACAGTGTTTCCATTCCCTCCGGGGAGTCAGCGGTTAACGCCAGGTCGTCGGCGTAGGCTAGCACGGAATACCGTTGGCCGTGCAGCGTGTAACCCGCCGAGGTCGCGGTTACCGCCCTCAGGACCGGTTCCAGGGCGAGGTTAAACGCCACAGGGCTCAACGGGCAGCCCTGCTTGACCCCGGAGAGAATGGGGACAGGGTCAGTGAAGCCCTGTGAGGTTCGCACCCGGGTGGTGCATCCATCATATAACCCTTCCACAATATTGCGGAAGGGGAGGGGAACGCCGGCCTCAGCAAAGGCACGGTAGATGGTGGAATGGGGGATCGAGCCGAACGCGTTCGACAAGTCCAGCCATGCCACCACCACCTGACGCCTGCCCCTGCGAGCGTCGTTCAGGATTTCCTGCAGCGTGAAGTTGTGCTCGTAGCAACCCTCACACGGCAGGAAACCCTTCTGCTGGGGGCTAAGCCTCCCATTATGGAGGGCCCACGACACTAGACGGTCGGCCAGCACCGCCGCGAAAAGTTTAGGGGTAGTGTCGGACATGGCAAGTGGTCGCCAGTTCGACAGGTCCCCCCGATCGCCCTTTTTGTGAATTAACACAGTGTTGGAGACCTTCCAGGAAGAAGGGGCCGACTCCAACCTACGGCAAAGGTTGAAAAAGGCAGTCAAGACGACGCAGCTCGGGTCGGCCTTCCGAAGGTCACGGTAAGTCAGACCGTCGGGTCCTGGCGCGGAGTTTGACATCCGCCGGATCCGTCGGTCTACCTCACTCACTTCAAAAGGCCGGACCAAAGCCTCGCCGCTTGCTGCTGTCGGAGCCTCTGAGGGAAAGCCAAGGGGCCCAGAGGCTTGTGGCGCACTCGCAGGTGAGTACATATCCAGGAAGTGCTGCATGACGCGCTCCCTGGCAACTTCACATTGCTCAGGGGCGCCCATGAGCACCTCCTGGACCGCACGCCTGCGGTTCTGCCGGAACAGCCTCTGGAGACGCGTAGCCTCCTTGACTTGGTCCGTTCTCCTGTCGGTCTCCAAGCCGGTACGACCGGGAGGGCGTGTCCCTGACGAGTTCGCGACACGCCCCCTCGTCCTCGCGGGGTCTGCTGGTCTTACGCCCCCGTCTCCTCCGTTCCCCGCAGGTCGGGTCCGGAATCCCTGGAAGAAGGCAGCGATTTGCGCTGCAGCTTCCTCCAGGTCTTGAGGATTGTCAGCAGCCCCGGCCAAACTGACCAGTAGCTCCCTCTCTCTCTCCAGCGCGGCTTGCTCCCTCCGTCGGGATGCGCGCTGGCGAGGATTGGGCTGGCCAGCAGGCACAGGCTGCTGCCGTCCCTGCGGTGTCTGGAGGGCCGCGGGTCCTCCAGCAACGCCCCCAGGAGCATTAGTCTGCCCCGTGGGGACCGTTATCCCCCTCGTGCTACCACCCGGGAGCGAGCTCCCAGGGTTATTGTTCCCACCCACACTACGAAAACGCGACGCGTACCCTCCCAAGCGGACATTGATATCGCGGAATTCGCGGTGTCGGTCCATCCGCGCGGCGTTGGCAGGGGCCCGCTCAGTACTTACCCTCTGCTGGGTGATGCGGCTACCTCCTGCCAATGGCCACCGGCGAGCGGCTCCGCCCCTTCGCGTGGTGACGGTGGTGGTGGGAGTGGCCCCCTCCAAGGCTCCGCTGACGTTGGGAGCTGGTGGGGCCGGTGGAGAACGCTGGTCCCTCGCTGTTGGTCGCAGGGGTGCGGCCGGCGTCCTCCTGTCCCCCGCTGGTGAGCTGCGGGGTGTGGTCGTCCTCGGCGACGACGGCGTCATCCTCCTGGACGACTCCAGCGATGACGACGGGGATGGCGACAGCGGGGGCAGGCGTCCAGGTGTTCGACGCCTGCCGGCAGCAACCTGCCACGGCAGTGGGGAGGGTTCTTCTTCTTCCTCCTCCCTCCCCACCTCTTCTCCCCTCTCCTCTTCATTCCCCCGGATGGCCGGAGGGGGAGAAGGGACTGTCCTGGCGGGACCAGGCGACCCTGCCACTTCCTCGATGGGAGGGAGGGAGAGGACCGCTGGCGTGAGCCTCATCCTCTTCTGTGTCCTCTCCACTCCCCCCGCGAGGGGCCTCGAGGTCATGATAGGCCCCCCGCTGGCAGTGGTCGTGACGGTGGTCGTGGTCAGCGTGGTTAGTGCCACGCAGGAGACCGCACAGCAGCCCTTCGCTCCCCCCTGCTCCCCACAAATAGTGGGTGGGGATGACCAAGCAGGGGGGGAGGTTCTCGTGGTGGTGGTAGGTGAAGGACTGCTAATTGCTGCGGCCAAGTACTCGGGCGGGAGCGATGATGCCCGAGACATTGACCGCAGCATTCTTCCTTCTGGGCGGTCTCCTGGTGATGTGTTTGTGACCACCGCCGCGCCCGCTGTGACGGCGGCGTAGGATGGCGATGCCGCCGTCCTGATCACCGAGGTGAACACCCGTGAAGTGGTAGGGTGTTGGTTTGGGTTAGATGTTGTTTGGGGGGCGGGGGCGGGGGCGGGTGCCCCCCCATCTAACCCAGACGACCTCGGTGATCTGCTCGCGCCAGGCTTTGGAGCCGCCTTCCTCTTGGTGGCGTTGAGGGCTGCAGTCCGCATCCTGATGTCTCCGAGCTCGATCGGCACGCTGGCTCCCCTCCTGTTCCTCGCGGCGCTCCTCGTGACCGGTCCCCTTGGGCTGGTGGGCGGGGACCTGGTCTTGGGGGAGACAGTCGACCCCCTCGTCCTCCTTGCCACGCCACCAGTAGTGTTGGTGGCGTGCTTATCGGGGGTCGACTTGCGTGCCGATGAGCCCGGGCTGGATAGTTGGGCGGCTCCGGGCCCGGTCGTGGTGCGCTTGGCGGGCGCATTCCTGGTCCCTGGTGGTGTCGGTGCCAGGGCAGCCTCGTTGCTTCGTCGCGACAGGCTGCTCCTTGTTGTTGCTGTTGCCGTTGCTGTTGTTGACGGTGGCGCTGGGGGCGTTGACAATCTACCCGTGGCGGTCTTCGATGTCGTCGACACTGTCTGCACCCTCCCCGATGCTCTGGGTGGTGGTGGTGTCGTGGATTTCCTCCCTGGGATCGCTGCTGCTGCTGTTCCTGCAGGGGTATTTCGGGAGGGTGCAGGCAGTGGCGATGGTGATTTTCTTGGGCCCCCAGGGGCGGCTCCTGCCGCTGCAGCTGCTGTCTTCGCCCTGGAGGCGGCCAGAAGGGGCGGCGGCGTCAGTGACTTCCGAAGGGGAGCCACTAGTGCCGCCGCAACCTTCGGCCTGGCCCCCAGGAATGCCGATGGTGGTGGTGGCGTGGTGGATGACCTGGGGGTGAGTCGTTGGACCGCCACGGACGTCTTCGCCCTCGTCGTCAGCGTAGTCCTCGTAGGTTTCCCCGCTGTCGTCCCCGTCGCAGCTGCAGACGTGCCAAAAGGCAGTCTGCTCTGCAGCGTAGACGTGCGGGTCATCGCCGAAGCCGTCGTCGTTGTGGTGGTGACCACGCTGGTGGTCGGCGAGTTCGCGGGGCCCGATGTTGGTGGTATTGCCCCGCCGGAGGTGTTGTTATTATTCTGTGCCGTCGCCGCCTGCCGCTGGCCACACGCTGTCGTCGTCGTCGCAGTCGTGGTTGTCGTCGTCGTCGTGGCCGCGGTCGTGGTGACGACCCCTCCAGCTCCCGCCGCAGCGGAAAACCTTAAAATTGACTCGGGCCTCCCTCGGCCCGAGGAATTAGTGCCAGTCGTCGAGGAGGAGGACCGGACACCGGTTATCCGGATGCTAGTAGCACCGGTGTTCGTTCTACTGGTCCCACTCCGACCTGGCCCACCCGTACTCGCGTGTGCGGCGGCGTGGTGAGTCTTTACTGCTTTTAGGGCATATCTGCCCGTGCCAGGCTCACCACACTCGCCGCACCGGTGAACGATGATGTGTCCCGGGTGGTATTTCTTGGCGTGCTTGGCCAGGTCGGAATGGGACTTATACGCCCCACCAAGCTTCATGCCCGGCTTGCCGTAGCATTCCGGGCATCGGAATTCCTCCGGGAAGGGGAAGTCAATATAAATTGTAATCGGGCTGCTGCTTTGCCCTGCCATTTTTGGGACGACCTGTACTAGGGTAACTATGTGCAGAAAGAAGGAAATAAGTATAAAAATAGAGATAGAAATAAGAATAAGATAGTTCCGGGTGTAGTAATTAGAGCTATGTTAAAAACAGTGTAGTAGAATATATGTATAAAATAGCTGAATTGTGTAGTCAGTAAAAAATAAATAAAAGAAAATAATAAATAAGTAAATAAATAAATAAGTGGAACTCAGATGTGTGTGTTAAATTGGTAAAAGCTCAGTCGAGTGTAGATAAAGTATCGTGGAGTAAAATAAAGTAAGATAAAGTAAAATATAATATGGCACGGTCACGACAGAGTAACACGTTGAGTAAAATATAATGAAGTAAAAGTGGTAAAAGATAGTAAAATATGGTAAAATAAAATAAAATAAGATAATATATGTCAATTGCACTAGTTTAGATGTAGGAAATCAGTATACGAAGTTGACTGGGTGGGCGAGGTACGTTAAGACAGTAGAATGTAATGTAGATAAGCGTATCGAAGAGTAAGAAAGATCACAGTGATATTAATGTAGAAATAAATAATAATAAAATAGAAATAAAGTGGAGTAAAATGCGTTAAAATGGCCGGTATATATCACAGAATAAAATTAAAGTAGCGTAGGAACCAAGTATGACTAGAGTAAAATGTAATAAATTAAATTAAAATAGTGTGTATAAATCGGGTAAGTAAAATCAGTAAATAGATAGCTAATGAGAGTATAACATGCAGTACTCTAGGTTTAAATTAAAATAAGATAGAAAGGTAGGTAAAAATCGATAGATAAAAAGATAGATGGATAGATCAGTCGATATATAAATAAGTAAATAAATAAATAAATAAATAAAGTCAGTCAACTAAGTATACCAATTACAGTAGAGCGAGGTGAGTGGCCGAAACGGGAAAGAGAAAAATTAAAGAGATAGACCGAGAGAAGTATGAAACGGGTAAAGATAGAAAGAGAGCGGATGACAGATGGAGGTTAGAAAGGGAGACAAGATAAAGCGATAGTAGGACTCTACCTTGGACAGAGTAGAGCCTGTCCAAGGGGGACACCTAGCGGGCGGTCGAGAAACTCTTTCGAGTTTCTCGTGCAAGGACCCACCGCTAGAGGGCTGCACCGATACTTGGCGGTACTCAGAAAATTTCCTTAGCACGGGGCTAAGGAATATCTGAGGCCTACACGGATCGGTGACTGATAGGAAATCAGAGCCGAATTAATTTAATCGAACGAGTCCGATTAAACAATTCGGCTGGTCTTGGCTCAGGTTCGATATTCCTGGCTTATTCCGAAACGGAGTACAACGTCGACGAAGCGAGAAACGCTCCGACGTGCCGGTATTTAACAAGAGATGTTGAATATTAGTTTTAATAAACTACCGGCACAGGCTTGCGCCCCAATTTCGCAATAAATAAAATCTAGAAACTCGGGAACCGTATTAAACAACCAGCGAGCTGATTGTTTAAACAGCCGTCGAGTTAATTGATTAATTTAATTGCGAAATTTGTCGAAACGTTTCCACCTGTCACTTATGCAATCCGGATCGAAATTTCCAGAAATTTCGTTCCGAGCGACCGGGAAGGAGCCGTTAATTGTTTGTGTTTCGCTCTGATCGACGGTTAGCACAGGTGCCAATCGTCGGCAGAACAAAGACACACAACAACGAACGGAAAGGGGAGGTCAACGGGGTTTACCGTGTATTTGAAAACGGGCACCTGGACAAAGAGAGTCCAAATGACACCGTTACAAGTACACGGGGGAATAGACAGAAATTAAAGAGATACAGAGAGAGGGTTTCGACCACTTACCCCACTCGGGTTCCCCGTACAGGTGGTCGTAGTTCCCGGAGGTCCGGCCTCGGTGGAGGCGCTTGATCGTCGGTGGTCCTCCTCGTCGGCGGCTGGTCGCGCCCCGATCGCTCCTCGGCTCTGGTAATCCTTTTCAATTGGTGCACTTAGCACTCCACTTGTTAAACTCGCGTTTTGGGGTCGCGGTACCCGCCGAACTTCGCGCGAAACGAAAAAAATTTCAAAATTTTTATAAGTTTCGGGGAGTCGAGAATATCTCCTCGATTCCTGGAAGCTGACGGGCTGTGGAAAGCAAGATTTTGTGCTTTTTAAAAGGCTAATTGGGCCAATCCACACGGCACTGCAATGCGTGGCCGACCCGTGACCGAGGGGGAGCAAGCCCCGACCGCTCCGTCAACTTCCAAAAATCGAGTTAATATTCTGACTCCCCGATGGGGAGTGTATCAGATATTAAGCTGATAAGAACAGATAAAAGGCGTTTATTTTCAAACAATGGTCCCCCGGGCTACATTAGCACCCGGGGGCAGTACAACATACTCGCCTTTTGGCGAGGGCTTACATGGGGGTGCCTTTTTGGGCACCCCGCCACAAAATAAAATTAGTGATTTGGTGGTGGGGTGTGCGGCGCGGGGGCATCAGGCCCCCTGCGTGGCTAATGTTTTCATTTTTAAAATAAATAAAACGCGTACGCACACACACACAGACACACACACGTCAATAAATAAGTAAGATCATTCCGGTCCCATAGTGGGGCCTGGTCGGATGACTTAAGACTAGGATTAAAATTAAGCTTGTCAACATTGTGATGGCTCGCTGCACGTTAGGAAAATTAAAATACTTATATACTAAGGGAGGTGACTAGATGGTTAAAAGGAAAATAAACAGAACTCAAAAAAGTTTAAAGAGAGGAAAGAACAGGAGAAAAAAAAACAATAGACCAGATAAAGCAACTTAAAAGAGAATGACTAGAACGTAATGTAAATAAGAAAATAAAAGGGAAGATAGAATAGAGGCGTGCAGCGAGCCATTTGCCCTCGCTAAAATGTATATAAATATGCAAAATAAAGATGTAAGAAATGTATAACCTGTGGGAAATAAAAATGTAGATATAAATATAGTTATAATATACTATAGTATAATATAATAAAAAAAAACTAGTGGGCGCGGTGCCTCGTGTGGCATCGCCGCCGCGCTACGCGTCATACGTGGGGTCGGTAGGGCCCTGTGTCAGTACAAGGGCCTCATGCCCGTCTTCAGCCTCGTCGCGGCTGTCATTCCGGGGCGCGATTCCCTCGTTGGCCGAGGGAGGTAGGTTGGGAGGAGGGGCCACTGTCACCTCTAGTGGGGGTCGGAGCGGTGCTGCGGTGGGGACACCGGGAGGAGGAGCCGCGTACTGGCGGACCCCCGACACATGCTCCACGTAGATGTCCCGGCCCCAGCGAATGGTCTCAGACACAATGAGACGGCGCATCAGACTCGCGTACTTCTTACTCACACGCAGGAGCCTGAGCACCGCCTCATTGGCCTGATCCCAGGAGCCGAGAGCCCCAACAACGATCGCGTCGGTCACGACTCGGTAGCCCTGTCCTTCGAGAACGGCGCCGATAGGGAGGTATTTCGCCCTCTTCCTCTCCCTAGCGGCTTCGAAGGCTTCGATGCCGTTCTCGAAGGCCACGGTCACGTCGACGATCACGACGCTTTTCGAAGGCTCGTGCCTGACAACAATGTCAGGGCGCAGAGCCTCCAACTCGCCGGTGAGACCCTCGACCCTTTTGTTCACCCTTAATGTCCCCGGCAGTCGGCAGGCTCGAGATATTCTCGAGACGATGGCGTCGTGGCGCAGTTGCCAGGCGGCCGAGTGAGGCCGGCAGTGACAGATCACATGGGGTAGGGTCTCCAGGGCCTCCCCGCATCGCCGGCAACGCTTATCACCCTCGCCCCACCGCCTTGCCCCATTAAGAGGCAAGACGTTGAGGCGAGCTCGGTGGATAAAGCGCCAATCAGCGAAGCGGGTGAAACTGCCGCCGCGGAGAAAGTGATTTGATACACTATCCCGCGACGACACCCCGAAGACCTTCCCCTGATCGGGCTTTTTGCCCAGGCGATCGGCATAGAACTCTGTCACTGCCGCTCTCAAACGATGCAACACCTGATCCCGCACCTTCGGTGTTACAACCACCGTGCGCCCGCGTGAGCCCCGGAGTCTAAGACCCAATTCGCGCCGGGCAGCGCACCACTCCCAACGCAATTGGAGCATTTCTCCTGATCGCCGTGCCGCGTTTCGTGCTCTCGACCACAGAGTCGAGAAGTCCCCCCCGTCCCTGGCAAATTCCCCCTCCAGCGAGCCGGAGAGGTACGTTGCCAGGTCCTGATCGGTGGGTGACCTACCGATCTTCCTGGCTACCGCCTCGCTCAGAGATTCTCTGGCCAGCCCACTGATCATCGGGTCCGATGCCGTCAGTAGACGGAATGCGTGTCCGATGACGAGTGCGTCGGCCAGGTCCGCAAGCGGAAGCAGTCCACACCCCCCCCCTTTTGGGAGGGAGGTAGACTACCTCCGCGCTGGCTCTCTGAGGGAGGTTGAGCCAGGATTTGGCAAGCTTGCGTACAAGCTTGTCGACTTCCTTGAGGGGGCCCTTCTCAACATGGGCTCCCCGCAGCATGAAGTCGAGGCGGGGCAATATAAACGAGCTCACCGCCTCACATTTTTGCCACGGGGCGAGGAGAGAGCGATCCACGGCCCGGAGATCCCGGACAAGCTCCTCGATCGTCGCGAGCGGGGTCTGCCTGACCTGAAATCCTGTGGGGACTCCAAGGTGCTCGTATGACGCACCTGCTGCCAGGGCTTTAACCCCTTGACCCTGCAAGCTGAAGCAAGTAGGGAGTACCCGGCGAGTGCCTCTGCTGTCCTGGTGCAGTGTTGCACACTTCGCCGGGTTGAACCGAAGTCCAACCCCATTTGCCGCAGCTTCCACTGTTCGTAACAGTGTTTCCATTCCCTCCGGAGAATCGGCAGTCAACGCCAGATCGTCGGCGTAGGCCAAAACCGAGTATCGTTGGCCGTGTAGCGTGTAACCCGCCGAGGTCGCGGTTACCGCCCTCAGGACCGGTTCCAGGGCGAGGTTAAACGCCACAGGGCTCAACGGACAGCCCTGCTTGACTCCGGAGAGAATGGGGACAGGGTCAGTGAAGCCCTGTGAGGTTCGCACCCGGGTGGTGCATCCATCATATAACCCTTCCACAATATTGCGGAAGGGGAGGGGAACGCCGGCCTCAGCAAAGGCACGGTAGATGGTGGAATGGGGGATCGAGCCGAACGCGTTCGACAAGTCCAGCCATGCCACCACCACCTGACGCCTGCCCCTGCGAGCGTCGTTCAGGATCTCCTGCAGCGTGAAGTTGTGTTCGTAGCAACCCTCACACGGCAGGAAACCCTTCTGCTGGGGGCTGAGCCTCCCATTATGGAGGGCCCACGACACTAGACGGTCAGCCAGCACCGCCGCGAAGAGTTTGGGGGTGGTGTCGGACATGGCAAGTGGTCGCCAGTTCGACAGGTCCCCCCGATCGCCCTTTTTGTGAATTAACACGGTGTTGGAGACCTTCCAGGAAGAAGGGACCGACTCCAACCTACGGCAGAGGTTGAAAAAGGCAGTCAAGACGACGCAGCTCGGGTCGGCCTTCCGAAGGTCACGGTAAGTCAGACCGTCGGGTCCTGGCGCGGAGTTTGACATCCGCCGGATCCGTCGGTCTACCTCACTCACTTCAAAAGGCCGGACCAAAGCCTCGCCGCTTGCTGCTGTCGGAGCCTCTGAGGGAAAGCCAAGGGGCCCAGAGGCTTGCGGCTCACTCGCGGGTGAGTACATATCGAGGAAGTGCTGCATGACGCGCTCCCTGGCAACTTCACATTGCTCAGGGGCGCCCATGAGCACCTCCTGGACTGCACGCCTGCGGTTCTGCCGGAACAGCCTCTGGATACGCGTAGCCTCCTTGACTTGGTCCGTTCTCCTATCGGTCTCCAAGCCGGTACGACCGGGAGGGCGTGTCCCTGACGAGTTCACGACACGCCCCCTCGTCCTCGCGGGGTTTGCTGGTCTTACGCCCCCGTCTCCTCCATTCCCCGCAGGTCGGGTCCGGAATCCCTGGAAGAAGGCAGCGATTTGCGCTGCAGCTTCCTCCAGGTCTTGAGGATTGTCAGCAGCCCCAGCCAAACTGACCAGTAGCTCCCTCTCTCTCTCCAGCGCGGCTTGCTCCCTCCGTCGGGATGCGCGCTGGCGAGGATTGGGCTGGCCAGCAGGCACAGGCTGCTGCCGTCCCTGCGGTGTCTGGAGGGCCGCAGGTCCTCCAGCAACGCCCCCAGGAGCATTAGTCTGCCCCGTGGGGACCGTTATCCCCCTCGTGCTACCACCTGGGAGCGAGCTCCCAGGGTTATTGTTCCCACCACACTACGAAAACGCGACGCGTACCCTCCCAAGCGGACATTGATATCGCGGAATTCGCGGTGTCGGTCCATCCGCGCGGCGTTGGCAGGGGCCCGCTCAGTACTTACCCTCTGCTGGGTGATGCGGCTACCTCCTGCCAATGGCCACCGGCGAGCGGCTCCGCCTCTTCGCGTGGTGACGGTGGTGGTGGGAGTGGCCCCCTCCAAGGCTCCGCTGACGTTGGGAGCTGGTGGGGCCGGTGGAGAACGCTGGTCCCTCGCTGATGGTCGGAGGGGTGCGGCCGGCGTCCTCCTGTCCCCCGCTGGTGAGCTGCGGGGTGTTGTCCTCGACGGCGACGGCGTCCTCCTCTGGGACGACCTCGGCGATGACGACGGGGATGTTGGCAGCGGGGACAGGCGCCCAGATGATCGGCGCCTGCCGGCAACAACCTGCCACGGCAGTGGGGAGGGATCCTCTTCCTCCTTCCTCCCCACCTCTTCTCCCCTCTCCTCTTCGTTCCCCCGGATGGCCGGAGGGGGAGAAGGAGCTGTCCTGGCGGGACCAGGCGACCCTGCCACTTCCTCGATGGGGGGGAGGGAGAGGACCGCTGGCGTGAGCCTCGTCCTCTTCTGTGCCCTCTCCACTCCCCCCGCGAGGGGCCTCGATGTCATGATGGGCCCCCCGCTGGCAGTGGTCGTGACGGTGGTCGTGATCAGCGTGGCCGGAGTCACGCAGGAGACCGCGCAGCAGCCCTCCGATCCCCCCTGCTTCCCACAGATGGTCGGTGGGGGTGAGCGGGCAGGGGGGGGATCCCTCGTTGTGGTGATGAGGGATGGGCTGCTGCTCGCTACGGTCATGAACTCGGGCGGGAGTGACGAGGCCCGAGTCATCGACCGCAGCGTTCTTCCTTCTGGGCGGTCTCCTGGTGGTGTTGTCGTGACCACCGCTGCGCCCGCCGTGACGGCGGCGTATGATGGTGATGCCGCCGTCCTGATCACCGAGGTAAATGCCCGTGGTGGTGATTGGGGTTGGTTTGGGTTAGATGTTGTTTGGGGGGCGGGGGCGGGGGCGGGTGCCCCCCCATCTAACCCAGACGACCTCGGTGATCTGCTCACGCCAGGCTTTGGAGCCGCCTTCCTCTTGATGGCGTTGAGGGCTGCAGTCCGCATCCTGATGTCTCCGAGCTCGATCGGCACGCTGGCTCCCCTCCTGTTTCTCGCCGCGCTCCTCGTGACCGGTCCCCTTGGGCTGGTGGGCGGGGACCTGGTCTTGGGGGAGACAGTCGACCCCCTCGTCCTCCTTGCCACGCCACCAGTAGTGTTGGTGGCGTGCTTATCGGGGGTCGACTTGCGTGCCGATGAGCCCGGGCTGGATCGTTGGGCGGCTCCGGGCCCGGTCGTGGTGCGCTTGGCGGGCGCATTCCTGGTCCCTGGTGGTGTCGGTGCCAGGGCAGCCTCGTTGCTTCGCCGCGACAGGCTGCTCCTTGTTGCTGTTGTTGTTGCTGCTGCTGGTGGGGGCGTGGGCGTCTTCTTCGTGGCGGTCCCGGCTGCTGCTACCCCTGCCTGGGTCCTTCTCGACTCTCCAGGTGGTGGTGGCGTCTGGGATTTCCTCCCGGACGTTGCTGCTGCTGCTGCAGTGGTGGTCTTCGCCCTGGAGGCGGCCAGAAGGGGCGGCGGCGTCAGTGACTTCCGAAGGGGAGCCACTAGTGCCGCCGCAACCTTCGGCCTGGCCCCCAGGGACGCCGATGGTGGTGGTGGCGTGATGGATGGCCTGGGGGTAGGTCGTGGGACCGCCACGATCGTCCTCGTCCTCGCTGCCAGCGTTGTCCTTGTTGATGTCCCCGCTGTCGTCCCCGTCGCAGCTGCAGACGTGCCAAAAGGCAGTCTGCTCTGCAGCGTAGACGTGCGGTTCATCGCCGTTGTCGTCGTTGTCGTTGTAGTGACCACGCTGGTGGTCTGCGTGGTCGCGGGGCCCGATGATGGTGGTACTGCCCCGCCGGAGGTATTGGTTTGTTGGGCCGTCGCCGCCTGCCGCTGGCCACATGCTGTCGTCGTCGTCGCAGTCGTTGTCGTCGTTGCTGTGGCCGTTGTCGTAGTGACGACCCCTCCAGCTCCCGCCGCAGCGGAAGACCTTAAAATTGACTCGAGCCTCCCTCGGCCCGAGGAATTAGTGCCAGTCACCGAGGAGGAGGACCGGGCACCGGTAATCCGGTTGCTGGCAGAACCGGTAGTTGTTCTGCCGGTCCCACTCCGACCTGGCCCACCCGTGCTCGCGTGTGCGGCGGCGTGATGAGTCTTTACTGCCTTTAGGGCATATCTGCCCGTGCCAGGCTCACCACACTCGCCGCACCGGTGGACAATAGTGTGTCCGGGGTGGTATTTTTTGGCATGCTTTGCCAGGTCGGAGTGGGACTTATACGCCCCACCGAGCTTCATGCCCGGCTTGCCGTAGCATTCCGGGCATCGGAATTCCTCCGGGAAGGGGAAGTCAATATAAATTGTAATCGGGCTGCTGCTTTGCCCTGCCATTTTTGGGACGACCTGTACTAGGGTAACTATGTGCAAAAAAGAAGGAAATAAGTATAAAAATAGAGATAGAAATGAGAATAAAATAGTTCCGGGTGTAGTAATTAGAGCTATGTTAAAAACAGTGTAGTAGAATATACGTATAAAATAGCTGAATTGTGTAGTCAGTAAAAAAATAAATAAAAGAAATAAATAAATAAGTAAATAAATAAATAAGTGGAACTCAGATGTGTGTGTTAAATTGGTAAAAGCTCCGTCGAGTGTAGATAAAGTATCGTGGAGTAAAATAAAGTAAGATAAAGTAAAATATAATAGGGCACGGTCACGACAGAGTAACACGTTGAGTAAAATATAATGAAGTAAAAGTGGTAAAAGATAGTAAAATATGGTAAAATAAAATAAAATAAGATAATATATGTCAATTGCACTAGTTTAGATGTAAGAAATCAGCATACGAAGTTGACTGGGTGGGCGAGGTACGTTAAGACAGTAGAATGTAATGTAAATAAGCGTATCGAAGAGTAAGAAAGATCACAGTGATATTAATGTAAAAATAAGTAATAATAAAATAGAAATAAAGTGGAGTAAAATGCGTTAAAATAGCCGGTATATATCACAGAGTAAAATTAAAGTAGCGTAGGAACCAAGTATGACTAGAGTAAAATGTAATAAATTAAATTAAAATAGTGTGTATAAATCGGGTAAGTAAAATCAGTAAATAGATAGCTAATGAGAGTATAACATGCAGTACTCTAGGTTTAAATTAAAATAAGATAGAAAGGTAGGTAAAAATCGATAGATAAATAGATAGATGGATAGATCAGTCGATATATAAATAAGTAAATAAATAAATAAATAAATAAAGTCAGTCAACTAAGTATACCAATTACAGTAGAGCGAGGTGAGTGGCCGAAACAGGAAAGAGAAAAATTAAAGAGATAGACCGAGAGAAGTATGAAACGGGTAAAGATGGAAAGAGAGCGGATGACAGATGGAGGTTAGAATGGGAGAGAAGATAAAGCGATAGTAGGACTCTACCTTGGACAGAGTAGAGCCTGTCCAAGGGGGACACCTAGCGGGCGGTCGAGAAACTCTTTCGAGTTTCTCGTGCAAGGACCCACCGCTAGAGGGCTGCACCGATACTTGGCGGTACTCAGAAAATTTCCTTAGCACGGGGCCAAGGAATATCTGAGGCCTACACGGATCGGTGACTGATAGGAAATCAGAGCCGAATTAATTTAATCGAACGAGTCCGATTAAACAATTCGGCTGGTCTAGGCTCAGGAACAATATTCCTGGCTTATTCCGAAACGGAGTACAATTTCGACGAAGTAAGAAACGCTCCGACGTGCCGGTATTCAACGAGATGTTAAATATTAGTTTATTAAACTGTCGGCACAGGCTTGCGCCCCAGTTTCGCAATAAATAAAATCTGTTAACTCGGGAACCGTATTAAACAACCAGCGAGCTGATTGTTTAAACAGCCGTCGAGTTAATTGATTAATTTAATTGCGAAATTTGTCGAAACGTTTCCACCTGTCACTTATGTGATCCGGATCGAAATTTCCAGAAATTTCGTTCCGAGCGACCGGGAAGGAGCCGTTAATTGTTTGTGTTTCGCTCTGATCGACGGTTAGCACAGGTGCCAATCGTCGGCAGAACAAAGACACGCAACAACGAACGGAAAGGGGAGGTCAACGGGGTTTACCGTGTATTTGAAAACGGGCACTTGGACAGAGAGAGTCCAAATGACACCGTTACAAGTACACGGGGGAATAGACAGAAATTAAAGAGATAGAGAGAGGGGGTTTCGACCACTTACTCCGCTCGGGTTCCCCGCACAGGTGGTCGTAGTTCCCGGAGGTCCGGCTTCGGTGGAGGCGCTTGATCGTCGGTGGTCCTCCTCGTCGGCGGCTGGTCGCGCCCCGATCGCTCCTCGGCTCTTGCTGAATAATCCTTTTAAAGGAGTGGTGCACTTGGCACTTGTTGCACACGCGCGCGATTTAGGGGAGTCGCGGCACAACCCGAAAAACTTGGCGAAACAGAAACAGGAATTTTCTAAGTTTTTGCTGTTTCGGGGAGTCGAGAATACTTCCTCGATTCCTGGAAATTTGACGGGCTGTGGAATAAGCAGATATTATGCTTTATATAAGCTAATTGGGCCAATCCACACGGCACTGCAATGCGTGGCCGACCCGTGACCGAGGGGGAGCAAGCCCCGACCGCTCCGTCAACTTCCAAAAATCGAGTTAATATTCTGACTCCCCGATGGGGAGTGTATCAGATATTAAGCTGATAAGAACAGACAAAAGGCGTTTAATTTCAAACAATGGTCCCCCGGGCTACATATGCTCCCGGGGGCGGTACAATGTACTCGCCTTTTGGCGAGGGCTTATATGGGGATGCACGTTGGGCACCCCGCTACAAATAGAATTAAGGGTTTGGTGGTGGGGTGTGCGGTGTGGGGGCATCGGGCCCCCTGCGCGGCTAATATATATATAAGTAAATAAATATTATATAATAAATAAAACGCATCACACGCACACACATACACACACACGTCAGTAAATAAATAAAAATCGTTCCGGCCCCGCAGGGGGGCCTGGTCAGATAGCTTAAGATTAACATTAAAATTAAAATTAAAATTGTCAACATTGTAGTGGTCCGCTGCACACCAGGAAAGTTAAAATACTTATATACTAAGGTAGATGACTAGATGACTAAAAGGAAAATAAGCAAAACTAAATAGTATAAAAAGAGAAAAGGACAGGAGAAGAAACCAATAAACTAGATGAAATAACTTAAAAGAGAATGACTAGAAAATAATATAAGTAGCAAGATAAAAGAGAAGATAGAATAGAGATGTGCAGCCGGCCACCTGCCCTCGCTAAAATATACGTAGATTTAAATATATATAATAAAAATAACAATAACAATAGAAATAAAAATGTAATTATAATAATAACTAATGGGCGCGGTGCCTCGCGTGGCACCGCCGCCTCATTATATGTCATGCAGAGGGCCGGAGGGGCCCTGAGTCATTGTTTGGGCCTCATGCCCGTCTTCAGCCTCGTGACGGCTGCCTATCCGGGGCGCGACTTCCCTGCTGGCGGAGGGAGGCTGGTCGTGAGGAGGGGCCACTGTCACCTCTGGTGGGGGTAGGGGCGGTGCTGCGGTGGGGACACCGGGAGGAGGAGCCGCGTACTGGCGGACCCCCGACACATGCTCCACGTAGATGTCCCGGCCCCAGCGAATGGTCTCAGACACAATGAGACGGCGCATCAGGCCCGCGTACTTCTTACTCACACGCAGGAGCCTGAGCACCGCCTCATTGGCCTGATCCCAGGAGCCGAGAGCCCCAACAACGATCGCGTCGGTCACGACTCGGTAGCCCTGTCCTTCGAGAACGGCGCCGATAGGGAGGTATTTCGCCCTCTTCCTCTCCCTAGCGGCTTCGAAGGCTTCGATGCCGTTCTCGAAGGCCACGGTCACGTCGACGATCACGACGCTTTTCGAAGGCTCGTGTCTGACAACAATGTCAGGACGCAGAGCCTCCAACTCGCCGGTGAGACCCTCGACCCTTTTATTGACCCTTAATGTCCCCGGCAGTCGGCAGGCTCGAGATATTCTCGAGACGATGGCATCGTGGCGCAGTTGCCAGGCGGCCGAGTGAGGCCGGCAGTGACAGATTACATGGGGTAAGGTCTCCAGGGCCTCCCCGCATCGCCGGCAACGCTTATCACCCTCGCCCCACCGCCTTGCCCCATTAAGAGGCAAGACGTTGAGGCGAGCTCGGTGGATGAAGCGCCAATCAGCGAAGCGGGTGAAACTGCCGCCGCGGAGAAAGTGATTTGATGCGCTATCCCGCGACGACACCCCGAAGACCTTCCCCTGATCGGGCTTTTTGCCCAGACGTTCGGCATAGAACTCTGTCACTGCCGCTCTCAAACGGTGCAACACCTGGTCCCGCACCTTCGGTGTTACAACCACCGTGCGCCCGCGTGAGCCCCGGAGTCTAATACCCAGTTCGCGCCGGGCAGCGCACCACTCCCAACGCAATTGGAGCATTTCTCCCGATCGCCGTGCCGCGTTTCGTGCTCTCGACCACAGAGTCGAGAAGTCCCCTCCGTCCCTGGCGAATTCCCCCTCCAGCGAGCCGGAGAGGTACGTCGCCAGGTCCTGATCGGTGGGTGTCCTACCGATCTTCCTGGCTACCGCCTCGCCCAGAGATTCTCTGGCCAGCCCACTGATCATCGGGTCCGATGCCGTCAGTAGACGGAATGCATGTCCGATGACCAGTGCGTCGGCCAGGTCCGCAAGCGGAAGCAGTCCACACCCCCCCTTTTTGGGAGGGAGGTAGACTACCTCCGCGCTGGCTCTCTGAGGGAGGTTGAGCCAGGACTTGGCAAGCTTGCGGACAAGCTTGTCCACTTCCTTAAGGGGGCCCTTCTCAACGTGGGCTCCCCGCAGCATGAAGTCGAGACGGGGCAATATGAACGAGCTCACCGTCTCACACTTTTGCCACGGGGCGAGGAGAGAGCGATCCACGGCCCGGAGATCCCGGACAAGCTCCTCGATCGTCGCGAGCGGGGTCTGCCTGACCTGAAATCCTGTGGGGACTCCAAGGTGCTCGTATGGCGCACCTGCTGCCAGGGCTTTAACCCCTTGACCCTGCAAGCTGAAGCAAGTAGGGAGTACCCGGCGAGTGCCTCTGCTGTCCTGATGCAGTGTTGCACACTTCGCCGGGTTGAACCGAAGTCCAACCCCATTTGCCGCAGCTTCCACTGTTCGTAACAGTGTTTCCATTCCCTCCGGAGAATCGGCAGTCAACGCCAGATCGTCGGCGTAGGCCAAAACCGAGTATCGTTGGCCGTGTAGCGTGTAACCCGCCGAGGTCGCGGTTACCGCCCTCAGGACCGGTTCCAGGGCGAGGTTAAACGCCACAGGGCTCAACGGACAGCCCTGCTTGACTCCGGAGAGAATGGGGACAGGGTCGGTGTAGCCCTGTGAGGTTCGCACCCGGGTGGTGCATCCGTCATACATCCCTTCCACAATATTGCGGAAGGGGAGGGGAACGCCGGCCTCAGCAAAGGCACGGTAGATGGTGGAATGGGGGATCGAGCCGAACGCGTTCGACAAGTCCAGCCATGCCACCACCACCTGACGCCTACCCCTGCGAGCGTCGTTCAGGATTTCCTGCAGCGTGAAGTTGTGCTCGTAGCAACCCTCACACGGCAGGAAACCCTTCTGCTGGGGGCTGAGCCTCCCATTATGGAGGGCCCACGACACTAGACGGTCAGCCAGCACCGCCGCGAAGAGTTTGGGGGTAGTGTCGGACATGGCAAGTGGTCGCCAGTTCGACAGGTCCCCCCGATCGCCCTTTTTGTGAATTAACACGGTGTTGGAGACCTTCCAGGAAGAAGGGACCGACTCCAACCTGCGGCAAAGGTTGAAGAAGGCAGTCAAGACGACGCAGCTCGGATCAGCCTTCCGAAGGTCACGGTAAGTCAGACCGTCGGGTCCTGGCGCGGAGTTGGACATCCGCCGGATCCGTCGGTCTACCTCACTCACTTCAAAAGGCCGGATCAAAGCCTCGCCGCTTGCTGCTGTCGGAGCCTCTGAAGGAAAGCCAAGGGGCCCAGAGGCTTGTGGCGCACTCGCAGGTGAGTACATGTCGAGGATGTGCTGCATGACGCGGTCCCTGGCAACTTCACATTGCTCAGGGGCGCCCATGAGCACCTCCTGGACCGCACGCCTGCGGTTCTGCCGGAACAGCCTCTGGAGACGCGTAGCCTCCTTGACTTGATCCGTTCTCCTGTCGGTCTCCAAGCCGGTACGACCGGGAGGGCGTGTCCCTGACGAGTTCGCGACACGCCCCCTCGTCCTCGCGGGGTCTGCTGGTCTTACGCCCCCGTCTCCTCCGTTCCCCGCAGGTCGGGTCCGGAATCCCTGGAAGAAGGCAGCGATTTGCGCTGCAGCTTCCTCCAGGTCTTGAGGATTGTCAGCAGCCCCGGCCAAACTGACCAGTAGCTCCCTCTCTCTCTCCAGCGCGGCTTGCTCCCTCCGTCGGGATGCGCGCTGGCGAGGATTGGGCTGGCCAGCAGGCACAGGCTGCTGCCGTCCCTGCGGTGTCTGGAGGGCCGCGGGTCCTCCAGCAACGCCCCCAGGAGCATTAGTCTGCCCCGTGGGGACCGTTATCCCCCTTGTGCTACCACCCGGGAGCGAGCTCCCAGGGTTATTGTTCCCACCCACTGAACGAAAACGCGACGCGAACCCTCCCAAGCGGACATTCAGATCGCGGAATTCGCGGTGCCGGTCCATCCGCGCGGCGTTGGCAGGGGCCCGCTCAGCACTTACCCTCTGTTGGGTGATGCGGCTACCTCCTACCAATGGCCACCGGCGAGCGGCTCCGCCCCTTCGCGTGGTGACGGTGGTGGTGGGAGTGGCCTCCTCCAAGGCTCCGCTGACGTTGGGAGCTGGTGGGGCCGGTGGAGAACGCTGGTCCCTCGCTGTTGGTCGCAGGGGTGCGGCCGGCGTCCTCCTGTCCCCCGCTGGTGAGCTGCGGGGTGTTGTCGTCCTCGGCGACGACGGCGTCATCCTCCTGGACGACTCCGGCGACGACGACGGGGATGGCGACAGCGGGGACAGGCGTCCAGATGCTCGACGCCTGTGGGGAACAACCTGCCACGGCAGTGGGGAGGGATCTTCTTCCTCCTTCCTCCCCACCTCTTCTCCCCTCTCCTCTTCGTTCCCCCGGATGGCCGGAGGGGGAGAAGGAGCTGTCCTGGCGGGACCAGGTGACCCTGCCACTTCCTCGATGGGGGGGAGGGAGAGGACTGCCGGCATAAGCCTCGTCCTCTTCTGTATCCTCTCCACTCCCCCCGCGAGGGGCCTCGATGTCATGATGGGCCCCCCGCTGGCAGTGGTCGTGACGGTGGTCGTGGTCAGCGTGGCCGGAGCCACGCAGGAGACCGCGCAGCAGCCCTCCGCTCCCCCCTGCTTCCCACAGATGGTCGGTGGGGGTGAGTGAGCAGGGGGGGAGTCCCTCGTTGTGATGATGAGGGATGGGCTGCTGCTCGCTACGGTCATGAACTCGGGCGGGAGTGACGAGGCCCGAGTCATCGACCGCAGCGTTCTTCCTTCTGGGCGGTCTCCTGGTGGTGTTGTCGTGACCACCGCTGCGCCCGCCGTGACGGCGGCGTATGATGGTGATGCCGCCGTCCTGATCACCGAGGTAAATACTCGTGGTGGTGATTGGGGTTGGTTTGGGTTAGATGTTGTTTGGGGGGCGGGGGCGGGGGCGGGGGCGGGTGCCCCCCCATCTAACCCAGACGACCTCGGTGATCTGCTCACGCCAGGCTTTGGAGCCGCCTTCCTCTTGGTGGTGGTGAGGGTCATCGTCCGCATCTTGATGTCCCCGAGCTCGATCGGCACGCTGGCTCCCCTCCTGTTCCTCGCCGCGCTCCTCGTGACCGGTCCCCTTGGGCTGGTGGGCGGGGACCTGGTCTTGGGGGAGACAGTCGACCCCCTCGTCCTCCTTGCCACGCCACCAGTAGTATTGGTGGCGTGCTTATCGGGGGTCGACTTGCGTGCCGATGAGCCCGGGCTGGATCGTTGGGCGGCTCCGGACCCGGTCGTGGTGCGCTTGGCGGGCGCATTCCTGGTCCCTGGTGGTGTCGGTGCCAGGGCAGCCTCGTTGCTTCGCCGCGACAGGCTGCTCCTTGTTGCTGTTGTTGTTGCTGCTGCTGGTGGGGGCGTGGGCGTCTTCTTCGTGGCGGTCCCGGCTGCTGCTACCCCTGCCTGGGTCCTCCTCGACGCTCCAGGTGGTGGTGGCGTCTGGGCTTTCCTCCCGGACGTTGCTGCTGCTGCTGCAGGGGTGGTCTTCGCCCTGGAGGCGGCCAGAAGGGGCGGCGGCGTCAGTGACTTCCGAAGGGGAGCCACTAGTGCCGCCGCAACCTTCGGCCTGGCCCCCAGGGACGCCGATGGTGGTGGTGGCGTGGTTGATGGCCTGGGGGTAGGTCGTGGGACCGCCACGATCGTCCTCGTCCTCGCTGCCAGCGTCGTCCTCGTAGACGTCCCCGCCGTCGTCCCCGTCGCAGCTGCAGACGTGCCAAAAGGCAGTCTGCTCTGCAGTGTAGACGTGCGGGTCATCGCCGAAGCCGTCGTCGTTGCTGTTGTCGTCGTTGTAGCTGTCGTCGTCGTTGTTGTCGTCGTCGTCGTCGTTGTCGTGGCCGTTGTCATAGTGACCCCTCCAGCTCCCGCGTCAGCGGTAAACCTTAAAATTGACTCGGGCCTCCCTCGGCCCGAGGAATTAGTGCCAGTCGCAGAGGAGGAGGACCGGGCACCGGTTGTCCGGTTGCTGGCAGAACCGGTAATTGTTCTGCCGGTCCCACTCCGACCTGGCCCACCCGTACTCGCGTGTGCGGCGGCGTGGTGAGTCTTTACTGCTTTTAGGGCATATCTGCCCGTGCCAGGCTCACCACATTCGCCGCACCGGTGAACGATGATGTGTCCCGGGTGGTATTTCTTGGCGTGCTTTGCCAGGTCGGAATGGGACTTATACGCCCCACCGAGTTTCATGCCCGGTTTGCCGTAGCATTCCGGGCATCGGAATTCCTCCGGGAAGGGGAAGTCAATATATATTGTAATGGGGCTGCTTGCTTGCCCTGCCATTTTTGGATCGACCTGTACGGGGTTGACTACGAGCGGTAAAAGATAAATAGGTAAATTATTAAGTTGATGAGGCGCAGATTACAATAAAATAAAACAATTGGTGTAAGTAAATAAATAAATACATAAATAAATAAGTAAATAAATAGATAGGTATATCTGTCAGTCACTGGGTAAATGCGTGTATGAATAAATAAATAAATAAATAAAACCAGGTTAGAATCACTTAGTCTTAATCACGAGTGTCAAAATATAGTAAATAAAATCAACGAAGTGACTAGATCTGTCTAAATAAATAAATAAATAAACAGAATTAGTCGTCGTCGATGTATCACAGTAGGTGTGTATGTAAATAGATAAAATGTGATTAAGTAGTGATGTTAGTAACGTAAAATAGTGTGAGGTAATATAAAGCAGAGTAAAATGTAATAAAATAGAATAAAACAGACAGAGCAGATGAGACGCAGTATTTAACGGTGTCGAAATTGGCATAGACAGTTGACTAGGTGATCAGAATTTAATCAGAGAAGAATAGAGCTGAGAGAGACTAGAATAAAAATAGAAAAATAGGAATAAGACTAGACATAAAATAAAGAGTAAAATGTAACAATAAGCGTATGTATAAATATCACAGTAATAGGTTTAAAATGGTATAGTATATCACAGAGTAAAAAGAGTAAAAGTAACAAGATAAAAGATAAACTATGACTAGAATTAAGATAGAGTAAAATAGAATACAGTAAAATAAAATAAGAATGAGAATAAAATAAAATAAAATAAGTTAGTGTAAAATGCGATAAAATACGTGTAAAAGTTGAATGTGTCGGTTTTAAAATTAAATTAGGTATGTAAGCAGTCACTGTGATATACAGTACGGTGATTAAAATGTAGTTAAAACGAGTGAATAGGGTAAAATGTGTAAATAGATGTCTAAATAAATAAATAAATAATTAATAATTAAAATTAGTCAACTAAATATACCAATTAAGATATAATAAAGCAAGTGGCCGAAACGGGAAAGAGAAAAATTAAAGAGATAGACCGAGAGAAGTATGAAACGGGTAAAGATAGAAAGAGAGCGGATGACAGATGGAGGTTAGAAAGGGAGAGAAGATAACAGCGATAGTAGGACTCTACCTTGGACAGAGTAGAGCTGTAGGTTTACGGTCTGGGGAATTTCCAGACTGCGGCCTACTACCGCCGGGAAACCGGAAACTGGATGGAAGGCACTGTTGCGTGTTGTAGTACAGAAAACTTTATTACGTCTTATCACGACGAAGGTTGTTACAAGAGAGAGATTGTGTAATCTCGGCGGCGGCAAATCCGCCTTGGGTCGTCGGACACGTAGAGTCGAGAGCGGCGACTCGCTCTTGCCGCTTGCACGCGGCTGATGCCGGCGATGCTAGCGCTGCGGCAAGGTACGGCAGCATACGTAGCCCCTACACACTCCCCCCCAAGGAAAAGCGGCAGCGAACAACAGATACTTTGCTTAAAGGCTACATAGAATTACAAACGACTCTTATAAACTACGACTTACATGCTACGCGTATATTTACAAAACCTTAACCTAATGTACGGAGTCCGCAAAAGTGACTCTTTTACGCGAGTAGGTGCGCACAGGCACGCTCGGCAGCGACGGGGCACCGCTCGATACTGGGACTGCAAGTCCCTCGCAAACGCTATGCGCGGGTTTCAACAGCTCTACGGAGACGTTGCGCGGTAAACCGTTGACCTCGATTGAATACACTTGTTCGGAAATACGCTGAAGCACCCGATGGGGTCCCGTGTAAGGCCGTTCCAACGGTCTACGCACGGATTTAACAAGCATAAATACATGCGAACATGATCCGAGATCTTTGTATACAAAGGTTTTAACGCTACGCTTGTGCGCTACGGGCACAGGCTTGACGGCACGCATATACTGTCGGAATTCCTCGAGGAATGGCTGCGGATCAGGGCTAAAATTATCTAATAGGAAAAATTCGCCCGGCAGACGCAACGAGGTTCCGTAAACGTAATCGGCAGGAGAAGCGTTAGTATCGAGACGGATATGAGTACGCAACCCTAACAGTACAATAGGTAAGACGCGCGACCATTGCTGATTGGCGTGACACATAATTGCTGCCTTCAAGACGCGGTGCCAGCGCTCAACCATGCCGTTAGACGCGGGGTGATACGCGGTGGTTCTCTTTCTCCGGCAGCCAACGAGCGCCAGGAGGGCTGAGAAAAGCTGTGACTCGAATTGCGGACCTTGATCACTCGTCAAAAATGCAGGAGCGCCGAAACGTGACACCCAATGCTCAAAAAAAGGCGCGGCCGACCGTCTGAGCGGACGTCTCCTTCAGGGGAACGGCCTCAGCCCAGCGAGAGAATCTGTCGATCATGGTAAGGCAGTATTGAAAGCCTTCGCTGACCGGCAGCGGACCGACAAGGTCGATGTGTACGTGAGTAAAACGTCCGTCGGGCGCGACGAACTGGGATGGAGTCAGCTTGACGTGTCGAGAAATTTTGGATTGCTGGCAATCAACACACGACTTACACTGGCGAGCTATGTCGCGGTGCATGTCGGGCCAGACATATCGCTGTCGTATGAGTCGGTCAGTGACTTTCGCGCTCGGATGTGCGGGAGAATGAAAGAGCTTGAACAACCGCTCGCGCATGGAGGCGGGGATATACGGACGGGTGCACTCCTCGGATACGCTGCAATACACAGGAGAGTGATCTGTGCCCCACGTGAGTCTCTTAAGGGCGAGAGAGTGGTCTGGCGATGCAAGAATTTCCCTGAGCTCGGGGTCGTTTTCCTGCTCGCGAGAGAGCTCATTCAAATCGAATTGCGTCGGCAGACGGATTGCCTCGGTACGCGAGAGCGAATCGGCGACGACGTTTTCATTTCCGGGCAAGAAGAGAATCTTCGACGTAAATTGCGCTATATAGCACAACTGCCGAGTCTGCCGAGGAGACGCACGCTCAGAGTTCTGCGCAAAGGCGTAGATGAGCGGTTTGTGGTCGGTGTAGATAATGAATTCGCGACCTTCTAGGAAGTGGCGAAAGTGGCGCACAGCTTCGTAAGCTGCGGTAAGCTCACGGTCGTATGTGCTGTATTTGCACTGAGCCGGGGAAAACTTTCGCGAGAAAAAGGCGAGCGGTCTCCAACTATCGCCACACAGCTGCTCGAGAACTGCACCCATGGCCACGTCGGAAGCGTCTGAGACAAGGCGCACGGTGGCCGATTCGCAGGGGTGCGTTATAAGGGCAGCGTTCGCAAGATCATCCTTGCATTTAACGAAAGCCGCTTCGGCTTCGGGCGTCCATACGATGAGTCGCTTATCACGTTTGCGCGCGTCCTGCATGTACGCGTTCAACGGAGCTTGAGTGGCGGCAGCGTGAGGAATACAGCGCCGGTAAAAATTTACCATTCCTAGAAAACGACGCAGGTCGTCGATCGTGCGCGGTTTGGGGAAACGACTAATAGCCTCGACCTTCTCTGGAGTGGGTTTAAACCCCTCAGAGTTAACTAGGTGTCCCAAAAAAACTAACTCGGATACGCCGAAACGGCATTTATCCAGGTTCACGCGCAGATGAAAGTCACGTAAACGCTCTAGGACGATCGCCAGATGGGTCTCATGCTCTTCCGGAGAGGAAGAGGCGATGAGGATGTCATCGAGAAACGTGAAAACGAAATCGAGATCGCCGAGAGCACGGTTTATATATCTCTGAAAAGTTTGCCCCGCGTTGCGGAGGCCAAAGGTCATTGCACAGTATTCAAAAAGGCCGAAGGGAGTGATGACGGCAGTTTTTTGAATATCTTCGGCAGCTACGGGTATCTGATGATACGCTTTGTACAGGTCTAGCGCCGTGAAAATGGTCTTGCCGTGAAGGTTAGCCGGGAAGTCGTGCAGGTGAGGCACGGGGTAACGATCGGGTATCGTCACGCTATTCAAACGGCGGTAATCTCCGCATACCCGCCATTCACCGGACTTCTTTTTGACTAAGTGGATCGGACTAGCCCAAGGGCTGCTAGAAGGCCTGCAAATTCCTGCCTCGATCAGGTGTTTAAACTCGGCCTTCGCGGCCTTGAGTTTTTCAGGCGATAGACGCCGAGCACGCTCCGCGACGGGGGGACCGGTGGTGGAAATGTGATGATACACACCGCGCGACTCGAGAGGAGTCGGTTGCTCGAGTCCGATGACTTGCGGGAAACGAGCTAATATACTAGAGTACTTGAACGACGGTCCAAGGACGTTCACGCATGAAGAGGGAGAGCTCGCGATACCGGCCAAAACAAACAAACCGGTAGCAGAATCTATCAGGCGACGCCTCTTCAAATCTACCGTGAGACCATGATGCGTAAGCAGGTCGGCTCCTATGATGGGATACGGGACTGCTGCTACGCAAAAATTCCACTCGATCGGGCGACGCAATCCGAAATCGAGGGCAACGCGAATATCGCCATACGTATCGATACGGGTGTCGTTCGCGGCAAACAATTTAAACGCGCTGGGACGCGCACGCGACGCAGCTGAAACCGGCAGCAAAGACAAATCCGAACCTGTGTCTACGAGAAAGGTACGGCCTGACTTACGGTCGCGTATGTGGAGACGTTTCGAGGACGCATAACACTCTCCAACAGTCTCCGAGGAGGAGGGTGGCCTCAGTTTTCCGACGCTCTAGGAGGACTGGGCCACGCGCACGGCTTAATGCAACGAAACGCGCGTTCGCCGAACTTCGCATGCAGACGGCAGAGACCGGAAGGGTCACGACTCTGGGACCTATTCCGCGTTCTCGAAGCGACATTTCTCCCGGGGCTACGCTGGCGTGTCCGCGAGACACGCTCGATCGCGGTATTCAATCTAGCTACCTCACGGAAGAGTTTGTCCAACTGCTCTTGCATGGAGCCCGGCCGTGATACGTCGGCAGCTGCTGCGAGGACAGAAGCGCTCGCTGGCTGTATCGTCTCGACGATCTTGTCGGCCAGAAGGGCCATCTCCTGCAGGTCGTCATGCTTGGACGCGACTAGAATTGCGCGGCACTGCTCGGGCAGCAGGTCGAAAAAAATCGATTTAAGCACATTATCTGCGCAAGCACCATTGTTTAAATTACGCATAAGTGACAAGATATGCGAAGGTTTGCCATGTGACGCTACCTGCCCCTTGAGGAGCTGCCGGAGTTTCGTTTCGGCCGAAGTGGAGAGAGTGGAAATAATGCGCTCTTTGATTCGATTATACGGCGCGACGGGATCCGGCGACAATATGAGATCGGATATAACCGACGCGGTATCCGCATCCAGGCCGGCAATTACGGTGTCGGCCATTGTAGTCTGGCTCGTAATTCGTGCGTTTCGAAACGACGCCTCGACCTGTCCGAACCATAGCGCAGGGTCGTTCTTGAAAAATGCGGGGAGTTTCGGCGCACGATAACTATCTACGCGGTTCGCGAACGCGTCGGCATCCGATGCAGAACGGGCGTTTAAAAGTTCGCGCGCGGCCTCGAGCTCCGCCTCTAACCGTGCGATTCTATCTTCCGGCGTGGGTTGCGACATTTTTCACACGCGAGACTAGAATTAAAACGGAACGAAAACGACTTAAAAAAAATACGCTCACTTCACCACGACGGCAGCTTTTCACGGCTTCGGCAGCGGCGTCGGCAACGGTACCCACGTGGCGGCAGCAACGGCAGCGATAATGGTACCCTCGTAGCGGCAGCAATGGCGGCGACGGTGGTACCCACGTGGCGTCGATGGCTTCACGCTCGGCGGCTGCAGCGTGCAGCGAGCGGCCTGCTCGCCGCCTGGAACAGGAACGGCGGATTGCAGCGAGCGGATTGCTCGCCGCCAGGAAACCTCTTCTTCGTCGGATCTCCGAACAACGTGCACGGTTTCCGAGCACGTGCAGCCAGGCTTTTCGGTACGAAAAGCACGTCGGCGGAGGTACAACGGCAGCAACAGGCAATGTCCGTTCCACGAGGCGTCCAATGCCTCGTCACAGTTTCGAAAATTTTCCGAAAACACGACCTATCAGTCGGCAGCGATCACGTCGGGGTCACCAGATGTAGGTTTACGGTCTGGGGAATTTCCAGACTGCGGCCTACTACCGCCGGGAAACCGGAAACTGGATGGAAGGCACTGTTGCGTGTTGTAGTACAGAAAACTTTATTACGTCTTATCACGACGAAGGTTGTTACAAGAGAGAGATTGTGTAATCTCGGCGGCGGCAAATCCGCCTTGGGTCGTCGGACACGTAGAGTCGAGAGCGGCGACTCGCTCTTGCCGCTTGCACGCGGCTGATGCCGGCGATGCTAGCGCTGCGGCAAGGTACGGCAGCATACGTAGCCCCTACAGAGCCTGTCCAAGGGGGACACCTAGCGGGCGGTCGAGAAACTCTTTCGAGCTTCTCGTGCAAGGACCCACCGCTAGAGGGCTGCACCGATACTTGGCGGTACTCAGAAAATTTCCTTAGCACGGGGCTAAGGAATATCTGAGGCCTACACGGATCGGTGACTGATAGGAAATCAGAGCCGAATTAATTTAATCGAACGAGTCCGATTAAACAATTCGGCTGGTCTTGGCTCAGGAACAATATTCCTGGCTTATTCCGAAACGGAGTACAATTTCGACGAAGTAGGAAACGCTCCGACGTGCCGATATTCAACGAGATGTTAAATATTAGTTTATTAAACTGTCGGCACAGGCTTGCGCCCCAATTTCGCAATAAATAAAATCTGTTAACTCGGGAACCGTATTAAACAACCAGCGAGCTGATTGTTTAAACAGCCGTCGAGTTAATTGATTAATTTAATTGCGAAATTTGCCGAATCGTTTCCACCTGTCACTTATGTGATCCGGATCGAAATTTCCAGAAATTTCGTTCCGAGCGACCGGGAAGGAGCCGTTAATTGTTTGTGTTTCGCTCTGATCGACGGCTAGCACAGGTGCCAATCGTCGGCAGAACAAAGACACACAACAACGAACGGAAAGGGGAGGTCAACGGGGTTTACCGTGTATTTGAAAACGGGCACTTGGACAAGAGAGTCCAAATGACACCGTTACAAGTTACACGGGGGAATAGACAGAAGTTACAGAGATAGAGAGAGAGGGTTTCGACCACTTACCCCGCTCGGGTTCCCCGCACAGGTGTCGTAATTCCCGGAGGTCCGGCTTCGGTGGAGGCGCTTGGTCTTCGGTGGTCCTCCTCGTCGGCGGCTGGTCGCGCCCCGATCGCTCCTCGGCTCTGGTAATCCTTTTAAAGGAGTGGTGTGCACTTGGCACTTGCTGCACACACAACGCGTGGATTTAGGGAAGTTGCGGCACAAACCCGAAAAACTTCGCGAATCGAAAATCTTCTAAGTTTTGATTCGGGGAGTCGAGAATATTTCCTCGATTTCCGGAAGTTTGACGGGCTGTGGAAGAAGCAGATATTTATGCTTTTATAAAGGCTAATTGGGCCAATCCACACGGCACTGCAATGCGTGGCCGACCCGTGACCGAGGGGGAGCAAGCCCCGACCGCTCCGTCAAATTCCAAAAATCGAGTTAATATTCTGACTCCCCGATGGGGAGTGTATCAGATATTAAGCTGATAAGAACAGATAAAAGGCGTTTATTTTCAAACAATGGTCCCCCGGGCTACATATGCTCCCGGGGGCGGTACAATGTACTCGCCTTTTGGCGAGGGCTTATATGGGGATGCACGTTGGGCACCCCGCTACAAATAGAATTAAGGGTTTGGTGGTGGGGTGTGCGGTGTGGGGGCATCGGGCCCCCTGCACGGCTAATATATATATAAGTAAATAAATATTATAAATAAAACGCATCACACGCACACACATACACACACACGTCAGTAAATAAATAAAAATCGTTCCGGCCCCGCAGGGGGGCCTGGTCAGATAGCTTAAGATTAACATTAAAATTAAAATTATAATTGTCAACATTGTAGTGGTCCGCTGCACACCAGGAAAGTTAAAATACTTATATACTAAGGTAGATGACTAGATGACTAAAAGGAAAATAAGCAAAACTAAAAAGTATAAAAAGAGAAAAGGACAGGAGAAGAAACCAATAAACTAGATGAAATAACTTAAAAGAGAATGACTAGAAAATAATATAAGTAGCAAGATAAAAGAGAAGATAGAATAGAGATGTGCAGCCGGCCACCTGCCCTCGCTAAAATATACGTAGATTTAAATATATATAATAAAAATAACAATAACAATAGAAATAAAAATGTAATTATAATAATAACTAATGGGCGCGGTGCCTCGCGTGGCACCGCCGCCTCATTATATGTCATGCAGAGGGCCGGAGGGGCCCTGAGTCATTGTTTGGGCCTCATGCCCGTCTTCAGCCTCGTGACGGCTGCCTATCCGGGGCGCGACTTCCCTGCTGGCGGAGGGAGGCTGGTCGTGAGGAGGGGCCACTGTCACCTCTGGTGGGGGTCGGAGCGGTGCTGCGGTGGGGACACCGGGAGGAGGAGCCGCGTACTGGCGGACCCCCGACACATGCTCCACGTAGATGTCCCGGCCCCAGCGAATGGTCTCAGACACAATGAGACGGCGCATCAGACTCGCGTACTTCTTACTCACACGCAGGAGCCTGAGCACCGCCTCATTGGCCTGATCCCAGGAGCCGAGAGCCCCAACAACGATCGCGTCGGTCACGACTCGGTAGCCCTGTCCTTCGAGAACGGCGCCGATAGGGAGGTATTTCGCCCTCTTCCTCTCCCTAGCGGCTTCGAAAGCTTCGATGCCGTTCTCGAAGGCCACGGTCACGTCGACGATCACGACGCTTTTCGAAGGCTCGTGCCTGACAACGATGTCAGGGCGCAGAGCCTCCAACTCGCCGGTGAGACCCTCGACCCTTTTATTCACCCTTAATGTCCCCGGCAGTCGGCAGGCTCGAGATATTCTCGAGACGATGGCGTCGTGGCGCAGTTGCCAGGCGGCCGAGTGAGGCCGGCAGTGACAGATCACATGGGGTAGGGTCTCCAGGGCCTCCCCGCATCGCCGACAACGCTTATCACCCTCGCCCCACCGCCTTGCCCCATTAAGAGGCAAGACGTTGAGGCGAGCTCGGTGGATGAAACGCCAATCAGCGAAGCGGGTGAAACTGCCGCCGCGGAGAAAGTGATTTGATACACTATCCCGCGACGACACCCCGAAGACCTTCCCCTGATCGGGCTTTTTGCCCAGGCGATCGGCATAGAACTCTGTCACTGCCGCTCTCAAACGATGCAACACCTGATCCCGCACCTTCGGTGTTAC
Organism: Halictus rubicundus; assembly: GCF_050948215.1. Classification (NCBI taxonomy): domain Eukaryota; kingdom Metazoa; phylum Arthropoda; class Insecta; order Hymenoptera; family Halictidae; genus Halictus; species Halictus rubicundus. Next base: position 2,339,710 of record NC_135162.1, read on the forward strand.
AACCACCGTGCGCCCGCGTGAGCCCCGGAGTCTAAGACCCAGTTCGCGCCGGGCAGCGCACCACTCCCAACGCAATTGGAGCATTTCTCCTGATCGCCGTGCCGCGTTTCGTGCTCTCGACCACAGGGTCGAGAAGTCCCCTCCGTCCCTGACGAATTCCCCCTCCAGCGAGCCGGAGAGGTACGTCGCCAGGTCCTGATCGGTGGGTGACCTACCGATCTTCCTGGCTACCGCCTCGCTCAGAGATTCTCTGGCCAGCCCACTGATCATCGGGTCCGATGCCGTCAGTAGACGGAATGCGTGTCCGATGACCAGTGCGTCGGCCAGGTCCGCAAGCGGAAGCAGTCCACACCCCCCCCCTTTTGGGAGGGAGGTAGACTACCTCCGCGCTGGCTCTCTGAGAGAGGTTGAGCCAGGATTTGGCAAGCTTGCGTACAAGCTTGTCGACTTCCTTGAGGGGGCCCTTCTCAACATGGGCTCCCCGCAGCATGAAGTCGAGGCGGGGCAATATAAACGAGCTCACCGCCTCACACTTTTGCCACGGGGCAAGGAGAGAGCGATCCACGGCCCGGAGATCCCGGACAAGCTCCTCGATCGTCGCGAGCGGGGTCTGCCTGACCTGAAATCCTGTGGGGACTCCAAGGTGCTCGTATGGCGCACCTGCTGCCAGGGCTTTAACCCCTTGACCCTGCAAGCTGAAGCAAGTAGGGAGTACCCGGCGAGTGCCTCTGCTGTCCTGGTGCAGTGTTGCACACTTCGCCGGGTTGAACCGAAGTCCTACCCCATTTGCCGCAGCTTCCACTGTTCGTAACAGTGTTTCCATTCCTTCCGGTGAATCAGCAGTTAACGCCAGGTCATCTGCGTAGGCCAGCACTGAATAACGTTGGCCGTGCAGCGTGTAGCCCGCCGAGGTCGCGGTTACCGCCCTCAGGACCGGTTCCAAGGCCAGGTTGAACGCTACAGGGCTCAACGGGCAGCCCTGCTTAACACCGGAAAGAATGGGGACAGGGTCAGTGAAGCCCTGTGAGGTTCGCACCCGGGTGGTGCATCCATCATATAACCCTTCCACAATATTGCGGAAGGGGAGGGGAACGCCGGCCTCAGCAAAGGCACGGTAGATGGTGGAATGGGGGATCGAGCCGAACGCGTTCGACAGGTCCAGCCATGCCACCACCACCTGACGCCTGCCCCTGCGAGCGTCGTTCAGGATCTCCTGCAGCGCGAAGTTGTGCTCGTAGCAACCCTCGCACGGCAGGAAACCCTTCTGCTGGGGGCTGAGCCTCCCATTATGGAGGGCCCACGACACTAGACGGTCAGCCAGCACCGCCGCGAAGAGTTTGGGGGTGGTGTCGGACATGGCAAGTGGTCGCCAGTTCGACAGGTCCCCCCGATCGCCCTTTTTGTGAATTAACACGGTGTTGGAGACCTTCCAGGAAGAAGGGACCGACTCCAACCTGCGGCAAAGGTTGAAGAAGGCAGTCAAGACGACGCAGCTCGGATCAGCCTTCCGAAGGTCACGGTAAGTCAGACCGTCGGGTCCTGGCGCGGAGTTTGACATCCGCCGGATCCGTCGGTCTACCTCACTCACTTCAAAAGGCCGGATCAAAGCCTCGCCGCTTGCTGCTGTCGGAGCCTCTGAAGGAAAGCCAAGGGGCCCAGAGGCTTGCGGCTCACTCGCAGGTGAGTACATGTCGAGGAAGTGCTGCATGACGCGCTCCCTGGCAACTTCGCATTGCTCAGGGGCGCCCATGAGCACCTCCTGGACCGCACGCCTGCGGTTCTGCCGGAACAGCCTCTGGAGACGCGTAGCCTCCTTGACTTGGTCCGTTCTCCTATCGGTCTCCAAGCCGGTACGACCGGGAGGGCGTGTCCCTGACGAGTTCGCGACACGCCCCCTCGCCCTCGCGGGGTTTGCTGGTCTTACGTCCCCGTCTCCTCCGTTCCCCGCAGGTCGGGTCCGGAATCCCTGGAAGAAGGCAGCGATTTGCGCTGCAGCTTCCTCCAGGTCTTGAGGATTGTCAGCAGCCCCAGCCAAACTGACCAGTAGCTCCCTCTCTCTCTCCAGTGCGGCTTGCTCCCTCCGTCGGGATGCGCGCTGGCGAGGATTGGGCTGGCCAGCAGGCACAGGCTGCTGCCGTCCCTGCGGTGTCTGGAGGGCCGCGGGTCCTCCAGCAACGCCCCCAGGAGCATTAGTCTGCCCCGTGGGGACCGTTATCCCCCTCGTGCTACCACCCGGGAGCGAGCTCCCAGGGTTATTGTTCCCACCCACACTACGAAAACGCGACGCGTACCCTCCCAAGCGGACATTGATATCGCGGAATTCGCGGTGTCGGTCCATCCGCGCGGCGTTGGCAGGGGCCCGCTCAGTACTTACCCTCTGCTGGGTGATGCGGCTACCTCCTGCCAATGGCCACCGGCGAGCGGCTCCGCCCCTTCGCGTGGTGACGGTGGTGGTGGGAGTGGCCCCCTCCAAGGCTCCGCTGACGTTGGGAGCTGGTGGGGCCGGTGGAGAACGCTGGTCCCTCGCTGATGGTCGGAGGGGTGCGGCCGGCGTCCTCCTGTCCCCCGCTGGTGAGCTGCGGGGTGTTGTCCTCGACGGCGACGGCGTCCTCCTCTGGGACGACCTCGGCGATGACGACGGGGATGTTGGCAGCGGGGACAGGCGCCCAGATGATCGGCGCCTGCCGGCAACAACCTGCCACGGCAGTGGGGAGGGATCCTCTTCCTCCTTCCTCCCCACCTCTTCTCCCCTCTCCTCTTCGCTCCCCCGGATGGCCGGAGGGGGAGAAGGAGCTGTCCTGGCGGGACCAGGCGACCCTGCCACTTCCTCGATGGGGGGGAGGGAGAGGACCGCTGGCGTGAGCCTCGTCCTCTTCTGTGCCCTCTCCACTCCCCCCGCGAGGGGCCTAGATGTCATGATGGGCCCCCCGCTGGCAGTGGTCGTGACGGTGGTCGTGGTCAGCGTGGCCGGAGCCACGCAGGAGACCGCGCAGCAGCCCTCCGCTCCCCCCTGCTTCCCACAGATGGTCGGTGGGGGTGAGCGAGAAGGGGGGGGGATCCCTCGTAGCAATGATGAGGGAAGGGCTGCTAATCGCTACGGTCATGAACTCGGGCGGGAGTGACGAGGCCCGAGTCATCGACCGCAGCGTTCTTCTTTCTGGGCGGTCTCCTGGCGGTGTTGTCGTGACCACCGCTGCGCCCGCCGTGACGGCGGCATAAGATAGTGAGGCCGCCGTCCTAATCACCGAGGTAAACACTCGTGTGGTGGATTGGGGTTGGTTTGGGTTAGATGTCGTTGTGGGGGGGGGCGGGGGCGGGTGCCCCCCCATCTAACCCAACCGTCCTCGGTGACATATTAGCGCCGGGCTTCGGAGCCGCCTTCCTCTTGGTGTTGGTGAGGGCTGCGGCGCGCTTGCTGGTGTCTCCGAGCTCGATCGGCACGCTGGCTCCCCTCCTGTTCCTCGCTGCGCTCCTCGTGACCGGTCCCCTTGGGCTGGTGGGCGGGGACCTGGTCTTGGGGGAGACAGTCGACCCCCTCGTCCTCCTTGCCACGCCACCAGTAATGTTGGTGGCGTGCTTATCGGGGGTCGACTTGCGTGTCGATGAGCCCGGGCTGGATCGTTGGGCGGCTCCGGACCCGGTCGTGATGCGTTTGGCGGGCGCATTCCTGGTCCCTGGTGGAGTCGGTACCAGGGCAGCCTCGTTGCTTCGCCGCGACAGGCTGCTCCTTGTTGTTGTTGTTGTTGCTGCTGCTGGTGGGGGCGTGGGCGTCTTCTTCGTGGCGGTCCCGGCTGCTGCTACCCCTGCCTGGGTCCTCCTCAACGCTCCAGGTGGTGGTGGCGTCTGGGATTTCCTCCCGGACGTTGCTGCTGCTGCTGCAGGGGTGGTCTTCGCCCTGGAGGCGGCCAGAAGGGGCGGCGGCGTCAGTGACTTCCGAAGGGGAGCCACTAGTGCCGCCGCAACCTTCGGCCTGGCCCCCAGGGACGCCGATGGTGGTGGTGGCGTGGTTGATGGCCTGGGGGTAGGTCGTGGGACCGCCACGATCGTCCTCGTCCTCGCTGCCAGCGTCGTCCTCGTAGACGTCCCCGCTGTCGTCCCCGTCGCAGCTGCAGACGTGCCGAAGGGCAGTTTGCGCTGCAACGTCAGCGTGCGGGTCGTCGCCGAAGCCGTCGTCGTCGTAGTGGTGACCACACTGGTGGTCGGTGTGGTCGCGGGGCCTGAAGATGGTGGTACGGCCCCGCCGGAGGTGTTGATCCCCTGGGCCGTCGCCGCCTGCCGCTGGCCACTCGCAGTCGTCGTCGTTGCTGTTGTCGTCGTTGTAGCTGTCGTCGTCGTTGTTGTCGTCGTCGTCGTCGTTGTCGTGGCCGTTGTCGTAGTGACCCCCCCAGCTCCCGCGTCAGCGGTAAACCTTAAAATTGACTCGGGCCTCCCTCGGCCCGAGGAATTAGTGCCAGTCGCAGAGGAGGAGGACCGGGCACCGGTTGTCCGGTTGCTGGCAGAACCGGTAATTGTTCTGCCGGTCCCACTCCGACCTGGCCCACCCGTACTCGCGTGTGCGGCGGCGTGGTGAGTCTTCACGGCTTTTAGGGCATATCTGCCCGTGCCAGGCTCACCACACTCGCCGCACCGGTGGACAATAGTGTGTCCGGGGTGGTATTTTTTGGCATGCTTTGCCAGGTCGGAGTGGGACTTATACGCCCCACCGAGCTTCATGCCCGGCTTGCCGTAGCATTCCGGGCATCGGAATTCCTCCGGGAACGGAAAATCTATATATATTGTGACGGGGCTACTAGTTTGCCCTGCCATTTTTGGGACGACCTGTACAGGGGTTGACTACAAGCGGAAAGTAGAGAGTGGAAAAATAAGAAAAAAGTATGTAAAAGAAGATATATTATGCAGTATTTCGAGCAGATGTTTTAGTACCAGGTGAACTTATTAAAATTATTAGAATTACAAATAGAATATAATAGAATAGAATGTGTGTGTACAGTAGGTACAGTATATAATCAGTAGATAAATAAATAAATAAATAAATAAGTAAAACCCAGGTACGTGTGTTAAGTTAGTAAAAGCTCTGTCAAGTGTAGGTTAATGTAAAAATAGATAGGTAAAATAGAGTAAAATCAGAGCAGAGTGGCGTTGAGTAAATAAAATGTAAAATGTAGAACTCAAATATGTATAGAATCACTAAAATCAATATATAAAGTTGACTAGATTGGTAGAATTAGTTAAAAAAATAAAATGTGGTAATAATGATAGTAATTGTCGAAATTAGCAGAGTAAAAGGATAAAAAAGAGTGAAGGAAATCACAGCGGTATAACTGTAAGGTAGGTAAAATAAAAATTAAATAAATAAATAAGTAAATAAGTAAAAAAATAAATAAGTAAATAGATAAAAGATAGGTTAAAAATAAATGTTGTATATCACAGGATAAAGATATAGTAATATAGGAACGAATTGTGACTAGAGTACGGTGTAGTAAGTTGGAGTGAGATAAAATAGAGTAAAATATAATGTACAGATCAGGTAAGTCAATTAGTGTTAAAATGAGTAAATAGCTAAAAAGAGTGATATGTAGCACTGTGTAAAATTATAATAAGACTAAGTCAGGTAAGTATAATAGGTACAGTAGGATATAGATAAAACTCAACGAATCAATAAATAAGTAAGTAGGTAGATGGGAGAAAAGTAGGTAAAATCAGTAAAATAGAGTAAATAGGTAAATAAATAAAATATAATAAGATCAGTCAACTAAATATACTAATTGGAATAAGGCAGAGTAAGTGGCCGAAACAGGAAAGAGAAAAATTAAAGAGATAGACCGAGAGAAGTATGAAACGGGTAAAGATAGAAAGAGAGCGGATTGACAGATGGAGGTTAGAAAGGGAGAGAAGATAAAGCGATAGTAGGACTCTACCTTGGACAGAGTAGAGCCTGTCCAAGGGGGACACCTAGCGGGCGGTCGAGAAACTCTTTCGAGCTTCTCGTGCAAGGACCCACCGCTAGAGGGCTGCACCGATACTTGGCGGTACTCAGAAAATTTCCTTAGCACGGGGCCAAGGAATATCTGAGGCCTACACGGATCGGTGACTGATAGGAAATCGGAGCCGAATTAATTTAATCGAACGAGTCCGATTAAACAATTCGGCTGGTCTTGGCTCAGGAACAATATTCCTGGCTTATTCCGAAACGGAGTACAATTTCGACGAAGCGAGAAACGCTCCGACGTGCCGGTATTTAACAAGAGATGTTGAATATTACTTTTAATAAACTACCGGCACAGGCTTGCGCCCCAATTTCGCAATAAATAAAATCTGTTAACTCGGGAACCGTATTAAACAACCAGCGAGCTGATTGTTTAAACAGCCGTCGAGTTAATTGATTAATTTAATTGCGAAATTTGTCGAAACGTTTCCACCTGTCACTTATGTGATCCGGATCGAAATTTCCAGAAATTTCGTTCCGAGCGACCGGGAAGGAGCCGTTAATTGTTTGTGTTTCGCTCTGATCGACGGTTAGCACAGGTGCCAATCGTCGGCAGAACAAAGACACACAACAACGAACGGAAAGGGGAGGTCAACGGGGTTTACCGTGTATTTGAAAACGGGCACACTTGGACAAAGAGAGTCCAAATGACACCGTTACAAGTACACGGGGGAATAGACAGAAGTTAAAGAGATAGTGAGAGAGGGTTTCGACCACTTACCCCCGCTCGGGTTCCCCGTACAGGTGGTCGGTTTCCCGGAGGTCCGGCTTCGGTGGAGGCGCTTGATCGTCGGTGGTCCTCCTCGTCGGCGGCTGGTCGCGCCCCGATCGCTCCTCGGCTCTTGCGTAATCCTTTTAAACGAGTGCACTTAGCACTCCACTTGCTATAACTCGCGTTTTGGGGTCGCGGCACCCGTCGGACTTCGCGCGAAACGAAACGAAAATTTCAAAAAAATTTTTTTGTTCGATTCGGGGAGTCGAGAATATTTCCTCGATTCCTGGAAGTTGACGGGCTGTGGAAAAAGCAAGATATTATGCTTTTAATAGGCTAATTGGGCCAATCCACACGGCACTGCAATGCGTGGCCGACCCGTGACCGAGGGGGAGCAAGCCCCGACCGCTCCGTCAAATTCCAAAAATCGAGTTAATATTCTGACTCCCCGATGGGGAGTGTATCAGATATTAAGCTGATAAGAACAGATAAAAGGCGTTTATTTTCAAGCAATTGTCCCCCGGGTTACATGTGTTCCCAGGGGCAGTACAACATACTCGCCTTTTGGCGAGGGCTTACATGGGGGTGCCCTTTTAGGCACCCCGCCACAAAAATAAAAATGGGTTTATTGGTGGTGGGGTGTGCGGCGCGGGGGCAGCGAGCCCCCTGCGTGGCTAACAATTTTTATTATAATTTGAATAAATAAATAAATAGAACGCATACGCACACACACACATACACACACACGTCAACAATAAATAAATAAAATCATTCCGGCCTCGGAGGGGGGGCCTGGTCAGATATCTTAAAAAATAAAGAAGGAGAAAAAAAAGATTACCACCATTGCAGTGGCCCGCTGCACGCCAGGAAAGTTAAAAACACTTATAACCTAAGAGAGATGACTAGATGTGTTATAAAAGAACTTAGCAAAATTAAAAGGTGTATAAAGAGAGAATAGGACAGGAGAAGTAGTAAAAAGAAGGTAACGAAACAACTAAAAAGAGAACGACTAGAAAATAAAGTATGTAACAAAATAAAAGAGAAAATAGAACAGGGGCGCACAGCGGGCCATTTGCCCTCGCTAAAATATATATAGATATAAAAAAAATATAACATAAAAATATAGATATAAGTACATAACAGTAAAAAAAAAGTAGGAATGTAAAAGTAATAATAATGATAATAAAAACTAATGGGCGCGGTGCCTCGCATGGCACCGCCGCCGCATTATACGTCATATACAGGGCCGGAAGGGCCCTGAGTCATTATTAGGGCCTCGTGCCCATCATGAGCCTTTTCGCGGCTGTTGTTTCGGGGCGCGACTTCCTCGCTGGCCGAGGGGGATAAATCAGGGAGAGGAGGGGCCACTGTCACCTCTGGTGGGGGTAGGGACGGTGCTGCGATGGGGACACCGGAGGGAGGAGCCGCGTACTGGCGGACCCCCGACACGTGCTCTACGTAGATGTCCCGACCCCAGCGAATGGTCTCAGACACAATGAGACGGCGCATCAGGCTCGCGTACTTCTTGCTCACACGCAGGAGCCTGAGCACCGCCTCATTGGCCTGATCCCAAGAGCCGAGAGCCCCAACAACGATCGCGTCGGTCACGACTCGGTAGCCCTGTCCTTCGAGAACGGCGCCGATAGGGAGGTATTTCGCCCTCTTCCTCTCCCTAGCGGCTTCGAAGGCTTCGATGCCGTTCTCGAAGGCCACGGTTACGTCGACGATCACGACGCTTTTTGAAGGCTCGTGCCTGACAACAATGTCAGGGCGCAGAGCCTCCAACTCGCCGGTGAGACCCTCGACCCTTTTATTTACCCTTAACGTCCCCGGCAGTCGGCAGGCTCGAGATACTCTCGAGACGATGGCATCGTGGCGCAGTTGCCAGGCGGCCGAGTGAGGCCGGCAGTGACAGATCACATGGGGTAGGGTCTCCAGGGCCTCCCCGCATCGCCGGCAACGCTTATCACCCTCGCCCCACCGCCTTGCCCCATTAAGAGGCAAGACGTTGAGGCGAGCTCGGTGGATAAAGCGCCAATCAGCGAAGCGGGTGAAACTGCCGCCGCGGAGAAAGTGATTTGATACACTATCCCGCGACGACACCCCGAAGACCTTCCCCTGATCGGGCTTTTTGCCCAGGCGATCGGCATAGAACTCTGTCACTGCCGCTCTCAAACGATGCAACACCTGGTCCCGCACCTTCGGTGTTACAACCACCGTGATCCCGCGTGAGCCCCGGAGTCTAAGACCCAATTCGCGCCGGGCAGCGCACCACTCCCAACGCAATTGGAGCATTTCTCCCGATCGCCGTGCCGCGTTTCGTGCTCTCGACCACAGAGTCGAGAAGTCCCCCCTGTCCCTGGCAAATTCCCCCTCCAGCGAGCCGGAGAGGTACGTCGCCAGGTCCTGATCGGTGGGTGACCTACCGATCTTCCTGGCTACCGCCTCACCCAGAGATTCTCTGGCCAGCCCACTGATCATCGGGTCCGATGCCGTCAGTAGACGGAATGCATGTCCGATGACCAGTGCGTCGGCCAGGTCCGCAAGCGGAAGCAGTCCACACCCCCCCTTTTTGGGAGGGAGGTAGACTACCTCCGCGCTGGCTCTCTGAGGGAGGTTGAGCCAGGACTTGGCAAGCTTGCGAACAAGCCTGTCGACTTCCTTGAGGGGACCTTTCTCCACATGGGCTCCCCGTAGCATGAAGTCGAGGCGGGGCAATATAAATGATCTCACCGCCTCACACTTTTGCCACGGGGCGAGGAGAGAGCGATCCACGGCCCGGAGATCCCGGACAAGCTCCTCGATCGTCGCGAGCGGGGTCTGCCTGACCTGAAATCCTGTGGGGACTCCAAGGTGCTCGTATGGCGCACCTGCTGCCAGGGCTTTAACCCCTTGACCCTGCAAGCTGAAGCAAGTAGGGTGTACCCGGCGAGTGCCTCTGCTGTCCTGATGCAGTGTTGCACACTTCGCCGGGTTGAACCGAAGTCCAACCCCATTTGCCGCAGCTTCCACTGTTCGTAACAGTGTTTCCATTCCCTCCGGAGAATCGGCAGTCAACGCCAGATCGTCGGCGTAGGCCAAAACCGAGTATCGTTGGCCGTGTAGCGTGTAACCCGCCGAGGTCGTGGTTACCGCCCTCAGGACCGGTTCCAGGGCGAGGTTAAACGCCACAGGGCTCAACGGACAGCCCTGCTTGACTCCGGAGAGAATGGGGACAGGGTCAGTGTAGCCCTGTGAGGTTCGCACCCGGGTGGTGCATCCGTCATACATCCCTTCCACAATATTGCGGAAGGGGAGGGGAACGCCGGCCTCAGCAAAGGCACGGTAGATGGTGGAATGGGGGATCGAGCCGAACGCGTTCGACAAGTCCAGCCATGCCACCACCACCTGACGCCTGCCCCTGCGAGCGTCGTTCAGGATTTCCTGCAGCGCGAAGTTGTGCTCGTAGCAACCCTCACACGGCAGGAAACCCTTCTGCTGGGGGCTGAGCCTCCCATTATGGAGGGCCCACGACACTAGACGGTCAGCCAGCACCGCCGCGAAGAGTTTGGGGGTGGTGTCGGACATGGCAAGTGGTCGCCAGTTCGACAGGTCCCCCCGATCGCCCTTTTTGTGAATTAACACGGTGTTGGAGACCTTCCAGGAAGAAGGGACCGACTCCAACCTGCGGCAAAGGTTGAAGAATGCAGTCAAGACGACGCAGCTCGGATCAGCCTTCCGAAGGTCACGGTAAGTCAGACCGTCGGGTCCTGGCGCGGAGTTTGACATCCGCCGGATCCGTCGGTCTACCTCACTCACTTCAAAAGGCCGGATCAATGCCTCGCCGCTTGCTGCTGTCGGAGCCTCTGAAGGAAAGCCAAGGGGCCCAGAGGCTTGCGGCTCACTCGCAGGTGAGTACATGTCGAGGAAGTGCTGCATGACGCGCTCCCTGGCAACTTCGCATTGCTCAGGGGCGCCCATGAGCACCTCCTGGACCGCACGCCTGCGGTTCTGCCGGAACAGCCTCTGGAGACGCGTAGCCTCCTTGACTTGGTCCGTTCTCCTATCGGTCTCCAAGCCGGTACGACCGGGAGGGCGTGTCCCTGACGAGTTCGCGACACGCCCCCTCGCCCTCGCGGGGTTTGCTGGTCTTACGTCCCCGTCTCCTCCGTTCCCCGCAGGTCGGGTCCGGAATCCCTGGAAGAAGGCAGCGATTTGCGCTGCAGCTTCCTCCAGGTCTTGAGGATTGTCAGCAGCCCCAGCCAAACTGACCAGTAGCTCCCTCTCTCTCTCCAGTGCGGCTTGCTCCCTCCGTCGGGATGCGCGCTGGCGAGGATTGGGCTGGCCAGCAGGCACAGGCTGCTGCCGTCCCTGCGGTGTCTGGAGGGCCGCGGGTCCTCCAGCAACGCCCCCAGGAGCATTAGTCTGCCCCGTGGGGACCGTTATCCCCCTCGTGCTACCACCCGGGAGCGAGCTCCCAGGGTTATTGTTCCCACCCACACTACGAAAACGCGACGCGTACCCTCCCAAGCGGACATTGATATCGCGGAATTCGCGGTGTCGGTCCATCCGCGCGGCGTTGGCAGGGGCCCGCTCAGTACTTACCCTCTGCTGGGTGATGCGGCTACCTCCTGCCAATGGCCACCGGCGAGCGGCTCCGCCCCTTCGCGTGGTGACGGTGGTGGTGGGAGTGGCCCCCTCCAAGGCTCCGCTGACGTTGGGAGCTGGTGGGGCCGGTGGAGAACGCTGGTCCCTCGCTGTTGGTCGCAGGGGTGCGGCCGGCGTCCTCCTGTCCCCCGCTGGTGAGCTGCGGGGTGTTGTCGTCCTCGGCGACGACGGCGTCATCCTCCTGGACGACTCCAGCGATGACGACGGGGATGGCGACAGCGGGGGCAGGCGTCCAGGTGTTCGACGCCTGCCGGCAGCAACCTGCCACGGCAGTGGGGAGGGTTCTTCTTCTTCCTCCTCCCTCCCCACCTCTTCTCCCCTCTCCTCTTCATTCCCCCGGATGGCCGGAGGGGGAGAAGGGACTGTCCTGGCGGGACCGGGCGACCCTGCCACTTCCTCGATGGGAGGGAGGGAGAGGACCGCTGGCGTGAGCCTCATCCTCTTCTGTGTCCTCTCCACTCCCCCCGCGAGGGGCCTCGAGGTCATGATAGGCCCCCCGCTGGCAGTGGTCGTGACGGTGGTCGTGGTCAGCGTGGTTAGTGCCACGCAGGAGACCACGCAGCAGCCCTTCGCTCCCCCCTGCTCCCCACAAATAGTGGGTGGGGTTGACCAAGCAGGGGGGGAGGTTCTCGTGGTGGTGGTAGGTGAAGGACTGCTAATTGCTGCGGCCAAGTACTCGGGCGGGAGCGATGATGCCCGAGACATTGACCGCAGCATTCTTCCTTCTGGGCGGTCTCCTGGTGATGTGTTTGTGACCACCGCCGCGCCCGCTGTGACGGCGGCGTAGGATGGCGATGCCGCCGTCCTGATCACCGAGGTGAACACCCGTGAAGTGGTAGGGTGTTGGTTTGGGTTAGATGTTGTTTGGGGGGCGGGGGCGGGGGCGGGTGCCCCCCCATCTAACCCAGACGACCTCGGTGATCTGCTCACGCCAGGCTTTGGAGCCGCCTTCCTCTTGGTGGCGTTGAGGGCTGCAGTCCGCATCCTGATGTCTCCGAGCTCGATCGGCACGCTGGCTCCCCTCCTGTTCCTCGCTGCGCTCCTCGTGACCGGTCCCCTTGGGCTGGTGGGCGGGGACCTGGTCTTGGGGGAGACAGTCGACCCCCTCGTCCTCCTTGCCACGCCACCAGTAGTGTTGGTGGCGTGCTTATCGGGGGTCGACTTGCGTGCCGATGAGCCCGGGCTGGATCGTTGGGCGGCTCCGGGCCCGGTCGTGGTGCGCTTGGCGGGCGCATTCCTGGTCCCTGGTGGTGTCGGTGCCAGGGCAGCCTCGTTGCTTCGCCGCGACAGGCTGCTCCTTGTTGCTGTTGTTGTTGCTGCTGCTGGTGGGGGCGTGGGCGTCTTCTTCGTGGCGGTCCCGGCTGCTGCTACCCCTGCCTGGGTCCTCCTCGACGCTCCAGGTGGTGGTGGCGTCTGGGCTTTCCTCCCGGACGTTGCTGCTGCTGCTGCAGGGGTGGTCTTCGCCCTGGAGGCGGCCAGAAGGGGCGGCGGCGTCAGTGACTTCCGAAGGGGAGCCACTAGTGCCGCCGCAACCTTCGGCCTGGCCCCCAGGGACGCCGATGGTGGTGGTGGCGTGATGGATGGCCTGGGGGTAGGTCGTGGGACCGCCACGATCGTCCTCGTCCTCGCTGCCAGCGTCGTCCTCGTGGACGTCCCCGCTGTCGTCCCCGTCGCAGCTGCAGACGTGCCAAAAGGCAGTCTGCTCTGCAGCGTAGACGTGCGGGTCATCGCCGAAGCCGTCGTCGTTGTTGTTGTCGTCGTTGCAGCTGTCGTCGTCGTTGTTGTCGTCGTCGCCGTTGTTGTCGTCGTCGTCGTCGTCGTCGTCGTCGTGGCCGTTGTCGTAGTGACCCCTCCAGCTCCCGCGTCAGCGGTAAACCTTAAAATTGACTCGGGCCTCCCTCGGCCCGAGGAATTAGTGCCAGTCGTCGAGGAGGAGGACCGGACACCGGTTATCCGGGTGTTAGTAGAACCGGTGTTCGTTCTACTGGTCCCACTCCGACCTGGCCCACCCGTACTCGCGTGTGCGGCGGCGTGGTGAGTCTTTACTGCCTTTAGGGCATATCTGCCCGTGCCGGGCTCACCACACTCGCCGCACCGGTGAACGATAGTGTGTCCGGGGTGGTACTTTTTGGCATGCTTTGCCAGGTCGGAGTGGGACTTATACGCCCCACCGAGCTTCATGCCCGGCTTGCCGTAGCATTCCGGGCATCGGAATTCCTCCGGGAAGGGGAAGTCAATATATATTGTAATGGGGCTGCTTGCTTGCCCTGCCATTTTTGAATCGACCTGTACGGGGTTGACTACGAGCGGTAAAAGATAAATAGATAAATTATTAAGTTGATGAGGCGCAGATTACAATAAAATAAAACAATTGGTGTAAGTAAATAAATAAATAAATAAATAAATAAGTAAATAAATAGATAGGTATATCTGTCAGTCACTGGGTAAATGCGTGTATGAATAAATAAATAAATAAATAAATAAAACCAGGTTAAAATCACTTAGTCTTAATCACGAGTGTCAAAATATAGTAAATAAAATCAACGAAGTGACTAGATCTGTCTAAATAAATAAATAGATAAACAGAATTAGTCGTCGTCGATGTATCACAGTAGGTGTGTATGTAAATAGATAAAATGTGATTAAGTAGTGATGTTAGTAACGTAAAATAGTGTGAGGTAATATAAAGCAGAGTAAAATGTAATAAAATAGAATAAAATAGACAGAGCAGATGAGACGCAGTACTTAACGGTGTCGAAATTGGCATAGACAGTTGACTAGGTGATCAGAATTTAATCAGAGAAGAATAGAGCTGAGAGAGACTAGAATAAAAATAGAAAAATAGGAGTAAGACTAGACATACAATAAAAAAAGAATAGAATGTAACAATAAGCGTATGTGTAGATATCACAGTAATAGGTTTAAAATGGTATAGTATATCACAGAGTAAAGGGAGTAAAAGTAACAAGATAAAAGATAAGCTATGACTAGAATTAAGATGAAGTAAAATAGAATACAGTAAAATAAAATAAGAATGAGAATAAACTAGAATAAAATAAGTTAGTGTAAAATAGGATAAAATACGTGTAAAAGTTGAATATGTCGGTTTTAAAATTAAATTAGGTATGTAAGCAGGCACTGTGATATACAGTACGGTGATTAAAATGCAGTTAAAACGAGTGAATAGAGTACAATGTGTATATAAATGTCTGGATAAATAAATAATTAAAATTAGTCAACTAAATATACCAATTAAGATATAATAAAGCAAGTGGCCGAAACGGGAAAGAGAAAAATTAAAGAGATAGACCGAGAGAAGTATGAAACGGGTAAAGATAGAAAGAGAGCGGGTGACAGATGGAGGTTAGAAAGGGAGAGAAGATAAAGCGATAGTAGGACTCTACCTTGGACAGAGTAGAGCCTGTCCAAGGGGGACACCTAGCGGGCGGTCGAGAGACTCTTTCGAGCTTCTCGTGCAAAGACCCACCGCTAGAGGGCTGCACCGATACTTGGCGGTACTCAGAAAATTTCCTTAGCACGGGGCTAAGGAATATCTGAGGCCTACACGGATCGGTGACTGATAGGAAATCAGAGCCGAATTAATTTAATCGAACGAGTCCGATTAAACAATTCGGCTGGTCTTGGCTCAGGTTCGATATTCCTGGCTTATTCCGAAACGGAGTACAACGTCGACGAAGCGAGAAACGCTCCGACGTGCCGGTATTTAACAAGAGATGTTGAAAATTAGTTTTAATACACTACCGGCACAGGCTTGCGCCCCAATTTCGCAATAAATAAAATCTGTCAACTCGGGAACCGTATTAAACAACCAGCGAGCTGATTGTTTAAACAGCCGTCGAGTTAATTGATTAATTTAGTTGCGAAATTTGTCGAAACGTTTCCACCTGTCACTTATGTGATCCGGATCGAAATTTCCAGAAATTTCGTTCCGAGCGACCGGGAAGGAGCCGTTAATTGTTTGTGTTTCGCTCTGATCGACGGTTAGCACAGGTGCCAATCGTCGGCAGAACAACGACACACAACAACGAACGGAAAGGGGAGGTCAACGGGGTTTACCGTGTATTTGAAAACGGGCACTTGGACAAAGAGAGTCCAAATGACACCGTTACAAGCACACGGGGGAATAGACAGAAATTAAAGAGATAGTGTGAGAGGGTTTCGACCACTTACCCCGCTCGGGTTCCCCGCACAGGTGTCGTAATTCCCGGAGGTCCGGCTTCGGTGGAGGCGCTTGGTCTTCGGTGGTCCTCCTCGTCGGCGGCTGGTCGCGCCCCGATCGCTCCTCGGCTCTTGCTGAATAATCCTTTTAAAGGAGTGGTGCACTTGGCACTTGTTGCACACGCGCGCGATTTAGGGAAGTCGCGGCACAACCCGAAAAACTTGGCGAAACAGAAATTTTCCCAGTTTTGCTGTTTCGGGGAGTCGAGAATATTTCCTCGATTTCTGGAAGTTTGACGGGCTGTGGAAGAAGCAGATATTTATGCTTTTAATAAGCTAATTGGGCCAATCCACACGGCACTGCAATGCGTGGCCGACCCGTGACCGAGGGGGAGCAAGCCCCGACCGCTCCGTCAACTTCCAAAAATCGAGTTAATATTCTGACTCCCCGATGGGGAGTGTATCAGATATTAAGCTGATAAGAACAGATAAAAGGCACTTTATTCAAGCAATTGTCCCCCGGGTTACATAGGTACCCGGGGGCAGTATAACATACTCGCCTTTTGGCGAGGGCTTATATGGGGGTGCCCTTTTAGGCACCCCGCTACAAATTACAGTTAATTATTAGGTGGTGGGGTGTGCGGCGCGGGGGCATCAGGTCCCCTGCGTGGCTAATGTTTTTATTCTTATAATAAATAAAATAAATAAGTCGCAGACGCACACACACACAATCACACACGCGTCACTAAATAAATAAAATCATTCCGGTCCCATAGTGGGACCTGGTCGGATAGCTTAAAAAACTTAAGTTAAAATTATCAGCATTGTAGTGGCCCGCTGCACGCTAGGAAGATTAAAATACTTATATACTAAGGGAGATGACTAGACGAGTAAACAGAAAATAAACGAAACTAAAAAGTATAAAAGAGGAAAGAACAGGAGAAAAAAACAATCGACTAGATAAAATAACTTAAGAGAGAATGACTAGAAAGTAATATAAATAAGAAAATAAAAGAGAAGATAGAATAGAGACGTGCGGCGAGCCATTTGCCCTCGCTAAAATGTATATAGATATAAAAATATAAATAAAAATATAAATGTATAGGTGTAAAATTGTAAAAGTAAAAAATAGAAGTATAATATATGTCATATAAAGTATAATAAACTAATAAACACTAGTGGGCGCGGCACCTCGCGTGGCGCCGCTGCCGCACTACACGTCATGCACAGGGCCAGAAGGGCCCTGAGTCAATGTTTGGGCCTCGTGCCCGTTGTTAGCCTCGTCGCGGCTACTTATTCGGGGCGCGACTTCCTCGTTGGCCGATGAGGGCAATTCGGGGGGAGGGGCCACCGTCACCTCTGGTGGGGGTCGGAGCGGTGCCGCGGTGGGGACACCGGGAGGAGGAGCCGCGTACTGGCGGACTCCCGACACATGCTCCACGTAGATGTCCCGGCCCCAGCGAATGGTCTCAGACACAATGAGACGGCGCATCAAACTCGCGTACCTCCTACTCACACGCAAGAGCCTGAGCACCGCCTCATTGGCCTGATCCCAAGAGCCGAGAGCCCCAACAACGATCGCGTCGGTCACGACTCGGTAGCCCTGTCCTTCGAGAACGGCGCCGATAGGGAGGTATTTCGCCCTCTTCCTCTCCCTAGCGGCTTCGAGGGCTTCGATGCCGTTCTCGAAGGCCACGGTCACGTCGACGATCACGACGCTTTTCGAAGGCTCGTGCCTGACAACAATGTCAGGGCGCAGAGCCTCCAACTCGCCGGTGAGACCCTCGACCCTTTTGTTCACCCTTAATGTCCCTGGCAGTCGGCAGGCTCGAGATATTCTCGAGACGATGGCGTCGTGGCGCAGTTGCCAGGCGGCCGAGTGAGGCCGGCAGTGACAGATCACATGGGGTAGGGTCTCCAGGGCCTCCCCGCATCGCCGGCAACGCTTATCACCCTCGCCCCACCGCCTTGCCCCATTAAGCGGCAAGACGTTGAGGCGAGCTCGGTGGATAAAGCGCCAATCAGCGAAGCGGGTGAAACTGCCGCCGCGGAGAAAGTGATTTGATACACTATCCCGCGACGACACCCCGAAGACCTTCCCCTGATCGGGCTTTTTGCCCAGGCGATCGGCATAAAACTCTGTCACTGCCGCTCTCAAACGATGCAACACCTGGTCCCGTACCTTCGGTGTTACAACCACCGTGCGCCCGCGTGAGCCCCGGAGTCTAAGACCCAATTCGCGCCGGGCAGCGCACCACTCCCAACGCAATTGGAGCATTTCTCCCGATCGCCGTGCCGCGTTTCGTGCTCTCGACCACAGAGTCGAGAAGTCCCCTCCGTCCCTGGCGAATTCCCCCTCCAGCGAGCCAGAGAGGTACGTCGCCAGGTCCTGATCGGTGGGTGACCTACCGATCTTCCTGGCTACCGCCTCACCCAGAGATTCTCTGGCCAGCCCACTGATCATCGGATCAGGCGCCGTCAGTAGACGGAACGCGTGTCCAATGACCAGAGCGTCGGCCAGGTCCGCAAGCGGAAGCAGTCCACACCCCCCCTTTTTAGGAGGGAGGTAGACTACCTCCGCGCTGGCTCTCTGAGGGAGGTTGAGCCAAGACTTGGCAAGCTTGCGAACAAGCTTGTCCACTTCTTTAAGGGGAGCCTTCTCTACATGGGCTCCCCGTAGCATAAAGTCGAGGCGGGGCAATATAAAGGAACTCACCGCCTCACACTTTTGCCACGGGGCGAGGAGAGAGCGATCCACGGCCCGGAGATCCCGGACAAGCTCCTCGATCGTCGCGAGCTGGGTCTGCCTGACCTGAAATCCTGTGGGGACTCCAAGGTGCTCGTATGGCGCACCTGCTGCCAGGGCTTTAACCCCTTGACCCTGCAAGCTGAAGCAAGTAGGGAGTACCCGGCGAGTGCCTCTGCTGTCCTGATGCAGTGTTGCACACTTCGCCGGGTTGAACCGAAGTCCAACCCCATTTGCCGCAGCTTCCACTGTTCGTAACAGTGTTTCCATTCCCTCCGGAGAATCGGCAGTCAACGCCAGATCGTCGGCGTAGGCCAAAACCGAGTATCGTTGGCCGTGCAGCGTGTAACCCGCCGAGGTCGCGGTTACCGCCCTCAGGACCGGTTCCAGGGCGAGGTTAAACGCCACAGGGCTCAACGGACAGCCCTGTTTGACTCCGGAGAGAATGGGGACAGGGTCAGTGTAGCCCTGTGAGGTTCGCACCCGGGTGGTGCATCCGTCATACATCCCTTCCACAATATTGCGGAAGGGGAGGGGAACGCCGGCCTCAGCAAAGGCACGGTAGATGGTGGAATGGGGGATCGAGCCGAACGCGTTCGACAAGTCCAGCCATGCCACCACCACCTGACGCCTGCCCCTGCGAGCGTCGTTCAGGATTTCCTGCAGCGCGAAGTTGTGCTCGTAGCAACCCTCGCACGGCAGGAAACCCTTCTGCTGGGGGCTGAGCCTCCCATTATGGAGGGCCCACGACACTAGACGGTCAGCCAGCACCGCCGCGAAGAGTTTGGGGGTGGTGTCGGACATGGCAAGTGGTCGCCAGTTCGACAGGTCCCCCCGATCGCCCTTTTTGTGAATTAACACGGTGTTGGAGACCTTCCAGGAAGAAGGGACCGACTCCAACCTGCGGCAAAGGTTGAAGAAGGCAGTCAAGACGACGCAGCTCGGATCAGCCTTCCGAAGGTCACGGTAAGTCAGACCGTCGGGTCCTGGCGCGGAGTTTGACATCCGCCGGATCCGTCGGTCTACCTCACTCACTTCAAAAGGCCGGATCAAAGCCTCGCCGCTTGCTGCTGTCGGAGCCTCTGAAGGAAAGCCAAGGGGCCCAGAGGCTTGCGGCTCACTCGCAGGTGAGTACATGTCGAGGAAGTGCTGCATGACGCGCTCCCTGGCAACTTCGCATTGCTCAGGGGCGCCCATGAGCACCTCCTGGACCGCACGCCTGCGGTTCTGCCGGAACAGCCTCTGGAGACGCGTAGCCTCCTTGACTTGGTCCGTTCTCCTATCGGTCTCCAAGCCGGTACGACCGGGAGGGCGTGTCCCTGACGAGTTCGCGACACGCCCCCTCGCCCTCGCGGGGTTTGCTGGTCTTACGCCCCCGTCTCCTCCGTTCCCCGCAGGTCGGGTCCGGAATCCCTGGAAGAAGGCAGCGATTTGCGCTGCAGCTTCCTCCAGGTCTTGAGGATTGTCAGCAGCCCCCGCCAAACTGACCAGTAGCTCCCTCTCTCTCTCCAGCGCGGCTTGCTCCCTCCGTCGGGATGCGCGCTGGCGAGGATTGGGCTGGCCAGCAGGCACAGGCTGCTGCCGTCCCTGCGGTGTCTGGAGGGCCGCGGGTCCTCCAGCAACGCCCCCAGGAGCATTAGTCTGCCCCGTGGGGACCGTTATCCCCCTCGTGCTACCACCCGGGAGCGAGCTCCCAGGGTTATTGTTCCCACCCACTGAACGAAAACTCGACGCGAACCCTCCCAAACGAAAATTCATATCGCGTAATTCGCGGTGCCGGTCCATCCGCGCGGCGTTGGCAGGGGCCCGCTCAGCACTTACCCTCTGTTGGGTGTTGCGGCTACCTCCTGCCAATGGCCACCGGCGAGCGGCTCCGCCCCTTCGCGTGGTGACGGTGGTGGTGGGAGTGGCCTCCTCCAAGGCTCCGCTGACGTTGGGAGCTGGTGGGGCCGGTGGAGAGCGCTGGTCCCTCGCTGTTGGTCGCAGGGGTGCGGCCGGCGTCCTCCTGTCTCCCGCTGGTGACCTGCGGGGAGTTGTCCTCGACGGCGACGGCGTCCTCCTCTGAGACGACCTCGGCGATGACGACGGGGATGTTGGCAGCGGGGACAGGCGCCCAGATGATCGGCGCCTGCCGGCAACAACCTGCCACGGCAGTGGGGAGGGATCTTCTTCCTCCTTCCTCCCCACCTCTTCTCCCCTCTCCTCTTCGTTCCCCCGGATGGCCGGAGGGGGAGAAGGGACTGTCCTGGCGGGACCAGGCGACCCTGCCACTTCCTCGATGGGGGGGAGGGAGAGGACCGCTGGCGTGAGCCTCGTCCTCTTCTGTGCCCTCTCCACTCCCCCCGCGAGGGGCCTCGAAGTCATAATGGGCCCCCCGCTGGCAGTGGTCGTGACGGTGGTCGTGGTCAGCGTGGCCGGAGCCACGCAGGAGACCGCGCAGCAGCCCTCTGCTCCCCCCTGCTTCCCACAGATGGTCGGTGGGGGTGAGTGAGCAGGGGGGGAATCCCTCGTTGTGGTGATGAGGGATGGGCTGCTGCTCGCTACGGTCATGAACTCGGGCGGGAGTGACGAGGCCCGAGTCATCGACCGCAGCGTTCTTCTTTCTGGGCGGTCTCCTGGCGGTGTTGTCGTGACCACCGCTGCGCCCGCCGTGACGGCGGCATAAGATGGTGAGGCCGCCGTCCTAATCACCGAGGTAAACATCCGTGTGGTGGATTGGGGTTGGTTTGGGTTAGATGTCGTTGTGGGGGGGGGCGGGGGTGGGTGCCCCCCCATCTAACCCAACCGCCCTCGGTGACGTGTTAGCACCGGGTTTCGGAGCCGCCTTCCTCCTGGTGGTGGTGAGGGTCATCGTCCGCTTCTTGATGTCCCCGAGCTCTATCGGCACGCTGGCTCCCCTCCTGCTCCTTGTAATCGGCCCCCTCGGGCTGGTAGGGGGGGACCTCGTCTTAGGGGAGACCGTCGACCCCCTCGTCCTTCTTGCTATGCCACCACTGGTATTAGTGGTGGTCTTATCAGGGGTCGACTTGCGTGCCGATGAGCCCGGGCTGGATCGTTGGGCGGCTCCGGGCCCGGTCGTGGTGCGCTTGGCGGGCGCATTCCTGGTCCCTGGTGGTGTCGGTGCCAGGGCAGCCTCGTTGCTTCGCCGCGACAGGCTGCTCCTTGTTGTTGTTGTTGTTGCTGCTGCTGGTGGGGGCGTGGGCGTCTTCTTCGTGGCGGTCCCGGCTGCTGCTACCCCTGCCTGGGTCCTCCTCGACGCTCCAGGTGGTGGTGGCGTCTGGGATTTCCTCCCGGACGTTGCTGCTGCTGCTGCAGGGGTGGTCTTCGCCCTGGAGGCGGCCAGAAGGGGCGGCGGCGTCAGTGACTTCCGAAGGGGAGCCACTAGTGCCGCCGCAACCTTCGGCCTGGCCCCCAGGGACGCCGATGGTGGTGGTGTCGTGGTTGATGGCCTAGGGGTGGGTAGTGGGACCGCCACGATCGTCCTCGTCCTCGCTGCCAGCGTTGTCCTTGTTGATGTCCCCGCTGTCGTCCCCGTCGCAGTTGCAGACGTGCCAAAGGGCAGTCTGCTCCGCGATGTCGACGTGCGGTTCATCGCCGTTGTCGTCGCTGTCGTTGTAGTGACCACGCTGGTGGTCTGCGTGGTCGCGGGGCCCGATGATGGTGGTACTGCCCCGCCGGAGGTGTTGGTTCGTTGGGCCGTCGCCGCCTGCCGCTGGCCACATGCTGTCGTCGTCGTCGCAGTCGTTGTCGTCGTTGCTGTGGCCGTTGTCGTAGTGACGACCCCTCCAGCTCCCGCCGCAGCGGAAAACCTTAAAATTGACTCGAGCCTCCCTCGGCCCGAGGAATTAGTGCCAGTCACCGAGGAGGAGGACCGGGCACCGGTAGTCCGGTTGCTGGCAGAACCGGTAGTTGTTCTGCCGGTCCCACTCCGACCTGGCCCACCCGTGCTCGCGTGTGCGGCGGCGTGGTGAGTCTTTACTGCCTTTAGGGCATATCTGCCCGTGCCAGGCTCACCACACTCGCCGCACCGGTGGACAATAGTGTGTCCGGGGTGGTACTTTTTGGCATGCTTTGCCAGGTCGGAGTGGGACTTATACGCCCCACCGAGCTTCATGCCCGGCTTGCCGTAGCATTCCGGGCATCGGAATTCCTCCGGGAAGGGGAAGTCAATATATATTGTAATGGGGCTGCTTGCTTGCCCTGCCATTTTTGAATCGACCTGTACGGGGTTGACTACGAGCGGTAAAAGATAAATAGATAAATTATTAAGTTGATGAGGCGCAGATTACAATAAAATAAAACAATTGGTGTAAGTAAATAAATAAATAAATAAATAAATAAGTAAATAAATAGATAGGTATATCTGTCAGTCACTGGGTAAATGCGTGTATGAATAAATAAATAAATAAATAAATAAAACCAGGTTAAAATCACTTAGTCTTAATCACAAGTGTCAAAATATAGTAAATAAAATCAACGAAGTGACTAGATCTGTCTAAATAAATAAATAAATAAACAGAATTAGTCGTCGTCGATGTATCACAGTAGGTGTGTATGTAAATAGATAAAATGTGATTAAGTAGTGATGTTAGTAACGTAAAATAGTGTGAGGTAATATAAAGCAGAGTAAAATGTAATAAAATAGAATAAAATAGACAGAGCAGATGAGACGCAGTATTTAACGGTGTCGAAATTGGCATAGACAGTTGACTAGATGATCAGAATTTAATCAGAGAAGAATAGAGCTGAGAGAGACTAGAATAAAAATAGAAAAATAGGAGTAAGACTAGACATAAAATAAAAAATAAAATGTAACAATAAGCGTATGTGTAGATATCACAGTAATAGGTTTAAAATGGTATAGTATATCACAGAGTAAAAAGAGTAAAAGTAACAAGATAAAAAATAAGCTATGACTAGAATTAAGGTGAAGTAAAATAGAATACAGTAAAATAAAATAAAAATGAGAATAAAATAGAATAAAATAAGTTAGTGTAAAATAGGATAAAATACGTGTAAAAGTTGAATATGTCGGTTTTAAAATTAAATTAGGTATGTAAGCAGGCACTGTGATATACAGTACGGTGATTAAAATGCAGTTAAAACGAGTGAATAGAGTAAAATGTGTAGATAAATGTCTAAATAAATAAATAATTAAAATTAGTCAACTAAATATACCAATTAAGATATAATAGAGCAAGTGGCCGAAACGGGAAAGAGAAAAATTAAAGAGATAGACCGAGAGAAGTATGAAACGGGTAAAGATAGAAAGAGAGCGGATGACAGATGGAGGTTAGAAAGGGAGAGAAGATAACAGCGATAGTAGGACTCTACCTTGGACAGAGTAGAGCCTGTCCAAGGGGGACACCTAGCGGGCGGTCGAGAAACTCTTTCGAGCTTCTCGTGCAAGGACCCACCGCTAGAGGGCTGCACCGATACTTGGCGGTACTCAGAAAATTTCCTTAGCACGGGGCTAAGGAATATCTGAGGCCTACACGGATCGGTGACTGATAGGAAATCAGAGCCGAATTAATTTAATCGAACGAGTCCGATTAAACAATTCGGCTGGTCTTGGCTCAGGAACAATATTCCTGGCTTATTCCGAAACGGAGTACAATTTCGACGAAGTAGGAAACGCTCCGACGTGCCGATATTCAACGAGATGTTAAATATTAGTTTATTAAACTGTCGGCACAGGCTTGCGCCCCAATTTCGCAATAAATAAAATCTGTTAACTCGGGAACCGTATTAAACAACCAGCGAGCTGATTGTTTAAACAGCCGTCGAGTTAATTGATTAATTTAATTGCGAAATTCGTCGAATCGTTTCCACCTGTCACTTATGCAATCCGGATCGAAATTTCCAGAAATTTCGTTCCGAGCGACCGGGAAGGAGCCGTTAATTGTTTGTGTTTCGCTCTGATCGACGGTTAGCACAGGTGCCAATCGTCGGCAGAACAAAGACACACAACAACGAACGGAAAGGGGAGGTCAACGGGGTTTACCGTGTATTTGAAAACGGGCACTTGGACAAGAGAGTCCAAATGACACCGTTACAAGTACACGGGGGAATAGACAGAAATTACAGAGATAGAGAGAGAGGGTTTCGACCACTTACCCCGCTCGGGTTCCCCGCACAGGTGTCGTAATTCCCGGAGGTCTGGCTTCGGTGGAGGCGCTTGGTCTTCGGTGGTCCTCCTCGTCGGCGGCTGGTCGCGCCCCGATCGCTCCTCGGCTCTGGTAATCCTTTTATATGCAAGTGCACTTAGCACTTTTCACTGCCGATCACTCTCGCGTATTAGGGAAGTCGCGGCAACCCGTTCAAGACTTCGCGCGAAACGAAAAATTTTCTAGGTTTTTGCTGTTTCGGGGAGTCGAGAATATCTCCTCGATTCCGGAAGTTGACGGGCTGTGAAAAGCAGATAATTGTGCTTTTTAAAAGGCTAATTGGGCCAATCCACACGGCACTGCAATGCGTGGCCGACCCGTGACCGAGGGGGAGCAAGCCCCGACCGCTCCGTCAACTTCCAAAAATCGAGTTAATATTCTGACTCCCCGATGGGGAGTGTATCAGATATTAAGCTGATAAGAACAGATAAAGGCGTTTATTCTCCAGGCAATTGTCCCCTGGGTTACATAGGCACCCGGGGGCAGGTACAATGTACTCGCCTTTTGGCGAGGGCTAGATCGCGGGTGCTCATTGGGCACCGCGTTGCAAATAAAATTAAAATTGAGGGTTTGGTGGTGGGGTGTGCGGTGTGGGGGCGTCGGGCCCCCTGCGCGGCTAATATATGAATAAATACAATAAATAAGCACATCACACGCACACACATACACACACACGTCGTAATACAATATAATAAAATCGTTCCGGTCCCATAAAGGGACCTGGTCGGATAACTTAAAATTAAAATTAAAATTGTCAGCATTATAGTGGCCCGCTGCATGCCAGGAAAATTAAAATACTTATAGATTAGGGAAGGTGACTAGATGGTTTAAAAGGAAAAATAAACAGAACTAAGATGTATAAAAAAGAAGACAGAACAGGAGAAGAAACAATAGACTAGATGGAATAACTTAAAAGAGAATGACTAGAAAGTAATGTACATAAAAAAATAAAATAGAAGATAGCATAGAGGCGAGCAGCGGGCCACCTGCCCTCGCTAAATGTACGTATAAATATAAATAAATACAAAGATGTAAAAGAAAAACAAATAGAAGTAAAAATGTCGCTATATTAAAACAAAAACTAATGGGCACGGTGCCTCGCGTGGCACCGCAGTCCCATTATGTGTCATACACAGGGCCGGGGTGGCCCTGAGTCATTATTCGGGGCCTCATGCCCATCCTGAGCCTCATCGCGGCTGCTTCTCCGGGGCGCGACTTCCCCATTGGCCGAAGGAGGCTGATCATAAGGAGGGGCCACTGTCACCTCTGGTGGGGGTAGGGGCGGTGCCGCGGTGGGGACACCGGAGGGAGGAGCCGCGTACTGGCGGACCCCCGACACGTGCTCTACGTAGATGTCCCGACCCCAGCGAATGGTCTCAGACACAATGAGACGGCGCATCAGACTCGCGTACTTCTTGCTCACACGCAGGAGCCTGAGCACCGCCTCATTGGCCTGATCCCAAGAGCCGAGAGCCCCAACAACGATCGCGTCGGTCACGACTCGGTAGCCCCGTCCTTCGAGAACGGCGCCGATAGGGAGGTATTTCGCCCTCTTCCTCTCCCTAGCGGCTTCGAAGGCTTCGATGCCGTTCTCGAAGGCCACGGTTACGTCGACGATCACGACGCTTTTTGAAGGCTCGTGCCTGACAACAATGTCAGGGCGCAGAGCCTCCAACTCGCCGGTGAGACCCTCGACCCTTTTATTTACCCTTAACGTCCCCGGCAGTCGGCAGGCTCGAGATACTCTCGAGACGATGGCATCGTGGCGCAGTTGCCAGGCGGCCGAGTGAGGCCGGCAGTGACAGATCACATGGGGTAGGGTCTCCAGGGCCTCCCCGCATCGCCGGCAACGCTTATCACCCTCGCCCCACCGCCTTGCCCCATTAAGAGGCAAGACGTTGAGGCGAGCTCGGTGGATAAAGCGCCAATCAGCGAAGCGGGTGAAACTGCCGCCGCGGAGAAAGTGATTTGATGCGCTATCCCGCGACGACACCCCGAAGACCTTCCCCTGATCGGGCTTTTTGCCCAGGCGATCGGCATAAAACTCTGTCACTGCCGCTCTCAAACGATGCAACACCTGATCCCGTACCTTCGGTGTTACAACCACCGTGCGCCCGCGTGAGCCCCGGAGTCTAAGACCCAATTCGCGCCGGGCAGCGCACCACTCCCAACGCAATTGGAGCATTTCTCCCGATCGCCGTGCCGCGTTTCGTGCTCTCGACCACAGAGTCGAGAAGTCCCCTCCGTCCCTGGCGAATTCCCCCTCCAGCGAGCCAGAGAGGTACGTCGCCAGGTCCTGATCGGTGGGTGACCTACCGATCTTCCTGGCTACCGCCTCACCCAGAGATTCTCTGGCCAGCCCACTGATCATCGGATCAGGCGCCGTCAGTAGACGGAACGCGTGTCCAATGACCAGAGCGTCGGCCAGGTCCGCAAGCGGAAGCAGTCCACACCCCCCCTTTTTAGGAGGGAGGTAGACTACCTCCGCGCTGGCTCTCTGAGGGAGGTTGAGCCAGGATTTCGCAAGCTTGCGAACAAGCTTGTCGACTTCCTTGAGGGGACCTTTCTCCACATGGGCTCCCCGTAGCATGAAGTCGAGGCGGGGCAATATAAATGATCTCACCGCCTCACACTTTTGCCACGGGGCGAGGAGAGAGCGATCCACGGCCCGGAGATCCCGGACAAGCTCCTCGATCGTCGCGAGCGGGGTCTGCCTGACCTGAAATCCTGTGGGGACTCCAAGGTGCTCATATGGCGCACCTGCTGCCAGGGCTTTAACCCCTTGACCCTGCAAGCTGAAGCAAGTAGGGTGTACCCGGCGAGTGCCTCTGCTGTCCTGATGCAGTGTTGCACACTTCGCCGGGTTGAACCGAAGTCCAACCCCATTTGCCGCAGCTTCCACTGTTCGTAACAGTGTTTCCATTCCCTCCGGAGAATCGGCAGTCAACGCCAGATCGTCGGCGTAGGCCAAAACCGAGTATCGTTGGCCGTGTAGCGTGTAACCCGCCGAGGTCGCGGTTACCGCCCTCAGGACCGGTTCCAGGGCGAGGTTAAACGCCACAGGGCTCAACGGACAGCCCTGCTTGACTCCGGAGAGAACGGGGACAGGGTCAGTGTAGCCCTGTGAGGTTCGCACCCGGGTGGTGCATCCGTCATACATCCCTTCCACAATATTGCGGAAGGGGAGGGGAACGCCGGCCTCAGCAAAGGCACGGTAGATGGTGGAATGGGGGATCGAGCCGAACGCGTTCGACAAGTCCAGCCATGCCACCACCACCTGACGCCTGCCCCTGCGAGCGTCGTTCAGGATTTCCTGCAGCGTGAAGTTGTGCTCGTAGCAACCCTCACACGGCAGGAAACCCTTCTGCTGGGGGCTGAGTCTCCCATTATGGAGGGCCCACGACACTAGACGGTCAGCCAGCACCGCCGCGAAGAGTTTGGGGGTGGTGTCGGACATGGCAAGTGGTCGCCAGTTCGACAGGTCCCCCCGATCGCCCTTTTTGTGAATTAACACGGTGTTGGAGACCTTCCAGGAAGAAGGGACCGACTCCAACCTGCGGCAAAGGTTGAAGAAGGCAGTCA
This sequence comes from Halictus rubicundus, assembly GCF_050948215.1. Taxonomy (NCBI): domain Eukaryota; kingdom Metazoa; phylum Arthropoda; class Insecta; order Hymenoptera; family Halictidae; genus Halictus; species Halictus rubicundus. The sequence continues at coordinate 2,367,729 of NC_135162.1, forward strand.
AGACGACGCAGCTCGGATCAGCCTTCCGAAGGTCACGGTAAGTCAGACCGTCGGGTCCTGGCGCGGAGTTTGACATCCGCCGGATCCGTCGGTCTACCTCACTCACTTCAAAAGGCCGGATCAAAGCCTCGCCGCTTGCTGCTGTCGGAGCCTCTGAAGGAAAGCCAAGGGGCCCAGAGGCTTGCGGCTCACTCGCAGGTGAGTACATGTCGAGGAAGTGCTGCATGACGCGGTCCCTGGCAACTTCACATTGCTCAGGGGCGCCCATGAGCACCTCCTGGACCGCACGCCTGCGGTTCTGCCGGAACAACCTCTGGAGACGCGTAGCCTCCTTGACTTGGTCCGTTCTCCTGTCGGTCTCCAAGCCGGTACGACCGGGAGGGCGTGTCCCTGACGAGTTCGCGACACGCCCCCTCGTCCTCGCGGGGTCTGCTGGTCTTACGCCCCCGTCTCCTCCGTTCCCCGCAGGTCGGGTCCGGAATCCCTGGAAGAAGGCAGCGATTTGCGCTGCAGCTTCCTCCAGGTCTTGAGGATTGTCAGCAGCCCCGGCCAAACTGACCAGTAGCTCCCTCTCTCTCTCCAGCGCGGCTTGCTCCCTCCGTCGGGATGCGCGCTGGCGAGGATTGGGCTGGCCAGCAGGCACAGGCTGCTGCCGTCCCTGCGGTGTCTGGAGGGCCGCGGGTCCTCCAGCAACGCCCCCAGGAGCATTAGTCTGCCCCGTGGGGACCGTTATCCCCCTCGTGCTACCACCCGGGAGCGAGCTCCCAGGGTTATTGTTCCCACCCACACTACGGAAACGCGACGCGTACCCTCCCAGACGGACATTAATATCGCGAACTTCGCGGTGCCGGTCCATCATCGCGGCGTTGGCAGGGGCCCGCTCAGTACTTACCCTCTGCTGGGTGATGCGGCTACCTCCTGCCAATGGCCACCGACGAGCGGCTCCGCCCCTTCGCGTGGTGACGGTGGTGGTGGGAGTGGCCCCCTCCAAGGCTCCGCTGACGTTGGGAGCTGGTGGGGCCGGTGGAGAACGCTGGTCCCTCGCTGTTGGTCGCAGGGGTGCGGCCGGCGTCCTCCTGTCCCCCGCTGGTGAGCTGCGGGGTGTTGTCGTTCTCGGCGACGACGGCGTCGTCCTCCTGGACGGCTCCGGCGACGACGACGGGGATGGCGACAGCGGGGACAGGCGCCCAGATGATCGGCGCCTGTGGGGAACAACCTGCCACGGCAGTGGGGAGGGATCTTCTTCCTCCTTCCTCCCCACCTCTTCTCCCCTCTCCTCTTCGTTCCCCCGGATGGCCGGAGGGGGAGAAGGAGCTGTCCTGGCGGGACCAGGTGACCCTGCCACTTCCTCGATGGGGGGGGAGGGAGAGGACTGCCGGCATAAGCCTCGTCCTCTTCTGTATCCTCTCCACTCCCCCCGCGAGGGGCCTCGATGTCATGATGGGCCCCCCGCTGGCAGTGGTCGTGACGGTGGTCGTGGTCAGCGTGGCCGGAGCCACGCAGGAGACCGCGCAGCAGCCCTCTGCTCCCCCCTGCTTCCCACAGATGGTCGGTGGGGGTGAGTGAGCAGGGGGGGAGTCCCTCGTTGTGGTGATGAGGGATGGGCTGCTGCTCGCTACGGTCATGAACTCGGGCGGGAGTGACGAGGCCCGAGTCATCGACCGCAGCGTTCTTCCTTCTGGGCGGTCTCCTGGTGGTGTTGTCGTGACCACCGCTGCGCCCGCCGTGACGGCGGCGTATGATGGTGATGCCGCCGTCCTGATCACCGAGGTAAATACTCGTGGTGGTGATTGGGGTTGGTTTGGGTTAGATGTTGTTTGGGGGGCGGGGGCGGGGGCGGGTGCCCCCCCATCTAACCCAGACGACCTCGGTGATCTGCTCACGCCAGGCTTTGGAGCCGCCTTCCTCTTGATGGCGTTGAGGGCTGCAGTCCGCATCCTGATGTCTCCGAGCTCGATCGGCACGCTGGCTCCCCTCCTGTTTCTCGCCGCGCTCCTCGTGACCGGTCCCCTTGGGCTGGTGGGCGGGGACCTGGTCTTGGGGGAGACAGTCGACCCCCTCGTCCTCCTTGCCACGCCACCAGTAGTGTTGGTGGCGTGCTTATCGGGGGTCGACTTGCGTGCCGATGAGCCCGCGCTGGATCGTTGGGCGGCTCCGGGCCCGGTCGTGGTGCGCTTGGCGGGCGCATTCCTGGTCCCTGGTGGTGTCGGTGCCAGGGCAGCCTCGTTGCTTCGCCGCGACAGGCTGCTCCTTGTTGCTGTTGTTGTTGCTGCTGCTGGTGGGGGCGTGGGCGTCTTCTTCGTGGCGGTCCCGGCTGCTGCTACCCCTGCCTGGGTCGTCCTCGACGCTCCAGGTGGTGGTGGCGTCTGGGATTTCCTCCCGGACGTTGCTGCTGCTGCTGCAGGGGTGGTCTTCGCCCTGGAGGCGGCCAGAAGGGGCGGCGGCGTCAGTGACTTCCGAAGGGGAGCCACTAGTGCCGCCGCAACCTTCGGCCTGCCCCCCAGGGACGCCGATGGTGGTGGTGGCGTGATGGATGGCCTGGGGGTAGGTCGTGGGACCGCCACGATCGTCCTCGTCCTCGCTGCCAGCGTTGTCCTTGTTGATGTCCCCGCTGTCGTCCCCGTCGCAGCTGCAGACGTGCCGAAGGGCAGTTTGCGCTGCAGCGTAGACGTGCGGGTCATCGCCGAAGCCGTCGTCGTTGTGGTGGTGACCACGCTGGTGGTCGGCGTGGTCGCGGGGCCCGATGATGGTGGTACTGCCCCGCCGGAGGTGTTGGTTCGTTGGGCCGTCGCCGCCTGCCGCTGGCCACATGCTGTCGTCGTCGTCGCAGTCGTTGTCGTCGTTGCTGTGGCCGTTGTCGTAGTGACGACCCCTCCAGCTCCCGCCGCAGCGGGAAACCTTAAAGTTGACTCGGGCCTCCCTCGGCCCGAGGAATTAGTGCCAGTCGCAGAGGAGGAGGACCGGGCACCGGTTGTCCGGATGTTAGTAGAACCGTTGTTCGTTCTACTGGTCCCACTCCGACCTGGCCCACCCGTGCTCGCGTGTGCGGCGGCGTGGTGAGTCTTTACTGCCTTTAGGGCATATCTGCCCGTGCCAGGCTCACCACACTCGCCGCACCGGTGGACAATAGTGTGTCCGGGGTGGTATTTTTTTGGCATGCTTTGCCAGGTCGGAGTGGGACTTATACGCCCCACCGAGCTTCATGCCCGGCTTGCCGTAGCATTCCGGGCATCGGAATTCCTCCGGGAACGGAAAATCTATATATATTGTGACGGGGCTACTAGTTTGCCCTGCCATTTTTGGGACGACCTGTACAGGGGTTGACTACAAGCGGAAAGTAGAGAGTGGAAAAATAAGAAAAAAGTATGTAAAAGAAGATATATTATGCAGTATTTCGAGCAGATGTTTTAGTACCAGGTGAACTTATTAAAATTATTAGAATTACAAATAGAATATAATAGAATAGAATGTGTGTGTACAGTAGGTACAGTATATAATCAGTAGATAAATAGATAAATAAATAAATAAGTAAGACCCAGGTACGTGTGTTAAGTTAGTAAAAGCTCTGTCACGTGTAGGTTAATGTAAAAATAGATAGGTAAAATAGAGTAAAATCAGAGCAGAGTGGCGTTGAGTAAATAAAATGTAAAATGTAGAACTCAAATATGTATAGAATCACTAAAATCAATATATAAAGTTGACTAGATTGGTAGAATTAGTTAAAAAAAAAAATAAAATGTGGTAATAATGATAGTAATTGTCGAAATTAGCAGAGTAAAAGGATAAAAAAGAGTGAAGGAAATCACAGCGGTATAACTGTAAGGTAGGTAAAATAAAAATTAAATAAATAAATAAGTAAATAAGTAAAAAAATAAATAAGTAAATAGATAAAAGATAGGTTAAAAATAAATGTTGTATATCACAGGATAAAGATATAGTAATATAGGAACGAATTGTGACTAGAGTACGGTGTAGTAAGTTGGAGTGAGATAAAATAGAGTAAAATATAATGTACAGATCAGGTAAGTCAATTAGTGTTAAAATGAGTAAATAGCTAAAAAGAGTGATATGTAGCATTGTGTAAAATTATAATAAGACTAAGTCAGGTAAGTATAATAGGTACAGTAGGATATAGATAAAACTCAACGAATCAATAAATAAGTAAGTAGGTAGATGGGAGAAAAGTAGGTAAAATCAGTAAAATAGAGTAAATAGGTAAATAAATAAAATATAATAAGATCAGTCAACTAAATATACTAATTGGAATAAGGCAAAGTAAGTGGCCGAAACGGGAAAGAGAAAAATTAAAGAGATAGACCGAGAGAAGTATGAAACGGGTAAAGATAGAAAGAGAGAGGATGACAGATGGAGGTTAGAAAGGGAGAGAAGATAAAGCGATAGTAGGACTCTACCTTGGACAGAGTAGAGCCTGTCCAAGGGGGACACCTAGCGGGCGGTCGAGAAACTCTTTCGAGTTTCTCGTGCAAGGACCCACCGCTAGAGGGCTGCACCGATACTTGGCGGTACTCAGAAAATTTCCTTAGCACGGGGCCAAGGAATATCTGAGGCCTACACGGATCGGTGACTGATAGGAAATCAGAGCCGAATTAATTTAATCGAACGAGTCCGATTAAACAATTCGGCTGGTCTAGGCTCAGGAACAATATTCCTGGCTTATTCCGAAACGGAGTACAAATTTCGACGAAGTAAGAAACGCTCCGACGTGCCGGTATTCAACGAGATGTTAAATATTAGTTTATTAAACTGTCGGCACAGGCTTGCGCCCCAATTTCGCAATAAATAAAATCTGTTAACTCGGGAACCGTATTAAACAACCAGCGAGCTGATTGTTTAAACAGCCGTCGAGTTAATTGATTAATTTAATTGCGAAATTTGTCGAATCGTTTCCACCTGTCACTTATGCAATCCGGATCGAAATTTCCAGAAATTTCGTTCCGAGCGACCGGGAAGGAACCGTTAATTGTTTGCGCTTCGCTCTGATCGACGGTTAGCACAGGTGCCAATCGTCGGCAGAACAAAGACACACAACAACGAACGGAAAGGGGAGGTCAACGGGGTTTACCGTGTATTTGAAAACGGGCGCTTGGACAAGAGAGTCCAAATGACACCGTTACAAGTACACGGGGGAATAGACAGAAATTACAGAGATAGAGAGAGAGGGTTTCGACCACTTACCCCGCTCGGGTTCCCCGCACAGGTGTCGTAATTCCCGGAGGTCCGGCTTCGGTGGAGGCGCTTGATCGTCGGTGGTCCTCCTCGTCGGCGGCTGGTCGCGCCCCGATCGCTCCTCGGCTCTGGAGTAATCCTTTTCACTTAGTGCACTTAGCACTCCACTTGTTAAACTCGGCGTTTTGGGGTCGCGGTACCCGCCGAACTTCGCGCGAAACGAAAAAATTTCAAAATTTTTATAAGTTTCGGGGAGTCGAGAATATCTCCTCGATTCCTGGAAGTTGACGGGCTGTGGAAAAAGCAAGATATTATGCTTTTAATAAGCTAATTGGGCCAATCCACACGGCACTGCAATGCGTGGCCGACCCGTGACCGAGGGGGAGCAAGCCCCGACCGCTCCGTCAAATTCCAAAAATCGAGTTAATATTCTGACTCCCCGATGGGGAGTGTATCAGATATTAAGCTGATAAGAACAGATAAAAGGCACTTTATTCAAGCAATTGTTCCCCGGGTTACATAGGTACCCGGGGGCAGTATAACATACTCGCCTTTTGGCGAGGGCTTATATGGGGGTGCCCTTTTAGGCGCCCCGCTACAAAATACAATTAATTATTTGGTGGTGGGGTGTGCGGCGCGGGGGCATCGGGTCCCCTGCGTGGCTAATGTTTTTATTTTTTATAATAAATAAAATGAATAAGTCGCAGACGCACACACACACAGACACACACACGTCAATAAATAAATAAAATCATTCCGGTCCCATAGTGGGACCTGGTCGGATAGCTTAAAAAAGAATAAAGTTAAAATTTAAAATTATTAAAATTATCAACATTGTAATGGCCCGCTGCACGCTAGGAAGATTAAGATATTTATGTACTAAGGGAGATGACTAGATGATTAAACACAAAATAAACGAAACTAAAAATATAAAAAGAGGAAAGAACAGGAGAAAAAACAATAAAATAGATAAAATAACTTAAAAGAGAATGACTAGAAAGTAATATAAATAAGAAAATAAAGAGAAGATAGAATAGTGACGTGCGGCGAGCCATTTGCCCTCGCTAAAATGTATATAGATATATAAAGATATAAGTGTCTAGGTGTAAAAATAGAAATATAATACATATCATATAAAATATAATAAAATAAAATAATAAAAACTAGTGGGCGCGGCACCTCGCATGGCGCCGCTGCCGCACTACACGTCATATACAGGGCCAGAGGGGCCCTGAGTCAATGTTTGGGCCTCGTGCCCGTCGTGAGCCTCATCGTGGCTGTTTGTTCGGGGCGCGACTTCCTCGCTGGCCGAGGGGGATACATCAGGGAGAGGAGGGGCCACTGTCACCTCTGGTGGGGGTAGGGGCCGTGCTGCGGTGGGGACACCGGAGGGAGGAGCCGCGTACTGGCGGACCCCCGACACGTGCTCTACGTAGATGTCCCGACCCCAGCGAATGGTCTCAGACACAATGAGACGGCGCATCAGACTCGCGTACTTCTTGCTCACACGCAGGAGCCTGAGCACCGCCTCATTGGCCTGATCCCAAGAGCCGAGAGCCCCAACAACGATCGCGTCGGTCACGACTCGGTAGCCCTGTCCTTCGAGAACGGCGCCGATAGGGAGGTATTTCGCCCTCTTCCTCTCCCTAGCGGCTTCGAAGGCTTCGATGCCGTTCTCGAAGGCCACGGTTACGTCGACGATCACGACGCTTTTTGAAGGCTCGTGCCTGACAACAATGTCAGGGCGCAGAGCCTCCAACTCGCCGGTGAGACCCTCGACCCTTTTATTAACCCTTAATGTCCCCGGCAGTCGGCAGGCTCGAGATATTCTCGAGACGATGGCATCGTGGCGCAGTTGCCAGGCGGCCGAGTGAGGCCGGCAGTGACAGATTACATGGGGTAGGGTCTCCAGGGCCTCCCCGCATCGCCGGCAACGCTTATCACCCTCGCCCCACCGCCTTGCCCCATTAAGAGGCAAGACGTTGAGGCGAGCTCGGTGGATGAAGCGCCAATCAGCGAAGCGGGTGAAACTGCCGCCGCGGAGAAAGTGATTTGATACACTATCCCGCGACGACACCCCGAAGACCTTCCCCTGATCGGGCTTTTTGCCCAGGCGATCGGCATAGAACTCTGTCACTGCCGCTCTCAAACGATGCAACACCTGGTCCCGCACCTTCGGTGTTACAACCACCGTGCGCCCGCGTGAGCCCCGGAGTCTAAGACCCAATTCGCGCCGGGCAGCGCACCACTCCCAACGCAATTGGAGCATTTCTCCCGATCGCCGTGCCGCGTTTCGTGCTCTCGACCACAGAGTCGAGAAGTCCCCCCCGTCCCTGGCAAATTCCCCCTCCAGCGAGCCGGAGAGGTACGTTGCCAGGTCCTGATCGGTGGGTGACCTACCGATCTTCCTGGCTACCGCCTCGCTCAGAGATTCTCTGGCCAGCCCACTGATCATCGGGTCCGATGCCGTCAGTAGACGGAATGCGTGTCCGATGACCAGTGCGTCGGCCAGGTCCGCAAGCGGAAGCAGTCCACACCCCCCCCTTTTGGGAGGGAGGTAGACTATCTCCGCGCTGGCTCTCTGAGGGAGGTTGAGCCAGGATTTGGCAAGCTTGCGTACAAGCTTGTCGACTTCCTTGAGGGGGCCCTTCTCAACATGGGCTCCCCGCAGCATGAAGTCGAGGCGGGGCAATATAAACGAGCTCACCGCCTCACATTTTTGCCACGGGGCGAGGAGAGAGCGATCCACGGCCCGGAGATCCCGGACAAGCTCCTCGATCGTCGCGAGCGGGGTCTGCCTAACCTGAAATCCTGTGGGGACTCCAAGGTGCTCGTATGGCGCACCTGCTGCCAGGGCTTTAACCCCTTGACCCTGCAAGCTGAAGCAAGTAGGGAGTACCCGGCGAGTGCCTCTGCTGTCCTGGTGCAGTGTTGCACACTTCGCCGGGTTGAACCGAAGTCCAACCCCATTTGCCGCAGCTTCCACTGTTCGTAACAGTGTTTCCATTCCTTCCGGTGAATCAGCAGTTAACGCCAGGTCATCTGCGTAGGCCAGCACTGAATAACGTTGGCCGTGCAGCGTGTAGCCCGCCGAGGTCGCGGTTACCGCCCTCAGGACCGGTTCCAAGGCTAGGTTGAACGCTACAGGGCTCAACGGGCAGCCCTGCTTAACACCGGAAAGAATGGGGACAGGGTCGGTGAAGCCCTGTGAGGTTCGCACCCGGGTGGTGCATCCATCGTACATCCCTTCCACAATGTTGCGGAAGGGGAGGGGAACGCCGGCCTCAGCGAAAGCGCGGTAGATGGTGGAGTGGGGAATCGAGCCGAACGCGTTCGACAAGTCCAGCCACGCCACCACCACCTGACGCCTGCCCCTGCGAGCGTCGTTCAGGATTTCCTGCAGCGTGAAGTTATGCTCATAGCAACCCTCACACGGCAGGAAACCCTTCTGCTGGGGGCTAAGCCTCCCATTGTGGAGGGCCCACGACACTAAACGGTCGGCCAGCACCGCCGCGAAGAGTTTAGGGGTAGTGTCGGACATGGCAAGTGGTCGCCAGTTCGACAGGTCCCCCCGATCGCCCTTTTTGTGAATTAACACAGTGTTGGAGACCTTCCAGGAAGAAGGGACCGACTCCAACCTACGGCAGAGGTTGAAAAACGCAGTCAAGACGACGCAGCTCGGGTCGGCCTTCCGAAGGTCACGGTAAGTCAGACCGTCGGGTCCTGGCGCGGAGTTTGACATCCGCCGGATCCGTCGGTCTACCTCACTCACTTCAAAAGGCCGGACCAAAGCCTCGCCGCTTGCTGCTGTCGGAGCCTCTGAGGGAAAGCCAAGAGGCCCAGAGGCTTGTGGCTCACTCGCAGGTGAGTACATATCCAGGAAGTGCTGCATGACGCGGTCCCTGGCAACTTCACATTGCTCAGGGGCGCCCATGAGCACCTCCTGGACCGCACGCCTGCGGTTCTGCCGGAACAGCCTCTGGAGACGCGTAGCCTCCTTGACTTGGTCCGTTCTCCTATCGGTCTCCAAGCCGGTACGACCGGGAGGGCGTGTCCCTGACGAGTTCACGACACGCCCCCTCGTCCTCGCGGGGTTTGCTGGTCTTACGCCCCCGTCTCCTCCATTCCCCGCAGGTCGGGTCCGGAATCCCTGGAAGAAGGCAGCGATTTGCGCTGCAGCTTCCTCCAGGTCTTGAGGATTGTCAGCAGCCCCGGCCAAACTGACCAGTAGCTCCCTCTCTCTCTCCAGCGCGGCTTGCTCCCTCCGTCGGGATGCGCGCTGGCGAGGATTGGGCTGGCCAGCAGGCACAGGCTGCTGCCGTCCCTGCAGTGTCTGGAGGGCCGCGGGTCCTCCAGCGACGCCCCCAGGAGCATTTGTCTGCCCCGTGGGGACCGTCATCCCCCTCGCGCTACCACCCGGGAGCGAGCTCCCAGGGTTATTATTCCCACCCACACTACGAAAACGCGACGCGTACCCTCCCAAGCGGACATTCAAATCGCGTAATTCGCGGTGCCGGTCCATCCGCGCGGCGTTGGCAGGGGCCCGCTCAGCACTTACCCTCTCTTGGGTGTTGCGGCTACCTCCTGCCAATGGCCACCGGCGAGCGGCTCCGCCCCTTCGCGTGGTGACGGTGGTGGTGGGAGTGGCCTCCTCCGAGGCTCCGCTGGCGTTGGGAGCTGGTGGGGCCGGTGGAGAACGCTGGTCCCTCGCTGATGGTCGGAGGGGTGCGGCCGGCGTCCTCCTGTCCCCCGCTGGTGAGCTGCGGGGTGTTGTCGTCCTCGGCGACGACGGCGTCATCCTCCTGGACGACTCCGGCGACGACGACGGGGATGGCGACAGCGGGGACAGGCGTCCAGATGTTTGACGCCTGTGGGGAACAACCTGCCACGGCAGTGGGGAGGGATCTTCTTCGTCCTTCCTCCCCACCTCTTCTCCCCTCTCCTCTTCGCTCCCCCGGATGGCCGGAGGGGGAGAAGGAGCTGTCCTGGCGGGACCAGGTGACCCAGCCACTTCCTCGATGGGGGGGAGGGAGAGGACTGCCGGCGTAAGCCTCGTCCTCTTCTGTATCCTCTCCACTCCCCCCGCGAGGGGCCTCGAAGTCATGATGGGCCCCCCGCTGGCAGTGGTCGTGACGGTGGTCGTGGTCAGCGTGGCCGGAGCCACGCAGGAGACCGCGCAGCAGCCCTCCGCTCCCCCCTGCTTCCCACAGATGGTCGGTGGGGGTGAGCGGGCAGGGGGGGATCCCTCGTAGCAATGATGAGGGAAGGGCTGCTAATCGCTACGGTCATGAACTCGGGCGGGAGTGACGATGCCCGAGTCATCGACCGTAGCGTCCTCTTCTCTGGGCGGTCTCCTGGCGGTGTTGTTGTCGTGACCACCGCTGCGCCCGCCGTGACGGCGGCGTATGATGGTGATGCCGCCGTCCTGATCACCGAGGTAAATACCCGTGGTGGTGATTGGGGTTGGTTTGGGTTAGATGTTGTTTGGGGGCGGGGGCGGGGGCGGGTGCCCCCCCATCTAACCCAGACGACCTCGGTGATCTGCTCACGCCAGGCTTTGGAGCCGCCTTCCTCTTGATGGCGTTGAGGGCTGCAGTCCGCATCCTGATGTCTCCGAGCTCGATCGGCACGCTGGCTCCCCTCCTGTTTCTCGCCGCGCTCCTCGTGACCGGTCCCCTTGGGCTGGTGGGCGGGGACCTGGTCTTGGGGGAGACAGTCGACCCCCTCGTCCTCCTTGCCACGCCACCAGTAGTGTTGGTGGCGTGCTTATCGGGGGTCGACTTGCGTGCCGATGAGCCCGGGCTGGATCGTTGGGCGGCTCCGGGCCCGGTCGTGGTGCGCTTGGCGGGCGCATTCCTGGTCCCTGGTGGTGTCGGTGCCAGGGCAGCCTCGTTGCTTCGCCGCGACAGGCTGCTCCTTGTTGCTGTTGTTGTTGCTGCTGCTGGTGGGGGCGTGGGCGTCTTCTTCGTGGCGGTCCCGGCTGCTGCTACCCCTGCCTGGGTCCTCCTCGACGCTCCAGGTGGTGGTGGCGTCTGGGATTTCCTCCCGGACGTTGCTGCTGCTGCTGCAGGGGTGGTCTTCGCCCTGGAGGCGGCCAGAAGGGGCGGCGGCGTCTGTGACTTCCGAAGGGGAGCCACTAGTGCCGCCGCAACCTTCGGCCTGGCCCCCAGGGACGCCGATGGTGGTGGTGGCGTGATGGATGGCCTGGGGGTAGGTCGTGGGACCGCCACGATCGTCCTCGTCCTCGCTGCCAGCGTTGTCCTTGTTGATGTCCCCGCTGTCGTCCCCGTCGCAGCTGCAGACGTGCCGAAGGGCAGTTTGCGCTGCAACGTCAGCGTGCGGGTCGTCGCCGAAGCCGTCGTCGTCGTAGTGATGACCACACTGGTGGTCGGTGTGGTCGCGGGGCCCGATGTTGGTGGTACGGCCCCGCCGGAGGTGTTGATCTCCTGGGCCGTCGCCGCCTGCCGCTGGCCACTCGCAGTCGTCGTCGTTGCTGTCGTCGTCGTCGTTGCTGTCGTCGTCGTTGTTGTCGTCGTCGTCGTCGTTGTCGTGGCCGTCGTCGTTGTAGCGACCCCTCCAGCTCCCGCCGCAGCGGAAAACCTTAAAATTGACTCGGGCCTCCCTCGGCCCGAGGAATTAGTGCCAGTCGCAGGGGAGGAGGACCGGGCACCGGTTGTCCGGTTGCTGGCAGAACCGGTAATTGTTCTGCTGGTCCCATCCCGACCTGGCCCACCCGTACTCACGTGTGCGGCGGCGTGGTGAGTCTTTACTGCCTTTAGGGCATATCTGCCCGTGCCAGGCTCACCACACTCGCCGCACCGGTGAACGATGATGTGTCCCGGGTGGTATTTCTTGGCGTGCTTGGCCAGGTCGGAATGGGACTTATACGCCCCACCGAGCTTCATGCCCGGCTTGCCGTAGCATTCCGGGCATCGGAATTCCTCCGGGAAGGGGAAGTCAATATATATTGTAATGGGGCTGCTTGCTTGCCCTGCCATTTTTGGATCGACCTGTACGGGGTTCACTACGAGCGGTAGAAGATAAATAGATAAATTATTAAGTTGATGAGGCGCAGATTACAGTAAAATAAAACAATTGGTGTAAGTAAATAAATAAATAAATAAATAAATAAATAAATAAGTAAATAAATAGATAGGTATATCTGTCAGTCACTGGGTAAATGCGTGTATGAATAAATAAATAAATAAATAAAACCAGGTTAGAATCACTTAGTCTTAATCACGAGTGTCAAAATATAGTAAATAAAATCAACGAAGTGACTAGATCTGTCTAAATAAATAAATAAATAAACAGAATCAGTCGTCGTCGATGTATCACAGTAGGTGTGTATGTAAATAGATAAAATGTGATTAAGTAGTGATGTTAGTAACGTAAAATAGTGTGAGGTAATATAAAGCAGAGTAAAATGTAATAAAATAGAATAAAACAGACAGAGCAGATGAGACGCAGTATTTAACGGTGTCGAAATTGGCATAGACAGTTGACTAGGTGATCAGAATTTAATCAGAGAAGAATAGAGCTGAGAGAGACTAGAATAAAAATAGAAAAATAGGAATAAGACTAGACATAAAATAAAGAGTAAAATGTAACAATAAGCGTATGTATAAATATCACAGTAATAGGTTTAAAATGGTATAGTATATCACAGAGTAGAAAGAGTAAAAGTAACAAGATAAAAGATAAACTATGACTAGAATTAAGATAAAGTAAAATAGAATACAGTAAAATAAAATAAGAATGAGAATAAAATAGAGTAAAATAAGTTAGTGTAAAATGGGATAAAATACGTGTAAAAGTTGAATGTGTCGGTTTTAAAATTAAATTAGGTATGTAAAAGCAGGCACTGTGATATACAGTACGGTGATTAAAATGTAGTTAAAACGAGTGAATAGGGTAAAGTGTGTAAATAGATGTCTAAATAAATAAATAAATAATTAATAATTAAAATTAGTCAACTAAATATACCAATTAAGATATAGTAAAGCAAGTGGCCGAAACGGGAAAGAGAAAAATTAAAGAGATAGACCGAGAGAAGTATGAAACGGGTAAAGATAGAAAGAGAGCGGATGACAGATGGAGGTTAGAAAGGGAGAGAAGATAACAGCGATAGTAGGACTCTACCTTGGACAGAGTAGAGCCTGTCCAAGGGGGACACCTAGCGGGCGGTCGAGAAACTCTTTCGAGTTTCTCGTGCAAGGACCCACCGCTAGAGGGCTGCACCGATACTTGGCGGTACTCAGAAAATTTCCTTAGCACGGGGCTAAGGAATATCTGAGGCCTACACGGATCGGTGACTGATAGGAAATCGGAGCCGAATTAATTTAATCGAACGAGTCCGATTAAACAATTCGGCTGGTCTTGGCTCAGGTTCGATATTCCTGGCTTATTCCGAAACGGAGTACAACGTCGACGAAGCGAGAAACGCTCCGACGTGCCGGTATTTAACAAGAGATGTTGAATATTACTTTTAATAAACTACCGGCACAGGCTTGCGCCCCAATTTCGCAATAAATAAAATCTAGAAACTCGGGAACCGTATTAAACAACCAGCGAGCTGATTGTTTAAACAGCCGTCGAGTTAATTGATTAATTTAATTGCGAAATTTGTCGAAACGTTTCCACCTGTCACTTATGTGATCCGGATCGAAATTTCCAGAAATTTCGTTCCGAGCGACCGGGAAGGAGCCGTTAATTGTTTGTGTTTCGCTCTGATCGACGGTTAGCACAGGTGCCAATCGTCGGCAGAACAAAGACACGCAACAACGAACGGAAAGGGGAGGTCAACGGGGTTTACCGTGTATTTGAAAACGGGCACTTGGACAAAGAGAGTCCAAATGACACCGTTACAAGTACACGGGGGAATAGACAGAAATTAAAGAGATAGTGAGAGAGGGTTTCGACCACTTACCCCGCTCGGGTTCCCCGCACAGGTGTCGTAATTCCCGGAGGTCCGGCTTCGGTGGAGGCGCTTGATCGTCGGTGGTCCTCCTCGTCGGCGGCTGGTCGCGCCCCGATCGCTCCTCGGCTCTTGCTGAATAACCCTTTTAAAGGAGTGGTGCACTTGGCACTTGTTGCACACGCGCGCGATTTAGGGGAGTCGCGGCACAACCCGAAAAACTTGGCGAATCGAGAATTTTTTAAATTTTTGTTCGATTCGGGGAGTCGAGAATATTTCCTCGATTTCTGGAAGTCTGACGGGCTGTGGAATAAGCGGATATTATGCTTTTAATAAGCTAATTGGGCCAATCCACACGGCACTGCAATGCGTGGCCGACCCGTGACCGAGGGGGAGCAAGCCCCGACCGCTCCGTCAACTTCCAAAAATCGAGTTAATATTCTGACTCCCCGATGGGGAGTGTATCAGATATTAAGCTGATAAGAACAGATAAAGGCGTTTATTCTCCAAGCAATTGTCCCCTGGGTTACATAGGCACCCGGGGGCAGGTACAATGTACTCGCCTTTTGGCGAGGGCTAGATCGCGGGTGATCATTGGGCACCGCGTTGCAAATAAAATTGAGGGTTTGGTGGTGGGGTGTGCGGTGTGGGGGCGTCGGGCCCCCTGCGCGGCTAATATATGAATAAATACAATAAATAAGCACATCACACGCACACACATACACACACACGTCGTAATAAAATATAATAAAATCGTTCCGGTCCCATAAAGGGACCTGGTCGGATAACTTAAAATTAAAATTAAAATTAAAATTGTCAGCATTATAGTGGCCCGCTGCATGCCAGGAAAATTAAAATACTTATAGATTAGGGAAGGTGACTAGATGGTTTAAAAGGAAAAATAAACAGAACTAAGATGTATAAAAAAGAAGACAGAACAGGAGAAGAAACAATATACTAGATGGAATAACTTAAAAGAGAATGACTAGAAAGTAATGTACATAAAAAAATAAAATAGAAGATAGAATAGAGGCGAGCAGCGGGCCATCTGCCCTCGCTAAATGTACGTATAAATATAAATAAATATAAAGATGTAAAAAAAACAAATAGAAGTAGAAATGTCGCTATATTAAAACAAAAACAAAAACTAATGGGCACGGTGCCTCGCGTGGCACCGCAGTCCCATTATGTGTCATGCACAGGGCCGGGGTGGCCCTGAGTCATTATTTGGGCCTCATGCCCATCCTGAGCCTCATCGCGGCTGCTTCTCCGGGGCGCGACTTCCCTGCTGGCGGAGGGAGGCTGGTCGTGAGGAGGGGCCACCGTCACCTCTGGTGGGGGTCGGAGCGGTGCCGCGGTGGGGACACCGGGAGGAGGAGCCGCGTACTGGCGGACCCCCGACACATGCTCCACGTAGATGTCCCGGCCCCAGCGAATGGTCTCAGACACAATGAGACGGCGCATCAGACTCGCGTACTTCTTACTCACACGCAGGAGCCTGAGCACCGCCTCATTGGCCTGATCCCAGGAGCCGAGAGCCCCAACAACGATCGCGTCGGTCACGACTCGGTAGCCCTGTCCTTCGAGAACGGCGCCGATAGGGAGGTATTTCGCCCTCTTCCTCTCCCTAGCGGCTTCGAAAGCTTCGATGCCGTTCTCGAAGGCCACGGTCACGTCGACGATCACGACGCTTTTCGAAGGCTCGTGCCTGACAACGATGTCAGGGCGCAGAGCCTCCAACTCGCCGGTGAGACCCTCGACCCTTTTATTCACCCTTAATGTCCCCGGCAGTCGGCAGGCTCGAGATATTCTCGAGACGATGGCGTCGTGGCGCAGTTGCCAGGCGGCCGAGTGAGGCCGGCAGTGACAGATCACATGGGGTAGGGTCTCCAGGGCCTCCCCGCATCGCCGGCAACGCTTATCACCCTCGCCCCACCGCCTTGCCCCATTAAGAGGCAAGACGTTGAGGCGAGCTCGGTGGATAAAGCGCCAATCAGCGAAGCGGGTGAAACTGCCGCCGCGGAGAAAGTGATTTGATACACTATCCCGCGACGACACCCCGAAGACCTTCCCCTGATCGGGCTTTTTGCCCAGGCGATCGGCATAAAACTCTGTCACTGCCGCTCTCAAACGATGCAACACCTGGTCCCGTACCTTCGGTGTTACAACCACCGTGCGCCCGCGTGAGCCCCGGAGTCTAAGACCCAATTCGCGCCGGGCAGCGCACCACTCCCAACGCAATTGGAGCATTTCTCCCGATCGCCGTGCCGCGTTTCGTGCTCTCGACCACAGAGTCGAGAAGTCCCCTCCGTCCCTGGCGAATTCCCCCTCCAGCGAGCCAGAGAGGTACGTCGCCAGGTCCTGATCGGTGGGTGACCTACCGATCTTCCTGGCTACCGCCTCACCCAGAGATTCTCTGGCCAGCCCACTGATCATCGGGTCAGGCGCCGTCAGTAGACGGAACGCGTGTCCAATGACCAGAGCGTCGGCCAGGTCCGCAAGCGGAAGCAGTCCACACCCCCCCTTTTTAGGAGGGAGGTAGACTACCTCCGCGCTGGCTCTCTGAGGGAGGTTGAGCCAGGACTTGGCAAGCTTGCGAACAAGCTTGTCCACTTCTTTAAGGGGACCCTTCTCTACATGGGCTCCCCGTAGCATAAAGTCGAGGCGGGGCAATATAAATGAACTCACCGCCTCACACTTTTGCCACGGGGCGAGGAGAGAGCGATCCACGGCCCGGAGATCCCGGACAAGCTCCTCGATCGTCGCGAGCGGGGTCTGCCTGACCTGAAATCCTGTGGGGACTCCAAGGTGCTCGTATGGCGCACCTGCTGCCAGGGCTTTAACCCCTTGACCCTGCAAGCTGAAGCAAGTAGGGAGTACCCGGCGAGTGCCTCTGCTGTCCTGATGCAGTGTTGCACACTTCGCCGGGTTGAACCGAAGTCCAACCCCATTTGCCGCAGCTTCCACTGTTCGTAACAGTGTTTCCATTCCCTCCGGAGAATCGGCAGTCAACGCCAGATCGTCGGCGTAGGCCAAAACCGAGTATCGTTGGCCGTGTAGCGTGTAACCCGCCGAGGTCGCGGTTACCGCCCTCAGGACCGGTTCCAGGGCGAGGTTAAACGCCACAGGGCTCAACGGACAGCCCTGCTTGACTCCGGAGAGAATGGGGACAGGGTCGGTGTAGCCCTGTGAGGTTCGCACCCGGGTGGTGCATCCGTCATACATCCCTTCCACAATATTGCGGAAGGGGAGGGGAACGCCGGCCTCAGCAAAGGCACGGTAGATGGTGGAATGGGGGATCGAGCCGAACGCGTTCGACAAGTCCAGCCATGCCACCACCACCTGACGCCTACCCCTGCGAGCGTCGTTCAGGATTTCCTGCAGCGTGAAGTTGTGCTCGTAGCAACCCTCACACGGCAGGAAACCCTTCTGCTGGGGGCTGAGCCTCCCATTATGGAGGGCCCACGACACTAGACGGTCAGCCAGCACCGCCGCGAAGAGTTTGGGGGTAGTGTCGGACATGGCAAGTGGTCGCCAGTTCGACAGGTCCCCCCGGTCGCCCTTTTTGTGAATTAACACGGTGTTGGAGACCTTCCAGGAAGAAGGGACCGACTCCAACCTGCGGCAAAGGTTGAAGAAGGCAGTCAAGACGACGCAGCTCGGATCAGCCTTCCGAAGGTCACGGTAAGTCAGACCGTCGGGTCCTGGCGCGGAGTTTGACATCCGCCGGATCCGTCGGTCTACCTCACTCACTTCAAAAGGCCGGATCAAAGCCTCGCCGCTTGCTGCTGTCGGAGCCTCTGAAGGAAAGCCAAGGGGCCCAGAGGCTTGCGGCTCACTCGCAGGTGAGTACATATCCAGGAAGTGCTGCATGACGCGGTCCCTGGCAACTTCACATTGCTCAGGGGCACCCATGAGCACCTCCTGGACCGCACGCCTGCGGTTCTGCCGGAACAGCCTCTGGAGACGCGTAGCCTCCTTGACTTGGTCCGTTCTCCTGTCGGTCTCCAAGCCGGTACGACCGGGAGGGCGTGTCCCTGACGAGTTCGCGACACGCCCCCTCGTCCTCGCGGGGTCTGCTGGTCTTACGCCCCCGTCTCCTCCGTTCCCCGCAGGTCGGGTCCGGAATCCCTGGAAGAAGGCAGCGATTTGCGCTGCAGCTTCCTCCAGGTCTTGAGGATTGTCAGCAGCCCCGGCCAGACTGACCAGTAGCTCCCTCTCTCTCTCCAGCGCGGCTTGCTCCCTCCGTCGGGATGCGCGCTGGCGAGGATTGGGCTGGCCAGCAGGCACAGGCTGCTGCCGTCCCTGCGGTGTCCGGAGGGCCGCGGGTCCTCCAGCAACGCCCCCAGGAGCATTAGTCTGCCCCGTGGGGACCGTTATCCCCCTCGTGCTACCACCCGGGAGCGAGCTCCCAGGGTTATTGTTCCCACCCACACTACGAAAACGCGACGCGTACCCTCCCAAGCGGACATTGATATCGCGGAATTCGCGGTGTCGGTCCATCCGCGCGGCGTTGGCAGGGGCCCGCTCAGTACTTACCCTCTGCTGGGTGATGCGGCTACCTCCTGCCAATGGCCACCGGCGAGCGGCTCCGCCCCTTCGCGTGGTGACGGTGGTGGTGGGAGTGGCCTCCTCCAAGGCTCCGCTGACGTTGGGAGCTGGTGGGGCCGGTGGAGAACGCTGGTCCCTCGCTGTTGGTCGCAGGGGTGCGGCCGGCGTCCTCCTGTCCCCCGCTGGTGAGCTGCGGGGTGTTGTCCTCGACGGCGACGGCGTCCTCCTCTGGGACGACCTCGGCGATGACGACGGGGATGTTGGCAGCGGGGACAGGCGCCCAGATGATCGGCGCCTGCCGGCAACAACCTGCCACGGCAGTGGGGAGGGATCCTCTTCCTCCTTCCTCCCCACCTCTTCTCCCCTCTCCTCTTCGCTCCCCCGGATGGCCGGAGGGGGAGAAGGAGCTGTCCTGGTAGGACCAGGTGACCCTGCCACTTCCTCGATGGGGGGGAGGGAGAGGACTGCCGGCGTAAGCCTCGTCCTCTTCTGTATCCTCTCCACTCCCCCCGCGAGGGGCCTCGAAGTCATGGTGGGCCCCCCGCTGGCAGTGGTCGTGACGGTGGTCGTGGTCAGCGTGGCCGGAGCCACGCAGGAGACCGCACAGCAGCCCTCCGCTCCCCCCTGCTTCCTACAGATGATCGGTGGGGGTGAGTGGGCAGGGGGGGAATCCCTCGTTGTGGCGATGAGGGATAGGCTGCTGCTCGCTACGGTCATGAACTCGGGCGGGAGTGACGAGGCCCGAGTCATCGACCGCAGCGTTCTTCTTTCTGGGCGGTCTCCTGGCGGTGTTGTCGTGACCACCGCTGCGCCCGCCGTGACGGCGGCATAAGATGGTGAGGCCGCCGTCCTAATCACCGAGGTAGACACTCGTGTGGTGGATTGGGGTTGGTTTGGGTTAGATGTCGTTGTGGGGGGGGGCGGGGGCGGGTGCCCCCCCATCTAACCCAACCGCCCTCGGTGACGTATTAGCACCGGGTTTCAGAGCCGCCTTCCTCCTGGTGGTGGTGAGGGTCATCGTCCGCTTCTTGATGTCTCCGAGCTCAATCGGCACGCTGGCTCCCCTCCTGCTCCTTGTAATCGGCCCCCTCGGGCTGGTAGGGGGGGACCTCGTCTTAGGGGAGACCGTCGACCCCCTCGTCCTTCTTGTTATGCCACCACTGGTATTAGTGGTGGTCTTATCAGGGGTCGACTTGCGTGCCGATGAGCCCGGGCTGGCTCGTTGGACGGCTCTGGTCCCGGTCCCGGTGCGCTTGGCGGGCGCATTCCTGGTCCCTGGTGGAGTCGGTACCAGGGCAGCCTCGTTGCTTCGCCGCGACAGGCTGCTCCTTGTTGTTGTTGTTGTTGTTGTTGTTGCTGCTGCTGGTGGGGGCGTGGTCTTCGCCCTGGAGGCGGCCAGAAGGGGCGGCGGCGTCAGTGACTTCCGAAGGGGAGCCACTAGTGCCGCCGCAACCTTCGGCCTGGTCCCCAGGGACGCCGATGGTGGTAGTGGCGTGGTGGATGACCTGGGGGTGAATCGTTGGGCCGCCACGGACGTCTTCGCCCTCGTCGTCAGCGTCGTCCTCGTAGATTTCCCCGCTGTCGTCCCCGTCGCAGCTGCAGACGTGCCAAAAGGCAGTCTGCTCTGCAGCGTAGACGTGCGGGTCATCGCCGAAGCCGTCGTCGTTGTGGTGGTGACCACGCTGGTGGTCGGCGTGGTCGCGGGGCCCGATGTTGGTGGTATTGCCCCGCCGGAGGTGTTGTTATTATCCTGAGCCGTCGCCGCCTGCCGCTGGCCACACGCTGTCGTCGTCGTCGCAGTCGTGGTTGTCGTCGTCGTCGTGGCCGCGGTCGTGGTGACGACCCCTCCAGCTCCCGCCGCAGCGGAAAACCTTAAAATTGACTCGGGCCTCCCTCGGCCCGAGGAATTAGTGCCAGTCGCAGAGGAGGAGGACCGGGCACCGGTTGTCCGGTTGCTGGCAGAACCGGTAATTGTTCTGCCGGTCCCACTCCGACCTGGCCCACCCGTACTCGCGTGTGCGGCGGCGTGGTGAGTCTTCACGGCTTTTAGGGCATATCTGCCCGTGCCAGGCTCACCACACTCGCCGCACCGGTGGACAATAGTGTGTCCGGGGTGGTATTTTTTGGCATGCTTTGCCAGGTCGGAGTGGGACTTATACGCCCCACCGAGCTTCATGCCCGGCTTGCCGTAGCATTCCGGGCATCGGAATTCCTCCGGGAACGGAAAATCTATATATATTGTGACGGGGCTACTAGTTTGCCCTGCCATTTTTGGGACGACCTGTACAGGGGTTGACTACAAGCGGAAAGTAGAGAGTGGAAAAATAAGAAGAAAGTATGTAAAAAAAGATATATTATGCAGTATTTCGAGCAGATGTTTTAGTACCAGGTGAACTTATTAAAATTATTAGAATTACAAATAGAATATAATAGAATAGAATGTGTGTGTACAGTAGGTACAGTATATAATCAGTAGATAAATAAATAAATAAATAAATAAGTAAAACCCAGGTACGTGTGTTAAGTTAGTAAAAGCTCTGTCAAGTGTAGGTTAATGTAAAAATAGATAGGTAAAATAGAGTAAAATCAGAGCAGAGTGGCGTTGAGTAAATAAAATGTAAAATGTAGAACTCAAATATGTATAGAATCACTAAAATCAATATATAAAGTTGACTAGATTGGTAGAATTAGTTTAAAAAAAATAAAATGTGGTAATAATGATAGTAATTGTCGAAATTAGCAGAGTAAAAGGATAAAAAAGAGTGAAGGAAATCACAGCGGTATAACTGTAAGGTAGGTAAAATAAAAATTAAATAAATAAATAAGTAAATAAGTAAATAAATAAATAGGTAAATAGATAAAAGATAGGTTAAAGATAAATGTTGTATATCACAGGATAAAAATATAGTAATATAGGAACGAATTGTGACTAGAGTACGGTGTAGTAAGTTGGAGTGAGATAAAATAGAGTAAAATATAATGTACAGATCAGGTAGGTCAATTAGTGTTAAAATGAGTAAATAGCTAAAAAGAGTGATATGTAGCACTGTGTAAAATTATAATGAGACTAAGTCAGGTAAGTATAATAGGTACAGTAGGATATAGATAAAGCTCAACGAATCAATAAATAAGTAAGTAGGTAAATGGGAGAAAAGTAGGTAAAATCAGTAAAATAGAGCAAATAGGTAAATAAACAAAATATAATAAGATCAGTCAACTAAATATACTAATTGGAATAAGGCAAAGTAAGTGGCCGAAACGGGAAAGAGAAAATTAAAGAGATAGACCGAGAGAAGTATGAAACGGGTAAAGATAGAAAGAGAGCGGATGACAGATGGAGGTTAGAAAGGGAGAGAAGATAAAGCGATAGTAGGACTCTACCTTGGACAGAGTAGAGCCTGTCCAAGGGGGACACCTAGCGGGCGGTCGGGAAACTCTTTCGAGCTTCTCGTGCAAGGACCCACCGCTAGAGGGCTGCACCGATACTTGGCGGTACTCAGAAAATTTCCTTAGCACGGGGCTAAGGAATATCTGAGGCCTACACGGATCGGTGACTGATAGGAAATCAGAGCCGAATTAATTTAATCGAACGAGTCCGATTAAACAATTCGGCTGGTCTTGGCTCAGGTTCGATATTCCTGGCTTATTCCGAAACGGAGTACAACGTCGACGAAGCGAGAAACGCTCCGACGTGCCGGTATTTAACAAGAGATGTTGAATATTACTTTTAATAAACTACCGGCACAGGCTTGCGCCCCAATTTCGCACTAAATAAAATCTGTTAACTCGGGAACCGTATTAAACAACCAGCGAGCTGATTGTTTAAACAGCCGTCGAGTTAATTGATTAATTTAATTGCGAAATTTGTCGAAACGTTTCCACCTGTCACTTATGTAATCCGGATCGAAATTTCCAGAAATTTCGTTCCGAGCGACCGGGAAGGAGCCGTTAATTGTTTGTGTTTCGCTCTGATCGACGGTTAGCACAGGTGCCAATCGTCGGCAGAACAAAGACACACAACAACGAACGGAAAGGGGAGGTCAACGGGGTTTACCGTGTATTTGAAAACGGGCACTTGGACAAAGAGAGTCCAAATGACACCGTTACAAGTACACGGGGGAATAGACAGAAATTAAAGAGATAGTGTGAGAGGGTTTCGACCACTTACCCCGCTCGGGTTCCCCGCACAGGTGGTCGTAATTCCCGGAGGTCCGGCTTCGGTGGAGGCGCTTGATCGTCGGTGGTCCTCCTCGTCGGCGGCTGGTCGCGCCCCGATCGCTCCTCGGCTCTGGAGTAAATCCTTTAATATAATGGTGCACTTAGCACTCCACTTGTTGTGCAAAACTCGCGTTTGGGGCCGCGGTACCCGTCTACTTCGCGCGAAGACCGAAAAATTGAAAATTTAGAAATATCTGTTTCGGTTCGGGGAGTCGAGAATATCTCCTCGATTTCTGGAAGTTTGACGGGCTGTGGAATAAAGCAGAATTTTGTGCTTTTTAAAAGGCTAATTGGGCCAATCCACACGGCACTGCAATGCGTGGCCGACCCGTGACCGAGGGGGAGCAAGCCCCGACCGCTCCGTCAAATTCCAAAAATCGAGTTAATATTCTGACTCCCCGATGGGGAGTGTATCAGATATTAAGCTGATAAGAACAGATAAAAGGCGTTTATTTTCAAACAATGGTCCCCCGGGCTACATATGCTCCCGGGGGCGGTACAATGTACTCGCCTTTTGGCGAGGGCTTATATGGGGATGCACGTTGGGCACCCCGCTACAAATAGAATTAAGGGTTTGGTGGTGGGGTGTGCGGTGTGGGGGCATCGGGCCCCCTGCGCGGCTAATATATATATAAGTAAATAAATATAATAAATAAAACGCATCACACGCACACACATACACACACACGTCAGTAAATAAATAAAAATCGTTCCGGCCCCGCAGGGGGGCCTGGTCAGATAGCTTAAGATTAACATTAAAATTAAAATTAAAATTGTCAACATTGTAGTGGTCCGCTGCACACCAGGAAAGTTAAAATACTTATATACTAAGGTAGATGACTAGATGACTAAAAGGAAAATAAGCAAAACTAAAAAGTATAAAAAGAGAAAAGGACAGGAGAAGAAACCAATAAACTAGATGAAATAACTTAAAAGAGAATGACTAGAAAATAATATAAGTAGCAAGATAAAAGAGAAGATAGAATAGAGATGTGCAGCCGGCCACCTGCCCTCGCTAAAATATACGTAGATTTAAATATATATATAATAAAAATAACAATAACAATAGAAATAAGAATGTAATTATAATAATAACTAATGGGCGCGGTGCCTCGCGTGGCACCGCCGCCTCATTATATGTCATGCAGAGGGCCGGAGGGGCCCTGAGTCATTGTTTGGGCCTCATGCCCGTCTTCAGCCTCGTGACGGCTGCCTATCCGGGGCGCGACTTCCCTGCTGGCGGAGGGAGGCTGGTCGTGAGGAGGGGCCACTGTCACCTCTGGTGGGAGTAGGGGCGGTGCCGCGGTGGGGACACCGGGAGGAGGAGCCGCGTACTGGCGGACCCCCGACACATGCTCCACGTAGATGTCCCGGCCCCAGCGAATGGTCTCAGACACAATGAGACGGCGCATCAGGCCCGCGTACTTCTTACTCACACGCAGGAGCCTGAGCACCGCCTCATTGGCCTGATCCCAGGAGCCGAGAGCCCCAACAACGATCGCGTCGGTCACGACTCGGTAGCCCTGTCCTTCGAGAACGGCGCCGATAGGGAGGTATTTCGCCCTCTTCCTCTCCCTAGCGGCTTCGAAGGCTTCGATGCCGTTCTCGAAGGCCACGGTCACGTCGACGATCACGACGCTTTTCGAAGGCTCGTGTCTGACAACAATGTCAGGACGCAGAGCCTCCAACTCGCCGGTGAGACCCTCGACCCTTTTATTGACCCTTAATGTCCCCGGCAGTCGGCAGGCTCGAGATATTCTCGAGACGATGGCATCGTGGCGCAGTTGCCAGGCGGCCGAGTGAGGCCGGCAGTGACAGATTACATGGGGTAAGGTCTCCAGGGCCTCCCCGCATCGCCGGCAACGCTTATCACCCTCGCCCCACCGCCTTGCCCCATTAAGAGGCAAGACGTTGAGGCGAGCTCGGTGGATGAAGCGCCAATCAGCGAAGCGGGTGCAACTGCCGCCGCGGAGAAAGTGATTTGATGCGCTATCCCGCGACGACACCCCGAAGACCTTCCCCTGATCGGGCTTTTTGCCCAGACGTTCGGCATAGAACTCTGTCACTGCCGCTCTCAAACGGTGCAACACCTGGTCCCGCACCTTCGGTGTTACAACCACCGTGCGCCCGCGTGAGCCCCGGAGTCTAATACCCAGTTCGCGCCGGGCAGCGCACCACTCCCAACGCAATTGGAGCATTTCTCCCGATCGCCGTGCCGCGTTTCGTGCTCTCGACCACAGAGTCGAGAAGTCCCCTCCGTCCCTGGCGAATTCCCCCTCCAGCGAGCCGGAGAGGTACGTCGCCAGGTCCTGATCGGTGGGTGTCCTACCGATCTTCCTGGCTACCGCCTCGCCCAGAGATTCTCTGGCCAGCCCACTGATCATCGGGTCCGATGCCGTCAGTAGACGGAATGCATGTCCGATGACCAGTGCGTCGGCCAGGTCCGCAAGCGGAAGCAGTCCACACCCCCCCTTTTTGGGAGGGAGGTAGACTACCTCCGCGCTGGCTCTCTGAGGGAGGTTGAGCCAGGACTTGGCAAGCTTGCGGACAAGCTTGTCCACTTCCTTAAGGGGGCCCTTCTCAACGTGGGCTCCCCGCAGCATGAAGTCGAGACGGGGCAATATGAACGAGCTCACCGTCTCACACTTTTGCCACGGGGCGAGGAGAGAGCGATCCACGGCCCGGAGATCCCGGACAAGCTCCTCGATCGTCGCGAGCGGGGTCTGCCTGACCTGAAATCCTGTGGGGACTCCAAGGTGCTCGTATGGCGCACCTGCTGCCAGGGCTTTAACCCCTTGACCCTGCAAGCTGAAGCAAGTAGGGAGTACCCGGCGAGTGCCTCTGCTGTCCTGATGCAGTGTTGCACACTTCGCCGGGTTGAACCGAAGTCCAACCCCATTTGCCGCAGCTTCCACTGTTCGTAACAGTGTTTCCATTCCCTCCGGAGAATCGGCAGTCAACGCCAGATCGTCGGCGTAGGCCAAAACCGAGTATCGTTGGCCGTGTAGCGTGTAACCCGCCGAGGTCGCGGTTACCGCCCTCAGGACCGGTTCCAGGGCGAGGTTAAACGCCACAGGGCTCAACGGACAGCCCTGCTTGACTCCGGAGAGAATGGGGACAGGGTCAGTGTAGCCCTGTGAGGTTCGCACCCGGGTGGTGCATCCGTCATACATCCCTTCCACAATATTGCGGAAGGGGAGGGGAACGCCGGCCTCAGCAAAGGCACGGTAGATGGTGGAATGGGGGATCGAGCCGAACGCGTTCGACAAGTCCAGCCATGCCACCACCACCTGACGCCTACCCCTGCGAGCGTCGTTCAGGATTTCCTGCAGCGTGAAGTTGTGCTCGTAGCAACCCTCACACGGCAGGAAACCCTTCTGCTGGGGGTTGAGCCTCCCATTATGGAGGGCCCACGACACTAGACGGTCAGCCAGCACCGCCGCGAAGAGTTTGGGGGTAGTGTCGGACATGGCAAGTGGTCGCCAGTTCGACAGGTCCCCCCGGTCGCCCTTTTTGTGAATTAACACGGTGTTGGAGACCTTCCAGGAAGAAGGGACCGACTCCAACCTGCGGCAAAGGTTGAAGAAGGCAGTCAAGACGACGCAGCTAGGATCAGCCTTCCGAAGGTCACGGTAAGTCAGACCGTCGGGTCCTGGCGCGGAGTTTGACATCCGCCGGATCCGTCGGTCTACCTCACTCACTTCAAAAGGCCGGACCAAAGCCTCGCCGCTTGCTGCTGTCGGAGCCTCTGAGGGAAAGCCAAGGGGCCCAGAGGCTTGTGGCTCACTCGCAGGTGAGTACATATCCAGGAAGTGCTGCATGACGCGCTCCCTGGCAACTTCGCATTGCTCAGGGGCGCCCATGAGCACCTCCTGGACCGCACGCCTGCGGTTCTGCCGGAACAGCCTCTGGAGACGCGTAGCCTCCTTGACTTGGTCCGTTCTCCTATCGGTCTCCAAGCCGGTACGACCGGGAGGGCGTGTCCCTGACGAGTTCACGACACGCCCCCTCGTCCTCGCGGGGTTTGCTGGTCTTACGCCCCCGTCTCCTCCATTCCCCGCAGGTCGGGTCCGGAATCCCTGGAAGAAGGCAGCGATTTGCGCTGCAGCTTCCTCCAGGTCTTGAGGATTGTCAGCAGCCCCGGCCAAACTGACCAGTAGCTCCCTCTCTCTCTCCAGCGCGGCTTGCTCCCTCCGTCGGGATGCGCGCTGGCGAGGATTGGGCTGGCCAGCAGGCACAGGCTGCTGCCGTCCCTGCAGTGTCTGGAGGGCCGCGGGTCCTCCAGCGACGCCCCCAGGAGCATTTGTCTGCCCCGTGGGGACCGTCATCCCCCTCGCGCTACCACCCGGGAGCGAGCTCCCAGGGTTATTATTCCCACCCACACTACGAAAACGCGACGCGTACCCTCCCAAGCGGACATTCAAATCGCGTAATTCGCGGTGCCGGTCCATCCGCGCGGCGTTGGCAGGGGCCCGCTCAGCACTTACCCTCTGTTGGGTGATGCGGCTACCTCCTGCCAATGGCCACCGGCGAGCGGCTCCGCCCCTTCGCGTGGTGACGGTGGTGGTGGGAGTGGCCTCCTCCAAGGCTCCGCTGACGTTGGGAGCTGGTGGGGCCGGTGGAGAGCGCTGGTCCCTCGCTGTTGGTCGCAGGGGTGCGGCCGGCGTCCTCCTGTCCCCCGCTGGTGACCTGCGGGGAGTTGTCCTCGACGGCGACGGCGTCCTCCTCTGAGACGACCTCGGCGATGACGACGGGGATGTTGGCAGCGGGGACAGGCGCCCAGATGTTCGGCGCCTGCCGGCAACAATCTGCCACGGCAGTGGGGAGGGATCTTCTTCCTCCTTCCTCCCCACCTCTTCTCCCCTCTCCTCTTCGTTCCCCCGGATGGCCGGAGGGGGAGAAGGGACTGTCCTGGCGGGACCAGGCGACCCTGCCACCTCCTCGATGGGGGGGAGGGAGGGGACCGCTGGCGTGAGCCTCGTCCTCTTCTGTGCCCTCTCCACTCCCCCCGCGAGGGGCCTCGATGTCATGATGGGCCCCCCGCTGGCAGTGGTCGTGACGGTGGTCGTGGTCAGCGTGGCCGGAGCCACGCAGGAGACCGCGCAGCAGCCCTCCGCTCCCCCCTGCTTCCCACAGATGGTCGGTGGGGGTGAGCGAGCAGGGGGGGGATCCCTCGTAGCAATGATGAGGGAAGGGCTGCTAATCGCTACGGTCATGAACTCGGGCGGGAGTGACGAGGCCCGAGTCATCGACCGCAGCGTTCTTCTTTCTGGGCGGTCTCCTGGCGGTGTTGTCGTGACCACCGCTGCGCCCGCCGTGACGGCGGCATAAGATGGTGAGGCCGCCGTCCTAATCACCGAGGTAAACACTCGTGTGGTGGATTGGGGTTGGTTTGGGTTAGATGTCGTTGTGGGGGGGCGGGGGCGGGTGCCCCCCCATCTAACCCAACCGCCCTCGGTGACGTATTAGCACCGGGTTTCAGAGCCGCCTTCCTCCTGGTGGTGGTGAGGGTCATCGTCCGCTTCTTGATGTCTCCGAGCTCAATCGGCACGCTGGCTCCCCTCCTGCTCCTTGTAATCGGCCCCCTCGGGCTGGTAGGGGGGGACCTCGTCTTAGGGGAGACCGTCGACCCCCTCGTCCTTCTTGTTATGCCACCACTGGTATTAGTGGTGGTCTTATCAGGGGTCGACTTGCGTGCCGATGAGCCCGGGCTGGCTCGTTGGACGGCTCTGGTCCCGGTCCCGGTGCGCTTGGCGGGCGCATTCCTGGTCCCTGGTGGAGTCGGTACCAGGGCAGCCTCGTTGCTTCGCCGCGACAGGCTGCTCCTTGTTGTTGTTGTTGTTGTTGTTGCTGCTGCTGGTGGGGGCGTGGTCTTCGCCCTGGAGGCGGCCAGAAGGGGCGGCGGCGTCAGTGACTTCCGAAGGGGAGCCACTAGTGCCGCCGCAACCTTCGGCCTGGTCCCCAGGGACGCCGATGGTGGTGGTGGCGTGGTGGATGACCTGGGGGTGAATCGTTGGGCCGCCACGGACATCTTCGCCCTCGTCGTCAGCGTCGTCCTCGTAGATTTCCCCGCTGTCGTCCCCGTCGCAGCTGCAGACGTGCCAAAAGGCAGTCTGCTCTGCAGCGTAGACGTGCGGGTCATCGCCGAAGCCGTCGTCGTTGTGGTGGTGACCACGCTGGTGGTCGGCGTGGTCGCGGGGCCCGATGTTGGTGGTATTGCCCCGCCGGAGGTGTTGTTATTATTCTGAGCCGTCGCCGCCTGCCGCTGGCCACACGCTGTCGTCGTCGTCGCAGTCGTGGTTGTCGTCGTCGTCGTGGCCGCGGTCGTGGTGACGACCCCTCCAGCTCCCGCCGCAGCGGAAAACCTTAAAATTGACTCGGGCCTCCCTCGGCCCGAGGAATTAGTGCCAGTCGCAGAGGAGGAGGACCGGACACCGGTTATCCGGTTGCTGGCAGAACCGGTAATTGTTCTGCCGGTCCCACTCCGACCTGGCCCACCCGTACTCGCGTGTGCGGCGGCGTGGTGAGTCTTTACTGCCTTTAGGGCATATCTGCCCGTGCCGGGCTCACCACACTCGCCGCACCGGTGAACGATAGTGTGTCCGGGGTGGTACTTTTTGGCATGCTTTGCCAGGTCGGAGTGGGACTTATACGCCCCACCGAGCTTCATGCCCGGCTTGCCGTAGCATTCCGGGCATCGGAATTCCTCCGGGAAGGGGAAGTCAATGTATATTGTAATGGGGCTGCTTGCTTGCCCTGCCATTTTTGGATCGACCTGTACGGGGTTGACTACGAGCGGTAAAAGATAAATAGATAAATTATTAAGTTGATGAGGCGCAGATTACAATAAAATAAAACAATTGGTGTAAATAAATAAATAAATAAATAAATAAATAAGTAAATAAATAGATAGGTATATCTGTCAGTCACTAGGTAAATGCGTGTATGAATAAATAAATAAATAAATAAATAAAACCAGGTTAAAATCACTTAGTCTTAATCACGAGTGTCAAAATATAGTAAATAAAATCAACGAAGTGACTAGATCTGTCTAAATAAATAAATAAATAAACAGAATTAGTCGTCGTCGATGTATCACAGTAGGTGTGTATGTACATAGATAAAATGTGATTAAGTAGTGATGTTAGTAACGTAAAATAGTGTGAGGTAATATAAAGCAGAGTAAAATGTAATAAAATAGAATAAAATAGACAGAGCAGATGAGACGCAGTATTTAACGGTGTCGAAATTGGCATAGACAGTTGACTAGGTGATCAGAATTTAATCAGAGAAGAGTAGAGCTGAGAGAGACTAGAATAAAAATAGAAAAATAGGAGTAAGACTAGACATAAAATAAAAAATAAAATGTAACAATAAGCGTATGTGTAGATATCACAGTAATAGGTTTAAAATGGTATAGTATATCACAGAGTAAAAAGAGTAAAAGTAACAAGATAAAAAATAAGCTATGACTAGAATTAAGATGAAGTAAAATAGAATACAGTAAAATAAAATAAAAATGAGAATAAAATAGAATAAAATAAGTTAGTGTAAAATAGGATAAAATACGTGTAAAAGTTGAATATGTCGGTTTTAAAATTAAATTAGGTATGTAAGCAGGCACTGTGATATACAGTACGGTGATTAAAATGCAGTTAAAACGAGTGAATAGAGTAAAATGTGTAGATAAATGTCTAAATAAATAAATAATTAAAATTAGTCAACTAAATATACCAATTAAGATATAATAAAGCAAGTGGCCGAAACGGGAAAGAGAAAAATTAAAGAGATAGACCGAGAGAAGTATGAAACGGGTAAAGATAGAAAGAGAGCGGATGACAGATGGAGGTTAGAAAGGGAGAGAAGATAAAGCGATAGTAGGACTCTACCTTGGACAGAGTAGAGCCTGTCCAAGGGGGACACCTAGCGGGCGGTCGAGAAACTCTTTCGAGTTTCTCGTGCAAGGACCCACCGCTAGAGGGCTGCACCGATACTTGGCGGTACTCAGAAAATTTCCTTAGCACGGGGCCAAGGAATATCTGAGGCCTACACGGATCGGTGACTGATAGGAAATCAGAGCCGAATTAATTTAATCGAACGAGTCCGATTAAACAATTCGGCTGGTCTTGGCTCAGGTTCGATATTCCTGGCTTATTCCGAAACGGAGTACAACGTCGACGAAGCGAGAAACGCTCCGACGTGCCGGTATTTAACAAGAGATGTTGAAAATTAGTTTTAATAAACTACCGGCACAGGCTTGCGCCCCAATTTCGCAATAAATAAAATCTAGAAACTCGGGAACCGTATTAAACAACCAGCGAGCTGATTGTTTAAACAGCCGTCGAGTTAATTGATTAATTTAATTGCGAAATTCGTCGAATCGTTTCCACCTGTCACTTATGTAATCCGGATCGAAATTTCCAGAAATTTCGTTCCGAGCGACCGGGAAGGAGCCGTTAATTGTCTGTGTTTCGCTCTGTTCGACGGTTAGCACAGGTGCCAATCGTCGGCAGAACAAAGACACACAACAACGAACGGAAAGGGGAGGTCAACGGGGTTTACCGTGTATTTGAAAACGGGCACCTGGACAAAGAGAGTCCAAATGACACCGTTACAAGTACACGGGGGAATAGACAGAAGTTACAGAGATAGAGAGAGAGGGTTTCGACCACTTACCCCGCTCGGGTTCCCCGCACAGGTGTCGTAATTCCCGGAGGTCCGGCTTCGGTGGAGGCGCTTGGTCTTCGGTGGTCCTCCTCGTCGGCGGCTGGTCGCGCCCCGATCGCTCCTCGGCTCTGGAGTAATCCTTTTAAGATACTGGTGCACTTAGCACTCCACTTGCTATAACTCGCGTTTTGGGGTCGCGGCACCCGTCGGACTTCGCGCGAAACGAAACGAAAATTTCAAAAAATTTTTTTTTGTTCGATTCGGGGAGTCGAGAATATTTCCTCGATTCCTGGAAGTTTGACGGGCTGTGGGATAAAGCAGATTTTATGCTTTTTAAAAGGCTAATTGGGCCAATCCACACGGCACTGCAATGCGTGGCCGACCCGTGACCGAGGGGGAGCAAGCCCCGACCGCTCCGTCAACTTCCAAAAATCGAGTTAATATTCTGACTCCCCGATGGGGAGTGTATCAGATATTAAGCTGATAAGAACAGATAAAGGCGTTTTATTTTCAAAGCATGGTCCCCCGGGTTACATGGGCACCCGGAGGCAGTACAACATTCTCGCCTTTGGCGAGGGCTAGGTTGCGGGTGCCCTTTAGGCACCACGCTATAAAATAGATTTAATTATTTGGTGGTGGGGTGTGCGGCGCGGGGGCATCGGGCCCCCTGCGTGGCTAATGTTTTCATTTTTAAATAAATAAAATAAATAGAACGCGTACGCACACACACACAGACACACACACGTCAATAAATAAGTAAAATCATTCCGGTCCCGTAGTGGGACCTGGTCAGATGACTTAAAACTAGGATTAAAATTAAAATTAGACTTGTCAACATTGTGATAGCCCGCTGCACGTTGGGAAAATTAAAATACTTATGTACTAAGGGAGGTGACTAGATGATTAAAAGGAAAATAAACAAAACTAAAAAAGTTTAAAGAGAGGAAAGAACAGGAGAAAAAAAAAAAAACAATAGACCAGATAAAACAACTTAAAAGAGAATGACTAGAAAGTAATGTAAATAAGAAAATAAAAGAGAAGATAGAATAGAGACGTGCAGCGGGCCATTTGCCCTCGCTAAAATGTGTATAAATATAGAAATAAAGGTGTAAAAAATGTATAACATGAAAAGTAAAAAAATAAAAATGTAGATATAAATATAGTTACTATAGTGTAATAAAAACTAGTGGGCGCGGTGCCTCGCATGGCATCGCCGCCGCGCTACGCGTCATACGTGGGGCCGGTAGGGCCCTGTGTCAGTTCAAGGGCCTCATGCCCGTCTTCAGCCTCGTCGCGGCTGTTGTTCCGGGGCGCGACTCCGTCGTTGGCCGAGAGAGGTAGGTCGGGAGGAGGGGCCACTGTCACCTCTGGTGGGGGTAGGGGCGGTGCTGCGGTGGGGACACCGGAGGGAGGAGCCGCGTACTGGCGGACCCCCGACACATGCTCCACGTAGATGTCCCGGCCCCAGCGAATGGTCTCAGACACAATGAGACGGCGCATCAGACTCGCGTACTTCTTGCTCACACGCAGGAGCCTGAGCACCGCCTCATTGGCCTGATCCCAAGAGCCGAGAGCCCCAACAACGATCGCGTCGGTCACGACTCGGTAGCCCTGTCCTTCGAGAACGGCGCCGATAGGGAGGTATTTCGCTCTCTTCCTCTCCCTAGCGGCTTCGAAGGCTTCGATGCCGTTCTCGAAGGCCACGGTTACGTCGACGATCACGACGCTTTTCGAAGGCTCGTGCCTGACAACAATGTCAGGGCGCAGAGCCTCCAACTCGCCGGTGAGGCCCTCGACCCTTTTGTTCACCCTTAATGTCCCCGGCAGTCGGCAGGCTCGAGATATTCTCGAGACGATGGCGTCGTGGCGCAGTTGCCAGGCGGCCGAGTGAGGCCGGCAGTGACAGATCACATGGGGTAGGGTCTCCAGGGCCTCCCCGCATCGCCGGCAACGCTTATCACCCTCGCCCCACCGCCTTGCCCCATTAAGAGGCAAGACGTTGAGGCGAGCTCGGTGGATAAAGCGCCAATCAGCGAAGCGGGTGAAACTGCCGCCGCGGAGAAAGTGATTTGATACACTATCCCGCGACGACACCCCGAAGACCTTCCCCTGATCGGGCTTTTTGCCCAGGCGATCGGCATAGAACTCTGTCACTGCCGCTCTCAAACGATGCAACACTTGATCCCGCACCCTCGGTGTTACAACCACCGTGCGCCCGCGTGAGCCCCGGAGTCTAATACCCAGTTCGCGCCGGGCAGCGCACCACTCCCAACGCAATTGAAGCATTTCTCCCGATCGCCGTGCCGCGTTTCGTGCTCTCGACCACAGTGTCGAGAAGTCCCCTCCGTCCCTGGCGAATTCCCCCTCCAGCGAGCCGGAGAGGTACGTCGCCAGGTCCTGATCGGTGGGTGGCCTACCGATCTTCCTGGCTACCGCCTCGCTCAGAGATTCTCTGGCCAGCCCACTGATCATCGGATCAGGCGCCGTCAGTAGACGGAACGCGTGTCCGATGACCAGAGCGTCGGCCAGGTCCGCAAGCGGAAGCAGTCCACACCCCCCCTTTTTAGGAGGGAGGTAGACTACCTCCGCGCTGGCTCTCTGAGGGAGGTTGAGCCAGGACTTGGCAAGCTTGCGAACAAGCTTGTCCACTTCTTTAAGGGGACCCTTCTCTACATGGGCTCCCCGTAGCATAAAGTCGAGGCGGGGCAATATAAATGAACTCACCGCCTCACACTTTTGCCACGGGGCGAGGAGAGAGCGATCCACGGCCCGGAGATCCCGGACAAGCTCCTCGATCGTCGCGAGCGGGGTCTGCCTGACCTGAAATCCTGTGGGGACTCCAAGGTGCTCGTATGGCGCACCTGCTGCCAGGGCTTTAACCCCTTGACCCTGCAAGCTGAAGCAAGTAGGGAGTACCCGGCGAGTGCCTCTGCTGTCCTGATGCAGTGTTGCACACTTCGCCGGGTTGAACCGAAGTCCAACCCCATTTGCCGCAGCTTCCACTGTTCGTAACAGTGTTTCCATTCCCTCCGGAGAATCGGCAGTCAACGCCAGATCGTCGGCGTAGGCCAAAACCGAGTATCGTTGGCCGTGTAGCGTGTAACCCGCCGAGGTCGCGGTTACCGCCCTCAGGACCGGTTCCAGGGCGAGGTTAAACGCCACAGGGCTCAACGGACAGCCCTGCTTGACTCCGGAGAGAATGGGGACAGGGTCGGTGTAGCCCTGTGAGGTTCGCACCCGGGTGGTGCATCCGTCATACATCCCTTCCACAATATTGCGGAAGGGGAGGGGAACGCCGGCCTCAGCAAAGGCACGGTAGATGGTGGAATGGGGGATCGAGCCGAACGCGTTCGACAAGTCCAGCCATGCCACCACCACCTGACGCCTACCCCTGCGAGCGTCGTTCAGGATTTCCTGCAGCGTGAAGTTGTGCTCGTAGCAACCCTCACACGGCAGGAAACCCTTCTGTTGGGGGCTGAGCCTCCCATTATGGAGGGCCCACGACACTAGACGGTCAGCCAGCACCGCCGCGAAGAGTTTGGGGGTAGTGTCGGACATGGCAAGTGGTCGCCAGTTCGACAGGTCCCCCCGATCGCCCTTTTTGTGAATTAACACGGTGTTGGAGACCTTCCAGGAAGAAGGGACCGACTCCAACCTGCGGCAAAGGTTGAAGAAGGCAGTCAAGACGACGCAGCTCGGATCAGCCTTCCGAAGGTCACGGTAAGTCAGACCGTCGGGTCCTGGCGCGGAGTTGGACATCCGCCGGATCCGTCGGTCTACCTCACTCACTTCAAAAGGCCGGATCAAAGCCTCGCCGCTTGCTGCTGTCGGAGCCTCTGAAGGAAAGCCAAGGGGCCCAGAGGCTTGTGGCGCACTCGCAGGTGAGTACATGTCGAGGAAGTGCTGCATGACGCGGTCCCTGGCAACTTCACATTGCTCAGGGGCGCCCATGAGCACCTCCTGGACCGCACGCCTGCGGTTCTGCCGGAACAGCCTCTGGAGACGCGTAGCCTCCTTGACTTGATCCGTTCTCCTGTCGGTCTCCAAGCCGGTACGACCGGGAGGGCGTGTCCCTGACGAGTTCGCGACACGCCCCCTCGTCCTCGCGGGGTCTGCTGGTCTTACGCCCCCGTCTCCTCCGTTCCCCGCAGGTCGGGTCCGGAATCCCTGGAAGAAGGCAGCGATTTGCGCTGCAGCTTCCTCCAGGTCTTGAGGATTGTCAGCAGCCCAGCCAAACTGACCAGTAGCTCCCTCTCTCTCTCCAGCGCGACTTGCTCCCTCCGTCGGGATGCGCGCTGGCGAGGATTGGGCTGGCCAGCAGGCACAGGTTGCTGCCGTCCCTGCGGTGTCTGGAGGGCCGCGGGTCCTCCAGCAACGCCCCCAGGAGCATTAGTCTGCCCCGTGGGGACCGTTATCCCCCTCGTGCTACCACCCGGGAGCGAGCTCCCAGGGTTATTGTTCCCACCCACTGAACGAAAACGCGACGCGAACCCTCCCAAGCGGACATTCAGATCGCGGAATTCGCGGTGCCGGTCCATCCGCGCGGCGTTGGCAGGGGCCCGCTCAGCACTTACCCTCTGTTGGGTGATGCGGCTACCTCCTGCCAATGGCCACCGGCGAGCGGCTCCGCCCCTTCGCGTGGTGACGGTGGTGGTGGGAGTGGCCTCCTCCAAGGCTCCGCTGACGTTGGGAGCCGGTGGGGCCGGTGGAGAGCGCTGGTCCCTCGCTGTTGGTCGCAGGGGTGCGGCCGGCGTCCTCCTGTCCCCCGCTGGTGACCTGCGGGGAGTTGTCCTCGACGGCGACGGCGTCCTCCTCTGAGACGACCTCGGCGATGACGACGGGGATGTTGGCAGCGGGGACAGGCGCCCAGATGATCGGCGCCTGCCGGCAACAACCTGCCACGGCAGTGGGGAGGGATCTTCTTCCTCCTTCCTCCCCACCTCTTCTCCCCTCTCCTCTTCGTTCCCCCGGATGGCCGGAGGGGGAGAAGGGACTGTCCTGGCGGGACCAGGCGACCCTGCCACTTCCTCGATGGGGGGGAGGGAGAGGACCGCTGGCGTGAGCCTCGTCCTCTTCTGTGCCCTCTCCACTCCCCCCGCGAGGGGCCTCGATGTCATGATGGGCCCCCCGCTGACAGTGGTCGTGACGGTGGTCGTAGTCAGCGTGGCCGGAGCCACGCAGGAGACCGCGCAGCAGCCCTCCGCTCCCCCCTGCTTCCCACAGATGGTCGGTGGGGGTGAGCGAGCAGGGGGGGGATCCCTCGTAGCAATGATGAGGGAAGGGCTGCTAATCGCTACGGTCATGAACTCGGGCGGGAGTGACGAGGCCCGAGTCATCGACCGCAGCGTTCTTCTTTCTGGGCGGTCTCCTGGCGGTGTTGTCGTGACCACCGCTGCGCCCGCCGTGACGGCGGCATAAGATGGTGAGGCCGCCGTCCTAATCACCGAGGTAAACACTCGTGTGGTGGATTGGGGTTGGTTTGGGTTAGATGTCGTTGTGGGGGGGGCGGGGGCGGGTGCCCCCCCATCTAACCCAACCGCCCTCGGTGACGTATTAGCACCGGGTTTCAGAGCCGCCTTCCTCCTGGTGGTGGTGAGGGTCATCGTCCGCTTCTTGATGTCTCCGAGCTCAATCGGCACGCTGGCTCCCCTCCTGCTCCTTGTAATCGGCCCCCTCGGGCTGGTAGGGGGGGACCTCGTCTTAGGGGAGACCGTCGACCCCCTCGTCCTTCTTGTTATGCCACCACTGGTATTAGTGGTGGTCTTATCAGGGGTCGACTTGCGTGCCGATGAGCCCGGGCTGGCTCGTTGGACGGCTCTGGTCCCGGTCCCGGTGCGCTTGGCGGGCGCATTCCTGGTCCCTGGTGGAGTCGGTACCAGGGCAGCCTCGTTGCTTCGCCGCGACAGGCTGCTCCTTGTTGTTGTTGTTGTTGTTGTTGTTGCTGCTGCTGGTGGGGGCGTGGTCTTCGCCCTGGAGGCGGCCAGAAGGGGCGGCGGCGTCAGTGACTTCCGAAGGGGAGCCACTAGTGCCGCCGCAGCCTTCGGCCTGGTCCCCAGGGACGCCGATGGTGGTGGTGGCGTGGTGGATGACCTGGGGGTGAATCGTTGGGCCGCCACGGACGTCTTCGCCCTCGTCGTCAGCGTCGTCCTCGTAGATTTCCCCGCTGTCGTCCCCGTCGCAGCTGCAGACGTGCCAAAAGGCAGTCTGCTCTGCAGCGTAGACGTGCGGGTCATCGCCGAAGCCGTCGTCGTTGTGGTGGTGACCACGCTGGTGGTCGGCGTGGTCGCGGGGCCCGATGTTGGTGGTATTGCCCCGCCGGAGGTGTTGTTATTATCCTGAGCCGTCGCCGCCTGCCGCTGGCCACACGCTGTCGTCGTCGTCGCAGTCGTGGTTGTCGTCGTCGTCGTGGCCGCGGTCGTGGTGACGACCCCTCCAGCTCCCGCCGCAGCGGAAAACCTTAAAATTGACTCGGGCCTCCCTCGGCCCGAGGAATTAGTGCCAGTCGCAGAGGAGGAGGACCGGGCACCGGTTGTCTGGTTGCTGGCAGAACCGGTAATTGTTCTGCCGGTCCCACTCCGACCTGGCCCACCCGTACTCGCGTGTGCGGCGGCGTGGTGAGTCTTCACGGCTTTTAGGGCATATCTGCCCGTGCCAGGCTCACCACACTCGCCGCACCGGTGGACAATAGTGTGTCCGGGGTGGTATTTTTTGGCATGCTTTGCCAGGTCGGAGTGGGACTTATACGCCCCACCGAGCTTCATGCCCGGCTTGCCGTAGCATTCCGGGCATCGGAATTCCTCCGGGAACGGAAAATCTATGTATATTGTGACGGGGCTACTAGTTTGCCCTGCCATTTTTGGGACGACCTGTACAGGGGTTGACTACAAGCGGAAAGTAGAGAGTGGAAAAATAAGAAGAAAGTATGTAAAAGAAGATTTATTATGCAGTATTTCGAGCAGATGTTTTAGTACCAGGTGAACTTATTAAAATTATTAGAATTACAAATAGAATATAATAGAATAGAATGTGTGCGTACAGTAGGTACAGTATATAATCAGTAGATAAATAAATAAATAAATAAATAAGTAAAACCCAGGTACGTGTGTTAAGTTAGTAAAAGCTCTGTCAAGTGTAGGTTAATGTAAAAATAGATAGGTAAAATAGAGTAAAATCAGAGCAGAGTGGCGTTGAGTAAATAAAATGTAAAATGTAGAACTCAAATATGTATAGAATCACTAAAATCAATATATAAAGTTGACTAGATTGGTAGAATTAGTTAAAAAAATAAAATGTGGTAATAATGATAGTAATTGTCGAAATTAGCAGAGTAAAAGGATAAAAAAGAGTGAAGGAAATCACAGCGGTATAACTGTAAGGTAGGTAAAATAAAAATTAAATAAATAAATAAGTAAATAAGTAAATAAATAAATAGGTAAATAGATAAAAGATAGGTTAAAGATAAATGTTGTATATCACAGGATAAAAATATAGTAATATAGGAACGAATTGTGACTAGAGTACGGTGTAGTAAGTTGGAGTAAGATAAAATAGAGTAAAATATAATGTACAGATCAGGTAAGTCAATTAGTGTTAAAATGAGTAAATAGCTAAAAAGAGCGATATGCAGCACTGTGTAAAATTATAATAAGACTAAGTCAGGTAAGTATAATAGGTACAGTAGGATATAGATAAAACTCAACGAATCAATAAATAAGTAAGTAGGTAGATGGGAGAAAAGTAGGTAAAATCAGTAAAATAGAGTAAATAAGTAAATAAATAAAATATAATAAGATCAGTCAACTAAATATACTAATTGGAATAAGGCAAAGTAAGTGGCCGAAACGGGAAAGAGAAAAATTAAAGAGATAGACCGAGAGAAGTATGAAACGGGTAAAGATAGAAAGAGAGCGGATGACAGGTGGAGGTTAGAAAGGGAGAGAAGATAAAGCGATAGTAGGACTCTACCTTGGACAGAGTAGAGCCTGTCCAAGGGGGACACCTAGCGGGCGGTCGAGAAACTCTTTCGAGCTTCTCGTGCAAAGACCCACCGCTAGAGGGCTGCACCGATACTTGGCGGTACTCAGAAAATTTCCTTAGCACGGGGCTAAGGAATATCTGAGGCCTACACGGATCGGTGACTGATAGGAAATCAGAGCCGAATTAATTTAATCGAACGAGTCCGATTAAACAATTCGGCTGGTCTTGGCTCAGGAACAATATTCCTGGCTTATTCCGAAACGGAGTACAATTTCGACGAAGTAAGAAACGCTCCGACGTGCCGGTATTCAACGAGTTGTTAAATATTAGTTTATTAAACTGTCGGCACAGGCTTGCGCCCCAATTTCGCAATAAATAAAATCTGTTAACTCGGGAACCGTATTAAACAACCAGCGAGCTGATTGTTTAAACAGCCGTCGAGTTAATTGATTAATCTAATTGCGAAATTTGTCGAAACGTTTCCACCTGTCACTTATGTGATCCGGATCGAAATTTCCAGAAATTTCGTTCCGAGCGACCGGGAAGGAGCCGTTAATTGTTTGTGTTTCGCTCTGATCGACGGTTAGCACAGGTGCCAATCGTCGGCAGAACAAAGACACACAACAACGAACGGAAAGGGGAGGTCAACGGGGTTTACCGTGTATTTGAAAACGGGCACTTGGACAAGAGAGTCCAAATGATACCGCTACAAGTACACGGGGGAATAGACAGAAGTTACAGAGATAGAGAGAGAGGGTTTCGACCACTTACCCCGCTCGGGTTCCCCGTACAGGTGGTCGGTTTCCCGGAGGTCCGGCTTCGGTGGAGGCGCTTGATCGTCGGTGGTCCTCCTCGTCGGCGGCTGGTCGCGCCCCGATCGCTCCTCGGCTCTGGAGTAATCCTTTAAGATACTGGTGCACTTAGCACTCCACTTGCTATAACTCGCGTTTTGGGGTCGCGGCACCCGTCGGACTTCGCGCGAAACGAAACGAAAATTTCAGAAAATTTTTTTGTTCGATTCGGGGAGTCGAGAATATTTCCTCGATTCCTGGAAGTTTGACGGGCTGTGGGATAAAGCAGATTTTATGCTTTTTAAAAGGCTAATTGGGCCAATCCACACGGCACTGCAATGCGTGGCCGACCCGTGACCGAGGGGGAGCAAGCCCCGACCGCTCCGTCAAATTCCAAAAATCGAGTTAATATTCTGACTCCCCGATGGGGAGTGTATCAGATATTAAGCTGATAAGAACAGATAAAGG
Organism: Halictus rubicundus; assembly: GCF_050948215.1. NCBI lineage: Eukaryota > Metazoa > Arthropoda > Insecta > Hymenoptera > Halictidae > Halictus > Halictus rubicundus. The sequence continues at coordinate 2,408,505 of NC_135162.1, forward strand.
CGTTTTATTTTCAAAGCATGGTCCCCCGGGTTACATGGGCACCCGGAGGCAGTACAACATTCTCGCCTTTGGCGAGGGCTAGGTTGCGGGTGCCCTTTAGGCACCACGCTATAAAATAGATTTAATTATTTGGTGGTGGGGTGTGCGGCGCGGGGGCATCGGGCCCCCTGCGTGGCTAATGTTTTCATTTTTAAATAAATAAAATAAATAAAACGCGTACGCACACACACACAGACACACACACGTCAATAAATGAGTAAAATCATTCCGGTCCCGTAGTGGGACCTGGTCAGATGACTTAAAACTAGGATTAAAATTAAAATTAGACTTGTCAACATTGTAATGGCCCGCTGCACGTTGGGAAAATTAAAATACTTATGTACTAAGGGAGGTGACTAGATGATTAAAAGGAAAATAAACAAAATTAAAAAAGTTTAAAGAGAGGAAAGAACAGGAGAAAAAACAATAGACCAGATAAAACAACTTAAAAGAGAATGACTAGAAAGTAATGTAAATAAGAAAATAAAAGAGAAGATAGAATAGAGACGTGCAGCGGGTCATTTGCCCTCGCTAAAATGTATATAAATATAGGAATAAAAATGTAAAAAAATGTATAACATGAAAGATAAAAAATAAAAGTGTAGATATAAATATAGTTATAGTATACTATAGTGTAATAAAAACTAGTGGGCGCGGTGCCTCGCATGGCATCGCCGCCGCGCTACGCGTCATACGTGGGGCCGGTAGGGCCCTGTGTCAGTACAAGGGCCTCATGCCCGTCATCAGCCTCGTCGCGGCTGTCATTCCGGGGCGCGATTTCCTCGTTGGCCGTGGGAGGTAGGTTGAGAGGAGGGGCCACTGTCACCTCTGGTGGGGGTAGGGGCGGTGCCGCGGTGGGGACACCGGGAGGAGGAGCCGCGTACTGGCGGACCCCCGACACATGCTCCACGTAGATGTCCCGGCCCCAGCGAATGGTCTCAGACACAATGAGACGGCGCATCAAACTCGCGTACCTCCTACTCACACGCAAGAGCCTGAGCACCGCCTCATTGGCCTGATCCCAGGAGCCGAGAGCCCCAACAACGATCGCGTCGGTCACGACTCGGTAGCCCTGTCCCTCGAGAACGGCGCCGATAGGGAGGTATTTCGCCCTCTTCCTCTCCCTAGCGGCTTCGAAAGCTTCGATGCCGTTCTCGAAGGCCACGGTCACGTCGACGATCACGACGCTTTTCGAAGGCTCGTGCCTGACAACAATGTCAGGGCGCAGAGCCTCCAACTCGCCGGTGAGACCCTCGACCCTTTTATTCACCCTTAATGTCCCCGGCAGTCGGCAGGCTCGAGATATTCTCGAGACGATGGCGTCGTGGCGCAGTTGCCAGGCGGCCGAGTGAGGCCGGCAGTGACAGATCACATGGGGTAGGGTCTCCAGGGCCTCCCCGCATCGCCGGCAACGCTTATCACCCTCGCCCCACCGCCTTGCCCCATTAAGAGGCAAGACGTTGAGGCGAGCTCGGTGGATAAAGCGCCAATCAGCGAAGCGGGTGAAACTGCCGCCGCGGAGAAAGTGATTTGATACACTATCCCGCGACGACACCCCGAAGACCTTCCCCTGATCGGGCTTTTTGCCCAGGCGATCGGCATAAAACTCTGTCACTGCCGCTCTCAAACGATGCAACACCTGGTCCCGTACCTTCGGTGTTACAACCACCGTGCGCCCGCGTGAGCCCCGGAGTCTAAGACCCAATTCGCGCCGGGCAGCGCACCACTCCCAACGCAATTGGAGCATTTCTCCCGATCGCCGTGCCGCGTTTCGTGCTCTCGACCACAGAGTCGAGAAGTCCCCTCCGTCCCTGGCGAATTCCCCCTCCAGCGAGCCAGAGAGGTACGTCGCCAGGTCCTGATCGGTGGGTGACCTACCGATCTTCCTGGCTACCGCCTCACCCAGAGATTCTCTGGCCAGCCCACTGATCATCGGATCAGGCGCCGTCAGTAGACGGAACGCGTGTCCAATGACCAGAGCGTCGGCCAGGTCCGCAAGCGGAAGCAGTCCACACCCCCCCTTTTTAGGAGGGAGGTAGACTACCTCCGCGCTGGCTCTCTGAGGGAGGTTGAGCCAGGACTTGGCAAGCTTGCGAACAAGCTTGTCCACTTCTTTAAGGGGACCCTTCTCTACATGGGCTCCCCGTAGCATAAAGTCGAGGCGGGGCAATATAAATGAACTCACCGCCTCACACTTTTGCCACGGGGCGAGGAGAGAGCGATCCACGGCCCGGAGATCCCGGACAAGCTCCTCGATCGTCGCGAGCGGGGTCTGCCTGACCTGAAATCCTGTGGGGACTCCAAGGTGCTCGTATGGCGCACCTGCTGCCAGGGCTTTAACCCCTTGACCCTGCAAGCTGAAGCAAGTAGGGAGTACCCGGCGAGTGCCTCTGCTGTCCTGGTGCAGTGTTGCACACTTCGCCGGGTTGAACCGAAGTCCAACCCCATTTGCCGCAGCTTCCACTGTTCGTAACAGTGTTTCCATTCCTTCCGGTGAATCAGCAGTTAACGCCAGGTCATCTGCGTAGGCCAGCACTGAATAACGTTGGCCGTGCAGCGTGTAGCCCGCCGAGGTCGCGGTTACCGCCCTCAGGACCGGTTCCAAGGCTAGGTTGAACGCTACAGGGCTCAACGGGCAGCCCTGCTTAACACCGGAAAGAATGGGGACAGGGTCGGTGAAGCCCTGTGAGGTTCGCACCCGGGTGGTGCATCCATCGTACATCCCTTCCACAATGTTGCGGAAGGGGAGGGGAATGCCGGCCTCAGCGAAAGCGCGGTAGATGGTGGAGTGGGGAATCGAGCCGAACGCGTTCGACAAGTCCAGCCACGCCACCACCACCTGACGCCTGCCCCTGCGAGCGTCGTTCAGGATCTCCTGCAGCGCGAAGTTATGCTCATAGCAACCCTCACACGGCAGGAAACCCTTCTGCTGGGGGCTAAGCCTCCCATTGTGGAGGGCCCACGACACTAAACGGTCGGCCAGCACCGCCGCGAAGAGTTTAGGGGTAGTGTCGGACATGGCAAGTGGTCGCCAGTTCGACAGGTCCCCCCGATCGCCCTTTTTGTGAATCAACACAGTGTTGGAGACCTTCCAGGAAGAAGGGACCGACTCCAACCTACGGCAGAGGTTGAAAAACGCAGTCAAGACGACGCAGCTCGGGTCGGCCTTCCGAAGGTCACGGTAAGTCAGACCGTCGGGTCCTGGCGCGGAGTTTGACATCCGCCGGATCCGTCGGTCTACCTCACTCACTTCAAAAGGCCGGACCAAAGCCTCGCCGCTTGCTGCTGTCGGAGCCTCTGAGGGAAAGCCAAGGGGCCCAGAGGCTTGTGGCTCACTCGCAGGTGAGTACATATCCAGGAAGTGCTGCATGACGCGGTCCCTGGCAACTTCACATTGCTCAGGGGCGCCCATGAGCACCTCCTGGACCGCACGCCTGCGGTTCTGCCGGAACAGCCTCTGGAGACGCGTAGCCTCCTTGACTTGGTCCGTTCTCCTATCGGTCTCCAAGCCGGTACGACCGGGAGGGCGTGTCCCTGACGAGTTCACGACACGCCCCCTCGTCCTCGCGGGGTTTGCTGGTCTTACGCCCCCGTCTCCTCCATTCCCCGCAGGTCGGGTCCGGAATCCCTGGAAGAAGGCAGCGATTTGCGCTGCAGCTTCCTCCAGGTCTTGAGGATTGTCAGCAGCCCCGGCCAAACTGACCAGTAGCTCCCTCTCTCTCTCCAGCGCGGCTTGCTCCCTCCGTCGGGATGCGCGCTGGCGAGGATTGGGCTGGCCAGCAGGCACAGGCTGCTGCCGTCCCTGCAGTGTCTGGAGGGCCGCGGGTCCTCCAGCGACGCCCCCAGGAGCATTTGTCTGCCCCGTGGGGACCGTCATCCCCCTCGCGCTACCACCCGGGAGCGAGCTCCCAGGGTTATTATTCCCACCCACACTACGAAAACGCGACGCGTACCCTCCCAAGCGGACATTCAAATCGCGTAATTCGCGGTGCCGGTCCATCCGCGCGGCGTTGGCAGGGGCCCGCTCAGCACTTACCCTCTGTTGGGTGTTGCGGCTACCTCCTGCCAATGGCCACCGGCGAGCGGGTCCGCCCCTTCGCGTGGTGACGGTGGTGGTGGGAGTGGCCTCCTCCAAGGCTCCGCTGACGTTGGGAGCTGGTGGGGCCGGTGGAGAACGCTGGTCCCTCGCTGTTGGTCGCAGGGGTGCGGCCGGCGTCCTCCTGTCCCCCGCTGGTGAGCTGCGGGGTGTTGTCCTCGACGGCGACGGCGTCCTCCTCTGGGACGACCTCGGCGATGACGACGGGGATGTTGGCAGCGGGGACAGGCGCCCAGATGATCGGCGCCTGCCGGCAACAACCTGCCACGGCAGTGGGGAGGGATCCTCTTCCTCCTTCCTCCCCACCTCTTCTCCCCTCTCCTCTTCGCTCCCCCGGATGGCCGGAGGGGGAGAAGGAGCTGTCCTGGCGGGACCAGGTGACCCTGCCACTTCCTCGATGGGGGGGAGGGAGAGGACTGCCGGCGTAAGCCTCGTCCTCTTCTGTATCCTCTCCACTCCCCCCGCGAGGGGCCACGAAGTCATGATGGGCCCCCCGCTGGCAGTGGTCGTGACGGTGGTCGTGGTCAGCGTGGCCGGAGCCACGCAGGAGACCGCGCAGCAGCCCTCCGCTCCCCCCTGCTTCCCACATATGTTCGGTGGGGGTGAGTGAGCAGGGGGGGAATCCCTCGTTGTGGTGATGAGGGATGGGCTGCTGCTCGCTACGGTCATGAGCTCGGACGGGAGTGACGAGGCCCGAGTCATCGACCGCAGCGTTCTTCCTTCTGGGCGGTCTCCTGGTGGTGTTGTCGTGACCACCGCTGCGCCCGCCGTGACGGCGGCGTATGATGGTGATGCCGCCGTCCTGATCACCGAGGTAAATACCCGTGGTGGTGATTGGGGTTGGTTTGGGTTAGATGTTGTTTGGGGGGCGGGGGCGGGGGCGGGTGCCCCCCCATCTAACCCAGACGACCTCGGTGATCTGCTCGCGCCGGGCTTTGGAGCCGCCTTCCTCTTGATGGCGTTGAGGGCTGCAGTCCGCATCCTGATGTCTCCGAGCTCGATCGGCACGCTGGCTCCCCTCCTGTTTCTCGCCGCACTCCTCGTGACCGGTCCCCTTGGGCTGGTGGGCGGGGACCTGGTCTTGGGGGAGACAGTCGACCCCCTCGTCCTCCTTGCCACGCCACCAGTAGTGTTGGTGGCGTGCTTATCGGGGGTCGACTTGCGTGCCGATGAGCCCGGGCTGGATCGTTGGGCGGCTCCGGGCCCGGTCGTGGTGCGCTTGGCGGGCGCATTCCTGGTCCCTGGTGGTGTCGGTGCCAGGGCAGCCTCGTTGCTTCGCCGCGACAGGCTGCTCCTTGTTGCTGTTGTTGTTGCTGCTGCTGGTGGGGGCGTGGGCGTCTTCTTCGTGGCGGTCCCGGCTGCTGCTACCCCTGCCTGGGTCCTCCTCGACGCTCCAGGTGGTGGTGGCGTCTGGGCTTTCCTCCCGGACGTTGCTGCTGCTTCTGCAGGGGTGGTCTTCGCCCTGGAGGCGGCCAGAAGGGGCGGCGGCGTCAGTGACTTCCGAAGGGGAGCCAGTAGTGCCGCCGCAACCTTCGGCCTGGCCCCCAGGGACGCCGATGGTGGTGGTGGCGTGGTTGATGGCCTAGGGGTGGGTAGTGGGACCGCCACGATCGTCCTCGTCCTCGCTGCCAGCGTTGTCCTTGTTGATGTCCCCGCTGTCGTCCCCGTCGCAGTTGCAGACGTGCCAAAGGGCAGTCTGCTCCGCGATGTCGACGTGCGGTTCATCGCCGTTGTCGTCGTTGTCGTTGTAGTGACCACGCTGGTGGTCTGCGTGGTCGCGGGGCCCGATGATGGTGGTACTGCCCCGCCGGAGGTGTTGGTTCGTTGGGCCGTCGCCGCCTGCCGCTGGCCACATGCTGTCGTCGTCGTCGCAGTCGTTGTCGTCGTTGCTGTGGCCGTTGTCGTAGTGACGACCCCTCCAGCTCCCGCGTCAGCGGTAAACCTTAAAATTGACTCGGGCCTCCCTCGGCCCGAGGAATTAGTGCCAGTCGCAGAGGAGGAGGACCGGGCACCGGTTGTCCGGTTGCTGGCAGAACCGGTAATTGTTCTGCCGGTCCCACTCCGACCTGGCCCACCCGTACTCGCGTGTGCGGCGGCGTGGTGAGTCTTTACTGCTTTTAGGGCATATCTGCCCGTGCCAGGCTCACCACATTCGCCGCACCGGTGAACGATGATGTGTCCCGGGTGGTATTTCTTGGCGTGCTTTGCCAGGTCGGAATGGGACTTATACGCCCCACCGAGCTTCATGCCCGGCTTGCCGTAGCATTCCGGGCATCGGAATTCCTCCGGGAAGGGGAAGTCAATATATATTGTAATGGGGCTGCTTGCTTGCCCTGCCATTTTTGGATCGACCTGTACGGGGTTGACTACGAGCGGTAAAAGATAAATAGGTAAATTATTAAGTTGATGAGGCGCAGATTACAATAAAATAAAACAATTGGTGTAAGTAAATAAATAAATAAATAAATAAATAAGTAAATAAATAGATAGGTATATCTGTCAGTCACTGGGTAAATGCGTGTATGAATAAATAAATAAATAAATAAATAAAACCAGGTTAAAATCACTTAGTCTTAATCACGAGTGTCAAAATATAGTAAATAAAATCAACGAAGTGACTAGATCTGTCTAAATAAATAAATAAATAAACAGAATTAGTCGTCGTCGATGTATCACAGTAGGTGTGTATGTAAGTAGATAAAATGTGATTAAGTAGTGATGTTAGTAACGTAAAATAGTGTGAGGTAATATAAAGCAGAGTAAAATGTAATAAAATAGAATAAAATAGACAGAGCAGATGAGACGCAGTATTTAACGGTGTCGAAATTGGCATAGACAGTTGACTAGGTGATCAGAATTTAATCAGAGAAGAATAGAGCTGAGAGAGACTAGAATAAAAATAGAAAAATAGGAGTAAGACTAGACATAAAATAAAAAATAAAATGTAACAATAAGCGTATGTGTAGATATCACAGTAATAGGTTTAAAATGGTATAGTATATCACAGAGTAAAAAGAGTAAAAGTAACAAGATAAAAAATAAGCTATGACTAGAATTAAGATGAAGTAAAATAGAATACAGTAAAATAAAATAAAAATGAGAATAAAATAGAATAAAATAAGTTAGTGTAAAATAGGATAAAATACGTGTAAAAGTTGAATATGTCGGTTTAAAAATTAAATTAGGTATGTAAGCAGGCACTGTGATATACAGTACGGTGATTAAAATGCAGTTAAAACGAGTGAATAGAGTAAAATGTGTAGATAAATGTCTAAATAAATAAATAATTAAAATTAGTCAACTAAATATACCAATTAAGATATAATAAAGCAAGTGGCCGAAACGGGAAAGAGAAAAATTAAAGAGATAGACCGAGAGAAGTATGAAACGGGTAAAGATAGAAAGAGAGCGGATGACAGATGGAGGTTAGAAAGGGAGAGAAGATAAAGCGATAGTAGGACTCTACCTTGGACAGAGTAGAGCCTGTCCAAGGGGGACACCTAGCGGGCGGTCGAGAAACTCTTTCGAGTTTCTCGTGCAAGGACCCACCGCTAGAGGGCTGCACCGATACTTGGCGGTACTCAGAAAATTTCCTTAGCACGGGGCTAAGGAATATCTGAGGCCTACACGGATCGGTGACTGATAGGAAATCAGAGCCGAATTAATTTAATCGAACGAGTCCGATTAAACAATTCGGCTGGTCTTGGCTCAGGTTCGATATTCCTGGCTTATTCCGAAACGGAGTACAACGTCGACGAAGCGAGAAACGCTCCGACGTGCCGGTATTTAACAAGAGATGTTGAAAATTAGTTTTAATAAACTACCGGCACAGGCTTGCGCCCCAATTTCGCAATAAACAAAATCTAGAAACTCGGGAACCGTATTAAACAACCAGCGAGCTGATTGTTTAAACAGCCGTCGAGTTAATTGATTAATTTAATTGCGAAATTCGTCGAATCGTTTCCACCTGTCACTTATGTAATCCGGATCGAAATTTCCAGAAATTTCGTTCCGAGCGACCGGGAAGGAGCCGTTAATTGTCTGTGTTTCGCTCTGTTCGACGGTTAGCACAGGTGCCAATCGTCGGCAGAACAAAGACACACAACAACGAACGGAAAGGGGAGGTCAACGGGGTTTACCGTGTATTTGAAAACGGGCACCTGGACAAAGAGAGTCCAAATGACACCGTTACAAGTACACGGGGGAATAGACAGAAGTTACAGAGATAGAGAGAGAGGGTTTCGACCACTTACCCCGCTCGGGTTCCCCGCACAGGTGTCGTAATTCCCGGAGGTCCGGCTTCGGTGGAGGCGCTTGGTCTTCGGTGGTCCTCCTCGTCGGCGGCTGGTCGCGCCCCGATCGCTCCTCGGCTCTGGAGTAATCCTTTTAAGATACTGGTGCACTTAGCACTCCACTTGCTATAACTCGCGTTTTGGGGTCGCGGCACCCGTCGGACTTCGCGCGAAACGAAACGAAAATTTCAAAAAATTTTTTTGTTCGATTCGGGGAGTCGAGAATATTTCCTCGATTCCTGGAAGCTTGACGGGCTGTGGGATAAAGCAGATATTTATGCTTTATATGAGCTAATTGGGCCAATCCACACGGCACTGCAATGCGTGGCCGACCCGTGACCGAGGGGGAGCAAGCCCCGACCGCTCCGTCAACTTCCAAAAATCGAGTTAATATTCTGACTCCCCGATGGGGAGTGTATCAGATATTAAGCTGATAAGAACAGATAAAGGCACTTTTTATTCAGGTAATGTTCCCCTGGGTTACATTGGCACCCGGGGGTAGTACAGTGTACTCGCCTTTGGCGAGGGCTTATATGGGGGTGCCCGTAGAGGCACCCCGCCACAAATAAAATTTAGTTTGTTGGTGGTGGGGTGTGCGATGTGGGGGTGTCGGGCCCCCTGCGCGGCTAATATATATATAAGTAGATAAATATAATAAATAAAACGCATCACACGCACACACATACACACACACGTCAGTAAATAAATAAAATCATTCCGGTCCCATAGTGGAACCTGGTCGGATAGCTTAAAACTAGACTTAAAATTAAGATTAAAATAGCCAACATTGTGATGGCCCGCTGCACACCAGGAAGACTAAGATACTTATACACTAAGGTAGATGACTAGATGACTAAAAAGAGAATAAACAAAATTAAAAAATATAAAAAGAGAAAAGGACAGGAGAAGAAACAATAGACTAGATGGAATAACTTAAAAGAGAATGACTAGAAGATAAAATAAGTAACAAGATAACAGAGAAAATAGAATAGAGACGTGCAGCGAGCCATTTGCCCTCGCTAAAATGTGTATAAATATAAAGATATCGAAATGTAGAGAGATGTCAAAAAATGTAAAAATATAATAATAAAAACTAATGGGCGCGGTGCCTCGCATGGCACCGCCGCCACACTATATGTCATACGTGGGGCCGGTAGGGCCCTGTGTCAAGGTAACGGCCTCATGCCCGTCTTCAGCCTCGTGACGGCTGCCTATCCGGGGCGCGACTTCCCTGCTGGCGGAGGGAGGCTGGTCGTGAGGAGGGGCCACCGTCACCTCTGGTGGGGGTCGGAGCGGTGCTGCGGTGGGGACACCGGGAGGAGGAGCCGCGTACTGGCGTACCCCCGACACATGCTCCACGTAGATGTCCCGACCCCAGCGAATGGTCTCAGACACAATGAGACGGCGCATCAGACTCGCGTACTTCTTGCTCACACGCAGGAGCCTGAGCACCGCCTCATTGGCCTGATCCCAAGAGCCGAGAGCCCCAACAACGATCGCGTCGGTCACGACTCGGTAGCCCTGTCCTTCGAGAACGGCGCCGATAGGGAGGTATTTCGCCCTCTTCCTCTCCCTAGCGGCTTCGAAGGCTTCGATGCCGTTCTCGAAGGCCACGGTTACGTCGACGATCACGACGCTTTTTGAAGGCTCGTGCCTGACAACAATGTCAGGGCGCAGAGCCTCCAACTCGCCGGTGAGACCCTCGACCCTTTTATTTACCCTTAACGTCCCCGGCAGTCGGCAGGCTCGAGATACTCTCGAGACGATGGCATCGTGGCGCAGTTGCCAGGCGGCCGAGTGAGGCCGGCAGTGACAGATCACATGGGGTAGGGTCTCCAGGGCCTCCCCGCATCGCCGGCAACGCTTATCACCCTCGCCCCACCGCCTTGCCCCATTAAGAGGCAAGACGTTGAGGCGAGCTCGGTGGATAAAGCGCCAATCAGCGAAGCGGGTGAAACTGCCGCCGCGGAGAAAGTGATTTGATACGCTATCCCGCGACGACACCCCGAAGACCTTCCCCTGATCGGGCTTTTTGCCCAGGCGATCGGCATAGAACTCTGTCACTGCCGCTCTCAAACGATGCAACACCTGGTCCCGCACCTTCGGTGTTACAACCACCGTGCGCCCGCGTGAGCCCCGGAGTCTAAGACCCAATTCGCGCCGGGCAGCGCACCACTCCCAACGCAATTGGAGCATTTCTCCCGATCGCCGTGCCGCGTTTCGTGCTCTCGACCACAGAGTCGAGAAGTCCCCCCCGTCCCTGGCAAATTCCCCCACCAGCGAGCCGGAGAGGTACGTTGCCAGGTCCTGATCGGTGGGTGACCTACCGATCTTCCTGGCTACCGCCTCGCTCAGAGATTCTCTGGCCAGCCCACTGATCATCGGGTCCGATGCCGTCAGTAGACGGAATGCGTGTCCGATGACCAGTGCGTCGGCCAGGTCCGCAAGCGGAAGCAGTCCACACCCCCCCCCCTTTTGGGAGGGAGGTAGACTATCTCCGCGCTGGCTCTCTGAGGGAGGTTGAGCCAGGATTTGGCAAGCTTGCGTACAAGCTTGTCGACTTCCTTGAGGGGGCCCTTCTCAACATGGGCTCCCCGCAGCATGAAGTCGAGGCGGGGCAATATAAACGAGCTCACCGCCTCACATTTTTGCCACGGGGCGAGGAGAGAGCGATCCACGGCCCGGAGATCCCGGACAAGCTCCTCGATCGTCGAGAGCGGGGTCTGCCTGACCTGAAATCCTGTGGGGACTCCAAGGTGCTCGTATGGCGCACCTGCTGCCAGGGCTTTAACCCCTTGACCCTGCAAGCTGAAGCAAGTAGGGAGTATCCGGCGAGTGCCTCTGCTGTCCTGGTGCAGTGTTGCACACTTCGCCGGGTTGAACCGAAGTCCAACCCCATTTGCCGCAGCTTCCACTGTTCGTAACAGTGTTTCCATTCCTTCCGGTGAATCAGCAGTTAACGCCAGGTCATCTGCGTAGGCCAGCACTGAATAACGTTGGCCGTGCAGCGTGTAGCCCGCCGAGGTCGCGGTTGCCGCCCTCAGGACCGGTTCCAAGGCTAGGTTGAACGCTACAGGGCTCAACGGGCAGCCCTGCTTAACACCGGAAAGAATGGGGACAGGGTCGGTGAAGCCCTGTGAGGTTCGCACCCGGGTGGTGCATCCATCGTACATCCCTTCCACAATGTTGCGGAAGGGGAGGGGAACGCCGGCCCCAGCGAAAGCGCGGTAGATGGTGGAGTGGGGAATCGAGCCGAACGCGTTCGACAAGTCCAGCCACGCCACCACCACCTGACGCCTGCCCCTGCGAGCGTCGTTCAGGATTTCCTGCAGCGTGAAGTTATGCTCATAGCAACCCTCACACGGCAGGAAACCCTTCTGCTGGGGGCTAAGCCTCCCATTGTGGAGGGCCCACGACACTAAACGGTCGGCCAGCACCGCCGCGAAGAGTTTAGGGGTAGTGTCGGACATGGCAAGTGGTCGCCAGTTCGACAGGTCCCCCCGATCGCCCTTTTTGTGAATCAACACAGTGTTGGAGACCTTCCAGGAAGAAGGGACCGACTCCAACCTACGGCAGAGGTTGAAAAACGCAGTCAAGACGACGCAGCTCGGGTCGGCCTTCCGAAGGTCACGGTAAGTCAGACCGTCGGGTCCTGGCGCGGAGTTTGACATCCGCCGGATCCGTCGGTCTACCTCACTCACTTCAAAAGGCCGGACCAAAGCCTCGCCGCTTGCTGCTGTCGGAGCCTCTGAGGGAAAGCCAAGGGGCCCAGAGGCTTGTGGCTCACTCGCAGGTGAGTACATATCCAGGAAGTGCTGCATGACGCGGTCCCTGGCAACTTCACATTGCTCAGGGGCGCCCATGAGCACCTCCTGGACCGCACGCCTGCGGTTCTGCCGGAACAGTCTCTGGAGACGCGTAGCCTCCTTGACTTGGTCCGTTCTCCTATCGGTCTCCAAGCCGGTACGACCGGGAGGGCGTGTCCCTGACGAGTTCACGACACGCCCCCTCGTCCTCGCGGGGTTTGCTGGTCTTACGCCCCCGTCTCCTCCATTCCCCGCAGGTCGGGTCCGGAATCCCTGGAAGAAGGCAGCGATTTGCGCTGCAGCTTCCTCCAGGTCTTGAGGATTGTCAGCAGCCCCGGCCAAACTGACCAGTAGCTCCCTCTCTCTCTCCAGCGCGGCTTGCTCCCTCCGTCGGGATGCGCGCTGGCGAGGATTGGGCTGGCCAGCAGGCACAGGCTGCTGCCGTCCCTGCAGTGTCTGGAGGGCCGCGGGTCCTCCAGCAACGCCCCCAGGAGCATTAGTCTGCCCCGTGGGGACCGTTGTCCCCCTCGTGCTACCACCCGGGAGCGAGCTCCCAGGGTTATTATTATTAATCCCACCCACTGACCGAAAACGCGACGCGAACCCACCCAAGCGGACATTCATGTCGCGGAATTCGCGGTGCCGGTCCATCCGCGCGGCGTTGGCAGGGGCCCGCTCAGCACTTACCCTCTGTTGGGCGTTGCGGCTACCTCCTGCCAATGGCCACCGGCGAGCGGCTCCGCCCCTTCGCGTGGTGACGGTGGTGGTGGGAGTGGCCTCCTCCAAGGCTCCGCTGACGTTGGGAGCTGGTGGGGCCGGTGGAGAGCGCTGGCCCCTCGCTGATGGTCGGAGGGGTGCGGCCGGCGTCCTCCTGTCCCCCGCTGGTGAGCTGCGGGGTGTTGTCCTCGACGGCGACGGCGTCCTCCTCTGGGACGACCTCGGCGATGACGACGGGGATGTTGGCAGCGGGGACAGGCGCCCAGATGATCGGCGCCTGCCGGCAACAACCTGCCACGGCAGTGGGGAGGGATCCTCTTCCTCCTTCCTCCCCACCTCTTCTCCCCTCTCCTCTTCGCTCCCCCGGATGGCCGGAGGGGGAGAAGGAGCTGTCCTGGCAGGACCAGGTGACCCTGCCACTTCCTCGATGGGGGGGAGGGAGAGGACTGCCGGCGTAAGCCTCGTCCTCTTCTGTATCCTCTCCACTCCCCCCGCGAGGGGCCTCGAAGTCATGATGGGCCCCCCGCTGGCAGTGGTCGTGACGGTGGTCGTGGTCAGCGTGGCCGGAGCCACGCAGGAGACCGCGCAGCAGCCCTCCGCTCCCCCCTGCTTCCCACAGATGGTCGGTGGGGGTGAGCGAGCAGGGGGGGGATCCCTCGTTGTGGTGATGAGGGATAGGCTGCTGCTCGCTACGGTCATGAACTCGGGCGGGAGTGACGAGGCCCGAGTCATCGACCGCAGCGTTCTTCTTTCTGGGCGGTCTCCTGGCGGTGTTGTCGTGACCACCGCTGCGCCCGCCGTGACGGCGGCGTATGATGGTGATGCCGCCGTCCTGATCACCGAGGTAAATACCCGTGGTGGTGATTGGGGTTGGTTTGGGTTAGATGTTGTTTGGGGGGCGGGGGCGGGGGCGGGTGCCCCCCCATCTAACCCAGACGACCTCGGTGATCTGCTCACGCCAGGCTTTGGAGCCGCCTTCCTCTTGATGGAGTTGAGGGCTGCAGTCCGCATCCTGATGTCTCCGAGCTCGATCGGCACGCTGGCTCCCCTCCTGTTTCTCGCCGCGCTCCTCGTGACCGGTCCCCTTGGGCTGGTGGGCGGGGACCTGGTCTTGGGGGAGACAGTCGACCCCCTCGTCCTCCTTGCCACGCCACCAGTAGTGTTGGTGGCGTGCTTATCGGGGGTCGACTTGCGTGCCGATGAGCCCGGGCTGGATCGTTGGGCGGCTCCGGGCCCGGTCGTGGTGCGCTTGGCGGGCGCATTTCTGGTCCCTGGTGGTGTCGGTGCCAGGGCAGCCTCGTTGCTTCGCCGCGACAGGCTGCTCCTTGTTGCTGTTGTTGTTGCTGCTGCTGGTGGGGGCGTGGGCGTCTTCTTCGTGGCGGTCCCGGCTGCTGCTACCCCTGCCTGGGTCCTCCTCGACGCTCCAGGTGGTGGTGGCGTCTGGGATTTCCTCCCGGACGTTGCTGCTGCTGCTGCAGGGGTGGTCTTCGCCCTGGAGGCGGCCAGAAGGGGCGGCGGCGTCAGTGACTTCCGAAGGGGAGCCACTAGTGCCGCCGCAACCTTCGGCCTGGCCCCCAGGGACGCCGATGGTGGTGGTGGCGTGATGGATGGCCTGGGGGTAGGTCGTGGGACCGCCACGATCGTCCTCGTCCTCGCTGCCAGCGTTGTCCTTGTTGATGTCCCCGCTGTCGTCCCCGTCGCAGCTGCAGACGTGCCAAAAGGCAGTCTGCTCTGCAGCGTAGACGTGCGGTTCATCGCCGTTGTCGTCGTTGTCGTTGTAGTGACCACGCTGGTGGTCTGCGTGGTCGCGGGGCCCGATGATGGTGGTACTGCCCCGCCGGAGGTATAGGTTCGTTGGGCCGTCGCCGCCTGCCGCTGGCCACACGCTGTCGTCGTCGTCGCAGTCGTGGTTGTCGTCGTCGTCGTGGCCGCAGTCGTGGTGACGACCCCTCCAGCTCCCGCCGCAGCGGAAAACCTTAAAATTGACTCGGGCCTCCCTCGGCCCGAGGAATTAGTGCCAGTCGCAGAGGAGGAGGACCGGGCACCGGTTGTCCGGTTGCTGGCAGAACCGGTAATTGTTCTGCTAGTCCCACCCCGACCTGGCCCACCCGTACTCGCGTGTGCGGCGGCGTGGTGAGTCTTTACTGCTTTTAGGGCATATCTGCCCGTGCCAGGCTCACCACACTCGCCGCACCGGTGAACGATACTATGTCCGGGGTGGTATTTCTTGGCGTGCTTTGCCAGGTCGGAATGGGACTTATACGCCCCACCGAGCTTCATGCCCGGTTTGCCGTAGCATTCCGGGCATCGGAATTCCTCCGGGAACGGGAAATCTATATATATTGTAATAGGGCTACTGCTTTGCCCTGCCATTTTTGGATCGACCTGTACGGGGTTGACTACGAGCGGTAAAAGATAAATAGATAGATTATTAAGTTGAGGAGGCGCAGATTACAATAAAATAAAACAATAGGTGTAAGTAAATAAATAAATAAATAAATAAATAAGTAAATAAATAGATAGGTATATCTGTCAGTCACTGGGTAAATGCGTGTATGAATAAATAAATAAATAAATAAATAAATAAAACCAGGTTAAAATCACTTAGTCTTAATCACGAGTGTCAAAATATAGTAATTAAAATCAACGAAGTGACTAGATCTGTCTAAGTAAATAAATAAATAAACAGAATCAGTCGTCGTCAATGTATCACAGTAGGTGTGTATGTAAATAGATAAAATGTGATTAAGTAGTGATGTTAGTAACGTAAAATAGTGTGAGGTAATATAAAGCAGAGTAAAATGTAATAAAATAGAATAAAATAGACAGAGCGGATGAGACGCAGTATTTAACGGTGTCGAAATTGGCATAGACAGTTGACTAGGTGATCAGAATTTAATCAGAGAAGAATAAAGCTGAGAGAGACTAGAATAAAAATAGAAAAATAGGAATAAGACTAGACATAAAATAAAGAGTAAAATGTAACAATAAGCGTATGTGTGGATATCACAGTAATAGGTTTAAAATGGTATAGTATATCACAGAGTACAAAGAGTAAAAGTAACAAGATAAAAGATAAACTATGACTAGAATTAAGATAGAGTAAAATAGAATACAGTAAAATAAAATAAGAATGAGAATAAAATAGAATAAAATAAGTTGGTGTAAAATGCGATAAAATACGTGTAAAAGTTGAATGTGTCGGTTTTAAAATTAAATTAGGTATGTAAGCAGTCACTGTGATATACAGTACGGTGATTAAAATGTAGTTAAAACGAGTGAATAAGGTAAAATGTGTAAATAGGTGTCTAAATAAATAAATAAATAATTAATAATTAAAATTAGTCAACTAAATATACCAATTAAGATATAATAAAGCAAGTGGCCGAAACGGGAAAGAGAAAAATTAAAGAGATAGACCGAGAGAAGTATGAAACGGGTAAAGATAGAAAGAGAGCGGATGACAGATGGAGGTTAGAAAGGGAGAGAAGATAAAGCGATAGTAGGACTCTACCTTGGACAGAGTAGAGCCTGTCCAAGGGGGACACCTAGCGGGCGGTCGAGAAACTCTTTCGAGCTTCTCGTGCAAGGACCCACCGCTAGAGGGCTGCACCGATACTTGGCGGTACTCAGAAAATTTCCTTAGCACGGGGCTAAGGAATATCTGAGGCCTACACGGATCGGTGACTGATAGGAAATCAGAGCCGAATTAATTTTAATCGAACGAGTCCGATTAAACAATTCGGCTGGTCTTGGCTCAGGAACAATATTCCTGGCTTATTCCGAAACGGAGTACAATTTCGACGAAGCGAGAAACGCTCCGACGTGCCGGTATTTAACAAGAGATGTTGAATATTACTTTTAATAAACTACCGGCACAGACTTGCGCCCCAATTTCGCAATAAATAAAATCTAGAAACTCGGGAACCGTATTAAACAACCAGCGAGCTGATTGTTTAAACAGCCGTCGAGTTAATTGATTAATTTAGTTGCGAAATTTGTCGAAACGTTTCCACCTGTCACTTATGTGATCCGGATCGAAATTTCCAGAAATTTCGTTCCGAGCGACCGGGAAGGAGCCGTTAATTGTTTGTGTTTCGCTCTGATCGACGGTTAGCACAGGTGCCAATCGTCGGCAGAACAAAGACACACAACAACGAACGGAAAGGGGAGGTCAACGGGGTTTACCGTGTATTTGAAAACGGGCACTTGGACAAGAGAGTCCAAATGATACCGCTACAAGTACACGGGGGAATAGACAGAAGTTACAGAGATAGAGAGAGAGGGTTTCGACCACTTACCCCGCTCGGGTTCCCCGTACAGGTGGTCGGTTTCCCGGAGGTCCGGCTTCGGTGGAGGCGCTTGATCGTCGGTGGTCCTCCTCGTCGGCGGCTGGTCGCGCCCCGATCGCTCCTCGGCTCTGGAGTAATCCTTTAAGATACTGGTGCACTTAGCACTCCACTTGCTATAACTCGCGTTTTGGGGTCGCGGCACCCGTCGGACTTCGCGCGAAACGAAACGAAAATTTCAGAAAATTTTTTTGTTCGATTCGGGGAGTCGAGAATATTTCCTCGATTCCTGGAAGTTTGACGGGCTGTGGGATAAAGCAGATTTTATGCTTTTTAAAAGGCTAATTGGGCCAATCCACACGGCACTGCAATGCGTGGCCGACCCGTGACCGAGGGGGAGCAAGCCCCGACCGCTCCGTCAAATTCCAAAAATCGAGTTAATATTCTGACTCCCCGATGGGGAGTGTATCAGATATTAAGCTGATAAGAACAGATAAAGGCGTTTATTCTCCAGGCAATTGTCCCCTGGGTTACATAGGCACCCGGGGGCAGGTACAATGTACTCGCCTTTTGGCGAGGGCTAGATCGCGGGTGCTCATTGGGCACCGCGTTGCAAATAAAATTAAAATTGAGGGTTTGGTGGTGGGGTGTGCGGTGTGGGGGCGTCGGGCCCCCTGCGCGGCTAATATATGAATAAATACAATAAATAAGCACATCACACGCACACACATACACACACACGTCGTAATACAATATAATAAAATCGTTCCGGTCCCATAAAGGGACCTGGTCGGATAACTTAAAATTAAAATTAAAATTGTCAGCATTATAGTGGCCCGCTGCATGCCAGGAAAATTAAAATACTTATAGATTAGGGAAGGTGACTAGATGGTTTAAAAGGAAAAATAAACAGAACTAAGATGTATAAAAAAGAAGACAGAACAGGAGAAGAAACAATAGACTAGATGGAATAACTTAAAAGAGAATGACTAGAAAGTAATGTACATAAAAAAATAAAATAGAAGATAGCATAGAGGCGAGCAGCGGGCCACCTGCCCTCGCTAAATGTACGTATAAATATAAATAAATACAAAGATGTAAAAGAAAAACAAATAGAAGTAAAAATGTCGCTATATTAAAACAAAAACTAATGGGCACGGTGCCTCGCGTGGCACCGCAGTCCCATTATGTGTCATACACAGGGCCGGGGTGGCCCTGAGTCATTATTCGGGGCCTCATGCCCATCCTGAGCCTCATCGCGGCTGCTTCTCCGGGGCGCGACTTCCCCATTGGCCGAAGGAGGCTGATCATAAGGAGGGGCCACTGTCACCTCTGGTGGGGGTAGGGGCGGTGCTGCGGTGGGGACACCGGAGGGAGGAGCCGCGTACTGGCGGACCCCCGACACGTGCTCTACGTAGATGTCCCGACCCCAGCGAATGGTCTCAGACACAATGAGACGGCGCATCAGACTCGCGTACTTCTTGCTCACACGCAGGAGCCTGAGCACCGCCTCATTGGCCTGATCCCAAGAGCCGAGAGCCCCAACAACGATCGCGTCGGTCACGACTCGGTAGCACTGTCCTTCGAGAACGGCGCCGATAGGGAGGTATTTCGCCCTCTTCCTCTCCCTAGCGGCTTCGAAGGCTTCGATGCCGTTCTCGAAGGCCACGGTTACGTCGACGATCACGACGCTTTTTGAAGGCTCGTGCCTGACAACAATGTCAGGGCGCAGAGCCTCCAACTCGCCGGTGAGACCCTCGACCCTTTTATTTACCCTTAACGTCCCCGGCAGTCGGCAGGCTCGAGATACTCTCGAGACGATGGCATCGTGGCGCAGTTGCCAGGCGGCCGAGTGAGGCCGGCAGTGACAGATCACATGGGGTAGGGTCTCCAGGGCCTCCCCGCATCGCCGGCAACGCTTATCACCCTCGCCCCACCGCCTTGCCCCATTAAGAGGCAAGACGTTGAGGCGAGCTCGGTGGATAAAGCGCCAATCAGCGAAGCGGGTGAAACTGCCGCCGCGGAGAAAGTGATTTGATACACTATCCCGCGACGACACCCCGAAGACCTTCCCCTGATCGGGCTTTTTGCCCAGGCGATCGGCATAGAACTCTGTCACTGCCGCTCTCAAACGATGCAACACCTGGTCCCGCACCTTCGGTGTTACAACCACCGTGCGCCCGCGTGAGCCCCGGAGTCTAAGACCCAATTCGCGCCGGGCAGCGCACCACTCCCAACGCAATTGGAGCATTTCTCCCGATCGCCGTGCCGCGTTTCGTGCTCTCGACCACAGAGTCGAGAAGTCCCCCCCGTCCCTGGCAAATTCCCCCTCCAGCGAGCCGGAGAGGTACGTTGCCAGGTCCTGATCGGTGGGTGACCTACCGATCTTCCTGGCTACCGCCTCGCTCAGAGATTCTCTGGCCAGCCCACTGATCATCGGGTCCGATGCCGTCAGTAGACGGAATGCGTGTCCGATGACCAGTGCGTCGGCCAGGTCCGCAAGCGGAAGCAGTCCACACCCCCCCCTTTTGGGAGGGAGGTAGACTATCTCCGCGCTGGCTCTCTGAGGGAGGTTGAGCCAGGATTTGGCAAGCTTGCGTACAAGCTTGTCGACTTCCTTGAGGGGGCCCTTCTCAACATGGGCTCCCCGCAGCATGAAGTCGAGGCGGGGCAATATAAACGAGCTCACCGCCTCACATTTTTGCCACGGGGCGAGGAGAGAGCGATCCACGGCCCGGAGATCCCGGACAAGCTCCTCGATCGTCGCGAGCGGGGTCTGCCTGACCTGAAATCCCGTGGGGACTCCAAGGTGCTCGTATGGCGCACCTGCTGCCAGGGCTTTAACCCCTTGACCCTGCAAGCTGAAGCAAGTAGGGAGTACCCGGCGAGTGCCTCTGCTGTCCTGATGCAGTGTTGCACACTTCGCCGGGTTGAACCGAAGTCCAACCCCATTTGCCGCAGCTTCCACTGTTCGTAACAGTGTTTCCATTCCCTCCGGAGAATCGGCAGTCAACGCCAGATCGTCGGCGTAGGCCAAAACCGAGTATCGTTGGCCGTGTAGCGTGTAACCCGCCGAGGTCGCGGTTACCGCCCTCAGGACCGGTTCCAGGGCGAGGTTAAACGCCACAGGGCTCAACGGACAGCCCTGCTTGACTCCGGAGAGAATGGGGACAGGGTCGGTGTAGCCCTGTGAGGTTCGCACCCGGGTGGTGCATCCGTCATACATCCCTTCCACAATATTGCGGAAGGGGAGGGGAACGCCGGCCTCAGCAAAGGCACGGTAGATGGTGGAATGGGGGATCGAGCCGAACGCGTTCGACAAGTCCAGCCATGCCACCACCACCTGACGCCTACCCCTGCGAGCGTCGTTCAGGATTTCCTGCAGCGTGAAGTTGTGCTCGTAGCAACCCTCACACGGCAGGAAACCCTTCTGCTGGGGGCTGAGCCTCCCATTATGGAGGGCCCACGACACTAGACGGTCAGCCAGCACCGCCGCGAAGAGTTTGGGGGTAGTGTCGGACATGGCAAGTGGTCGCCAGTTCGACAGGTCCCCCCGGTCGCCCTTTTTGTGAATTAACACGGTGTTGGAGACCTTCCAGGAAGAAGGGACCGACTCCAACCTGCGGCAAAGGTTGAAGAAGGCAGTCAAGACGACGCAGCTCGGATCAGCCTTCCGAAGGTCACGGTAAGTCAAACCGTCGGGTCCTGGCGCGGAGTTTGACATCCGCCGGATCCGTCGGTCTACCTCACTCACTTCAAAAGGCCGGATCAAAGCCTCGCCGCTTGCTGCTGTCGGAGCCTCTGAAGGAAAGCCAAGGGGCCCAGAGGCTTGCGGCTCACTCGCAGGTGAGTACATGTCGAGGAAGTGCTGCATGACGCGCTCCCTGGCAACTTCACATTGCTCAGGGGCGCCCATGAGCACCTCCTGGACCGCACGCCTGCGGTTCTGCCGGAACAGCCTCTGGAGACGCGTAGCCTCCTTGACTTGGTCCGTTCTCCTATCGGTCTCCAAGCCGGTATGACCGGGAGGGCGTGTCCCTGACGAGTTCGCGACACGCCCCCTCGCCCTCGCGGGGTTTGCTGGTCTTACGCCCCCGTCTCCTCCGTTCCCCGCAGGTCGGGTCCGGAATCCCTGGAAGAAAGCAGCGATTTGCGCTGCAGCTTCCTCCAGGTCTTGAGGATTGTCAGCAGCCCCAGCCAAACTGACCAGTAGCTCCCTCTCTCTCTCCAGTGCGGCTTGCTCCCTCCGTCGGGATGCGCGCTGGCGAGGATTGGGCTGGCCAGCAGGCACAGGCTGCTGCCGTCCCTGCGGTGTCTGGAGGGCCGCGGGTCCTCCAGCAACGCCCCCAGGAGCATTGGTCTGCCCCGTGGGGACCGTTATCCCCCTCGTGCTACCACCCGGGAGCGAGCTCCCAGGGTTATTATTCCCACCCACACTACGGAAACGCGACGCGTACCCACCCAGACGGACATTAATATCGCGAACTTCGCGGTGCCGGTCCATCATCGCGGCGTTGGCAGGGGCCCGCTCAGTACTTACCCTCTGCTGGGTGATGCGGCTACCTCCTGCCAATGGCCACCGGCGAGCGGCTCCGCCCCTTCGCGTGGTGACGGTGGTGGTGGGAGTGGCCCCCTCCAAGGCTCCGCTGACGTTGGGAGCTGGTGGGGCCGGTGGAGAACGCTGGTCCCTCGCTGTTGGTCGCAGGGGTGCGGCCGGCGTCCTCCTGTCCCCCGCTGGTGAGCTGCGGGGTGTTGTCGTCCTCGGCGACGACGGCGTCATCCTCCTGGACGACTCCGGCGACGACGACGGGGATGGCGACAGCGGGGACAGGCGTCCAGATGCTCGACGCCTGTGGGGAACAACCTGCCACGGCAGTGGGGAGGGATCTTCTTCCTCCTTCCTCCCCACCTCTTCTCCCCTCTCCTCTTCGTTCCCCCGGATGGCCGGAGGGGGAGAAGGAGCTGTCCTGGCGGGACCAGGTGACCCTGCCACTTCCTCGATGGGGGGGGAGGGAGAGGACCGCTGGCGTGAGCCTCGTCCTCTTCTGTGCCCTCTCCACTCCCCCCGCGAGGGGCCTCGATGTCATGATGGGCCCCCCGCTGGCAGTGGTCGTGACGGTGGTCGTGGTCAGCGTGGCCGGAGCCACGCAGGAGACCGCGCAGCAGCCCTCCGCTCCCCCCTGCTTCCCACAGATGGTCGGTGGGGGTGAGCGAGCAGGGGGGGGATCCCTCGTAGCAATGATGAGGGAAGGGCTGCTAATCGCTACGGTCATGAACTCGGGCGGGAGTGACGAGGCCCGAGTCATCGACCGCAGCGTTCTTCTTTCTGGGCGGTCTCCTGGCGGTGTTGTCGTGACCACCGCTGCGCCCGCCGTGACGGCGGCATAAGATGGTGAGGCCGCCGTCCTAATCACCGAGGTAAACACTCGTGTGGTGGATTGGGGTTGGTTTGGGTTAGATGTCGTTGTGGGGGGGGCGGGGGCGGGTGCCCCCCCATCTAACCCAACCGTCCTCGGTGACGTATTAGCGCCGGGCTTCGGAGCCGCCTTCCTCTTGGTGTTGGTGAGGGCTGCGGCGCGCTTGCTGGTGTCTCCGAGCTCTATCGGCACGCTGGCTCCCCTCCTGTTCCTCAGCGCGCTCCTCGTGACCGGTCCCCTTGGGCTGGTGGGCGGGGACCTGGTCTTGGGGGAGACAGTCGACCCCCTCGTCCTCCTTGCCACGCCACCAGTAATGTTGGTGGCGTGCTTATCGGGGGTCGACTTGCGTGTCGATGAGCCCGGGCTGGATCGTTGGGCGGCTCCGGACCCGGTCGTGATGCGTTTGGCGGGCGCATTCCTGGTCCCTGGTGGAGTCGGTACCAGGGCAGCCTCGTTGCTTCGCCGCGACAGGCTGCTCCTTGTTGTTGTTGTTGTTGCTGCTGCTGGTGGGGGCGTTGGCGTCTTCTTCGTGGCGGTCCCGGCTGCTGCTACCCCTGCCTGGGTCCTCCTCAACGCTCCAGGTGGTGGTGGCGTCTGGGATTTCCTCCCGGACGTTGCTGCTGCTGCTGCAGGGGTGGTCTTCGCCCTGGAGGCGGCCAGAAGGGGCGGCGGCGTCAGTGACTTCCGAAGGGGAGCCACTAGTGCCGCCGCAACCTTCGGCCTGGCCCCCAGGGACGCCGATGGTGGTGGTGGCGTGGTTGATGGCCTAGGGGTGGGTAGTGGGACCGCCACGATCGTCCTCGTCCTTGCTGCCAGCGTCATCCTCGTAGACTTCCCCGCTGTCGTCCCCGTCGCAGCTGCAGACGTGCCGAAGGGCAGTTTGCGCTGCAACGTCAGCGTGCGGGTCGTCGCCGAAGCCGTCGTCGTCGAAGTGGTGACCACACTGGTGGTCGGTGTGGTCGCGGGGCCCGATGTTGGTGGTACGGCCCCGCCGGAGGTGTTGGTCTCCTGGGCCGTCGCCGCCTGCCGCTGGCCACTCGCAGTCGTCGTCGTTGCTGTCGTCGTCGTCGTTGCTGTCGTCGTCGTTGTTGTCGTCGTCGTCGTCGTTGCTGTGGCCGTTGTCGTAGTGGCGACCCCTCCAGCTCCCGCCGCAGCGGAGAACCTTAAAATTGACTCGGGCCTCCCTCGGCCCGAGGAATTAGTGCCAGTCACCGAGGAGGAGGACCGGGCACCGGTAGTCCGGTTGCTGGCAGAACCGGTAATTGTTCTGCTGGTCCCACCCCGACCTGGCCCACCCGTACTCGCGTGTGCGGCGGCGTGGTGAGTTTTTACTGCTTTTAGGGCATATCTGCCCGTGCCAGGCTCACCACACTCGCCGCACCGGTGAACGATGATGTGTCCCGGGTGGTATTTCTTGGCGTGCTTGGCCAGGTCGGAATGGGACTTATACGCCCCACCGAGCTTCATGCCCGGCTTGCCGTAGCATTCCGGGCATCGGAATTCCTCCGGGAAGGGGAAGTCAATATATATTGTAATGGGGCTGCTTGCTTGCCCTGCCATTTTTGGATCGACCTGTACGGGGTTGACTACGAGCGGTAAAAGATAAATAGATAAATTATTAAGTTGATGAGGCGCAGATTACAATAAAATAAAACAATTGGTGTAAGTAAATAAATAAATAAATAAATAAATAAATAAGTAAATAAATAGATAGGTATATCTGTCAGTCACTGGGTAAATGCGTGTATGAATAAATAAGTAAATAAATAAAACCAGGTTAGAATCACTTAGTCTTAATCACGAGTGTCAAAGTATAGTAAATAAAATCAACGAAGTGACTAGATCTGTCTAAATAAATAAATAAATAAACAGAATTAATCGTCGTCGATGTATCACAGTAGGTGTGTATGTAAATAGATAAAATGTGATTAAGTAGTGATGTTAGTAACGTAAAATAGTGTGAGGTAATATAAAGCAGAGTAAAATGTAATAAAATAGAATAAAACAGACAGAGCAGATGAGACGCAGTATTTAGCGGTGTCGAAATTGGCATAGACAGTTGACTAGGTGATCAGAATTTAATCAGAGAAGAATAGAGCTGAGAGAGACTAGAATAAAAATAGAAAAATAGGAGTAAGACTAGCAAACGCTAGCTAAATGTAACAATAAGCGTATGTGTAGATATCACAGTAATAGGTTTAAAATGGTATAGTATATCACAGAGTAAAAGGAGTAAAAGTAACAAGATAAAAGATAAGCTATGACTAGAATTAAGATGAGGTAAAATAGAATACAGTAAAATAAAATAAGAATGAGAATAAAATAGAATAAAATAAGTTAGTGTAAAATAGGATAAAATACGTGTAAAAGTTGAATATGTCGGTTTTAAAATTAAATTAGGTATGTAAGCAGGCACTGTGATATACAGTACGGTGATTAAAATGCAGTTAAAACGAGTGAATAGAGTAAAATGTGTAGATAAATGTCTAAATAAATAAATAATTAAAATTAGTCAACTAAATATACCAATTAAGATATAATAAAGCAAGTGGCCGAAACGGGAAAGAGAAAAATTAAAGAGATAGACCGAGAGAAGTATGAAACGGGTAAAGATAGAAAGAGAGCGGATGACAGATGGAGGTTAGAAAGGGAGAGAAGATAACAGCGATAGTAGGACTCTACCTTGGACAGAGTAGAGCCTGTCCAAGGGGGACACCTAGCGGGCGGTCGAGAAACTCTTTCGAGCTTCTCGTGCAAGGACCCACCGCTAGAGGGCTGCACCGATACTTGGCGGTACTCAGAAAATTTCCTTAGCACGGGGCTAAGGAATATCTGAGGCCTACACGGATCGGTGACTGATAGGAAATCAGAGCCGAATTAATTTTAATCGAACGAGTCCGATTAAACAATTCGGCTGGTCTTGGCTCAGGAACAATATTCCTGGCTTATTCCGAAACGGAGTACAATTTCGACGAAGCGAGAAACGCTCCGACGTGCCGGTATTTAACAAGAGATGTTGAATATTACTTTTAATAAACTACCGGCACAGACTTGCGCCCCAATTTCGCAATAAATAAAATCTAGAAACTCGGGAACCGTATTAAACAACCAGCGAGCTGATTGTTTAAACAGCCGTCGAGTTAATTGATTAATTTAGTTGCGAAATTTGTCGAAACGTTTCCACCTGTCACTTATGTGATCCGGATCGAAATTTCCAGAAATTTCGTTCCGAGCGACCGGGAAGGAGCCGTTAATTGTTTGTGTTTCGCTCTGATCGACGGTTAGCACAGGTGCCAATCGTCGGCAGAACAAAGACACACAACAACGAACGGAAAGGGGAGGTCAACGGGGTTTACCGTGTATTTGAAAACGGGCACTTGGACAAGAGAGTCCAAATGATACCGCTACAAGTACACGGGGGAATAGACAGAAGTTACAGAGATAGAGAGAGAGGGTTTCGACCACTTACCCCGCTCGGGTTCCCCGTACAGGTGGTCGGTTTCCCGGAGGTCCGGCTTCGGTGGAGGCGCTTGATCGTCGGTGGTCCTCCTCGTCGGCGGCTGGTCGCGCCCCGATCGCTCCTCGGCTCTGGAGTAATCCTTTAAGATACTGGTGCACTTAGCACTCCACTTGCTATAACTCGCGTTTTGGGGTCGCGGCACCCGTCGGACTTCGCGCGAGACGAAACGAAAATTTCAGAAAATTTTTTTTTTGTTCGATTCGGGGAGTCGAGAATATTTCCTCGATTCCTGGAAGTTTGACGGGCTGTGGGATAAAGCAGATTTTATGCTTTTTAAAAGGCTAATTGGGCCAATCCACACGGCACTGCAATGCGTGGCCGACCCGTGACCGAGGGGGAGCAAGCCCCGACCGCTCCGTCAAATTCCAAAAATCGAGTTAATATTCTGACTCCCCGATGGGGAGTGTATCAGATATTAAGCTGATAAGAACAGATAAAAGGCGTTTATTTTCAAACAATGGTCCCCCGGGCTACATATGCTCCCGGGGGCGGTACAATGTACTCGCCTTTTGGCGAGGGCTTATATGGGGGTGCACGTTGGGCACCCCGCTACAAATAAGATTAAGGGTTTGGTGGTGGGGTGTGCGGTGTGGGGGCATCGGGCCCCCTGCGCGGCTAATATATATATAAGTAAATAAATATAATAGATAAAACGCATCACACGCACACACATACACACACACGTCAGTAAATAAATAAAAATCGTTCCGGCCCCGCAGGGGGGCCTGGTCAGATAGCTTAAGATTAACATTAAAATTAAAATTAAAATTGTCAACATTGTAGTGGTCCGCTGCACACCAGGAAAGTTAAAATACTTATATACTAAGGTAGATGACTAGATGACTAAAAGGAAAATAAGCAAAACTAAAAAGTATAAAAAGAGAAAAGGACAGGAGAAGAAACCAATAAACTAGATGAAATAACTTAAAAGAGAATGACTAGAAAATAATATAAGTAGCAAGATAAAAGAGAAGATAGAATAGAGATGTGCAGCCGGCCACCTGCCCTCGCTAAAATATACGTAGATTTAAATATATATAATATAATAAAAATAACAATAATAACAATAGAAATAAAAATAAAAATAAAAATGTAATTATAATAATAACTAATGGGCGCGGTGCCTCGCGTGGCACCGCCGCCTCATTATATGTCATGCAAAGGGCCGGAGGGGCCCTGAGTCATTGTTTGGGCCTCATGCCCGTCTTCAGCCTCGTGACGGCTGCCTATCCGGGGCGCGACTTCCCTGCTGGCGGAGGGAGGCTGGTCGTGAGGAGGGGCCACTGTCACCTCTGGTGGGGGTAGGGGCGGTGCTGCGGTGGGGACACCGGGAGGAGGAGCCGCGTACTGGCGGACCCCCGACACATGCTCCACGTAGATGTCCCGGCCCCAGCGAATGGTCTCAGACACAATGAGACGGCGCATCAGGCCCGCGTACTTCTTACTCACACGCAGGAGCCTGAGCACCGCCTCATTGGCCTGATCCCAGGAGCCGAGAGCCCCAACAACGATCGCGTCGGTCACGACTCGGTAGCCCTGTCCTTCGAGAACGGCGCCGATAGGGAGGTATTTCGCCCTCTTCCTCTCCCTAGCGGCTTCGAAGGCTTCGATGCCGTTCTCGAAGGCCACGGTCACGTCGACGATCACGACGCTTTTCGAAGGCTCGTGTCTGACAACCATGTCAGGACGCAGAGCCTCCAACTCGCCGGTGAGACCCTCGACCCTTTTATTAACCCTTAATGTCCCCGGCAGTCGGCAGGCTCGAGATATTCTCGAGACGATGGCATCGTGGCGCAGTTGCCAGGCGGCCGAGTGAGGCCGGCAGTGACAGATTACATGGGGTAGGGTCTCCAGGGCCTCCCCGCATCGCCGGCAACGCTTATCACCCTCGCCCCACCGCCTTGCCCCATTAAGAGGCAAGACGTTGAGGCGAGCTCGGTGGATGAAGCGCCAATCAGCGAAGCGGGTGAAACTGCCGCCGCGGAGAAAGTGATTTGATGCGCTATCCCGCGACGACACCCCGAAGACCTTCCCCTGATCGGGCTTTTTGCCCAGACGTTCGGCATAGAACTCTGTCACTGCCGCTCTCAAACGGTGCAACACCTGGTCCCGCACCTTCGGTGTTACAACCACCGTGCGCCCGCGTGAGCCCCGGAGTCTAATACCCAGTTCGCGCCGGGCAGCGCACCACTCCCAACGCAATTGGAGCATTTCTCCCGATCGCCGTGCCGCGTTTCGTGCTCTCGACCACAGAGTCGAGAAGTCCCCTCCGTCCCTGGCGAATTCCCCCTCCAGCGAGCCGGAGAGGTACGTCGCCAGGTCCTGATCGGTGGGTGTCCTACCGATCTTCCTGGCTACCGCCTCGCTCAGAGATTCTCTGGCCAGCCCACTGATCATCGGGTCCGATGCCGTCAGTAGACGGAATGCATGTCCGATGACCAGTGCGTCGGCCAGGTCCGCAAGCGGAAGCAGTCCACACCCCCCCTTTTTGGGAGGGAGGTAGACCACCTCCGCGCTGGCTCTCTGAGGGAGGTTGAGCCAGGACTTGGCAAGCTTGCGGACAAGCTTGTCCACTTCCTTAAGGGGGCCCTTCTCAACGTGGGCTCCCCGCAGCATGAAGTCGAGACGGGGCAATATGAACGAGCTCACCGTCTCACACTTTTGCCACGGGGCGAGGAGAGAGCGATCCACAGCCCGGAGATCCCGGACAAGCTCCTCGATCGTCGCGAGCGGGGTCTGCCTGACCTGAAATCCTGTGGGGACTCCAAGGTGCTCGTATGGCGCACCTGCTGCCAGGGCTTTAACCCCTTGACCCTGCAAGCTGAAGCAAGTAGGGTGTACCCGGCGAGTGCCTCTGCTGTCCTGATGCAGTGTTGCACACTTCGCCGGGTTGAACCGAAGTCCAATCCCACTTGCCGCATCTTCCACTGTTCGCAACAGTGTTTCCATTCCCTCCGGGGAGTCAGCGGTTAACGCCAGGTCGTCGGCGTAGGCTAGCACGGAATACCGTTGGCCGTGTAGCGTGTAACCCGCCGAGGTCGCGGTTACCGCCCTCAGGACCGGTTCCAGGGCGAGGTTAAACGCCACAGGGCTCAACGGGCAGCCCTGCTTGACCCCGGAGAGAATGGGGACAGGGTCAGTGAAGCCCTGTGAGGTTCGCACCCGGGTGGTGCATCCATCATATAACCCTTCCACAATATTGCGGAAGGGGAGGGGAACGCCGGCCTCAGCAAAGGCACGGTAGATGGTGGAATGGGGGATCGAGCCGAACGCGTTCGACAAGTCCAGCCATGCCACCACCACCTGACGCCTGCCCCTGCGAGCGTCGTTCAGGATTTCCTGCAGCGCGAAGTTGTGCTCGTAGCAACCCTCGCACGGCAGGAAACCCTTCTGCTGGGGGCTAAGCCTCCCATTGTGGAGGGCCCACGACACTAAACGGTCGGCCAGCACCGCCGCGAAAAGTTTAGGGGTAGTGTCGGACATGGCAAGTGGTCGCCAGTTCGACAGGTCCCCCCGATCGCCCTTTTTGTGAATTAACACAGTGTTGGAGACCTTCCAGGAAGAAGGGACCGACTCCAACCTACGGCAAAGGTTGAAAAAGGCAGTCAAGACGACGCAGCTCGGGTCGGCCTTCCGAAGGTCACGGTAAGTCAGACCGTCGGGTCCTGGCGCGGAGTTTGACATCCGCCGGATCCGTCGGTCTACCTCACTCACTTCAAAAGGCCGGACCAAAGCCTCGCCGCTTGCTGCTGTCGGAGCCTCTGAGGGAAAGCCAAGGGGCCCAGAGGCTTGTGGCGCACTCGCAGGTGAGTACATATCCAGGAAGTGCTGCATGACGCGGTCCCTGGCAACTTCACATTGCTCAGGGGCGCCCATGAGCACCTCCTGGACCGCACGCCTGCGGTTCTGCCGGAACAGCCTCTGGAGACGCGTAGCCTCCTTGACTTGGTCCGTTCTCCTGTCGGTCTCCAAACCGGTACGACCGGGAGGGCGTGTCCCTGACGAGTTCGCGACACGCCCCCTCGTCCTCGCGGGGTCTGCTGGTCTTACGCCCCGGTCTCCTCCGTTCCCCGCAGGTCGGGTCCGGAATCCCTGGAAGAAGGCAGCGATTTGCGCTGCAGCTTCCTCCAGGTCTTGAGGATTGTCAGCAGCCCCAGCCAAACTGACCAGTAGCTCCCTCTCTCTCTCCAGCGCGGCTTGCTCCCTCCGTCGGGATGCGCGCTGGCGAGGATTGGGCTGGCCAGCAGGCACAGGCTGCTGCCGTCCCTGCGGTGTCTGGAGGGCCGCGGGTCCTCCAGCAACGCCCCCAGGAGCATTAGTCTGCCCCGTGGGGACCGTTATCCCCCTCGTGCTACCACCCGGGAGCGAGCTCCCAGGGTTATTGTTCCCACCCACTGAACGAAAACGCGACGCGAACCCTCCCAAGCGGACATTCAGATCGCGGAATTCGCGGTGCCGGTCCATCCGCGCGGCGTTGGCAGGGGCCCGCTCAGCACTTACCCTCTGTTGGGTGATGCGGCTACCTCCTGCCAATGGCCACCGGCGAGCGGCTCCGCCCCTTCGCGTGGTGACGGTGGTGGTGGGAGTGGCCTCCTCCAAGGCTCCGCTGACGTTGGGAGCTGGTGGGGCCGGTGGAGAACGCTGGTCCCTCGCTGTTGGTCGCAGGGGTGCGGCCGGCGTCCTCCTGTCCCCCGCTGGTGAGCTGCGGGGTGTTGTCCTCGACGGCGACGGCGTCCTCCTCTGGGACGACCTCGGCGATGACGACGGGGATGTTGGCAGCGGGGACAGGCGCCCAGATGATCGGCGCCTGCCGGCAACAACCTGCCACGGCAGTGGGGAGGGATCCTCTTCCTCCTTCCTCCCCACCTCTTCTCCCCTCTCCTCTTCACTCCCCCGGATGGCCGGAGGGGGAGAAGGAGCTGTCCTGGCAGGACCAGGTGACCCTGCCACTTCCTCGATGGGGGGGAGGGAGAGGACTGCCGGCGTAAGCCTCGTCCTCTTCTGTATCCTCTCCACTCCCCCCGCGAGGGGCCTCGAAGTCATGATGGGCCCCCCGCTGGCAGTGGTCGTGACGGTGGTCGTGGTCAGCGTGGCCGGGGCCACGCAGGAGACCGCACAGCAGCCCTCCGCTCCCCCCTGCTTCCTACAGATGATCGGTGGGGGTGAGTGGGCAGGGGGGGAATCCCTCGTTGTGGCGATGAGGGATAGGCTGCTGCTCGCTACGGTCATGAACTCGGGCGGGAGTGACGAGGCCCGAGTCATCGACCGCAGCGTTCTTCTTTCTGGGCGGTCTCCTGGCGGTGTTGTCGTGACCACCGCTGCGCCCGCCGTGACGGCGGCATAAGATGGTGAGGCCGCCGTCCTAATCACCGAGGTAAACACCCGTGTGGTGGATTGGGGTTGGTTTGGGTTAGATGTCGTTGTGGGGGGGGCGGGGGCGGGTGCCCCCCCATCTAACCCAACCGCCCTCGGTGACGTATTAGCACCGGGTTTCGGGGCCGCCTTCCTCCTGGTGGTGGTGAGGGTCATCGTCCGCTTCTTGATGTCCCCGAGCTCTATCGGCACGCTGGCTCCCCTCCTGCTCCTTGTAATCGGCCCCCTCGGGCTGGTAGGGGGGGACCTCGTCTTAGGGGAGACCGTCGACCCCCTCGTCCTTCTTGCTATGCCACCACTGGTATTAGTGGTGGTCTTATCAGGGGTCGACTTGCGTGCCGATGAGCCCGGGCTGGCTCGTTGGACGGCTCCGGTCCCGGTCCCGGTGCGCTTGGCGGGCGCATTCCTGGTCCCTGGTGGTGTCGGTGCCAGGGCAGCCTCGTTGCTTCGCCGCGACAGGCTGCTCCTTGTTGCTGTTGTTGTTGTTGTTGCTGCTGCTGCTGCAGGGGTGGTCTTCGCCCTGGAGGCGGCCAGAAGGGGCGGCGGCGTCAGTGACTTGCGAAGGGGAGCCACTAGTGCCGCCGCAACCTTCGGCCTGGCCCCCAGGGACGCCAATGGTGGTGGTGGTGGCGTGGTTGATGGTCTGGGGGTAGGTTGTGGGACCGCCCCGATCGTCCTCGTCCTTGCTGCCAGCGTCATCCTCGTAGACTTCCCCGCTGTCGTCCCCGTCGCAGCTGCAGACGTGCCGAAGGGCAGTTTGCGCTGCAACGTCAGCGTGCGGGTCGTCGCCGAAGCCGTCGTCGTCGTAGTGGTGACCACACTGGTGGTCGGTGTGGTCGCGGGGCCTGGAGATGGTGGTACGGCCCCGCCGGAGGTGTTGATCTCCTGGGCCGTCGCCGCCTGCCGCTGGCCACTCGCAGTCGTCGTCGTTGCTGTCGTCGTCGTCGTTGCTGTCGTCGTCGTTGTTGTCGTCGTCGTCGTCGTTGTCGTGGCCGTTGTCGTTGTAGCGACCCCTCCAGCTCCCGCCGCAGCGGAAAACCTTAAAATTGACTCGGGCCTCCCTCGGCCCGAGGAATTAGTGCCAGTCGCAGAGGAGGAGGACCGGGCACCGGTTGTCCGGTTGCTGGCAGAACCGGTAATTGTTCTGCTAGTCCCACCCCGACCTGGCCCACCCGTACTCGCGTGTGCGGCGGCGTGGTGAGTCTTTACTGCTTTTAGGGCATATCTGCCCGTGCCAGGCTCACCACACTCGCCGCACCGGTGAACGATGATGTGTCCCGGGTGGTATTTCTTGGCGTGCTTTGCCAGGTCGGAATGGGACTTATACGCCCCACCGAGCTTCATGCCCGGCCTGCCGTAGCATTCCGGGCATCGGAATTCCTCCGGGAACGGGAAATCTATATAAATTGTAATCGGGCTACTTGCTTGCCCTGCCATTTTTGGATCGACCTGTACGGGGTTGACTACGAGCGGTAGGGGGTATATAAATAAATAAATAAATAAGTTAGTAAAAGAATGAATTGATAAGTGAGTAAATAGTTAAATAAATAGATAAATAAATGGGTAAGTAAATGGATAAATAAATAAATAGCTCTGTCAGTCAGTGAGAAAGCGTGTATATAAATAGATAATTAAATAGCACCAGGTTAAAATCACTTAAACTTAGTCACGTGTGTTAAAATATAATAAATAAAATAAGATCGACGGAGTGACTAGACGTATTTAAATAAATAAATAGATGAATAAATAAATAAATAAATAGCACTAGTCGGCGTCAATGTATCGCAATAGGCGTTTAAATAAATAAAAATAAAATGTGATTAAGTCGTGATATCAGTAAAATAAAATAAGATAGTGCAGAGTAGGATGAGACAGAATAAGAATAAAATGTAACAAGGTAAAAAGGTAAAATTAAATTAAATTAAAATTGACAGAGCAGATTGGATGCAGTTTATGTCGGTGTCAGAACTGGCATATAAAGTTGACTAGATGATCGGAGTTAATCGGAAAAGAATAGAGCTCAGAAAGAATGGAATAAGAAATAAAAATAAAAGTAAAAATGAGACTAGAGATAAAGTAAGGAGGATAAAAATAGGAAATAGCAGTAAGCGTATGTATAAATATCACAGTAATAGCTTTAAAATGGTATAGTATATCACAGCGTAAAAAGAGTAAAAGTAACAAGATAAAAGATAAACTATGACTAGAATTAAGATAAAGTAAAATAGAATACAGTAAAATAAAATAAGAATGAGAATAAAATAGAATAAAATAAGTTAGTGTAAAATGCGATAAGATACGTGTAAAAGTTGAATGTGTCGGTTTTAAAATTAAATTAGGTATGTAAAAGCAGGCACTGTGATATACAGTACGGTGATTAAAATGTAGTTAAAACGAGTGAATAGGGTAAAATGTGTAAATAGATGTCTAAATAAATAAATAAATAATTAATAATTAAAATTAGTCAACTAAATATACCAATTAAGATATAGTAAAGCAAGTGGCCGAAACGGGAAAGAGAAAAATTAAAGAGATAGACCGAGAGAAGTATGAAACGGGTAAAGATAGAAAGAGAGCGGATGACAGATGGAGGTTAGAAAGGGAGAGAAGATAACAGCGATAGTAGGACTCTACCTTGGACAGAGTAGAGCCTGTCCAAGGGGGACACCTAGCGGGCGGTCGAGAAACTCTTTCGAGTTTCTCGTGCAAGGACCCACCGCTAGAGGGCTGCACCGATACTTGGCGGTACTCAGAAAATTTCCTTAGCACGGGGCTAAGGAATATCTGAGGCCTACACGGATCGGTGACTGATAGGAAATCAGAGCCGAATTAATTTAATCGAACGAGTCCGATTAAACAATTCGGCTGGTCTTGGCTCAGGAACAATATTCCTGGCTTATTCCGAAACGGAGTACAATTTCGACGAAGCGAGAAACGCTCCGACGTGCCGGTATTTAACAAGAGATGTTGAATATTACTTTTAATAAACTACCGGCACAGACTTGCGCCCCAATTTCGCAATAAATAAAATCTAGAAACTCGGGAACCGTATTAAACAACCAGCGAGCTGATTGTTTAAACAGCCGTCGAGTTAATTGATTAATTTAGTTGCGAAATTTGTCGAAACGTTTCCACCTGTCACTTATGTGATCCGGATCGAAATTTCCAGAAATTTCGTTCCGAGCGACCGGGAAGGAGCCGTTAATTGTTTGTGTTTCGCTCTGATCGACGGTTAGCACAGGTGCCAATCGTCGGCAGAACAAAGACACACAACAACGAACGGAAAGGGGAGGTCAACGGGGTTTACCGTGTATTTGAAAACGGGCACTTGGACAAGAGAGTCCAAATGATACCGCTACAAGTACACGGGGGAATAGACAGAAGTTACAGAGATAGAGAGAGAGGGTTTCGACCACTTACCCCGCTCGGGTTCCCCGTACAGGTGGTCGGTTTCCCGGAGGTCCGGCTTCGGTGGAGGCGCTTGATCGTCGGTGGTCCTCCTCGTCGGCGGCTGGTCGCGCCCCGATCGCTCCTCGGCTCTGGAGTAATCCTTTAAGATACTGGTGCACTTAGCACTCCACTTGCTATAACTCGCGTTTTGGGGTCGCGGCACCCGTCGGACTTCGCGCGAGACGAAACGAAAATTTCAGAAAATTTTTTTTTTGTTCGATTCGGGGAGTCGAGAATATTTCCTCGATTCCTGGAAGTTTGACGGGCTGTGGGATAAAGCAGATTTTATGCTTTTTAAAAGGCTAATTGGGCCAATCCACACGGCACTGCAATGCGTGGCCGACCCGTGACCGAGGGGGAGCAAGCCCCGACCGCTCCGTCAAATTCCAAAAATCGAGTTAATATTCTGACTCCCCGATGGGGAGTGTATCAGATATTAAGCTGATAAGAACAGATAAAAGGCACTTTATTCAAGCAATTGTCCCCCGGGTTACATAGGTACCCGGGGGCAGTATAACATACTCGCCTTTTGGCGAGGGCTTATATGGGGGTGCCCTTTTAGGCGCCCCGCTACAAAATACAATTAATTATTTGGTGGTGGGGTGTGCGGCGCGGGGGCATCAGGTCCCCTGCGTGGCTAATGTTTTTTTATTTTTTATAATAAATAAAATGAGTAAGTCGCAGACGCACACACACACAGACACACACACGTCAATAAATAAATAAAATCATTCCGGTCCCATAGTGGGACCTGGTCGGATAGCTTAAAAAAGAATAAAGTTAAAATTTAAAATTATTAAAATTATCAACATTGTAATGGCCCGCTGCACGCTAGGAAGATTAAGATACTTATGTACTAAGGGAGATGACTAGATGATTAAACACAAAATAAACGAAACTAAAAATGTAAAAAGAGGAAAGAACAGGAGAAAAAACAATAAAATAGATAAAATAACTTAAAAGAGAATGACTAGAAAGTAATATAAGTAAGAAAGTAAAGAGAAGATAGAATAGTGACGTGCGGCGAGCCATTTGCCCTCGCTAAAATGTATATAGATATATAAAAATATAAGTGTCTAGGTGTAAAAATAGAAATATAATATATATCATATAAAATATAATAAAATAAAATAATACAAACTAGTGGGCGCGGCACCTCGCATGGCGCCGCTGCCGCACTACACGTCATATACAGGGCCAGAAGGGCCCTGAGTCAATGTTTGGGCCTCGTGCCCGTCGTGAGCCTCATCGTGGCTGTTTGTTCGGGGCGCGACTTCCTCATTGGCCGAGGGGGATAGATCAGGTAGAGGAGGGGCCACTGTCACCTCTGGTGGGGGTAGGGGCGGTGCTGCGGTGGGGACACCGGAGGGAGGAGCCGCGTACTGGCGGACCCCCGACACGTGCTCTACGTAGATGTCCCGACCCCAGCGAATGGTCTCAGACACAATGAGACGGCGCATCAGACTCGCGTACTTCTTGCTCACACGCAGGAGCCTGAGCACCGCCTCATTGGCCTGATCCCAAGAGCCGAGAGCCCCAACAACGATCGCGTCGGTCACGACTCGGTAGCCCTGTCCTTCGAGAACGGCGCCGATAGGGAGGTATTTCGCCCTCTTCCTCTCCCTAGCGGCTTCGAAGGCTTCGATGCCGTTCTCGAAGGCCACGGTTACGTCGACGATCACGACGCTTTTTGAAGGCTCGTGCCTGACAACAATGTCAGGGCGCAGAGCCTCCAACTCGCCGGTGAGACCCTCGACCCTTTTATTTACCCTTAACGTCCCCGGCAGTCGGCAGGCTCGAGATACTCTCGAGACGATGGCATCGTGGCGCAGTTGCCAGGCGGCCGAGTGAGGCCGGCAGTGACAGATCACATGGGGTAGGGTCTCCAGGGCCTCCCCGCATCGCCGGCAACGCTTATCACCCTCGCCCCACCGCCTTGCCCCATTAAGAGGCAAGACGTTGAGGCGAGCTCGGTGGATAAAGCGCCAATCAGCGAAGCGGGTGAAACTGCCGCCGCGGAGAAAGTGATTTGATACACTATCCCGCGACGACACCCCGAAGACCTTCCCCTGATCGGGCTTTTTGCCCAGGCGATCGGCATAGAACTCTGTCACTGCCGCTCTCAAACGATGCAACACCTGGTCCCGCACCTTCGGTGTTACAACCACCGTGCGCCCGCGTGAGCCCCGGAGTCTAAGACCCAATTCGCGCCGGGCAGCGCACCACTCCCAACGCAATTGGAGCATTTCTCCCGATCGCCGTGCCGCGTTTCGTGCTCTCGACCACAGTGTCGAGAAGTCCCCTCCGTCCCTGGCAAATTCCCCCTCCAGCGAGCCGGAGAGGTACGTTGCCAGGTCCTGATCGGTGGGTGACCTACCGATCTTCCTGGCTACCGCCTCGCTCAGAGATTCTCTGGCCAGCCCACTGATCATCGGGTCCGATGCCGTCAGTAGACGGAATGCGTGTCCGATGACCAGTGCGTCGGCCAGGTCCGCAAGCGGAAGCAGTCCACATCCCCCCTTTTTGGGAGGGAGGTAGACTACCTCCGCGCTGGCTCTCTGAGGGAGGTTGAGCCAGGATTTGGCAAGCTTGCGTACAAGCTTGTCGACTTCCTTGAGGGGGCCCTTCTCAACATGGGCTCCCCGCAGCATGAAGTCGAGGCGGGGCAATATAAACGAGCTCACCGCCTCACATTTTTGCCACGGGGCGAGGAGAGAGCGATCCACGGCCCGGAGATCCCGGACAAGCTCCTCGATCGTCGCGAGCGGGGTCTGCCTGACCTGAAATCCTGTGGGGACTCCAAGGTGCTCGTATGGCGCACCTGCTGCCAGGGCTTTAACCCCTTGACCCTGCAAGCTGAAGCAAGTAGGGAGTACCCGGCGAGTGCCTCTGCTGTCCTGGTGCAGTGTTGCACACTTCGCCGGGTTGAACCGAAGTCCAACCCCATTTGCCGCAGCTTCCACTGTTCGTAACAGTGTTTCCATTCCTTCCGGTGAATCAGCAGTTAACGCCAGGTCATCTGCGTAGGCCAGCACTGAATAACGTTGGCCGTGCAGCGTGTAGCCCGCCGAGGTCGCGGTTACCGCCCTCAGGACCGGTTCCAAGGCTAGGTTGAACGCTACAGGGCTCAACGGGCAGCCCTGCTTAACACCGGAAAGAATGGGGACAGGGTCGGTGAAGCCCTGTGAGGTTCGCACCCGGGTGGTGCATCCATCGTACATCCCTTCCACAATGTTGCGGAAGGGGAGGGGAACGCCGGCCTCAGCGAAAGCGCGGTAGATGGTGGAGTGGGGAATTGAGCCGAACGCGTTCGACAAGTCCAGCCACGCCACCACCACCTGACGCCTGCCCCTGCGAGCGTCGTTCAGGATTTCCTGCAGCGTGAAGTTATGCTCATAGCAACCCTCACACGGCAGGAAACCCTTCTGCTGGGGGCTAAGCCTCCCATTGTGGAGGGCCCACGACACTAAACGGTCGGCCAGCACCGCCGCGAAGAGTTTAGGGGTAGTGTCGGACATGGCAAGTGGCCGCCAGTTCGACAGGTCCCCCCGATCGCCCTTTTTGTGAATTAACACAGTGTTGGAGACCTTCCAGGAAGAAGGGACCGACTCCAACCTACGGCAGAGGTTGAAAAACGCAGTCAAGACGACGCAGCTCGGGTCGGCCTTCCGAAGGTCACGGTAAGTCAGACCGTCGGGTCCTGGCGCGGAGTTTGACATCCGCCGGATCCGTCGGTCTACCTCACTCACTTCAAAAGGCCGGACCAAAGCCTCGCCGCTTGCTGCTGTCGGAGCCTCTGAGGGAAAGCCAAGGGGCCCAGAGGCTTGTGGCTCACTCGCAGGTGAGTACATATCCAGGAAGTGCTGCATGACGCGGTCCCTGGCAACTTCACATTGCTCAGGGGCGCCCATGAGCACCTCCTGGACCGCACGCCTGCGGTTCTGCCGGAACAGCCTCTGGAGACGCGTAGCCTCCTTGACTTGGTCCGTTCTCCTATCGGTCTCCAAGCCGGTACGACCGGGAGGGCGTGTCCCTGACGAGTTCACGACACGCCCCCTCGTCCTCGCGGGGTCTGCTGGTCTTACGCCCCGGTCTCCTCCGTTCCCCGCAGGTCGGGTCCGGAATCCCTGGAAGAAGGCAGCGATTTGCGCTGCAGCTTCCTCCAGGTCTTGAGGATTGTCAGCAGCCCCAGCCAAACTGACCAGTAGCTCCCTCTCTCTCTCCAGCGCGGCTTGCTCCCTCCGTCGGGATGCGCGCTGGCGAGGATTGGGCTGGCCAGCAGGCACAGGCTGCTGCCGTCCCTGCGGTGTCTGGAGGGCCGCGGGTCCTCCAGCAACGCCCCCAGGAGCATTAGTCTGCCCCGTGGGGACCGTTATCCCCCTCGTGCTACCACCCGGGAGCGAGCTCCCAGGGTTATTGTTCCCACCCACTGAACGAAAACGCGACGCGAACCCTCCCAAGCGGACATTCAGATCGCGGAATTCGCGGCGCCGGTCCATCCGCGCGGCGTTGGCAGGGGCCCGCTCAGCACTTACCCTCTGTTGGGTGATGCGGCTACCTCCTGCCAATGGCCACCGGCGAGCGGCTCCGCCCCTTCGCGTGGTGACGGTGGTGGTGGGAGTGGCCTCCTCCAAGGCTCCGCTGACGTTGGGAGCTGGTGGGGCCGGTGGAGAACGCTGGTCCCTCGCTGTTGGTCGCAGGGGTGCGGCCGGCGTCCTCCTGTCCCCCGCTGGTGAGCTGCGGGGTGTTGTCGTCCTCGGCGACGACGGCGTCATCCTCCTGGACGACTCCGGCGACGACGACGGGGATGGCGACAGCGGGGACAGGCGTCCAGATGTTTGACGCCTGTGGGGAACAACCTGCCACGGCAGTGGGGAGGGATCTTCTTCGTCCTTCCTCCCCACCTCTTCTCCCCTCTCCTCTTCGCTCCCCCGGATGGCCGGAGGGGGAGAAGGAGCTGTCCTGGCGGGACCAGGTGACCCTGCCACTTCCTCGATGGGGGGGAGGGAGAGGACTGCCGGCGTAAGCCTCGTCCTCTTCTGTATCCTCTCCACTCCCCCCGCGAGGGGCCTCGAAGTCATGATGGGCCCCCCGCTGGCAGTGGTCGTGACGGTGGTCGTGGTCAGCGTGGCCGGAGCCACGCAGGAGACCGCGCAGCAGCCCTCCGCTCCCCCCTGCTTCCCACAGATGGTCGGTGGGGGTGAGCGGGCAGGGGGGGGATCCCTCGTAGCAATGATGAGGGAAGGGCTGCTAATCGCTACGGTCATGAACTCGGGCGGGAGTGACGATGCCCGAGTCATCGACCGTAGCGTCCTCTTCTCTGGGCGGTCTCCTGGCGGTGTTGTTGTCGTGACCACCGCTGCGCCCGCCGTGACGGCGGCGTATGATGGTGATGCCGCCGTCCTGATCACCGAGGTAAATACCCGTGGTGGTGATTGGGGTTGGTTTGGGTTAGATGTTGTTTGGGGGGCGGGGGCGGGGGCGGGTGCCCCCCCATCTAACCCAGACGACCTCGGTGATCTGCTCACGCCAGGCTTTGGAGCCGCCTTCCTCTTGATGGCGTTGAGGGCTGCAGTCCGCATCCTGATGTCTCCGAGCTCGATCGGCACGCTGGCTCCCCTCCTGTTTCTCGCCGCGCTCCTCGTGACCGGTCCCCTTGGGCTGGTGGGCGGGGACCTGGTCTTGGGGGAGACAGTCGACCCCCTCGTCCTCCTTGCCACGCCACCAGTAGTGTTGGTGGCGTGCTTATCGGGGGTCGACTTGCGTGCCGATGAGCCCGGGCTGGATCGTTGGGCGGCTCCGGGCCCGGTCGTGGTGCGCTTGGCGGGCGCATTCCTGGTCCCTGGTGGTGTCGGTGCCAGGGCAGCCTCGTTGCCTCGCCGCGACAGGCTGCTCCTTGTTGCTGTTGTTGTTGCTGCTGCTGGTGGGGGCGTGGGCGTCTTCTTCGTGGCGGTCCCGGCTGCTGCTACCCCTGCCTGGGTCCTCCTCGACGCTCCAGGTGGTGGTGGCGTCTGGGATTTCCTCCCGGACGTTGCTGCTGCTGCTGCAGGGGTGGTCTTCGCCCTGGAGGCGGCCAGAAGGGGCGGCGGCGTCAGTGACTTCCGAAGGGGAGCCACTAGTGCCGCCGCAACCTTCGGCCTGGCCCCCAGGGACGCCGATGGTGGTGGTGGCGTGATGGATGGCCTGGGGGTAGGTCGTGGGACCGCCACGATCGTCCTCGTCCTCGCTGCCAGCGTTGTCCTTGTTGATGTCCCCGCTGTCGTCCCCGTCGCAGCTGCAGACGTGCCGAAGGGCAGTTTGCGCTGCAACGTCAGCGTGCGGGTCGTCGCCGAAGCCGTCGTCGTTGTGGTGGTGACCACGCTGGTGGTCGGCGTGGTCGCGGGGCCCGATGATGGTGGTACTGCCCCGCCGGAGGTGTTGGTTCGTTGGGCCGTCGCCGCCTGCCGCTGGCCACATGCTGTCGTCGTCGTCGCAGTCGTTGTCGTCGTTGCTGTGGCCGTTGTCGTAGTGACGACCCCTCCAGCTCCCGCCGCAGCGGGAAACCTTAAAATTGACTCGGGCCTCCCTCGGCCCGAGGAATTAGTGCCAGTCGCAGAGGAGGAGGACCGGGCACCGGTTGTCCGGATGTTAGTAGAACCGTTGTTCGTTCTACTGGTCCCACTCCGACCTGGCCCACCCGTACTCGCGTGTGCAGCGGCGTGGTGAGTCTTAACCGCTTTTAGGGCATATCTGCCCGTGCCCGGCTCACCACACTCGCCGCACCGGTGGACAATGATATGTCCCGGGTGGTATTTCTTGGCATGCTTTGCCAGGTCGGAATGGGACTTATACGCCCCACCGAGCTTCATGCCCGGTTTGCCGTAGCATTCCGGGCATCGGAATTCCTCCGGGAAGGGGAAGTCAATATAAATTGTAACCGGGCTGCTGCTTTGCCCTGCCATTTTTGGGACGACCTGTACTAGGGTAACTATGTGCAAAAAGAAGGAAATAAGTATAAAAATAGAGATAGAAATGAGAATAAAATAGTTCCGGGTGTAGTAATTAGAGCTATGTTAAAAACAGTGTAATAGAGTATACGTATAAAATAGCTGAATTGTGTAGTCAGTAAAAAATAAATAAAAGAAAATAATACATAAGTAAATAAATAAATAAGTGGAACTCAGATTTGTGTGTTAAATTGGTAAAAGCTCAGTCGAGTGTAGATAAAGTATCATGGAGTAAAATAAAGTAAGATAAAGTAAAATATAATAGGGCACGATCACGACAGAGTAACACGTTGAGTAAAATATAATGAAGTAAAAGTGGTAAAAGATAGTAAAATATGGTAAAATAAAATAAAATAAGATAATATATGTCAATTGCACTAGTTTAGATGTAAGAAGTCAGTATACGAAGTTGACTGGGTGGGCGAGGTACGTTAAGACAGTAGAATGTAATGTAAATAAGCGTATCGAAGAGTAAGAAAGATCACAGTGATATTAATGTAGAAATAAATAATAATAAAATAGAAATAAAGTGGAGTAAAATGCGTTAAAATAGCCGGTATATATCACAGAATAAAATTAAAGTAGCGTAGGAACCAAGTATGACTAGAGTAAAATGTAATAAATTAAATTAAAATAGTGTGTATAAATCAGGTAAGTAAAATCAGTAAATAGGTAGCTAATGAGAGTATAGCATGCAGTACTCTAGGTTTAAATTAAAATAAAATAGAAAGGTAGGTAAAATCGATAGATAAATAGATAGATGGATAGATCAGTCGATATATAAATAAGTAAATAAATAAATAGATAAATAAATAAATAAATAAATAAAGTCAGTCAACTAAGTATACCAATTACAGTAGAGCGAGGTGAGTGGCCGAAACAGGAAAGAGAAAAATTAAAGAGATAGACCGAGAGAAGTATGAAACGGGTAAAGATAGAAAGAGAGCGGATGACAGATGGAGGTTAGAAAGGGAGAGAAGATAACAGCGATAGTAGGACTCTACCTTGGACAGAGTAGAGCCTGTCCAAGGGGGACACCTAGCGGGCGGTCGAGAAACTCTTTCGAGCTTCTCGTGCAGAGACCCACCGCTAGAGGGCTGCACCGATACTTGGCGGTACTCAGAAAATTTCCTTAGCACGGGGCTAAGGAATATCTGAGGCCTACACGGATCGGTGACTGATAGGAAATCAGAGCCGAATTAATTTAATCGAACGAGTCCGATCAAACAATTCGGCTGGTCTTGGCTCAGGAACAATATTCCTGGCTTATTCCGAAACGGAGCACAATTTCGACGAAGTAGGAAACGCTCCGACGTGCCGGTATTCAACAAGAGATGTTGAATATTACTTTTAATAAACTACCGGCACAGACTTGCGCCCCAATTTCGCAATAAATAAAATCTAGAAACTCGGGAACCGTATTAAACAACCAGCGAGCTGATTGTTTAAACAGCCGTCGAGTTAATTGATTAATTTAATTGCGAAATTTGTCGAAACGTTTCCACCTGTCACTTATGTGATCCGGATCGAAATTTCCAGAAATTTCGTTCCGAGCGACCGGGAAGGAGCCGTTAATTGTTTGTGTTTCGCTCCGATCGACGGTTAGCACAGGTGCCAATCGTCGGCAGAACAAAGACACACAACAACGAACGGAAAGGGGAGGTCAACGGGGTTTACCGTGTATTTGAAAACGGGCACTTGGACAAAGAGAGTCCAAATGACACCGTTACAAGTACACGGGGGAATAGACAGAAATTACAGAGGTAGAGAGAAGGGTTTCGACCACTTACCCCGCTCGGGTTCCCCGCACAGGTGTCGTAATTCCCGGAGGTCCGGCTTCGGTGGAGGCGCTTGATCGTCGGTGGTCCTCCTCGTCGGCGGCTGGTCGCGCCCCGATCGCTCCTCGGCTCTGGAGTAATCCTTTAAGATACTGGTGCACTTAGCACTCCACTTGCTATAACTCGCGTTTTGGGGTCGCGGCACCCGTCGGACTTCGCGCGAGACGAAACGAAAATTTCAGAAAATTTTTTTTTTGTTCGATTCGGGGAGTCGAGAATATTTCCTCGATTCCTGGAAGTTTGACGGGCTGTGGGATAAAGCAGATTTTATGCTTTTTAAAAGGCTAATTGGGCCAATCCACACGGCACTGCAATGCGTGGCCGACCCGTGACCGAGGGGGAGCAAGCCCCGACCGCTCCGTCAAATTCCAAAAATCGAGTTAATATTCTGACTCCCCGATGGGGAGTGTATCAGATATTAAGCTGATAAGAACAGATAAAAGGCGTTTATTTTCAAGCAATTGTCCCCCGGGTTACATGTGTTCCCAGGGGCAGTACAACGTACTCGCCTTTTGGCGAGGGCTTACATGGGGGTGTCCTTTTAGGCACCCCGCCACAAAAATAAAAATGGGTTTATTGGTGGTGCGGCGCGGGGGCAGCGAGCCCCCTGCGTGGCTAACAATTTTTATTGTAATTTGAATAAATAAATAAATAGAACGCATACGCACACACACACATACACACACACGTCAACAATAAATAAATAAAATCATTCCGGCCTCGGAGGGGGGGCCTGGTCAGATATCTTAAAAAATAAAGAAGGAAAAGAAAATTACCAACATTGCAGTGGCCCGCTGCACGCCAGGAAAGTTAAAAGCACTTATAACCTAAGAGAGATGACTAGATGTGTTATAAAAGAACTTAGCAAAATTAAAAAGTGTATAAAGAGAGAATAGGACAGGAGAAGTAGTAAAAAGAAGGTAACGAAACAACTAAAAAGAGAACGACTAGAAAATAAAGTATGTAACAAAATAAAAGAGAAAATAGAACAGGGGCGCACAGCGGGCCATTTGCCCTCGCTAAAATATATGTAGATATAAAAAATATAACATAAAAATATAGATATAAGTACATAACAGTAAAAAAAGTAAAAATGTAAAAGTAATAATAATAA
Organism: Halictus rubicundus; assembly: GCF_050948215.1. Classification (NCBI taxonomy): domain Eukaryota; kingdom Metazoa; phylum Arthropoda; class Insecta; order Hymenoptera; family Halictidae; genus Halictus; species Halictus rubicundus. The sequence goes on from NC_135162.1 coordinate 2,453,442, forward strand.
TAATAATAATAATAATAATAATAAAAACTAATGGGCGCGGTGCCTCGCATGGCACCGCCGCCGCATTATGCGTCGTATACAGGGCCGGAAGGGCCCTGAGTCATTATTAGGGCCTCGTGCCCATCATGAGCCTTTTCGCGGCTGTTGTTTCGGGGCGCGACTTCCTCGCTGGCCGAGGGGGATAAATCAGGGAGAGGAGGGGCCACTGTCACCTCTGGTGGGGGTAGGGGCGGTGCTGCGGTGGGGACACCGGAGGGAGGAGCCGCGTACTGGCGGACCCCCGACACGTGCTCTACGTAGATGTCCCGACCCCAGCGAATGGTCTCAGACACAATGAGACGGCGCATCAGACTCGCGTACTTCTTGCTCACACGCAGGAGCCTGAGCACCGCCTCATTGGCCTGATCCCAAGAGCCGAGAGCCCCAACAACGATCGCGTCGGTCACGACTCGGTAGCCCCGTCCTTCGAGAACGGCGCCGATAGGGAGGTATTTCGCCCTCTTCCTCTCCCTAGCGGCTTCGAAGGCTTCGATGCCGTTCTCGAAGGCCACGGTCACGTCGACGATCACGACGCTTTTCGAAGGCTCGTGCCTGACAACAATGTCAGGGCGCAGAGCCTCCAACTCGCCGGTGAGACCCTCGACCCTTTTATTTACCCTTAACGTCCCCGGCAGTCGGCAGGCTCGAGATACTCTCGAGACGATGGCATCGTGGCGCAGTTGCCAGGCGGCCGAGTGAGGCCGGCAGTGACAGATCACATGGGGTAGGGTCTCCAGGGCCTCCCCGCATCGCCGGCAACGCTTATCACCCTCGCCCCACCGCCTTGCCCCATTAAGAGGCAAGACGTTGAGGCGAGCTCGGTGGATGAAGCGCCAATCAGCGAAGCGGGTGAAACTGCCGCCGCGGAGAAAGTGATTTGATACACTATCCCGCGACGACACCCCGAAGACCTTCCCCTGATCGGGCTTTTTGCCCAGACGATCGGCATAGAACTCTGTCACTGCCGCTCTCAAACGATGCAACACCTGATCCCGCACCTTCGGTGTTACAACCACCGTGCGCCCGCGTGAGCCCCGGAGTCTAAGACCCAGTTCGCGCCGGGCAGCGCACCACTCCCAACGCAATTGGAGCATTTCTCCTGATCGCCGTGCCGCGTTTCGTGCTCTCGACCACAGAGTCGAGAAGTCCCCCCCGTCCCTGGCAAATTCCCCCTCCAGCGAGCCGGAGAGGTACGTTGCCAGGTCCTGATCGGTGGGTGACCTACCGATCTTCCTGGCTACCGCCTCGCTCAGAGATTCTCTGGCCAGCCCACTGATCATCGGGTCCGATGCCGTCAGTAGACGGAATGCGTGTCCGATGACCAGTGCGTCGGCCAGGTCCGCAAGCGGAAGCAGTCCACACCCCCCCCCCTTTTGGGAGGGAGGTAGACTACCTCCGCGCTGGCTCTCTGAGGGAGGTTGAGCCAGGATTTGGCAAGCTTGCGTACAAGCTTGTCGACTTCCTTGAGGGGGCCCTTCTCAACATGGGCTCCCCGCAGCATGAAGTCGAGGCGGGGCAATATAAACGAGCTCACCGCCTCACATTTTTGCCACGGGGCGAGGAGAGAGCGATCCACGGCCCGGAGATCCCGGACAAGCTCCTCGATCGTCGCGAGCGGGGTCTGCCTGACCTGAAATCCTGTGGGGACTCCGAGGTGCTCGTATGGCGCACCTGCTGCCAGGGCTTTAACCCCTTGACCCTGCAAGCTGAAGCAAGTAGGGAGTACCCGGCGAGTGCCTCTGCTGTCCTGGTGCAGTGTTGCACACTTCGCCGGGTTGAACCGAAGTCCAACCCCATTTGCCGCAGCTTCCACTGTTCGTAACAGTGTTTCCATTCCTTCCGGTGAATCAGCAGTTAACGCCAGGTCATCTGCGTAGGCCAGCACTGAATAACGTTGGCCGTGCAGCGTGTAGCCCGCCGAGGTCGCGGTTACCGCCCTCAGGACCGGTTCCAAGGCTAGGTTGAACGCTACAGGGCTCAACGGGCAGCCCTGCTTAACACCGGAAAGAATGGGGACAGGGTCGGTGAAGCCCTGTGAGGTTCGCACCCGGGTGGTGCATCCATCGTACATCCCTTCCACAATGTTGCGGAAGGGGAGGGGAACGCCGGCCTCAGCGAAGGCGCGGTAGATGGTGGAGTGGGGAATCGAGCCGAACGCGTTCGACAAGTCCAGCCACGCCACCACCACCTGACGCCTGCCCCTGCGAGCGTCGTTCAGGATTTCCTGCAGCGTGAAGTTATGCTCATAGCAGCCCTCACACGGCAGGAAACCCTTCTGCTGGGGGCTAAGCCTCCCATTGTGGAGGGCCCACGACACTAAACGGTCGGCCAGCACCGCCGCGAAGAGTTTAGGGGTAGTGTCGGACATGGCAAGTGGTCGCCAGTTCGACAGGTCCCCCCGATCGCCCTTTTTGTGAATTAACACAGTGTTGGAGACCTTCCAGGAAGAAGGGACCGACTCCAACCTACGGCAGAGGTTGAAAAACGCAGTCAAGACGACGCAGCTCGGGTCGGCCTTCCGAAGGTCACGGTAAGTCAGACCGTCGGGTCCTGGCGCGGAGTTTGACATCCGCCGGATCCGTCGGTCTACCTCACTCACTTCAAAAGGCCGGACCAAAGCCTCGCCGCTTGCTGCTGTCGGAGCCTCTGAAGGAAAGCCAAGGGGCCCAGAGGCTTGCGGCTCACTCGCAGGTGAGTACATGTCGAGGAAGTGCTGCATGACGCGCTCCCTGGCAACTTCACATTGCTCAGGGGCGCCCATGAGCACCTCCTGGACTGCACGCCTGCGGTTCTGCCGGAACAGCCTCTGGATACGCGTAGCCTCCTTGACTTGGTCCGTTCTCCTATCGGTCTCCAAGCCGGTACGACCGGGAGGGCGTGTCCCTGACGAGTTCGCGACACGCCCCCTCGCCCTCGCGGGGTTTGCTGGTCTTACGCCCCCGTCTCCTCCGTTCCCCGCAGGTCGGGTCCGGAATCCCTGGAAGAAGGCAGCGATTTGCGCTGCAGCTTCCTCCAGGTCTTGAGGATTGTCAGCAGCCCCAGCCAAACTGACCAGTAGCTCCCTCTCTCTCTCCAGTGCGGCTTGCTCCCTCCGTCGGGATGCGCGCTGGCGAGGATTGGGCTGGCCAGCAGGCACAGGCTGCTGCCGTCCCTGCGGTGTCTGGAGGGCCGCGGGTCCTCCAGCAACGCCCCCAGGAGCATTAGTCTGCCCCGTGGGGACCGTTATCCCCCTCGTGCTACCACCCGGGAGCGAGCTCCCAGGGTTATTATTATTGATCCCACCCACTGACCGAAAACGCGACGCGAACCCACCCAAGCGGACATTCATGTCGCGGAATTCGCGGTGCCGGTCCATCCGCGCGGCGTTGGCAGGGGCCCGCTCAGCACTTACCCTCTGTTGGGCGTTGCGGCTACCTCCTGCCAATGGCCACCGGCGAGCGGCTCCGCCCCTTCGCGTGGTGACGGTGGTGGTGGGAGTGGCCTCCTCCAAGGCTCCGCTGACGTTGGGAGCTGGTGGGGCCGGTGGAGAGCGCTGGCCCCTCGCTGATGGTCGGAGGGGTGCGGCCGGCGTCCTCCTGTCCCCCGCTGGTGAGCTGCGGGGTGTTGTCCTCGACGGCGACGGCGTCCTCCTCTGGGACGACCTCGGCGATGACGACGGGGATGTTGGCAGCGGGGACAGGCGCCCAGATGATCGGCGCCTGCCGGCAACAACCTGCCACGGCAGTGGGGAGGGATCCTCTTCCTCCTTCCTCCCCACCTCTTCTCCCCTCTCCTCTTCGCTCCCCCGGATGGCCGGAGGGGGAGAAGGAGCTGTCCTGGCAGGACCAGGTGACCCTGCCGCTTCCTCGATGGGGGGGAGGGAGAGGACTGCCGGCGTAAGCCTCGTCCTCTTCTGTATCCTCTCCACTCCCCCCGCGAGGGGCCTCGAAGTCATGATGGGCCCCCCGCTGGCAGTGGTCGTGACGGTGGTCGTGGTCAGCGTGGCCGGAGCCACGCAGGAGACCGCACAGCAGCCCTCCGCTCCCCCCTGCTTCCTACAGATGATCGGTGGGGGTGAGTGGGCAGGGGGGGAATCCCTCGTTGTGGTGATGAGGGATAGGCTGCTGCTCGCTACGGTCATGAACTCGGGCGGGAGTGACGAGGCCCGAGTCATCGACCGCAGCGTTCTTCTTTCTGGGCGGTCTCCTGGCGGTGTTGTCGTGACCACCGCTGCGCCCGCCGTGACGGCGGCATAAGATGGTGAGGCCGCCGTCCTGATCACCGAGGTAAACACCCGTGTGGTGGTAGGGTGTTGGTTTGGGTTAGATGTCGTTGTGGGGGGGGCGGGGGCGGGTGCCCCCCTATCTAACCCAACCGCCCTCGGTGACGTATTAGCACCGGGTTTCGGAGCCGCCTTCCTCCTGGTGGTGGTGAGGGTCATCGTCCGCTTCTTGATGTCCCCGAGCTCTATCGGCACGCTGGCTCCCCTCCTGCTCCTTGTAATCGGCCCCCTCGGGCTGGTAGGGGGGGACCTCGTCTTAGGGGAGACCGTCGACCCCCTCGTCCTTCTTGTTATGCCACCACTGGTATTAGTGGTGGTCTTATCAGGGGTCGACTTGCGTGCCGATGAGCCCGGGCTGGCTCGTTGGACGGCTCTGGTCCCGGTCCCGGTGCGCTTGGCGGGCGCATTCCTGGTCCCTGGTGGAGTCGGTACCAGGGCAGCCTCGTTGCTTCGCCGCGACAGGCTGCTCCTTGTTGTTGTTGTTATTGTTGTTGCTGCTGCTGGTGGGGGCGTGGTCTTCGCCCTGGAGGCGGCCAGAAGGGGCGGCGGCGTCAGTGACTTCCGAAGGGGAGCCACTAGTGCCGCCGCAACCTTCGGCCTGGTCCCCAGGGACGCCGATGGTGGTGGTGGCGTGATGGATAGCCTGGGGGTAGGTCGTGGGACCGCCCCGGTCGTCCTCGTCCTCGTTGCCAGCGTCATCCTCATAGACTTCCCCGCTGTCGTCCCCGTCGCAGCTGCAGACGTGCCGAAGGGCAGTTTGCGCTGCAACGTCAGCGTGCGGGTCGTCGCCGAAGCCGTCGTCGTCGTAGTGGTGACCACACTGGTGGTCGGTGTGGTCGCGGGGCCTGAAGATGGTGGTACGGCCCCGCCGGAGGTGTTGATCTCCTGGGCCGTCGCCGCCTGCCGCTGGCCACTCGCAGTCGTCGTCGTTGCTGTTGTCGTCGTTGTAGCTGTCGTCGTCGTTGTTGTCGTCGTCGTCGTCGTTGTCGTGGCCGTTGTCGTAGTGACCCCTCCAGCTCCCGCGTCAGCGGTAAACCTTAAAATTGACTCGGGCCTCCCTCGGCCCGAGGAATTAGTGCCAGTCGCAGAGGAGGAGGACCGGGCACCGGTTGTCCGGTTGCTGGCAGAACCGGTAATTGTTCTGCTAGTCCCACCCCGACCTGGCCCACCCGTACTCGCGTGTGCGGCGGCGTGGTGAGTCTTTACTGCTTTTAGGGCATATCTGCCCGTGCCAGGCTCACCACACTCGCCGCACCGGTGAACGATGATGTGTCCGGGGTGGTATTTTTTGGCATGCTTTGCCAGGTCGGAGTGGGACTTATACGCCCCACCGAGCTTCATGCCCGGCTTGCCGTAGCATTCCGGGCATCGGAATTCCTCCGGGAACGGGAAGTCTATGTAAATTGTAATCGGGCTACTTGCTTGCCCTGCCATATTTGGATCGACCTGTACGGGGTTGACTACGAGCGGTAAAAGATAAATAGATAGATTATTAAGTTGAAGAGGCGCAGATTACAATAAAATAAAACAATTGGTGTAAGTAAATAAATAAATAAGTAAATAAATATATAAGTATATCTGTCAGTCACTGGGTAAATGCGTGTATGAATAAATAAATAAATAAAACCAGGTTAAAATCACTTAGTCTTAATCACGAATGTTAAAATATAGTAAATAAAATCAACGAAGTGACTAGATCTGTCTAAATAAATAAATAAATAAATAGAATTAGTCGTCGTCGATGTATCACAGTAGGTGTGTAAGTAAATAGATAAAATGTGATTAAGTAGTGATGTTAGTAACGTGAAATAGTGTGAAGTAATATAGCAGAATAAAATGTAATAAAATAAAATAAAATAGACAGAGCAGATGAGACGCAGTATTTAACGGTGTCGAAATTGGCATAGACAGTTGACTAGGTGATCAGAATTTAATCAGAGAAGAATAGAGCTGAGAGAGACTAGAATAAAAATAGAAAAATAGGAATAAGACTAGGCATAAAATAAAGAGTAAAATGTAACAATAAGCGTATGTATAAATATCACAGTAATAGGTTTAAAATGGTATAGTATATCACAGAGTAAAAAGAGTAAAAGTAACAAGATAAAAGGTAAACTATGACTAGAATTAAGATAAAGTAAAATAGAATACAGTAAAATAAAATAAGAATGAGAATAAAATAGAATAAAATAAGTTGGTGTAAAATGCGATAAAATACGTGTGTAAAAGTTGAATATGTCGGTTTTAAAATTAAATTAGGTATGTAAGCAGTCACTGTGATATACAGTACGGTGATTAAAATGTAGTTAAAACGAGTGAATAAGGTAAAATGTGTAAATAGGTGTCTAAATAAATAAATAAATAATTAATAATTAAAATTAGTCAACTAAATATACCAATTAAGATATAATAAAGCAAGTGGCCGAAACGGGAAAGAGAAAAATTAAAGAGATAGACCGAGAGAAGTATGAAACGGGTAAAGATAGAAAGAGAGCGGATGACAGATGGAGGTTAGAAAGGGAGAGAAGATAACAGCGATAGTAGGACTCTACCTTGGACAGAGTAGAGCCTGTCCAAGGGGGACACCTAGCGGGCGGTCGAGAAACTCTTTCGAGCTTCTCGTGCAAGGACCCACCGCTAGAGGGCTGCACCGATACTTGGCGGTACTCAGAAAATTTCCTTAGCACGGGGCTAAGGAATATCTGAGGCCTACACGGATCGGTGACTGATAGGAAATCAGAGCCGAATTAATTTTAATCGAACGAGTCCGATTAAACAATTCGGCTGGTCTTGGCTCAGGAACAATATTCCTGGCTTATTCCGAAACGGAGTACAATTTCGACGAAGCGAGAAACGCTCCGACGTGCCGGTATTTAACAAGAGATGTTGAATATTACTTTTAATAAACTACCGGCACAGACTTGCGCCCCAATTTCGCAATAAATAAAATCTAGAAACTCGGGAACCGTATTAAACAACCAGCGAGCTGATTGTTTAAACAGCCGTCGAGTTAATTGATTAATTTAATTGCGAAATTTGTCGAAACGTTTCCACCTGTCACTTATGTGATCCGGATCGAAATTTCCAGAAATTTCGTTCCGAGCGACCGGGAAGGAGCCGTTAATTGTTTGTGTTTCGCTCCGATCGACGGTTAGCACAGGTGCCAATCGTCGGCAGAACAAAGACACACAACAACGAACGGAAAGGGGAGGTCAACGGGGTTTACCGTGTATTTGAAAACGGGCACTTGGACAAGAGAGTCCAAATGATACCGCTACAAGTACACGGGGGAATAGACAGAAATTAAAGAGATAGAGAGAGGGGGTTTCGACCACTTACCCCGCTCGGGTTCCCCGTACAGGTGTCGTAATTCCCGGAGGTCCGGCTTCGGTGGAGGCGCTTGGTCGTCGGTGGTCCTCCTCGTCGGCGGCTGGTCGCGCCCCGATCGCTCCTCGGCTCTGGAGTAATCCTTTTCAAATAGTGCACTTAGCACTCCACTTGAGGATATATTATAAACTCGCGTTTTGGGGTCGCGGTACCCGCCGAACTTCGCGCGAAACGAAAAATTTCAAAAAAAAATTTTTATAAGTTTCGGGGAGTCGAGAATATCTCCTCGATTCTGGAAGTTGACGGGCTGTGGAATAAGCAGATATTTGTGCTTTTTAAAAGGCTAATTGGGCCAATCCACACGGCACTGCAATGCGTGGCCGACCCGTGACCGAGGGGGAGCAAGCCCCGACCGCTCCGTCAAATTCCAAAAATCGAGTTAATATTCTGACTCCCCGATGGGGAGTGTATCAGATATTAAGCTGATAAGAACAGATAAAGGCGTTTATTCTCCAGGCAATTGTCCCCTGGGTTACATAGGCACCCGGGGGCAGGTACAATGTACTCGCCTTTTGGCGAGGGCTAGATCGCGGGTGCTCATTGGGCACCGCGTTGCAAATAAAATTAAAATTGAGGGTTTGGTGGTGGGGTGTGCGGTGTGGGGGCGTCGGGCCCCCTGCGCGGCTAATATATGAATAAATACAATAAATAAGCACATCACACGCACACACATACACACACACGTCGTAATACAATATAATAAAATCGTTCCGGTCCCATAAAGGGACCTGGTCGGATAACTTAAAATTAAAATTAAAATTGTCAGCATTATAGTGGCCCGCTGCATGCCAGGAAAATTAAAATACTTATAGATTAGGGAAGGTGACTAGATGGTTTAAAAGGAAAAATAAACAGAACTAAGATGTATAAAAAAGAAGACAGAACAGGAGAAGAAACAATAGACTAGATGGAATAACTTAAAAGAGAATGACTAGAAAGTAATGTACATAAAAAAATAAAATAGAAGATAGCATAGAGGCGAGCAGCGGGCCACCTGCCCTCGCTAAATGTACGTATAAATATAAATAAATACAAAGATGTAAAAGAAAAACAAATAGAAGTAAAAATGTCGCTATATTAAAACAAAAACTAATGGGCACGGTGCCTCGCGTGGCACCGCAGTCTCATTATGTGTCATACACAGGGCCGGGGTGGCCCTGAGTCATTATTCGGGGCCTCATGCCCATCCTGAGCCTCATCGCGGCTGCTTCTCCGGGGCGCGACTTCCCCATTGGCCGAAGGAGGCTGATCATAAGGAGGGGCCACTGTCACCTCTGGTGGGGGTAGGGGCGGTGCTGCGGTGGGGACACCGGAGGGAGGAGCCGCGTACTGGCGGACCCCCGACACGTGCTCTACGTAGATGTCCCGACCCCAGCGAATGGTCTCAGACACAATGAGACGGCGCATCAGGCTCGCGTACTTCTTGCTCACACGCAGGAGCCTGAGCACCGCCTCATTGGCCTGATCCCAAGAGCCGAGAGCCCCAACAACGATCGCGTCGGTCACGACTCGGTAGCCCTGTCCTTCGAGAACGGCGCCGATAGGGAGGTATTTCGCCCTCTTCCTCTCCCTAGCGGCTTCGAAGGCTTCGATGCCGTTCTCGAAGGCCACGGTTACGTCGACGATCACGACGCTTTTTGAAGGCTCGTGCCTGACAACAATATCAGGGCGCAGAGCCTCCAACTCGCCGGTGAGACCCTCGACCCTTTTATTTACCCTTAACGTCCCCGGCAGTCGGCAGGCTCGAGATACTCTCGAGACGATGGCATCGTGGCGCAGTTGCCAGGCGGCCGAGTGAGGCCGGCAGTGACAGATCACATGGGGTAGGGTCTCCAGGGCCTCCCCGCATCGCCGGCAACGCTTATCACCCTCGCCCCACCGCCTTGCCCCATTAAGAGGCAAGACGTTGAGGCGAGCTCGGTGGATAAAGCGCCAATCAGCGAAGCGGGTGAAACTGCCGCCGCGGAGAAAGTGATTTGATACACTATCTCGCGACGACACCCCGAAGACCTTCCCCTGATCGGGCTTTTTGCCCAGGCGATCGGCATAGAACTCTGTCACTGCCGCTCTCAAACGATGCAACACCTGGTCCCGCACCTTCGGTGTTACAACCACCGTGCGCCCGCGTGAGCCCCGGAGTCTAAGACCCAATTCGCGCCGGGCAGCGCACCACTCCCAACGCAATTGGAGCATTTCTCCCGATCGCCGTGCCGCGTTTCGTGCTCTCGACCACAGAGTCGAGAAGTCCCCCCCGTCCCTGGCAAATTCCCCCTCCAGCGAGCCGGAGAGGTACGTTGCCAGGTCCTGATCGGTGGGTGACCTACCGATCTTCCTGGCTACCGCCTCGCTCAGAGATTCTCTGGCCAGCCCACTGATCATCGGGTCCGATGCCGTCAGTAGACGGAATGCGTGTCCGATGACCAGTGCGTCGGCCAGGTCCGCAAGCGGAAGCAGTCCACACCCCCCCCCTTTTGGGAGGGAGGTAGACTATCTCCGCGCTGGCTCTCTGAGGGAGGTTGAGCCAGGATTTGGCAAGCTTGCGTACAAGCTTGTCGACTTCCTTGAGGGGGCCCTTCTCAACATGGGCTCCCCGCAGCATGAAGTCGAGGCGGGGCAATATAAACGAGCTCACCGCCTCACATTTTTGCCACGGGGCGAGGAGAGAGCGATCCACGGCCCGGAGATCCCGGACAAGCTCCTCGATCGTCGCGAGCGGGGTCTGCCTGACCTGAAATCCTGTGGGGACTCCAAGGTGCTCGTATGGCGTACCTGCTGCCAGGGCTTTAACCCCTTGACCCTGCAAGCTGAAGCAAGTAGGGAGTACCCGGCGAGTGCCTCTGCTGTCCTGGTGCAGTGTTGCACACTTCGCCGGGTTGAACCGAAGTCCAACCCCATTTGCCGCAGCTTCCACTGTTCGTAACAGTGTTTCCATTCCTTCCGGTGAATCAGCAGTTAACGCCAGGTCATCTGCGTAGGCCAGCACTGAATAACGTTGGCCGTGCAGCGTGTAGCCCGCCGAGGTCGCGGTTACCGCCCTCAGGACCGGTTCCAAGGCTAGGTTGAACGCTACAGGGCTCAACGGGCAGCCCTGCTTAACACCGGAAAGAATGGGGACAGGGTCGGTGAAGCCCTGTGAGGTTCGCACCCGGGTGGTGCATCCATCGTACATCCCTTCCACAATGTTGCGGAAGGGGAGGGGAACGCCGGCCTCAGCGAAAGCGCGGTAGATGGTGGAGTGGGGAATCGAGCCGAACGCGTTCGACAAGTCCAGCCACGCCACCACCACCTGACGCCTGCCCCTGCGAGCGTCGTTCAGGATTTCCTGCAGCGTGAAGTTGTGCTCGTAGCAACCCTCACACGGCAGGAAACCCTTCTGCTGGGGGCTGAGCCTCCCATTATGGAGGGCCCACGACACTAGACGGTCAGCCAGCACCGCCGCGAAGAGTTTGGGGGTAGTGTCGGACATGGCAAGTGGTCGCCAGTTCGACAGGTCCCCCCGGTCGCCCTTTTTGTGAATTAACACGGTGTTGGAGACCTTCCAGGAAGAAGGGACCGACTCCAACCTGCGGCAAAGGTTGAAGAAGGCAGTCAAGACGACGCAGCTCGGATCAGCCTTCCGAAGGTCACGGTAAGTCAGACCGTCGGGTCCTGGCGCGGAGTTTGACATCCGCCGGATCCGTCGGTCTACCTCACTCACTTCAAAAGGCCGGATCAAAGCCTCGCCGCTTGCTGCTGTCGGAGCCTCTGAAGGAAAGCCAAGGGGCCCAGAGGCTTGCGGCTCACTCGCAGGTGAGTACATGTCGAGGAAGTGCTGCATGACGCGCTCCCTGGCAACTTCACATTGCTCAGGGGCGCCCATGAGCACCTCCTGGACCGCACGCCTGCGGTTCTGCCGGAACAGCCTCTGGAGACGCGTAGCCTCCTTGACTTGGTCCGTTCTCCTATCGGTCTCCAAGCCGGTACGACCGGGAGGGCGTGTCCCTGACGAGTTCACGACACGCCCCCTCGTCCTCGCGGGGTTTGCTGGTCTTACGCCCCCGTCTCCTCCGTTCCCCGCAGGTCGGGTCCGGAATCCCTGGAAGAAGGCAGCGATTTGCGCTGCAGCTTCCTCCAGGTCTTGAGGATTGTCAGCAGCCCCGGCCAAACTGACCAGTAGCTCCCTCTCTCTCTCCAGCGCGGCTTGCTCCCTCCGTCGGGATGCGCGCTGGCGAGGATTGGGCTGGCCAGCAGGCACAGGCTGCTGCCGTCCCTGCGGTGTCTGGAGGGCCGCGGGTCCTCCAGCAACGCCCCCAGGAGCATTAGTCTGCCCCGTGGGGACCGTTATCCCCCTCGTGCTACCACCCGGGAGCGAGCTCCCAGGGTTATTGTTCCCACCCACTGAACGAAAACGCGACGCGAACCCTCCCAAACGAAAATTCATATCGCGTAATTCGCGGTGCCGGTCCATCCGCGCGGCGTTGGCAGGGGCCCGCTCAGCACTTACCCTCTGTTGGGTGTTGCGGCTACCTCCTGCCAATGGCCACCGGCGAGCGGCTCCGCCCCTTCGCGTGGTGACGGTGGTGGTGGGAGTGGCCTCCTCCAAGGCTCCGCTGACGTTGGGAGCTGGTGGGGCCGGTGGAGAGCGCTGGTCCCTCGCTGTTGGTCGCAGGGGTGCGGCCGGCGTCCTCCTGTCTCCCGCTGGTGACCTGCGGGGAGTTGTCCTCGACGGCGACGGCGTCCTCCTCTGAGACGACCTCGGCGATGACGACGGGGATGTTGGCAGCGGGGACAGGCGCCCTGATGATCGGCGCCTGCCGGCAACAACCTGCCACGGCAGTGGGGAGGGATCTTCTTCCTCCTTCCTCCCCACCTCTTCTCCCCTCTCCTCTTCGTTCCCCCGGATGGCCGGAGGGGGAGAAGGGACTGTCCTGGCGGGACCAGGCGACCCTGCCACTTCCTCGATGGGGGGGAGGGAGAGGACCGCTGGCGTGAGCCTCGTCCTCTTCTGTGCCCTCTCCACTCCCCCCGCGAGGGGCCTCGAAGTCATAATGGGCCCCCCGCTGGCAGTGGTCGTGACGGTGGTCGTGGTCAGCGTGGCCGGAGCCACGCAGGAGACCGCGCAGCAGCCCTCTGCTCCCCCCTGCTTCCCACAGATGGTCGGTGGGGGTGAGTGAGCAGGGGGGGAATCCCTCGTTGTGGTGATGAGGGATGGGCTGCTGCTCGCTACGGTCATGAACTCGGGCGGGAGTGACGAGGCCCGAGTCATCGACCGCAGCGTTCTTCTTTCTGGGCGGTCTCCTGGCGGTGTTGTCGTGACCACCGCTGCGCCCGCCGTGACGGCGGCATAAGATGGTGAGGCCGCCGTCCTAATCACCGAGGTAAACATCCGTGTGGTGGATTGGGGTTGGTTTGGGTTAGATGTCGTTGTGGGGGGGGCGGGGGTGGGTGCCCCCCCATCTAACCCAACCGCCCTCGGTGACGTGTTAGCACCGGGTTTCGGAGCCGCCTTCCTCCTGGTGGTGGTGAGGGTCATCGTCCGCTTCTTGATGTCCCCGAGCTCTATCGGCACGCTGGCTCCCCTCCTGCTCCTTGTAATCGGCCCCCTCGGGCTGGTAGGGGGGGACCTCGTCTTAGGGGAGACCGTCGACCCCCTCGTCCTTCTTGCTATGCCACCACTGGTATTAGTGGTGGTCTTATCAGGGGTCGACTTGCGTGCCGATGAGCCCGGGCTGGCTCGTTGGACGGCTCTGGTCCCGGTCCCGGTGCGCTTGGCGGGCGCATTCCTGGTCCCTGGTGGAGTCGGTACCAGGGCAGCCTCGTTGCTTCGCCGCGACAGGCTGCTCCTTGTTGTTGTTGTTATTGTTGTTGCTGCTGCTGGTGGGGGCGTGGTCTTCGCCCTGGAGGCGGCCAGAAGGGGCGGCGGCGTCAGTGACTTCCGAAGGGGAGCCACTAGTGCCGCCGCAACCTTCGGCCTGGTCCCCAGGGACGCCGATGGTGGTGGTGGCGTGATGGATAGCCTGGGGGTAGGTCGTGGGACCGCCCCGGTCGTCCTCGTCCTCGTTGCCAGCGTCATCCTCATAGACTTCCCCGCTGTCGTCCCCGTCGCAGCTGCAGACGTGCCGAAGGGCAGTTTGCGCTGCAACGTCAGCGTGCGGGTCGTCGCCGAAGCCGTCGTCGTCGTAGTGGTGACCACACTGGTGGTCGGTGTGGTCGCGGGGCCTGAAGATGGTGGTACGGCCCCGCCGGAGGTGTTGATCTCCTGGGCCGTCGCCGCCTGCCGCTGGCCACTCGCAGTCGTCGTCGTTGCTGTTGTCGTCGTTGTAGCTGTCGTCGTCGTTGTTGTCGTCGTCGTCGTCGTTGTCGTGGCCGTTGTCGTAGTGACCCCTCCGGCTCCCGCGTCAGCGGTAAACCTTAAAATTGACTCGGGCCTCCCTCGGCCCGAGGAATTAGTGCCAGTCGCAGAGGAGGAGGACCGGGCACCGGTTGTCCGGTTGCTGGCAGAACCGGTAATTGTTCTGCTAGTCCCACCCCGACCTGGCCCACCCGTACTCGCGTGTGCGGCGGCGTGGTGAGTCTTTACTGCTTTTAGGGCATATCTGCCCGTGCCAGGCTCACCACACTCGCCGCACCGGTGAACGATGATGTGTCCGGGGTGGTATTTTTTGGCATGCTTTGCCAGGTCGGAGTGGGACTTATACGCCCCACCGAGCTTCATGCCCGGCTTGCCGTAGCATTCCGGGCATCGGAATTCCTCCGGGAACGGGAAGTCTATGTAAATTGTAATCGGGCTACTTGCTTGCCCTGCCATATTTGGATCGACCTGTACGGGGTTGACTACGAGCGGTAGGGGGTATATAAATAAATAAATAAATAAATAAATAAGTTAGTATAAGAAAGGATTGATAAATGAGTAAATAGTTAAATAAGTAAATAAATAAATGGATAAGTAAATAGATAAATAAATAACTCTGTCAGTCAGTGAGAAAGCGTGTATTCTAAGTAGATAATTAAATAGCACCAGGTTAAAATCACTTACACTTAGTCACGTGTGTTAAAATATAATAAATAATATCGACGGAGTTGACTAGACGTATTTAAATAGATAAATAGATGAATAAATAAATAAATAAATAGCACTAGTCGGCGTCAATGTATCGCAATAGGCGTTTAAATAAATAAAATGTGATTAAGTCGTGATATCAGTAAGATAAAATAAGATAGTGCAGAGTAGGATGAGACAGAATAAGAATAAAATGTAACAAGATAAAATAAAATTAAATTAAAATTGACAGAGCAGATTGGATGCAGTGTATGTCGGTGTCAGAACTGGCATATAAAGTTGACTAGATGATCGGAGTTAATCGGAAAAGAATAGAGCTCAGAAAGAATGGAATAAGAAATAAAAATAAAAATAAAAATGGGACTAGAGATAAAGTAAGGAGGATAAAAATAAGAAATAGCAGTAAGCGTATGTATAAATATCACAGTAATAGGTTTAAAATGGTATAGTATATCACAGAGTACAAAGAGTAAAAGTAACAAGATAGAAGATAAACTATGACTAGAATTAAGATAAAGTAAAATAGAATACAGTAAAATAAAATAAGAATGAGAATAAAATAGAATAAAATAAAATAAAATAAGTTAGTGTAAAATGCGATAAGATACGTGTAAAAGTTGAATGTGTCGGTTTTAAAATTAAATTAGGTATGTAAAAGCAGGCACTGTGATATACAGTACGGTGATTAAAATGTAGTTAAAACGAGTGAATAGGGTAAAATGTGTAAATAGGTGTCTAAATAAATAAATAAATAATTAATAATTAAAATTAGTCAACTAAATATACCAATTAAGATATAATAAAGCAAGTGGCCGAAACGGGAAAGAGAAAAATTAAAGAGATAGACCGAGAGAAGTATGAAACGGGTAAAGATAGAAAGAGAGCGGATGACAGGTGGAGGTTAGAAAGGGAGAGAAGATAAAGCGATAGTAGGACTCTACCTTGGACAGAGTAGAGCCTGTCCAAGGGGGACACCTAGCGGGCGGTCGAGAAACTCTTTCGAGCTTCTCGTGCAAGGACCCACCGCTAGAGGGCTGCACCGATACTTGGCGGTACTCAGAAAATTTCCTTAGCACGGGGCTAAGGAATATCTGAGGCCTACACGGATCGGTGACTGATAGGAAATCGGAGCCGAATTAATTTAATCGAACGAGTCCGATTAAACAATTCGGCTGGTCTTGGCTCAGGAACAATATTCCTGGCTTATTCCGAAACGGAGTACAATTTCGACGAAGCGAGAAACGCTCCGACGTGCCGGTATTTAACAAGAGATGTTGAGAATTAGTTTTAATAAACTACCGGCACAGGCTTGCGCCCCAATTTCGCAATAAATAAAATCTAGAAACTCGGGAACCGTATTAAACAACCAGCGAGCTGATTGTTTAAACAGCCGTCGAGTTAATTGATTAATTTAATTGCGAAATTTGTCGAAACGTTTCCACCTGTCACTTATGTAATCCGGATCGAAATTTCCAGAAATTTCGTTCCGAGCGACCGGGAAGGAGCCGTTAATTGTTTGTGTTTCGCTCTGATCGACGGTTAGCACAGGTGCCAATCGTCGGCAGAACAAAGACACACAACAACGAACGGAAAGGGGAGGTCAACGGGGTTTACCGTGTATTTGAAAACGGGCACTTGGACAAGAGAGTCCAAATGACACCGTTACAAGTTACACGGGGGAATAGACAGAAGTTACAGAGATAGAGAGAGAGGGTTTCGACCACTTACCCCGCTCGGGTTCCCCGTACAGGTGTCGTAATTCCCGGAGGTCCGGCTTCGGTGGAGGCGCTTGATTGTCGGCGGTCCTCCTCGTCGGCGGCTGGTCGCGCCCCGATCGCTCCTCGGCTCTTGCTGAATAATCCTTTTAAAGGAGTGGTGCACTTGGCACTTGTTGCACACGCGCGCGATTTAGGGGAGTCGCGGCACAACCCGAAAAACTTGGCGAATCGAGAATTTTCTAAATTTTTGTTCGATTCGGGGAGTCGAGAATATTTCCTCGATTTCTGGAAGTTTGACGGGCTGTGGAATAAGCGGATATTATGCTTTATATAAGCTAATTGGGCCAATCCACACGGCACTGCAATGCGTGGCCGACCCGTGACCGAGGGGGAGCAAGCCCCGACCGCTCCGTCAAATTCCAAAAATCGAGTTAATATTCTGACTCCCCGATGGGGAGTGTATCAGATATTAAGCTGATAAGAACAGATAAAGGCGTTTATTTCCAAACAATGGTCCCCCGGGTTACATATGCTCCCGGGGGCGGTACAATGTACTCGCCTTTTGGCGAGGGCTTATATGGGGGTGCCCTTTTAGGCACCCCGCCACACGATAAAATTAGTGATTTGGTGGTGGGGTGTGCGGCGCGGGGGCGTCAGGCCCCCTGCGTGGCTAATGTTTTCATTTTTTAAAATAAATAAAATAAATAAAACGCGTACGCACACACACACAGACACACACACGTCAATAAATAAGTAGAATCCTTCCGGTCCCATAGTGGGACCTGGTCAGATGACTTAAGACTAGGATTAAAATTAAACTCGTCAGCATTGTAATGGCCCTCTGCACGTTAGGAGAGTTAAAATACTTATATACTAAGGGAGGTGACTAGATGATTAAAAGGGAAATAAACAGAACTAAAAAAGTTTAAGGAGAGGAAAGAACAGGAGAAAGAAACAATAGACCAAATAAAACAACTTAGAAGAGAATGACTAGAAAGTAATGTAAATAAGAAAATAAAAGAGAAGATAGAATAGAGACGTGCAGCGAGCCATTTGCCCTCGCTAAAATGTATATAAATATAGCAATAAAAATGTAAAAATGTAGAAATGTATAAAATGAGAGAAATAACAATGGAGATATAAATATAGTTATAATATACTATAATATAATAAGAACTAGTGGGCGCGGTGCCTCGCGTGGCATCGCCGCCGCGCTACGCGTCATACGTGGGGCCGGTAAGGCCCTGTGTCAGTACAAGGGCCTCGTGCCCGTCTTCAGCCTCGTCGCGGCTGTTATTCCGGGGCGCGATTCCCTCGTTGGCCGAGGGGGGTAGGTTGGGAGGGGGGGCCACTGTCGCCTCTGGTGGGGGTAGGGGCGGTGCCGCGGTGGGGACACCGGGAGGAGGAGCCGCGTACTGGCGGACCCCCGACACATGCTCCACGTAGATGTCCCGGCCCCAGCGAATGGTCTCAGACACAATGAGACGGCGCATCAGGCCCGCGTACTTCTTACTCACACGCAGGAGCCTGAGCACCGCCTCATTGGCCTGATCCCAGGAGCCGAGAGCCCCAACAACGATCGCGTCGGTCACGACTCGGTAGCCCTGTCCTTCGAGAACGGCGCCGATAGGGAGGTATTTCGCCCTCTTCCTCTCCCTAGCGGCTTCGAAGGCTTCGATGCCGTTCTCGAAGGCCACGGTCACGTCGACGATCACGACGCTTTTCGAAGGCTCGTGTCTGACAACAATGTCAGGACGCAGAGCCTCCAACTCGCCGGTGAGACCCTCGACCCTTTTATTAACCCTTAATGTCCCCGGCAGTCGGCAGGCTCGAGATATTCTCGAGACGATGGCATCGTGGCGCAGTTGCCAGGCGGCCGAGTGAGGCCGGCAGTGACAGATTACATGGGGTAAGGTCTCCAGGGCCTCCCCGCATCGCCGGCAACGCTTATCACCCTCGCCCCACCGCCTTGCCCCATTAAGAGGCAAGACGTTGAGGCGAGCTCGGTGGATGAAGCGCCAATCAGCGAAGCGGGTGAAACTGCCGCCGCGGAGAAAGTGATTTGATGCGCTATCCCGCGACGACACCCCGAAGACCTTCCCCTGATCGGGCTTTTTGCCCAGACGTTCGGCATAGAACTCTGTCACTGCCGCTCTCAAACGGTGCAACACCTGGTCCCGCACCTTCGGTGTTACAACCACCGTGCGCCCGCGTGAGCCCCGGAGTCTAATACCCAGTTCGCGCCGGGCAGCGCACCACTCCCAACGCAATTGGAGCATTTCTCCCGATCGCCGTGCCGCGTTTCGTGCTCTCGACCACAGAGTCGAGAAGTCCCCTCCGTCCCTGGCAAATTCCCCCTCCAGCGAGCCGGAGAGGTACGTCGCCAGGTCCTGATCGGTGGGTGTCCTACCGATCTTCCTGGCTACCGCCTCGCTCAGAGATTCTCTGGCCAGCCCACTGATCATCGGGTCCGATGCCGTCAGTAGACGGAATGCATGTCCGATGACCAGTGCGTCGGCCAGGTCCGCAAGCGGAAGCAGTCCACACCCCCCCTTTTTGGGAGGGAGGTAGACTACCTCCGCGCTGGCTCTCTGAGGGAGGTTGAGCCAGGACTTGGCAAGCTTGCGGACAAGCTTGTCCACTTCCTTAAGGGGGCCCTTCTCAACGTGGGCTCCCCGCAGCATGAAGTCGAGACGGGGCAATATGAACGAGCTCACCGTCTCACACTTTTGCCACGGGGCGAGGAGAGAGCGATCCACGGCCCGGAGATCCCGGACAAGCTCCTCGATCGTCGCGAGTGGGGTCTGCCTGACCTGAAATCCTGTGGGGACTCCAAGGTGCTCGTATGGCGCACCTGCTGCCAGGGCTTTAACCCCTTGACCCTGCAAGCTGAAGCAAGTAGGGAGTACCCGGCGAGTGCCTCTGCTGTCCTGATGCAGTGTTGCACACTTCGCCGGGTTGAACCGAAGTCCAACCCCATTTGCCGCAGCTTCCACTGTTCGTAACAGTGTTTCCATTCCCTCCGGAGAATCGGCAGTCAACGCCAGATCGTCGGCGTAGGCCAAAACCGAGTATCGTTGGCCGTGTAGCGTGTAACCCGCCGAGGTCGCGGTTACCGCCCTCAGGACCGGTTCCAGGGCGAGGTTAAACGCCACAGGGCTCAACGGACAGCCCTGCTTGACTCCGGAGAGAATGGGGACAGGGTCAGTGTAGCCCTGTGAGGTTCGCACCCGGGTGGTGCATCCGTCATACATCCCTTCCACAATATTGCGGAAGGGGAGGGGAACGCCGGCCTCAGCAAAGGCACGGTAAATGGTGGAATGGGGGATCGAGCCGAACGCGTTCGACAGGTCCAGCCATGCCACCACCACCTGACGCCTACCCCTGCGAGCGTCGTTCAGGATTTCCTGCAGCGCGAAGTTGTGCTCGTAGCAACCCTCACACGGCAGGAAACCCTTCTGCTGGGGGCTGAGCCTCCCATTATGGAGGGCCCACGACACTAGACGGTCAGCCAGCACCGCCGCGAAGAGTTTGGGGGTAGTGTCGGACATGGCAAGTGGTCGCCAGTTCGACAGGTCCCCCCGGTCGCCCTTTTTGTGAATTAACACGGTGTTGGAGACCTTCCAGGAAGAAGGGACCGACTCCAACCTGCGGCAAAGGTTGAAGAAGGCAGTCAAGACGACGCAGCTCGGATCAGCCTTCCGAAGGTCACGGTAAGTCAGACCGTCGGGTCCTGGCGCGGAGTTTGACATCCGCCGGATCCGTCGGTCTACCTCACTCACTTCAAAAGGCCGGATCAAAACCTCGCCGCTTGCTGCTGTCGGAGCCTCTGAGGGAAAGCCAAGGGGCCCAGAGGCTTGCGGCTCACTCGCAGGTGAGTACATGTCGAGGAAGTGCTGCATGACGCGCTCCCTGGCAACTTCACATTGCTCAGGGGCGCCCATGAGCACCTCCTGGACTGCACGCCTGCGGTTCTGCCGGAACAGCCTCTGGATACGCGTAGCCTCCTTGACTTGGTCCGTTCTCCTATCGGTCTCCAAGCCGGTACGACCGGGAGGGCGTGTCCCTGACGAGTTCGCGACACGCCCCCTCGCCCTCGCGGGGTTTGCTGGTCTTACGCCCCCGTCTCCTCCGTTCCCCGCAGGTCGGGTCCGGAATCCCTGGAAGAAGGCAGCGATTTGCGCTGCAGCTTCCTCCAGGTCTTGAGGATTGTCAGCAGCCCCAGCCAAACTGACCAGTAGCTCCCTCTCTCTCTCCAGTGCGGCTTGCTCCCTCCGTCGGGATGCGCGCTGGCGAGGATTGGGCTGGCCAGCAGGCACAGGCTGCTGCCGTCCCTGCGGTGTCTGGAGGGCCGCGGGTCCTCCAGCAACGCCCCCAGGAGCATTAGTCTGCCCCGTGGGGACCGTTATCCCCCTCGTGCTACCACCCGGGAGCGAGCTCCCAGGGTTATTATTATTAATCCCACCCACTGACCGAAAACGCGACGCGAACCCACCCAAGCGGACATTCATGTCGCGGAATTCGCGGTGCCGGTCCATCCGCGCGGCGTTGGCAGGGGCCCGCTCAGCACTTACCCTCTGTTGGGCGTTGCGGCTACCTCCTGCCAATGGCCACCGGCGAGCGGCTCCGCCCCTTCGCGTGGTGACGGTGGTGGTGGGAGTGGCCTCCTCCAAGGCTCCGCTGACGTTGGGAGCTGGTGGGGCCGGTGGAGAGCGCTGGCCCCTCGCTGATGGTCGGAGGGGTGCGGCCGGCGTCCTCCTGTCCCCCGCTGGTGAGCTGCGGGGTGTTGTCCTCGACGGCGACGGCGTCCTCCTCTGGGACGACCTCGGCGATGACGACGGGGATGTTGGCAGCGGGGACAGGCGCCCAGATGATCGGCGCCTGCCGGCAACAACCTGCCACGGCAGTGGGGAGGGATCCTCTTCCTCCTTCCTCCCCACCTCTTCTCCCCTCTCCTCTTCGCTCCCCCGGATGGCCGGAGGGGGAGAAGGAGCTGTCCTGGCAGGACCAGGTGACCCTGCCACTTCCTCGATGGGGGGGAGGGAGAGGACTGCCGGCGTAAGCCTCGTCCTCTTCTGTATCCTCTCCACTCCCCCCGCGAGGGGCCTCGAAGTCATGATGGGCCCCCCGCTGGCAGTGGTCGTGACGGTGGTCGTGGTCAGCGTGGCCGGAGCCACGCAGGAGACCGCGCAGCGGCCCTCCGCTCCCCCCTGCTTCCCACAGATGGTCGGTGGGGGTGAGCGAGCAGGGGGGGGATCCCTCGTTGTGGTGATGAGGGATAGGCTGCTGCTCGCTACGGTCATGAACTCGGGCGGGAGTGACAAGGCCCGAGTCATCGACCGCAGCGTTCTTCTTTCTGGGCGGTCTCCTGGCGGTGTTGTCGTGACCACCGCTGCGCCCGCCGTGACGGCGGCATAAGATGGTGAGGCCGCCGTCCTAATCACCGAGGTAAACACTCGTGTGGTGGATTGGGGTTGGTTTGGGTTAGATGTCGTTGTGGGGGGGGCGGGGGCGGGTGCCCCCCCATCTAACCCAACCGTCCTCGGTGACGTATTAGCGCCGGGCTTCGGAGCCGCCTTCCTCTTGGTGTTGGTGAGGGCTGCGGCGCGCTTGCTGGTGTCTCCGAGCTCGATCGGCACGCTGGCTCCCCTCCTGTTCCTCAGCGCGCTCCTCGTGACCGGTCCCCTTGGGCTGGTGGGCGGGGACCTGGTCTTGGGGGAGACAGTCGACCCCCTCGTCCTCCTTGCCACGCCACCAGTAATGTTGGTGGCGTGCTTATCGGGGGTCGACTTGCGTGTCGATGAGCCCGGGCTGGATCGTTGGGCGGCTCCGGACCCGGTCGTGATGCGTTTGGCGGGCGCATTCCTGGTCCCTGGTGGAGTCGGTACCAGGGCAGCCTCGTTGCTTCGCCGCGACAGGCTGCTCCTTGTTGTTGTTGTTGTTGCTGCTGCTGGTGGGGGCGTGGGCGTCTTCTTCGTGGCGGTCCCGGCTGCTGCTGCCCCTGCCTGGGTCCTCCTCAACGCTCCAGGTGGTGGTGGCGTCTGGGATTTCCTCCCGGACGTTGCTGCTGCTGCTGCAGGGGTGGTCTTCGCCCTGGAGGCGGCCAGAAGGGGCGGCGGCGTCAGTGACTTCCGAAGGGGAGCCACTAGTGCCGCCGCAACCTTCGGCCTGGCCCCCAGGGACGCCGATGGTGGTGGTGGCGTGATTGATGGCCTGGGGGTAGGTCGTGGGACCGCCACGATCGTCCTCGTCCTCGCTGCCAGCGTCGTCCTCGTAGACGTCCCCGCTGTCGTCCCCGTCGCTGCTGCAGACGTGCCAAAAGGCAGTCTGCTCTGCAGCGTAGACGTGCGGGTCATCGCCGAAGCCGTCGTCGTTGTGGTGGTGACCACGCTGGTGGTCGGCGTGGTCGCGGGGCCCGATGATGGTGGTACTGCCCCGCCGGAGGTGTTGGTTCGTTGGGCCGTCGCCGCCTGCCGCTGGCCACATGCTGTCGTCGTCGTCGCAGTCGTTGTCGTCGTTGCTGTGGCCGTTGTCGTAGTGACGACCCCTCCAGCTCCCGCCGCAGCGGGAAACCTTAAAATTGACTCGGGCCTCCCTCGGCCCGAGGAATTAGTGCCAGTCGCAGAGGAGGAGGACCGGGCACCGGTTGTCCGGATGTTAGTAGAACCGTTGTTCGTTCTACTGGTCCCACTCCGACCTGGCCCACCCGTACTCGCGTGTGCAGCGGCGTGGTGAGTCTTAACCGCTTTTAGGGCATATCTGCCCGTGCCCGGCTCACCACACTCGCCGCACCGGTGGACAATGATATGTCCCGGGTGGTATTTCTTGGCATGCTTTGCCAGGTCGGAATGGGACTTATACGCCCCACCGAGCTTCATGCCCGGTTTGCCGTAGCATTCCGGGCATCGGAATTCCTCCGGGAAGGGGAAGTCAATATAAATTGTAACCGGGCTGCTGCTTTGCCCTGCCATTTTTGGGACGACCTGTACTAGGGTAACTATGTGCAAAAAGAAGGAAATAAGTATAAAAATAGAGATAGAAATGAGAATAAAATAGTTCCGGGTGTAGTAATTAGAGCTATGTTAAAAACAGTGTAATAGAGTATACGTATAAAATAGCTGAATTGTGTAGTCAGTAAAAAAATAAATAAAAGAAAATAATACATAAGTAAATAAATAAATAAGTGGAACTCAGATTTGTGTGTTAAATTGGTAAAAGCTCAGTCGAGTGTAGATAAAGTATCATGGAGTAAAATAAAGTAAGATAAAGTAAAATATAATAGGGCACGATCACGACAGAGTAACACGTTGAGTAAAATATAATGAAGTAAAAGTGGTAAAAGATAGTAAAATATGGTAAAATAAAATAAAATAAGATAATATATGTCAATTGCACTAGTTTAGATGTAAGAAGTCAGTATACGAAGTTGACTGGGTGGGCGAGGTACGTTAAGACAGTAGAATGTAATGTAAATAAGCGTATCGAAGAGTAAGAAAGATCACAGTGATATTAATGTAGAAATAAATAATAATAAAATAGAAATAAAGTGGAGTAAAATGCGTTAAAATAGCCGGTATATATCACAGAATAAAATTAAAGTAGCGTAGGAACCAAGTATGACTAGAGTAAAATGTAATAAATTAAATTAAAATAGTGTGTATAAATCAGGTAAGTAAAATCAGTAAATAGGTAGCTAATGAGAGTATAGCATGCAGTACTCTAGGTTTAAATTAAAATAAAATAGAAAGGTAGGTAAAATCGATAGATAAATAGATAGATGGATAGATCAGTCGATATATAAATAAGTAAATAAATAAATAGATAAATAAATAAAGTCAGTCAACTAAGTATACCAATTACAGTAGAGCGAGGTGAGTGGCCGAAACAGGAAAGAGAAAAATTAAAGAGATAGACCGAGAGAAGTATGAAACGGGTAAAGATAGAAAGAGAGCGGATGACAGATGGAGGTTAGAAAGGGAGAGAAGATAACAGCGATAGTAGGACTCTACCTTGGACAGAGTAGAGCCTGTCCAAGGGGGACACCTAGCGGGCGGTCGAGAAACTCTTTCGAGCTTCTCGTGCAGAGACCCACCGCTAGAGGGCTGCACCGATACTTGGCGGTACTCAGAAAATTTCCTTAGCACGGGGCTAAGGAATATCTGAGGCCTACACGGATCGGTGACTGATAGGAAATCAGAGCCGAATTAATTTAATCGAACGAGTCCGATCAAACAATTCGGCTGGTCTTGGCTCAGGAACAATATTCCTGGCTTATTCCGAAACGGAGCACAATTTCGACGAAGTAGGAAACGCTCCGACGTGCCGGTATTCAACAAGATGTTAAATATTAGTTTATTAAACTGTCGGCACAGGCTTGCGCCCCAATTTCGCAATAAATAAAATCTGTTAACTCGGGAACCGTATTAAACAACCAGCGAGCTGATTGTTTAAACAGCCGTCGAGTTAATTGATTAATCTAATTGCGAAATTTGTCGAATCGTTTCCACCTGTCACTTATGTAATCCGGATCGAAATTTCCAGAAATTTCGTTCCGAGCGACCGGGAAGGAGCCGTTAATTGTTTGTGTTTCGCTCTGATCGACGGTTAGCACAGGTGCCAATCGTCGGCAGAACAAAGACACACAACAACGAACGGAAAGGGGAGGTCAACGGGGTTTACCGTGTATTTGAAAACGGGCACTTGGACAAAGAGAGTCCAAATGACACCGTTACAAGTACACGGGGGAATAGACAGAAATTACAGAGGTAGAGAGAAGGGTTTCGACCACCTACCCCGCTCGGGTTCCCCGCACAGGTGTCGTAATTCCCGGAGGTCCGGCTTCGGTGGAGGCGCTTGGTCTTCGGTGGTCCTCCTCGTCGGCGGCTGGTCGCGCCCCGATCGCTCCTCGGCTCTGGAGTAATCCTTTTAAACGAGTGCACTTAGCACTCCACTCGCTATAACTCGCGTTTTAACTCGCGTTTTGGGGTCGCGGTACCCGCCGAACTTCGCGCGAAACGAAAAAATTTCAAAATTTTTGTAAGTTTCGGGGAGTCGAGAATATCTCCTCGATTTCTGGAAGTTTGACGGGCTGTGGAATAAAGCAGAATTTTGTGCTTTTTAAAAGGCTAATTGGGCCAATCCACACGGCACTGCAATGCGTGGCCGACCCGTGACCGAGGGGGAGCAAGCCCCGACCGCTCCGTCAAATTCCAAAAATCGAGTTAATATTCTGACTCCCCGATGGGGAGTGTATCAGATATTAAGCTGATAAGAACAGATAAAGGCACTTTTTATTCAGGTAATGTTCCCCTGGGTTACATTGGCACCCGGGGGTAGTACAGTGTACTCGCCTTTGGCGAGGGCTTATATGGGGGTGCCCGTAGAGGCACCCCGCCACAAATAAAATAAAATTTAGTTTGTTGGTGGTGGGGTGTGCGATGTGGGGGTGTCGGGCCCCCTGCGCGGCTAATATATATATAAGTAGATAAATATAATAAATAAAACGCATCACACGCACACACATACACACACACGTCAGTAAATAAATAAAATCATTCCGGTCCCATAGTGGAACCTGGTCGGATAGCTTAAAACTAGACTTAAAATTAAGATTAAAATAGCCAACATTGTGATGGCCCGCTGCACACCAGGAAGACTAAGATACTTATACACTAAGGTAGATGACTAGATGACTAAAAAGAGAATAAACAAAATTAAAAAATATAAAAAGAGAAAAGGACAGGAGAAGAAACAATAGACTAGATGGAATAACTTAAAAGAGAATGACTAGAAGATAAAATAAGTAACAAGATAACAGAGAAAATAGAATAGAGACGTGCAGCGAGCCATTTGCCCTCGCTAAAATGTGTATAAATATAAAGATATCGAAATGTAGAGAGATGTCAAAAAATGTAAAAATATAATAATAAAAACTAATGGGCGCGGTGCCTCGCATGGCACCGCCGCCACACTATATGTCATACGTGGGGCCGGTAGGGCCCTGTGTCAAGGTAACGGCCTCATGCCCGTCTTCAGCCTCGTGACGGCTGCCTATCCGGGGCGCGACTTCCCTGCTGGCGGAGGGAGGCTGGTCGTGAGGAGGGGCCACCGTCACCTCTGGTGGGGGTCGGAGCGGTGCTGCGGTGGGGACACCGGGAGGAGGAGCCGCGTACTGGCGTACCCCCGACACATGCTCCACGTAGATGTCCCGACCCCAGCGAATGGTCTCAGACACAATGAGACGGCGCATCAGACTCGCGTACTTCTTGCTCACACGCAGGAGCCTGAGCACCGCCTCATTGGCCTGATCCCAAGAGCCGAGAGCCCCAACAACGATCGCGTCGGTCACGACTCGGTAGCCCTGTCCTTCGAGAACGGCGCCGATAGGGAGGTATTTCGCCCTCTTCCTCTCCCTAGCGGCTTCGAAGGCTTCGATGCCGTTCTCGAAGGCCACGGTTACGTCGACGATCACGACGCTTTTTGAAGGCTCGTGCCTGACAACAATGTCAGGGCGCAGAGCCTCCAACTCGCCGGTGAGACCCTCGACCCTTTTATTTACCCTTAACGTCCCCGGCAGTCGGCAGGCTCGAGATACTCTCGAGACGATGGCATCGTGGCGCAGTTGCCAGGCGGCCGAGTGAGGCCGGCAGTGACAGATCACATGGGGTAGGGTCTCCAGGGCCTCCCCGCATCGCCGGCAACGCTTATCACCCTCGCCCCACCGCCTTGCCCCATTAAGAGGCAAGACGTTGAGGCGAGCTCGGTGGATAAAGCGCCAATCAGCGAAGCGGGTGAAACTGCCGCCGCGGAGAAAGTGATTTGATACGCTATCCCGCGACGACACCCCGAAGACCTTCCCCTGATCGGGCTTTTTGCCCAGGCGATCGGCATAGAACTCTGTCACTGCCGCTCTCAAACGATGCAACACCTGGTCCCGCACCTTCGGTGTTACAACCACCGTGCGCCCGCGTGAGCCCCGGAGTCTAAGACCCAATTCGCGCCGGGCAGCGCACCACTCCCAACGCAATTGGAGCATTTCTCCCGATCGCCGTGCCGCGTTTCGTGCTCTCGACCACAGAGTCGAGAAGTCCCCCCCGTCCCTGGCAAATTCCCCCACCAGCGAGCCGGAGAGGTACGTTGCCAGGTCCTGATCGGTGGGTGACCTACCGATCTTCCTGGCTACCGCCTCGCTCAGAGATTCTCTGGCCAGCCCACTGATCATCGGGTCCGATGCCGTCAGTAGACGGAATGCGTGTCCGATGACCAGTGCGTCGGCCAGGTCCGCAAGCGGAAGCAGTCCACACCCCCCCCCTTTTGGGAGGGAGGTAGACTATCTCCGCGCTGGCTCTCTGAGGGAGGTTGAGCCAGGATTTGGCAAGCTTGCGTACAAGCTTGTCGACTTCCTTGAGGGGGCCCTTCTCAACATGGGCTCCCCGCAGCATGAAGTCGAGGCGGGGCAATATAAACGAGCTCACCGCCTCACATTTTTGCCACGGGGCGAGGAGAGAGCGATCCACGGCCCGGAGATCCCGGACAAGCTCCTCGATCGTCGCGAGCGGGGTCTGCCTGACCTGAAATCCTGTGGGGACTCCAAGGTGCTCGTATGGCGCACCTGCTGCCAGGGCTTTAACCCCTTGACCCTGCAAGCTGAAGCAAGTAGGGAGTACCCGGCGAGTGCCTCTGCTGTCCTGGTGCAGTGTTGCACACTTCGCCGGGTTGAACCGAAGTCCAACCCCATTTGCCGCAGCTTCCACTGTTCGTAACAGTGTTTCCATTCCTTCCGGTGAATCAGCAGTTAACGCCAGGTCATCTGCGTAGGCCAGCACTGAATAACGTTGGCCGTGCAGCGTGTAGCCCGCCGAGGTCGCGGTTACCGCCCTCAGGACCGGTTCCAAGGCTAGGTTGAACGCTACAGGGCTCAACGGGCAGCCCTGCTTAACACCGGAAAGAATGGGGACAGGGTCGGTGAAGCCCTGTGAGGTTCGCACCCGGGTGGTGCATCCATCGTACATCCCTTCCACAATGTTGCGGAAGGGGAGGGGAACGCCGGCCTCAGCGAAAGCGCGGTAGATGGTGGAGTGGGGAATCGAGCCGAACGCGTTCGACAAGTCCAGCCACGCCACCACCACCTGACGCCTGCCCCTGCGAGCGTCGTTCAGGATTTCCTGCAGCGTGAAGTTATGCTCATAGCAACCCTCACACGGCAGGAAACCCTTCTGCTGGGGGCTAAGCCTCCCATTGTGGAGGGCCCACGACACTAAACGGTCGGCCAGCACCGCCGCGAAGAGTTTAGGGGTAGTGTCGGACATGGCAAGTGGTCGCCAGTTCGACAGGTCCCCCCGATCGCCCTTTTTGTGAATTAACACAGTGTTGGAGACCTTCCAGGAAGAAGGGACCGACTCCAACCTACGGCAGAGGTTGAAAAACGCAGTCAAGACGACGCAGCTCGGGTCGGCCTTCCGAAGGTCACGGTAAGTCAGACCGTCGGGTCCTGGCGCGGAGTTTGACATCCGCCGGATCCGTCGGTCTACCTCACTCACTTCAAAAGGCCGGATCAAAGCCTCGCCGCTTGCTGCTGTCGGAGCCTCTGAAGGAAAGCCAAGGGGCCCAGAGGCTTGCGGCTCACTCGCAGGTGAGTACATGTCGAGGAAGTGCTGCATGACGCGCTCCCTGGCAACTTCGCATTGCTCAGGGGCGCCCATGAGCACCTCCTGGACCGCACGCCTGCGGTTCTGCCGGAACAGCCTCTGGAGACGCGTAGCCTCCTTGACTTGGTCCGTTCTCCTATCGGTCTCCAAGCCGGTACGACCGGGAGGGCGTGTCCCTGACGAGTTCGCGACACGCCCCCTCGTCCTCGCGGGGTTTGCTGGTCTTACGCCCCCGTCTCCTCCGTTCCCCGCAGGTCGGGTCCGGAATCCCTGGAAGAAGGCAGCGATTTGCGCTGCAGCTTCCTCCAGGTCTTGAGGATTGTCAGCAGCCCCAGCCAAACTGACCAGTAGCTCCCTCTCTCTCTCCAGTGCGGCTTGCTCCCTCCGTCGGGATGCGCGCTGGCGAGGATTGGGCTGGCCAGCAGGCACAGGCTGCTGCCGTCCCTGCGGTGTCTGGAGGGCCGCGGGTCCTCCAGCAACGCCCCCAGGAGCATTAGTCTGCCCCGTGGGGACCGTTATCCCCCTCGTGCTACCACCCGGGAGCGAGCTCCCAGGGTTATTGTTCCCACCCACTGAACGAAAACGCGACGCGAACCCTCCCAAGCGGACATTCAAATCGCGTAATTCGCGGTGCCGGTCCATCCGCGCGGCGTTGGCAGGGGCCCGCTCAGCACTTACCCTCTGTTGGGTGTTGCGGCTACCTCCTGCCAATGGCCACCGGCGAGCGGCTCCGCCCCTTCGCGTGGTGACGGTGGTGGTGGGAGTGGCCTCCTCCGAGGCTCCGCTGGCGTTGGGAGCTGGTGGGGCCGGTGGAGAACGCTGGTCCCTCGCTGATGGTCGGAGGGGTGCGGCCGGCGTCCTCCTGTCCCCCGCTGGTGAGCTGCGGGGTGTTGTCGTCCTCGGCGACGACGGCGTCATCCTCCTGGACGACTCCGGCGACGACGACGGGGATGGCGACAGCGGGGACAGGCGTCCGGATGCTCGACGCCTGTGGGGAACAACCTGCCACGGCAGTGGGGAGGGATCTTCTTCCTCCTTCCTCCCCACCTCTTCTCCCCTCTCCTCTTCGTTCCCCCGGATGGCCGGAGGGGGAGAAGGAGCTGTCCTGGCGGGACCAGATGACCCTGCCACTTCCTCGATGGGGGGGAGGGAGAGGACTGCCGGTATAAGCCTCGTCCTCTTCTGTATCCTCTCCGCTCCCCCCGCGAGGGGCCTCGATGTCATGATGGGCCCCCCGCTGGCAGTGGTCGTGACGGTGGTCGTGGTCAGCGTGGCCGGAGCCACGCAGGAGACCGCGCAGCAGCCCTCCGCTCCCCCCTGCTTCCCACAGATGGTCGGTGGGGGTGAGTGAGCAGGGGGGGAGTCCCTCGTTGTGGTGATGAGGGATGGGCTGCTGCTCGCTACGGTCATGAACTCGGGCGGGAGTGACGAGGCCCGAGTCATCGACCGCAGCGTTCTTCCTTCTGGGCGGTCTCCTGGTGGTGTTGTCGTGACCACCGCTGCGCCCGCCGTGACGGCGGCGTATGATGGTGATGCCGCCGTCCTGATCACCGAGGTAAATACTCGTGGTGGTGATTGGGGTTGGTTTGGGTTAGATGTTGTTTGGGGGCGGGGGCGGGGGCGGGTGCCCCCCCATCTAACCCAGACGACCTCGGTGATCTGCTCACGCCAGGCTTTGGAGCCGCCTTCCTCTTGGTGGTGGTGAGGGTCATCGTCCGCATCTTGATGTCCCCGAGCTCGATCGGCACGCTGGCTCCCCTCCTGTTCCTCGCCGCGCTCCTCGTGACCGGTCCCCTTGGGCTGGTGGGCGGGGACCTGGTCTTGGGGGAGACAGTCGACCCCCTCGTCCTCCTTGCCACGCCACCAGTAGTATTGGTGGCGTGCTTATCGGGGGTCGACTTGCGTGCCGATGAGCCCGGGCTGGATCGTTGGGCGGCTCCGGGCCCGGTCGTGGTGCGCTTGGCGGGCGCATTCCTGGTCCCTGGTGGTGTCGGTGCCAGGGCAGCCTCGTTGCTTCGCCGCGACAGGCTGCTCCTTGTTGTTGTTGTTGTTGCTGCTGCTGGTGGGGGCGTGGGCGTCTTCTTCGTGGCGGTCCCGGCTGCTGCTACCCCTGCCTGGGTCCTCCTCGACGCTCCAGGTGGTGGTGGCGTCTGGGATTTTCTCCCGGACGTTGTTGCTGCTGCTGCAGGGGTGGTCTTCGCCCTGGAGGCGGCCAGAAGGGGCGGCGGCGTCAGTGACTTCCGAAGGGGAGCCACTAGTGCCGCCGCGACCTTCGGCCTGGCCCCCAGGGACGCCGATGGTGGTGGTGGCGTGATGGATGGCCTGGGGGTAGGTCGTGGGACCGCCACGATCGTCCTCGTCCTCGCTGCCAGCGTCGTCCTCGTAGACGTCCCCGCTGTCGTCCCCGTCGCAGCTGCAGACGTGCCAAAAGGCAGTCTGCTCTGCAGCGTAGACGTGCGGGTCATCGCCGAAGCCGTCGTCGTTGTGGTGGTGACCACGCTGGTGGTCGGCGTGGTCGCGGGCCCCGATGATGGTGGTACTGCCCCGCCGGAGGTGTTGGTTCGTTGGGCCGTCGCCGCCTGCCGCTGGCCACATGCTGTCGTCGTCGTCGCAGTCGTTGTCGTCGTTGCTGTGGCCGTTGTCGTAGTGACGACCCCTCCAGCTCCCGCCGCAGCGGGAAACCTTAAAGTTGACTCGGGCCTCCCTCGGCCCGAGGAATTAGTGCCAGTCGCAGAGGAGGAGGACCGGGCACCGGTTGTCCGGATGTTAGTAGAACCGTTGTTCGTTCTACTGGTCCCACTCCGACCTGGCCCACCCGTGCTCGCGTGTGCGGCGGCGTGGTGAGTCTTTACTGCCTTTAGGGCATATCTGCCCGTGCCAGGCTCACCACACTCGCCGCACCGGTGGACAATAGTGTGTCCGGGGTGGTATTTTTTGGCATGCTTTGCCAGGTCGGAGTGGGACTTATACGCCCCACCGAGCTTCATACCCGGCTTGCCGTAGCATTCCGGGCATCGGAATTCCTCCGGGAACGGAAAATCTATGTATATTGTGACGGGGCTACTAGTTTGCCCTGCCATTTTTGGGACGACCTGTACAGGGGTTGACTACAAGCGGAAAGTAGAGAGTGGAAAAATAAGAAGAAAGTATGTAAAAGAAGATTTATTATGCAGTATTTCGAGCAGATGTTTTAGTACCAGGTGAACTTATTAAAATTATTAGAATTACAAATAGAATATAATAGAATAGAATGTGTGTGTACAGTAGGTACAGTATATAATCAGTAGATAAATAAATAAATAAATAAATAAGTAAAACCCAGGTACGTGTGTTAAGTTAGTAAAAGCTCTGTCAAGTGTAGGTTAATGTAAAAATAGATAGGTAAAATAGAGTAAAATCAGAGCAGAGTGGCGTTGAGTAAATAAAGTGTAGAATGTAGAACTCAAATATGTATAGAATCACTAAAATCAATATATAAAGTTGACTAGATTGGTAGAATTAGTTAAAAAAAAAATAAAATGTGGTAATAATGATAGTAATTGTCGAAATTAGCAGAGTAAAAGGATAAAAAAGAGTGAAGGAAATCACAGCGGTATAACTGTAAGGTAGGTAAAATAAAAATTAAATAAATAAATAAGTAAATAAGTAAATAAATAAATAGGTAAATAGATAAAAGATAGGTTAAAGATAAATGTTGTATATCACAGGATAAAAATATAGTAATATAGGAACGAATTGTGACTAGAGTACGGTGTAGTAAGTTGGAGTAAGATAAAATAAAGTAAAATATAATGTACAGATCAGGTAAGTCAATTAGTGTTAAAATGAGTAAATAGCTAAAAAGAGCGATATGCAGCACTGTGTAAAATTGTAATAAGACTAAGTCAGGTAAGTATAATAGGTACAGTAGGATATAGATAAAACTCAACGAATCAATAAATAAGTAAGTAGGTAGATGGGAGAAAAGTAGGTAAAATCAGTAAAATAGAGTAAATAGGTAAATAAATAAAATATAATAAGATCAGTCAACTAAATATACTAATTGGAATAAGGCAAAGTAAGTGGCCGAAACGGGAAAGAGAAAAATTAAAGAGATAGACCGAGAGAAGTATGAAACGGGTAAAGATAGAAAGAGAGCGGATGACAGATGGAGGTTAGAAAGGGAGAGAAGATAAAGCGATAGTAGGACTCTACCTTGGACAGAGTAGAGCCTGTCCAAGGGGGACACCTAGCGGGCGGTCGAGAAACTCTTTCGAGCTTCTCGTGCAAGGACCCACCGCTAGAGGGCTGCACCGATACTTGGCGGTACTCAGAAAATTTCCTTAGCACGGGGCTAAGGAATATCTGAGGCCTACACGGATCGGTGACTGATAGGAAATCAGAGCCGAATTAATTTAATCGAACGAGTCCGATTAAACAATTCGGCTGGTCTTGGCTCAGGAACAATATTCCTGGCTTATTCCGAAACGGAGTACAATTTCGACGAAGTAGGAAACGCTCCGACGTGCCGATATTCAACGAGATGTTAAATATTAGTTTATTAAACTGTCGGCACAGGCTTGCGCCCCAATTTCGCAATAAATAAAATCTGTTAACTCGGGAACCGTATTAAACAACCAGCGAGCTGATTGTTTAAACAGCCGTCGAGTTAATTGATTAATTTAATTGCGAAATTTGCCGAATCGTTTCCACCTGTCACTTATGTGATCCGGATCGAAATTTCCAGAAATTTCGTTCCTAGCGACCGGGAAGGAGCCGTTAATTGTTTGTGTTTCGCTCTGATCGACGGTTAGCACAGGTGCCAATCGTCGGCAGAACAAAGACACACAACAACGAACGGAAAGGGGAGGTCAACGGGGTTTACCGTGTATTTGAAAACGGGCACCTGGACAAAGAGAGTCCAAATGACACCGTTACAAGTACACGGGGGAATAGACAGAAATTAAAGAGATACAGAGAGAGGGTTTCGACCACTTACCCCGCTCGGGTTCCCCGTACAGGTGGTCGGTTTCCCGGAGGTCCGGCCCCGGTGGAGGCGCTTGATCGTCGGTGGTCCTCCTCGTCGGCGGCTGGTCGCGCCCCGATCGCTCCTCGGCTCTTGCTGAATAATCCTTTTAAACGACGAGTGCACTTAGCACTCCACTCGCTGTAACTCGCGTTTTGGGGTCGCGGTACCCGCCGAACTTCGCGCGAAACGAAAAATTTCAAAATTTTTGTAAGTTTCGGGGAGTCGAGAATATCTCCTCGATTCCTGGAAGTTGACGGGCTGTGGAAAAAGCAAGATATTATGCTTTTAATAAGCTAATTGGGCCAATCCACACGGCACTGCAATGCGTGGCCGACCCGTGACCGAGGGGGAGCAAGCCCCGACCGCTCCGTCAAATTCCAAAAATCGAGTTAATATTCTGACTCCCCGATGGGGAGTGTATCAGATATTAAGCTGATAAGAACAGATAAAAGGCGTTTATTTTCAAACAATGGTCCCCCGGGCTACATATGCTCCCGGGGGCGGTACAATGTACTCGCCTTTTGGCGAGGGCTTATATGGGGGTGCACGTTGGGCACCCCGCTACAAATAAGATTAAGGGTTTGGTGGTGGGGTGTGCGGTGTGGGGGCATCGGGCCCCCTGCGCGGCTAATATATATATAAGTAAATAAATATAATAGATAAAACGCATCACACGCACACACATACACACACACGTCAGTAAATAAATAAAAATCGTTCCGGCCCCGCAGGGGGGCCTGGTCAGATAGCTTAAGATTAACATTAAAATTAAAATTAAAATTGTCAACATTGTAGTGGTCCGCTGCACACCAGGAAAGTTAAAATACTTATATACTAAGGTAGATGACTAGATGACTAAAAGGAAAATAAGCAAAACTAAAAAGTATAAAAAGAGAAAAGGACAGGAGAAGAAACCAATAAACTAGATGAAATAACTTAAAAGAGAATGACTAGAAAATAATATAAGTAGCAAGATAAAAGAGAAGATAGAATAGAGATGTGCAGCCGGCCACCTGCCCTCGCTAAAATATACGTAGATTTAAATATATATAATATAATAAAAATAACAATAATAACAATAGAAATAAAAATAAAAATAAAAATGTAATTATAATAATAACTAATGGGCGCGGTGCCTCGCGTGGCACCGCCGCCTCATTATATGTCATGCAAAGGGCCGGAGGGGCCCTGAGTCATTGTTTGGGCCTCATGCCCGTCTTCAGCCTCGTGACGGCTGCCTATCCGGGGCGCGACTTCCCTGCTGGCGGAGGGAGGCTGGTCGTGAGGAGGGGCCACTGTCACCTCTGGTGGGGGTAGGGGCGGTGCTGCGGTGGGGACACCGGGAGGAGGAGCCGCGTACTGGCGGACCCCCGACACATGCTCCACGTAGATGTCCCGGCCCCAGCGAATGGTCTCAGACACAATGAGACGGCGCATCAGGCCCGCGTACTTCTTACTCACACGCAGGAGCCTGAGCACCGCCTCATTGGCCTGATCCCAGGAGCCGAGAGCCCCAACAACGATCGCGTCGGTCACGACTCGGTAGCCCTGTCCTTCGAGAACGGCGCCGATAGGGAGGTATTTCGCCCTCTTCCTCTCCCTAGCGGCTTCGAAGGCTTCGATGCCGTTCTCGAAGGCCACGGTCACGTCGACGATCACGACGCTTTTCGAAGGCTCGTGTCTGACAACCATGTCAGGACGCAGAGCCTCCAACTCGCCGGTGAGACCCTCGACCCTTTTATTAACCCTTAATGTCCCCGGCAGTCGGCAGGCTCGAGATATTCTCGAGACGATGGCATCGTGGCGCAGTTGCCAGGCGGCCGAGTGAGGCCGGCAGTGACAGATTACATGGGGTAGGGTCTCCAGGGCCTCCCCGCATCGCCGGCAACGCTTATCACCCTCGCCCCACCGCCTTGCCCCATTAAGAGGCAAGACGTTGAGGCGAGCTCGGTGGATGAAGCGCCAATCAGCGAAGCGGGTGAAACTGCCGCCGCGGAGAAAGTGATTTGATGCGCTATCCCGCGACGACACCCCGAAGACCTTCCCCTGATCGGGCTTTTTGCCCAGACGTTCGGCATAGAACTCTGTCACTGCCGCTCTCAAACGGTGCAACACCTGGTCCCGCACCTTCGGTGTTACAACCACCGTGCGCCCGCGTGAGCCCCGGAGTCTAATACCCAGTTCGCGCCGGGCAGCGCACCACTCCCAACGCAATTGGAGCATTTCTCCCGATCGCCGTGCCGCGTTTCGTGCTCTCGACCACAGAGTCGAGAAGTCCCCTCCGTCCCTGGCGAATTCCCCCTCCAGCGAGCCGGAGAGGTACGTCGCCAGGTCCTGATCGGTGGGTGTCCTACCGATCTTCCTGGCTACCGCCTCGCTCAGAGATTCTCTGGCCAGCCCACTGATCATCGGGTCCGATGCCGTCAGTAGACGGAATGCATGTCCGATGACCAGTGCGTCGGCCAGGTCCGCAAGCGGAAGCAGTCCACACCCCCCCTTTTTGGGAGGGAGGTAGACCACCTCCGCGCTGGCTCTCTGAGGGAGGTTGAGCCAGGACTTGGCAAGCTTGCGTACAAGCTTGTCGACTTCCTTGAGGGGGCCCTTCTCAACATGGGCTCCCCGCAGCATGAAGTCGAGACGGGGCAATATGAACGAGCTCACCGTCTCACACTTTTGCCACGGGGCGAGGAGAGAGCGATCCACGGCCCGGAGATCCCGGACAAGCTCCTCGATCGTCGCGAGCGGGGTCTGCCTGACCTGAAATCCTGTGGGGACTCCGAGGTGCTCGTATGGCGCACCTGCTGCCAGGGCTTTAACCCCTTGACCCTGCAAGCTGAAGCAAGTAGGGTGTACCCGGCGAGTGCCTCTGCTGTCCTGATGCAGTGTTGCACACTTCGCCGGGTTGAACCGAAGTCCAATCCCACTTGCCGCATCTTCCACTGTTCGCAACAGTGTTTCCATTCCCTCCGGGGAGTCAGCGGTTAACGCCAGGTCGTCGGCGTAGGCTAGCACGGAATACCGTTGGCCGTGTAGCGTGTAACCCGCCGAGGTCGCGGTTACCGCCCTCAGGACCGGTTCCAGGGCGAGGTTAAACGCCACAGGGCTCAACGGGCAGCCCTGCTTGACCCCGGAGAGAATGGGGACAGGGTCAGTGAAGCCCTGTGAGGTTCGCACCCGGGTGGTGCATCCATCATATAACCCTTCCACAATATTGCGGAAGGGGAGGGGAACGCCGGCCTCAGCAAAGGCACGGTAGATGGTGGAATGGGGGATCGAGCCGAACGCGTTCGACAAGTCCAGCCATGCCACCACCACCTGACGCCTGCCCCTGCGAGCGTCGTTCAGGATTTCCTGCAGCGCGAAGTTGTGCTCGTAGCAACCCTCGCACGGCAGGAAACCCTTCTGCTGGGGGCTAAGCCTCCCATTGTGGAGGGCCCACGACACTAAACGGTCGGCCAGCACCGCCGCGAAAAGTTTAGGGGTAGTGTCGGACATGGCAAGTGGTCGCCAGTTCGACAGGTCCCCCCGATCGCCCTTTTTGTGAATTAACACAGTGTTGGAGACCTTCCAGGAAGAAGGGACCGACTCCAACCTACGGCAAAGGTTGAAAAAGGCAGTCAAGACGACGCAGCTCGGGTCGGCCTTCCGAAGGTCACGGTAAGTCAGACCGTCGGGTCCTGGCGCGGAGTTTGACATCCGCCGGATCCGTCGGTCTACCTCACTCACTTCAAAAGGCCGGACCAAAGCCTCGCCGCTTGCTGCTGTCGGAGCCTCTGAGGGAAAGCCAAGGGGCCCAGAGGCTTGTGGCGCACTCGCAGGTGAGTACATATCCAGGAAGTGCTGCATGACGCGGTCCCTGGCAACTTCACATTGCTCAGGGGCGCCCATGAGCACCTCCTGGACCGCACGCCTGCGGTTCTGCCGGAACAGCCTCTGGAGACGCGTAGCCTCCTTGACTTGGTCCGTTCTCCTGTCGGTCTCCAAACCGGTACGACCGGGAGGGCGTGTCCCTGACGAGTTCGCGACACGCCCCCTCGTCCTCGCGGGGTCTGCTGGTCTTACGCCCCGGTCTCCTCCGTTCCCCGCAGGTCGGGTCCGGAATCCCTGGAAGAAGGCAGCGATTTGCGCTGCAGCTTCCTCCAGGTCTTGAGGATTGTCAGCAGCCCCAGCCAAACTGACCAGTAGCTCCCTCTCTCTCTCCAGCGCGGCTTGCTCCCTCCGTCGGGATGCGCGCTGGCGAGGATTGGGCTGGCCAGCAGGCACAGGCTGCTGCCGTCCCTGCGGTGTCTGGAGGGCCGCGGGTCCTCCAGCAACGCCCCCAGGAGCATTAGTCTGCCCCGTGGGGACCGTTATCCCCCTCGTGCTACCACCCGGGAGCGAGCTCCCAGGGTTATTGTTCCCACCCACTGAACGAAAACGCGACGCGGACCCTCCCAAGCGGACATTCAGATCGCGGAATTCGCGGTGCCGGTCCATCCGCGCGGCGTTGGCAGGGGCCCGCTCAGCACTTACCCTCTGTTGGGTGATGCGGCTACCTCCTGCCAATGGCCACCGGCGAGCGGCTCCGCCCCTTCGCGTGGTGACGGTGGTGGTGGGAGTGGCCTCCTCCAAGGCTCCGCTGACGTTGGGAGCTGGTGGGGCCGGTGGAGAACGCTGGTCCCTCGCTGTTGGTCGCAGGGGTGCGGCCGGCGTCCTCCTGTCCCCCGCTGGTGAGCTGCGGGGTGTTGTCCTCGACGGCGACGGCGTCCTCCTCTGGGACGACCTCGGCGATGACGACGGGGATGTTGGCAGCGGGGACAGGCGCCCAGATGATCGGCGCCTGCCGGCAACAACCTGCCACGGCAGTGGGGAGGGATCCTCTTCCTCCTTCCTCCCCACCTCTTCTCCCCTCTCCTCTTCACTCCCCCGGATGGCCGGAGGGGGAGAAGGAGCTGTCCTGGCAGGACCAGGTGACCCTGCCACTTCCTCGATGGGGGGGAGGGAGAGGACTGCCGGCGTAAGCCTCGTCCTCTTCTGTATCCTCTCCACTCCCCCCGCGAGGGGCCTCGAAGTCATGATGGGCCCCCCGCTGGCAGTGGTCGTGACGGTGGTCGTGGTCAGCGTGGCCGGGGCCACGCAGGAGACCGCACAGCAGCCCTCCGCTCCCCCCTGCTTCCTACAGATGATCGGTGGGGGTGAGTGGGCAGGGGGGGAATCCCTCGTTGTGGCGATGAGGGATAGGCTGCTGCTCGCTACGGTCATGAACTCGGGCGGGAGTGACGAGGCCCGAGTCATCGACCGCAGCGTTCTTCTTTCTGGGCGGTCTCCTGGCGGTGTTGTCGTGACCACCGCTGCGCCCGCCGTGACGGCGGCATAAGATGGTGAGGCCGCCGTCCTAATCACCGAGGTAAACACCCGTGTGGTGGATTGGGGTTGGTTTGGGTTAGATGTCGTTGTGGGGGGGGCGGGGGCGGGTGCCCCCCCATCTAACCCAACCGCCCTCGGTGACGTATTAGCACCGGGTTTCGGGGCCGCCTTCCTCCTGGTGGTGGTGAGGGTCATCGTCCGCTTCTTGATGTCCCCGAGCTCTATCGGCACGCTGGCTCCCCTCCTGCTCCTTGTAATCGGCCCCCTCGGGCTGGTAGGGGGGGGACCTCGTCTTAGGGGAGACCGTCGACCCCCTCGTCCTTCTTGCTATGCCACCACTGGTATTAGTGGTGGTCTTATCAGGGGTCGACTTGCGTGCCGATGAGCCCGGGCTGGCTCGTTGGACGGCTCCGGTCCCGGTCCCGGTGCGCTTGGCGGGCGCATTCCTGGTCCCTGGTGGTGTCGGTGCCAGGGCAGCCTCGTTGCTTCGCCGCGACAGGCTGCTCCTTGTTGCTGTTGTTGTTGTTGTTGCTGCTGCTGCTGCAGGGGTGGTCTTCGCCCTGGAGGCGGCCAGAAGGGGCGGCGGCGTCAGTGACTTGCGAAGGGGAGCCACTAGTGCCGCCGCAACCTTCGGCCTGGCCCCCAGGGACGCCAATGGTGGTGGTGGCGTGGTTGATGGTCTGGGGGTAGGTTGTGGGACCGCCCCGATCGTCCTCGTCCTTGCTGCCAGCGTCATCCTCGTAGACTTCCCCGCTGTCGTCCCCGTCGCAGCTGCAGACGTGCCGAAGGGCAGTTTGCGCTGCAACGTCAGCGTGCGGGTCGTCGCCGAAGCCGTCGTCGTCGTAGTGGTGACCACACTGGTGGTCGGTGTGGTCGCGGGGCCTGAAGATGGTGGTACGGCCCCGCCGGAGGTGTTGATCTCCTGGGCCGTCGCCGCCTGCCGCTGGCCACTCGCAGTCGTCGTCGTTGCTGTCGTCGTCGTCGTTGCTGTCGTCGTCGTTGTTGTCGTCGTCGTCGTCGTTGTCGTGGCCGTTGTCGTTGTAGCGACCCCTCCAGCTCCCGCCGCAGCGGAAAACCTTAAAATTGACTCGGGCCTCCCTCGGCCCGAGGAATTAGTGCCAGTCGCAGAGGAGGAGGACCGGGCACCGGTTGTCCGGTTGCTGGCAGAACCGGTAATTGTTCTGCTAGTCCCACCCCGACCTGGCCCACCCGTACTCGCGTGTGCGGCGGCGTGGTGAGTCTTTACTGCTTTTAGGGCATATCTGCCCGTGCCAGGCTCACCACACTCGCCGCACCGGTGAACGATGATGTGTCCCGGGTGGTATTTCTTGGCGTGCTTTGCCAGGTCGGAATGGGACTTATACGCCCCACCGAGCTTCATGCCCGGCCTGCCGTAGCATTCCGGGCATCGGAATTCCTCCGGGAACGGGAAATCTATATAAATTGTAATCGGGCTACTTGCTTGCCCTGCCATTTTTGGATCGACCTGTACGGGGTTGACTACGAGCGGTAGGGGGTATATAAATAAATAAATAAATAAGTTAGTAAAAGAATGAATTGATAAGTGAGTAAATAGTTAAATAAATAGATAAATAAATGGGTAAGTAAATGGATAAATAAATAAATAGCTCTGTCAGTCAGTGAGAAAGCGTGTATATAAATAGATAATTAAATAGCACCAGGTTAAAATCACTTAAACTTAGTCACGTGTGTTAAAATATAATAAATAAAATAAGATCGACGGAGTGACTAGACGTATTTAAATAAATAAATAGATGAATAAATAAATAAATAAATAGCACTAGTCGGCGTCAATGTATCGCAATAGGCGTTTAAATAAATAAAAATAAAATGTGATTAAGTCGTGATATCAGTAAAATAAAATAAGATAGTGCAGAGTAGGATGAGACAGAATAAGAATAAAATGTAACAAGGTAAAAAGGTAAAATAAAATTAAATTAAAATTGACAGAGCAGATTGGATGCAGTTTATGTCGGTGTCAGAACTGGCATATAAAGTTGACTAGATGATCGGAGTTAATCGGAAAAGAATAGAGCTCAGAAAGAATGGAATAAGAAATAAAAATAAAAGTAAAAATGAGACTAGAGATAAAGTAAGGAGGATAAAAATAGGAAATAGCAGTAAGCGTATGTATAAATATCACAGTAATAGCTTTAAAATGGTATAGTATATCACAGCGTAAAAAGAGTAAAAGTAACAAGATAAAAGATAAACTATGACTAGAATTAAGATAAAGTAAAATAGAATACAGTAAAATAAAATAAGAATGAGAATAAAATAGAATAAAATAAGTTAGTGTAAAATGCGATAAGATACGTGTAAAAGTTGAATGTGTCGGTTTTAAAATTAAATTAGGTATGTAAAAGCAGGCACTGTGATATACAGTACGGTGATTAAAATGTAGTTAAAACGAGTGAATAGGGTAAAATGTGTAAATAGATGTCTAAATAAATAAATAAATAATTAATAAT
Organism: Halictus rubicundus; assembly: GCF_050948215.1. NCBI lineage: Eukaryota > Metazoa > Arthropoda > Insecta > Hymenoptera > Halictidae > Halictus > Halictus rubicundus. The sequence continues at coordinate 2,495,379 of NC_135162.1, forward strand.
TAAAATTAGTCAACTAAATATACCAATTAAGATATAGTAAAGCAAGTGGCCGAAACGGGAAAGAGAAAAATTAAAGAGATAGACCGAGAGAAGTATGAAACGGGTAAAGATAGAAAGAGAGCGGATGACAGATGGAGGTTAGAAAGGGAGAGAAGATAACAGCGATAGTAGGACTCTACCTTGGACAGAGTAGAGCCTGTCCAAGGGGGACACCTAGCGGGCGGTCGAGAAACTCTTTCGAGCTTCTCGTGCAAGGACCCACCGCTAGAGGGCTGCACCGATACTTGGCGGTACTCAGAAAATTTCCTTAGCACGGGGCTAAGGAATATCTGAGGCCTACACGGATCGGTGACTGATAGGAAATCAGAGCCGAATTAATTTAATCGAACGAGTCCGATTAAACAATTCGGCTGGTCTTGGCTCAGGAACAATATTCCTGGCTTATTCCGAAACGGAGTACAATTTCGACGAAGTAGGAAACGCTCCGACGTGCCGATATTCAACGAGATGTTAAATATTAGTTTATTAAACTGTCGGCACAGGCTTGCGCCCCAATTTCGCAATAAATAAAATCTGTTAACTCGGGAACCGTATTAAACAACCAGCGAGCTGATTGTTTAAACAGCCGTCGAGTTAATTGATTAATTTAATTGCGAAATTTGCCGAATCGTTTCCACCTGTCACTTATGTGATCCGGATCGAAATTTCCAGAAATTTCGTTCCTAGCGACCGGGAAGGAGCCGTTAATTGTTTGTGTTTCGCTCTGATCGACGGTTAGCACAGGTGCCAATCGTCGGCAGAACAAAGACACACAACAACGAACGGAAAGGGGAGGTCAACGGGGTTTACCGTGTATTTGAAAACGGGCACCTGGACAAAGAGAGTCCAAATGACACCGTTACAAGTACACGGGGGAATAGACAGAAATTAAAGAGATACAGAGAGAGGGTTTCGACCACTTACCCCGCTCGGGTTCCCCGTACAGGTGGTCGGTTTCCCGGAGGTCCGGCCCCGGTGGAGGCGCTTGATCGTCGGTGGTCCTCCTCGTCGGCGGCTGGTCGCGCCCCGATCGCTCCTCGGCTCTTGCTGAATAATCCTTTTAAACGACGAGTGCACTTAGCACTCCACTCGCTGTAACTCGCGTTTTGGGGTCGCGGTACCCGCCGAACTTCGCGCGAAACGAAAAATTTCAAAATTTTTGTAAGTTTCGGGGAGTCGAGAATATCTCCTCGATTCCTGGAAGTTGACGGGCTGTGGAAAAAGCAAGATATTATGCTTTTAATAAGCTAATTGGGCCAATCCACACGGCACTGCAATGCGTGGCCGACCCGTGACCGAGGGGGAGCAAGCCCCGACCGCTCCGTCAAATTCCAAAAATCGAGTTAATATTCTGACTCCCCGATGGGGAGTGTATCAGATATTAAGCTGATAAGAACAGATAAAAGGCGTTTATTTTCAAGCAATTGTCCCCCGGGTTACATGTGTTCCCAGGGGCAGTACAACGTACTCGCCTTTTGGCGAGGGCTTACATGGGGGTGCCCTTTTAGGCACCCCGCCACAAAAATAAAAATGGGTTTATTGGTGGTGGGGTGTGCGGCGCGGGGGCAGCGAGCCCCCTGCGTGGCTAACAATTTTTATTGTAATTTGAATAAATAAATAAATAGAACGCATACGCACACACACACATACACACACACGTCAACAATAAATAAATAAAATCATTCCGGCCTCGGAGGGGGGGCCTGGTCAGATATCTTAAAAAATAAAGAAGGAAAAGAAAATTACCAACATTACAGTGGCCCGCTGCACGCCAGGAAAGTTAAAAACACTTATAACCTAAGAGAGATGACTAGATGTGTTATAAAAGAACTTAGCAAAATTAAAAAGTGTATAAAGAGAGAATAGGACAGGAGAAGTAGTAAAAAGAAGGTAACGAAACAACTAAAAAGAGAACGACTAGAAAATAAAGTATGTAACAAAATAAAAGAGAAAATAGAACAGGGGCGCACAGCGGGCCATTTGCCCTCGCTAAAATATATGTAGATATAAAAAATATAACATAAAAATATAGATATAAGTACATAACAGTAAAAAAAGTAAAAATGTAAAAGTAATAATAATAATAATAAAAACTAATGGGCGCGGTGCCTCGCATGGCACCGCCGCCGCATTATGCGTCGTATACAGGGCCGGAAGGGCCCTGAGTCATTATTAGGGCCTCGTGCCCATCATGAGCCTTTTCGCGGCTGTTGTTTCGGGGCGCGACTTCCTCGCTGGCCGAGGGGGATAAATCAGGGAGAGGAGGGGCCACTGTCACCTCTGGTGGGGGTAGGGGCGGTGCTGCGGTGGGGACACCGGAGGGAGGAGCCGCGTACTGGCGGACCCCCGACACGTGCTCTACGTAGATGTCCCGACCCCAGCGAATGGTCTCAGACACAATGAGACGGCGCATCAGACTCGCGTACTTCTTGCTCACACGCAGGAGCCTGAGCACCGCCTCATTGGCCTGATCCCAAGAGCCGAGAGCCCCAACAACGATCGCGTCGGTCACGACTCGGTAGCCCCGTCCCTCGAGAACGGCGCCGATAGGGAGGTATTTCGCCCTCTTCCTCTCCCTAGCGGCTTCGAAGGCTTCGATGCCGTTCTCGAAGGCCACGGTCACGTCGACGATCACGACGCTTTTCGAAGGCTCGTGCCTGACAACAATGTCAGGGCGCAGAGCCTCCAACTCGCCGGTGAGACCCTCGACCCTTTTATTTACCCTTAACGTCCCCGGCAGTCGGCAGGCTCGAGATACTCTCGAGACGATGGCATCGTGGCGCAGTTGCCAGGCGGCCGAGTGAGGCCGGCAGTGACAGATCACATGGGGTAGGGTCTCCAGGGCCTCCCCGCATCGCCGGCAACGCTTATCACCCTCGCCCCACCGCCTTGCCCCATTAAGAGGCAAGACGTTGAGGCGAGCTCGGTGGATGAAGCGCCAATCAGCGAAGCGGGTGAAACTGCCGCCGCGGAGAAAGTGATTTGATACACTATCCCGCGACGACACCCCGAAGACCTTCCCCTGATCGGGCTTTTTGCCCAGACGATCGGCATAGAACTCTGTCACTGCCGCTCTCAAACGATGCAACACCTGATCCCGCACCTTCGGTGTTACAACCACCGTGCGCCCGCGTGGGCCCCGGAGTCTAAGACCCAGTTCGCGCCGGGCAGCGCACCACTCCCAACGCAATTGGAGCATTTCTCCTGATCGCCGTGCCGCGTTTCGTGCTCTCGACCACAGAGTCGAGAAGTCCCCCCCGTCCCTGGCAAATTCCCCCTCCAGCGAGCCGGAGAGGTACGTTGCCAGGTCCTGATCGGTGGGTGACCTACCGATCTTCCTGGCTACCGCCTCGCTCAGAGATTCTCTGGCCAGCCCACTGATCATCGGGTCCGATGCCGTCAGTAGACGGAATGCGTGTCCGATGACCAGTGCGTCGGCCAGGTCCGCAAGCGGAAGCAGTCCACACCCCCCCCTTTTGGGAGGGAGGTAGACTACCTCCGCGCTGGCTCTCTGAGGGAGGTTGAGCCAGGATTTGGCAAGCTTGCGTACAAGCTTGTCGACTTCCTTGAGGGGGCCCTTCTCAACATGGGCTCCCCGCAGCATGAAGTCGAGGCGGGGCAATATAAACCAGCTCACCGCCTCACATTTTTGCCACGGGGCGAGGAGAGAGCGATCCACGGCCCGGAGATCCCGGACAAGCTCCTCGATCGTCGCGAGCGGGGTCTGCCTGACCTGAAATCCTGTGGGGACTCCGAGGTGCTCGTATGGCGCACCTGCTGCCAGGGCTTTAACCCCTTGACCCTGCAAGCTGAAGCAAGTAGGGAGTACCCGGCGAGTGCCTCTGCTGTCCTGGTGCAGTGTTGCACACTTCGCCGGGTTGAACCGAAGTCCAACCCCATTTGCCGCAGCTTCCACTGTTCGTAACAGTGTTTCCATTCCTTCCGGTGAATCAGCAGTTAACGCCAGGTCATCTGCGTAGGCCAGCACTGAATAACGTTGGCCGTGCAGCGTGTAGCCCGCCGAGGTCGCGGTTACCGCCCTCAGGACCGGTTCCAAGGCTAGGTTGAACGCTACAGGGCTCAACGGGCAGCCCTGCTTAACACCGGAAAGAATGGGGACAGGGTCGGTGAAGCCCTGTGAGGTTCGCACCCGGGTGGTGCATCCATCGTACATCCCTTCCACAATGTTGCGGAAGGGGAGGGGAACGCCGGCCTCAGCGAAGGCGCGGTAGATGGTGGAGTGGGGAATCGAGCCGAACGCGTTCGACAAGTCCAGCCACGCCACCACCACCTGACGCCTGCCCCTGCGAGCGTCGTTCAGGATTTCCTGCAGCGTGAAGTTATGCTCATAGCAGCCCTCACACGGCAGGAAACCCTTCTGCTGGGGGCTAAGCCTCCCATTGTGGAGGGCCCACGACACTAAACGGTCGGTCAGCACCGCCGCGAAGAGTTTAGGGGTAGTGTCGGACATGGCAAGTGGTCGCCAGTTCGACAGGTCCCCCCGATCGCCCTTTTTGTGAATCAACACAGTGTTGGAGACCTTCCAGGAAGAAGGGACCGACTCCAACCTACGGCAGAGGTTGAAAAACGCAGTCAAGACGACGCAGCTCGGGTCGGCCTTCCGAAGGTCACGGTAAGTCAGACCGTCGGGTCCTGGCGCGGAGTTTGACATCCGCCGGATCCGTCGGTCTACCTCACTCACTTCAAAAGGCCGGACCAAAGCCTCGCCACTTGCTGCTGTCGGAGCCTCTGAGGGAAAGCCAAGGGGCCCAGAGGCTTGTGGCTCACTCGCAGGTGAGTACATATCCAGGAAGTGCTGCATGACGCGGTCCCTGGCAACTTCACATTGCTCAGGGGCGCCCATGAGCACCTCCTGGACCGCACGCCTGCGGTTCTGCCGGAACAGCCTCTGGAGACGCGTAGCCTCCTTGACTTGGTCCGTTCTCCTATCGGTCTCCAAGCCGGTACGACCGGGAGGGCGTGTCCCTGACGAGTTCACGACACGCCCCCTCGTCCTCGCGGGGTTTGCTGGTCTTACGCCCCCGTCTCCTCCATTCCCCGCAGGTCGGGTCCGGAATCCCTGGAAGAAGGCAGCGATTTGCGCTGCAGCTTCCTCCAGGTCTTGAGGATTGTCAGCAGCCCCGGCCAAACTGACCAGTAGCTCCCTCTCTCTCTCCAGCGCGGCTTGCTCCCTCCGTCGGGATGCGCGCTGGCGAGGATTGGGCTGGCCAGCAGGCACAGGCTGCTGCCGTCCCTGCAGTGTCTGGAGGGCCGCGGGTCCTCCAGCGACGCCCCCAGGAGCATTTGTCTGCCCCGTGGGGACCGTCATCCCCCTCGCGCTACCACCCGGGAGCGAGCTCCCAGGGTTATTATTCCCACCCACACTACGAAAACGCGACGCGTACCCTCCCAAGCGGACATTCAAATCGCGTAATTCGCGGTGCCGGTCCATCCGCGCGGCGTTGGCAGGGGCCCGCTCAGCACTTACCCTCTGTTGGGTGTTGCGGCTACCTCCTGCCAATGGCCACCGGCGAGCGGCTCCGCCCCTTCGCGTGGTGACGGTGGTGGTGGGAGTGGCCTCCTCCAAGGCTCCGCTGACGTTGGGAGCTGGTGGGGCCGGTGGAGAACGCTGGTCCCTCGCTGTTGGTCGCAGGGGTGCGGCCGGCGTCCTCCTGTCCCCCGCTGGTGAGCTGCGGGGTGTTGTCCTCGACGGCGACGGCGTCCTCCTCTGGGACGACCTCGGCGATGACGACGGGGATGTTGGCAGCGGGGACAGGCGCCCAGATGATCGGCGCCTGCCGGCAACAACCTGCCACGGCAGTGGGGAGGGATCCTCTTCCTCCTTCCTCCCCACCTCTTCTCCCCTCTCCTCTTCGCTCCCCCGGATGGCCGGAGGGGGAGAAGGAGCTGTCCTGGCAGGACCAGGTGACCCTGCCGCTTCCTCGATGGGGGGGAGGGAGAGGACTGCCGGCGTAAGCCTCGTCCTCTTCTGTATCCTCTCCACTCCCCCCGCGAGGGGCCTCGAAGTCATGATGGGCCCCCCGCTGGCAGTGGTCGTGACGGTGGTCGTGGTCAGCGTGGCCGGAGCCACGCAGGAGACCGCACAGCAGCCCTCCGCTCCCCCCTGCTTCCTACAGATGATCGGTGGGGGTGAGTGGGCAGGGGGGGAATCCCTCGTTGTGGTGATGAGGGATAGGCTGCTGCTCGCTACGGTCATGAACTCGGGCGGGAGTGACGAGGCCCGAGTCATCGACCGCAGCGTTCTTCTTTCTGGGCGGTCTCCTGGCGGTGTTGTCGTGACCACCGCTGCGCCCGCCGTGACGGCGGCATAAGATGGTGAGGCCGCCGTCCTGATCACCGAGGTAAACACCCGTGTGGTGGTAGGGTGTTGGTTTGGGTTAGATGTCGTTGTGGGGGGGGCGGGGGCGGGTGCCCCCCCCATCTAACCCAACCGCCCTCGGTGACGTATTAGCACCGGGTTTCAGAGCCGCCTTCCTCCTGGTGGTGGTGAGGGTCATCGTCCGCTTCTTGATGTCCCCGAGCTCTATCGGCACGCTGGCTCCCCTCCTGCTCCTTGTAATCGGCCCCCTCGGGCTGGTAGGGGGGGACCTCGTCTTAGGGGAGACCGTCGACCCCCTCGTCCTTCTTGTTATGCCACCACTGGTATTAGTGGTGGTCTTATCAGGGGTCGACTTGCGTGCCGATGAGCCCGGGCTGGCTCGTTGGACGGCTCTGGTCCCGGTCCCGGTGCGCTTGGCGGGCGCATTCCTGGTCCCTGGTGGAGTCGGTACCAGGGCAGCCTCGTTGCTTCGCCGCGACAGGCTGCTCCTTGTTGTTGTTGTTATTGTTGTTGCTGCTGCTGGTGGGGGCGTGGTCTTCGCCCTGGAGGCGGCCAGAAGGGGCGGCGGCGTCAGTGACTTCCGAAGGGGAGCCACTAGTGCCGCCGCAACCTTCGGCCTGGTCCCCAGGGACGCCGATGGTGGTGGTGGCGTGATGGATAGCCTGGGGGTAGGTCGTGGGACCGCCCCGGTCGTCCTCGTCCTCGTTGCCAGCGTCATCCTCATAGACTTCCCCGCTGTCGTCCCCGTCGCAGCTGCAGACGTGCCGAAGGGCAGTTTGCGCTGCAACGTCAGCGTGCGGGTCGTCGCCGAAGCCGTCGTCGTCGTAGTGGTGACCACACTGGTGGTCGGTGTGGTCGCGGGGCCTGAAGATGGTGGTACGGCCCCGCCGGAGGTGTTGATCTCCTGGGCCGTCGCCACCTGCCGCTGGCCACTCGCAGTCGTCGTCGTTGCTGTTGTCGTCGTTGTAGCTGTCGTCGTCGTTGTTGTCGTCGTCGTCGTCGTTGTCGTGGCCGTTGTCGTAGTGACCCCTCCAGCTCCCGCGTCAGCGGTAAACCTTAAAATTGACTCGGGCCTCCCTCGGCCCGAGGAATTAGTGCCAGTCGCAGAGGAGGAGGACCGGGCACCGGTTGTCCGGTTGCTGGCAGAACCGGTAATTGTTCTGCTAGTCCCACCCCGACCTGGCCCACCCGTACTCGCGTGTGCGGCGGCGTGGTGAGTCTTTACTGCTTTTAGGGCATATCTGCCCGTGCCAGGCTCACCACACTCGCCGCACCGGTGAACGATGATGTGTCCGGGGTGGTATTTTTTGGCATGCTTTGCCAGGTCGGAGTGGGACTTATACGCCCCACCGAGCTTCATGCCCGGCCTGCCGTAGCATTCCGGGCATCGGAATTCCTCCGGGAACGGGAAATCTATATAAATTGTAATCGGGCTACTTGCTTGCCCTGCCATTTTTGGATCGACCTGTACGGGGTTGACTACGAGCGGTAGGGGGTATATAAATAAATAAATAAATAAGTTAGTAAAAGAATGAATTGATAAGTGAGTAGATAGTTAAATAAATAGATAAATAAATGGGTAAGTAAATGGATAAATAAATAAATAGCTCTGTCAGTCAGTGAGAAAGCGTGTATATAAATAGATAATTAAATAGCACCAGGTTAAAATCACTTAAACTTAGTCACGTGTGTTAAAATATAATAAATAAAATAAGATCGACGGGGTGACTAGACGTATTTAAATAAATAAATAGATGAATAAATAAATAAATAAATAGCACTAGTCGGCGTCAATGTATCGCAATAGGCGTTTAAATAAATAAAAATAAAATGTGATTAAGTCGTGATATCAGTAAAATAAAATAAGATAGTGCAGAGTAGGATGAGACAGAATAAGAATAAAATGTAACAAGGTAAAAAGGTAAAATAAAATTAAATTAAAATTGACAGAGCAGATTGGATGCAGTTTATGTCGGTGTCAGAACTGGCATATAAAGTTGACTAGATGATCGGAGTTAATCGGAACAGAATAGAGCTCAGAAAGAATGGAATAAGAAATAAAAATAAAAGTAAAAATGAGACTAGAGATAAAGTAAGGAGGATAAAAATAAGAAATAGCAGTAAGCGTATGTATAAATATCACAGTAATAGCTTTAAAATGGTATAGTATATCACAGCGTAAAAAGAGTAAAAGTAACAAGATAAAAGATAAACTATGACTAGAATTAAGATAGAGTAAAATAGAATACAGTAAAATAAAATAAGAATGAGAATAAAATAGAATAAAATAAGTTGGTGTAAAATGCGATAAAATACGTGTAAAAGTTGAATGTGTCGGTTTTAAAATTAAATTAGGTATGTAAAAGCAGGCACTGTGATATACAGTACGGTGATTAAAATGTAGTTAAAACGAGTGAATAGGGTAAAATGTGTAAATAGGTGTCTAAATAAATAAATAAATAATTAATAATTAAAATTAGTCAACTAAATATACCAATTAAGATATAATAAAGCAAGTGGCCGAAACGGGAAAGAGAAAAATTAAAGAGATAGACCGAGAGAAGTATGAAACGGGTAAAGATAGAAAGAGAGCGGATGACAGATGGAGGTTAGAAAGGGAGAGAAGATAACAGCGATAGTAGGACTCTACCTTGGACAGAGTAGAGCCTGTCCAAGGGGGACACCTAGCGGGCGGTCGAGAAACTCTTTCGAGCTTCTCGTGCAAGGACCCACCGCTAGAGGGCTGCACCGATACTTGGCGGTACTCAGAAAATTTCCTTAGCACGGGGCCAAGGAATATCTGAGGCCTACACGGATCGGTGACTGATAGGAAATCAGAGCCGAATTAATTTAATCGAACGAGTCCGATTAAACAATTCGGCTGGTCTTGGCTCAGGAACAATATTCCTGGCTTATTCCGAAACGGAGTACAAATTTCGACGAAGTAAGAAACGCTCCGACGTGCCGGTATTCAACGAGATGTTAAATATTAGTTTATTAAACTGTCGGCACAGGCTTGCGCCCCAATTTCGCAATAAATAAAATCTGTTAGCTCGGGAACCGTATTAAACAACCAGCGAGCTGATTGTTTAGACAGCCGTCGAGTTAATTGATTAATTTAATTGCGAAATTCGTCGAATCGTTTCCACCTGTCACTTATGTAATCCGGATCGAAATTTCCAGAAATTTCGTTCCGAGCGACCGGGAAGGAGCCGTTAATTGTTTGTGTTTCGCTCTGTTCGACGGTTAGCACAGGTGCCAATCGTCGGCAGAACAAAGACACACAACAACGAACGGAAAGGGGAGGTCAACGGGGTTTACCGTGTATTTGAAAACGGGCACTTGGACAAAGAGAGTCCAAATGACACCGTTACAAGTACACGGGGGAATAGACAGAAATTAAAGAGATAGTGAGAGAGGGTTTCGACCACTTACCCCCGCTCGGGTTCCCCGTACAGGTGTCGTAATTCCCGGAGGTCCGGGCTTCGGTGGAGGCGCTTGGTCTTCGGTGGTCCTCCTCGTCGGCGGCTGGTCGCGCCCCGATCGCTCCTCGGCTCTTGCTGAATAATCCTTTTAAAGGAGTGGTGCACTTGGCACTTGTTGCACACGCGCGCGATTTAGGGGAGTCGCGGCACAACCCGAAAAACTTGGCGAATCGAGAATTTTTTTAAATTTTTGTTCGATTCGGGGAGTCGAGAATATTTCCTCGATTTCTGGAAGTCTGACGGGCTGTGGAATAAGCGGATATTATGCTTTATATAAGCTAATTGGGCCAATCCACACGGCACTGCAATGCGTGGCCGACCCGTGACCGAGGGGGAGCAAGCCCCGACCGCTCCGTCAACTTCCAAAAATCGAGTTAATATTCTGACTCCCCGATGGGGAGTGTATCAGATATTAAGCTGATAAGAACAGATAAAAGGCGTTTATTTTCAAGCAATTGTCCCCCGGGTTACATGTGTTCCCAGGGGCAGTACAACGTACTCGCCTTTTGGCGAGGGCTTACATGGGGGTGCCCTTTTAGGCACCCCGCCACAAAAATAAAAATGGGTTTATTGGTGGTGGGGTGTGCGGCGCGGGGGCAGCGAGCCCCCTGCGTGGCTAACAATTTTTATTGTAATTTGAATAAATAAATAAATAGAACGCATACGCACACACACACATACACACACACGTCAACAATAAATAAATAAAATCATTCCGGCCTCGGAGGGGGGGCCTGGTCAGATATCTTAAAAAATAAAGAAGGAAAAGAAAATTACCAACATTGCAGTGGCCCGCTGCACGCCAGGAAAGTTAAAAACACTTATAACCTAAGAGAGATGACTAGATGTGTTATAAAAGAACTTAGCAAAATTAAAAAGTGTATAAAGAGAGAATAGGACAGGAGAAGTAGTAAAAAGAAGGTAACGAAACAACTAAAAAGAGAACGACTAGAAAATAAAGTATGTAACAAAATAAAAGAGAAAATAGAACAGGGGCGCACAGCGGGCCATTTGCCCTCGCTAAAATATATGTAGATATAAAAAATATAACATAAAAATATAGATATAAGTACATAACAGTAAAAAAAGTAAAAATGTAAAAGTAATAATAATAATAATAAAAACTAATGGGCGCGGTGCCTCGCATGGCACCGCCGCCGCATTATGCGTCGTATACAGGGCCGGAAGGGCCCTGAGTCATTATTAGGGCCTCGTGCCCATCATGAGCCTTTTCGCGGCTGTTGTTTCGGGGCGCGACTTCCTCGCTGGCCGAGGGGGATAAATCAGGGAGAGGAGGGGCCACTGTCACCTCTGGTGGGGGTAGGGGCGGTGCTGCGGTGGGGACACCGGAGGGAGGAGCCGCGTACTGGCGGACCCCCGACACGTGCTCTACGTAGATGTCCCGACCCCAGCGAATGGTCTCAGACACAATGAGACGGCGCATCAGACTCGCGTACTTCTTGCTCACACGCAGGAGCCTGAGCACCGCCTCATTGGCCTGATCCCAAGAGCCGAGAGCCCCAACAACGATCGCGTCGGTCACGACTCGGTAGCCCCGTCCCTCGAGAACGGCGCCGATAGGGAGGTATTTCGCCCTCTTCCTCTCCCTAGCGGCTTCGAAGGCTTCGATGCCGTTCTCGAAGGCCACGGTCACGTCGACGATCACGACGGTTTTCGAAGGCTCGTGCCTGACAACAATGTCAGGGCGCAGAGCCTCCAACTCGCCGGTGAGACCCTCGACCCTTTTATTTACCCTTAACGTCCCCGGCAGTCGGCAGGCTCGAGATACTCTCGAGACGATGGCATCGTGGCGCAGTTGCCAGGCGGCCGAGTGAGGCCGGCAGTGACAGATCACATGGGGTAGGGTCTCCAGGGCCTCCCCGCATCGCCGGCAACGCTTATCACCCTCGCCCCACCGCCTTGCCCCATTAAGAGGCAAGACGTTGAGGCGAGCTCGGTGGATGAAGCGCCAATCAGCGAAGCGGGTGAAACTGCCGCCGCGGAGAAAGTGATTTGATACACTATCCCGCGACGACACCCCGAAGACCTTCCCCTGATCGGGCTTTTTGCCCAGACGATCGGCATAGAACTCTGTCACTGCCGCTCTCAAACGATGCAACACCTGATCCCGCACCTTCGGTGTTACAACCACCGTGCGCCCGCGTGGGCCCCGGAGTCTAAGACCCAGTTCGCGCCGGGCAGCGCACCACTCCCAACGCAATTGGAGCATTTCTCCTGATCGCCGTGCCGCGTTTCGTGCTCTCGACCACAGAGTCGAGAAGTCCCCCCCGTCCCTGGCAAATTCCCCCTCCAGCGAGCCGGAGAGGTACGTTGCCAGGTCCTGATCGGTGGGTGACCTACCGATCTTCCTGGCTACCGCCTCGCTCAGAGATTCTCTGGCCAGCCCACTGATCATCGGGTCCGATGCCGTCAGTAGACGGAATGCGTGTCCGATGACCAGTGCGTCGGCCAGGTCCGCAAGCGGAAGCAGTCCACACCCCCCCCCCTTTTGGGAGGGAGGTAGACTACCTCCGCGCTGGCTCTCTGAGGGAGGTTGAGCCAGGATTTGGCAAGCTTGCGTACAAGCTTGTCGACTTCCTTGAGGGGGCCCTTCTCAACATGGGCTCCCCGCAGCATGAAGTCGAGGCGGGGCAATATAAACGAGCTCACCGCCTCACATTTTTGCCACGGGGCGAGGAGAGAGCGATCCACGGCCCGGAGATCCCGGACAAGCTCCTCGATCGTCGCGAGCGGGGTCTGCCTGACCTGAAATCCTGTGGGGACTCCGAGGTGCTCGTATGGCGCACCTGCTGCCAGGGCTTTAACCCCTTGACCCTGCAAGCTGAAGCAAGTAGGGAGTACCCGGCGAGTGCCTCTGCTGTCCTGGTGCAGTGTTGCACACTTCGCCGGGTTGAACCGAAGTCCAACCCCATTTGCCGCAGCTTCCACTGTTCGTAACAGTGTTTCCATTCCTTCCGGTGAATCAGCAGTTAACGCCAGGTCATCTGCGTAGGCCAGCACTGAATAACGTTGGCCGTGCAGCGTGTAGCCCGCCGAGGTCGCGGTTACCGCCCTCAGGACCGGTTCCAAGGCTAGGTTGAACGCTACAGGGCTCAACGGGCAGCCCTGCTTAACACCGGAAAGAATGGGGACAGGGTCGGTGAAGCCCTGTGAGGTTCGCACCCGGGTGGTGCATCCATCGTACATCCCTTCCACAATGTTGCGGAAGGGGAGGGGAACGCCGGCCTCAGCGAAGGCGCGGTAGATGGTGGAGTGGGGAATCGAGCCGAACGCGTTCGACAAGTCCAGCCACGCCACCACCACCTGACGCCTGCCCCTGCGAGCGTCGTTCAGGATTTCCTGCAGCGTGAAGTTATGCTCATAGCAGCCCTCACACGGCAGGAAACCCTTCTGCTGGGGGCTAAGCCTCCCATTGTGGAGGGCCCACGACACTAAACGGTCGGCCAGCACCGCCGCGAAGAGTTTAGGGGTAGTGTCGGACATGGCAAGTGGTCGCCAGTTCGACAGGTCCCCCCGATCGCCCTTTTTGTGAATCAACACAGTGTTGGAGACCTTCCAGGAAGAAGGGACCGACTCCAACCTACGGCAGAGGTTGAAAAACGCAGTCAAGACGACGCAGCTCGGGTCGGCCTTCCGAAGGTCACGGTAAGTCAGACCGTCGGGTCCTGGCGCGGAGTTTGACATCCGCCGGATCCGTCGGTCTACCTCACTCACTTCAAAAGGCCGGACCAAAGCCTCGCCACTTGCTGCTGTCGGAGCCTCTGAGGGAAAGCCAAGGGGCCCAGAGGCTTGTGGCTCACTCGCAGGTGAGTACATATCCAGGAAGTGCTGCATGACGCGGTCCCTGGCAACTTCACATTGCTCAGGGGCGCCCATGAGCACCTCCTGGACCGCACGCCTGCGGTTCTGCCGGAACAGCCTCTGGAGACGCGTAGCCTCCTTGACTTGGTCCGTTCTCCTATCGGTCTCCAAGCCGGTACGACCGGGAGGGCGTGTCCCTGACGAGTTCACGACACGCCCCCTCGTCCTCGCGGGGTTTGCTGGTCTTACGCCCCCGTCTCCTCCATTCCCCGCAGGTCGGGTCCGGAATCCCTGGAAGAAGGCAGCGATTTGCGCTGCAGCTTCCTCCAGGTCTTGAGGATTGTCAGCAGCCCCGGCCAAACTGACCAGTAGCTCCCTCTCTCTCTCCAGCGCGGCTTGCTCCCTCCGTCGGGATGCGCGCTGGCGAGGATTGGGCTGGCCAGCAGGCACAGGCTGCTGCCGTCCCTGCAGTGTCTGGAGGGCCGCGGGTCCTCCAGCGACGCCCCCAGGAGCATTTGTCTGCCCCGTGGGGACCGTCATCCCCCTCGCGCTACCACCCGGGAGCGAGCTCCCAGGGTTATTATTCCCACCCACACTACGAAAACGCGACGCGTACCCTCCCAAGCGGACATTCAAATCGCGTAATTCGCGGTGCCGGTCCATCCGCGCGGCGTTGGCAGGGGCCCGCTCAGCACTTACCCTCTGTTGGGTGTTGCGGCTACCTCCTGCCAATGGCCACCGGCGAGCGGCTCCGCCCCTTCGCGTGGTGACGGTGGTGGTGGGAGTGGCCTCCTCCAAGGCTCCGCTGACGTTGGGAGCTGGTGGGGCCGGTGGAGAACGCTGGTCCCTCGCTGTTGGTCGCAGGGGTGCGGCCGGCGTCCTCCTGTCCCCCGCTGGTGAGCTGCGGGGTGTTGTCCTCGACGGCGACGGCGTCCTCCTCTGGGACGACCTCGGCGATGACGACGGGGATGTTGGCAGCGGGGACAGGCGCCCAGATGATCGGCGCCTGCCGGCAACAACCTGCCACGGCAGTGGGGAGGGATCCTCTTCCTCCTTCCTCCCCACCTCTTCTCCCCTCTCCTCTTCGCTCCCCCGGATGGCCGGAGGGGGAGAAGGAGCTGTCCTGGCAGGACCAGGTGACCCTGCCGCTTCCTCGATGGGGGGGAGGGAGAGGACTGCCGGCGTAAGCCTCGTCCTCTTCTGTATCCTCTCCACTCCCCCCGCGAGGGGCCTCGAAGTCATGATGGGCCCCCCGCTGGCAGTGGTCGTGACGGTGGTCGTGGTCAGCGTGGCCGGAGCCACGCAGGAGACCGCACAGCAGCCCTCCGCTCCCCCCTGCTTCCTACAGATGATCGGTGGGGGTGAGTGGGCAGGGGGGGAATCCCTCGTTGTGGTGATGAGGGATAGGCTGCTGCTCGCTACGGTCATGAACTCGGGCGGGAGTGACGAGGCCCGAGTCATCGACCGCAGCGTTCTTCTTTCTGGGCGGTCTCCTGGCGGTGTTGTCGTGACCACCGCTGCGCCCGCCGTGACGGCGGCATAAGATGGTGAGGCCGCCGTCCTGATCACCGAGGTAAACACCCGTGTGGTGGTAGGGTGTTGGTTTGGGTTAGATGTCGTTGTGGGGGGGGCGGGGGCGGGTGCCCCCCCCATCTAACCCAACCGCCCTCGGTGACGTATTAGCACCGGGTTTCAGAGCCGCCTTCCTCCTGGTGGTGGTGAGGGTCATCGTCCGCTTCTTGATGTCCCCGAGCTCTATCGGCACGCTGGCTCCCCTCCTGCTCCTTGTAATCGGCCCCCTCGGGCTGGTAGGGGGGGACCTCGTCTTAGGGGAGACCGTCGACCCCCTCGTCCTTCTTGTTATGCCACCACTGGTATTAGTGGTGGTCTTATCAGGGGTCGACTTGCGTGCCGATGAGCCCGGGCTGGCTCGTTGGACGGCTCTGGTCCCGGTCCCGGTGCGCTTGGCGGGCGCATTCCTGGTCCCTGGTGGAGTCGGTACCAGGGCAGCCTCGTTGCTTCGCCGCGACAGGCTGCTCCTTGTTGTTGTTGTTATTGTTGTTGCTGCTGCTGGTGGGGGCGTGGTCTTCGCCCTGGAGGCGGCCAGAAGGGGCGGCGGCGTCAGTGACTTCCGAAGGGGAGCCACTAGTGCCGCCGCAACCTTCGGCCTGGTCCCCAGGGACGCCGATGGTGGTGGTGGCGTGATGGATAGCCTGGGGGTAGGTCGTGGGACCGCCCCGGTCGTCCTCGTCCTCGTTGCCAGCGTCATCCTCATAGACTTCCCCGCTGTCGTCCCCGTCGCAGCTGCAGACGTGCCGAAGGGCAGTTTGCGCTGCAACGTCAGCGTGCGGGTCGTCGCCGAAGCCGTCGTCGTCGTAGTGGTGACCACACTGGTGGTCGGTGTGGTCGCGGGGCCTGAAGATGGTGGTACGGCCCCGCCGGAGGTGTTGATCTCCTGGGCCGTCGCCGCCTGCCGCTGGCCACTCGCAGTCGTCGTCGTTGCTGTTGTCGTCGTTGTAGCTGTCGTCGTCGTTGTTGTCGTCGTCGTCGTCGTTGTCGTGGCCGTTGTCGTAGTGACCCCTCCAGCTCCCGCGTCAGCGGTAAACCTTAAAATTGACTCGGGCCTCCCTCGGCCCGAGGAATTAGTGCCAGTCGCAGAGGAGGAGGACCGGGCACCGGTTGTCCGGTTGCTGGCAGAACCGGTAATTGTTCTGCTAGTCCCACCCCGACCTGGCCCACCCGTACTCGCGTGTGCGGCGGCGTGGTGAGTCTTTACTGCTTTTAGGGCATATCTGCCCGTGCCAGGCTCACCACACTCGCCGCACCGGTGAACGATGATGTGTCCGGGGTGGTATTTTTTGGCATGCTTTGCCAGGTCGGAGTGGGACTTATACGCCCCACCGAGCTTCATGCCCGGCCTGCCGTAGCATTCCGGGCATCGGAATTCCTCCGGGAACGGGAAATCTATATAAATTGTAATCGGGCTACTTGCTTGCCCTGCCATTTTTGGATCGACCTGTACGGGGTTGACTACGAGCGGTAGGGGGTATATAAATAAATAAATAAATAAGTTAGTAAAAGAATGAATTGATAAGTGAGTAGATAGTTAAATAAATAGATAAATAAATGGGTAAGTAAATGGATAAATAAATAAATAGCTCTGTCAGTCAGTGAGAAAGCGTGTATATAAATAGATAATTAAATAGCACCAGGTTAAAATCACTTAAACTTAGTCACGTGTGTTAAAATATAATAAATAAAATAAGATCGACGGGGTGACTAGACGTATTTAAATAAATAAATAGATGAATAAATAAATAAATAAATAGCACTAGTCGGCGTCAATGTATCGCAATAGGCGTTTAAATAAATAAAAATAAAATGTGATTAAGTCGTGATATCAGTAGAATAAAATAAGATAGTGCAGAGTAGGATGAGACAGAATAAGAATAAAATGTAACAAGGTAAAAAGGTAAAATAAAATTAAATTAAAATTGACAGAGCAGATTGGATGCAGTTTATGTCGGTGTCAGAACTGGCATATAAAGTTGACTAGATGATCGGAGTTAATCGGAACAGAATAGAGCTCAGAAAGAATGGAATAAGAAATAAAAATAAAAGTAAAAATGAGACTAGAGATAAAGTAAGGAGGATAAAAATAAGAAATAGCAGTAAGCGTATGTATAAATATCACAGTAATAGCTTTAAAATGGTATAGTATATCACAGCGTAAAAAGAGTAAAAGTAACAAGATAAAAGATAAACTATGACTAGAATTAAGATAGAGTAAAATAGAATACAGTAAAATAAAATAAGAATGAGAATAAAATAGAATAAAATAAGTTGGTGTAAAATGCGATAAAATACGTGTAAAAGTTGAATGTGTCGGTTTTAAAATTAAATTAGGTATGTAAAAGCAGGCACTGTGATATACAGTACGGTGATTAAAATGTAGTTAAAACGAGTGAATAGGGTAAAATGTGTAAATAGGTGTCTAAATAAATAAATAAATAATTAATAATTAAAATTAGTCAACTAAATATACCAATTAAGATATAATAAAGCAAGTGGCCGAAACGGGAAAGAGAAAAATTAAAGAGATAGACCGAGAGAAGTATGAAACGGGTAAAGATAGAAAGAGAGCGGATGACAGATGGAGGTTAGAAAGGGAGAGAAGATAACAGCGATAGTAGGACTCTACCTTGGACAGAGTAGAGCCTGTCCAAGGGGGACACCTAGCGGGCGGTCGAGAAACTCTTTCGAGCTTCTCGTGCAAGGACCCACCGCTAGAGGGCTGCACCGATACTTGGCGGTACTCAGAAAATTTCCTTAGCACGGGGCCAAGGAATATCTGAGGCCTACACGGATCGGTGACTGATAGGAAATCAGAGCCGAATTAATTTAATCGAACGAGTCCGATTAAACAATTCGGCTGGTCTTGGCTCAGGAACAATATTCCTGGCTTATTCCGAAACGGAGTACAAATTTCGACGAAGTAAGAAACGCTCCGACGTGCCGGTATTCAACGAGATGTTAAATATTAGTTTATTAAACTGTCGGCACAGGCTTGCGCCCCAATTTCGCAATAAATAAAATCTGTTAGCTCGGGAACCGTATTAAACAACCAGCGAGCTGATTGTTTAGACAGCCGTCGAGTTAATTGATTAATTTAATTGCGAAATTCGTCGAATCGTTTCCACCTGTCACTTATGTAATCCGGATCGAAATTTCCAGAAATTTCGTTCCGAGCGACCGGGAAGGAGCCGTTAATTGTTTGTGTTTCGCTCTGTTCGACGGTTAGCACAGGTGCCAATCGTCGGCAGAACAAAGACACACAACAACGAACGGAAAGGGGAGGGTCAACGGGGTTTACCGTGTATTTGAAAACGGGCACTTGGACAAAGAGAGTCCAAATGACACCGTTACAAGTACACGGGGGAATAGACAGAAATTAAAGAGATAGTGAGAGAGGGTTTCGACCACTTACCCCCGCTCGGGTTCCCCGTACAGGTGTCGTAATTCCCGGAGGTCCGGGCTTCGGTGGAGGCGCTTGGTCTTCGGTGGTCCTCCTCGTCGGCGGCTGGTCGCGCCCCGATCGCTCCTCGGCTCTTGCTGAATAATCCTTTTAAAGGAGTGGTGCACTTGGCACTTGTTGCACACGCGCGCGATTTAGGGGAGTCGCGGCACAACCCGAAAAACTTGGCGAATCGAGAATTTTTTTAAATTTTTGTTCGATTCGGGGAGTCGAGAATATTTCCTCGATTTCTGGAAGTCTGACGGGCTGTGGAATAAGCGGATATTATGCTTTATATAAGCTAATTGGGCCAATCCACACGGCACTGCAATGCGTGGCCGACCCGTGACCGAGGGGGAGCAAGCCCCGACCGCTCCGTCAACTTCCAAAAATCGAGTTAATATTCTGACTCCCCGATGGGGAGTGTATCAGATATTAAGCTGATAAGAACAGATAAAGGCGTTTATTTCCAAACAATGGTCCCCCGGGTTACATATGCTCCCGGGGGCGGTACAATGTACTCGCCTTTTGGCGAGGGCTTAGGTGGGGGTGCCCTTTTAGGCACCCCGCCACAAATAGAAATAAGTTTATTGGTGGTGAGGTGTGCGGCGCGGGGGCCTGCGAGCCCCCTGCGTGGCTAACAATTTTTTATTATAGCATAAATAAATAAATAAATAAAACGCATACGCACACACACACATACACACACACGTCAACAATAAATAAATAAAATCATTCCGGCCTCGGAGGGGGGGCCTGGTCAAATATCTTAAGGAAATAAAGAAAAATTACCAACATTGCAGTGGCCCGCTGCACGCCAGGAGAGTTAAAACACTTATAACCTAAGAGAGATGACTAGATGTGTTGTAGAAGAACATAACAAAATTAAAGAGTGTATAAAGAGAAAATAGGACAGGAGAAGTAGTAAAAAGAAAGTAACGAAACAACTAAAAAGAGAACGACTAGAAAATAAAGTAAGTAGCAAAATAAAAGAGAAAATAGAACAGGGGCGCACAGCGGGCCATTTGCCCTCGCTAAAATATATATAGATATAAAAAATATAACATAAAAATATAGATATAAGTACATAACAGTAAAAAAAAAAGTAAAAATGTAAAAGTAATAATAATAATAATAAAAACTAATGGGCGCGGTGCCTCGCATGGCACCGCCGCCGCATTATGCGTCGTATACAGGGCCGGAAGGGCCCTGAGTCATTATTAGGGCCTCGTGCCCATCATGAGCCTTTTCGCGGCTGTTGTTTCGGGGCGCGACTTCCTCGCTGGCCGAGGGGGATAAATCAGGGAGAGGAGGGGCCACTGTCACCTCTGGTGGGGGTAGGGGCGGTGCTGCGGTGGGGACACCGGAGGGAGGAGCCGCGTACTGGCGGACCCCCGACACATGCTCCACGTAGATGTCCCGGCCCCAGCGAATGGTCTCAGACACAATGAGACGGCGCATCAGGCCCGCGTACTTCTTACTCACACGCAGGAGCCTGAGCACCGCCTCATTGGCCTGATCCCAGGAGCCGAGAGCCCCAACAACGATCGCGTCGGTCACGACTCGGTAGCCCTGTCCTTCGAGAACGGCGCCGATAGGGAGGTATTTCGCCCTCTTCCTCTCCCTAGCGGCTTCGAAGGCTTCGATGCCGTTCTCGAAGGCCACGGTCACGTCGACGATCACGACGCTTTTCGAAGGCTCGTGTCTGACAACAATGTCAGGACGCAAAGCCTCCAACTCGCCGGTGAGACCCTCGACCCTTTTATTAACCCTTAATGTCCCCGGCAGTCGGCAGGCTCGAGATATTCTCGAGACGATGGCATCGTGGCGCAGTTGCCAGGCGGCCGAGTGAGGCCGGCAGTGACAGATTACATGGGGTAAGGTCTCCAGGGCCTCCCCGCATCGCCGGCAACGCTTATCACCCTCGCCCCACCGCCTTGCCCCATTAAGAGGCAAGACGTTGAGGCGAGCTCGGTGGATGAAGCGCCAATCAGCGAAGCGGGTGAAACTGCCGCCGCGGAGAAAGTGATTTGATGCGCTATCCCGCGACGACACCCCGAAGACCTTCCCCTGATCGGGCTTTTTGCCCAGACGTTCGGCATAGAACTCTGTCACTGCCGCTCTCAAACGGTGCAACACCTGGTCCCGCACCTTCGGTGTTACAACCACCGTGCGCCCGCGTGAGCCCCGGAGTCTAATACCCAGTTCGCGCCGGGCAGCGCACCACTCCCAACGCAATTGGAGCATTTCTCCCGATCGCCGTGCCGCGTTTCGTGCTCTCGACCACAGAGTCGAGAAGTCCCCTCCGTCCCTGGCGAATTCCCCCTCCAGCGAGCCGGAGAGGTACGTCGCCAGGTCCTGATCGGTGGGTGTCCTACCGATCTTCCTGGCTACCGCCTCGCCCAGAGATTCTCTGGCCAGCCCACTGATCATCGGGTCCGATGCCGTCAGTAGACGGAATGCATGTCCGATGACCAGTGCGTCGGCCAGGTCCGCAAGCGGAAGCAGTCCACACCCCCCCTTTTTGGGAGGGAGGTAGACTACCTCCGCGCTGGCTCTCTGAGGGAGGTTGAGCCAGGACTTGGCAAGCTTGCGGACAAGCTTGTCCACTTCCTTAAGGGGGCCCTTCTCAACGTGGGCTCCCCGCAGCATGAAGTCGAGACGGGGCAATATGAACGAGCTCACCGTCTCACACTTTTGCCACGGGGCGAGGAGAGAGCGATCCACGGCCCGGAGATCCCGGACAAGCTCCTCGATCGTCGCGAGCGGGGTCTGCCTGACCTGAAATCCTGTGGGGACTCCAAGGTGCTCGTATGGCGCACCTGCTGCCAGGGCTTTAACCCCTTGACCCTGCAAGCTGAAGCAAGTAGGGAGTACCCGGCGAGTGCCTCTGCTGTCCTGATGCAGTGTTGCACACTTCGCCGGGTTGAACCGAAGTCCAACCCCATTTGCCGCAGCTTCCACTGTTCGTAACAGTGTTTCCATTCCCTCCGGAGAATCGGCAGTCAACGCCAGATCGTCGGCGTAGGCCAAAACCGAGTATCGTTGGCCGTGTAGCGTGTAACCCGCCGAGGTCGCGGTTACCGCCCTCAGGACCGGTTCCAGGGCGAGGTTAAACGCCACAGGGCTCAACGGACAGCCCTGCTTGACTCCGGAGAGAATGGGGACAGGGTCAGTGTAGCCCTGTGAGGTTCGCACCCGGGTGGTGCATCCGTCATACATCCCTTCCACAATATTGCGGAAGGGGAGGGGAACGCCGGCCTCAGCAAAGGCACGGTAGATGGTGGAATGGGGGATCGAGCCGAACGCGTTCGACAAGTCCAGCCATGCCACCACCACCTGACGCCTACCCCTGCGAGCGTCGTTCAGGATTTCCTGCAG
The DNA here is from genome assembly GCF_050948215.1 of Halictus rubicundus. Lineage (NCBI taxonomy): Eukaryota > Metazoa > Arthropoda > Insecta > Hymenoptera > Halictidae > Halictus > Halictus rubicundus. The sequence goes on from NC_135162.1 coordinate 2,517,460, forward strand.
CGTGAAGTTGTGCTCGTAGCAACCCTCACACGGCAGGAAACCCTTCTGCTGGGGGCTGAGCCTCCCATTATGGAGGGCCCACGACACTAGACGGTCAGCCAGCACCGCCGCGAAGAGTTTGGGGGTAGTGTCGGACATGGCAAGTGGTCGCCAGTTCGACAGGTCCCCCCGGTCGCCCTTTTTGTGAATTAACACGGTGTTGGAGACCTTCCAGGAAGAAGGGACCGACTCCAACCTGCGGCAAAGGTTGAAGAAGGCAGTCAAGACGACGCAGCTCGGATCAGCCTTCCGAAGGTCACGGTAAGTCAGACCGTCGGGTCCTGGCGCGGAGTTTGACATCCGCCGGATCCGTCGGTCTACCTCACTCACTTCAAAAGGCCGGATCAAAGCCTCGCCGCTTGCTGCTGTCGGAGCCTCTGAAGGAAAGCCAAGGGGCCCAGAGGCTTGCGGCTCACTCGCAGGTGAGTACATGTCGAGGAAGTGCTGCATGACGCGCTCCCTGGCAACTTCGCATTGCTCAGGGGCGCCCATGAGCACCTCCTGGACCGCACGCCTGCGGTTCTGCCGGAACAGCCTCTGGAGACGCGTAGCCTCCTTGACTTGGTCCGTTCTCCTATCGGTCTCCAAGCCGGTACGACCGGGAGGGCGTGTCCCTGACGAGTTCGCGACACGCCCCCTCGTCCTCGCGGGGTTTGCTGGTCTTACGCCCCCGTCTCCTCCGTTCCCCGCAGGTCGGGTCCGGAATCCCTGGAAGAAGGCAGCGATTTGCGCTGCAGCTTCCTCCAGGTCTTGAGGATTGTCAGCAGCCCCAGCCAAACTGACCAGTAGCTCCCTCTCTCTCTCCAGTGCGGCTTGCTCCCTCCGTCGGGATGCGCGCTGGCGAGGATTGGGCTGGCCAGCAGGCACAGGCTGCTGCCGTCCCTGCGGTGTCTGGAGGGCCGCGGGTCCTCCAGCAACGCCCCCAGGAGCATTAGTCTGCCCCGTGGGGACCGTTATCCCCCTCGTGCTACCACCCGGGAGCGAGCTCCCAGGGTTATTGTTCCCACCCACTGAACGAAAACGCGACGCGAACCCTCCCAAGCGGACATTCAAATCGCGTAATTCGCGGTGCCGGTCCATCCGCGCGGCGTTGGCAGGGGCCCGCTCAGCACTTACCCTCTGTTGGGTGTTGCGGCTACCTCCTGCCAATGGCCACCGGCGAGCGGCTCCGCCCCTTCGCGTGGTGACGGTGGTGGTGGGAGTGGCCTCCTCCGAGGCTCCGCTGGCGTTGGGAGCTGGTGGGGCCGGTGGAGAACGCTGGTCCCTCGCTGATGGTCGGAGGGGTGCGGCCGGCGTCCTCCTGTCCCCCGCTGGTGAGCTGCGGGGTGTTGTCGTCCTCGGCGACGACGGCGTCATCCTCCTGGACGACTCCGGCGACGACGACGGGGATGGCGACAGCGGGGACAGGCGTCCGGATGCTCGACGCCTGTGGGGAACAACCTGCCACGGCAGTGGGGAGGGATCTTCTTCCTCCTTCCTCCCCACCTCTTCTCCCCTCTCCTCTTCGTTCCCCCGGATGGCCGGAGGGGGAGAAGGAGCTGTCCTGGCGGGACCAGGTGACCCTGCCACTTCCTCGATGGGGGGGAGGGAGAGGACTGCCGGTATAAGCCTCGTCCTCTTCTGTATCCTCTCCACTCCCCCCGCGAGGGGCCTCGATGTCATGATGGGCCCCCCGCTGGCAGTGGTCGTGACGGTGGTCGTGGTCAGCGTGGCCGGAGCCACGCAGGAGACCGCGCAGCAGCCCTCCGCTCCCCCCTGCTTCCCACAGATGGTCGGTGGGGGTGAGTGAGCAGGGGGGGAGTCCCTCGTTGTGGTGATGAGGGATGGGCTGCTGCTCGCTACGGTCATGAACTCGGGCGGGAGTGACGAGGCCCGAGTCATCGACCGCAGCGTTCTTCCTTCTGGGCGGTCTCCTGGTGGTGTTGTCGTGACCACCGCTGCGCCCGCCGTGACGGCGGCGTATGATGGTGATGCCGCCGTCCTGATCACCGAGGTAAATACTCGTGGTGGTGATTGGGGTTGGTTTGGGTTAGATGTTGTTTGGGGGGCGGGGGCGGGGGCGGGTGCCCCCCCATCTAACCCAGACGACCTCGGTGATCTGCTCACGCCAGGCTTTGGAGCCGCCTTCCTCTTGGTGGTGGTGAGGGTCATCGTCCGCATCTTGATGTCCCCGAGCTCGATCGGCACGCTGGCTCCCCTCCTGTTCCTCGCCGCGCTCCTCGTGACCGGTCCCCTTGGGCTGGTGGGCGGGGACCTGGTCTTGGGGGAGACAGTCGACCCCCTCGTCCTCCTTGCCACGCCACCAGTAGTATTGGTGGCGTGCTTATCGGGGGTCGACTTGCGTGCCGATGAGCCCGGGCTGGATCGTTGGGCGGCTCCGGGCCCGGTCGTGGTGCGCTTGGCGGGCGCATTCCTGGTCCCTGGTGGTGTCGGTGCCAGGGCAGCCTCGTTGCTTCGCCGCGACAGGCTGCTCCTTGTTGTTGTTGTTGTTGCTGCTGCTGGTGGGGGCGTGGGCGTCTTCTTCGTGGCGGTCCCGGCTGCTGCTACCCCTGCCTGGGTCCTCCTCGACGCTCCAGGTGGTGGTGGCGTCTGGGATTTTCTCCCGGACGTTGTTGCTGCTGCTGCAGGGGTGGTCTTCGCCCTGGAGGCGGCCAGAAGGGGCGGCGGCGTCAGTGACTTCCGAAGGGGAGCCACTAGTGCCGCCGCGACCTTCGGCCTGGCCCCCAGGGACGCCGATGGTGGTGGTGGCGTGATGGATGGCCTGGGGGTAGGTCGTGGGACCGCCACGATCGTCCTCGTCCTCGCTGCCAGCGTCGTCCTCGTAGACGTCCCCGCTGTCGTCCCCGTCGCAGCTGCAGACGTGCCAAAAGGCAGTCTGCTCTGCAGCGTAGACGTGCGGGTCATCGCCGAAGCCGTCGTCGTTGTGGTGGTGACCACGCTGGTGGTCGGCGTGGTCGCGGGGCCCGATGATGGTGGTACTGCCCCGCCGGAGGTGTTGGTTCGTTGGGCCGTCGCCGCCTGCCGCTGGCCACATGCTGTCGTCGTCGTCGCAGTCGTTGTCGTCGTTGCTGTGGCCGTTGTCGTAGTGACGACCCCTCCAGCTCCCGCCGCAGCGGGAAACCTTAAAGTTGACTCGGGCCTCCCTCGGCCCGAGGAATTAGTGCCAGTCGCAGAGGAGGAGGACCGGGCACCGGTTGTCCGGATGTTAGTAGAACCGTTGTTCGTTCTACTGGTCCCACTCCGACCTGGCCCACCCGTGCTCGCGTGTGCGGCGGCGTGGTGAGTCTTTACTGCCTTTAGGGCATATCTGCCCGTGCCAGGCTCACCACACTCGCCGCACCGGTGGACAATAGTGTGTCCGGGGTGGTATTTTTTGGCATGCTTTGCCAGGTCGGAGTGGGACTTATACGCCCCACCGAGCTTCATGCCCGGCTTGCCGTAGCATTCCGGGCATCGGAATTCCTCCGGGAACGGAAAATCTATGTATATTGTGACGGGGCTACTAGTTTGCCCTGCCATTTTTGGGACGACCTGTACAGGGGTTGACTACAAGCGGAAAGTAGAGAGTGGAAAAATAAGAAGAAAGTATGTAAAAGAAGATTTATTATGCAGTATTTCGAGCAGATGTTTTAGTACCAGGTGAACTTATTAAAATTATTAGAATTACAAATAGAATATAATAGAATAGAATGTGTGTACAGTAGGTACAGTATATAATCAGTAGATAAATAAATAAATAAATAAATAAGTAAAACCCAGGTACGTGTGTTAAGTTAGTAAAAGCTCTGTCAAGTGTAGGTTAATGTAAAAATAGATAGGTAAAATAGAGTAAAATCAGAGCAGAGTGGCGTTGAGTAAATAAAGTGTAGAATGTAGAACTCAAATATGTATAGAATCACTAAAATCAATATATAAAGTTGACTAGATTAGTAGAATTAGTTAAAAAAAAAAATAAAATGTGGTAATAATGATAGTAATTGTCGAAATTAGCAGAGTAAAAGGATAAAAAAGAGTGAAGGAAATCACAGCGGTATAACTGTAAGGTAGGTAAAATAAAAATTAAATAAATAAATAAGTAAATAAGTAAATAAATAAATAGGTAAATAGATAAAAGATAGGTTAGAGATAAATGTTGTATATCACAGGATAAAAATATAGTAATATAGGAACGAATTGTGACTAGAGTACGGTGTAGTAAGTTGGAGTAAGATAAAATAAAGTAAAATATAATGTACAGATCAGGTAAGTCAATTAGTGTTAAAATGAGTAAATAGCTAAAAAGAGCGATATGCAGCACTGTGTAAAATTGTAATAAGACTAAGTCAGGTAAGTATAATAGGTACAGTAGGATATAGATAAAACTCAACGAATCAATAAATAAGTAAGTAGGTAGATGGGAGAAAAGTAGGTAAAATCAGTAAAATAGAGTAAATAGGTAAATAAATAAAATATAATAAGATCAGTCAACTAAATATACTAATTGGAATAAGGCAAAGTAAGTGGCCGAAACGGGAAAGAGAAAAATTAAAGAGATAGACCGAGAGAAGTATGAAACGGGTAAAGATAGAAAGAGAGCGGATGACAGATGGAGGTTAGAAAGGGAGAGAAGATAAAGCGATAGTAGGACTCTACCTTGGACAGAGTAGAGCCTGTCCAAGGGGGACACCTAGCGGGCGGTCGAGAAACTCTTTCGAGCTTCTCGTGCAAGGACCCACCGCTAGAGGGCTGCACCGATACTTGGCGGTACTCAGAAAATTTCCTTAGCACGGGGCTAAGGAATATCTGAGGCCTACACGGATCGGTGACTGATAGGAAATCAGAGCCGAATTAATTTAATCGAACGAGTCCGATCAAACAATTCGGCTGGTCTTGGCTCAGGAACAATATTCCTGGCTTATTCCGAAACGGAGCACAATTTCGACGAAGTAGGAAACGCTCCGACGTGCCGGTATTCAACAAGATGTTAAATATTAGTTTATTAAACTGTCGGCACAGGCTTGCGCCCCAATTTCGCAATAAATAAAATCTGTTAACTCGGGAACCGTATTAAACAACCAGCGAGCTGATTGTTTAAACAGCCGTCGAGTTAATTGATTAATTTAATTGCGAAATTTGTCGAATCGTTTCCACCTGTCACTTATGTGATCCGGATCGAAATTTCCAGAAATTTCGTTCCGAGCGACCGGGAAGGAGCCGTTAATTGCTTGTGTTTCGCTCTGATCGACGGTTAGCACAGGTGCCAATCGTCGGCAGAACAAAGACACACAACAACGAACGGAAAGGGGAGGTCAACGGGGTTTACCGTGTATTTGAAAACGGGCACTTGGACAAAGAGAGTCCAAATGACACCGTTACAAGTACACGGGGGAATAGACAGAAATTACAGAGGTAGAGAGAAGGGTTTCGACCACTTACCCCGCTCGGGTTCCCCGCACAGGTGTCGTAATTCCCGGAGGTCCGGCTTCGGTGGAGGCGCTTGATCGTCGGTGGTCCTCCTCGTCGGCGGCTGGTCGCGCCCCGATCGCTCCTCGGCTCTTGCTGAATAAATCCTTTTTAATGGTGCACACTTGGCACTTGTTGCACACGCGCGCGATTTAGGGGAGTCGCGGCACAACCCGAAGAACTTCGCGAATCGAGGATTTTCTAAATTTTTGTTCGATTCGGGGAGTCGAGAATATCTCCTCGATTTCTGGAAGTTTGACGGGCTGTGGAATAAAGCAGAATTTTGTGCTTTTTAAAAGGCTAATTGGGCCAATCCACACGGCACTGCAATGCGTGGCCGACCCGTGACCGAGGGGGAGCAAGCCCCGACCGCTCCGTCAAATTCCAAAAATCGAGTTAATATTCTGACTCCCCGATGGGGAGTGTATCAGATATTAAGCTGATAAGAACAGATAAAGGCGTTTTATTTTCAAAGCATGGTCCCCCGGGTTACATGGGCACCCGGAGGCAGTACAACATTCTCGCCTTTGGCGAGGGCTAGGTTGCGGGTGCCCTTTAGGCACCACGCTATAAAATAGATTTAATTATTTGGTGGTGGGGTGTGCGGCGCGGGGGCATCGGGCCCCCTGCGTGGCTAATGTTTTCATTTTTAAATAAATAAAATAAATAAAACGCGTACGCACACACACACAGACACACACACGTCAATAAATGAGTAAAATCATTCCGGTCCCGTAGTGGGACCTGGTCAGATGACTTAAAACTAGGATTAAAATTAAAATTAGACTTGTCAATATTGTAATGGCCCGCTGCACGTTGGGAAAATTAAAATACTTATGTACTAAGGGAGGTGACTAGATGATTAAAAGGAAAATAAACAAAATTAAAAAAGTTTAAAGAGAGGAAAGAACAGGAGAAAAAACAATAGACCAGATAAAACAACTTAAAAGAGAATGACTAGAAAGTAATGTAAATAAGAAAATAAAAGAGAAGATAGAATAGAGACGTGCAGCGGGTCATTTGCCCTCGCTAAAATGTATATAAATATAGGAATAAAAATGTAAAAAAATGTATAACATGAAAGATAAAAAATAAAAGTGTAGATATAAATGTAGTTATAGTATACTATAGTGTAATAAAAACTAGTGGGCGCGGTGCCTCGCATGGCATCGCCGCCGCGCTACGCGTCATACGTGGGGCCGGTAGGGCCCTGTGTCAGTACAAGGGCCTCATGCCCGTCATCAGCCTCGTCGCGGCTGTCATTCCGGGGCGCGATTTCCTCGTTGGCCGAGGGAGGTAGGTTGAGAGGAGGGGCCACTGTCACCTCTGGTGGGGGTAGGGGCGGTGCCGCGGTGGGGACACCGGGAGGAGGAGCCGCGTACTGGCGGACCCCCGACACATGCTCCACGTAGATGTCCCGGCCCCAGCGAATGGTCTCAGACACAATGAGACGGCGCATCAAACTCGCGTACCTCCTACTCACACGCAAGAGCCTGAGCACCGCCTCATTGGCCTGATCCCAAGAGCCGAGAGCCCCAACAACGATCGCGTCGGTCACGACTCGGTAGCCCTGTCCTTCGAGAACGGCGCCGATAGGGAGGTATTTCGCCCTCTTCCTCTCCCTAGCGGCTTCGAAGGCTTCGATGCCGTTCTCGAAGGCCACGGTCACGTCGACGATCACGACGCTTTTCGAAGGCTCGTGCCTGACAACAATGTCAGGGCGCAGAGCCTCCAACTCGCCGGTGAGACCCTCGACCCTTTTATTAACCCTTAATGTCCCCGGCAGTCGGCAGGCTCGAGATACTCTCGAGACGATGGCATCGTGGCGCAGTTGCCAGGCGGCCGAGTGAGGCCGGCAGTGACAGATTACATGGGGTAGGGTCTCCAGAGCCTCCCCGCATCGCCGGCAACGCTTATCACCCTCGCCCCACCGCCTTGCCCCATTAAGAGGCAGGACGTTGAGGCGGGCTCGGTGAATAAAGCGCCAATCAGCGAAGCGGGTGAAACTGCCGCCGCGGAGAAAGTGATTTGATACACCACCCCGCGACGACACCCCGAAGACCTTCCCCTGATCGGGCTTTTTGCCCAGACGTTCGGCATAGAACTCTGTCACTGCCGCTCTCAAACGGTGCAACACCTGGTCCCGCACCTTCGGTGTTACAACCACCGTGCGCCCGCGTGAGCCCCGGAGTCTAAGACCCAATTCGCGCCGGGCAGCGCACCACTCCCAACGCAATTGGAGCATTTCTCCCGATCGCCGTGCCGCGTTTCGTGCTCTCGACCACAGAGTCGAGAAGTCCCCCCCGTCCCTGGCAAATTCCCCCTCCAGCGAGCCGGAGAGGTACGTTGCCAGGTCCTGATCGGTGGGTGACCTACCGATCTTCCTGGCTACCGCCTCGCTCAGAGATTCTCTGGCCAGCCCACTGATCATCGGGTCCGATGCCGTCAGTAGACGGAATGCGTGTCCGATGACCAGTGCGTCGGCCAGGTCCGCAAGCGGAAGCAGTCCACACCCCCCCCTTTTGGGAGGGAGGTAGACTATCTCCGCGCTGGCTCTCTGAGGGAGGTTGAGCCAGGATTTGGCAAGCTTGCGTACAAGCTTGTCGACTTCCTTGAGGGGGCCCTTCTCAACATGGGCTCCCCGCAGCATGAAGTCGAGGCGGGGCAATATAAACGAGCTCACCGCCTCACATTTTTGCCACGGGGCGAGGAGAGAGCGATCCACGGCCCGGAGATCCCGGACAAGCTCCTCGATCGTCGCGAGCGGGGTCTGCCTGACCTGAAATCCTGTGGGGACTCCAAGGTGCTCGTATGGCGTACCTGCTGCCAGGGCTTTAACCCCTTGACCCTGCAAGCTGAAGCAAGTAGGGAGTACCCGGCGAGTGCCTCTGCTGTCCTGGTGCAGTGTTGCACACTTCGCCGGGTTGAACCGAAGTCCAACCCCATTTGCCGCAGCTTCCACTGTTCGTAACAGTGTTTCCATTCCTTCCGGTGAATCAGCAGTTAACGCCAGGTCATCTGCGTAGGCCAGCACTGAATAACGTTGGCCGTGCAGCGTGTAGCCCGCCGAGGTCGCGGTTACCGCCCTCAGGACCGGTTCCAAGGCTAGGTTGAACGCTACAGGGCTCAACGGGCAGCCCTGCTTAACACCGGAAAGAATGGGGACAGGGTCGGTGAAGCCCTGTGAGGTTCGCACCCGGGTGGTGCATCCATCGTACATCCCTTCCACAATGTTGCGGAAGGGGAGGGGAACGCCGGCCTCAGCGAAAGCGCGGTAGATGGTGGAGTGGGGAATCGAGCCGAACGCGTTCGACAAGTCCAGCCACGCCACCACCACCTGACGCCTGCCCCTGCGAGCGTCGTTCAGGATTTCCTGCAGCGTGAAGTTATGCTCATAGCAACCCTCACACGGCAGGAAACCCTTCTGCTGGGGGCTAAGCCTCCCATTGTGGAGGGCCCACGACACTAAACGGTCGGCCAGCACCGCCGCGAAGAGTTTAGGGGTAGTGTCGGACATGGCAAGTGGTCGCCAGTTCGACAGGTCCCCCCGATCGCCCTTTTTGTGAATCAACACAGTGTTGGAGACCTTCCAGGAAGAAGGGACCGACTCCAACCTACGGCAGAGGTTGAAAAACGCAGTCAAGACGACGCAGCTCGGGTCGGCCTTCCGAAGGTCACGGTAAGTCAGACCGTCGGGTCCTGGCGCGGAGTTTGACATTCGCCGGATCCGTCGGTCTACCTCACTCACTTCAAAAGGCCGGACCAAAGCCTCGCCGCTTGCTGCTGTCGGAGCCTCTGAGGGAAAGCCAAGGGGCCCAGAGGCTTGTGGCTCACTCGCAGGTGAGTACATGTCGAGGAAGTGCTGCATGACGCGCTCCCTGGCAACTTCGCATTGCTCAGGGGCGCCCATGAGCACCTCCTGGACCGCACGCCTGCGGTTCTGCCGGAACAGCCTCTGGAGACGCGTAGCCTCCTTGACTTGGTCCGTTCTCCTATCGGTCTCCAAGCCGGTACGACCGGGAGGGCGTGTCCCTGACGAGTTCGCGACACGCCCCCTCGTCCTCGCGGGGTTTGCTGGTCTTACGCCCCCGTCTCCTCCGTTCCCCGCAGGTCGGGTCCGGAATCCCTGGAAGAAGGCAGCGATTTGCGCTGCAGCTTCCTCCAGGTCTTGAGGATTGTCAGCAGCCCCAGCCAAACTGACCAGTAGCTCCCTCTCTCTCTCCAGTGCGGCTTGCTCCCTCCGTCGGGATGCGCGCTGGCGAGGATTGGGCTGGCCAGCAGGCACAGGCTGCTGCCGTCCCTGCGGTGTCTGGAGGGCCGCGGGTCCTCCAGCAACGCCCCCAGGAGCATTAGTCTGCCCCGTGGGGACCGTTATCCCCCTCGTGCTACAACCCGGGAGCGAGCTCCCAGGGTTATTGTTCCCACCCACTGAACGAAAACGCGACGCGAACCCTCCCAAGCGGACATTCAAATCGCGTAATTCGCGGTGCCGGTCCATCCGCGCGGCGTTGGCAGGGGCCCGCTCAGCACTTACCCTCTGTTGGGTGTTGCGGCTACCTCCTGCCAATGGCCACCGGCGAGTGGCTCCGCCCCTTCGCGTGGTGACGGTGGTGGTGGGAGTGGCCTCCTCCGAGGCTCCGCTGGCGTTGGGAGCTGGTGGGGCCGGTGGAGAACGCTGGTCCCTCGCTGATGGTCGGAGGGGTGCGGCCGGCGTCCTCCTGTCCCCCGCTGGTGAGCTGCGGGGTGTTGTCGTCCTCGGCGACGACGGCGTCATCCTCCTGGACGACTCCGGCGACGACGACGGGGATGGCGACAGCGGGGACAGGCGTCCGGATGCTCGACGCCTGTGGGGAACAACCTGCCACGGCAGTGGGGAGGGATCTTCTTCCTCCTTCCTCCCCACCTCTTCTCCCCTCTCCTCTTCGTTCCCCCGGATGGCCGGAGGGGGAGAAGGAGCTGTCCTGGCGGGACCAGGTGACCCTGCCACTTCCTCGATGGGGGGGAGGGAGAGGACTGCCGGTATAAGCCTCGTCCTCTTCTGTATCCTCTCCACTCCCCCCGCGAGGGGCCTCGATGTCATGATGGGCCCCCCGCTGGCAGTGGTCGTGACGGTGGTCGTGGTCAGCGTGGCCGGAGCCACGCAGGAGACCGCGCAGCAGCCCTCCACTCCCCCCTGCTTCCAACAGATGGTCGGTGGGGGTGAGTGAGCAGGGGGGGAGTCCCTCGTTGTGGTGATGAGGGATGGGCTGCTGCTCGCTACGGTCATGAACTCGGGCGGGAGTGACGAGGCCCGAGTCATCGACCGCAGCGTTCTTCCTTCTGGGCGGTCTCCTGGTGGTGTTGTCGTGACCACCGCTGCGCCCGCCGTGACGGCGGCGTATGATGGTGATGCCGCCGTCCTGATCACCGAGGTAAATACTCGTGGTGGTGATTGGGGTTGGTTTGGGTTAGATGTTGTTTGGGGGGCGGGGGCGGGGGCGGGTGCCCCCCCATCTAACCCAGACGACCTCGGTGATCTGCTCACGCCAGGCTTTGGAGCCGCCTTCCTCTTGGTGGTGGTGAGGGTCATCGTCCGCATCTTGATGTCCCCGAGCTCGATCGGCACGCTGGCTCCCCTCCTGTTCCTCGCCGCGCTCCTCGTGACCGGTCCCCTTGGGCTGGTGGGCGGGGACCTGGTCTTGGGGGAGACAGTCGACCCCCTCGTCCTCCTTGCCACGCCACCAGTAGTGTTGGTGGCGTGCTTATCGGGGGTCGACTTGCGTGCCGATGAGCCCGGGCTGGATCGTTGGGCGGCTCCGGGCCCGGTCGTGGTGCGCTTGGCGGGCGCATTCCTGGTCCCTGGTGGTGTCGGTGCCAGGGCAGCCTCGTTGCTTCGCCGCGACAGGCTGCTCCTTGTTGCTGTTGTTGTTGCTGCTGCTGGTGGGGGCGTGGGCGTCTTCTTCGTGGCGGTCCCGGCTGCTGCTACCCCTGCCTGGGTCCTCCTCGACGCTCCAGGTGGTGGTGGCGTCTGGGATTTCCTCCCGGACGTTGCTGCTGCTGCTGCAGGGGTGGTCTTCGCCCTGGAGGCGGCCAGAGGGGGCGGCGGCGTCAGTGACTTCCGAAGGGGAGCCACTAGTGCCGCCGCAACCTTCGGCCTGGCCCCCAGGGACGCCGATGGTGGTGGTGGCGTGATGGATGGCCTGGGGGTAGGTCGTGGGACCGCCACGATCGTCCTCGTCCTCGTTGCCAGCGTTGTCCTTGTTGATGTCCCCGCTGTCGTCCCCGTCGCAGCTGCAGACGTGCCGAAGGGCAGTTTGCGCTGCAACGTCAGCGTGCGGGTCGTCGCCGAAGCCGTCGTCGTCGTAGTGGTGACCACACTGGTGGTCGGTGTGGTCGCGGGGCCCGATGTTGGTGGTACGGCCCCGCCGGAGGTGTTGATCTCCTGGGCCGTCGCCGCCTGCCGCTGGCCACTCGCAGTCGTCGTCGTTGCTGTCGTCGTCGTCGTTGCTGTCGTCGTCGTTGTTGTCGTCGTCGTCGTCGTTGTCGTGGCCGTCGTCGTTGTAGCGACCCCTCCAGCTCCCGCCGCAGCGGAAAACCTTAAAATTGACTCGGGCCTCCCTCGGCCCGAGGAATTAGTGCCAGTCGCAGAGGAGGAGGACCGAGCACCGGTTGTCCGGTTGCTGGCAGAACCGGTAATTGTTCTGCTGGTCCCACCCCGACCTGGCCCACCCGTACTCGCGTGTGCGGCGGCGTGGTGAGTCTTTACTGCTTTTAGGGCATATCTGCCCGTGCCAGGCTCACCACACTCGCCGCACCGATGAACGATACTATGTCCGGGGTGGTATTTCTTGGCGTGCTTTGCCAGGTCGGAATGGGACTTATACGCCCCACCGAGCTTCATGCCCGGTTTGCCGTAGCATTCCGGGCATCGGAATTCCTCCGGGAACGGGAAATCTATATATATTGTAATAGGGCTACTGCTTTGCCCTGCCATTTTTGGATCGACCTGTACGGGGTTGACTACGAGCGGTAGAAGATAAATAGATAGATTATTAAGTTGAGGAGGCGCAGATTACAATAAAATAAAACAATAGGTGTAAGTAAATAAATAAATAAATAAATAAATAAGTAAATAAATAGATAGGTATATCTGTCAGTCACTGGGTAAATGCGTGTATGAATAAATAAATAAATAAATAAATAAATAAAACCAGGTTAAAATCACTTAGTCTTAATCACGAGTGTCAAAATATAGTAATTAAAATCAACGAAGTGACTAGATCTGTCTAAGTAAATAAATAAATAAACAGAATCAGTCGTCGTCAATGTATCACAGTAGGTGTGTATGTAAATAGATAAAATGTGATTAAGTAGTGATGTTAGTAACGTAAAATAGTGTGAGGTAATATAAAGCAGAGTAAAATGTAATAAAATAGAATAAAATAGACAGAGCGGATGAGACGCAGTATTTAACGGTGTCGAAATTGGCATAGACAGTTGACTAGGTGATCAGAATTTAATCAGAGAAGAATAAAGCTGAGAGAGACTAGAATAAAAATAGAAAAATAGGAATAAGACTAGACATAAAATAAAGAGTAAAATGTAACAATAAGCGTATGTGTGGATATCACAGTAATAGGTTTAAAATGGTATAGTATATCACAGAGTACAAAGAGTAAAAGTAACAAGATAAAAGATAAACTATGACTAGAGTTAAGATAGAGTAAAATAGAATACAGTAAAATAAAATAAGAATGAGAATAAAATAGAATAAAATAAGTTGGTGTAAAATGCGATAAAATACGTGTAAAAGTTGAATGTGTCGGTTTTAAAATTAAATTAGGTATGTAAGCAGTCACTGTGATATACAGTACGGTGATTAAAATGTAGTTAAAACGAGTGAATAAGGTAAAATGTGTAAATAGGTGTCTAAATAAATAAATAAATAATTAATAATTAAAATTAGTCAACTAAATATACCAATTAAGATATAATAAAGCAAGTGGCCGAAACGGGAAAGAGAAAAATTAAAGAGATAGACCGAGAGAAGTATGAAACGGGTAAAGATAGAAAGAGAGCGGATGACAGATGGAGGTTAGAAAGGGAGAGAAGATAACAGCGATAGTAGGACTCTACCTTGGACAGAGTAGAGCCTGTCCAAGGGGGACACCTAGCGGGCGGTCGAGAAACTCTTTCGAGCTTCTCGTGCAAGGACCCACCGCTAGAGGGCTGCACCGATACTTGGCGGTACTCAGAAAATTTCCTTAGCACGGGGCTAAGGAATATCTGAGGCCTACACGGATCGGTGACTGATAGGAAATCAGAGCCGAATTAATTTTAATCGAACGAGTCCGATTAAACAATTCGGCTGGTCTTGGCTCAGGAACAATATTCCTGGCTTATTCCGAAACGGAGTACAATTTCGACGAAGCGAGAAACGCTCCGACGTGCCGGTATTTAACAAGAGATGTTGAATATTACTTTTAATAAACTACCGGCACAGACTTGCGCCCCAATTTCGCAATAAATAAAATCTAGAAACTCGGGAACCGTATTAAACAACCAGCGAGCTGATTGTTTAAACAGCCGTCGAGTTAATTGATTAATTTAATTGCGAAATTTGTCGAAACGTTTCCACCTGTCACTTATGTGATCCGGATCGAAATTTCCAGAAATTTCGTTCCGAGCGACCGGGAAGGAGCCGTTAATTGTTTGTGTTTCGCTCTGATCGACGGTTAGCACAGGTGCCAATCGTCGGCAGAACAAAGACACACAACAACGAACGGAAAGGGGAGGTCAACGGGGTTTACCGTGTATTTGAAAACGGGCACCTGGACAAAGAGAGTCCAAATGACACCGTTACAAGTACACGGGGGAATAGACAGAAATTAAAGAGATACAGAGAGAGGGTTTCGACCACTTACCCCGCTCGGGTTCCCCGTACAGGTGTCGTAATTCCCGGAGGTCCGGTTTCGGTGGAGGCGCTTTTGATCGTCGGTGGTCCTCCTCGTCGGCGGCTGGTCGCGCCCCGATCGCTCCTCGGCTCTTGCGTAATCCTTTTAAACGAGTGCACTTAGCACTCCACTTGCTATAACTCGCGTTTTAACTCGCGTTTTGGGGTCGCGGCACCCGTCGGACTTCGCGCGAAACGAAAAATTCAAATTTTTTGCTGTTTCGGGGAGTCGAGAATCTTTCCTCGATTTCTGGAAGTCTGACGGGCTGTGGAATAAGCGGATATTATGCTTTATATAAGCTAATTGGGCCAATCCACACGGCACTGCAATGCGTGGCCGACCCGTGACCGAGGGGGAGCAAGCCCCGACCGCTCCGTCAAATTCCAAAAATCGAGTTAATATTCTGACTCCCCGATGGGGAGTGTATCAGATATTAAGCTGATAAGAACAGATAAAAAGGCACTTTATTCAAGCAATTGTCCCCCGGGTTACATAGGTACCCGGGGGCAGTATAACATACTCGCCTTTTGGCGAGGGCTTATATGGGGGTGCCCTTTTAGGCGCCCCGCTACAAAATACAATTAATTATTTGGTGGTGGGGTGTGCGGCGCGGGGGCATCGGGTCCCCTGCGTGGCTAATGTTTTTATTTTTTATAATAAATAAAATAAATAAGTCGCAGACGCACACACACACAGACACACACACGTCAATAAATAAATAAAATCATTCCGGTCCGATAGTGGGACCTGGTCGGATAGCTTAAAAAGAAATAAAGTTAAAATTATCAATATTGTAATGGCCCGCTGCACGCTAGGAAGATTAAGATATTTATATACTAAGGGAGATGACTAGATGATTAAACACAAAATAAACGAAACTAAAAAGTATAAAAAGAGGAAAGAACAGGAGAAAAAACAATAAAATAGATAAAATAACTTAAAAGAGAATGACTAGAAAGTAATATAAATAAGAAAATAAAGAGAAGATAGAATAGTGACGTGCGGCGAGCCATTTGCCCTCGCTAAAATGTATATAGATATGTAAAAATATAAGTGTATAGGTGTAAAAATATAAATATAATATATATCATATAAAATATAATAAAATAAAATAATAAAAACTAGTGGGCGCGGCACCTCGCATGGCGCCGCTGCCGCACTACACGTCATGCACAGGGCCAGAAGGGCCCTGAGTCAATGTTTGGGCCTCGTGCCCGTTGTTAGCCTCGTCGCGGCTATTTATTCGGGGCGCGACTTCCTCGTTGGTCGAGGAGGGCAATTCCGGAGGAGGGGCGACTGTCACCTCTGGTGGGGGTAGGGGCGGTGCCGCGGTGGGGACACCGGGAGGAGGAGCCGCGTACTGGCGGACCCCCGACACATGCTCCACGTAGATGTCCCGGCCCCAGCGAATGGTCTCAGACACAATGAGACGGCGCATCAGGCCCGCGTACTTCTTACTCACACGCAGGAGCCTGAGCACCGCCTCATTGGCCTGATCCCAGGAGCCGAGAGCCCCAACAACGATCGCGTCGGTCACGACTCGGTAGCCCTGTCCTTCGAGAACGGCGCCGATAGGGAGGTATTTCGCCCTCTTCCTCTCCCTAGCGGCTTCGAAGGCTTCGATGCCGTTCTCGAAGGCCACGGTCACGTCGACGATCACGACGCTTTTCGAAGGCTCGTGTCTGACAACCATGTCAGGACGCAGAGCCTCCAACTCGCCGGTGAGACCCTCGACCCTTTTATTAACCCTTAATGTCCCCGGCAGTCGGCAGGCTCGAGATATTCTCGAGACGATGGCATCGTGGCGCAGTTGCCAGGCGGCCGAGTGAGGCCGGCAGTGACAGATTACATGGGGTAGGGTCTCCAGGGCCTCCCCGCATCGCCGGCAACGCTTATCACCCTCGCCCCACCGCCTTGCCCCATTAAGAGGCAAGACGTTGAGGCGAGCTCGGTGGATGAAGCGCCAATCAGCGAAGCGGGTGAAACTGCCGCCGCGGAGAAAGTGATTTGATGCGCTATCCCGCGACGACACCCCGAAGACCTTCCCCTGATCGGGCTTTTTGCCCAGACGTTCGGCATAGAACTCTGTCACTGCCGCTCTCAAACGGTGCAACACCTGGTCCCGCACCTTCGGTGTTACAACCACCGTGCGCCCGCGTGAGCCCCGGAGTCTAAGACCCAATTCGCGCCGGGCAGCGCACCACTCCCAACGCAATTGGAGCATTTCTCCCGATCGCCGTGCCGCGTTTCGTGCTCTCGACCACAGAGTCGAGAAGTCCCCCCCGTCCCTGGCAAATTCCCCCTCCAGCGAGCCGGAGAGGTACGTTGCCAGGTCCTGATCGGTGGGTGACCTACCGATCTTCCTGGCTACCGCCTCGCTCAGAGATTCTCTGGCCAGCCCACTGATCATCGGGTCCGATGCCGTCAGTAGACGGAATGCGTGTCCGATGACCAGTGCGTCGGCCAGGTCCGCAAGCGGAAGCAGTCCACACCCCCCCCTTTTGGGAGGGAGGTAGACTATCTCCGCGCTGGCTCTCTGAGGGAGGTTGAGCCAGGATTTGGCAAGCTTGCGTACAAGCTTGTCGACTTCCTTGAGGGGGCCCTTCTCAACATGGGCTCCCCGCAGCATGAAGTCGAGGCGGGGCAATATAAACGAGCTCACCGCCTCACATTTTTGCCACGGGGCGAGGAGAGAGCGATCCACGGCCCGGAGATCCCGGACAAGCTCCTCGATCGTCGCGAGCGGGGTCTGCCTGACCTGAAATCCTGTGGGGACTCCAAGGTGCTCGTATGGCGTACCTGCTGCCAGGGCTTTAACCCCTTGACCCTGCAAGCTGAAGCAAGTAGGGAGTACCCGGCGAGTGCCTCTGCTGTCCTGGTGCAGTGTTGCACACTTCGCCGGGTTGAACCGAAGTCCAACCCCATTTGCCGCAGCTTCCACTGTTCGTAACAGTGTTTCCATTCCTTCCGGTGAATCAGCAGTTAACGCCAGGTCATCTGCGTAGGCCAGCACTGAATAACGTTGGCCGTGCAGCGTGTAGCCCGCCGAGGTCGCGGTTACCGCCCTCAGGACCGGTTCCAAGGCTAGGTTGAACGCTACAGGGCTCAACGGGCAGCCCTGCTTAACACCGGAAAGAATGGGGACAGGGTCGGTGAAGCCCTGTGAGGTTCGCACCCGGGTGGTGCATCCATCGTACATCCCTTCCACAATGTTGCGGAAGGGGAGGGGAACGCCGGCCTCAGCGAAAGCGCGGTAGATGGTGGAGTGGGGAATCGAGCCGAACGCGTTCGACAAGTCCAGCCACGCCACCACCACCTGACGCCTGCCCCTGCGAGCGTCGTTCAGGATTTCCTGCAGCGTGAAGTTATGCTCATAGCAACCCTCACACGGCAGGAAACCCTTCTGCTGGGGGCTAAGCCTCCCATTGTGGAGGGCCCACGACACTAAACGGTCGGCCAGCACCGCCGCGAAGAGTTTAGGGGTAGTGTCGGACATGGCAAGTGGTCGCCAGTTCGACAGGTCCCCCCGATCGCCCTTTTTGTGAATCAACACAGTGTTGGAGACCTTCCAGGAAGAAGGGACCGACTCCAACCTACGGCAGAGGTTGAAAAACGCAGTCAAGACGACGCAGCTCGGGTCGGCCTTCCGAAGGTCACGGTAAGTCAGACCGTCGGGTCCTGGCGCGGAGTTTGACATTCGCCGGATCCGTCGGTCTACCTCACTCACTTCAAAAGGCCGGACCAAAGCCTCGCCGCTTGCTGCTGTCGGAGCCTCTGAGGGAAAGCCAAGGGGCCCAGAGGCTTGTGGCTCACTCGCAGGTGAGTACATGTCGAGGAAGTGCTGCATGACGCGCTCCCTGGCAACTTCGCATTGCTCAGGGGCGCCCATGAGCACCTCCTGGACCGCACGCCTGCGGTTCTGCCGGAACAGCCTCTGGAGACGCGTAGCCTCCTTGACTTGGTCCGTTCTCCTATCGGTCTCCAAGCCGGTACGACCGGGAGGGCGTGTCCCTGACGAGTTCGCGACACGCCCCCTCGTCCTCGCGGGGTTTGCTGGTCTTACGCCCCCGTCTCCTCCGTTCCCCGCAGGTCGGGTCCGGAATCCCTGGAAGAAGGCAGCGATTTGCGCTGCAGCTTCCTCCAGGTCTTGAGGATTGTCAGCAGCCCCAGCCAAACTGACCAGTAGCTCCCTCTCTCTCTCCAGTGCGGCTTGCTCCCTCCGTCGGGATGCGCGCTGGCGAGGATTGGGCTGGCCAGCAGGCACAGGCTGCTGCCGTCCCTGCGGTGTCTGGAGGGCCGCGGGTCCTCCAGCAACGCCCCCAGGAGCATTAGTCTGCCCCGTGGGGACCGTTATCCCCCTCGTGCTACAACCCGGGAGCGAGCTCCCAGGGTTATTGTTCCCACCCACTGAACGAAAACGCGACGCGAACCCTCCCAAGCGGACATTCAAATCGCGTAATTCGCGGTGCCGGTCCATCCGCGCGGCGTTGGCAGGGGCCCGCTCAGCACTTACCCTCTGTTGGGTGTTGCGGCTACCTCCTGCCAATGGCCACCGGCGAGTGGCTCCGCCCCTTCGCGTGGTGACGGTGGTGGTGGGAGTGGCCTCCTCCGAGGCTCCGCTGGCGTTGGGAGCTGGTGGGGCCGGTGGAGAACGCTGGTCCCTCGCTGATGGTCGGAGGGGTGCGGCCGGCGTCCTCCTGTCCCCCGCTGGTGAGCTGCGGGGTGTTGTCGTCCTCGGCGACGACGGCGTCATCCTCCTGGACGACTCCGGCGACGACGACGGGGATGGCGACAGCGGGGACAGGCGTCCGGATGCTCGACGCCTGTGGGGAACAACCTGCCACGGCAGTGGGGAGGGATCTTCTTCCTCCTTCCTCCCCACCTCTTCTCCCCTCTCCTCTTCGTTCCCCCGGATGGCCGGAGGGGGAGAAGGAGCTGTCCTGGCGGGACCAGGTGACCCTGCCACTTCCTCGATGGGGGGGAGGGAGAGGACTGCCGGTATAAGCCTCGTCCTCTTCTGTATCCTCTCCACTCCCCCCGCGAGGGGCCTCGATGTCATGATGGGCCCCCCGCTGGCAGTGGTCGTGACGGTGGTCGTGGTCAGCGTGGCCGGAGCCACGCAGGAGACCGCGCAGCAGCCCTCCACTCCCCCCTGCTTCCAACAGATGGTCGGTGGGGGTGAGTGAGCAGGGGGGGAGTCCCTCGTTGTGGTGATGAGGGATGGGCTGCTGCTCGCTACGGTCATGAACTCGGGCGGGAGTGACGAGGCCCGAGTCATCGACCGCAGCGTTCTTCCTTCTGGGCGGTCTCCTGGTGGTGTTGTCGTGACCACCGCTGCGCCCGCCGTGACGGCGGCGTATGATGGTGATGCCGCCGTCCTGATCACCGAGGTAAATACTCGTGGTGGTGATTGGGGTTGGTTTGGGTTAGATGTTGTTTGGGGGGCGGGGGCGGGGGCGGGTGCCCCCCCATCTAACCCAGACGACCTCGGTGATCTGCTCACGCCAGGCTTTGGAGCCGCCTTCCTCTTGGTGGTGGTGAGGGTCATCGTCCGCATCTTGATGTCCCCGAGCTCGATCGGCACGCTGGCTCCCCTCCTGTTCCTCGCCGCGCTCCTCGTGACCGGTCCCCTTGGGCTGGTGGGCGGGGACCTGGTCTTGGGGGAGACAGTCGACCCCCTCGTCCTCCTTGCCACGCCACCAGTAGTGTTGGTGGCGTGCTTATCGGGGGTCGACTTGCGTGCCGATGAGCCCGGGCTGGATCGTTGGGCGGCTCCGGGCCCGGTCGTGGTGCGCTTGGCGGGCGCATTCCTGGTCCCTGGTGGTGTCGGTGCCAGGGCAGCCTCGTTGCTTCGCCGCGACAGGCTGCTCCTTGTTGCTGTTGTTGTTGCTGCTGCTGGTGGGGGCGTGGGCGTCTTCTTCGTGGCGGTCCCGGCTGCTGCTACCCCTGCCTGGGTCCTCCTCGACGCTCCAGGTGGTGGTGGCGTCTGGGATTTCCTCCCGGACGTTGCTGCTGCTGCTGCAGGGGTGGTCTTCGCCCTGGAGGCGGCCAGAGGGGGCGGCGGCGTCAGTGACTTCCGAAGGGGAGCCACTAGTGCCGCCGCAACCTTCGGCCTGGCCCCCAGGGACGCCGATGGTGGTGGTGGCGTGATGGATGGCCTGGGGGTAGGTCGTGGGACCGCCACGATCGTCCTCGTCCTCGTTGCCAGCGTTGTCCTTGTTGATGTCCCCGCTGTCGTCCCCGTCGCAGCTGCAGACGTGCCGAAGGGCAGTTTGCGCTGCAACGTCAGCGTGCGGGTCGTCGCCGAAGCCGTCGTCGTCGTAGTGGTGACCACACTGGTGGTCGGTGTGGTCGCGGGGCCCGATGTTGGTGGTACGGCCCCGCCGGAGGTGTTGATCTCCTGGGCCGTCGCCGCCTGCCGCTGGCCACTCGCAGTCGTCGTCGTTGCTGTCGTCGTCGTCGTTGCTGTCGTCGTCGTTGTTGTCGTCGTCGTCGTCGTTGTCGTGGCCGTCGTCGTTGTAGCGACCCCTCCAGCTCCCGCCGCAGCGGAAAACCTTAAAATTGACTCGGGCCTCCCTCGGCCCGAGGAATTAGTGCCAGTCGCAGAGGAGGAGGACCGAGCACCGGTTGTCCGGTTGCTGGCAGAACCGGTAATTGTTCTGCTGGTCCCACCCCGACCTGGCCCACCCGTACTCGCGTGTGCGGCGGCGTGGTGAGTCTTTACTGCTTTTAGGGCATATCTGCCCGTGCCAGGCTCACCACACTCGCCGCACCGATGAACGATACTATGTCCGGGGTGGTATTTCTTGGCGTGCTTTGCCAGGTCGGAATGGGACTTATACGCCCCACCGAGCTTCATGCCCGGTTTGCCGTAGCATTCCGGGCATCGGAATTCCTCCGGGAACGGGAAATCTATATATATTGTAATAGGGCTACTGCTTTGCCCTGCCATTTTTGGATCGACCTGTACGGGGTTGACTACGAGCGGTAGAAGATAAATAGATAGATTATTAAGTTGAGGAGGCGCAGATTACAATAAAATAAAACAATAGGTGTAAGTAAATAAATAAATAAATAAATAAATAAGTAAATAAATAGATAGGTATATCTGTCAGTCACTGGGTAAATGCGTGTATGAATAAATAAATAAATAAATAAATAAATAAAACCAGGTTAAAATCACTTAGTCTTAATCACGAGTGTCAAAATATAGTAATTAAAATCAACGAAGTGACTAGATCTGTCTAAGTAAATAAATAAATAAACAGAATCAGTCGTCGTCAATGTATCACAGTAGGTGTGTATGTAAATAGATAAAATGTGATTAAGTAGTGATGTTAGTAACGTAAAATAGTGTGAGGTAATATAAAGCAGAGTAAAATGTAATAAAATAGAATAAAATAGACAGAGCGGATGAGACGCAGTATTTAACGGTGTCGAAATTGGCATAGACAGTTGACTAGGTGATCAGAATTTAATCAGAGAAGAATAAAGCTGAGAGAGACTAGAATAAAAATAGAAAAATAGGAATAAGACTAGACATAAAATAAAGAGTAAAATGTAACAATAAGCGTATGTGTGGATATCACAGTAATAGGTTTAAAATGGTATAGTATATCACAGAGTACAAAGAGTAAAAGTAACAAGATAAAAGATAAACTATGACTAGAGTTAAGATAGAGTAAAATAGAATACAGTAAAATAAAATAAGAATGAGAATAAAATAGAATAAAATAAGTTGGTGTAAAATGCGATAAAATACGTGTAAAAGTTGAATGTGTCGGTTTTAAAATTAAATTAGGTATGTAAGCAGTCACTGTGATATACAGTACGGTGATTAAAATGTAGTTAAAACGAGTGAATAAGGTAAAATGTGTAAATAGGTGTCTAAATAAATAAATAAATAATTAATAATTAAAATTAGTCAACTAAATATACCAATTAAGATATAATAAAGCAAGTGGCCGAAACGGGAAAGAGAAAAATTAAAGAGATAGACCGAGAGAAGTATGAAACGGGTAAAGATAGAAAGAGAGCGGATGACAGATGGAGGTTAGAAAGGGAGAGAAGATAACAGCGATAGTAGGACTCTACCTTGGACAGAGTAGAGCCTGTCCAAGGGGGACACCTAGCGGGCGGTCGAGAAACTCTTTCGAGCTTCTCGTGCAAGGACCCACCGCTAGAGGGCTGCACCGATACTTGGCGGTACTCAGAAAATTTCCTTAGCACGGGGCTAAGGAATATCTGAGGCCTACACGGATCGGTGACTGATAGGAAATCAGAGCCGAATTAATTTAATCGAACGAGTCCGATTAAACAATTCGGCTGGTCTTGGCTCAGGAACAATATTCCTGGCTTATTCCGAAACGGAGTACAATTTCGACGAAGTAGGAGACGCTCCGACGTGCCGATATTCAACGAGATGTTAAATATTAGTTTATTAAACTGTCGGCACAGGCTTGCGCCCCAATTTCGCAATAAATAAAATCTGTTAACTCGGGAACCGTATTAAACAACCAGCGAGCTGATTGTTTAAACAGCCGTCGAGTTAATTGATTAATTTAATTGCGAAATTTGCCGAATCGTTTCCACCTGTCACTTATGTGATCCGGATCGAAATTTCCAGAAATTTCGTTCCTAGCGACCGGGAAGGAGCCGTTAATTGTTTGTGTTTCGCTCTGATCGACGGTTAGCACAGGTGCCAATCGTCGGCAGAACAAAGACACACAACAACGAACGGAAAGGGGAGGTCAACGGGGTTTACCGTGTATTTGAAAACGGGCACCTGGACAAAGAGAGTCCAAATGACACCGTTACAAGTACACGGGGGAATAGACAGAAATTAAAGAGATACAGAGAGAGGGTTTCGACCACTTACCCCGCTCGGGTTCCCCGTACAGGTGGTCGGTTTCCCGGAGGTCCGGTTTCGGTGGAGGCGCTTTTGATCGTCGGTGGTCCTCCTCGTCGGCGGCTGGTCGCGCCCCGATCGCTCCTCGGCTCTTGCGTAATCCTTTTAAACGAGTGCACTTAGCACTCCACTTGCTATAACTCGCGTTTTAACTCGCGTTTTGGGGTCGCGGCACCCGTCGGACTTCGCGCGAAACGAAAAATTCAAATTTTTTGCTGTTTCGGGGAGTCGAGAATCTTTCCTCGATTTCTGGAAGTCTGACGGGCTGTGGAATAAGCGGATATTATGCTTTATATAAGCTAATTGGGCCAATCCACACGGCACTGCAATGCGTGGCCGACCCGTGACCGAGGGGGAGCAAGCCCCGACCGCTCCGTCAAATTCCAAAAATCGAGTTAATATTCTGACTCCCCGATGGGGAGTGTATCAGATATTAAGCTGATAAGAACAGATAAAAAGGCACTTTATTCAAGCAATTGTCCCCCGGGTTACATAGGTACCCGGGGGCAGTATAACATACTCGCCTTTTGGCGAGGGCTTATATGGGGGTGCCCTTTTAGGCGCCCCGCTACAAAATACAATTAATTATTTGGTGGTGGGGTGTGCGGCGCGGGGGCATCGGGTCCCCTGCGTGGCTAATGTTTTTATTTTTTATAATAAATAAAATAAATAAGTCGCAGACGCACACACACACAGACACACACACGTCAATAAATAAATAAAATCATTCCGGTCCCATAGTGGGACCTGGTCGGATAGCTTAAAAAGAAATAAAGTTAAAATTATCAATATTGTAATGGCCCGCTGCACGCTAGGAAGATTAAGATACTTATATACTAAGGGAGATGACTAGATGATTAAACACAAAATAAACGAAACTAAAAAGTATAAAAAGAGGAAAGAACAGGAGAAAAAACAATAGAATAGATAAAATAACTTAAAAGAGAATGACTAGAAAGTAATATAAATAAGAAAATAAAGAGAAGATAGAATAGTGACGTGCGGCGAGCCATTTGCCCTCGCTAAAATGTATATAGATATGTAAAAATATAAGTGTATAGGTGTAAAAATATAAATATAATATATATCATATAAAATATAATAAAATAAAATAAAATAATAAAAACTAGTGGGCGCGGCACCTCGCATGGCGCCGCTGCCGCACTACACGTCATGCACAGGGCCAGAAGGGCCCTGAGTCAATGTTTGGGCCTCGTGCCCGTTGTTAGCCTCGTCGCGGCTATTTATTCGGGGCGCGACTTCCTCGTTGGTCGAGGAGGGCAATTCCGGAGGAGGGGCGACTGTCACCTCTGGTGGGGGTAGGGGCGGTGCCGCGGTGGGGACACCGGGAGGAGGAGCCGCGTACTGGCGGACCCCCGACACATGCTCCACGTAGATGTCCCGGCCCCAGCGAATGGTCTCAGACACAATGAGACGGCGCATCAGGCCCGCGTACTTCTTACTCACACGCAGGAGCCTGAGCACCGCCTCATTGGCCTGATCCCAGGAGCCGAGAGCCCCAACAACGATCGCGTCGGTCACGACTCGGTAGCCCCGTCCTTCGAGAACGGCGCCGATAGGGAGGTATTTCGCCCTCTTCCTCTCCCTAGCGGCTTCGAAGGCTTCGATGCCGTTCTCGAAGGCCACGGTCACGTCGACGATCACGACGCTTTTCGAAGGCTCGTGTCTGACAACAATGTCAGGACGCAAAGCCTCCAACTCGCCGGTGAGACCCTCGACCCTTTTATTAACCCTTAATGTCCCCGGCAGTCGGCAGGCTCGAGATATTCTCGAGACGATGGCATCGTGGCGCAGTTGCCAGGCGGCCGAGTGAGGCCGGCAGTGACAGATTACATGGGGTAAGGTCTCCAGGGCCTCCCCGCATCGCCGGCAACGCTTATCACCCTCGCCCCACCGCCTTGCCCCATTAAGAGGCAAGACGTTGAGGCGAGCTCGGTGGATGAAGCGCCAATCAGCGAAGCGGGTGAAACTGCCGCCGCGGAGAAAGTGATTTGATGCGCTATCCCGCGACGACACCCCGAAGACCTTCCCCTGATCGGGCTTTTTGCCCAGACGTTCGGCATAGAACTCTGTCACTGCCGCTCTCAAACGGTGCAACACCTGGTCCCGCACCTTCGGTGTTACAACCACCGTGCGCCCGCGTGAGCCCCGGAGTCTAATACCCAGTTCGCGCCGGGCAGCGCACCACTCCCAACGCAATTGGAGCATTTCTCCCGATCGCCGTGCCGCGTTTCGTGCTCTCGACCACAGAGTCGAGAAGTCCCCTCCGTCCCTGGCGAATTCCCCCTCCAGCGAGCCGGAGAGGTACATCGCCAGGTCCTGATCGGTGGGTGTCCTACCGATCTTCCTGGCTACCGCCTCGCTCAGAGATTCTCTGGCCAGCCCACTGATCATCGGGTCCGATGCCGTCAGTAGACGGAATGCATGTCCGATGACCAGTGCGTCGGCCAGGTCCGCAAGCGGAAGCAGTCCACACCCCCCCTTTTTGGGAGGGAGGTAGACTACCTCCGCGCTGGCTCTCTGAGGGAGGTTGAGCCAGGACTTGGCAAGCTTGCGAACAAGCCTGTCGACTTCCTTGAGGGGACCTTTCTCCACATGGGCTCCCCGTAGCATGAAGTCGAGGCGGGGCAATATAAATGATCTCACCGCCTCACACTTTTGCCACGGGGCGAGGAGAGAGCGATCCACGGCCCGGAGATCCCGGACAAGCTCCTCGATCGTCGCGAGCGGGGTCTGCCTGACCTGAAATCCTGTGGGGACTCCAAGGTGCTCATATGGCGCACCTGCTGCCAGGGCTTTAACCCCTTGACCCTGCAAGCTGAAGCAAGTAGGGTGTACCCGGCGAGTGCCTCTGCTGTCCTGATGCAGTGTTGCACACTTCGCCGGGTTGAACCGAAGTCCAACCCCACTTGCCGCAGCTTCCACTGTTCGTAACAGTGTTTCCATTCCCTCCGGAGAATCGGCAGTCAACGCCAGATCGTCGGCGTAGGCCAAAACCGAGTATCGTTGGCCGTGTAGCGTGTAACCCGCCGAGGTCGCGGTTACCGCCCTCAGGACCGGTTCCAGGGCGAGGTTAAACGCCACAGGGCTCAACGGACAGCCCTGCTTGACTCCGGAGAGAATGGGGACAGGGTCAGTGTAGCCCTGTGAGGTTCGCACCCGGGTGGTGCATCCGTCATACATCCCTTCCACAATATTGCGGAAGGGGAGGGGAACGCCGGCCTCAGCAAAGGCACGGTAGATGGTGGAATGGGGGATCGAGCCGAACGCGTTCGACAAGTCCAGCCATGCCACCACCACCTGACGCCTGCCCCTGCGAGCGTCGTTCAGGATCTCCTGCAGCGCGAAGTTGTGCTCGTAGCAACCCTCACACGGCAGGAAACCCTTCTGCTGGGGGCTGAGCCTCCCATTATGGAGGGCCCACGACACTAGACGGTCAGCCAGCACCGCCGCGAAGAGTTTGGGGGTGGTGTCGGACATGGCAAGTGGTCGCCAGTTCGACAGGTCCCCCCGATCGCCCTTTTTGTGAATTAACACGGTGTTGGAGACCTTCCAGGAAGAAGGGACCGACTCCAACCTGCGGCAAAGGTTGAAGAAGGCAGTCAAGACGACGCAGCTCGGATCAGCCTTCCGAAGGTCACGGTAAGTCAGACCGTCGGGTCCTGGCGCGGAGTTTGACATCCGCCGGATCCGTCGGTCTACCTCACTCACTTCAAAAGGCCGGATCAATGCCTCGCCGCTTGCTGCTGTCGGAGCCTCTGAAGGAAAGCCAAGGGGCCCAGAGGCTTGCGGCTCACTCGCAGGTGAGTACATGTCGAGGAAGTGCTGCATGACGCGCTCCCTGGCAACTTCGCATTGCTCAGGGGCGCCCATGAGCACCTCCTGGACCGCACGCCTGCGGTTCTGCCGGAACAGCCTGTGGAGACGCGTAGCCTCCTTGACTTGGTCCGTTCTCCTATCGGTCTCCAAGCCGGTACGACCGGGAGGGCGTGTCCCTGACGAGTTCGCGACACGCCCCCTCGCCCTCGCGGGGTTTGCTGGTCTTACGTCCCCGTCTCCTCCGTTCCCCGCAGGTCGGGTCCGGAATCCCTGGAAGAAGGCAGCGATTTGCGCTGCAGCTTCCTCCAGGTCTTGAGGATTGTCAGCAGCCCCAGCCAAACTGACCAGTAGCTCCCTCTCTCTCTCCAGTGCGGCTTGCTCCCTCCGTCGGGATGCGCGCTGGCGAGGATTGGGCTGGCCAGCCGGCACAGGCTGCTGCCGTCCCTGCGGTGTCTGGAGGGCCGCGGGTCCTCCAGCAACGCCCCCAGGAGCATTAGTCTGCCCCGTGGGGACCGTTATCCCCCTCGTGCTACCACCCGGGAGCGAGCTCCCAGGGTTATTGTTCCCACCCACACTACGAAAACGCGACGCGTACCCTCCCAAGCGGACATTCAAATCGCGTAATTCGCGGTGCCGGTCCATCCGCGCGGCGTTGGCAGGGGCCCGCTCAGCACTTACCCTCTGTTGGGTGTTGCGGCTACCTCCTGCCAATGGCCACCGGCGAGCGGCTCCGCCCCTTCGCGTGGTGACGGTGGTGGTGGGAGTGGCCTCCTCCAAGGCTCCGCTGACGTTGGGAGCTGGTGGGGCCGGTAGAGAACGCTGGTCCCTCGCTGTTGGTCGCAGGGGTGCGGCCGGCGTCCTCCTGTCCCCCGCTGGTGAGCTGCGGGGTGTTGTCCTCGACGGCGACGGCGTCCTCCTCTGGGACGACCTCGGCGACGACGACGGGGATGTTGGCAGCGGGGACAGGCGCCCAGATGATCGGCGCCTGCCGGCAACAACCTGCCACGGCAGTGGGGAGGGATCCTCTTCCTCCTTCCTCCCCACCTCTTCTCCCCTCTCCTCTTCGCTCCCCCGGGTGGCCGGAGGGGGAGAAGGAGCTGTCCTTGCGGGACCAGGCGACCCTGCCACTTCCTCGATGGGGGGGAGGGAGAGGACCGCTGGCGTGAGCCTCGTCCTCTTCTGTGCCCTCTCCACTCCCCCCGCGAGGGGCCTCGAGGTCATGATAGGCCCCCCGCTGGCAGTGGTCGTGACGGTGGTCGTGGTCAGCGTGGTTAGTGCCACGCAGGAGACCGCGCAGCAGCCCTTCGCTCCCCCCTGCTCCCCACAAATAGTGGGTGGGGATGACCAAGCAGGGGGGGAGGTTCTCGTGGTGGTGGTAGGTGAAGGACTGCTAATTGCTGCGGCCAAGTACTCGGGCGGGAGCGATGATGCCCGAGACATTGACCGCAGCATTCTTCCTTCTGGGCGGTCTCCTGGTGATGTGTTTGTGACCACCGCCGCGCCCGCTGTGACGGCGGCGTAGGATGGCGATGCCGCCGTCCTGATCACCGAGGTGAACACCCGTGAAGTGGTAGGGTGTTGGTTTGGGTTAGATGTTGTTTGGGGGGCGGGGGCGGGGGCGGGTGCCCCCCCATCTAACCCAGACGACCTCGGTGATCTGCTCACGCCAGGCTTTGGAGCCGCCTTCCTCTTGGTGGCGTTGAGGGCTGCAGTCCGCATCCTTATGTCTCCGAGCTCGATCGGCACGCTGGCTCCCCTCCTGTTCCTTGCTGCGCTCCTCGTGACCGGTCCCCTTGGGCTGGTGGGCGGGGACCTGGTCTTGGGGGAGACAGTCGACCCCCTCGTCCTCCTTGCCACGCCACCAGTAGTGTTGGTGGCGTGCTTATCGGGGGTCGACTTGCGTGCCGATGAGCCCGGGCTGGATCGTTGGGCGGCTCCGGACCCGGTCGTGATGCGTTTGGCGGGCGCATTCCTGGTCCCTGGTGGAGTCGGTACCAGGGCAGCCTCGTTGCTTCGCCGCGACAGGCTGCTCCTTGTTGTTGTTGTTGTTGCTGCTGCTGGTGGGGGCGTGGGCGTCTTCTTCGTGGCGGTCCCGGCTGCTGCTACCCCTGCCTGGGTCCTCCTCAACGCTCCAGGTGGTGGTGGCGTCTGGGATTTCCTCCCGGACGTTGCTGCTGCTGCTGCAGGGGTGGTCTTCGCCCTGGAGGCGGCCAGAAGGGGCGGCGGCGTCAGTGACTTCCGAAGGGGAGCCACTAGTGCCGCCGCAACCTTCGGCCTGGCCCCCAGGGACGCCGATGGTGGTGGTGGCGTGGTTGATGGCCTGGGGGTAGGTCGTGGGACCGCCACGATCGTCCTCGTCCTCGCTGCCAGCGTCGTCCTCGTAGACGTCCCCGCTGTCGTCCCCGTCGCTGCTGCAGACGTGCCAAAAGGCAGTCTGCTCTGTAGCGTAGACGTGCGGGTCATCGCCGAAGCCGTCGTCGTTGTGGTGGTGACCACGCTGGTGGTCGGCGTGGTCGCGGGGCCCGATGATGGTGGTACTGCCCCGCCGGAGGTGTTGGTTCGTTGGGCCGTCGCCGCCTGCCGCTGGCCACATGCTGTCGTCGTCGTCGCAGTCGTTGTCGTCGTTGCTGTGGCCGTTGTCGTAGTGACGACCCCTCCAGCTCCCGCCGCAGCGGGAAACCTTAAAATTGACTCGGGCCTCCCTCGGCCCGAGGAATTAGTGCCAGTCGCAGAGGAGGAGGACCGGGCACCGGTTGTCCGGATGTTAGTAGAACCGTTGTTCGTTCTACTGGTCCCACTCCGACCTGGCCCACCCATACTCGCGTGTGCAGCGGCGTGGTGAGTCTTAACCGCTTTTAGGGCATATCTGCCCGTGCCCGGCTCACCACACTCGCCGCACCGGTGGACAATGATATGTCCCGGGTGGTATTTCTTGGCATGCTTTGCCAGGTCGGAATGGGACTTATACGCCCCACCGAGCTTCATGCCCGGTTTGCCGTAGCATTCCGGGCATCGGAATTCCTCCGGGAAGGGGAAGTCAATATAAATTGTAACCGGGCTGCTGCTTTGCCCTGCCATTTTTGGGACGACCTGTACTAGGGTAACTATGTGCAAAGAGAAGGAAATAAGTATAAAAATAGAGATAGAAATGAGAATAAAATAGTTCCGGGTGTAGTAATTAGAGCTATGTTAAAAACAGTGTAATAGAGTATACGTATAAAATAGCTGAATTGTGTAGTCAGTAAAAAATAAATAAAAGAAAATAATACATAAGTAAATAAATAAATAAGTGGAACTCAGATTTGTGTGTTAAATTGGTAAAAGCTCAGTCGAGTGTAGATAAAGTATCATGGAGTAAAATAAAGTAAGATAAAGTAAAATATAATAGGGCACGATCACGACAGAGTAACACGTTGAGTAAAATATAATGAAGTAAAAGTGGTAAAAGATAGTAAAATATGGTAAAATAAAATAAAATAAGATAATATATGTCAATTGCACTAGTTTAGATGTAAGAAGTCAGTATACGAAGTTGACTGGGTGGGCGAGGTACGTTAAGACAGTAGAATGTAATGTAAATAAGCGTATCGAAGAGTAAGAAAGATCACAGTGATATTAATGTAGAAATAAATAATAATAAAATAGAAATAAAGTGGAGTAAAATGCGTTAAAATAGCCGGTATATATCACAGAATAAAATTAAAGTAGCGTAGGAACCAAGTATGACTAGAGTAAAATGTAATAAATTAAATTAAAATAGTGTGTATAAATCAGGTAAGTAAAATCAGTAAATAGGTAGCTAATGAGAGTATAGCATGCAGTACTCTAGGTTTAAATTAAAATAAGATAGAAAGGTAGGTAAAATCGATAGATAAATAGATAGATGGATAGATCAGTCGATATATAAATAAGTAAATAAATAAATAGATAAATAAATAAAGTCAGTCAACTAAGTATACCAATTACAGTAGAGCGAGGTGAGTGGCCGAAACAGGAAAGAGAAAAATTAAAGAGATAGACCGAGAGAAGTATGAAACGGGTAAAGATAGAAAGAGAGCGGATGACAGATGGAGGTTAGAAAGGGAGAGAAGATAAAGCGATAGTAGGACTCTACCTTGGACAGAGTAGAGCCTGTCCAAGGGGGACACCTAGCGGGCGGTCGAGAAACTCTTTCGAGTTTCTCGTGCAAGGACCCACCGCTAGAGGGCTGCACCGATACTTGGCGGTACTCAGAAAATTTCCTTAGCACGGGGCCAAGGAATATCTGAGGCCTACACGGATCGGTGACTGATAGGAAATCAGAGCCGAATTAATTTAATCGAACGAGTCCGATTAAACAATTCGGCTGGTCTAGGCTCAGGAACAATATTCCTGGCTTATTCCGAAACGGAGTACAATTTCGACGAAGTAAGAAACGCTCCGACGTGCCGGTATTCAACGAGATGTTAAATATTAGTTTATTAAACTGTCGGCACAGGCTTGCGCCCCAATTTCGCAATAAATAAAATCTGTTAACTCGGGAACCGTATTAAACAACCAGCGAGCTGATTGTTTAAACAGCCGTCGAGTTAATTGATTAATTTAATTGCGAAATTTGTCGAATCGTTTCCACCTGTCACTTATGCAATCCGGATCGAAATTTCCAGAAATTTCGTTCCGAGCGACCGGGAAGGAGCCGTTAATTGTTTGTGTTTCGCTCTGATCGACGGTTAGCACAGGTGCCAATCGTCGGCAGAACAAAGACACACAACAACGAACGGAAAGGGGAGGTCAACGGGGTTTACCGTGTATTTGAAAACGGGCACTTGGACAAGAGAGTCCAAATGACACCGTTACAAGTACACGGGGGAATAGACAGAAGTTACAGAGATAGAGAGAGGGTTTCGACCACTTACCCCGCTCGGGTTCCCCGCACAGGTGGTCGGTTTCCCGGAGGTCCGGCTTCGGTGGAGGCGCTTGGTTTTCGGTGGTCCTCCTCGTCGGCGGCTGGTCGCGCCCCGATCGCTCCTCGGCTCTGGAGTAATCCTTTTGAATAAACGTGCACTCCGCACTCCACTTGCTATAAACTCGCGTTTCGGGTCGCGGTACCCGCCGAACTTCGCGCGAAACGAAAAATTTCAAAAATTTTTATAAGTTTCGGGGAGTCGAGAATATCTCCTCGATTCTGGAAGTTGACGGGCTGTGGAATAAGCAGATATTTTGTGCTTTTTAAAAGGCTAATTGGGCCAATCCACACGGCACTGCAATGCGTGGCCGACCCGTGACCGAGGGGGAGCAAGCCCCGACCGCTCCGTCAAATTCCAAAAATCGAGTTAATATTCTGACTCCCCGATGGGGAGTGTATCAGATATTAAGCTGATAAGAACAGATAAAGGCGTTTATTTTCAAACAATGGTCCCCCGGGCTACATTGGCACCCGGGGGCAGTACAACATACTCGCCTTTTGGCGAGGGCTTACATGGGGGTGCCTTTTTGGGCACCCCGCCACAAAATAAAATTAGTGATTTGGTGGTGGGGTGTGCGGCGCGGGGGCATCAGGCCCCCTGCGTGGCTAATGTTTTCATTTTTAAAATAAATAAAACGCGTACGCACACACACACAGACACACACACGTCAATAAATAAGTAAGATCATTCCGGTCCCATAGTGGGGCCTGGTCGGATGACTTAAAACTAGGATTAAAATTAAGCTTGTCAACATTGTGATGGCTCGCTGCACGTTAAGAAAATTAAAATACTTATATACTAAGGGAGGTGACTAGATGGTTAAAAGGAAAATAAACAGAACTCAAAAAAGTTTAAAGAGAGGAAAGAACAGGAGAAAAAAAAAACAATAGACCAGATAAAGCAACTTAAAAGAGAATGACTAGAACGTAATGTAAATAAGAAAATAAAAGGGAAGATAGAATAGAGGCGTGCAGCGAGCCATTTGCCCTCGCTAAAATGTATATAAATATGCAAAATAAAGATGTAAAAAATGTATAACCTGTGGGAAATAAAAATGTAGATATAAATATAGTTATAATATACTATAGTATAATATAATAAAAAAACTAGTGGGCGCGGTGCCTCGTGTGGCATCCCCGCCGCGCTACTCGTCATACGTGGGGTCGGTAGGGCCCTGTGTCAGTACAAGGGCCTCATGCCCGTCTTCAGCCTCGTCGCGGCTGTCATTCCGGGGCGCGGTTCCCTCGTTGGCCGAGGGAGGTAGGTTGGGAGGAGGGGCCACTGTCACCTCTAGTGGAGGTCGGAGCGGTGCTGCGGTGGGGACACCGGGAGGAGGAGCCGCGTACTGGCGGACCCCCGACACATGCTCCACGTAGATGTCCCGGCCCCAGCGAATGGTCTCAGACACAATGAGACGGCGCATCAGACTCGCGTACTTCTTACTCACACGCAGGAGCCTGAGCACCGCCTCATTGGCCTGATCCCAGGAGCCGAGAGCCCCAACAACGATCGCGTCGGTCACGACTCGGTAGCCCTGTCCTTCGAGAACGGCGCCGATAGGGAGGTATTTCGCCCTCTTCCTCTCCCTAGCGGCTTCGAAGGCTTCGATGCCGTTCTCGAAGGCCACGGTCACGTCGACGATCACGACGCTTTTCGAAGGCTCGTGCCTGACAACAATGTCAGGGCGCAGAGCCTCCAACTCGCCGGTGAGACCCTCGACCCTTTTGTTCACCCTTAATGTCCCCGGCAGTCGGCAGGCTCGAGATATTCTCGAGACGATGGCGTCGTGGCGCAGTTGCCAGGCGGCCGAGTGAGGCCGGCAGTGACAGATCACATGGGGTAGGGTCTCCAGGGCCTCCCCGCATCGCCGGCAACGCTTATCACCCTCGCCCCACCGCCTTGCCCCATTAAGAGGCAAGACGTTGAGGCGAGCTCGGTGGATAAAGCGCCAATCAGCGAAGCGGGTGAAGCTGCCGCCGCGGAGAAAGTGATTTGATACACTATCCCGCGACGACACCCCGAAGACCTTCCCCTGATCGGGCTTTTTGCCCAGGCGATCGGCATAGAACTCTGTCACTGCCGCTCTCAAACGATGCAACACCTGATCCCGCACCTTCGGTGTTACAACCACCGTGCGCCCGCGTGAGCCCCGGAGTCTAAGACCCAATTCGCGCCGGGCAGCGCACCACTCCCAACGCAATTGGAGCATTTCTCCTGATCGCCGTGCCGCGTTTCGTGCTCTCGACCACAGAGTCGAGAAGTCCCCCCCGTCCCTGGCAAATTCCCCCTCCAGCGAGCCGGAGAGGTACGTTGCCAGGTCCTGATCGGTGGGTGACCTACCGATCTTCCTGGCTACCGCCTCGCTCAGAGATTCTCTGGCCAGCCCACTGATCATCGGGTCCGATGCCGTCAGTAGACGGAATGCGTGTCCGATGACGAGTGCGTCGGCCAGGTCCGCAAGCGGAAGCAGTCCACACCCCCCCCTTTTGGGAGGGAGGTAGACTACCTCCGCGCTGGCTCTCTGAGGGAGGTTGAGCCAGGATTTGGCAAGCTTGCGTACAAGCTTGTCGACTTCCTTGAGGGGGCCCTTCTCAACATGGGCTCCCCGCAGCATGAAGTCGAGGCGGGGCAATATAAACGAGCTCACCGCCTCACATTTTTGCCACGGGGCGAGGAGAGAGCGATCCACGGCCCGGAGATCCCGGACAAGCTCCTCGATCGTCGCGAGCGGGGTCTGCCTGACCTGAAATCCTGTGGGGACTCCAAGGTGCTCGTATGGCGCACCTGCTGCCAGGGCTTTAACCCCTTGACCCTGCAAGCTGAAGCAAGTAGGGAGTACCCGGCGAGTGCCTCTGCTGTCCTGGTGCAGTGTTGCACACTTCGCCGGGTTGAACCGAAGTCCAACCCCATTTGCCGCAGCTTCCACTGTTCGTAACAGTGTTTCCATTCCCTCCGGAGAATCGGCAGTCAACGCCAGATCGTCGGCGTAGGCCAAAACCGAGTATCGTTGGCCGTGTAGCGTGTAACCCGCCGAGGTCGCGGTTACCGCCCTCAGGACCGGTTCCAGGGCGAGGTTAAACGCCACAGGGCTCAACGGACAGCCCTGCTTGACTCCGGAGAGAATGGGGACAGGGTCAGTGTAGCCCTGTGAGGTTCGCACCCGGGTGGTGCATCCGTCATACATCCCTTCCACAATATTGCGGAAGGGGAGGGGAACGCCGGCCTCAGCAAAGGCACGGTAGATGGTGGAATGGGGGATCGAGCCGAACGCGTTCGACAAGTCCAGCCATGCCACCACCACCTGACGCCTGCCCCTGCGAGCGTCGTTCAGGATTTCCTGCAGCGTGAAGTTGTGTTCGTAGCAACCCTCACACGGCAGGAAACCCCTCTGCTGGGGGCTGAGCCTCCCATTGTGGAGGGCCCACGACACTAGACGGTCAGCCAGCACCGCCGCGAAGAGTTTGGGGGTGGTGTCGGACATGGCAAGTGGTCGCCAGTTCGACAGGTCCCCCCGATCGCCCTTTTTGTGAATTAACACGGTGTTGGAGACCTTCCAGGAAGAAGGGACCGACTCCAACCTGCGGCAAAGGTTGAAGAAGGCAGTCAAGACGACGCAGCTCGGATCAGCCTTCCGAAGGTCACGGTAAGTCAGACCGTCGGGTCCTGGCGCGGAGTTTGACATCCGCCGGATCCGTCGGTCTACCTCACTCACTTCAAAAGGCCGGATCAAAGCCTCGCCGCTTGCTGCTGTCGGAGCCTCTGAAGGAAAGCCAAGGGGCCCAGAGGCTTGCGGCTCACTCGCAGGTGAGTACATGTCGAGGAAGTGCTGCATGACGCGCTCCCTGGCAACTTCGCATTGCTCAGGGGCGCCCATGAGCACCTCCTGGACCGCACGCCTGCGGTTCTGCCGGAACAGCCTCTGGAGACGCGTAGCCTCCTTGACTTGGTCCGTTCTCCTATCGGTCTCCAAGCCGGTACGACCGGGAGGGCGTGTCCCTGACGAGTTCGCGACACGCCCCCTCGTCCTCGCGGGGTTTGCTGGTCTTACGCCCCCGTCTCCTCCGTTCCCTGCAGGTCGGGTCCGGAATCCCCGGAAGAAGGCAGCGATTTGCGCTGCAACTTCCTCCAGGTCTTGAGGATTGTCAGCAGCCCCAGCCAAACTGACCAGTAGCTCCCTCTCTCTCTCCAGTGCGGCTTGCTCCCTCCGTCGGGATGCGCGCTGGCGAGGATTGGGCTGGCCAGCAGGCACAGGCTGCTGCCGTCCCTGCGGTGTCTGGAGGGCCGCGGGTCCTCCAGCAACGCCCCCAGGAGCATTGGTCTGCCCCGTGGGGACCGTTATCCCCCTCGTGCTACCACCCGGGAGCGAGCTCCCAGGGTTATTGTTCCCACCCACACTACGAAAACGCGACGCGTACCCTCCCAAGCGGACATTGATATCGCGGAATTCGCGGTGTCGGTCCATCCGCGCGGCGTTGGCAGGGGCCCGCTCAGTACTTACCCTCTGCTGGGTGATGCGGCTACCTCCTGCCAATGGCCACCGGCGAGCGGCTCCGCCCCTTCGCGTGGTGACGGTGGTGGTGGGAGTGGCCCCCTCCAAGGCTCCGCTGACGTTGGGAGCTGGCGGGGCCGGTGGAGAACGCTGGTCCCTCGCTGTTGGTCGCAGGGGTGCGGCCGGCGTCCTCCTGTCCCCCGCTGGTGAGCTGCGGGGTGTTGTCGTCCTCGGCGACGACGGCGTCATCCTCCTGGACGACTCCAGCGATGACGACGGGGATGGCGACAGCGGGGGCAGGCGTCCAGGTGTTCGACGCCTGCCGGCACCAGCCTGCCACGGCAGTGGGGAGGGTTCTTCTTCTTCCTCCTCCCTCCCCACCTCTTCTCCCCTCTCCTCTTCATTCCCCCGGATGGCCGGAGGGGGAGAAGGGACTGTCCTGGCGGGACCAGGCGACCCTGCCACTTCCTCGATGGGAGGGAGGGAGAGGACCACTGGCGTGAGCCTCATCCTCTTCTGTGTCCTCTCCACTCCCCCCGCGAGGGGCCTCGAGGTCATGATAGGCCCCCCGCTGGCAGTGGTCGTGACGGTGGTCGTGGTCAGCGTGGTTAGTGCCACGCAGGAGACCGCGCAGCAGCCCTTCGCTCCCCCCTGCTCCCCACAAATAGTGGGTGGGGATGACCAAGCAGGGGGGGAGGTTCTCGTGGTGGTGGTAGGTGAAGGACTGCTAATTGCTGCGGCCAAGTACTCGGGCGGGAGCGATGATGCCCGAGACATTGACCGCAGCATTCTTCCTTCTGGGCGGTCTCCTGGTGATGTGTTTGTGACCACCGCCGCGCCCGCTGTGACGGCGGCGTAGGATGGCGATGCCGCCGTCCTGATCACCGAGGTGAACACCCGTGAAGTGGTAGGGTGTTGGTTTGGGTTAGATGTTGTTTGGGGGGCGGGGGCGGGGGCGGGTGCCCCCCCATCTAACCCAGACGACCTCGGTGATCTGCTCACGCCAGGCTTTGGAGCCGCCTTCCTCTTGGTGGCGTTGAGGGCTGCAGTCCGCATCCTTATGTCTCCGAGCTCGATCGGCACGCTGGCTCCCCTCCTGTTCCTTGCTGCGCTCCTCGTGACCGGTCCCCTTGGGCTGGTGGGCGGGGACCTGGTCTTGGGGGAGACAGTCGACCCCCTCGTCCTCCTTGCCACGCCACCAGTAGTGTTGGTGGCGTGCTTATCGGGGGTCGACTTGCGTGCCGATGAGCCCGGGCTGGATCGTTGGGCGGCTCCGGACCCGGTCGTGATGCGTTTGGCGGGCGCATTCCTGGTCCCTGGTGGAGTCGGTACCAGGGCAGCCTCGTTGCTTCGCCGCGACAGGCTGCTCCTTGTTGTTGTTGTTGTTGCTGCTGCTGGTGGGGGCGTGGGCGTCTTCTTCGTGGCGGTCCCGGCTGCTGCTACCCCTGCCTGGGTCCTCCTCAACGCTCCAGGTGGTGGTGGCGTCTGGGATTTCCTCCCGGACGTTGCTGCTGCTGCTGCAGGGGTGGTCTTCGCCCTGGAGGCGGCCAGAAGGGGCGGCGGCGTCAGTGACTTCCGAAGGGGAGCCACTAGTGCCGCCGCAACCTTCGGCCTGGCCCCCAGGGACGCCGATGGTGGTGGTGGCGTGGTTGATGGCCTGGGGGTAGGTCGTGGGACCGCCACGATCGTCCTCGTCCTCGCTGCCAGCGTCGTCCTCGTAGACGTCCCCGCTGTCGTCCCCGTCGCTGCTGCAGACGTGCCAAAAGGCAGTCTGCTCTGTAGCGTAGACGTGCGGGTCATCGCCGAAGCCGTCGTCGTTGTGGTGGTGACCACGCTGGTGGTCGGCGTGGTCGCGGGGCCCGATGATGGTGGTACTGCCCCGCCGGAGGTGTTGGTTCGTTGGGCCGTCGCCGCCTGCCGCTGGCCACATGCTGTCGTCGTCGTCGCAGTCGTTGTCGTCGTTGCTGTGGCCGTTGTCGTAGTGACGACCCCTCCAGCTCCCGCCGCAGCGGGAAACCTTAAAATTGACTCGGGCCTCCCTCGGCCCGAGGAATTAGTGCCAGTCGCAGAGGAGGAGGACCGGGCACCGGTTGTCCGGATGTTAGTAGAACCGTTGTTCGTTCTACTGGTCCCACTCCGACCTGGCCCACCCATACTCGCGTGTGCAGCGGCGTGGTGAGTCTTAACCGCTTTTAGGGCATATCTGCCCGTGCCCGGCTCACCACACTCGCCGCACCGGTGGACAATGATATGTCCCGGGTGGTATTTCTTGGCATGCTTTGCCAGGTCGGAATGGGACTTATACGCCCCACCGAGCTTCATGCCCGGTTTGCCGTAGCATTCCGGGCATCGGAATTCCTCCGGGAAGGGGAAGTCAATATAAATTGTAACCGGGCTGCTGCTTTGCCCTGCCATTTTTGGGACGACCTGTACTAGGGTAACTATGTGCAAAGAGAAGGAAATAAGTATAAAAATAGAGATAGAAATGAGAATAAAATAGTTCCGGGTGTAGTAATTAGAGCTATGTTAAAAACAGTGTAATAGAGTATACGTATAAAATAGCTGAATTGTGTAGTCAGTAAAAAATAAATAAAAGAAAATAATACATAAGTAAATAAATAAATAAGTGGAACTCAGATTTGTGTGTTAAATTGGTAAAAGCTCAGTCGAGTGTAGATAAAGTATCATGGAGTAAAATAAAGTAAGATAAAGTAAAATATAATAGGGCACGATCACGACAGAGTAACACGTTGAGTAAAATATAATGAAGTAAAAGTGGTAAAAGATAGTAAAATATGGTAAAATAAAATAAAATAAGATAATATATGTCAATTGCACTAGTTTAGATGTAAGAAGTCAGTATACGAAGTTGACTGGGTGGGCGAGGTACGTTAAGACAGTAGAATGTAATGTAAATAAGCGTATCGAAGAGTAAGAAAGATCACAGTGATATTAATGTAGAAATAAATAATAATAAAATAGAAATAAAGTGGAGTAAAATGCGTTAAAATAGCCGGTATATATCACAGAATAAAATTAAAGTAGCGTAGGAACCAAGTATGACTAGAGTAAAATGTAATAAATTAAATTAAAATAGTGTGTATAAATCAGGTAAGTAAAATCAGTAAATAGGTAGCTAATGAGAGTATAGCATGCAGTACTCTAGGTTTAAATTAAAATAAGATAGAAAGGTAGGTAAAATCGATAGATAAATAGATAGATGGATAGATCAGTCGATATATAAATAAGTAAATAAATAAATAGATAAATAAATAAAGTCAGTCAACTAAGTATACCAATTACAGTAGAGCGAGGTGAGTGGCCGAAACAGGAAAGAGAAAAATTAAAGAGATAGACCGAGAGAAGTATGAAACGGGTAAAGATAGAAAGAGAGCGGATGACAGATGGAGGTTAGAAAGGGAGAGAAGATAAAGCGATAGTAGGACTCTACCTTGGACAGAGTAGAGCCTGTCCAAGGGGGACACCTAGCGGGCGGTCGAGAAACTCTTTCGAGTTTCTCGTGCAAGGACCCACCGCTAGAGGGCTGCACCGATACTTGGCGGTACTCAGAAAATTTCCTTAGCACGGGGCCAAGGAATATCTGAGGCCTACACGGATCGGTGACTGATAGGAAATCAGAGCCGAATTAATTTAATCGAACGAGTCCGATTAAACAATTCGGCTGGTCTAGGCTCAGGAACAATATTCCTGGCTTATTCCGAAACGGAGTACAATTTCGACGAAGTAAGAAACGCTCCGACGTGCCGGTATTCAACGAGATGTTAAATATTAGTTTATTAAACTGTCGGCACAGGCTTGCGCCCCAATTTCGCAATAAATAAAATCTGTTAACTCGGGAACCGTATTAAACAACCAGCGAGCTGATTGTTTAAACAGCCGTCGAGTTAATTGATTAATTTAATTGCGAAATTTGTCGAATCGTTTCCACCTGTCACTTATGCAATCCGGATCGAAATTTCCAGAAATTTCGTTCCGAGCGACCGGGAAGGAGCCGTTAATTGTTTGTGTTTCGCTCTGATCGACGGTTAGCACAGGTGCCAATCGTCGGCAGAACAAAGACACACAACAACGAACGGAAAGGGGAGGTCAACGGGGTTTACCGTGTATTTGAAAACGGGCACTTGGACAAGAGAGTCCAAATGACACCGTTACAAGTACACGGGGGAATAGACAGAAGTTACAGAGATAGAGAGAGGGTTTCGACCACTTACCCCGCTCGGGTTCCCCGCACAGGTGGTCGGTTTCCCGGAGGTCCGGCTTCGGTGGAGGCGCTTGGTTTTCGGTGGTCCTCCTCGTCGGCGGCTGGTCGCGCCCCGATCGCTCCTCGGCTCTGGAGTAATCCTTTTGAATAAACGTGCACTCCGCACTCCACTTGCTATAAACTCGCGTTTCGGGTCGCGGTACCCGCCGAACTTCGCGCGAAACGAAAAATTTCAAAAATTTTTATAAGTTTCGGGGAGTCGAGAATATCTCCTCGATTCTGGAAGTTGACGGGCTGTGGAATAAGCAGATATTTTGTGCTTTTTAAAAGGCTAATTGGGCCAATCCACACGGCACTGCAATGCGTGGCCGACCCGTGACCGAGGGGGAGCAAGCCCCGACCGCTCCGTCAAATTCCAAAAATCGAGTTAATATTCTGACTCCCCGATGGGGAGTGTATCAGATATTAAGCTGATAAGAACAGATAAAGGCGTTTATTCTCCAAGCAATTGTCCCCTGGGTTACATAGGCACCCGGGGGCAGGTACAATGTACTCGCCTTTTGGCGAGGGCTAGATCGCGGGTGCTCATTGGGCACCGCGTTGCAAATAAAATTGAGGGTTTGGTGGTGGGGTGTGCGGTGTGGGGGCGTCGGGCCCCCTGCGCGGCTAATATATGAATAAATACAATAAATAAGCACATCACACGCACACACATACACACACACGTCGTAATAAAATATAATAAAATCGTTCCGGTCCCATAAAGGGACCTGGTCGGATAACTTAAAATTAAAATTAAAATTAAAATTGTCAGCATTATAGTGGCCCGCTGCATGCCAGGAAAATTAAAATACTTATAGATTAGGGAAGGTGACTAGATGGTTTAAAAGGAAAAATAAACAGAACTAAGATGTATAAAAAAGAAGACAGAACAGGAGAAGAAACAATGTACTAGATGGAATAACTTAAAAGAGAATGACTAGAAAGTAATGTACATAAAAAAATAAAATAGAAGATAGAATAGAGGCGAGCAGCGGGCCATCTGCCCTCGCTAAATGTACGTATAAATATAAATAAATATAAAGATGTAAAAAAAAAAACAAATAGAAGTAGAAATGTCGCTATATTAAAACAAAAACAAAAACTAATGGGCACGGTGCCTCGCGTGGCACCGCAGTCCCATTATGTGTCATGCACAGGGCCGGGGTGGCCCTGAGTCATTATTTGGGCCTCATGCCCATCCTGAGCCTCATCGCGGCTGCTTCTCCGGGGCGCGACTTCCCCATTGGCCGAGGGAGGCTGATCATAAGGAGGGGCCACTGTCACCTCTGGTGGGGGTCGGAGCGGTGCCGCGGTGGGGACACCGGGAGGAGGAGCCGCGTACTGGCGGACCCCCGACACATGCTCCACGTAGATGTCCCGGCCCCAGCGAATGGTCTCAGACACAATGAGACGGCGCATCAGACTCGCGTACTTCTTACTCACACGCAGGAGCCTGAGCACCGCCTCATTGGCCTGATCCCAGGAGCCGAGAGCCCCAACAACGATCGCGTCGGTCACGACTCGGTAGCCCTGTCCTTCGAGAACGGCGCCGATAGGGAGGTATTTCGCCCTCTTCCTCTCCCTAGCGGCTTCGAAAGCTTCGATGCCGTTCTCGAAGGCCACGGTCACGTCGACGATCACGACGCTTTTCGAAGGCTCGTGCCTGACAACGATGTCAGGGCGCAGAGCCTCCAACTCGCCGGTGAGACCCTCGACCCTTTTATTCACCCTTAATGTCCCCGGCAGTCGGCAGGCTCGAGATATTCTCGAGACGATGGCGTCGTGGCGCAGTTGCCAGGCGGCCGAGTGAGGCCGGCAGTGACAGATCACATGGGGTAGGGTCTCCAGGGCCTCCCCGCATCGCCGGCAACGCTTATCACCCTCGCCCCACCGCCTTGCCCCATTAAGAGGCAAGACGTTGAGGCGAGCTCGGTGGATAAAGCGCCAATCAGCGAAGCGGGTGAAACTGCCGCCGCGGAGAAAGTGATTTGATACACTATCCCGCGACGACACCCCGAAGACCTTCCCCTGATCGGGCTTTTTGCCCAGGCGATCGGCATAAAACTCTGTCACTGCCGCTCTCAAACGATGCAACACCTGGTCCCGTACCTTCGGTGTTACAACCACCGTGCGCCCGCGTGAGCCCCGGAGTCTAAGACCCAATTCGCGCCGGGCAGCGCACCACTCCCAACGCAATTGGAGCATTTCTCCCGATCGCCGTGCCGCGTTTCGTGCTCTCGACCACAGAGTCGAGAAGTCCCCTCCGTCCCTGGCGAATTCCCCCTCCAGCGAGCCAGAGAGGTACGTCGCCAGGTCCTGATCGGTGGGTGACCTACCGATCTTCCTGGCTACCGCCTCACCCAGAGATTCTCTGGCCAGCCCACTGATCATCGGATCAGGCGCCGTCAGTAGACGGAACGCGTGTCCAATGACCAGAGCGTCGGCCAGGTCCGCAAGCGGAAGCAGTCCACACCCCCCCTTTTTAGGAGGGAGGTAGACTACCTCCGCGCTGGCTCTCTGAGGGAGGTTGAGCCAGGACTTGGCAAGCTTGCGAACAAGCTTGTCCACTTCTTTAAGGGGACCCTTCTCTACATGGGCTCCCCGTAGCATAAAGTCGAGGCGGGGCAATATAAATGAACTCACCGCCTCACACTTTTGCCACGGGGCGAGGAGAGAGCGATCCACGGCCCGGAGATCCCGGACAAGCTCCTCGATCGTCGCGAGCGGGGTCTGCCTGACCTGAAATCCTGTGGGGACTCCAAGGTGCTCGTATGGCGCACCTGCTGCCAGGGCTTTAACCCCTTGACCCTGCAAGCTGAAGCAAGTGGGGAGTACCCGGCGAGTGCCTCTGCTGTCCTGATGCAGTGTTGCACACTTCGCCGGGTTGAACCGAAGTCCAACCCCATTTGCCGCAGCTTCCACTGTTCGTAACAGTGTTTCCATTCCCTCCGGAGAATCGGCAGTCAACGCCAGATCGTCGGCGTAGGCCAAAACCGAGTATCGTTGGCCGTGTAGCGTGTAACCCGCCGAGGTCGCGGTTACCGCCCTCAGGACCGGTTCCAGGGCGAGGTTAAACGCCACAGGGCTCAACGGACAGCCCTGCTTGACTCCGGAGAGAATGGGGACAGGGTCGGTGTAGCCCTGTGAGGTTCGCACCCGGGTGGTGCATCCGTCATACATCCCTTCCACAATATTGCGGAAGGGGAGGGGAACGCCGGCCTCAGCAAAGGCACGGTAGATGGTGGAATGGGGGATCGAGCCGAACGCGTTCGACAAGTCCAGCCATGCCACCACCACCTGACGCCTACCCCTGCGAGCGTCGTTCAGGATTTCCTGCAGCGCGAAGTTGTGCTCGTAGCAACCCTCACACGGCAGGAAACCCTTCTGCTGGGGGCTGAGCCTCCCATTATGGAGGGCCCACGACACTAGACGGTCAGCCAGCACCGCCGCGAAGAGTTTGGGGGTAGTGTCGGACATGGCAAGTGGTCGCCAGTTCGACAGGTCCCCCCGGTCGCCCTTTTTGTGAATTAACACGGTGTTGGAGACCTTCCAGGAAGAAGGGACCGACTCCAACCTGCGGCAAAGGTTGAAGAAGGCAGTCAAGACGACGCAGCTCGGATCAGCCTTCCGAAGGTCACGGTAAGTCAAACCGTCGGGTCCTGGCGCGGAGTTTGACATCCGCCGGATCCGTCGGTCTACCTCACTCACTTCAAAAGGCCGGATCAAAGCCTCGCCGCTTGCTGCTGTCGGAGCCTCTGAAGGAAAGCCAAGGGGCCCAGAGGCTTGCGGCTCACTCGCAGGTGAGTACATGTCGAGGAAGTGCTGCATGACGCGCTCCCTGGCAACTTC
This sequence comes from Halictus rubicundus, assembly GCF_050948215.1. Lineage (NCBI taxonomy): Eukaryota > Metazoa > Arthropoda > Insecta > Hymenoptera > Halictidae > Halictus > Halictus rubicundus. The sequence goes on from NC_135162.1 coordinate 2,562,170, forward strand.
ACATTGCTCAGGGGCGCCCATGAGCACCTCCTGGACCGCACGCCTGCGGTTCTGCCGGAACAGCCTCTGGAGACGCGTAGCCTCCTTGACTTGGTCCGTTCTCCTATCGGTCTCCAAGCCGGTACGACCGGGAGGGCGTGTCCCTGACGAGTTCGCGACACGCCCCCTCGCCCTCGCGGGGTTTGCTGGTCTTACGCCCCCGTCTCCTCCGTTCCCCGCAGGTCGGGTCCGGAATCCCCGGAAGAAGGCAGCGATTTGCGCTGCAGCTTCCTCCAGGTCTTGAGGATTGTCAGCAGCCCCAGCCAAACTGACCAGTAGCTCCCTCTCTCTCTCCAGTGCGGCTTGCTCCCTCCGTCGGGATGCGCGCTGGCGAGGATTGGGCTGGCCAGCAGGCACAGGCTGCTGCCGTCCCTGCGGTGTCTGGAGGGCCGCGGGTCCTCCAGCAACGCCCCCAGGAGCATTAGTCTGCCCCGTGGGGACCGTTATCCCCCTCGTGCTACCACCCGGGAGCGAGCTCCCAGGGTTATTATTCCCACCCACACTACGAAAACGCGACGCGTACCCTCCCAAGCGGACATTCAAATCGCGTAATTCGCGGTGCCGGTCCATCCGCGCGGCGTTGGCAGGGGCCCGCTCAGCACTTACCCTCTGTTGGGTGTTGCGGCTACCTCCTGCCAATGGCCACCGGCGAGCGGCTCCGCCCCTTCTCGTGGTGACGGTGGTGGTGGGAGTGGCCTCCTCCGAGGCTCCGCTGGCGTTGGGAGCTGGTGGGGCCGGTGGAGAACGCTGGTCCCTCGCTGTTGGTCGCAGGGGTGCGGCCGGCGTCCTCCTGTCCCCCGCTGGTGAGCTGCGGGGTGTTGTCGTCCTCGGCGACGACGGCGTCATCCTCCTGGACGACTCCAGCGATGACGACGGGGATGTTGGCAGCGGGGACAGGCGCCCAGATGGTCGGCGCCTGCCGGCAACAACCTGCCACGGCAGTGGGGAGGGATCTTCTTCCTCCTTCCTCCCCACCTCTTCTCCCCTCTCCTCTTCGTTCCCCCGGATGGCCGGAGGGGGAGAAGGGACTGTCCTGGCGGGACCAGGCGACCCTGCCACTTCCTCGATGGGGGGGAGGGAGAGGACCGCTGGCGTGAGCCTCGTCCTCTTCTGTGCCCTCTCCACTCCCCCCGCGAGGGGCCTCGAAGTCATAATGGGCCCCCCGCTGGCAGTGGTCGTGACGGTGGTCGTGGTCAGCGTGGCCGGAGCCACGCAGGAGACCGCGCAGCAGCCCTCTGCTCCCCCCTGCTTCCCACAGATGGTCGGTGGGGGTGAATGAGCAGGGGGGGAATCCCTCGTTGTGGTGATGAGGGATGGGCTGCTGCTCGCTACGGTCATGAACTCGGGCGGGAGTGACGAGGCCCGAGTCATCGACCGCAGCGTTCTTCCTTCTGGGCGGTCTCCTGGTGGTGTTGTCGTGACCACCGCTGCGCCCGCCGTGACGGCGGCGTATGATGGTGATGCCGCCGTCCTGATCACCGAGGTAAATACCCGTGGTGGTGATTGGGGTTGGTTTGGGTTAGATGTTGTTTGGGGGGCGGGGGCGGGGGCGGGTGCCCCCCCATCTAACCCAGACGACCTCGGTGATCTGCTCACGCCAGGCTTTGGAGCCGCCTTCCTCTTGGTGTTGGTGAGGGCTGCGGCGCGCTTGCTAATGTCTCCGAGCTCGATCGGCACGCTGGCTCCCCTCCTGTTCCTCGCCGCGCTCCTCGTGACCGGTCCCCTTGGGCTGGTGGGCGGGGACCTGGTCTTGGGGGAGACAGTCGACCCCCTCGTCCTCCTTGCCACGCCACCAATAGTGTTGGTGGCGTGCTTATCGGGGGTCGACTTGCGTGCCGATGAGCCCGGGCTGGATCGTTGGGCGGTTCCGGACCCGGTCGTGATGCGTTTGGCGGGCGCATTCCTGGTCCCTGGTGGAGTCGGTACCAGGGCAGCCTCGTTGCTTCGCCGCGACAGGCTGCTCCTTGTTGTTGTTGTTGTTGCTGCTGCTGGTGGGGGCGTGGGCGTCTTCTTCGTGGCGGTCCCGGCTGCTGCTACTCCTGCCTGGGTCCTCCTCGACGCTCCAGGTGGTGGTGGCGTCTGGGATTTCCTCCCGGACGTTGCTGCTGCTGCTGCAGGGGTGGTCTTCGCCCTGGAGGCGGCCAGAAGGGGCGGCGGCGTCAGTGACTTCCGAAGGGGAGCCACTAGTGCCGCCGCAACCTTCGGCCTGGCCCCCAGGGACGCCGATGGTGGTGGTGGCGTGGTTGATGGCCCAGGGGTGGGTAGTGGGACCGCCACGATCGTCCTCGTCCTCGCTGCCAGCGTTGTCCTTGTTGCTGTCCCCGCTGTCGTCCCCGTCGCAGCTGCAGACGTGCCAAAAGGCAGTCTGCTCTGCAGCGTAGACGTGCGGTTCATCGCCGTTGTCGTCGTTGTCGTTGTAGTGACCACGCTGGTGGTCTGCGTGGTCGCGGGGCCCGATGATGGTGGTACTGCCCCGCCGGAGGTGTTGGTTCGTTGGGCCGTCGCCGCCTGCCGCTGGCCACATGCTGTCGTCGTCGTCGCAGTCGTTGTCGTCGTTGCTGTGGCCGTTGTCGTAGTGACGACCCCTCCAGCTCCCGCCGCAGCGGAAGACCTTAAAATTGACTCGAGCCTCCCTCGGCCCGAGGAATTAGTGCCAGTCACCGAGGAGGAGGACCGGGCACCGGTTATCCGGATGCTAGTAGAACCGGTGTTCGTTCTACTGGTCCCACTCCGACCTGGCCCACCCGTACTCGCGTGTGCGGCGGCGTGGTGAGTCTTTACTGCTTTTAGGGCATATCTGCCCGTGCCAGGCTCACCACACTCGCCGCACCGGTGGACAATAGTGTGTCCGGGGTGGTATTTTTTGGCATGCTTTGCCAGGTCGGAGTGGGACTTATACGCCCCACCGAGCTTCATGCCCGGCTTGCCGTAGCATTCCGGGCATCGGAATTCATCCGGGAACGGAAAATCTATATATATTGTAATAGGGCTACTGCTTTGCCCTGCCATTTTTGGATCGACCTGTACGGGGTTGACTACGAGCGGTAAAAGATAAATAGATAGATTATTAAGTTGAAGAGGCGCAAATTACAATAAAATAAAACAATTGGTGTAAGTAAATACATAAATAAGTAAATAAATATATAAGTATATCTGTCAGTCACTGGGTAAATGCGTGTATGAATAAATAAATAAATAAATAAAACCAGGTTAGAATCACTTAGTCTTAATCACGAGTGTCAAAATATAGTAAATATAATCAACGAAGTGACTAGATCTGTCTAAATAAATAAATAAATAAACAGAATTAGTCGTCGTCGATGTATCACAGTAGGTGTGTATGTAAATAGATAAAATGTGATTAAGTAGTGATGTTAGTAACGTAAAATAGTGTGAGGTAATATAAAGCAGAGTAAAATGTAATAAAATAGAATAAAACAGACAGAGCAGATGAGACGCAGTGTTTAACGGTGTCGAAATTGGCATAGACAGTTGACTAGGTGATCAGAATTTAATCAGAGAAGAATAGAGCTGAGAGAGACTAGAATAAAAATAGAAAAATAGGAATAAGACTAGACATAAAATAAAGAGTAAAATGTAACAATAAGCGTATGTATAGATATCACAGTAATAGGTTTAAAATGGTATAGTATATCACAGAGTAAAAAGAGTAAGAGTAACAAGATAAAAGATAAACTATGACTAGAATTAAGATAGAGTAAAATAGAATACAGTAAAATAAAATAAGAATGAGAATAAAATAAAATAAAATAAGTTAGTGTAAAATGCGATAAAATACGTGTAAAAGTTGAATGTGTCGGTTTTAAAATTAAATTAGGTATGTAAGCAGTCACTGTGATATACAGTACGGTGATTAAAATGTAGTTAAAACGAGTGAATAGGGTAAAATGTGTAAATAGATGTCTAAATAAATAAATAAATAATTAATAATTAAAATTAGTCAACTAAATATACCGATTAAGATATAATAAAGCAAGTGGTCGAAACGGGAAAGAGAAAAATTAAAGAGATAGGCCGAGAGAAGTATGAAACGGGTAAAGATAGAAAGAGAGCGGATGACAGATGGAGGTTAGAAAGGGAGAGAAGATAACAGCGATAGTAGGACTCTACCTTGGACAGAGTAGAGCCTGTCCAAGGGGGACACCTAGCGGGCGGTCGAGAAACTCTTTCGAGCTTCTCGTGCAAAGACCCACCGCTAGAGGGCTGCACCGATACTTGGCGGTACTCAGAAAATTTCCTTAGCACGGGGCTAAGGAATATCTGAGGCCTACACGGATCGGTGACTGATAGGAAATCAGAGCCGAATTAATTTAATCGAACGAGTCCGATTAAACAATTCGGCTGGTCTTGGCTCAGGAACAATATTCCTGGCTTATTCCGAAACGGAGTACAATTTCGACGAAGTAAGAAACGCTCCGACGTGCCGATATTCAACGAGATGTTAAATATTAGTTTATTAAACTGTCGGCACAGGCTTGCGCCCCAATTTCGCAATAAATAAAATCTGTTAACTCGGGAACCGTATTAAGCAACCAGCGAGCTGATTGTTTAAACAGCCGTCGAGTTAATTGATTAATTTAATTGCGAAATTTGTCGAAACGTTTCCACCTGTCACTTATGTGATCCGGATCGAAATTTCCAGAAATTTCGTTCCGAGCGACCGGGAAGGAGCCGTTAATTGTTTGTGTTTCGCTCTGATCGACGGTTAGCACAGGTGCCAATCGTCGGCAGAACAAAGACACACAACAACGAACGGAAAGGGGAGGTCAACGGGGTTTACCGTGTATTTGAAAACGGGCACTTGGACGAGAGAGTCCAAATGGCACCGTTACAAGTACACGGGGGAATAGACAGAAATTACAGAGATAGTAGAGAGAGGGTTTCGACCACTTACCCCGCTCGGGTTCCCTGTACAGGTGGTCGGGTTCCCGGAGGTCCGGCTTCGGTGGAGGCGCTTGGTTTTCGGTGGTCCTCCTCGTCGGCGGCTGGTCGCGCCCCGATCGCTCCTCGGCTCTGGTAATCCTTTTATATGCAGGTGCACTTTTAGCACTTTTCACTGCCGATCACTCTCGCGTATTAGGGAAGTCGCGGCAACCCGTTCAAGACTTCGCGCGAAACGAAAAATTTTCTAAGTTTTTGCTGTTTCGGGGAGTCGAGAATATTTCCTCGATTCCTGGAAGTTTGACGGGCTGTGGAAGAAGCAAGATTTTCTGCTTGTTAAAAGGCTAATTGGGCCAATCCACACGGCACTGCAATGCGTGGCCGACCCGTGACCGAGGGGGAGCAAGCCCCGACCGCTCCGTCAAATTCCAAAAATCGAGTTAATATTCTGACTCCCCGATGGGGAGTGTATCAGATATTAAGCTGATAAGAACAGATACTACACTTTGATCTTAGCCATGAGGCCGAGAAGCGATGCCATTACAAACTTAAACAGCTTCCTTATACACCACACCGTTTACTTTTAGCTGCGAGAAACACTTTCGAGCGGTGAGCCACCTAGCGGTCGGGGGGTGGATCAGACTCGGCCCGCGATGGTTGTCATCGAACAGATCAAAGATAGATAGATGTGTAGTAGTAATTAAGTGTATAACATAAGATAAATAGAGTGAGAAAGTAACTAAATAAATAAATATATAAATAAAATAACGTAGCACCAGTCACCTACATGCACCAACTAAATTAAATTAACTTAAATTAAATAGGAAAAGTAAGTGGCTCTCCATTACCAAAATATTTTTAAATTCCGTATCATATTATAATATTTACTAGGTAATGTAAAATAATTTGACAGTTTTACAGCTATAATTATTAACAATATTTTGTTTTCTGTATAATCGATTACCCGTAAATGTATAATACCGTAAATAATTTCGCAGACGTAAGTAATCACTACTAAAGAGAATCAAACAATTTTCAATTCATATGTATTGTATATAAGCATCACGATTATTCTTAATAATAATTTAGTTGCAGTAATAAGTGGTCTAAAATTAAATTCTTCCGAAGCATTGATTTCATACTAAAATTCGACAATTGATAAGTATGCATTGAAACAGTTTTGAAAATAATTCATACTTGTACATAAAGTAAGTTCTCTAAATGAAAAGCTAAATTGCGTTAACTTACTTATATACATAAGTACAAGAAAAATTCACATTTAGATTTCAATGTTTATATATTTATAAATCTTCACACCATAACCGATCCACCTCCGTGTTTCACTGTTTGGTGTAAATTTTTAATTTCCAATTCCGTATTTTGTTTTCTCCAAACATAATTTTGACCATCTGAGGCAAAGTTGTTAAGTTTAGACTCATCCGAAAAGATGACTTTATCCCAGAAAAACAGATTTTTATTGACATATGCTTTTGCAAAAGCCAGTCTTTTTTTTCGATTTACCGCATTAATATATGACTTCTTTCGTGGTACACTGCCATGAAAACCATTATTTCGTAAGATTCGTCGACATCATTTGGGATGAACTTCTTTATGAAACATATCAGCTACCATATTTGTGAGTTTAGGAGCGGATATAGTAGTATCTTTTTTTATTTCGTGAATGATAATTTTCTGTTCTCTTTCAGTTAATTTCTTTCGTCGACCTGATGGAGCGTTGTTCGCAATTGTTCCTTCATTTTTTGATTTTTTTTATAATATAATGTATTGTACACTTACTTCTGTTTATAATTTCTGCAATCTCGTTATATGATTTTCCATCCTTATGCAATCGAAGTATCATTTCTCTTTCACACTTTTGTTTTTCTGACTTTTTAGTCTTCATTTTAACTACTACTGTGCACAGTTCTACGTTGCTGTTACGGAAACGATGCCTTAACATCAACTGAACGGACCAATGTTTTCATTTAATAGTAACGTGTACATTCCTTTCTAAGAAGGATGAAAACATATCAACAGCGTTCGAATACTTTTGTGAGTCACTTATTACGCGTGTTTCTAATAAATATATCATAACTTCTGCCTACGCTGTTGAATCCTTTTATTTTACTGACATAATCTTGAGACTTGCCCCTTACTACAGATACCAAATTGTTCTATACAGATTAGTTTAGTACATCTTATTTTATTCATTAAAATTTGTAAACGTAAGCGTTCGAATACTTTCGTGAGCCACTGTACGTCGTAATAGTATTTAAGTACGTACTACGGTAAAGTGACTCCCATTAATATTCGAACACTTTTTATTATCTGAACGATTGTTTAAACAAATTAATTTTTATTATATAAACAACTGTTCAAACACATAAATGTTTATTATTTAAACGATTATTTAAACAAATAAATTTTTATTATTGAAACAAATGTTTAAACCAGTACATTTTTATTACTTAAAGGATTGTTTAAACAAACACATTTTTATTATTTAAATAATTTACGTCACGTTTTGCAGTGAGTAAAAGTCTTTATAATAAAAGGAAATGTCATTGGGTTTCACCATTGGTACTCTGCTGGATATTAAGTTATTAAGACAATTTTATAAAGAACTCTTTACATTATGTATTATGTACAGATACACGTACATAGGCATTGCATGTAATGCATTTTTCTGTCTACGGTTTTGAATTACCGACTCTGTAGAACATGCTCTGGTACGGCAGCGGACTCTATCGAAATGGAACGGTCAGCTAGTGAAATAAAATTCGTTGATGAACTTCGAAGGAAACGTTTCAATACTGCCACCGTCTAACTTATCGGATTTGAGGCGTGTTTAGACTTGTTTTCATCAGCAAACTGTTTGCAATCGATTAATTATGTTCCCATGGCAGAATTATGAATTGTAACAAACATTTTATTGTTATTAATAAGTGATGGTGAAACGCTTACATTGTTGTCTCCAGGCGGCACACGACGCGACACTCCATGTGGTCGTGATTCAGTATCAGAGGCAACATTGTAACGAGTAGCGTATTGGCGTTTACCATCTAAATTCTAATATTATTTCTTATTAACGTTATCATAATGATATAATTTTCTACCGATTGAAAATGTTTTCCTGAACAAAATAAGCCCAAACACGTTACAAATCGGATAATAATATCATCTGGTTGTACTGCCTTTTTGTTGTGCCTTCGGCCACGCGGCCGTGTTTGCATGTTGTCCTCTTCTATCTACGTTCGCCGCAGTCGAAACGGCCACAAAATATATACATGTATATGTGCAATCTCAGCGACGATATACATATGTATATGTGTGCAACGATAGACGTCGATCCCTGCCGAATGATTCCGAGAGTAGAAGAACGAAACATGTGTTACTTTCTTTTGGCTGAAGGTGTGCGTTGTTTTCAAAAAATGCAATCTTTTCATAAAAGGGAACTTTTTAAAAATTTGCAAAAAAATGAGGATATAGCCCCAAGTGTCCTCTTTACAGACCTGTTTTTAGAAAGATGAACATTTTAAAATTGACGAAATTAAATTTATCTGAATCGAATGCTGCATCGTGATATACAGCCTCGGACGGCCGGACACTGTGCTGGGTCGGGAAATTTCGTGACATTTCACAATACATGTTGAACCGTAAGAGATGTGAGGATGAAATTTGCAGTAAAATTCATTAAAAAATTATGCCTATCCACTGATAATTGTCGTCATAAATATATATTTTCAGTAATAATTTTTTAATTCATTGTTTCAATTTTATTGTTTTAAAATAATATTGCAAATGGTTAACTTGTTATTTATTTAGTACTGTTCCAGATAATTTAAATCATCGATGTCTTTGATTCTAAATTTCTACATTTTTTACAGAGTCAGTAATTCAGAACCGTAGGCAGAAAAATGCATTCATTACATGCAACGACCTAAATTGTCTTAATAACATAATATCCAGCAGAGTACCGATGGTGACACCCAATGACATTTCCTTTTATTACAAAGACTTTTACTCATTGCAAAAGGTGACGTAAATTGTTTAAGTAATAAAAATTTGTTTGTTTAAACAATCGTTTAAGTAATAAAAATGTATCGGTTTAAACAATCGTTTAAGTAATAAAAATGTATCGGTTTAAAGATCTGTTTAAATAATAAATAATAAATAATAAATAATAAACGTTTACCTATGTAAACATCTGTTTAAATAATACATATATATTTGCTTAAACAATCGTTTAAATAATAGAAATTTAGGTGCTTAAACATCTGTTTAAATAATAAAAATTCAATTGTGTAAACAATCGTTTAAACAATAAACAGTGTTCGATTATTAATGGTAGTCACTATACCGTGGTACGTATTTACGTATTACGACTTGGCAACGTCGGATAAAAAGGTCGGTTATTCGACTCTCGAATAAAAGATACATGTGTTTTGCGTACAAGTCCCCAACATAGGGCCTACAACGAAACATTATGTCAATTTCCCAACGAATACCCAACGTTGGGTCTACAGTTATTATAGTTGGTTAATTAACGTGAAACTTACGGCGACGATACTACACTTACCCAGCGATAATCTGCCAAAATTTAAATATCGTCTTACAGACGTTAGAAACATTACTATAACTAAAAACTTGTTAATTACTATACTCCAAATTGATTTTTTTGTTTTCTTATTTATGGATGTACACTCTCAATTTGTTACTGTAGCGCAATAGTTGGCCCACTAAAGTTTTATTGTGTGTTGGAGCCTTGGAATTTATTTATTTCTTTAATTTTTTCATTCAGGACACCTGGGTTCCTCCAGGGAGCCGGGGTATGCGAAAAGCATTTTCTCACGAAAAAAAATTGCCCAACGTTAGCCATGATCGCTGGCCCAACTGCAAAGAAAGCGACATTTCTAACGGTCGGCTAACCAATACCGCAACGAAGGCCCAACAAAATGCCAACCATAAATGCTACCAGGAAACGGTATGTACGGTCCAAAAGAAAATTTTTCTGACGAATTCTGTAAGGTCTTCTTATAGAACAAACTCTTTTTTTTTAAATTTGCGTTTTTTCGCTTTTGTCGTGCAATTTTTACTGACCAAATTATTCGCGATCATATGGAAAATGGTACTTGACAATTCAAACGCCTGTAACTTGTAAACGCGTGATCGTAACGAAATGGCAAAGAGTCTTTTTTGCTATAGTTGTCAATTTGGTGAGATCTCAAAGTTATCATTTTAAACATTTAATTTAATTCAAATGAAATGATTGCACATTCTTGAAGTTGTCATTGCTTTATCATACATTTTTTAGTCCAAGGTAATTTGAAGGTCATAGTATATCGCACAGTTGAACTCATCTGACATCAGCTGCTACACTATGGTGCCATTACAAAACCATCGATGACCTTCAGAAGACATAGAAAACAACAACAATCATTATACAATATTTAACTTCCTGAACAGTACATCTTTCTTCTTCAACATTTTCTTCTATCTTTAATTCTAACGGAGATATTTAGCTGTCTCGTGAATCACCCTGTATATCTAATTTCTAATTACAGCGGTCGTACTCTTGTATTTAATAAGTAATTTTAAAACTGTTCGTTTATCCGAACAATTCGATTTTCCGAACCACCTCGGTCCAAATTAGTTCGGATAATTGACGCCCTACTGTAATGAGTATACTGGCGGATATTTATGCAAATGCATATTTTTACAGGAAATGGGTAAAGCAATAAGACTTGAACAGAAAGTAAGTAGAAAATTCTAAGAATATATTTTTTTATTTTTCATATTGCATATGTTTTGCACATTTTATTTTAACGAGGTATAAGGCATATAGTAAATTACCAATGAGATGTCGTAATTCAGCTACGACCCCCTTCTCCAACATTTGCGTAAGTGCAGAAATCGAGGAACTTGGGTGTGCAGAGTATCTCTGTATGGTTGAAGAAATATGTCGAAAGAGTACGGAATCACGATAGCCTCAAATGTTTGCTTATCTGTCAGAGCATTACGTTATTGCGAGAGTTGCGGTTGCGTTTGACAGTTCCTCTATCGCATATTGTTAAGTGTGTTGGCTTTAACCCAGTATACACCATGTACGACACGTGAGTGAAACAATATTAAACTACATTATTTGATAAAACGATATCATAATATAATATTACTTCACGCACTTGATTTAAAAAGTACGTAATTTATACGCGAAAATGTTATAAATCTATATTCTGCGAACGGCAAAGAGAATATGAAACAAATCAATGGTGAAGTACATGAAATAATTATAATATATTTGTGCATTATACGGTTACATAAATATTATAATTTTTTAATGTAGAAGGAATAAACAAAGAAAGTGTAAAATACTAAAATGTCATGTGAAAATCTAGCATGAAATAGATGTGTTCTCAAGTCTAGGCTTCCTACGATTATTTTCCTGTCTTAATAATTTAATTGTTACACAAGGAGTATATCAATCAACTACGTAAGTGTGCTGTAAGAACGCACGAGTGTACGATTAAACTTTTTATCAGTTTCAATAAAACTTTGTTATTGAAAACTTTTCCGAGTGCCGTAGTGATTTTAATAGTTATATAAATAATTTTCAAAACTGTTTTTCACTTCAGTAAGTACGTATGTACATGTGAAGGGACATTAGAAAAAATTTGATAAATTTCTCTAATTTCTAATGTTTTGGTTAGCAAGAAAAAATATTCATATTATAATTTTGTGAAATAATAGATCTTTTTAGGTGATTTTTCACGTTAATCCCTGGCCAACGAACACTCAACATTTAGTAATTTTTTAATCGGTGATTTTATTTGCTCGAAATTCACTGACATTTACTAGAAGTGCTCGAATAATATATTCCAAGAAAAGTAATTCATTTGGTTACATTTTATATATTTATATTTTGGTTGTTATCATAACATTTCTGAACTGTCTCCACCTGTGAACATCTGTCGAGGTAGACTGATAAGTAGATAGTCTCCAATAGATTACATGTAATAAAGGAGAGGGGCCAGCTTTGGAGGGGAGGGGCAGGGGGCTTTGATCTTAGGTTCAAAAAATTTCGTTAAATATTACTTTTAACCTTTACAAATACAAAGTGTAATATAAGATATAGAAATATTACAAGTCAAACTGGCCCGAATCGAACGAGTAGGTATAAACAAAATTTGCACAATGTACTTAATGACAAGTATGTATTTAATGTTTACACAAAAGAATTATTTTTCATTCTCAACGTTATTTAAACTGATGAATACATATCTGCGTAACGAAATCTGCGTTTATATATCGATTTACAAACAAATTACATTAACGTATTATTATAAGAAACAAATGAGAAAGTTGAAATATACAATATAAAATAATAATGAATGTCAAACATCATTCGATATTATGTCTGTAAACTAATTTGTAACTACAGAATCTAATCAATTTCTTCGATAAAGTATTCAGATATCGTTGAGTTGCGTAATAGTTCTAAAATTGCTGGGTTTATCAATAAGAAATGACATAAGATAGTACACAGATCAACTAATCGTAATATTCTTAATTCTCTCCTTATTCACCACGGGTAATTGTTACTTGTTGTTAATTTATCTGATTAGAAAAAAAATTTAAATTCCACTTCGTATTTTAAACATATTTGTATAAAGATTTGTCCTTTACCTTATAAACTAGATAAGAACAAAAAATATATCTAAAAAAATCTATTTAAAATGTTTACCTGGACTAATATCATTCTGTTACGAGCAAAAGCACCTTTGCTCAACACATTGTCATCGTTAGGTAGCATCATAAATTGATAGAGTAGAACGAAGTAGAAATATTAATGGATTTTAATAACATTCCTGATTCACTTTTAATTTCATTAATGTTTCTAACTAGGAAATACTTTTTCATCGTATACAACTTATTTATGAAAAAAAATTAAGATTCTTTTTCAATAAAGGAGGACTACGAACGTCTTAGATCTAATAAAGAAGACTATTTGGTTGGAACGAAAATTCGACATTGAATTAAAATTCAAAGATATAATTAAGATATTTATTTAGATATTCATAGGTTTCAATGGCGTGATAAATTTCCGAACATGCACGATAGTTAGAGTAAATACATGAATAAATATCTTAATTTTATCCTTGAATACTAATTTAAAAACGCTACGAACTTTCTGATGGAGTATGTATCGCGTAGCAGATTCATAGTTCATGTTCATAGTTTGCGGTTTGGATTGCCGAATGTACGCGCAGCACTTATTGTTAGATATCCAAGGCTTTCGCGTCGTGCGTTCGTTCGAGAGCAGGGCCCGCTCTAGCGGTTACGACGCCCCGCCCCTTTTTAAGCACAAAGCACCGCGCTGAACAGAATGACCTTTTTTTTTTTTAGCAAAATTGTCTGGCAAGGGTAGTCAGACATTTCCTATTAACTCAGTATTTAAAACATCAATATTTTTCTCACACTTACAGCCAGAGCCGAAATGGCGCCCCTAAATTTTGGCGCCCCGGGTAATTGCCCGGGTTGTCCCCCCCCTAGAGCGGGCCCTGTCGAGAGAGATCCTTTTTGCCATGTGGCATCGAGCGAGGCGTATCCTCGGTTTCTTTTGCATTTAATAATTACATCCAATGTAAGGTTTGTTTTTGAGAGATTAGTTTGTTTTCTGTAAACAGTATGGAACGAATTTATTGTGGCGTCGTTTTCAATCACATGTACTTGTACATCTTTTTCAGTATCTTATCTATAAATACAATTTTGAAAGGTGCACCTCAATGAATGTGAATTCTAATCATTACTGAATACCTAATTTTCACATTTAGATCAGTCTCACAGAGCGATAGTCAAAAAGAAACAAAGAAACCTTGAAGAAACTCTGAGGCGCTTTCAAAACGCTTGAGGCGACTGTACGTTTCGTAAATTGTGATAAAGGTCATGTCCAAAAAGTAGTATGACAATTTTCTAGACTTTATTCTACATAGAATATATTTTACATTAATTAATATTAAATATAAAGAATAGAAATTGTTAGATTTCCAGAAGTTAAGTATAAAACAATTAATATATTTTATTACTGTAAAAAAATGCACATAGCATTATAAACTAGGAATTTAAACGATTAAAAAAATTTAACGATTCATCGAGTCAATTTGAAACTAACGAAGGGAGATCCCTAACCCAAAAATGAAAACAAAATTATGACTAGACTACGATTCTTATTATGACTAGATTCTATGCTTTTTTGACAAAATCGAGGTGGAGCAATTTAAAACGATACAAATATTAATAGAATTTAAGAATGTCGATGCATCATTTGAAGCTTATTAAGATTGTTAAGAGTATACAAGGTGGGGCATTTAAAACAGGTCACCTGAATAACTCGTTTGCTTTTGAAGATAGATGAGAATGCATATCGCTCATAATCTGATGTTATTAATTTTTTCATAGGCGGAAGCGTCAAGAAGACATGAAGATCAACTTTGTATTTTTTTAAACAGAACGGTATGGTTTTGTTATTTACATTGTCATAGTATGCTTCAAGACGAATACAATGACCTATTATGAAGGTCATTCAAGGTCAACTGAAATAGAAAATAAATTGTCCCAAAGCACTCTTCGAATGCTTCGACGATTTACATGTAACATGTTATTTACGTGATTTCAAAATGACAACCTTGAGCATGGATGCACAGTCTAAAACGTTGCAATACTGATGGCAATGTCTGACTTTGGTTATTGGCTTTATGCGGTACTCTTCGTCCTTCAGTTTCTCCCCACAAATAGAAGTTTAGAGGTGTCAGAATATGAATTACAAAACCGTACTCCAATCGGTAGTCAAACTACGAATAATATTTGTGGATTGATCAGCTTGAGTGACCTTGAATGACGCGACCGGGCACGCGTACCCGGCGAAAATTCAAAGTCGATTTTCTCGAAAACAAAGCCTCACATGAACAAATTTTGTTGTCTATTTTCGACTTATTTTTTCATGTAGAATCACCCCCTTTTCGCTTGTACCACCAGTTACCGAATACCCTGTATAAATGTTATAACTATGGTAAGTAGAAGTGATATTAAAGTACAGTCAAACCTGTTTTTGTGCGGTCCTTTTCTATACGAATTTTATTTGTGCTATTTTCTTTTATGCGGTATATGAATGTTTCCATGTGTAATTTAATGAATTATTTTGTTTGGAAAGCACTTTCTCGCTATTTCGTAAATCTTTGACATATTTTCCAAGTGAGACTTTTTTTTAATATGTTGTAAAAAATTATTTGTTATAGCTATTTATGTAGTATACTAATTAGGGATGTGTGGGTACCCGACATTTCGGGTTCGGGTAGGACTTGGAAAAAATCGGGCAGGTTCGAGCGAGTACCTGGATCATATTAATGCTCGGGCAGCCCGACATTTTTGGACAACCCGACATTTTCGGTAATCCCGATCCTGTGGAGCTACCCGACAGTTCCGAACAAAGTCAGAAGAAGCTCAGTTGTAATTAACTCGGAGTCCCGACATTATACAGCCATTTCACAGTATTAATAAAACTTAAGACTCAAGTCACATTCGCACTGCATAATTACATACATACATATATGCTGTCAAATATTCAGTAGCATAAACTTAGTCTAGTGTAAGAGAAGAATGTCTTGGGAGGATTAACAATTATTTATTAGAGCTTATATAATTGAGCCGTTCAGTGCACACATCGATTAACTCCATAAAACAAAAAGTTGAGAAATGCGATGAAGTAATGTATATTGTTTTTTAAAATTCCTGTTATAATATAAATTCAAATATATAATGTAGAATGCATAAATACAGATATAGCTTTCATCTAACGGTATACATATAAAATTAATAAGAAAGAATAGCCAAAAAATAATCGTCAGTAATGTTACAGTTTTTATGTGACTGGTGGAGTTAATCGATTTGGCAACTGAAAAAAGTAATAAAGTTAAATTCAGTCTTTAAATTTTTAAGTTTTTTATTACAGAAAAAGTTAGTTATTATATATTTTTATTACAGCTTTTCCATAAAAATGAATGTTGACAGTTCTGTTATAATATATTTTTTGTGATTAATTCATAGCAGCTTTATTTTAGCAGCATTATTCTTTGGGATAATTCAGCAATATTATAAATAATGTCTTCTTCATCAGCTGTATGTGAGGATTCGTCATTTCGATTTGTTGTCAAGTTTTTATAGTAATCATGTTTAACAGGAGAAATGAATTTTAGCAGGTCCATCATGTCTCTCCATTTTTCCCTTGTCACAGTTCTACCTTTAGGATATAATAAAGGCTGATCTATATTTTTCAAACTTTGCGGTCTACCTACTACAGATTTTCTTATATTAATGGCTTTAAATTCTGTATCTTCATTATAGTCACATTTGAATTGTATGAGATGGGGTTTGGACCTTTCTAACTTTATCCAGCGTATTTTAAGCCAATTTACTGGAAGCCCTGTGACGGTTACTTTTCTGATAATGATTGATTGTTCTAAAGGTTTTGTTGACAAAAAATCTTGGTGGGTCATTTGGATTAAGCGTTGATGCACGGCCGGAACAGATACAGCGTTACTGAAACGATTTACATTAGAGTATGGAGTTAATCAGAATGGCTTCTGAAATAAATTACTTATTATTCAATAGCCAAAAAAATTTTGCCGTTTAATAAAAGTTATAACTATACCAAGTGCTTTGACACTTAAATTTACGATTTTTCAAAAAGTGGAGTTAATCGATGTGTGCACTGAGCGGCTCATATATAGATGCTTCTCTAACACGGTTCGTCAAACAACTGCCTTCTCCGCGTTTGGCGTCGACCACGCAACCTCCGCCGATCGTGTTTTTTTTTTACGGAGTCACTTGTTTGACACAGAAGGAGACGCATCGCGTGGCCAATAGCCCGAGTGAAACATACAAATTACAGCAATTCTAACAGTGTTCTATTAGTGAAAGGGTAGTGACAACATCCTTTTAGGATTCCTGTAGGACCAGGCGAATTTCCCTATTCGTCACAATACATCCTAGGCCGGGGAACGGGCAGGGCCCTGATACACGACGAGGAGATCTCGTCCCGTATCAGGCGCAATGCCACCCGCACAACCCCTACGCTCAAAAAGGCGATTATCGAACGAGGACGATGGTATAGAAAATAGTTCGATAACGTACAACCGTAACCCGGGAACTACAAAAATACCTAAACTAACCTCCATCCAAGTAGAAAAACTATTCCGCGACATCCTAAAACAAAACAACGCAGCAACGGCCCGCAAAACAAACATACAACCTAACCTAAACGCAGATAGAAAAAATTCCTGCACAACGCCACCTCCCGGAACCTCTACCAACTCGATGGACCATAACAAAAACGACGCATCTGACCAATGGGTAACCCCTAAAAAAACACACAAAACCTCAACAGGCCTAAACAACCCAACAAACACAATTCCCCTCAGCAACCACTACCAACAACTATCAGACGAGAGCGACCAAGAACTAGACGAAAACACTCCCAACGCCCATCCAACCAACGAGCAACCTAAAACCAAATCATATACCCCCCCACCGATTTACACACTCAACGCAAGCATCGACTTAATCATAAACACAGCCTTATCCCTAAACTTTAAAAAACAAGATTTTACTATCAAAGAAAATGACAAAGACACGCATACCATACACACCAAAAACCTGCAAGCCCATAAAGCTTTAACAGACAAACTCACCGAAAGCAAGATACAATATTATACATATACCCCCAAGGAACAGAAGCCTCGATCAATAATCCTAAAAGGCATCAAAGGAAACTTTAACACAGAAGAAATTAAAGCAGAAATTGAAGAACACAACCTACCCGAGGTTCACATAATGAACATTTCCAAATTTATCTTCAATAAAAATAAACCGGACCTATACCACTACATCGTACAATTAAGCAGAAACAGTCGTACTGCAGCTCTCTTCAAAATAAAAACATTGGCTTACCAAAAAGTCAGATGGGAACACCTTAGGAAGCCACAAGTGTTCCAGTGCAGAAAATGCCAACGAATCGGTCATGCAAGCAGAAATTGCCAACTGGAATACCGCTGCGTCAAGTGTGCCGGAAATCACGGCCCCGGTAACTGCCCACTCACCAACATAAACAACAAGCACAACCTCAAATGTGCCAATTGTGGACAATTGGGCCACCCAGCATCATACAAAGGATGCCCCTACATAAAATTCGCAATCAAATTAAAAAAAGACTCACACCAGCAAAACATACAATCAACCACCAGAAGAATTAACAAAATTGCAACAGCAGTAACATCCGATCACACCTACGCACAAATAACCAGAGGAACCGCCCCTAACACACACCCCTACCAAATCCAGTCAACACAACGCCAAGCAGCAACCACCGCCAACACACCCGAGAACACCAGAGCAACTAACCAACATCATCCGGAGAAGCCTTCCATCCACCAACTTCCACCCGATTGGATCAGCAACCTCAAATCCGAAATAGCATCAATCATCGCCACCCAGCTGCAACCAATCACAACCCAAGTAACACTTAACACCGAAAAAATAGAATTCATCCTCAACTCACTCTTCGAAAAACACAATGAATAACAGTACCATCACTCCCTTTACCATCTTAAAAATTGCAGCCATCAATGTAAACTCCATCATCACACATCCACGTAGACTTGACCTAAACCAATTCCTTACTGACCATAATCACGACATCGTCCTACTCTCCGAAACTAAACTCAACCCCACGCATAACCTCAGCTTTAAGAATTACAAGCTTTTCAGAAAAGACAGGCCTGACTCGATCCAAGGCGGAGGAACGGCTATTCTAGTTAAAAATAACATGCAATGTGAAGCTATTCTCTCCCCATCCTCATCTAACAACAAAATCCTGGAATATACGATCATCAAGATCAAAACCATAAACAACACTCCACTCTATATAATAAGCGCCTATGCTACAAACGATAACAGATCCCTCTTTATATCCGAACTAGACCACCTCTTCCATACTCTTAAACTGTACAGTACAAATAATTATTACATCCTAGCAGGAGACCTTAACATGAGAAGGAAAGACTGGGGCGACTCAGCTAATAATCAAAGAGCCCATTTCTTCAAAAAATGGGAAAATAAATACGATCTAACCTACAGGCTCAACACCATAACAACCACTATCCCCACATTCAAGCCAGGCCAGTCTTTTCTTGACATCTGCCTCGCTGACTCTAGGATACCACTAATCAGTAACACTCCAGGGAAGGCCAGTACACTGCCCTACGACAGCGATCATCTCGCTATTTCAATGAAGTTCCAACTTCCTACCAACATCCTCTCAACCACCATCCCTGAACCTATAAAATTAAACTACAAATCCACCAAATGGAAAAACTTCACCAAATTCTTAGACCGCTCATACTCTAACACCATCCCATCAGACCGCAATCTCACTATCACTGAAATCGACAACCACCTGTTATCTATTACAGAAGCCATAAAAAACGCAATCAACATTCACACTCCACATTTCAAAACACGCAACAACACTTCAATATATATTAACAAAAAAATCACACAACTCCAAAAATCCAAAAAAATACTCGTAACTATATTACACTCTCTCCACCTAGCAGACCCTTACTCACAGCTATACATTACAAAAATCGCCAAAAACACGCACAAACATCTCATAAAAAAACTCCGCTCCGAATTCACCAAATCAATAAATAACTACTGGTCAAACATAATTAAACAAATCAACCATAAAAATTCAGAATCGTTTTTCCCAAAAATCAACGCCATATTCAGACGTAAACCTCCTTCAAACATTGAGGAAATACACATCAAACAAAGCGACACCACACTTATTACCAGAAGTAATTGCAACCCGGTAACCCTTCAGAAATTTAACGACCTATATATCCTAACCTCCTCAACGGACAAACTTAACGCTATCGGAGCATACTATGAATCCATCAACTCCCCTCGACACTTAAACAATGAAACACGACTGAAAGAAATTGTCGACAACACTGCCCACACCCTAACTCACGAACTTGCAACTAACCGACTCAATATGACCACCATTACTCAGTTTACGGAACACAACAACGCCAAATGCCCCGACGACTCAAACTTTGAAATTCCACCTTTCTGCAACCCCTTCATCCTAAACACAATCCTTAAAAAACTTCCCAACAAAACCTCCGTTGGAACAGACCAAATCCCCCCAATTGTTATCAAACATCTACCTGAAAAAATCATCGTACACCTAACAATTCTTTTTAACAATGCCATCAACAACAACTACTTCCCGAAGATTTGGAAGACGGCCAAAGTTCTCCCAATCATTAAAAAGAATAAAAATCCTACCGACCCAGCTAGTTATAGACCAATAAGTCTAACCCCCAGCCTAAGCAAAGTCTACGAAGCCATAATCAACAATAAGATTATACAACATTGTAACACACACAGTATTATCCCGGATTGCCAATTTGGGTTCAGACACAGACTCTCTACAACCCATGCCATCCACAAATTCATATCTGACATCAACATCAAAATTTGCAATAATCAATTGGTAGGGGCAGCTCTTCTAGACCTCGAAAAAGCTTTCGATTCGGTCTGGCTCAACGGCCTCCTCTTTAAACTCCACCGCAAAAACTTCCCTAAATGGCTCACACTAACTATACTGGACATGATAACCGACAAAAAATTCATAACTTGGGACGGTAAAACAACATCAACACTAACTTTCCACATTTCGGAAGGGTTACAACAGGGTACGGTCAATTCACCAATCCTATTTAACATCTTCACAAGTGACCTACTAAAAGCATTCGACTTCAACAAACCGGACAAGGCAGCTGTACTGGCCTTTGCCGACGACCTTGTCGTCTACACCAATAGTAATAGAGTAGCGACTGTACAAACAAACCTAGAAGCAGCAGTCAACAAAATTAACAATTATTACAGCGTTTGGAACCTCCGCCTAAACCCCCAAAAATGCGAAACTATCCTCTTCCGGAAACCACTTCATTATCTCTCAGCTAACATCAAGGCGGGTAGTAACAAATTCCAAATCGCTACCTCCATACCCGGCACCTCTACTATATGCAAAATACCCCACAAAAAAACAGTCAAATACCTCGGGGTACACCTAGACTACCTCCTCCGAGGCAACGAACATATTACGATCCAACTCGCTAAAGCTAATGCGGCCTTTAAAGCCAACAGCCGCCTATTCTATAACAAAAACCTCACTGGAAAAACAAAAACTATCCTATACTTACTATTAATTAGACCGATAATTTCCTATGCGGCACCCATCTGGTGGAATATCAACCACACAATGATGGAAAGACTAAGAATCTTCGAAAGAAAATGCCTCAGAGCTTGCAACAAAATATACAGATCAGCATACACAAACTGGCAACACTATACTAACAACACTACCCTATACAACACAGCAGACATACCCAGACTCGACTCATTCACAATAAAACTGACCAGAGACTACTACAGCAAACTCCCACACATTGCAAACACTATCACAAAGGACTTAGCGAACCCCGACGAGACAACAACACTCCTCCAACTACACACAGGATACCTCCCCCCACAGGCTTTCATTATCTGCGACGCACTAGGTCTTATACAGGACCAAAATAATATACCCATCCTATATCATTGGCGACGCAATAAAGCAGACAAAAGGATTGCGTTTAACATCCAAGATACCACCGTCCATCCCGAAAGATTTAAATTCTCTAAATCCCTTCCATACCGTGACCGATTCAATTTTGAGCGCCTTAATTTCAAGAAATATTGGTGGCTATCCACCAACAGCCCCCACTTATCGGCCCTTGGCGACCGCAAAAGCTCAACACCACGTTAATATCGAGAGCCATCTCTGGCATACGCCCTGTACATAGTCTTAGAGTAAGATGTAAATAGCCGTATTTCCCTTTCTTCTTCTTTCCTTTCTCCCTTCTTTTCCCTTTTCCTACCACCCTAGTTTGTAATTTAAATTTAAGATTAATTAATAAGTATTCACGAGAACGTCGTTGGGGTTTTCGTACTGCATCAAGCAGTATATTTTTCTCCCCAATTAACTCACACTCCATGATCGTACCTCGCAACACGAGCCACACGCATATAGCACAACATAGTACCATAATCCCCCACTAACAAGCAAATGAATATGTACGAGTATTGCCGCCATGCAATCACATACATATTAACAACATAAATTTACTGGTTAAGATTTAAATGTTTATCAAGGTACCAAATTATAAAATAATGTACTACAAAAAACCAATAAACATTTTATTAAAAAAAAAAAAAAAAAATCGTGTTTTTTACATCTCTGCCGATCGTATTTTGCTGTTGACCGTTGCTCGTACGATTCGCGGGGTCCATCGGTCACTCTCGGTAGACGAACCGGGTTCCATGGAAATCACCGACACAGATTTTTCCGACACGGTTTTCACCGACAACATTTCACCGACTCCAAATTTGGCCGACAACGTCTTTAACCGACAACGATCTTGACCGACATCGAATTTGATCGACATCGAATTTGACCGACAACGTATTATATTTGACCGACAACAACTTGAGACGACCACAGTACACGACCCTAACCCTAACCCTAACCCTAACCCTTTTTTTTATCGTGACCCACATAATCCCGGCTTCCCCCAGGGAGTCGGGGTATGTATGAAACATTTCCTCACGATAAAAAAAAAGGGTTAGGGTTAGGGTTAGGGTCGTGTACTGTGGTCGTCTCAAGTTGTTGTCGGTCAAATTCGATGTCGGTCAAAATCGTTGTCGGTTAAAGACGTTGTCGGCCAAAGCTATTGTCGGTCAAATCCGGAGTCGGTGAAATGTTGTCGGAAAAATCTGTGTCGGTGATTTCCATGGGACCCAGACGAACCTCACGCACATAAGCATACCTCACGCCTCTCCTACACTAGTGTCTGAACTTTGCACCCCTTGCCCCTGTGCCGTCTTGAGTGGCCCTTTGGCTGCCGTGAATAGTACGTTGTCATATATAAGATTTAGAATATAAACATTGTTGATGTTTAATGGTTAATTAGGCTTAATTTCACCTCCAGGACCCCGAAATTTCTAACTTTCTTTATATAATCCTGTAGATTTTGACGAGAAAATGCCAAAAATCCAAGTATTAACCTGTTAACCGGGCGATTCCCTTTTTAATTACGCAGCATATAACGTCCGACTACGCTTACAAATCTACATTATCGACATCACCGCGTACTTCTGGTGCCACTTAGCGGCTCCGCTCATTACGCCTTGTTTATATACAGAGTGGCGAGCGGCAATTGATGCCGTTCATCCAAAATCAAAGAACTTTCGATAGAAATGAGGTAGAGCGATGAAATTTTTTTAAAATTAAAGCTGAAACTTTGTAGAATATGAGAAAAATAGGGAGATTATGGTACGAACGCTTTTTAACCTTGAGAAAATTCGTTAAACTTGCACAATTTCAAGAAAATTGTGGTATTTCCAATACCACGCGCGGAAGAAATTTTTTTTTAACATGCTATACATCATTTCCCATAGATTCTTTCACGCTGATTTCAAATCTGGTCTCAAAATTTGTCAAAATTTGTATTCTCATACATAAAACACAATAAAAATAATAATAATGAAGTATTTGAACGTTTTGAGTTACTTACGAAACATGAAGCACTTCGCATCTCGTCATCACTTGACGTATCGCTGCCATTGCTACTGTCACTTTCTGCAGACTGTGTGTGGCTGTAAGGTAGCATAAATTAGACATCTATTGTCCATAATTATATTATCATTTACAGAGGAAGTAAGGTAAGTATTTAATTTTTTTAACTTATGTATTTTCATCAACGAAGTTATTATAATATTCTTCTTTCTTAAATCCGATATTCTAAAATGCTTGTTCCTATGTGGAAATTACTGTTGAATAAGAAACTTAGTCGAACACGTACTTGAGATACGAGACAGTTAATTGGAAAAGAGCGAAGCATTATGCAGTTCTCAGTTAGAAACTCAGTTAGAATCTAAAAATATGATACTTAAACTCACGACAAAATAGCGGAAAGAATAGAATCCTAGACGTTTTGAATCGAGCAGTGTACTTAACCGACCCAAAATTTTCACTCATATTAGTAAAAGATCGATTAAAGTTGTACCAAAGAAAGAAAGTAGCACCAGAAGTTAGAAATTTCGTTGATGAAAATACATAAGTTAAAAAAATTGAATACTTACCTTACTTCCTCTGTAAATGATAATATAATTATGGACAATAGATGTCTAATTTATGCTACCTTACAGACACACACAGTCTGCAGAAAGTGACAGTAGCAATGGCAGCGATACGTCAAGTGATGACGAGATGCGAAGTGCTTCATGTTTCGTAAGTAACTCAAAACGTTCAAATACTTCATTATTATTATTATTTTTATTGTGTTTTATATATGAGAATACAAATTTTGACAAGTTTTGAGACCAGATTTGAAATCAGCGTGAAAGAATCTATGGGAAATGATGTATAGCATGTTAAAAAAAATTTCTTCCGCGCGTGGTATTGGAAAAACCACAATTTTCTTGAAATTGTGCAAGTTTAACGAATTTTCTCAGGGTTAGAAAGCGTTCGTACCATAATCTCCCTATTTTTCCCATATTCTACAAAGTTTCAGCTTCAATTTAAAAAAAAAATTTCATCGCTCTACCTCATTTTTATCGAAAGTTCTTTGATTTTGAATCCGATTTCGTCCAAATTGCCCACTGTGCGGCGCCAACATCTGTCAAGAACGCTTGAAATGGGTCAACTTTAAACACGCATAACTTTTGAACTACTGAATTCCTAACGGTAAAACTTGGATTTTTGGTATTATCTCGTAAAAATCTACAGGATTATATAAAAAAGTTAAAAGCTTCTGGGTTGCCAAAGTGAAATTTAACCAAAATCTAATTAAAAGGTTTTCACCTATCATCCATTTACTCGACACAAAATTGTGTAATATTATTTACAAATCATTTTGTATGTACATTAAATTACCTGATCAGTTTCCGCAATTGTTTTCAATTTATTTGGTCATTCTAATAAAATTCATTCTGTTTTTAGTTGAGACTTATACTGCCCAAATAAATACGCAACAGTGAACAAGGCAAATCTAAATAATGTGAGTGTGTAATGTAAGTTTCTTTTGTTATTTCAGATTACAAATGGCTGCTTATTCCAGTATTGGACTTTTAAGTGGTTTCACTTTCTTAACGTTTCTTGTTTCCTGTGAGAGAGTGAGATATTACATAAAATTTAGTTTCTTTTTCGTTGTTGCTGCTTTGATGCCGATTTTGTACATACCCCTTATGCTGCTGAGGATCGGTGACTGGAGAAATGCACTGTAAGTTCGACAGTCACAAAGCAAACTTCATTAAAGATATATTATAAACTGTACAATTATGCAAGCGTACATTTCTAAAAAATTTCAGTCCTTTCGCATGGTCTGTGAAATTAGGTATGAAATTCTTAGGAGTACGATATTATATTCGAGGAAAAGAAAATTTGATTCACGACAGTGGTAGTATTATTTTAGTCAATCATCAAAGTGCGATAGATCTAACTGGCAAGTATAATTCATATGTTAGTCATTTTTTTATTTCATAAAATGGATATATTATACAAATTATTAACAGCACGCAAACTTTAGTTTTAGGCGAACTGTGGTTGTTACAAAGCAGGTGCCGTGTTATTGCCAAAAAGGACTTATTATATTTTGGATTGTTTGGTCTTGCAGTCGCACTCTGGGGTACCCTGTTTATTGACAGAAAAAAAGGCAAAGAAGCTTGTGATGTGTTAAACGATGCAGGGGAACTTGTTAAAAACACGAAGGTATGGTCCAATCTTCTGTGCACGATGAAAAATGTCGCTTGCTGTACACTTCAGAGCCAGAATCAATGTAAAATGATGGGCACTAGCGTGGCCTTTACGCACGTTTGGTGAAGATTTTTTTCAAAATTTTGTTCTCATCCCCCAAATAATTCCTATTAAACCCTTAACGCTTTTTTTTTAATTTGCCGCCAAAAAAAAAATACGAATTTGAAGAAACGAATAAAAGTTGACGGCAAATCTGGGGGTTTCTCAATGTTTATCTATTCAATATGATTACAATAAATAAACCACAAAAGGAATGTATATGTTTTAGTATAGGATTTCATGGGACCGATCCATAATTATCATCGGCTAGAAAAAACAAACCGCTAAACAGCGAGCGTATCGACTATGCCCGTGACCGTCACGGGTATGCACATCTCGTATGGTTCGGTCTCACGTGAACACCACGGGCGTGAGCGTTAAGGGGTTCATAGAAAAAATAATCGATGCAAAATATGAAAAAGTAATAGATCATAAAAGATGTATTCGACATGTTCCTTGATAGAAAGTTTAAGAGTCCCAGGGCATGTTTATCGAAAGGAGCTTAAAAGCACTGTTATTTCATTATTAAGTCGAACTATAGGTTTCTGTGCAGGGTCGTCTAAGTAAATCCGGTAAAGTCATTATCTAATAAAAAATAGTTCGAATTTCAGAAAAATGTCAATTATAAATGTCAATTTTGCCAGTTTATACAAAAGTAGTGAATAGTATAAAGAATGGAATCACTCGATGAAGTCTTCATTAGCTGCCATAACCTTCTTGAGCTTGGACCTGTTGAGAAATAGTCGACACCTTTCCCGCTACTACCTTTATGTCACCAATCCCTATACATTATACAGGGTGAGCCTCGCAATGTGACGATCTCAAATAACTCATAAGTTATTTGTTGTACGAAAAAATTTTTCGAACAAAAGTTGCATAGTTTTATTACTTTGCTTTTCTATCGAGATATGAGAGCCACCTTCAGTATTTTAAATGGAATGTCTAATATTTTCTCTCAAATTCGGATAAATTATGAAATTCTGCGTAAAAAAGTATTAAAGTAATAAAGTGTGACTTGAAATGAATATTTACTGAGATATTTTTAAAACAAGTTTTATTTCTAGCGGTGTTCAGTTGCAATGCTGCCCATTGCAGTCAATGGACTTGCGTAATCGAATTATCAGTGAGCGAAGAACCTCTTCCAGTGTTTCTGTAGTTATTTCAGCACATGTACTAATAATACATCCTCGCATATCTTAGGCTGTCGTTAGTGGCTCGCAATACACTTCATTTTTCAATGTTCCCCAAAGGAAATAATAGAGCGGCGTTAAATCTGGCGAACGAGGTGGCCAACCAATGTTAATGCTACGTCCGATCCAACGATTAGGAAATATTTTACTTAATACTTGTCGCCATTGCCGAGCTTAATGTGCCGAGCAGCCGTCATGTTGATACCACATTATTTCACCTATTAAACATGGTACATTTTCTAATAGGCCTGGCAGTGTTTCAGACAAGAATGTGGAGTATGATTGACCTGTTAGTAATCCTTTAATGCACTATGGTCCAATGATCTGGTGACCAATTATGCCGCACCAAACAATCACATTCCAACGACGTTGGTGGTCCACTTCACGAATCCAATGTTGATTTTCTGTTGTCCAATAATGCATATTTCCTGTATTAATATCTCCACAATTTGTGAATGTGGCTTCGCCAGTCCATAAAATAGTCTGTACAAATGTAGAATTTGAATTTTGCATGTGGTGCAAAAACCACTCATAGAAACTGTACGCGTTTTTGAAAGTCTTTTCCGTGTATGTAGCTTTTGATGTACTGACAGGTGATACGGATGAAAGTTCTCTGTATGAAGAATACGCACAACACTTCTTTGACTAATGCCCATACCACCCGAAATCTGCTGTGTACTGATGTGCGGATTATGGGCAATAGCTGTTAAGGTAGTAATACGACATCCTTCATTATTTACAATTTTACGATAAATTTTACGTTTCTGTACGTTAAAATTTTCATATTCTTTGAGTCGTTTACTAAGCCTTAAAAAGATAGAATGCGATGCCTGGTTTCGATCAGGATACTTAACCTGGTACAAGATCTTAGCTCTTATAGCATTTTCTTCACAGGCACCATAAAAAATGATCATATCGTATTTTTCACTGTTACTGAACATGGTAATAATAAATGTAGCACCTCCCATATGACTTTAACATTTACTAAGATACTAAATAGGCATTTCATGTTGATGATTTCTAACATCTAACCGGGTTCATATTTAAAAACATGGCCTGCCGTCGTAAACAAAGTCGTGTTACGAATCACGTATACTGAGCGTATTTGCTAATAAAAGATTATCAGTTCGAAAATATCTCAGTAATTATTCATTTTAAGTCCCACTTTGTATAATACTTTTTTACGTAGAATTTCATAATTTATCCGAATTTGAGAAAAAATATTAGACATTCCATTTAAAAAACTGAAGGTGATCCTCATATATCGATAAAAAAGCAAAGTAATAAAAACAGATCAAACCATTGTATGTCCCCCAGAAAACCATGCAACTTTTGTTAGAAATATTTTGTTTACAACAGATAACTTACGAATTATTTGAGACTGTCACGTTACGAGACTCGCCCTGCATACAGTCCGCCTTCTGACTCCGACATCCCAGCGTCTGAGTAGATAGCCTGACTGATAAATCCTCTAGTGAACCTAGGATGAGACGCTCCCTTTCATTTCCCCTCTCTCATACGTTTCCGCAGCCGCCAAAGACCTGAACACGCGCAGGCTCGCTTTACCTTCTCTTGTCCACCTTCGTTATCTTCGTGATGGCGGTCTTGAGGGTACCTTTGCTTTGACTACACCTCACATGTAATAGTTGAGGGGAATGAAGTCGTGGCTATGGGTGAGCCACAAGTCGGGAGACCTGTGATAACAAAGGTTTTCGTATAGCCTTATTCATCTTTTCTTTCGAGTGCAGTTATTATTCCTCCTACTGTTTGTCAGAATTTCTGATTTCTTAGCTAGGTTGTATACCTGCGTCTTCTAGTAGGCAAACCATGCAATGATTTCCGCGAGCGATTTTCCGGCACGAAGCGATTCAAACTTTGCCGCTCTTCTGTCGTAATTTCGGTTCTTGACTGATATTTTCCCACTTGTTTATTGATTAGTGACTTACACAGTGAGTTACCTTATCAACAATTGATTTGTTTATATTTGCGTTACCTACATCTTATTTTTGGAACTGACCGAAACAAATTCCGGATTTATCTAGACGACCCTATACACTTAAGCCTCAGATCCTCTAGCCTCTATCCTATCCAATCCTCTATCCTATCCTCTATCCAATCCTATCCTCTATCCTATCCTACCCTCAATCCTACAAGGGGAATCTCTCGCTCGGCACGCTTGCCTCCACTGTCGACGCTTCCGTAGTTCCAATGTTTATGCTTTACGGCACACGCTACGTAGTATTTATGACCGCTTAGCCCAAAGCTGCCGAATTTCTCCGCCGAGAGCCACACGGACCCCGCCATCAATAAGTTCGTTCCCCCACTACTTAAACCGCTACTACTACTACTATTGACTATGTTACAGCGATTATTCATAAACAGATAGAAACAAAAGCCGTGCAGTTTAGGGGGTAGGGCTGTGTCAAATATTGGGGGTCATTACTTTGCACATTAGCGAAATAAGGAAATGGAAGAACGAGCCAAATGTGGCTAGCGGCCCGTCAGTTGGACAGGCTTAGCAAATACGTGTGATTCGGGACATGCCCTACCCGCATTTCTTCCAAGAGACTTCTTTTCGGCTCTCAATAATAGAAAGAAAAGCTGAATCGCAACGTACGCGCTTCATACGCTACGCGGATCCTACTCTAATACAGCGCCATAGTGGCAAGATTTGCCGAATTTCTGGACAAAAGTGAAAAAATTCTTTCTTTACTTTAAAGATTTACGTATTGCATTTCATTTAATCATGATTTTTCATCAATACCAGTTTAGGATATCGTGCAAGGTAAGTAGAGTTCAGAAGTTTCGCGTGGATTAACAAACGAGTTTATTTACACAAGAACCAATAATGTGACAACGGTAACAATAATAAAGAGATAACAATAACAACAAATGGAAGACGTCAAAATACTAGGAACAACAATGATTACAAATCTCGAGCAATGGTTTCAACAATATACCGCAATGATACATTTCAAAAAGCGATGTCTACTCTGTCGATGCTTTCTGTATTTTATCCCCGGCAGTGTCGCCAGAGAAGGAAAACTGAGGGCAACACAGTTACTCTCCCTTTGCTATTACCGGGCTAGTCACGACGCAGACGCAAACGCAACACGAATTGCTCGCGCCAGGGAATAGGGGAATGGCGTCGTAGAAGGGGTAAGGTAAAAAAGTCTCCCCTGTCTAGGGGAGAAAACTCTTGATCTGGCGACACTGCTCTCTGGTAAGGTACGTTGAGTGGACGAACTGGTGACGTCCGGAAAAACTTAAATGAAAGGGAAATTCACCACCCCTCAAGTGCATGAGCAAAGTTTCTTTCCAAAATGACAGGTTCATTTAAATAAATTTGTACTTGATATTGTAGGTGTTTGATGCGTTAATGCGTTAGCTGATAGCTAGTAACCTGATGTTTTGTTTTATTAGCGTGTACCATGAAATTGTATCAGAATTGGTTGAGCAATTAAACGTTAAACATCTTTTTCCTATAACAACAAGAAAGTACATTATTATCATTTTAGGGTCATAATCAGACTGTGGATTTCATTCATTTATGAAACAAGTAGGTAGGTTGAATTTATAATGGTAAAAAGATAAAAAGGTTTTAAGAACATCAATACGTTATGTTGAACCTATTAAAAGTACACTGATCAACATAATTAAACTTTTTTTTGTCACACAGAACATTCATATACGTCCTTATAGACTTTCGTGTGCAAAACACGAATCTGTTCCGTCGCAAGGAACGGTACAAGTAGGGTTTGCCTTCGGACGATTATTTATTTATGATACGCTCGTGACTAAGTGATCACCTTCAACGATTAGGCACGGTGCAACATGTCGCGACCATTCAAGTCACAGCCTGCCTTTCGTTTGTTTTTACTTCCTATGGTTACGAGGCGTCATAAATTAAGTCCTTACGAAGGATCACCCAAACCAAAAGGCACTGTTCTGAAGTGTCGAGGGTCAGCCTTGTTGAGAGACCGGCATCAGCGTACGCTCTCCAGGGTAAGGCCCACTTAGCTCACCTAAACAGGGTGACAATCATTCAAGGATGCGTTGATTGGGTAATGCAGCATTCAGCAGAACCAATCAGTGCACTTCCACTTCCATGAGGACCGCCCTCTTAATACATAGAGTAGCCTCACGAGACGGAAGAACTGAAAATCGACATCACTCTCGAGTTTGACTCAAACCGTGATACATACATTCAGTCCTTAGTCTAATCGCAAACGGATTACGTCGGCCGGTATCCAACACTATTCACACGGATGTCTAGTCACATGGATCGCATCGGCCGATATCCAACGCTAGTCGCAAACGGATCTCAGTCAGTTGTGGCGGATAACAAGACTCGGGTTCTATCAGTGATAACGCCTACTATCTTCGAGCCCCTTAATTGCGTTTTTTATTTGTCCTTTTGGCTATTACAGATCGCACGTGGTCACGCTCAGTCTACAGTTCGAATCGCTCTCTTTCTGCGCGCACTTCACGCACACAGTCACCAACTCTCACTCATTGTCAGTCGTGTCACACACACGCCGCGAAACGCTCTCGCAATCGTACAAACACAACAAATCACACGAGACGAGAACCGACGCGTCTAAGGCAGGGCCTGCTAGATCAGCCTTACTGACGAATCCTCTAGCAGGTCTGGGATGAAACGCGCTTCCTAATCAATCTAATCATTCGAATGTTGTAACGGCGGTTCAATATTAATTTGGACAGTAAATATCGGCGGTATCGGGAGTGACGCGTCCGCGATCCAACCGGGCCCAAGATTTACAACCTTGGATGGAACAATTGTCCGCGTATCGCTTCTGAAATCCGCAACCGAACACATCAGAAAGCCGTTTGTCGCCATCAGCCTCAGTTTTTGAGAAATTTGATTTTGAAAAATAAAGTCAAAAATTCAATTTTCAGAATTTTTTCTGCTTTAGTCGGAAAAGCTAGACGAATGAGTCTTATGTAGAAAAATTCTGTAGAATCTCTCAAATATAATGGTATTTTTTTATAACATTATAAACATTTAAACATGTGTAATAAATGTGTAATGTCAAAGAAACACCTATTTCGCACGAGGTGGATAGCAACGGCCGCGGCGCGCTATCAATGAGTATCACTGACCGAACTTCGTTTACATGCGTACCTATTTTGTTTTGTTCCTCAAAAAATAAAAATGTTTTTCAAATTCTATAGGCCGATTCTGAAAGTTGTAAGTCTGAGCTATCACGTATGGTGATTCGATTCCAGGCCAGACCCTTATTTTCTATGTGACATGTACAAATGTTTTCAAGAAATCGTGCGGAATGAGTGTCTCTTCGATATTAAACATTTATTACACATGCTTAAAAGTTTATAATATTATTAAAAAAAATACCGTTATATTTGAGAGAGTTTACATTCTGTTGGTACGTAAGAATCATTCGTCTAGCTTTCTCGGCTGAAGCAGGAAAAATTCTGGAAAATGAATTTTTATACTTTTTTTTGAAAAATCAAATTTCTTAAAAACTGAAGTTGACGGCGACAAACGGCTTTTGGATTCGTGTTCTGTACACAAAAGTCTATAAGGACGTACATATATAAATGTTCTCTGTGACAAATCGATGTTGATCAATGTTATTAAAAGGAGAAGGACTTTCTTAGCTTGCTCCTGCCTCTTGTAATTGAGGTAGGTAATTTTTATTTTGCATAAAGTCTGCAGTTTGGTTATAATATTGCAATTTATACCAATAATTTACCGTGCATACAAAAATATTACTTTTGGCCAGGATCTCGGCGAAACTTGCCACAGTGGTAGCGTGTCGTGGACACAAGGCTTTAGAAACATCAAAAATCATTAATTAACTTGTTTTTAAATATTTTATTCGCATGTTTTCTAGGGACACCTCATAATATTTCCGGAAGGTCATCGGCATTCTAATTCTACGTTATTACCCTTCAAAAAAGGTGCTTTCCTCACCGCAATCACCAAACAAATACCAATTCAACCGATTGTTGTTTCGAAATATTACTTTTTGAATTCCAAACAGAAGATATTTACTTCAGGTTGAGAATTATTAAGTTATTACTATTAAGATTTTTAATTGTAACTATTTTATTTGACTGTGTTTCTGTAAATTGAAATTATCTTTTAGGTATAAGTTACATGACGGTTTTACCTGCTATTTCTACGGAAGGTTTAACCCTTGATGATCTTCCAGCATTGACGGAAAAAACATACGATTGCATGAACAGTAAATTCTCCGAAACATCGCAGGAAGTCTTAAACGAATATATAAATACCTTAAAATCTGAACAATAATATAAACAGTGGAACTGCGGTTGTAATTAAAACAATTTTGAATGTATGAAATTATGCCAATAAATTCTTAGTGCAAATTGTATGTGTGTGCATGCATGCAAATAATAAAATTTTCTACATAGTACCCTTTTGCTTTTATACAACAGAATAGTAATTATTTACAATAGAGGATTCTTCATCAATTTAAATGACCTTGATATATGTTATTAAGATTATCATTCTGAACAATTTTTCTCTACATATTACCACCAGACGATCTTCGTTTCCGAGATATTTGCAAAAAAGTGATGGTATTGCACAAAGTCCGTCTTCTAACCTACAACACGACCTAACCCAGCGATTTCAATGACCTTGAAATATGTTATTAAGCTCATCATTCTGAACAACTCTTTTCTATACATGTTACCATCGCACAGTGGGCAATAACGCGAAAACGGTGCTCGAAAATGGAAATATTTTTTTTGTTTTTAAATAAATGAGTGATGGAAGTATTTTAAGAACATTTCAGTAGAAGAATATCCGAAAAAATTGTATGCTCCTCCATGGTCCACAGGAGGCCGGCAAAATTGAAGGAAAAAATTAAGAAAAAATTGGAAATGTCTAACAATTCGAAGAAAATGCATATTTCGTATGAATTTTTTTTTAGAACTTTTTATAACTTGCATCGTCGTTTAAAAAAATCAAAATCAATTTTTTTGATGCCTCTTTACCTTTTTGTGAGTGTATAATGTAATATTAAACATTTTTATATTCGGAAAAATAATGTACAATCTTAAAAATGCAATATAAAATATTTGATTTGCCTTATATATCAAGGTATGAGGACAACACCAAAGAGTTTCGGTTGGAGCAGGCCGCACTGCGGTAGCGAATATTTTGTCCCGGAATTAAATCCTGCACCGAGTGATTTTTTTCGGTAAACACTTTTTTTTCTTCTTTCAAGCTAACTATCGAAGTTGAATAAATTATTTTACAATAGCCCAATCTTTTCTGATTAAAACAAAAAAAAGATTTAGCTCAATCGGACAAACAGTTTCTGAAATAAAAATTCGTAAGTGAAGCACATTTTCGACAAAATAGACAAACATTGCAAACTTCGAGGGGCTGTAATGTCTAAACCAATTCTAAACCGGCAAAATGGTGACTTACCTCCCTTCCCTTCCGACTACAACATATTTCATTTGGAACAAAATCACCGACAGTGACGTCAGAAAGTGATCGACTTGGCATGAAATGACCCATATGTATTTTGAAGTACTGTAACGTGGACCTCCACTCGCCGCGTGGGAAGGCGGGGGCGGGGTCCACTCCGGGAATTTATGGGCTAAGAGGCCGGGCTGCGTACGGCCGTGAATACGCGGTCCTCCCGGTACTAACCGATTCTCGAAGGTTCTCGGAAGTCGGAAAGAGCCTGCTGCTCGGGCGCCAGGCACCGGAAGGGTGCCACGCGAAACGTGGACGAAGTCCGCCCTTAGCCGAAGCTGAGGGCGGGAGGTGAACCTTCGGGAACCGCGAGAATGTCGAGAGGCGCGAGAAGGGTTGGGGGTTCGGACACGGAAGGGAGCGAGGACAGCCCTCACGGCAGGGCGGATCGCGCAGGTGAAAATATCGGTAGTCAGACTGGGCTCTACAATTTTATTGGCGTCGGTTTTTACAAAGCCGCGGCCACGTGGCCGCACCCGAGAGCCCGCGCTCTTCGTACAAAGTTTGCGGTAAGGTGGAGGGTTCGCAACGCGCTGTTGTCGATCGGTAAAATACGCCGCGGGGGTGCGGTAGATCGGCACGAGAATAGCCCCTCGCCGAAGCGAGGGATTCGCGGCACGCAGGTGGTCGGCGCGATCACGGTATGACTGTCGCGGCGCGGTTTCGGTTCCGACGGACGGCGACCGCTCGGCGAAAACTTCGCGATAGACTACGCGACGGCTCGATAGGAATAACGCGAAATGTAGCGTAACAAACAGATGGTTGCAAACGGTAACGGCGGCAGCTCCTCCGAGGAAGACTTCCGCACGATATTTTTCCGGGAACCCGCTGCCGAGGCTCAAGGTACCGGTGAATTCGGTACTAGCGGAATGTCCGAGGCGAGAAGCGCCTCGGCGCGCGAAAACTCGGGGAACGAGACGCGATATTACGCGTCCGACGGGCGATCCGCGAGCTCGCGTTGCCGCGAGGGCACGGAATCGTCGTCGGCCGACCTCGTCTGTTCCCCGACAGAGCCTGGCGAACCAACTCGCGAAAAATACACGAAAACGGCCACTCAAGGGACTCACCGTTCCTGCCGGTAATATTTCCGCCTTCTGTCGCGGTTCGGCCCGTCACGCTCGGGATGGTCTTCCGGTTGTTCGGCTCTTGCTTCGTATCGGTATCGAGATCGGGGTCCCGCTGTAGCTCGGTATTGGCACTGCACGCACTTCGCGTGTTCGATAATCGGCACGAATTTCGGTAGTACCGGCTACACGGCGGTCCGGGCTAGTTCGGTAATTTTCTGGATACGACTCAGTACGGAAGTCACCGCGACAGTAAGGGTCGACACATACAAGACGGGTTTCACCAGGACCGGGAACGGGGCACGTTTTCCCTATGCCATACAGACTTGAGAGGCGCTCAAGATGCTCGCAACAAAGGCCAAGTGCCGCGCACCACGGGGGTTAGCTACCAGAACCCCAGCACCGTTTACTCCCCGCATACCCCTCAGGATCCTATGGTAGAGCCGACCGGGCCCGGCCCGGGGTTTCACGAAATATTCTTGCGAAGAATACTCAGCGATCCCGGTCGCCGTGGCGAAGGGAGAAAAACATTATAAATGTTGTATTATTTTAAAAACTACTTCACCGATGATGATGACCTATTAATCGAATCTCAATGGACTTTTCGATGTTTTAAAAATTGTTGGTTTTACAGACGCGTAAAAATACGTGTCACCCTTTTTTCATTATATTATAAGACTAGAACTGTCACACCGATGAAAATGAGTTTTTGGAAGCTTATAGCGAAAACATAAAACTGTTTACCGAAAATGTTGTCATTTGGAGAAAATGTTTTTTCACCATTTATTTGGCAATTATTTTAAACAAGTGCTATGTTTTCGTAGCAGGTACCTTTGTAAAAATTTGAAAAAAATTGAGGCTATAGCCCCAAGAATCCTTCGAGATTCGATTGACAGGTCAAAAAGTGAATATCATAGTTCTTTTAATATAATAGTTACAGAGCAGTACTTCGATGATGCCTCTTTGAAATTTTGGTTTTTAATTTATGGAGCCTCCAAGGTTTCAATCAGGTAAAACCAGGTAAGGACGCGACGTTCGGCGATTCAGGTAGCCAATTGGGTAGCCAATTCGGCCTAGTCCGTTCGCGTTACGGCAGGGTCCTCGCATCCCCACCCCTTGCCGTAGTCCGGCTTTTCCTCTAATAGGGCGCGCGTCTGGCGCGAGATTCGGAACTCGCAGGATCGTGCCTACGTCGGGTCCTTGGGCCCCAGACCTTACGCGAAAATCATTCCGAAATTGAAACGCGGGGCAGATCGGTGACCTACCCCGGTATGGAGGGGGGGGCGCCTACACCACCCTCGCCGAGGCCCCTTGCAATTGGCTAGGTGAGGCGACGGCAGGACCGCGAAATAGGTTGTCGGATGGTCGACAGGGGCCTTCGTCCCGCTTCGTCACCTCCGGGTTGTCTGGCCCGTGTGTGGCGTCGCCCATTCCTCGTTATTACCGGTGCACCGGATTTGCGTAATGGCCATGGTTTGGCGTAGGTGGTCCCGCGAAGCGCTGTGCCCTTTCTTCCGGTCGGCTGGATACCGGGGTGTCGTTCGCCTACCTGAAACTTGCCGGGCTCGGCGCGCGCGAAAGGGTGAAAGTTCGAGTTTCCTGTTGATTCGGGAGTTCCTCGGGGAGCGCTTCCTAACCTATCGAGCCGTGGTTCTATTCGCGACAACTTGTTTTACGGCAGTCCGGTCCCTTCGTTCGGTTGTTAGGGGCGCTTAAGGGCGGCGGGGTTTGTGCAACGTCACAGTACATACCCGAAAATACAGGAATACAAATATGATCTTGTTACGTATGGAGACGTTTTCCACGTTCATTTCGATTAGAAGTTCTAATCTCTTTTCTGAGAACGAAAAGCGTCCCAACAGACCCCTTTTATTAATGGAAGATACTGTGTGCCTTCTTTATATAAAAATCTTTAGACCCTCCCTTCTGGCATCCG
The DNA here is from genome assembly GCF_050948215.1 of Halictus rubicundus. Taxonomy (NCBI): domain Eukaryota; kingdom Metazoa; phylum Arthropoda; class Insecta; order Hymenoptera; family Halictidae; genus Halictus; species Halictus rubicundus. The sequence goes on from NC_135162.1 coordinate 2,599,821, forward strand.
TTAATTAAGACTCTGAAAAGAAATAGCCCGGATAACCTTCATTAACCCCTTTTAACGAAAATCTAACTGAGGCCTGCTTTTCATTAGAAGTGACAAAAATGTGATTGTGACCCTACGTGACATTAAATCTTAAACAGAGTATCCCTTTCATTTCTAAGGTATATAAACCCGTCCATTTCATCATCATTGGTTCAGTAGCGGTTCAATAATCGTGCAATCACGTCGCGTTACACGCATAAGAGTCAATTCTAGTGAGATCGGGTTAATGTCCCTTTCGAATCAAATCGTAACCTTATAGATTCTGTTAGCCCGGTATATATTCTATTTGGCATTAAATAATTGCTCTCTGACCCCGCAGTGCCAGTGCGTCAAAACCGTGCATCATAGGTAACAATTTCTCCAATTGTACACCCATTAAATTCACTCGCGACATAAACAACAACACTTGTAATTATCTTAATTCAAAATATATTTGTCTTGTTTGTTAACTCGCGTAATCTACAACCCTTAATTATTGCCTAATATCCTAATCTAATAATTGAACGTTCCCACATGATACAATCTTACCGCTCGGATTGTATCAATTAAATTATATATAAGTTACGAGGCTTACTAATCTTAAATTCAAATTAACAAAGATTTCAAAATTGAAAACAAATTGAAACCATATTCCAGGGGTAATAACCCCCTCGCCGGCGTCTCGCGTTGCTCGCAGCCCTGGCTCGTAACAATCTCGGTGGTTTTATGACCCAAAATAAGACGAAAAAGAATACCAAATTAGGTTGGAGATTTCGTTTTCGAGAAGATCTAATTTGAAAATTCGTAGTGTACACAGTGTCGCCAGATCAAACTTGTGCCCCTACTTTAACATCACCTTCTACCGCGCTATTCCCCATGCTTCCACCGCGATCCGGTCACGTGACGCGTTTCGTCTCTGTCGTGCATACTCCGGTACTCGCAGAGAGAGGGTAACTTCTCCCCTCAATTCGTGCTCCCTCCCCCCATCGTGCGACACTGAGTACGTGTACTGTCTGTCGTGTACGGGAAGTTTAAATCCACTGGATTTAATTTATCTGATTCTATTTATTTTAATGTAAAATGTGTAGTATCGCAGTTATTCATGCTAACCTTACCAGGCGTAGATTTATAGTTTAGGGTAGTTTTAGTGAAGTTTTAGTGCTTTACCTGAACACGTATTTTTAGGGACCGAGCGTGGAGCCTGAAAAGGTCATACAAGTGAAAGCGTTTGGGCCATTTGGCGAAAGTCGGGGGTGTTCGGGAAAGGTCGGTAGGGGCGGAAGGACTCATCGGAAAATGCGATGATGCCCAGAGTTGTAGAGTTGACGTCGAAGCGAGCGAAGCGTGTTATAGAAAGTAGAAGTTGTCACTGCTTTTCCTGTTTAATTTAACGCGTGTAATATTAGTTTAAATAAATTATTTTAGTTCCTAACCGATTCAAATTAATCCTACACTTTTGGGGGCTCGATGAATACCTTCAGCGGTGATGATAAGGTGAACGTCCATGTTTGGGTGCGAGAATTTGAAGAGATGACCGAATTATGCCAGTGGAGTGATGTCCAGAAGGTGATATATGCGGGGAGACTCCTTCGGGGCTCAGCCAAGTTGTTCGTTAAGTACGAAAAGTGTTGCAAAAGCTGGAAAGCTCTGAAAGAGGCACTGAAATCGGAATTCTCTCAGAAAATCGACGCTCATCAAGTGCATAAGGAGTTATCACGAAGGACGAAGAAATCGAGCGGAACGTACCAGGAGTATATCTACCGGATGCTGGAAATAGCGAAACAAGTAGATATGGAAAATGCTACTGTGATTAAATATATAATCGACGGAGTTCAGGATGACGAAGTGAACAAAACTATATTGTATGGTGCAAAATTTGTGTTGTACGAGACCATGAATGTGTAGGCTGGCTCGTCGAGCTTACAGGCACCGAAATACCGCGACTCTTAAGAATCTAACCGGGTTGTAAGACCGGTTACGCGTTGACGATATTCAGGTACCACTGTGCGTCAAATTAATGAAGGACAGCTGTTTGTAGTTGAATCGTTTATTTTAACACGTTAAGCGCCACGCCGGTCCCTATGGACCGGCGCTAGACTTTCCGTTTAGGCCTCGTCGGTCCGCATGGGCCGGCGGCAGACTTTTCGTTCTTGTTATCGCCGCGCGCCACGTTACCCGACATCTGTTTATACTTAGGCTCGCCTCTCGGCGAGCGGCCCGAACGGTACGGCAAGCAAAACGGGCTGGGCACTTAACGTGTTAACAGTGATGAATTTACAAGGTTATTGACTAGACTTGTGTCGCAGATAGTGTAAGCGGCCGATCAATGCGACGGTTCTGCTGGTCTTGATAAGGTCGATAGACCGGACAGAAATGCGGAGTGGCGAGCGCAAGGTTGAAGCGAACTCATGCGAACGAAGTGATCGACGTGACTTGAGCGAAGTAAATTTGCGAAGTGCTTTTTCGAACTGATCTTTTCGAACTGATCAATTTTTCGGATATCTACCCTTTTTATACGCTGAGTTGAATGACTAGCGGCTGAATGGCTGGTCACCAGATGGTGCGGAAAACCCGAAAGAATAGACAAATATCGGTACATCAGGTACCCCGAGCTGGCGACCGAAGTAGACGTGAATGGGCGGACTGTCGTAAACCTTGGGTCGCTTGAGGAGAGGCCCGATGTCCCATTGAACGCACGCGTATTAATTGTTTTATTGCCGGACGGTTCGACGGCATGGATTTCAATCATTTAATTTTCTACATAATAAAAACTAATATTATTAGAGGGACAACGCCTATTTGAAGAATGGGTCGTCTTCATGCAGTAAAACCATTATTTGAATTGCAGCTAGTTTTGACACAAGGAGTCCAAGTAGCTGTTTCGGTGAATGCCAGGAAAGGGCAGTTTAGAAAGTCCGTTGAATCATCTAAGTTCTAACTGTCCGACGAAGAGCAAAGGCACCAAGTGTTTTAAGTGTCGTGAATACGAGCATATTGCTCCAAAATGTCCTGGCGTAGATAAATCGCTAAAATCATCATAAAGTCATCACAAGCAAAGCGTTGCAAGGAGGTGGATATAGCGAACCGTAAGATAGTTGCGTTAGTTGATACTGGTAGCGATTTGACATTAATGAGGGCGGACCAATACATCAAAATCGGTCAGCCTAAGCTAGGTAATAGCGTTGCAAAATTCCGCGGTATTAGCTGTGAAAGTAATTGTACATTAATAACGATACATGTTGTTTCAGACACGTTAATGCAGCATGCGTTAATTACCGGCACAGATTTTCTAAACAGTGTAGAACTAAACATGAAAGAAGGGGGTATTTCTATTAGAAAATTAGAAGATTGCAACAATATTAATGTTCCAGAAGTTTTTAAGATAGATGTCGAGGCCGAAGTAAACGAGTTAGATTTATCTCATATCACACATGTTGGACACAAGCAGGCGATAGAGAGTGTCATTGAAAATTACAAACCTGAAAAGATACGCGAAGTAGGAGTCAAAATGAGTTTGATATTACAGGACGAAATTCCTGTTTACGAACAACCGCGACCGTTATCTCCTCAAGATAAAGTAGACGTCGATGAGCAAATAGAGTTATAGATGAAAGACGGAAGAATACGACCATCTCACTCAGACTATGCGAGTCCGATAGCTTTAGTGAAAAAGAAAACGGGTCGACTAGAATTTGCGTCGACTACAGACAGTTGAATAAGAAGATTATAAAAGACCGATATCCGTTACCCTTGATAGAAGACCAGTTAGATCTGTTGCAAGGTGCGAAAGTTTTTAGTACACTCGACCTAAAAAACGGATTTTTTCATGTTCCGGTCTATGAAAATAGTATTAAATATACAGCATTTGTGGTACCTAACGGACATTATGAATTTTTAAAGGTTCTATTTGGATTGTGTAATTCACCAGCCGTTTTTCAGAAATTTATAAATGTCGTGTTTAAAGAGTTAATTGCAGCCGGGGTAGTACTTACCAGAGTTGGCCAGTATCCGAATAAAAAATTATTTGAATAGCTTTCAGATACAGATACTCTGTATCTTTTGTTTTTATTCGAAGTCGGATGAATCGCGAGAAGTTATCTGTATTTTTATTCGTCGAGCGTCTGGTTTCGAGATTTGTATTCGACCTGCATCTCGGATGATTTTCTCGCTATATTCGGGATTTATTCGAGAGCCGGATACAACGCCAGCATTCATTCGACGGATTTATTTGTAGATACTCGGTGACGCCGAGTATCCGACCGATTTTAGTCTACGAATAAAAATAAATTTCAGAATGTATTCGAACTCAGATGTCGCGGCGAAATTTATCCGTAACTTTTATTCGTTATTCGAAGCTTGATTTGGCCAGACGATTTATTTGACAATTTATTCGTGACGAGTATTTGGCAGAGATGAAAATCAGATGTATCTTTTATTCGAAATTTTATTCGAAGCTCGGATAGCCGACCTTTATCCGACGTTGCCAAGCCGTAATACGTAAATACATACCACGGTACAGTGACTACCATTAATAATCGAACACTTTTTATCGTTTAAACTTTAAACGCTTGTTTACACAAATAAACTTGTATTATTTAAACAATTGTTTAAACAAATAAATTTTTATTATTGAAACAAATGTTTAAACCAATACATATTTATTACTTAAACGGTTGTTTAAACAAATAAATTTTTATTATTTAAACAGTTGTTTAAACAAATAGATTTTTATTATTGAAACAAATGTTTAAACCAGTACATTTTTATTACTTAAAGGATTGTTTAAACAAACACATTTTTATTATTTAAACAATTTACGTCACGTTTTGCAGTGAGTAAAAGTCTTTATAATAAAAGGAAATGTCATTGGGTTTTACCATTGGTACTCTGCTGGATATTAAGCTGGATATTAAGATAGTAAAGAACTCTTTACATTATGTATTATGTACAGTGTTACGAGCCAGGGCTGCGAGCAACGCGAGAGGCCGGCGAGGGGTTGTTACCCCAGGAATATGGTTTCAATTTGTTAGTTAGGTACGCGGACGCACCCAATGCGAAATCGGGGAGCCGCTAGGATAGTTGACGTCGAGGACGCACCTGATGCATATCTCTGGGAAGTTGGAGTCAAACGCAGACGCACCCGATGCGGAACCGGGGAGCTACTAGGAGGATGAAACTTCGTGAACGCACCCAATGCGAAATCGGGGAGTCACTAGGAGAGACACGCGGCGAACCCGATATATACCCGGTGGATAACTCACAGACGCACCTGATGCGAGACCAGGGAGCTGCTAGGATACGGAAGATCCCAATGCGAAATCAGGGATCCGCTAGGATGGTATAGTTTTCTTGGACGCACCCAATGCGAAACCGAGGAGCGATTAGGTTGGAGAAATCTTCGTTGAATTGAATCTAAGATTAGTAAGCCTCGTAACTTATATATAATTTAATTGATACAATCCGAGCGGTAAGATTGTATCGTGTGGGGACGTTCAATTATTAGATTAGGATATCAGGCAATAATTAAAGGTTGTAGATTACGCGAGTGTAACAAACAAGACAAATATATTCTGATTTCAGATAATTACAAATGTTGTTGTTTGTGTCGCGAGTGGATGTAGTAAGTGTACAATTAGAGAAATTGTTACCTAATGATGCACGGTGTTGACGCACTGGCAATGCGGGGTTAGATAGCAGTTGTTGAATGCCAAATAGAATATATACCGAACTAACGGAATCTATAAGGTTACGTTTGATTCGAAAGGGACTTTAACCCGATCTCACTAGAATTGACGCGACGTGACTGCACGAGTACTGGACCGCGTCTGAATCTTTTCTGAACCGCTTCTCGACTAACCGAAGAGGATGAAAATGGATGGGTTTATATACCCTAAAACTGAGAGGGAAGTGTGTCTGTTTTATTCTACGGTCGCATACTCGTATTTGTCGTTTCTAGTGAAGTAAAACGAAGGGTTAGCCAGGATGTTTCCTATAGTAAAACGAAGGGTTAGCCAGGATGTTTCCTATCAAAGACTATCTTGACAAAACATTCCAGAAGGGAATGTTTTGAAGATTTCCATATTAGGAAATCGTACGGTGCTGTTACTGAATCATGCTTCGTGCCAGCTGCGTCCAGCCGGAGTACAATCATTAAACAAGGGGCCTGTTGGGACGCTTTTCGTTCTCAGAAAAGAGATTAGAACTTCTAATCGAAATGAACGTGGAGAAACGTCTCCATACGTAACAACAGATACACGTACATAGGCATTGCATGTAATGCATTTTTCTGTCTACGGTTTTGAATTACCGACTCTGTAGAACATGCTCTGGTACGGCAGCGGACTCTATCGAAATGGAACGGTCAGCTAGTGAAATAAAATTCGTTGATGAACTTCGATGGAAACGTTTCAATACTGCCACCGTCTAACTTATCGGATTTGAGGCGTGTTTAGACTTGTTTTCATCAGCAAACTATTTGCAATCGATTAATTATGTTCCCATGGCAGAATTATGAATTGTAACAAACATTTTATTGTTATTAATAAGTGATGGTGAAACGCTTACATTGTTGTCTCCAGGCGGCACACGACGCGACACTCCATATGGTCGTGATTCAGTATCAGAGGCAACATTGTAACGAGTAGCATATTGGCGTTTACCAACTAAATCTAATATTATTTCTTATTAACGTTATCATAATGATATCATTTTCTACCGATTGAAAATGTTTTCCTGAACAAAATAAGCCCAAACACGTTACAAATCGGATAATAATATCATCGGGTTGTACTGCCTTTTTGTTGTGCCTTTGTCACGGCCCGATAAGACCAAGACAACAACCCTCGCAACACGTCACCAGGCCCAAGTTCACGACTGATTCAGCACCCGACAACTTTGAACCATTAAACAGTCCCAAACCTTTGTACCCCAAATAAGATTACCCATTAATATATAAGACCCCAAACCCGTGTACCCAGCAGTCGACGATCACCTCTGCTACGGCACGTCTCGCCGATCCAACTTTCAAAATAAAAAGCAAGTTCAAATTCCCGAAATCTTCGAGTATTCAATCGCGAAAGTGAAATACGGCGTTCCTTCGCGAAACCAGCCATTTCACCGTAACATTTTGGCGATCCTGCCAGGATACCGGTTCATCTGCTGGAAGAAAATCTTCAACGGCAACCAACCACGGCTGTTTGACCACGAAGACGGACTACGAGAGCCCTTCCGAAGCAATACATCGGTATCGACGAACCAAGGTCAGTACGACATCTTAAGTTATCGAGAATAGAATCGAACAGTTCCCCTACGTTAACCAAGAAAATGGCTAAACCAAACGGAACCGTAATGGTAAGCGAAGAGATACTCAATGGAATTCTCAATTCAATGAAAGAATTGCAATCCGCGGTTACCTCTTTAAGCAAAACTACTGCTAAAGAAAACGAAAACCGACTGTATACGAAGGTCACGATGTAGGAGTTTCGTTGCCTTCTCTCAATATGTATTTTAATAATATTGAGCACCTTGGAATAATAATGAATGTAACACCGTTGACTATATACAACTTTATTACACTTTGTACATGGATGAAGTTCGCGATATCTGGTTGTTGTAGAGAGTTCGTCTCGTCTAGTCGCGTTTTCGTTTTGTTCTGTTCTGTCTTGTCGTGTCCTGTCCATCGTCAGTTTGGTTTTTTCGTGATTGGAGGAATTTGGATTTAGGTGGGAAAATATGGCGTTTCGTAATTGGTCGTGGGTGCATTGGGAGGAGTTTTTGAGTTGTTGAGAGTGGGAGACAGTCAGGAAATTCCTTGGTTTTGTCTTCGTTCGTCAATAGCGTGATTTATGGTACAAGTTCCGTTCGTCGTTTCGTTCGGTCGCACGTGCTGTCCGTCTGTCGGGATTGGGGTTGTCGAATTGCAGTGGTCATAAATTAGTTTTCTCGGTTCTGGTATTTTGCTGATTCCCACGTGTTTTTTAGGGTACATCCCTTTCAGGTATGTCCCTTTATCGCAACGGTCGAACGGTACGGTACGGTCGATCTTCGGTGTTGCCGTCGCAACACCGACAGAAAGAAATTATAGAATTATCCAAGTTAATGAACATCACCGCTACTATGACCGACGACAGCGCATCTCAGAACAGAGGCCAAAGAAACTCCTCAAGAAGACACGGGGAACATTCATCAGGGAGCAACTCGGAAGATGATGAACCCGAAATAACTGCAACTTCCAATGCAACAATTGGACAAACGGCGTCAAACGCCATTCGTACTATCCGAACGCTAAAAGGAAGAGACGACCTAGGAGTAGAAGACTTCATAAGTGATGTCAGGTACGCCAGATCCGTATGTCGAGACAAGCATATGCTTCTGAAACTCGTAATTGCGGAGAAAATCACGGATCAAGCAGAGCGAGCTATCCGATACTTACGTATAGACACCTACGAACAGCTCTACGAGGCCCTCAGGACATACGTCACCTCGCCCAATACCGTCAATGCCAGCAGAAATAAGCTGCAAAACACGCGACAAGGACAAATGGAGAGCGTAATGAGTTTCAATCTGAGATTCAGACAATCCCTGAACGAATTAAAATACGCTATCCAGTACAAACACAACAACCCAGCGGCAAGGAAGATTGCCATCGATGAAGAAGAAGACGCGGCCATCGCTACATACGTAACCAACCTGAAACGAGAATTAGGAGCTCTAGTCGTCCCATCGCAACCCAAGACACTAGAAAAAGCTCAAACTCTAGCTGGAGACATGGAGAATTGGCTTCGAGACTCGAGAGGACCATCGCAAAGACAGATGTTCCCGCAACATCCCAGACCGAATAACTCAGTATTGCCACCGAGAGGACCTTTCCATCCTATGAACAGACCTCAAGCTAGACCGACTTCACTTGCAACAATGCCTAGACCCATCAATCTTAAATGCTTCAAATGCGGACAAAACGGGCATATCGCACCTAACTGCACAAATTTTCGGTCAGCCCCTCACGGCAAAATCCCACCAAGAGTCAACTACACCATCGACGAGACGCCAGCGGAACAAGCGGACTTCCCCGCATTAGGAGAATATGCAGCATACCAGGGAGACTACAATATATACTCGGAGGATTCCAAGGACTCAGAAGACCAACAAGATTCCTACTGGACACCGGAGCAGGAATCAACCTCATAAAAAATAGTAGTATATTACCCGAACATCCCAGGGAGAATAAGATCCAAAATATACTAATGGGCAACGACAAACACGAATCCAAATCCAGCACGCAGTTCCAAGCACTAAAACAAGACCATATATTCCAAATAGTTCCCGACTCCTTCCCCATCCCTGAAGACGGAATCATAGGTTTACCCTTCCTACAGAAATATAAATATAAGATCACTAATGATTATCTGTTTTTAGGTGAGACACGCATACCTCTAAGATCCGACATCAAATTACAACCAGGCGAGAGTACTATCAAGGAAACTTTCATTGACCAGCAAAGAACCCAGGTTTGCTTCATCAACACAGGTGAGAGAGAAATTGAATCAAACCAAATTGAATTAGATGAATCTCCCAAATTAGACAGAATGCAATTATTAATGCAGAAATTAAGAACCAAACACATTGATCTTTCATATAGAGACTCGGTAGAGAAAATAATCCTTTCATACGCTGACGCCTTTGCATTAGAAACCGATCCACTCCCATGCACCCAACTCACGTCACATAAAATAGAATTAAAAACAGAGAAACCCGTCAATATAAAATAGTATAGACCTCCAGAGTGCCATCGCGAAGAAATTAAAAGACAAGTCTCAGAATTGTTGGATAAAGACATAATTACACATTCAGATTCCCCTTATAACGCACCAGTGTGGGTAGTACCCAAAAAGGCAGATGCCTCAGGAAAGAGAAAATGGAGAGTAGTAATAGATTTTAGAAAATTGAACGAACTTACAGATCAAGACGCGTATCCCATCCCCGATGTAGAATCAATCCTTTCGCACTTAGGAAACTCGAAATTTTTCTCAGCATTAGATTTATCGTCAGGCTTTCACCAAATTCCAATGGACAAAGACTCAAAAAAATATACAGCTTTTTCAACTCCCGAAGGACACTTCCATTACAATAGAATGCCATTCGGACTAAAGAACGCACCAGCTACGTTTCAAAGAATGATGGATAGAGCATTAAACGGATTGATAGGAAAACATTGCTTTGTATATTTAGATGACGTCATAATATTCGGACAAACGATTCAAGAACATAACAAAAATTTAGCGATCGTACTACATAGACTGTCTGAACTAAGACTAAAATTGCAACCAGACAAATGTGAATTCTTAAAACCGGAGTTAGAATACTTAGGACACGTTATATCAAAGGACGGAGTAAAACCAAATCCCAATAAAATCAAATCAGTAAAGGAATTTAGACAACCCAAGAACCCGACAGAAATAAAGCAATTTCTAGGGCTAGCAGGTTGCTATCGTAAATTTATTAGAAACTTTGCCAAGATAGCTAAACCACTGACAGACCTAACAAAAAAGGACATTCCATTCCATTGGACAGACAAACAGCAAATCTCTTTTGACACGTTGAAGCTAAAATTATGCGAAGAACCGATTCTTAAATACCCAGACTTCAACAAAGAATTTACACTAACGACAGACGCATCGAACGAAGGACTAGGAGCTATATTATCCCAAGACGGACACCCATGTTGTTACGTATCCAGAACCCTAAATCCGGCAGAAAAACATTACACTACGACAGAAAAAGAATTACTAGCAATAGTATGGGGCGTTCAAAGATTAAGACAATACCTATTAGGCAGAAAATTCAAAATTAGGACAGATCATCAGGCACTTAAATGGCTACATAATGTAAAAGACACCTCATCCAGACTAATCAGATGGAGACTTAGATTAGAAGAGTATGACTATGACATAGAATATCACAAAGGAAAAGACAACACCGCCGCGGACGCACTATCACGAGTACACATAACCCTAGGAGAGATGACGGGAGACCAACTCGCAGACTTAGCAAACGAGATAATAGAAACAAATCAGGGAAACGAACATCCAGATACTACAGACAATAACGCAAACGATAGCGATACAGATACGGCAGTGAGCAACGACTTTCGGACTTAGACGACATTTTCGAATATGACGAATACCTATTGTATCAAGAGACCCCTGATAATTTCAAAGAGACACCTAACCGAAGACAATACTTTCAACTAAATACGGTACCCGACAGAGACAGAGAAGCTCTTCAAGCTTTAAAAATAATATTAGGAAAACACCAAAAGATAGGAGCCACCCGACAACACTTTAATATTAGACAAATTGAAATGATCAGGAAAGTAATTAGATTCATAGCATCACGAGACCCGAGAAAACTTTATGTCTTAGCCACAGAACCAGTAATAGAGATCACGCCAGAGAGAAAATTAGAAATATTAAAAGAAAATCATAACGGTAATTCCGCTCAACACTTTGGAGAAAATAAGACGATAGCTAGAATTAAATCAAAGTATTTTTGGGAAAACTTGGAGAAGGACGTGAAAGAATTTATAAGTAAATGCGTTTATTGTCAAAAAGAAAAACTCAATCGAATTAGGCACCGAGAAGAGGCATGTATCCCGAACACTCCTGAATCCCCGAACGACAAAATTGCAATGGATATCTTTGGACCACTACCGATAACCTCTAAGGGTAACCAATTCGTTTTGTCCATCCAAGATCAACTGACCAAATACCTAATCCTTATTCCGATGAAAGATCAACGTGCAGAATCCATTATCGACAAATTAATCGAACATTTTATTTACACCTTTTCGGCACCCAAGCAAATATTGACAGACCAAGGTTCAAATTTTATCTCAAACCTGATGCAGGGATTTGAAGAAGCATTCCAAATTAAACATATCAAAACAACTAGCTTTCATCCTCAGAGCAATGGATCCCTTGAAAGAACTCACGCTACGGTTAAAGATCTTATTAGAACTTGTATTAAAGAGAGACAGAAAGAATGGGACGAAGTATTAAAACTTATATGTTTCGGTTACAATACGGCAGTCCATGAAGGAACAGGTCATACACCCTTTGAATTAACTTTTGGTAGAAAAGCGAATTTGCCAAGCGCGATATCTGCTACGAGTACGCTCACGCAGAATGAACTCTTTAAATTATGGAGCAAGAAACATGCAGAGTATCTAGAATCCGCAAAGAAAACGATAGAAAAAAATAAAGCTAGAAATAAAAGAAATCAAGATAGGAAAATAAGGTTGCAGAGCTTATTTAATGTAAATGATAAGGTATGGATTCACAATGACCATAAGAGTAACAAGTTAGACTCGGAATGGTTAGGACCAGCGATCATATTAGAAGTTAAAACGCCGTACTATATATGTAAAAAATTAACGAATAATAGCGTGATAAAAATTCACGGAAATAGACTAAAGTTGTATAAATCTTAAAATTTCAGATGTCGCCCACAGGAATAATACTAGGCTTAAGCATAACCTTAGCAAGTAGTTTTACACTAACACCTCTAAATGATAGTAGCGTATTCATAGAAGATATACAAGAAACGTATTTATACCATAACGTAGTAAGAATAATTGCAGGAATGAAAAAAAAAAAAAAAAAAAAACCATACGTAAAACTAGATGATACTACAGAATCATAGAAGCCACCGCACCTGTACCATAACAACAGCAGCCCTCCATCGAGTTACGACCTGAACGACACCGAATTCAACATCGCACCTGTCAGGAGAAAACGAGTTCGTTTCGGAGCAACGAAAGTCTAATGAGGGGGGAATGTCACGGCCCGATAAGACCAAGACAACAACCCTCGCAACACGTCACCAGGCCCAAGTTCACGACTGATTCAGCACCCGACAACTTTGAACCATTAAACAGTCCCAAACCTTTGTACCCCAAAGAAGATTACCCATTAATATATAAGACCCCAAACCCGTGTACCCAGCAGTCGACGATCACCTCTGCTACGGCACGTCTCGCCGATCCAACTTTCAAAATAAAAAGCAAGTTCAAATTCCCGAAATCTTCGAGTATTCAATCGCGAAAGTGAAATACGGCGTTCCTTCGCGAAACCAGCCATTTCACCGTAACACCTTCGGCCACGCGGCCGTGTTTGCATGTTGTCCTCTTCTATCTACGTTCGCCGCAGTCAAAGCGGCCACAAAATATATACATGTATATGTGCAATCTCAGCGACGATATACATATGTATATGTGTGCAACCATACACGTCGATCCCTGCCGAATGATTCCGAGAGTAGAAGAACGAAACATGTGTTACTTTCTTTTGGCTGAAGGTGTGCGTTGTTTTCAGCAAATGCAATCTTTTCATAGACGGGAACATTTTAAAAATTTGCAAAAAAATGAGGATATAGCCCCAAGTGTCCTCTTTACAGACCTGTTTTTAAAAAGATGAACATTTCAAAATTGACGAAATTAAAATTATCTGAAGCGAATGCTGCATCGCGATATACAGCCTTGGACGGCCGGACACTGTGCTGGGTCGAGAAATTTCGTGACATTTTACAATAAATGTTGAACCGTAAGAGATATCAGGATGAAATTTGCAGTAAAATTCATTAAAAAATTGTCGTCATAAATGTACAGGGTGGCCCACATAACTCTGAACACCTCAATATCTCGAAAACTATGCCATCGATTTTAAAGTTCTTAGTCTTAAATTGCATGGAACTAAAGGGCCTTTCTGACTACATAAACGTGAAGTGGCCTCCCTTCCCCTTTAACGGGGGAGGGGAGGTACCTTTGTAATTTTCAATGGAACCCCCTATAAAATGTTACATATTTAGATTCTACAGGAAAAAACAAGTCAATTTTGTCTGAAACATTTTTTTGTCAGATACTTCCATGATGAGATATAACAGTTTGAAGTTTCGAGTTGTAGGTACTTGAAGCGCTCGGAAATAGCGTTATGGAATTATACGCGCTTGAGTCCTTTGCTTATTCATGAAGAAACACAAACAATAATATTTAATATTTAATATTTAAACAATCATTTAAGTAATAAAAATGTATTGGTTTAAACATTTGTTTCAATAATAAAAATCTATTTGTTTAAACAACTGTTTAAATAATAAAAATTTATTTGTTTAAACAACCGTTTAAGTAATAAATATGTATTGGTTTAAACATTTGTTTCAATAATAAAAATTTATTTGTTTAAACAACCGCTTAAGACATAAAAATATATTGGTTTAAACATTCGTTTAATTAATAAATAGTGTTCGAATATTAATGGGAGTCACTATACCATAGTACGTACTTGTATATTACAAAATAAGTATTACGACTTGGCAACGTCGCTCGGTCTTTTATCCGAATTTCGAATACAATTTCGAATAAAAAGATACATGTGATTTTCATCTATTCCTCATGCTCGTCTCGAATAAAAAATTGAATAAATCATCTTCCCTACATCGAGCTTCGAATAAATTTCTAAGTTACGCGAAAAATCGTACATCGAAAATCAAAGATGCATTTGAGTTGCGAGTATCTGACGAAATTCACCGTCGAATAAATGGTGGCGCTGCCTCGAACTCTCGAATAAAAGTCGAAGATACTTTGAAACTCATCAGCTGTATCTTACTTCGAGATGTTGTATCTTACTTCAACTGTATTATTACTTCGAGATTCGGATGACCCACGGACGACAAATGAAAATCGTGAAAAGTATCTGACGGATAAACTGTGGTGGTATCCGAGAGAAATGAGTTCGAATAAAAGATAGCTTTCAGTTATTAGTATTCGAAATTTTAAAATAATTTTTTGCCCAACTCTGGTACTTACTTACATGGATAATTTAATAGTACCTTCCATTGATTATTCTCGCGGTGTAACAAATTTGTTGTTAGTATTAGATGTTGCCAGCAAGTACGGGTTGCTAATAAATTGGGATAAATGTCGCTTCTTACAAACTAGAGTAGAGTATCTGGGACATATTGTTGAAAATGGTAACGTTCAACCGTCACAACATAAAACTAAAGCTGTGATGAAATTCCCGAAACCTCAATGTACAAGAGATGTTCAGAGTTTCCTGGGCTTGACAGGATATTTTGGAAAATTTGTACACCAATATTCGATTATTGCGAAACCGTTATCTAATTTATTAAGAAAAGATGTCAAATTTGTGTTTGGATCGCAGGAACAGGTAGCATTTGAAAAGTTAAAGTTAATTTTGAGTAGCAAACCGGTGTTGAAATTGTATCGTATGGGTGTTGACACCGAGTTGCATACCGATGCATCTAGTTTGGGTTATGGTCCGATTTTCATCACCGGCCGAAGAAAAATACTCGAGCTACGAGCTTGAAGTACTAGCGATTGTGAAGGCGTTAAAGAAATTCCGCGTTTATTTATTAGGGATTTCATTTAAAATCGTAACAGATTATCAAGCATTTTCTTTAACGATGAGTAAGAGAGATCTGTGTGTGCGTGTGGCTAGATGGGCGCTTCTTTTGGAAGAATTTCAATACAAAATTGAACATAGACCCGGGAAGAGAATGTCGCATGTAGACGCGTTGAGTCGAAAACCACTACCCGCGATTTTGTTAATAGAGGAAAGCGACGAAGGGATTATTACTCGGTTAAAAGACGCGCAGGTAGAAGATTCCGACTTGCGGAAAATTCGCGACGACATCGACGAACACTTAGGTAAAGGATACGTTTTAAAGAACGAAATTCTTTATAGCCACTGGTGGTCGTGCCGAAGGCGATGCGCGCGCAGGTAGTTCGTCAGGCACATGAGCGCGGTCATTTCGGGATAAATAAGACGGAAGTTATTGTCAAAAGAGATTATTGGTTCGAAGGTATGCGGCCAAAGGTAGAAAAGGTTGTGCGAAATTGTATTAATTGTATTCCAGCAAGCAAGGCAAGCAGGAAGGCTTTCTTAATAGCATCAACAAGGGAGAGTTGCCATTTGAAACATATCACGTACACCATTTAGGACCACTGCCATCGAGTAAGAAGAGTTACAAACATATTTTTGCCGTTGTCGACGCTTTTACAAAATTCGTGTGGTTATATGCTACAAAGAGTACAGATTCAGCTGACGTAATTGGGCGATTAAAGAAACAATCTGCAGTTTGTGGTTATCCTCGACGCATTGTTTCCGATCGTGGAACCGCTTTTACATCCGGCGCGTTTGGAAACTACTGTAAAGAAGAAGGAATACACCACGTATTAATACAACAGGAGTCCCACAAGCAAACGGGCAAATAGAGAGGATAAATCGAACATTGATACCGTTGTTAATTAAGTTGTCAGCACGTAAACCGAATGAATGGTACAAACATCTGGAAGTAGCACAAAAATATTTAAATGCGACGCCTAGTAGAAGTACTAACACTACTCCATTTAACTTACTGTTCGGGACACATATGAAGATGTGCGAAGATCCACGAATCCGAGAGTCAATAGAAGCAGAATGGATTAACATGTTCCAAGAAGGAAGAGGCGAGGCTCGGGTTAGAACAATGTGGCATGTTACATGAAACCGTGGGTCAGCAACGAAGATGACTATCCGTTGGATAAATTATTTTAGTTCCTAACCGATTCAAATTAATCCTACAAATGTAATATTTATTAACATTGGTTTTCAAAGTATGTACCTTAATTTTACAAGATTGAAAAGTTAAAAAAGAAGAAATATAATAAAATGATAAAACTGTAGAAAGTATATTTTAAGAATATCCATTACGGCGATATTACAAAACTGTTTATTACAAATAAGTTAAAAACAAATATGTTACAGATAAATTATCGTAGTGACACAAACATTCTCTGCGTGGGTGGAAGCATAGAGGAGATTTCAGGAGATTGTTCTTGAATTTTTTGGAAGTGGTCACTCGAAGGCTTGCTTGCAACCCCCACCCCTAAAAAATTAAATAATTTTATTCTACCCTTAATAATTTTATCACAATTCTGAAAAAAATATATGATATGGAGGAGGTAAATTCGAATATTTTCGTTTTTCTTCCATCTAAATATCTTAATTAACAACCGAGAAAAAAATGATACAGTTAAGGGTATTTACCCTCATATGAAGGGTTAGCGACTTAAAATTTTGGGTGATTATCTTTCAACCTAAAACCATTGTTTTCCACACAATACCAATAAAAATTGTGGCCGGGGCCGCTGGACCATTCTTATCCTACTAGGCCCTTTGTCTCATTAAACTTTCTTGTAACTTCAACCAGCTAAGAAATATTTGCTCTGACATTTATGACATTTAAATTATGTATATAACGTAATTTTGTTTATAATAATTTAAATATATTATAAAATATATACGTGCATTCGACGAGCATTGCCAAACTTTATCAATTTTTACCGAATGGACCTTTAAATTGGTTATACAGATTGTCTCTCTCTCTAGAAAGTCGTTTTCTTTCGAAGTATTGCCTCTTGTTGTACTCCTACTCTTTGGCTGTAGGTTCGATTGAGGAATATTAAAGACATGATATTCAAAATTTAATCGGAAACAAGATATTGTTACGAGGGTGACCTCGTACCTTAGGCATTGCTATAAGAAAAGTACTTTGTTATAGAAAAAACGTCCTCCTTTGTCAACGGAGAAGGAGGGCTTGTCTGTTACGGCCACTCTTCACGTTTCCAAAACGATGCTGCAACCAAGACCACTCGATGTATCGATATCTTACAACAGGCTTGGTAATTAATTGGTACGATCCGAGGCTTTCTCGAAGACTTCGCCCCCTTGACCCGGCCGCTCGTCTCGCTCCCCGTGACAGTCAAAGTTCTCGAGCTACCTCAGGCCCGTGCTATATCAACTATGCATGGCGCATTAGGGCGACTGCCTTATCAATAGATTTCCACATCACCCATGAGCTACTATTGTCAATACGTTTTTTGTCAGTGATATCTCCTGTAGGCCTATTCCACTGCATCGCATAATAATTTTCAGTCTTCATAGTTTCAAGTCTTCTTCCTCTCCAAGCAGGTCTAAACGTGCGCGAAAATTTAGTTTTCCTAAATGTCAGTAACACTGACGAAACACTGCCTGCAAGAATAACTTTTTGTAAGGGTAGTTTCACATTCTAATAAAAAAGTGATACTAGAATCAAAGTCGAACAATAAGAATCAAACAATTCTTACAAACATTTTACTTATAATAAATAACGTATGAATGGCATTGGTGCGGATTTAGTTGGCTTTAACATTTTTATAGCTTCCAACCTCTGTACTCATCATCTTCTGCTTAGTGCGCATGCCGCATACGTCCAAGCATCCAATCGATTGGAGTTTAAACCGCGCGTGCTTCGAAAGTCACACCTTCAATTTTCAACTGCTAATACTTATTTTGAGAAAAAGAAGTCTCAACATGCAAGAAAATAAAGGTCTTTTTTATTTGTATTACTGGATACATTGTATACATGTTTCTAAGTGTTTAATATTTTCTAGACAACTTATATATACACATACATGCCACAGTGTAGTTAATAGTTGAGTTTACAAGCAACTGTATCTCGAATTTTACTTGAAATGTGACATGTTTTAACTGTATCGCCGCATTATGAAATTCGGATCTTATACAAGAAGGCCAAGTAAATTAATAACAACATGCAATCGCAAAAGCATCTTCAGCTAACATTGGCAATAATTAAACCTTATGTTGTTAAATCTCCCTTTGTGCTTCAGGTAAGAAAACATAACCTATGTTTGGTATATATTTTCAAGCGTCTACACAATTGCAAGTACCTCAAAACGTAGTTTTCAGAAGTACTGATGCTTTAGATTTTGAAAAATTATTGTCATATTGTCGTTTGAACACTTTATAATTTACAGAAAATTCGGGATGTAATAATAGAAAATAATTTCAAAATTGTCAGATCACGTAGGACCATAATTACATCAACAGAAGCACAGTTGTTTTATGAAGAGCATAAGGGCAAATTTTTTTATAATCGTCTTGTGACATTCATGTGTAGCGGACCATCCGATATTCATATCTTAACTAATTATGATGCCATTCTGAAATGGAGAAAACTAATGGGTCCGACAAAAGTTTACAAAGCACAATACACCGATCCTGAAACAATTCGAGGAATGTTTGGTCTTTCAGATACAAGAAATGCAACGCATGGATCAGGTACAGAGATTTTCTTAAAACATGGTTCTTGTTTTTATACTGCAAAATTATCTTTTTAGATTCTGTACAATCCGCAGAAAGAGAGATTGCAATATTTTTCAAGGATTTTAATTATAAAAAATGGTATGAAAAGGAAGAAAAATACTACAATTTAGGTCAACTTCATTTTGATCCAATAGCATTTGTGCATACCATTAATAAAAGTTTCATGCAAACCAGTAAGAGAAACTTGTAGACTGATGAAGTAATAAATTTTAATTGAAATTATATTTACAGTAGTCTATAAAATACATTGTCTAATATTCTAGTCACTTGTAATCTATTATCATATCTTGCTGCATCTCACAAGCTTAAATTATATTTCCTCATTTTCATTGTTCAACTTTTTAAAATATTCATTGATGCAAAATAAACGTAATAGATAAAAGTAATAGATAAAAGTAATAGAATTTATAATAAAAAGACGTTAAACTTTTGTATGTATAATGTAAAAATAATAAAATTGTTATTTTTAAAATAAGTATTTACTGTAAAGTTGTTATAGTTAGTATCAATTGTTATGACATCATATATTTAATATCTGATAGTAAATCATAGATGTGAATATAGTTCAAGCATTAAACGTTCAAAACTCAATAAAACATGTGTTATAATACAGTATCTTTTCAATTTTATGTTATACAGAATCCCTTAAGATCACTCTGAAAAAAGATATACAATTTTATTCAGCACAATTCAAATTTATTAAAATATTTATAGTTTTATCTACTCTGAAAAATGTAAGTTTACTGTATTAACCCTTATCGGACGCTAAGACCACAGCGACAAAATACTGTTGTCACGTGAGAGGTGACTTACCACCGTTAAGGGTTAAGAAAACTAAATTCATCTGAAAATCAGCAAATGTTTTCAAGAATCAGTATTTATAGTAACAATTAACCCTTCGTTACCATGGACGAGATATCTCGCGATATGTCGCGTGTACGACGCTACGGACTAGATATTTCGCGTCAAAACGGTCGTTACTCGACACCATGGACGAGATATCTGGCGTATCTTTTCTCTGGTGCATCTTGTATTACGGAATTCATCTTACGATTTAAGATACAAACACCAGTGTTTGTAACACTGAATAATACCTGAAGTTAGAAATCAAATCAAACGCAGAATGAGTGACATTATATTGTAAATACCGAAGGATAGATATTGAAGCATAGGTACCGAAGGACAGATATTGAAAGATAGATACAGAGAGAGAGAAGGATAAATACAATACAATACATATTCGTTCATAGCATCGCGTAACAGAACTTGCAATGCGAGATATCTCGTCCATAGCAGCACGTGATAGAAATTGCGTCGCGAGTTATTAAAAAAAAAAAATAATAAATAATTACCATTCGTCGAAATTGAGAAAAAAAAGTAACGGTTATAATTTTTAACTTTTTTATCTGCGCCTCTAATGAAAATTTGAAATATGCATTTTGTAGATGCAAGTAAGTTATAAGATCATTAAAATGGCAAAAATTGTGAGAAATTGCGATTTAGATCAATTGTAAGTCCAAAATCCAATGAAACTGAGAGAGTCGAGAATCGCCCTAATGCGCTACGCGCAATTCATATGGTGCAGACTGAGGTGGCTCGAGAACTAAAACCGTCACGGGGAACGAGACGCGCGGCCAGGTCAAGGGAGCGTAGCCGCGTAGCCCTCGAAAATGCTTGGGAAAGTGCTATTGAAGCTTGGCGTATACTATACAAGAGACAGAAATACATATACTTTAATGTCACGTAAGAAGGAATCTATTTCGCGTATGTCGTTGTGGGTTAGCCATGTTATAAAGTCTCAGCTCCCCCACTCGATCACCCACTACGTCATGAATATTCATATACCGGGAGACAAATAATTTGTAATTTGTCTCGCTACGAACACTGTATTATTAACTAGAGCGTCCATGCAGAAGAGATGCGCGATCGTAGGAATGCGAGTAGGAGATTAGCCAATGAACGAGTCCCGTTGGTGTCATATGCGCTAATGTTGTACTTCCTTGAAAGGGTTGATTCCTGAGGTGATTTGAAGTAACTTTTTCCAGTGCGAAAATGTTTTCCGCAGCTTTGTTAAGGAGTTATTAACGAAAAACACAGACCAATCAGAGCGCGGATGCAGCATGCGGATTTGGACTCGCGGGAGTTGTCGCCAAGCCGGGATCATTACTTGATTTTTAATCGTTAATGATTTGAAAACAAAGTTTCTACCGCAATTTTACTACCCTTAATTTTTATTTTTCCATCACTTGTAAACTCATCCCTTAAAAGGAGAGTTTTATTATTACATTACATTATATGTAATAAAAAATTGTTCGGTCCTTTCATTTTTAGCGTTACAATTGCTATCCATATTGGTTACTCATGAAATTAAAATAGTTTTACTGCACTCCAAACGTAATCGAAAGTTAATTATTAAGTATAAAAAATCTTATGAATAAATTTTTAATCAAATTTACATTTTCGAACATACTTGGACTGTTTGTATATTTCTCTTCTCTATGAAAATATTGTATTAATAGTTTCTTATATGTAAGTGCTTGCTTACGTACATATTTAACAAGCGCGGTTGATATGTGTCACGGATCGTAAGTGTATTATATAGTATTTCTAAACGCGAAGTGTTATTATTGATCTGTCGTCACTAGTCGGTCCTTATGGCATCACCAGCACCAAAATCGCCAGAACAATCTGAAAAAAATAGAAAATATGACAGACAATTAAGGTACAGAAGTAGCGAAACATTTTTTTGGGGTTAGGAATTGCAATTTTCTTGTTTATCAAATCAGATTACTATGTAGTTGATGTAGTTTAATAGTGATTTAAAGTCTCTATTCGTGCATTCTATATTATACAATAAGTTTTATTAGATGCAATTCTTCTACTTTTATTAATGCAACGTTTAATGCCTATGTATATAGATTATGGGGCGATCATGGACAAGCTGCATTAGAAAGTGCTCATGTTTGTCTTATAAATGCTACAGGACTTGGTACAGAAATTTTGAAGTCTTTAGTCCTCCCTGGTATTGGGGCGTTTACAATTGTTGATGGTAAAAAGATTATTAATGAAGATATCGGAGCAAAGTATGTATATCGTTACAATACTCACAACAATTTTGTGCCATATGAAATTAACATTATAATACTAAATGTAATTATTAAATCAATTTGAATAGTTTTTTTCTAGAAGCAGATAGCGTTGGAAAATCTAGAGCACAAGTAGCAATGCAAATGCTTTTAGAATTAAATTCAGATGTTAGAGGTGATTATATAGATGAGGAACCTGAACAAATTTTATATAATAGTCCAGACTTTTTCAACAATTTTACAGTTGTTGTAGCAACATCACTTATAGAAAAGTAAGAGTATGATAAGTATAATTGCTATCAAAGAATTCGTTTCGTCTAAATGAAATGTGTAAAGCAAAACAAATTTCTAGGTCCTTAATTCTCTTATCGCAGAGGCTTTGGAAGCTGAATATACCGTTAATAGTATGCAGAAGTATAGGGTTTATTGGATACTTAAGAATTCAAGTGAAAGACCATACTATTATAGAAACACATCCAGATAATGAAACACCAGATTTACGTTTAGACAAGCCATTTGGAACATTGAAAAAGCACTTGGACTCAATAAATCTTGACGAGATGAGTTTCAAAGATCACTCGCATGTACCATACTTAGTTATATTATATAAATTCCTAGAGAAATGGATTAAGGAAAAAGGAGAATTACCTAAAACATATAAGGAAAAACAACAATTGAAAGAAATGATAAAGGGAGGAATGAGAAGGGATGAGAATGATACAAAAAATAGTGAGGAAAATTTTGAAGAAGCTATTAAAGCAGTGAATACATGCATAGGACATACAAAAATTCCAGATAACGTAGCAAGTGTTTTGAATGATGAACAGTGTGTTAATTTGACAACTAAGGTAGAAAGATATCTTTTGCTAATGATAGGACCATGTGTAATATGACTTTATACAGTATTCGGAAAGCACAGGCTAAGCATACTACTATTAGTACTTGTCTTCCATTATAGCATTTTTTCAACTGTATATTGCAAATATTCTACCGTATATAACTAATTAATAATTATAATTTTATTTTATAACTAGACAGATATTCTCGTTTTTAATTATTAACAAAATCAGAAGAAACGTGATCAGTAATGATACATTACCATACAAAAGGCAGAAAATTGTGAATGAACTGTAACAGTTAATACCCCATATCCTAAAGAATTATTTGTATATACATATTCGTTACAGTTCGTGAGAACAGGTGAATGCTACTAACTAGTTTGTAAGTAGATACGTTAAATGAATCGATTATTGCAATAGAACCTAATGAAACAAATGTTAGATATTCAATTGATTGAGAGTTATAAGTTCATGTTAAACTTGGTCTCCTCTCTGCTTGTAAATTCCTAGAAAATTATAAAACTATGAACTCATTTAATAAATTTCCAGAACAGTTCATTTTGGATTATTGCTAAAGCTATAAAAGACTTCTGCGAGAACGAAGGAGGTGGATTATTACCATTAAAAGGTACATTACCAGATATGACTGCGGATACTGAGAAATACATAATGCTTCAGCAAATGTAGGTTTCGTAAGTTTCGTACTGTGATATTGATATTTCGTCTTAAATATGTACTTACTTATCTTTTAGTTACCACAAGCAAGCAGCAGCTGATGCAGAAGTAGTGTGGCGTCGTACGGTGCAATTATTACGCCAATTGGGAAAACCATCAGATTCTATTTCCGAAAGAGATGTAAAGTTGTTTTGTAGACATGTTTCTGATATACATGTTGAAAGGGGAACGTGTATCGCAGATGAATATGATTCTAAAGTATTTGATGCGAGTAATATCGGTAATGTTTCATAACTATTATATTACAATGGTTATAAATTTATATGAGTGCGAACAGTCTATACAATCTTATATGCTTATTTTAGTGCAAAGTTTAGAAGATCCGGAAAGTATGATGATTTACTATGTTGTTCTTAGAGGAATTGAAAAATTTCAAACAGAGTACAATTCATATCCAGGTGAATTTGATGATCAAGTGGAACCAGACATTGTCAAACTCAAAGTATTTTTAACAAATTAATACTACTTTAAAATCAAAATAATAACTTATAGCTTTAGTCATTAAAACGAACTTTTCTTCTAGGCATGTATTTCGAAATTATTAATTGAATGGGGATGTGGACCTTTAGCAAAAGACGATTATGTACATGAGTTTTGTCGATTTGGTGGATCAGAATTACATTCTGTATCAGCATTTTTAGGTGGTCTTGCTGCCCAAGAAGTTATAAAGTTTGTTACAAATCAGTATAAACCAGTTCAAAACACTTTCGTATATGATGCAGTTACTTCGAATTCTGGAACATTCTTTTTTTAATTTTCAAATGTTAAATTAGTAACATACTTTTGTATTCAGTAAAAAATACACAATTTATAGTATACACAATTTTTGTATATGTTATATTTAAACTAATTTGATACGTGAACCTTTCTTCATTTCAAGATTTGTGGAACTAACTTTCTCATAAAAATCGATATGTATGTGTATGTCACAGAGGTATTAAAACTCAAGTTGAACGAGTATAATATCAACGCTTTAATGTAGTAATTAACTGATACACAAGTGATTTCGTTCTTATTTATAATAAACAACTATCACTTACAATAAATATGTATAAGGTGGAAAGCAAATTAATATTTTATAATACCTTATGGCCAACATTTTATGCAAATAATATTTACCGGTGTTCTATTCTCAATACAACATAATAAACTGCGCTTTGATTTTCGTATTGCTTTACTTTGTACGTCAACATCTTACATCACTTTAATATAATGTTTTTTTTATTAATATAGAATTAATTGTATCCTGAGTATGTTAATTAACCGTTAACTATGATTAACAATACTACAATATAAAACTTTGACACTTTCGCACAAACCACTTCAGCATCATGAATATATTTAGTATCCTATATATTTATTATCTTCAACAAAACTACTCCTTGTCCATTTAGTTTTTATTTAATTTACAGTTCATATTGATCTTCCGTAGATTTGTTTAATGACAGTCACATTTGAAATCCTAAGAATTGCTAGTTTAGAAGTAGTTATGCGAAAGCTTAACAAAATTCTTTTAAAGATTACAACAAACGCAATATCAATAATACGTACTTTGTACTTCGTATACACATATTGCACCAATAAATACATAAATACATATAGGATTAATAATAAGTTACTCTTATACAACATGGAAAAAGAATTAGCGATCAGATAAATCATCAAGAAGTGGGAAAACATTAAAATGGTTACAAATAATTAATAGCAGCGAAACTGAATTTATGGAATAAAATTAAACGCATCTTTAATATAGTCAAGTAGAAGAAATTTTACAGATAACGAAAAAAATTTTAACAATTATTACAGGTACGTAATAATTGACAACACAATTTGTTACTGACCGACACAAAGCGAAAGACAACACATTACAAATAGAGGAACATTTAATGTTTGTAGATTTGAGTTTATGAGAAAAACACCAGTAGAGAATAACAACAAGTTTTACAGTATAAATATTAAGAATTTCATCTATTAACTTTCTTGTTTCTTTAAATCTGAGTCGTATAATTCATTAATTTCTCTTTTTGTCCTACAAAAAGTATTATTCGTTTGTATACTTTATAATAATATATAATCTTTCTAAAAAAGTAAATAAGATCAACTTGAAGCTATATTAGCATAATTACTTTTAAATATATCTACACATTGTCAGTAAAATTTATTTTTTTGCAGCTATTGACTTTTTCTTAATTTACTGACATTGTTTATTCTTGTTAAAAAATATTGCCGAAACTACAAATTTCTTTAAGTAAATTTATGTGACAATTAAATATTTTTCAGAAAAATAAACCATGAATTTTCTTAAACTATACGACTCTGTATAACACTACCGAAGTAGATATGGAAAGATTTTGATAAGTATATATGTAGATGCAGAAAATTTTTAAGGCATATGTCGTTTATAAGATCAGAAATATTAGTAAGAAGGAAGGCTTCTATGATTAGATTACAATGCTCTAGCTAGAGTTAGAATTACTAAAATCTTAGGCAACAAATAATAATGGAATATAGATAGATCTCGATGTGTAATTAGTGTTGGATTTTGTTAAAATTTTTGTTACTTGGATTTCTTGTTACTAAGAAAATTTCTTATCAGTAGTTAGATTGATGTTGTTAGAAGTGAAAATTATAATCCATCAAACTCCTAACATATTACATGTTAGTTCAACAAGAATTATTACGGTAGATATACAAGCAGTAAACAACAGTATTTTTTCTTTAGCAATGCTTTTGTCAGTATTCCAATGTGTTGGAATTAGTATAAATATTATTTTTATGGTAAGCCAATATATTACAACTATAATATACTACAACTCATTTAGTTAGTGCGATATTTCAATTTGCTTACTCATAATAACATTCTGGTGTCACGCAGCAGCATAAAGTATTTTTTGTATTAAGAAATTGAATAAATTTTTATATCGAAGAAAAACTGGATATTTTATTACTTATTCTTTCTCCTTCACCATCCCCTACTTTTCATTAAGATACAGAAGATTTGTTTTGTTTAAAATAATTTATCATATTGAGATTACATATTTAATCTTCGATGCAGATAAGACATTTTAAATATTACTACTCTCAATCAATTTCCACAGTCTCGTATATAATTTTTATCACATATTATATTTTTCCATCTATTTCGTAGTAGATTTCTTGTATGCATCATTATCGGCAATTACAGCACCAATCTTTAAAATTTTATCATTTATAACTGAACTTCAATGATTTTAACTCATGTACAAAGTTGATTAGAATGTAAATGTAGTAAAATCATATTTTTAATATAGTTGTATTAGAATTATAAGAGTAAAAATGCATTATTTATAATAGTGAATCAATATTTTTGATAATTGTTACTGTTTCTTTAAATAACTTACAAATATTTTGTATGTCTTTATAAGTTTAAACAACATTCTGCTTGAAATAAGGTTTAGAGAAAATGGTTATTCTTTATCGAAAGATTAATTAAATGAATAAGAAATAGAATACACAAATTTTTCTAAGTAATAACAGAAATTTTACATCTTTTTCTATAAAATTATAGTATGCATACATTAGATTGATAAAAAAGTCTTGCTATTAAATTTTAACTGTAAGTTTACAACCATTTTTAGAGATTTTTACAAATCGCTGATAACTATACTGAAATGTAAATTACAAGATGACTGTGTATATTACAGGAAAAATTGTTCGTAGTTCGAAATGCTATTAGGTAACGTGAAACATTAGACCTTACACATTGTACGAGTATCTGATGAAAAAATTTATAATATAATGAAAGTATAATAGCAAAATTTGTGTTATATTTCTAGACCAAATACATTATCTACACGTTGTATACCAAAATGATTACAAAAATTTCGACTAACAACACCATAGATATTATTTGAAGCAAATTAATATTAATTAATAAATAATTCATATAATTAAATGTTGTACACTTATATTTTTAAATGGAACCTAGTGTATGTACATGAAGTTATTTCTAAAAATATTTAGGAACTCTAAAAGATATTATTTAAATAAATACGTGTATTTAAATATTTATTAATGTCGACATTAGATAAGACAAATTTAAATTTGAAATTATTAATGAAATTTCTTCTGTATGTATAATATTTAAAATTACATTATAGTAACGCAAATTCATTCATATATATGAATTTCTGGATTTAATAACAAAATAGAATTAAATTATACATATAAACTAGTTCCAAAGTTTTATAAGCATTAGTAAATTAACAAAAATTTGTAGGCAATTAAAGCATCTTTAAATTATGTTTTCCCCAATTAGCCAAATGCTGTTTTGAGCAAATTTTGCGCAATGTTCGCATCACACTTTGAAAGCAAAAGGCTTATCCATTTGGTACCAAACCCTGCTTGGAGCAGAATTTTGTCCCTATTTTTTATGAATTTGGTACCAAAACTTATCGACAAATTCCGAGCCAAATGTGGAAACAGATGTATCGGAATTTAAGTGCAAAGTTTGCAGGCAAAATTTCGTGTCAAACTGGGGCCAAACTGTGACTTCATTATAAAGGGCAGGTCGGTCGCACTAAGTTTTTGCTCTACGAGTATACAGGGTGAGTCACCTAACGTTTGCACCTCAAATATCTTTGTTGTTTCTAAAGATACGTAAAATATGGTAAGGACAAAGTTGAATGGGACAATGGGGCTGACACGATGCCAAAAAAATTTTGTTTTTATGTCATTTTTTTTAGAGATATCAAGGTCACCTTGACTTTTTTAAAATGGAACCACCCTTTTTTAAACACCTACAATGATAGTCCCTTTCATTAGGAATTCAGTGACTATACTATTCCAAGGTCATTCAAGGTCAAGGACAGAAAAAACGTATAAAACTAAAATATGCAAGCAGAATACCTGTATTTTATAAATGTTCGAAATGGTGGCCGTCTACGTCGATACATTGATGTTTCGCTCGGGGTATCTTTCTTCATAAAGTAATCGAGCCTGCACTGCATTTTGTCTACATTCACTACATTCACTTGTCTACATCACTTTTCAGTCATTGAATAAGACATAGCGGAATCGCGTTTGGAAACATACTGATAGTAAATAAGAATGCTGAATAACAATAACATTGAAGGGCCTTAGTATGTTTACTTTAACTACGACCATAGTATGTTTACTATTTACTACAAGTCTCAACCGTGATAAATATATTCTGCTTTCATATTCTAAATCTTATACGTTTTTTCTGTCCTTGACCTTGATTGACCTTGGAATAATATAGTCACTGAATTCCTAATGAAAGGGATTATCATTGTAGGTGTTTAAAAAAGGGTGGTTCCATTTTAAAAAAAGTCAAGGTGACCTTGATATCTCTAAAAAAAATGACATAAAAACAAAATTTTTTTGGCATCGTGTCAGCCCCATTGTACCATTCAACTTTGTCCTTACCATATTTTACGTATCTTTAGAAACAACAAAGATATTTGAGGTGCAAACGTTAGGTGACTCACCCTGTATATTGGGTAAAATCAGAGTAAACCTTTCTGTAGGAGGAAAAATAGAATTTTATTTAAACTTCTAGGTTATATAATTTTAAGATTCATATATTTTCAATAATTTAATTCCGTTTTTCCTCCTCCAAGTAAGGTTTACTCTTAGAACAAGGTTAGTTCGCTCTTAGTGCGACCGACCTGCCCTCTATAACGAAGCCATGTTTGGCCTCGATTTGGTCTTGATTTGGCATGTGATTTTGCTGCAAACTTCACGCTCAAATACCGAGCCTAATGCGGAAGCAGATGCATAGGAATTTGTAGACAAATTATGGTGGCAAATTCATAGCAAATTGTTTACTGCATTAAACAATTTGCTCTTGATTTGCTTTGAATTTGCCACAAAAATTTGTCTACAAATTCCAACCCATCTATTACCGCATTAGGCTCGGAATTTGTCGACAAATTTTGGTGGCCACCTGCTTCAAACATGCTTTTGACACCAAAATGAGCGGCTTTTGCTCGCAAAGTACGATTACAAACATTGACCAAGATTTGCTCGAAGCAAGTTTGGCTGACTGGGATATAATCTTTTTAATGAATTTAATTCACTTTGCAGTGTTTAATGTGTAAACTTTCAACATTAATCCATTAAAACTTGATTAAATAATACAATATTAATTGTACACATGTGTTTCACAAAACAGTTATAGAATATCATTAAATATATACATACTTGTACGCACTGATCAAATTATACATATTATGTAATAGTATTGACTGTTTAAAATTATATGAATATAATTTTATTTTGTATTGTGTGACATTTATACTGTGTTTGTTTACTGCTTCAGAGGATATAGTAAGTATAGAGCAACGATGGGCTCGTATGCCTGCTGCAGGCAAAACGCTTCCCCCACCAACGTTTCTTTCGTGCAGTGCGCACCTTTGCTGTGCAGCGGTGTCTCGTGCCTCCGTCTCTCCCCTCGTACGTCCTGCCCCTGTCCGCCCGAGCGCGGCTTATGCTGTCTATCCACGTCCATGAGGCACCGGTGAGCAGCGAAGATGCGCGCTGCACGAAGGAGACGTTGGTGGGGAAGCAGGGGCCCCTACCGTGCCCACCACTGGTATAGAGTGATTTGACTATTTAGTGCTAGATTTAAAATAACAATGTTATTTAAGTAGAATTTGCCAACTCCTCTTTCTTCATTTCTACATTTATTAGAAGTTAAAGGCATTGTTTCATTGAGTAGTCAGAGGAAATTAAAATTTATTTTAAAATCTTATATATTAACTTCAATGAGGTTATTTAGTTTTTACAATGACTATACGGATTAGAGATATAACTACATAGTCTTCATCCTTAAACATTAATGAGCATAAGGTGAACAAGTATACACCTTAAGAGTACATACAATAGATTTATGCATAGATACAAATATAAATACGTATACATTCTATATTCTAGTATACGTATCTTATACGCTGTTTTTCTGTAAAAGCATGCGTAAAATTACGATCGCGCGATACAAAGAGGAAATGGTGATAGAGACAATAAAAAGCAAGCATCCAGACGATGTACAAGAAGCTAATTGAAAATTATGAAATTAAAAATTACTTTTACACGGAAAAAATTAACTTTTGAAATTTTGTTTTTATCACATGAAATTTGTATACGTTTTGTATCTTTCTTATAACGTATAAACTGCTTATACTGGTACTATAAATACTATATAGTTACAGTAATTTGTTACATGTATTTTTTGCTGCTGCGCGTCTTCATATCAGCAGAAATTGCAATTTTACCGCACTCTGACATAAAATTATAGTGCTATGTAAATGTATGCATGCTTAGAATGCATTGAAATAACCAATACTAATTGAATAACAGATGGCGGAACATTTTTTTGTTCTATTTATGTTTTCGCTTTTTTTGTTCACTTTTGTTTTCTCACATCTTGCCCTTCTCATTTTACGTACGCATACGTGTAGATACATTTAATGATAAATTGTCACACACATAGCACAATCGTACACGTGCTCGCGCATAAGCATTCGCAAAAATAAATCTCTAAAATAGTTCGTGCGTGTGAATTCTATTCTTTTGTTGCATTTTTTATTTTTTGCTTCTCTTTATAACTTTCGTTCTTGATACGAAACCTTCTGTCGCCCTAGAAGTTTCTGAAAATATCAATCAGTTCAGTCATTCGGATTGGCAGAGATTTCGATATTTTTTCAGTTTTATACGCGAAGATCGAAGGATTATCTTCACTTCAATGAAATCAACGAAAATTGAAAAAGGGAATACACAGCAAAGGTTATCGGATTGTTGGAAATTATCATTCTAACTTTGTGAATTTGATGATTTCATACAAATTAGATATAAATTTATATCGATGTTTAATGTTTCGTATATAAATCAAAGATTCTTTCTTTTATACCATACAAAAAAAAAATGAATTATATATGTTATTTTCAAGAAATATGTAGGGTGCAAAATTAAGTGTACTATATACAATTAAATATTGTTCTGTTTGTGGAATGGGTTCAATATTTAATTACTCTTTTTTGTAAAACCGCATATATAACATGGAAGTTATCTTGACCTTTTTTTAAATGTAATATATACTTCTTCACACATGAATTTTAACGAATATAACGACTGCTAAAACTTAGAAAAAAACTAGAGCAATAATTAAATTTTAAAAATATATAAATTTAGTTTCCATTTCATAGTATTTACTGCAGTGACTTAGTTAGATATAGTTCGAGAGCCATTTATGTGAGAGAAATATGGTAGTCCCTGCTTAATAGATACAGATATGGAACTATGTTCCCGAATATTATCAAGCGAGTTGTTTATGTGTGGACTGAGAATTACTGGGAGTTGCCTCTCTTCGTGTGTATCACAGATGAGACTGAAAAATATTTATTGAAAATGAAATAGAGAGAAAGATTCGAATAATTCCAAGAAGCGGAAAGGATAACTTGGATATTAAACAAGGACTACTATATTACACTGTATAAAAATACAAGCCAATGTGCAGTTTCGTTTGGTGCTTGCATTTATTGTTAGATCATAAAATTTACAAATTTTTGTCCGTAATTTCGTATGTAAAGCTAGCGCTATTGTCAGAATGTCATATTAAGACGTAGCAAACTTTTAAAAATTGCATAGAAATTAAATCTTACCTCTTATTTTTCCATTATTAGTTTGGATTATTTCATATGTTTTTAGCCATTATGTTCGTAAAAAATTCATACATGTAAAAATACATTACTCCAATGAAAAAATCAAGTTAATTTTTATAACATTTACACAGTTTTATCTGTCTAATATCAAGCGAGTTTATTATTGAATAACCTTCAACAAATAGAACATTTGTACCCCATTTAGTTCTAGACATACACATTTAACTGTAACACATTTAATTTTATGTTCACAAATATAATTTCACGACAAATTTTTTATGATCATTTACATTAGTTTACATTCTTAAAAATTACGAAAGTATTACAGATATAAAGTAATGTAATATTCACTTATTATAAGATAATAAGTATTCGTATGTAATTTATATTGTAACGTTTTTACAGTAGAAATCCACATATTTTCACATACTAAGGGACAATGTAACTGAAATTGAATAATTTTAGTCGCTATTCATAACTGTTTATGTTCAAATGATTAAAATTTAGGTTTAGATAAGTAAATGTGATTGTACATTAATTTATTTGATTTTTGAGCTACACGTAAGTGTGTACACATTCACTATGCTTTACTTTGTTTCTGCATAATTTCTATTTTTATTCGTATGTGTACGAGGCACATTTAGGTATTTACGATCGAGAAACAAAGTTACATCAGTGTGTGTTACCATCAGTACTCATGTAAGTAAGTGTAGTGACCTTCAAAAATATTATTAATTTCCATAATGAGAGCTAAATTGAAGTTTAAATATCATTTAGAAAGAATCAAGTATTAACTAATTTACCAAATTTCTTTTCAACAAATGTTGTTTAAGTAAATGGAGTTCTACTGTATTATAAAGATGCATATACATCAGCAACATAATTTTTTGGATCAAATTGTTTGTCTATTTTTCCAGTGACCTTTGCTATCCAAATGAGTACTGATTGTTTAAGACTGTTGTTAATATAGTAAGATGTCACGCAAAAGGAATTTTTTTCATAATTAATGGATCATTGGAGGATCCAGGATAGTGTATTATGAGATATCTAAAACTTTCTGCCAGGATCACAAAGAGTATTTTGCACATTATCATGTAATACGAAATAATGTGTCTTTGCAAGTAGCCATTTACGCTTAGCATTATTTTCCCTATCTCATAGACACGTGTAATAGATTGTTGTCATTATCTAGGTGCAAATCTATTTACTCTATCAGATTTCTAGATACTTAAAAATAGAATTTTTATAGAGGGTTATTCTATTTTCATTCGAGTTACTCTAAATACAATTTTAGAAGAGAATGGAAGTGTACATATATTTTCATAAAGAAGCAAAGTTGCATACATTAGCTTTTTGATTACATCCTGTCCAACGCCCAATTTTGGAAATCTTTTACTTACACCCATCGGGGTGTTTTATGATAATGTCTATTTGATAAAACGAAGAAGTCTTTATATACAGAAAAAAGTCCATTTAATTCCTTTAACAAAATATTTAAATTTACTTTGGTCAATGAAAAAAGCACCTTCATATGTTTTCTTTCATTATTTAAAATAAGAAACGACTGAGTTCTAACTTAGTGGAGGAATGAATTAGTTTTAAAACATGAACGAATATGAATTATGAATAGAAAGTATAGAGTTTATTGGTTTAATTTAAAGATATTGTAAAACTGCCTGTTAGCCAAATGCTGTTTCGAGCAAATTTTGCGTAATGCTTGTATCACACTTTGTGAGCAAAAGACTTGTCCATTTAGTACCAAACCCTGCTTGGAGCAGAATTTGGATCATTTTTTGTATGAATTTGGCACCAAAACTTACTTAGCATCAAATTCCTGGCCAAATGCGGAAACAGATGGGTCGGAATTTGAGTGTAAAGTTTGCAGTCAAAATTCCATGCCAAAGTGGGGCCAAACCTTGGCTTCGTTAGAGTGGGCAGGTCGGTCGCACTAAGAGTGGACATAACATTGCTCTAAGCAAGAGTAAATTTCGGGCAAAATCGGAGTAAACCTTGTTGTGCGAGGGAAAACGGAATTTTATTTAATCTTATAAATTATACAATTTGAAGTTTAATATATTTTCAATAATTTAATTCCGTTTTCCCTCCTACAGAAAGGTTTACTCCGATTTTGCCCGATATTTGCTCTTAGAGCAAGATCCTGTCCTCTATAAAGGTTTGGCCTCAATTTGGCATGGAATTTTGGCAGCAAACTTTGCACTGAAATACCGAGCCTAATGCGAAAACAGATGGATAGAAATTTGTAAACAAATTTTGGTGCCAAATTCATAGCAAATTGTTTATTTGGTGTTATCAAATTGGTGATACATTACATTATATTGAAATATGTAGAACAAAGCACCTTCCAGTCTCTGTATCGTTTAGAGATAATATACGTTTAGAAACGGAAAATCTAGAATAGTTATCTTAGAATTAGTAGTTCTAAATCTCATCTATGCAATCTTCATAACTGCATTGTTTGATTGACTTTGTAAGAATTATAAGTCAATGTCTAATTAAGTATTTATTCGGGTCATGTAATATTGAAAATGAATGTATCTTATATTTAGTGAATGCACAAATTCATCATTTGGACATTAGAACTTACTTTTTGAGACTAATAAAATCTCATTTTTGCAAAGCTTGTAAATACATAAAATTTGTATTCAAAGTTTTGAGTAGCAACGGAAGAGTAGTACGACTTATGTACAAAATTGAAAACATTATTATTATCATAGGTACTGACGGAGTTACTTATTGAATTAAATTAGACATTAATAATAAAATAACTTTACTAATTTTGATATCAGTCACAATGGCTATATTTTGCACAAGACAATTTTATCAATTTCACAATTCAATGAGAGGTATAATAGTACATTTATTTATTTATTATAATGATTTAGAGCAACTCCAACAAAGGCAACCAGAAGATGATGACAGAACTACAATATAAAATATTGGTATACAACCTCTTTGACCATATTCTAAGAAATGTTGACACATTGTAAGGTACAATTCTACAATATTGGAAAATGTAAAATAATTAGATACTAAAAAACCTATATTTTAAAGAAGGTATCTTAACAGAAGCACAAAACCATGAAAATATTGTACACCTAACAATCGGTTATTGTAGATGTAATATCGTAATTAGGAGATTTTTAAATAAACGTATACCCAGTTAGCCAAATGTTGTTTCGAGCAAATTTTGCGCAATGTTCGCATCACACTTTGCGAGTAAAAGGCTTGTCCATTTGGTACCAAACCCTGCTTGGAGCAGAATTTGGTCCCTATTTTTATGAATTTGGCACCGCAACTTGTCGACAAATTCCGAGCCAAATGCGGAAACAGATGGATCGAAATTTTAGTGCAAAGTTTGCAGGCAAACTTCCGTTCCAAACTGGGGCCATAGTGGCTTCATTATAGAGGGCAGGTCGGTCGCTCTAAGTCCTTGCCCTATGAGTACATATCGAGAAAAATCAAAGTAAACCTTGCTGTAGGAGGCAAAATAGAATTTTATTTAAACTTCTAGGTTATATAATTTTAAATTTCATATATTTTCAATAATTTAATTCCGTTTTTCCTCCTACAAGTAAGGTTTACTCTTAAAACAACTGCCCTCTATAACGAAGCCAAAATTTGGCCTCGATCTGGTCTTGATCTGGCATGTGATTTTCCTGCAAACTTTACACTCAAATACCGAGCGTAATGCGGAAGCAGATGGATCGGAATTTGTAGACAAATTTTGGTGGCAAATTCATAGCAAACTGTTTACTGGGTACGTACACTATAACTCAAATTATTACTTTATAATAGTTTTAAAAGTAGAGAGAACACAACATTTCTATATTTCAATCTCATTTTAAATAAACCTTAAATGACACCTTTTAAATAATGTCATATCGTGTTTATTTGTTTATTTGCCTGCGATATAATTTAAATGAAAATTTCGAATCAAAGTGATTATACTTAAAAAAGAAACTTACACGTAAAGTTTAGCCTTGAAAGAGTCATCAATTTTATTGTATGTCCATTGCACGTGACTATAAAGTAGGAGAAAGATACGTTGTGTACAATACTTTACAAAAATCAAATATAATTTCATTTTGAGCTGCGTATGGCGGAAATTTTTTATTAAAGACTACTTCTCAAAAATATGTTGAAATATGTTATCGTTATTTGTAAGCATAATCAAAGGTGATTAGCAAAGACGTACATTCCTGTGATGAAAGACTGTGCTTGTATATAAGTAAAATGAAATTCCTATATTCAATACATTCTGTGAAATGACAAAGAGTGCAAGTACATATAGTACATTTTCTGTATAACAATTAGTATTTCGCTAATCATTACATTTAACCGAACAAGTGAACTGGAAACACTACTACAGACATGTTAAACGTATCAACAATATCAAGGTTGCAACGTTGGATGAAGCAGATTCTCGGTTGTAGCTATGAATCGAAATAGTTTTTCTGTAATCACAGAGTGCAGATCGCTCTGCCGGTCTTTCGTCGTACGCAGCACACAAAGATCAATATATCCAAAACGTAACAAGCTTTTTGTTTAAAACCGATCCGTTTTATGAGACGGAGCGACTGGACTAGTCTTACAGACTAGCTTGCGGTATGCGCAAGCGCCATGGGCCCAGTGACCCTGGACCATTCCGGGAACCGGTCCAATTTTAAAATACCACTTTTCCTTATCACCTACGCTTTTAATTAAATGACATTCACGTTCATAAAGAAACATGCATGTTGCTTATTTCCTAGGTTTTGCCAATTAAAAGAATGATTAGATCGAAATGACATGATAACAGCGAAATTAAGAAACAAATTTATATGAGAATTGGATAATACAAACTAATTAAACGGTAAAAATTATGATTTAGCTATATATTTCTTCATAAAATCGTCATACATATTTCTTATGATCGTAATGCTTTTTACATGGGGTACTATCAGACTGGTTCCCGATTCTCGTATGTAGATGATACGGTAATACTTGCGTAACGGCCCAAGGCTTCACTGAGCTTGTGCACTCGGATCGCACTGCAACAGTCGCACAATTGACGGGTCATTCTTTGCACCCTCTATAAATTCGTCAAGCGATAATATTCCATCCTTATTTTTGTCCATTTGCAGGAATATTTTATCCGTTCTTTTTTCAGGCGTAGACTCGTCTTCTGGCATTTTCATCACGGACCCTACCATTTTGTAGATTGCCTGAAACAAATAAATCCTCATGAAAGTGATGCAATCAAAATGTTCGGTTTAGGTAGTATTTTAGGTAGCATTTATGGTTGGCTTTTAATTGGGCCTTCGTTGCGGCATAGGTTGGCCAACCGTTAGAAATGTCGCCTTTTTTACAGTTGGGTCAACGATTATGGCCAATGTTGGGCTAACGATCATACCCGACGAAGGCCAACGATCACGCCCAACGTAGGGCCAACGTCATTAAAATACGAACGGCCAACTGGGCTCGCTAGCATATTATTTTGATTTTTTCTTTTACGGTTGTTTTTACAGTATATCATAAATAATATATAATATATAATCATTATATCTCCACCATAAAAATTGAAAAAAAAACTTCACACCCACGTCGGACTTGAACCCGGACGAGAATAAATGCTATGATATGGGCTACTAGGTACGTCAAAAATTTTATATCGAAATATCTAAAAAACGAAGGCCCATTCTGAAGAAACCCAAAAGGGTGACTACAGGGTTACTAAGTATACTACATGAGCACTATTCGTGCCTTCCCGTTAAAAAATTAAAGAAATAAATAAATTCCAAGGCTGCAGCATACAACAAAACTTTAGTGGGCCAACCATTGCGCGACAGTAACAAACTGGGAGTAAGTTAACAAAAAAATTAATTTGGAATATAATAATTAACAAGTTTTTAGTTGTAGGAACGTTTCTAATGTTTGTAAAACGATACTTAAATGTTGGCAGATTATCGTTGGGCAATGTCGTATTGTCGTCGTAAATTTCACGTTAATTAAGCGATTATAATAACTCTAGGTCCAATGTTGGATATTCGTTGGCAAATTGACATAATTTTTCGTCGTAGGCCCTATGTTGGGGATTTGTAGGCAAAACCACTAACCATGTCCCAACTAACTCCCAACCGTTTGTCAACCATAAATGCTTGTAGGGTACATTTAATATACATCTTTATTTGTATTACATCTTCAAGAACTTTAACCCTCAGTTGATATGATGACATTGGTATAATCCAAAGGTAATAGCAATTTAATTAATGCTCACGATTTGAAACAAAATTAATATTTGGACGTAATACATAAAGTTACATAAATTCTATGTATGTCAAAAATAGTACAGCAAATCTAGTTTCTTAGCAGTCACAAAATTACCGATCTGATCTGTTACGAGTCTTCAGAGATCCAACAACTCAATCAGTCAAATTTCGCCGACATTGCGCAAGATTTACGCAAAACGACCGCAGTTGGTCTACCCATCCGTTTTCATAACTAAGCACGATACATATTGGCAGCAGAGCCTGATTAGCAGCAGATTTTTTTTTATCAGATGCCACCATCTAGCGACGATTTCAGTGACTCGCTAATCAATCTGCAATTTCTACACTTTCAATTGTTACGATAGAGGGCGCGCAGTAGGTTTAACGCACTCTAGGTTTAAAGAGGCCTAAAAGCGACTATTTTAATTATAATACATTATAATACATTAATTATAATTTAAATACATTTCTGTTTTTTTCTATAAAGTAATCAAAAATAGTCGCTTTTAGTGCTCTTTAAACATGTAAATGTACTACTGTATTTGCTCGCCCTCTGTCGTTGTAATTGAATTGGCTGGAGTTGCAATTACTAAAATCGTTGCTAGATGATGTGACAGATATTTGATGGTGTAGGGGGCGCTGTACCAACTGTCCGCTGCAAATGTATTGCCTGCGTCACCTAGCAGACTCTGCTGATTTTCTGTCATTGCGTATTGCCTGGTTTGGCTGACTGGGAATATATCAACCAAGGGTTAAGCAAATTTTGCTTCTTGATCACGAAACAACTTCGATTAGTTTAGTTATACAGTTTAGAATAGAAATATTGTATATTTTGTACGTACTGTTACAATTTCCATCATTTCTTGCCGCGAAATGTAGCCGTTGCCATCAAGATCGTACATGCTGAAGGCCCACTTCAATTTCTGTTCCAATTTACCATGAGATGTAACACTCAGAGCGCACAAAAATTCTCGGAAATCAATTGTGCCATCGCCGTTCGAGTCGAATGTTCTGAATACATGTTCTGCAAACTACATATTACATGATGTCAGCGTTGTGTTAAACAATTAAGAATGGTTTCAAAATTCAGTATAAGCTGTATAATTAAATAAATTCTATTGCTCACTCATTTAATGAATGAGCTTTTTAATGGGCTTTTTAATGTAAGTATAGAAATTAAAAAAACTAATTTTCTAGATAAGGGATTGAGGAGAATGTTCCATTGGATATGTTTATCGTTAAAGAATAATGCACATACAACGTATTACATACAAGTAACGTATGTATAATCTGTATACGCAATGTTCAGGAGGAGTCGAGCCTTTTTGCATTTTTATCTTTCTCTTCGTGCAATTTTCTGTACGCAGGGTGGGTTTCTTTGAAACCATAGTAGCTACCAATCAAATTTTTTTCAATTAACCACTTGCGCTACGATTTAACTTTCGGTTGCCGTCCCGCGCTCTACAATATAACTATATAACATGCGGTAAGGCGTTACATTGATGCCACACCGCGTTTGTGAGCTCAAACCTTTAAGCAGTGCCTTAGCGCG
Source organism: Halictus rubicundus (assembly GCF_050948215.1). Classification (NCBI taxonomy): domain Eukaryota; kingdom Metazoa; phylum Arthropoda; class Insecta; order Hymenoptera; family Halictidae; genus Halictus; species Halictus rubicundus. Next base: position 2,640,200 of record NC_135162.1, read on the forward strand.
ATGGTAGGGTCTCACATAAAGAATTTTACACGGATGTGAATGAATATTCACAACAACAATAACATTTTATTAATTAATAATCTACTTCTGTATGGTAAATTTCAAAACATTTTGGAATATGTATTGCCACAAGGCATTCCTTGCACTCCCAAGTAGTCTCGCTGCGTTTTTTATGTTTGGCGCACACTTTACACCGTCTTTGAGGATTTGTTTAGCTTCTGTGGGTGGAATATTCCTTGGAAAATGGCCCCATTGTTTTGATTGTAATCGAAGTGGTATATTACTAGCAGACAGCCTTCCACGCTTTGTGTATTCAGGCATACATACGCTTTTTAAAATCTATTCTGCCACATCTAATCGAAATTTTGAAAACGTGTATTTTTTGCTTTTTGGTATATTCGATGTCTTCGAAAATGTCGTGCACTCTGGAATTGTAGCTCGAATAATGAACGATCTAACTGTTAGCCGACGTGACGAACACGTCGTTTTTGTTTCTGCAACAAATGCCTATCGACGTGGTATACACGTCGCTGGCGGCTTTGGAAGAAAAGCATCTCGACGTGCGTGGCACGTCTTTATAGCGCAAGTGGTTAACCCATTTGCATCCAAGCGTGGAATAATCCGCGAGCCGCGACTGTCTGCTATCACCAAGCGCGGAACAATGCGCGAGCCTGCGACTGTTTTTTTTTACCAGTTGCGAAATATTCTTTGGTTGCGACAGACCACGTTTAACCACTTGTGGGAGCGTTTCGGTTCCATCAGTTTAATATACATAGTGTATAATAAAATTAATATTTAAATTAATTAATATTTAGTGTATTCTAAATAAGTTTTACTTTTTTTGTGAAAATCTTTCAAACTGCTACTGTGAGTAAGTGCTGTCAATCTATATTTAAATTCAAGAAATCCAAGTTTAGGAAACAATCTTATTTTATAATTTAATCTAAAATTTAGTTGCCCCAATGGATTTTGAGTATCTTGATTCGGATTCAAGTATGGAGGTACGACGTCCTAGAAGACGTAGTCGAAGGATTTCGTCAAGTGATGATAGCGAAAATGAACAGTGCGGCAGTTTTATAAATCAAGAGTTCGTGTGGAAAGCCGAAAATCATACTCCCATTATACATGGTTTTTCAAGTGCGGGTGGTGCAACCGTAAATACACGAGGTCTGTCGAGAAGGGAGGTTTTTGAATTATTTTTTAACAAGGAGTTAATTACAAAAATAATTACGGAAACAAATAAATATGGCGCAAGCGACGCAGAGTTTATACCTCTTGAAGACGACGAATTAAAAGTATTTATTGCTTTAAATATTTTGAAGGAACTGGGTTATCGTAGGCGGGTGCCTTAGAATAAGTGTTCAAATCAGGTGTACGTGACTGAGCCGTTTATTTATTATGGAGTGATGTCGCGAGAGCGTCCGGAGTGGTTCAATTAAAACAGGCGATTCATTTCGACTCGCGGTTGAACTTTTATTGCAATTTAGCAGCGACCGGACTGCGACTAGACTCTAAGTGACTCGGCGGAGAATCGAGACTGCGTTGACTCGTGACTGACTTCGTGACTAACTCGCGTCGGTAGTCTCTGCCTTATATCTTAAAAATGCTTGTCGACTGATTGGTGGAAGTCCTTGCGAGGAACTTCCACCAATCCGTGCATTTTGCATAACACGCCCACGTTCCACGCCTCTCGTGCGTGAGAAGGGTGAGCGCGTCGTTTTGTTAAAAATCTAATTTTGGTGATGCAGCGGGGTGTCTTCCGGGCCCCGTGCTAAGTGCGGTACGTGACTGCTGGCTTACGTCAACGGGCCCAGCTTTCCCGGGTGATAGAAACCAGGCACGCGTCGCTGGGACACTCTAGGCTGGAGACCCTTAGACTACCCAAAATTTATGGCGTCCACTTGCGCTATTGAGTTCGTCGCTAGGAACTACAAGGACACATCTGTCCGCTAAGTGGTCAAAAACGTTAAAGACGTTTTCTCACAAATAGCGTCTTATGCTGTGCAAACCATAAATCTTTCTTGGCGCTGGTGCGCTGAAAATTTCTCTTCCGGCGCCCAGCTAGCCGCTACAATTTTAATGAGTCTAGTTTCTAAGCCCACGATTCAAAGCTATTGGACTACTAATAAAAGTATAGAAACTCCATATTTTAAGCATATCATGAGCCGTAACCGATTTATTTCTATCTACAAAAATTTACATTTTTCCAGTACAAATAATCCTAATGACGCACTGACAAAAATTCGAGAAGTTACTCAAATCGTAAAAAAAACTTTCATTCGCATGTATGTCCCAAATAAAAACATTTCCATTGATGAATCACTAATGTCATGTAGAAGTCGCTTGCATTATATACAATTTATTCGAACAAAACGTGCGAGATTTGGTGTCAAGTTTTATAAACTCTGTGATTCACAATCGCGATACATACACAATTTCAATATATATACAGGAAAAGATAAAACTGATACAGGATCTGCTGGCAGAAATGTTGTAATCAATTTGTTGAAAGAGAGTCAATTATTGCACAAGGGGTATTGCTTATTCATTGATAACACTGTCCAACAAAATTAAACTTTTTTCGCGTTTTGCAATACCTGTTGGGTGATTCTTATACACTTTGTCATCCTAAAACCGAATCTGAAAGTAGAATTGCTCCATCACGCAACGTTTTCGAAAAATTTTGGTTTTTGTAAAAATGCCCGATTTTGATACGAAACGACGTGTTACGCAAAAACAAAAATACGCGAGAAAGACAGCGTGTGCGCGACGCGTTCGCGCCAGACGGCCATTGCAGCCTTTTCGCGACTCGCCAGGGCCGTCGCTATGCGTAGTCGACGTTGGTACCACTCAAGTATGTCTTTGCTTACTATGCTTAATTAAATACATTTTTTTTTGTCTTTTTGGGTGCCAATCATTACAAAAGATTATAAAAATACGAGCTATATTCACATTTCATTGTGGAAATGCTTAATAAAGAAAATTGACCGCAACAATGCGGTGACTGGAAAATTTTATTTTCAGTAATTGTTGTCTTATCTTTATAATTGTAATGCCAATGGACATTCAAGATTCTTCCGATTAAAATAAGTCCAAACACTACGTAAATGGGACTATTTTTATCGATTTTATTGATCGAAGTACATAATTAAGACATAGATCGCTCTATATTAAATCGATAAAATCTCGCGGAAGTGTATAAATCAGCCGGACTGTTTTTGTTATATTCATGACGAAATTATTTTAAAATCAAAACAAGGAATACAATTCCAGCATTAATCTTTCATCAAGATATTTCAACAATGGAAAAACGTTACAAAGGAAAAGACTTATGTGCGGATGCTTGCTGATTACTGCTGGACACTTATTATTGAAAATCGGGATACCAGGAACAAACGTCAAGCAAGGCGGAAACATTTTAAATTTGTTTACATCAGAAATAGGTAAGTTTTTGTTTTCAATTTTCTTTATTAAGCATTTCCACAATGAAATGTGAATATAACTCGTATTTTTATAATCTTTTGTAATGATTGGCACCCAAAAATGTATTTAATTAAGCATAGTAAGCAAAGACATACTTGAGTGGTACCAACGTCGACTACGCATAGCGACGGCCCTGGCGAGTCGCGAAAAGGCTGCAATGGCCGCCTGGCGCGAACGCGTCGCGCACACGCTGTCAATTAACATTTTCTGATCCTTCTCGTACATTAAGGGAACCAAATACTTTTCGTGAATGGTTTCTTTACCAGAAATGTCTGTAGAATGCATTCCTGTATAGTAAATTCCTGCTAGATAAAGGATTTTTCACATAAATACAAAAATAGAGCGTACAAAGTACCCGCGTCGGCACATTTTCAAACTTTAACAACCATTTACAACTATTAGGAAGTACATAAAAATATAATTGACTATATGAATATGTAGAGGAGAGTCCCCTCTATCTCTTGACTCAAATTTGAACTTTCTCGCGTATTTTTGTTTTTGCGTAACACGTCGTTTCGTATCAACATCGGGCATTTTTACAAAAACCAAAATTTTTCGAAAACGTTGCGTGATGGAGCAATTCTACTTTCAGATTCGGTTTTAGGATGACAAAGTGTATAAGAATCACCCAACAGGTATTGCAAAATTTTTTTGGTGTTGGACAGTGTAATTGGTACAGTTCACCAACATTATACCGAGAATTATATAATATCAAAACAAATGTATGTGAAACAGCGAGAATAAACAGGAAAGGAATGCCTCTGAAATTAAAACCACACCAATTACAAAAGGGAGAAGCTGTTATATTTTGTACAAAAGAGATAGCGGCGATAAAGTGGAAGGATAAGAAAGATGTCGTTATACTAACTACTATGCACGGTTTAGATTTTGCTGAAACAGGGAAACGAAACCGATATACTGGACAAAAGAGTTTAAAACCAACCGCAGTAATAGATTGCAATCAATACATGGGTGGAGTTGATGTTGGCGACCAAATGTTAAGTAAATTTCACACTGTGCGAAGATGTAAAAAAGCCTATAAAAAAATATTTTTTTATTTTATTGACATGATGTTGCTGAACAGTTACGTAATTTTTAAAAATCATAAGAAAGATCGAGCGTTTCATGTGTATAAACAGCTATTAGCCGAAGAAATTATTGATAAATATTTAGCCAACATAAATGTAAACAAGGCACCTGTCAATGATTCTATTACGCGATTTACTGGCAGGCATTTTCCTGTACGGATACCTACAACTCTAGCAAAGGGAAATAGAACATCAAAACGATGCGTTGTATGCTTATGTAAGTCAATTCGAAGAGAGACTGTCTTTAAATGCCATGTTTGTGATAAAGCATTATGTATTGACCACTTTAAAGAATTCCACGAAAATTAATTTATTTAAATTTTCATTTTAATTTAAATAATTTTATTTTAAGTATAAAAAAATATTTGTTTTTCCTTTTTTGTAAAAAAAAATGTAAAATGCGATATTTGCGATATAAAACTGTGTATCAATCGTTTTAAACAGAACATTGTTAATAAACTCCATGAATAATTTAGATGCCCGTTACTACACATACGATCGACCGCGCGCGGTGATACGAGTCAGTCGTCTGTAAAACGTCGCTGATGTTTCAACGGGGCAGCTTAAGTAGAGCGATGATGCAAATGGGTTAAATGGAATAGAGGGGTGATTGGTGTACAAGAGATTTTTCTAAGAATGGATACACCTCAGCATTTTTTAATGTAATATTATACAATATCTCGTTGGGATAGCACCTGTTGAACTGAATAACATTTACTTGAAGCATTTTTTGTTATTATGCACAGTTAAAGTGACGATGAAAATACTCGAGAGAAGGTTTGCGGAGACAACGAAAGTAGTGATGGGTGATAAAGGTGCTGCTACCGATTATCGATACGTTATCGATATCATTTTTTATACTTGACGATATATCGATAATATCGTCAAGATATCGATAGAATGAATACAGAGGAATGATTTAATTAGAATGCAACGCGTAACGAAATTGTCACTCCGAAACAATTTTTTTAGGTTTACAAACTAATTGTTCTCATGGGACATACTTTATTGTTGGAGGATGGTAATTGTAACAAATATTGGATTCCACGTTTTGCACTTGTTTATAAAATTTGAAATTGTAATATTACAATTACATCTAGATTACAGCCGAAATTCATTAACATTCTCTCTGTAATAAGTGCAAATAAAAATAATTAGTAACAATAATAGGTGAGAAATTTGTTACGCGTTGAATTATAATTCAATCATTCCTACCTCTAGTCTGTATTCGCCTTAACGATATCTTTATCGTCAACATTTCGACAATATCGATATGTCGCGATTACGGCCTTGGTTCCCAGTTAATCGTAATTTTGTAATTTAATTCTTGTATTACGCGCCCCAAAAATGTATCGGCGCGTGCGAGCGCTACCGATTCCGCGAGCGAGACCACCGCGCCGCGGTTCGGCGCCCAGTCTACTGAAAACCGTCTTGCCACGTGCGCCTGCTCCGCCGTTTTCCACGCTGGTTCGTTAATTAAAGTCGGTGATCATTCAGTTGTACTTTCGGGATTACTCTGTCTCTGTCTCTGTATCTTCTTCTCCGCTAACGCGCTCTGCGTGCGCGCCCGCGACGGCAATCTCTTGCTCTCGAGCGAAATTTCAGCGAGCCGCGATCTTGCCGAGCTCTCCCGCTGCCTTTCCCGATCGCTCGCGTGCGAACACGATATTTATCCATAACTTTATCGTTAACAGCACCTCTAACGGGTGATACAGTACCCATATATCGAATATTGCCACTTTTTAATTCAAACATCGATATTTTGTATCGATACCTAATTTGACGATATATTGCAGTATCGATACTTAGTCATTGATATCGAAGATTCGATATAACATATAGCTTTCCGTAAAGTTTCTGATTAGTTGATTTCTTGCTGGAATGGGAACACTGGCAACTGAAAATTCTGAAGGCATTCGAAAGCGATAATGGGTATTTTGAATTTTGTGTACGCGTTGAGTAAGAATAATAAAAAAGATTACAATATTTTGTAGCCTTCAAAAGTGATTAAAAAAGGCTAGTATCACGTATTATTCATGCATGCAGTTAAAGAAATAGAACCAAAGCGGAGATTATTTGCTCGAGTCACCAAATATTAAAACGAACGCCATACATGCATTTTTGCAGTTTCGAAGCTTGCGTGATAAGTATGCATGTTTTTCATTGGTTTTAATTCTGTTTGTATTTGATTTTCAGCATTGACTTGGAAAATTGGTGTATGTGAGTGTGATGAACTGCTTCCAGCCAGTTTTTATAACTGCTTTTAGATATTTTAGATAGACAGATTGTCCAATTAAATTTTTGAATCGTACGAATTATTCGTCGTTGAGAAAACTGGCTTAAAAATATTTAGCCGTAATTGCAACGGCAATGTCGATTAAACGGCTTTTTTCCGAAGTTGGCAGAATTCTGAATGAATCGAGAAATCGCCTAAGCAGCGACCATTTCCAACAATTGATAATTTTGAGATCCTTATGAAATGAAGATTGGGTTTGCGGTTAAGCCTAAACTTTAAGTTAGGGAACCACAAATTTTGGACTTTTTAAAAATGTAATCCCGTAGATTTTTACGAAAAAATGCAAATAATCCAAGTTTTAGTGTTAGGAATTCACTGGTTCAAAAGTTATGCGTGCTTAAAGTTGAGCGATTTCAAGCGTTTTTGACAGGTAAGGACGCCGCCATATTGGTATGTGCTCAGACATCGTCCAATGAGCGGAACCGCTAGGACTTGGTGCTAGCTAGCTGTAGGTTCTGCTCATTAGACGACGGGTGACGCTGAGCACATATCAATATGGCGGCGTCCTTACCCGTTAAAGACACTTGAAATCGCTCAACTTTAAACACGCATAACTTTTGAACCAGTGAATTCCTAACACTAAAACTTGGATTTTTTGCATTTTCTCGTCAAGATCTGCAGGATTATATAAAACAAGTTAAAAATATCGGGGTTGCTCAGGCGAAGTTGAACCATTAAATGTGTGCCTGTATGAAAAGGGAACGATTCTACACAAAAAATAAGTCGAAAATGTAGCCTAAAATTTTTTTATACGAGATTGAAAAATTAAAGTTTGAAAATTCGGCGAGCTGTTCATGGCCTACTGATTCTACTTCTTACAAATGCTAAGTACGCGCACTTGGCGAATTTCGGGTGTTCCTATATATTTCTGAGAGATAACTTTAGAATACTTTAGATTTTAAATAATAACTTTAGGAAATCTAACTCAGAAAAATAATAACTTTATTTGCAAATACCAATAAAGATCAAATTATATGGAGGCATATTAATTCACTAAAATTGAATATCATTATTCTTATTATTCCAAAATTTTTTGCTACTAATTCTCTAAAACTTGAATTTTATCGTGGGAATATAAAAATTTATGTATCCGGAAACCAGAAAATTAACAATAAATTTGCAATGTTAGAACAAATTGGTTTCCTTCTGATGAGTAAGAGTTAACAATCGCGATATACATATAACCTTCTTTGTTACGAAGGAGGGAAAGCAGAACAAGATGCTTTCGCCTCAATACGGAAAGAAATTAAATTAGACTAAAAATATTGTTATGTAAGTATGAAACATCAAAGTTACATGGAGTTATAGAGGATGAAATTATGTAATACGAATTTGCATCACGAAATATGATGGACTCTGTTAACGTTGGATATTCCTTTACACTTAAAACAATTAAAGTTAATACAACAGCTTACCTTCGAAGCATCACCGTAAGGGAAGAAATTTCCATATATTTTCTTGAATTCTTCTACGCTAAGGTGACCATTCGGGCAGTCCTTTAAAAAACCTTTGTACCATTCTTGAATTTCCGCATCTTTAAATAGGACAGATCTTAGTTAAATTAAGAAATCATGCATAAACATACGGTGTCTCGTGATTAGAAATACAACCGGGGCGCAAGTACTGAAACTTGTACAAAATGTATAGACCTTCCAGGTGTACCACCGAATTAAGTTATTTTTAGCTAGCCCAGAGCTGAAAATGTCTTGACGCCAGTAATAATAATATGCAATAGAAAAAGTATGGGTTTCAATTTAAAAATTCTAAATTGACCTTCATAGGCCTTTTTAAGGTAACCTCCAGGACGAATAAATAATAGCATAACGCGTCTCCCGCGAAACTATACAAATGTTGTACTTCCTCGAAAAGGGTGATTCCCGAGGTCATTTGAAATAACTTTTTCCATTGCGAAAATGTTCTCCGTGGCTTCGTTCAGGAGCTATTACCGAAAAACACGAACCAATCAGAGCGCAGTTATAGCGGGTGGATTTCGACTCTGCGAGAGGTCGGCATCAATGCGTTGGCATTGGCCGAGCCGGAATCCGTCTGCTGTAGCTGCGCTATGATTGGTCTGCGTTTTCCGCTAATAACTCCTCAACAAAGCTGCGGAAAATATTTTCGCAAGAGAAAAAGTTACTTTAAATGACCTTAGGAACCGCCCGTTTCGAGGAAGTAAAACATTTTTGGGGCACCCTGTATAGCTTCTATCTAGAACATTTGCTCATTCTGTTTACATTTTTCGAGATATTTTCCCTGGGAAGTTAAATTAGGACACCCTGTACAATTTGTTTTGTTTATCAAAAGCTCTGGCTCACCTGTAAATTCAGTATTTTGTTTAAGATCTTCTAAGACTTCCGGTTTTAGTTTGCTGTTTTGCTTCCCCATGACTGTTCGACGTTTCCTTCAGAATGTCGAGGTCTCAACGAGTGTCCTTAGTGAATTAGTAGATTATTAAGTGCTAACTAATCTACTATTCTACTGGTGCCGTTTTGAGAAGCACGCTTTGTTGGTGTATTAGTATGTGCTTCACCAGACACGTCTGGAAAAGAAAAAACATGTGAGTGTGTACAACGTATGATAGTATTGTTACCGATCAAAATGCTTTTGATGGAAACCGGGATTTTCTCGACATTTGCTTTTGCCTAATAAAAAATAGCGCGCAAGCCGTTTTGAGTTAGCATTCCAACGAAAAACGATAAAATAAAGAGTTCTTTATTACTAAAATATTATTTTTTGAGGTTCACAATTAAAAATGTTTAATTTCATTGTATATGGGATTGGCATAAAAAAAATCCCATTTCTCCTGATCAAGGTAGAGACTTGAAATTTTACACAAAATTCTTTTTTTTTATAAACTATTAAATAGCACATTCATAGCTTAATTCAGATCAAAGGCATGTTTAACCTCTTGATCCGATTATACTCGTTACTTTTATGATAATAAATTGTATCATACTGGAGATCATGCATTTAATACCTTCATTAAATTTTTACGTGTGACAATTTAATTTTTAATAATATATTTATCAACGTGTTATTCCAGATATTTATTACGAACATCATGAAAATAAAGCCTCGTATTGAAAATAATAAAATATATTTTTTTATGTAAGTACCCTCAGGAATTTGAGTTTGTGCTGACATGATAGTATGCTTTTATACAGAATATCTCATTTGATTTTGACATTTTTGTTTCCTCACTATTATTATTTGCAGAAGAAAATGTTTCGTTGAATGGTCGATACATATATTGAATCTAAACTGATAATCTTTCGACAAAACCACATTAATCAATACTTTTTTGTACCGATTATCTAGCTGTATCGATTAGTGCATAACAAAAATACAGGATTTTATTTTAAAAAAAGCAAGGTTCAAGTATTCACACATGAAATAACTAGTAGCACTGAAATATACAGGCTAAGTCATGTAAGGAACCCTAGTAGAGTACAGTAAGTATGAACATGGTCTTTGTACGTTAAGTTATGCTTTATGCAGAATAATTCCTTCGGAGGTCATTTGAAGGTCAACATATTATAAACATGGTTGAATTTGTCTTTTCATTACCTATCACCTTATAAAACAAAAATTTTTTTATAAAAAAAAACGACGATGACTGAAAAATCGAAAAATATGACCTAGAGCAGGGCTCGGAATTATTGGAACGCGACGGCCGATTTTCGAAGGCTACGCCTCCTCGATCCAGCCACTCGACTCGTTCCCCGTGGCGGTCCTAGCTATCGAGCCAGCTCAGGCACGTACCATAAGCGCTACTGTAACCGTTACAATGTAAGCGTCGCGTCGGCGCACAGTGGTCCAGAAGCCCGGTTTTTGTGGCCAAAATTCAATTTTTCAAGGTTAATAGATTAAAAAATTTTTTTTGCTATAAACTGATAACTCTTCAAAGCTCCTAAATCCAAAATATTATTGATTTTAGGTAATTGTATAATCAGATACGGCATTCTAAACACAAAATCATAAAATTGAACATTCTATTAAACGTTTTAAATACCACTTATAGGATATCAGAAAACAAGTTATAATTATGATTTTTTATATGTTAGTAGATGTACTTTAAGTTCTAAATGCCATCATAAACATTTTTTAATCCATAAACAAATATTCCAAGTTTATAACAATTTAAGCTTTAAAAAGGGTTTTAAAAAAATGTTTAAAAGTGTTAAACTTTGGACTTGGTTTATACGAAAGTTTAAACATTTGTTAAAAAGAATATGCAAAGTTTAGCTGCTACCTCTTGCTACTTTTAACTCTGTATTAATTTTAATAAAGGCGTCCGAGGTATTTTGACGTTGCGTTCGGGACCTGAACCCGCTTTATCTGTGACGATATTGACGATAATGAGGATACTGATGACGCATTACCTATATTTAGACATCTGAATAACTTTGACTTAGATATGGAAGAAATATAGGTGTATACAATTACAGTCTTTTTTTAAATCATAAAAAATTCTATTACTATTGTTATTTCTTTTTTTCTATAGGTTATACTAATTTAAAACATGGCATTAAGTATCTCAATGATATTGTTCTATGAAAATGATGAAAAACATCGATTTACAACATTTTTTAATCGGGTCACGAAATACTGCCCTCTAGATCGCCATAATAACCCTGCCGTAAAAATTTTTTAATTTTTAATGTCAGATTCGTTATCAGCGACTCCAAAAACTCCTAATTACCAACTTTCAGAAAATTATGACAACATTTTGAATTTTGGCCACAAAAACCGGGCTTCTGGACCACTGTGCGGCGATGCGAACAGCTACGTCCAAACATCCCGTAGATCTTACCAATTTGCCAAGCACGTCTAAACGTGAGTGAAGGTCAAGTTATCCCTGATAATAATAAAATTTGGACCATACAATTAATAATTATTTTTAAAATTTATCTTCCGAATTTATTTTCCACATTTATTTTCTACAACTGTTGTCCGAAATTATCGTGCGACACATTGGAATATGTCTACAGGGGATACCACTGACAAAAAAACGAATTGACAATAGTACCTCGACGGTAATGTTTGGAAACCTATTGATACGGGTATCGCCCTAACACGCCACGAATAGCGCCTATGTTACGCGCCTGAGCTGGCTCGAGAACTATGACCGCTACGGGGAGCGATACGCGCGGCCGTGTCGAGAAGGCCTTCAAAAATCGGCCGTCGCGTGCCAATAATTCCGAGCCCTGACCTAAAGAAACTAATCTCTGTCGCAATAATTGCCCCACTGATGCAATCACTTTCTTTCCGAAACATTTTCTCGTATTACTAAAAATAACGGAAAGTAAATATAAATATCAATTTTAGGTTATTCACTCTGTATACTTGAAAGATTTTTCCCTTTGAGTAATAATAGCGAGAAATTCGAAATGACAAAATCAGGTTAGACGTCTTGTATAGTTGTCCCATCTCAAATAGTCTATTCAAATATATTTGCTTACATTTTGATAGATATAAATTTCAAACTAAACTTGTAGGCTAGTTTTATAGAAAAACCATAAGATTGCACATATCAATAACGTTCTATGTATAAATTTTATTTTTGATTTTTGAAAGCATAACGACTCCAACAATTTTCATGAGACAGTAATTTGTATTATTTATTATTCTTTATAGTTTCAAGATAGTAATGTGATTGAATCCGGAAACGAAAAACCTCGTTTTCTCGCAAAATCTCACAAAATACATAATTTTCCTTGAAAGGGTGTAGCCGGATAAGGTGGTCAAGAGTGTCCCCAAACCAAATTGAATTTGCAATAGGCCATTCGATAGCTTATCCAAAGAAAATAATTTGTGTCAATTTTCATCCCTATATGTCGACATGGGGAGTAGCAATGCGGTGACAAAGAAAATCAAGTTTTACCGCATTTTCTCTTATCCTCTTCAATTCAAAATTCTGAAAAAATCAGGCATATTTTAGTTATTAGAATGCACATCTATGAATTTTTTCAGAATTCTTAGCTTCGAAACCAAATTTTAAAAAATAAAACTTTTGAAAGTTCTATTTATTGTAGAAGTTATGTGATACTAAGTTTATATTTTTACAGTCTTAGCATCTCGTTATGGGTGTTAACATATAATTTTTGCAGATTTTTCAAAGTGGATTTCTCAAAGTGAGGCCACATAGTTAAAAAAATCAAAAACCGTAATCAATGATGATAGCAATGAAGACTAATACAGCAGAGGGGTAAGAACTCTTCCAGGGAAATACATGCAGATTATTTAGAATTTGATATAATATCCACCTAAGAAATTAATTACGAGTCATATGAACATTTTATTTGTACGGGCATGGAAAAGGTGAAAAATAGTTGTTTTTTATTTTTTGAACTATGTGGCCTCACTTTGAGAAATCTTGAAAAACTTTATGTTAACAATCATAACGAGATACTAAAACTGTAAAAATATAAGCTTAGTGTCTCATAACTTCTACAAGAAATCGGCATTTCAAAAGTTTTTATTTTTTAAATTTTCGGTTTGGAAGCTAAGAATTCTGAAAAAATTCATGGATGTGCATTCTAATAACTAAAATGTACTCGATTTTTTCAGAATTTTCAATCGAAGAGGATAAGAGAAATTACGGAAAACCCTGATTTTCTTTGTCACCCAATCACTACCCCCCATGTTGACATATAGAATTGAGAATTGGCACAAAGTATTTTCTTTGGATAAGCTCTCGAATGGCATATTGCAAATTCAATTTGATTTGGGGACACTTTTGACCTCTTTATTCGGCTACACCCATTTATCTTCATTCGTCCAAATTTCAACAAGTCTTTAGTACAGATATTTGTAATAATTCATTCTTTAGATCTTTCTATTTTTTTCCAACTAGAATACATAGAATACATTACAATTTATAAGATTTGACCGTCTACTTTAAATAAACGAAATTTTGTAATATTAATAAAGCCATCTTACTCGAAAATTCCGATTTTAATGAAACCGTATGTACAGGGTAGGTCTGAAATCGTAGTACAACCGGGAAGAGGGTAAAAAAATGTCGGTATAATATTTTTTTATCCGAAACTTCGTTTTTGAGAAAATCAAGTTTGAAAATGTGAATACGCGTGTTACATATTAGATAGGAACCGTCTGACGCGTCTGACCATGATCAATCAATTCTACTTCCTGCGTATACTACAGCACGCGAACCTGAATGATCTTTAAACTCGATTTTTACGAAAGCAAGGCGTCAAGTGATATATTCCTACTTTTCGATTTATTTTTACATGTAGAATCACCCCTAATTCGTTTGTACGACGATTTCCGGTTCACCCTATATATGTAAGATATATACAATCAAAATACAAGCAAGATTTTTTTTGGAAAAAGCACTGTTTCAGTAGAAAAATTATCACATAGTGATAAAGTCATTTAAGAACGTTGTGCAATACTTAGTAAATTTAGTTGTTTTTTTTAGCATGTTAATAATGTCACGGGATATTTATTTAATATCTTATTTGTCTTTAATATTTACTGGCTATTGTACACATATGCACGTGCACGTTATTCTACAGTATTTGCACTTTTCAACATACAAATAAAAATTATGAAATTATTAATAGGAATTCAGTAGATTATTAATATAAAATTGTATACATTTTGTATATAGCAAAGAATGAACATAGAGGCTATTTTTCGAGATAATAAACTTCAATTTATTTGATACGCATGCCATCGGATGGGAACCGGCAAATATGGCGGTGCATGACTTACCGTTTGTATTTGTCGTAAATACCAATCCATGCGTAGTTATTTATATGAAGAGCAATGGGATTACAAGAATGTTAAATACAGGGTGTCCCAAAAATGTTGTACTTCGTTCAAAGGGATAATTCCTGAGATCATTTGAAGTAACCTTTACCTTTGTGGAAATGCTCTCCAAAGCTTCGTTAAGGAGTTATTAACAAAAAACACGGACCAATCAGAGCGCGGCTGTAGCAAAGGGATTCGGTCACAGCGGCAGGTCCCGCTGAGCATGGCATTAGCATTGGTTGAACCGGAATACGCCCGCTGTATCTTAGCTGTGATTGGTCTGTGTTTTTTGTTAATAACTTTTTAACAAAGCTGCGGACAACATTTTCGCAAAGGAAAAAGTTACTTCACATGGTATCAGAAATCAGCCCTTCCAAGGAAATACAACATTTTTGAGACATTCTGTATAGGAATATGGGTGTAGTTATAACTTATTGAGTCACTATTTGTTCGTTTCATTTACTGTGAACGATTCCATTTCTTAAATAATCATTCAGGAAGATAGTTAAGATATGGTTTCCAGATATTATAGTAGATTGTTATTTACTAAAAGCAAGAAAGAATAAAAAGTATCTAACGATTAAGCTGCACATGTGGCGGTAATCATAGAAGAAACAATTTTTTTCAAATTAATCCTTTTTTCAAGATAATCGATTTCGAAAAGTCTAATACGCATGGATTAGTAAAAAATGTGATTTCTTTTAATACAATTTCGTTTTCTTAAAAAATGTTTTTATGCGTTGATTGTCGTTTTGTTCAAGTTAATAAATTAAACTTTGTACGATAAATGGTTATAAGTAGCAAATGCAACTTATTATTGAGTAAAGAAGGTATGTATAAATAATTTATAGCAAGACTCATTCAATGGTACTACCTATGTATATATTCGAATGTAAAAGTATTCGATGAATATCGTAAATGACTTTTTTCGTAAACGAATATTTATTAACAATTTCATGAAAAGATTCATGAAAAATACCCACTCGATGGTTTTATCACGAATAATATTCTGTAAAAGCAGGGCCATTTTAATGTGCAAATTTTAATATTTCGAAAATTACGATAAATTTTAGAAACTTGCTTTTAGGAAACACCAGATGGCGCAAGTAAAGGTTCGCCTACAGTCCGTTGTTATGGATATTAAACTCGTTGGTTGAAATTAATCTATCAATATTATTTTAAATCTTTGACAAATAGTAAGTAACATGTAAAATGATGCAATTTTCGGAAATATGACAAAAATATAACTTTTCTTCAGAGCTACATACTCAAAAGCTTTAGTGCAATGGAACAAGAGTAAATTACAAGGTAGGATCTGTCTTATTGCTGTATCATTATGTTTAAAGAATTTACTATGCGCCATTCAAGAAAATCTAGCTCATATTGTAATCGATATTAAAGAAGGATATTAAAATGTGGCCTTTGTAGTAGCCCACACACCGAAAATATTGTGAAGGTGTTAATCGTTAGGTTCTTAAGAAAGTGTAAATATAGCATTATTTGTCGACAAAATGATAGGGAAGTTGTAAAAAAGGCGGATGAAGTAGAAAATTCATAAAGCGAACAATAGAAAATCGTTAACCTCAATTAGTTATTGCTTCGAAAAAAATGGATGACATATAACAATTCAAATTCTCTTTTTCAGCCAATAGTCGATATTTATATCGTATGCGAAAACAAACTGATAGAAATATAATTAACATTCGTGGAAAGAAATAAATGATATCTTATGTTAATTATATTTTTATCAGTTCTCGATCTCGATCCTCGGGGACCAATTCTGCCTGAACGGAAAGTTTGGTGTCGGTCCCCACCGATAAACACGCAAGTTTTGAACCAGTGAATTTCTCGCATTGAAACTTTGACTTTTGGCAGTTTCTCATCAATATCGATAGGATTACATAAAAAAAGTTTAAAATTTCTGGGTTTCCAAGGTGAAGTTTAACCCTTTACAACTGTCCCATCATTTTTCCGACAAATAATGGTATGTTTCCACTGTCTTAGAAGCTAAAGAATAATACCTTATCAATATTTTAGGTGCCTGATCTACCCAAAATTTCGCCACTTTTTCACATCTTCCCTCGTAAGCTTTTAACAATATTATGTTTTAGTACTGCTTTAAAATTTCTTTAGTTTCTTAAAATCGAGTTTCTCAATTTAACACAATTTCCGAGATACATTTACAGATAAAAACTGATCATCCTGTACGAAGGACAAGGACGAAGACTGAATTTTTCTTATAAATCGTTCTATGATCATCATAATAATACAATTAAATTACGCGAAATGTTTGTCGTAAACTGTCACGGCAAGACGGCTGTACAAATGTTCTTTTGAAGCGAGCATGTCTGTTCTTTTGTAATATTGTAATGTCTTGTAATCTGAAGTCCGGCGGCTCTATTTCGTTTCTTTCTCTCGTTGTATACGCCCAGTAATAAAGAAAAACGGCTTTGCGTATACACGTTTAATTTGGATAGTGCCATCAAACGTAGTAAGTCCGATTTAGCTTACCGTAAAGTCAACATGTATACGTCTACACCCATACACATTCACACTACTGTAAAAGAAGTAATAATAGGTTAATAGCTCATATAGTTCTGGTAACAGTGAGAAGAGAAAGTATAAAGAATAGAAACGCGATAAATGCAATCACAGTACAATCGCAATAACTGAAATAATAATACGGTAAACTTGTATCGACAAGTATCCTCTCCGATTTCAATGAGCTTTACATATGTTGTCAAGATCATCATTCTGGACAACATTTTCCCCCTCCCTGGGGTGTCATGTGTGGAGTGGAGGGGAGCCAGTGGCGTTCGGTTTCAAGATATTGGCCTCTTTCCCCATTAGTCTAGGGCGGGTCACCGGGGTGAATTTAGTGGGTATACCTACGGCAGTGACCATCGAATCCCCATCTTCCTCCCAGTGAGGGCGAGGAATCCGTAATGAGTGATTACCACCACGTTAAAAAACAGACCTAACTCGGACCTAATTCATGCGTTTACAAGTAAAGTTTTTTGCGATTACCTCGAAACTAAAGACGACCGCTAAAAACTTCGACGGGAAATGTTGTTCAGAATGATGACCTCGACAACATATTTCAAGGTCATTGAAATCAGAGGGGAGGTACTACTTCGACAAGTTTACCAATAATACTAGTAATATTAGTGAAAATAGTAATTATAATAACAATAATAATATTAATAATAATAGTAGCAGCAGTAGTCGTAGTAGTAATAATAGTAATAATAATAATAATAATAATAATAATAATAATAATAATAATAACAATAATAATAATAATGATTACTATACAACAACGATAATACATTTAGAGCATACTGAGATTTATTATAATAATAATAATATTAGTAATGATGATAGATGCGGGTTTCCTCCATGCGTAACTCACGAACAAAATATGAGACCATTTTGATTGCTTAATCGGAATATTAATAAGTGTCGCGAAATATGTTCTACGTACGCACTAGTCTTGTAGCACGCGTACGCACTTACGGCCAGAATCCGGAATCTGACAAACTCTTCGACGAAGAATATCATTTTAAAATTGTTCTCCACATCAACGGGCTTCAAAATACATTTCTATAGGGCCAGAAATTTCATGCCGTACTCTCAAAACTATCTCAACTATGAAGAGTTGAGGGAAACGTAAGAGTCACTGCTTGATTCGTAATTGAAAATTCGTGTTAAACTTACTATGTCGCACTCTGTTCAGTGTCTCTTAAAACGACAACGTACGCTTCTGTACGAATGAAAAACATAACATGATGTTTCGTAACGTATCGATCACCGGCCAAATTGTAAATAATATTATTGCTGTGCGTACGCAATACTGACGTTCCACCGACTGATTACAAAGAGATAACAACGAATGATCGCATCGTCGCGCGTCGGTCGCGTTTGACAGTACGCTACGAAATTTGTGTAACCGATAGGACACGCGATTACAAACCATTATGCCAGTTCCGTTCAGCTGTCGCCCGTGAGGGCAGAGAATTTGGTTCCCCGGGTATAAGCGACTCGGCGGGCAACGAAACATGCCTCCTTTCGATGGTTCAACCTATGACAATATTTTTCCCGCTGACGTCACATTGCCCTCAGCTGTGCCTGCGGGCATCGGTGGGCGCCACTTGCCCGCCGCAAGTCTTGCCGAACGGGACTGCATTGTACAATTGGCGTCAGACAGTTCTCGGTAAGGCGCATTCGCATACGCGTATTATTTGCTTTTTATTTTATTCCCGTCCTGCAGGGGAATGATCACTTCTATGTATAATTTTCGGTGCTCATCGTGTAACAGTGTAAAGGGTGCGAGACGCGAGCTCTATACATATACATGCACGTAAGCGCGTCACGAAGTACTATGTATGTACGCTATTTATGAAACAATATAAAACAATCAAACGAATGACACTCCAGAATCATTCGAATGATGCGCCGTCATCATTTTAACAACCCCGCTTGTTTATTGCGCCGCGGTTTTTTTGCCTAGCGAATTTTTAACAGTCTGTTTCGCGCTACAGTACTCGATAAAATGTATAAGACACTTTATGTGTTTATAATAATTTCCATGTTTCGCACGTTTCAAGCAATGCATATTTTATATATCCTACCTTTTGTATACTATCTCTAGAACGTGTATACAAAAGCGTAGGTGAGTACCACCTACTCCGAAGAAATTAGAGAAATAAGACACTCAGGTTATTTTCTATGGTTACGATCTCTATCAGCAATTATTTAGTCAGTCATCAGTACTGAAAATTTATCATTTGGTAGTAGGGTGAACTTGTCGAAAAGGGTCCTCCTCTCTGATTTCAATGAGTTTTAGATATGTTGTCAAGGTTGCTATTTTGAACAACATTTCCCTGTAAAGTTTTTGTCGATTGGCTTTAGTTTACGAGATAATTGCAAAAAACCTTTACTTGTAAATGCATGGATTAGGTCTGGATACCTAAGTACGTGATCAGACGAGACTCGATACAACAAGTTGATTAGTACCAACAAAGCAAATGCAAATAGTTGAACTCCGGGTGCTGAAAGATGGGGCTCAGTGGAGATGGGCTGGACGTCTGGGGAAGGAGGTATAGTGGGTATTCCTCCGGCCATTTTTTTACTTGGGGAGGGGGGGGGGGAAATCCTACACTGCCCGGCCACACAACATCTCGGTCGGGTGTGCATAAAGGCATTCCTCCTCTCTCTTAAAAAAAAAGAGCTGGGTTAGGGTCTTGGGTAGGTCTGGACTAGGGCAAAACAAAAAAAGTCCTCAAACCTAACCCAAACGTAATCTGAAACAGTTTGTATTATACTCATCATACGATTTTCTGCCGCATGAATCGGTGTCCGCTATCTTGAACACCCATGGATTTACAAGCAAAGTGTTTTGCTAATTCCTCATAAACTAAAGCCGACCGCCAAATATTTTACAGAGAAATGTTGTTCAGAATGATGAGTTCGGCAACATATCTAAAGCTCATTGAGATCGGAGGAGAGGACCCTTTTCGACAAATCCACCGGTAGTACTATTACATTTGTTAAAAAAAATAATAATTGGCCGATCAGAAAACTATAGCTGTATAAAGAGATGTCTTTGTGCTGTATTAAAGAAATCCTAATAAGTACGGAAAAACTGAAGAAAATGGAAGACCACGAGCTGTATTTGAACGAGGAAAACGAGCAACCGTTATGATTTGATTCAAATTCCGAGGGAATAACCCAAGAAGCTGATGTTCACACAAATTTAAGAAATGTGCTTCATATATTACATAAAAGCAAACCTAGTAAACGAAAAAATTTAACACTACTTGAACGGAGCAATACAAGGTGGCACGGTTGAAGTTTGCCCGTGAGTATGTTTATTGGATGGAGAAATGGAAGACAATAATTTTTAACAATGAGATAAAATTTAATCTGGATGGCCCGGTTCGATGGATATTTTATTCCAATGATTTGAGGCAGTCCTGGGCAACTGGTAGCTCGTGAGCCTCACGCGAGTCCTCTTCCCACTCCTGAGACCCCCCACCATGCTCCTATGGAGTATGGGAGAAGGGAGCGGGGGGCTAAGAACTTACATAGGAGATTGTCTCCAGGAGAGATAAAATCATGGTAGGGTGATATGAAGTGGCCAGTGGTGGGGGAACCTGCATACTGATAGTGGGGCGGGGAAGAAGTCGCCCAGGCCTGGTTTAAGGAAAGAAGAACTATGTTTAAGTCGTCATTAAATGGGTGGTGGCAGTACAATGGTATGAGCCGGTATTGGACATTATGCACAGACGGAAATTAATTTTATATTTGGTCGCATGACAGGTTGCATGAGCGATAGATGTATCAAATTAATAGACGAACAATTAAATAAGTATTTGGTTCACATTACGAAGGGTGACTAGATTTTTCAGCAAGATAATGTTGCTGTTATAAATGTCTTAGAATGGTCCGTCCGATCACCCGATCTAGATATTATTGAAAATGTTTGGGGTGACTTAGCAATTATCTTTAGATATGGAAAAATTGGAACGCACGGAATCAAAACTGAATGAAAAAGTGCTACAAATCAATCCGAAAACGTTTGTTAGATGTCGTACAAAAAAAAGGTGGCATCGTCAAACATTAATGTAATATTGTATCAAATATATTCATAAAAAATGTCGTATAATTTTATGCAACCAAAGTCGGTTCATATTTATATTTTTTTCTCTAACTTTTTCACTGTGGGCCCTACTTATTTATGTTATTGTATGTTCATTCTAGAATGTAGTATACAAAAGATAGTAGGATGTGTGTATATGTATAATGTGCAATTCGTTTCATTCAAATATACGAAGTGTCTTGTACTTTATCATTGTACTGTATCACTTCAACGGTATTCGTAATTAATCTTTGGACCCTGACTACCCGTTTTAAAATTCAAGTGGCAAACAAATTATGATAGAGTTTGAACATTTAATACTTTCAGTTGCGGTCCAAGGATTAAGAATCGATGACAGCCATCGATGACTGGAGGTGCTCTGCACAAGCGTACATGAATGTGACTTTCAGTTGATTCTTAAATTAACGAAAACCTGAATACGTTTTCTTTACAGTTATTCTATCACCGTGTTTGGAAGAAAATGGATTAATTATTTTCAGGTAGTATTGCATTCGATGCAATGTATATAGAAATTTCTGCTCGGTCATAATTTTTCGCATTTGTAAGTTGCAACACACACATACAATCCTAATGTATCATATAATTTTAAACGAAATCTATACATTACAGTGCGGTATAAGTATTTACATAATCCAATTATGCGAATCATGAAATTGTTTGCGCGAGTAACTTATGTGACAGTATTTCCCTTACTTATAATAAATGCTTTCCAGGTTTGTACATAATTTTAAGAAGATTGAAAACTTTTGTTTAGATCAGTGCTGGGCAACTGCTGGCTCGCGAGCCACACGCGAGTCCTCTTCCCACTCCTGAGACCGCCCACCATGCTCCTACCACCCCCTTCGAACGGGGTCACCGGTCGGATGATTAGTGCCGGTATCCCAAGTAGCATAAGGTAGTTGCAGGGGGCAGCTCCCCCCCCTCCCCCTCGGAATGGTACGAGTGCGAAGGAAATGGAATTGGAAATGGTATATTCGGCCCCCGGCTGCCCCTTATGGGGCGTCCGAAGTTCCGGGGGAGCCCCCCCCCAAACGGTGGAGAAACCGTCTCACTGGTAGTGAGGGTCGAAAAGCGACGGCGGGGAAGAAGTTGCCCAGGCTTGGTTTAGATCCGTGCTGGGTACATTTGCCTCAATTGAGGCAAAACTGTCCTCACCACATCGCCCACGGTCCCCTTTCAGTAAGTGCCGTTACCATGGAGAAAGGACGCGTTTCGCCCGTCGCGAATGCCTACGAAGGTACAATGTACGGTGGGGCAACGAAAACACAAGACACTACTGAATGCGACGGAGGTGCGTGCTGCACGAACGAAAGATTGGTGGGGTAAGTAAGCGTTTGAGGGACCCCAACCGTGCCCAGCACTGGTTTATATGTTACCTTCGATATCGCATATATTCCTTTCTTTATATTCTTACAGACTTGAATAGTTCAAGTTCGAAAGTTCGATGCGTTTGACGCTCCATCACTCGCAAAGTCCTATACACACATTTACATTCCATTTTTATAGTCTTTAAATGTTATTTTCGGTATTTGAGCTGTTTATAATGGAGTCTTGACGAGGAAGTATCTTGTGTACTCGAGATCCATACAGCGTTGTCACGAAATATTTGTGCACTTCGGCAATTAATAGTGCAAAAATAATAATTTCGCTCATTTTTTAAAATTTGTGATCGAATGTCTTAATTTTCGTGAAACAATGAATGCAATTTTGTTGGTGTAAATGAAGAATGGTATAAATGGATGTGGTTCATTGGTACGAGTGAAGAAAGATTAAAGTTGCGCTGTAAACAGTACAGTAAAGTACTTGAAACGCAGTAAATTGGTTTTGAAACGTTTCGAAAATAGTAATCTAAACAGATTAAAGTGGGGCACTTTATATACTGCAACGTTATTTTCATATTTTGTCATCCTTATATTATTGTAATCAAGTAATATCGTGACGCGCGTTATTTTAATTACGTACACATGTATTATAGTCCTATTACAAGAAACAAAAAAAAGACGATGGTATGTTGATAAACATACACACTTGTCACCTCATCCTGTCCATTGTACAGTATTCGATGGAGATAGTGCATATATATTTATGAGTATATATAACTTTCAAATGACGCGTCTCGCAAGTAAAGTTGGCGCCGCAGAAAGTACAAAATGCTTTACACTAACACGTGCGTAAGTGTGCTATATTTTGCGAAGGAGAACTTTCGAAACTTTTCTGGTTAATTACACGGAATTTTTCAATCGACGAGATAACGAGGCCGTAATTTAAAACAGTCTGCTATTTCTCAAATCTTTCGTCAGATCTTTTAATATATTTCTCTTTATTCAACATTACATTGCAGAATCCCACATATAATCCTCGTTCAATTTTATTGAACATTTCTTTTATATGTATACATATGCATATACATATATATATATGTACACACATATATGTATTTAATTGATTCTTTTATTGACATTGAAGCTACCCATCCTTTCTTAGTTTTCGTGGCTGAAAATCAAAGAAGAAAGAAAGTTTTACTTTAGAATACCGGAACTAACAAGTCTCTGTTAACGTAGATGTGAATTAAGCCACAGAAGATCGAAAAAGTTTGAACTGTAACGTGATCTCGTGCTGTTTTAACTGCGACAGATTCGTTTGGTAAAACTTCACCTCAGGAATCCAGAAATTTTTAACTTTTTTTATGTAATCCTGAGTATTTTAGCGAGAAAATTCTGAAAATTCAATTTTTAATCTTATGAGATCAGTACTTCAAAAGTTATGCGTGTTTAAACTTGTGCGATTTTCAGTATTTTTGACAGGTACGGGCGCAGCCATGTTGGTATGTACTTGGCGTCGTGCGTCGTCTAACGAGCGAAGTCGCTAAATGGCAGTACAAACACACGGTGATGTTGATAACATAGATTTGCAAGCTAATTGGACGATATCTTGATAACCTGTTAAAACCTGTCAAAAACGTAGAAAAATGCAAATCTTTAGACACGCATAACTTTTGAACTACTGATCCCCTAGGATTACAACTTGAATTTTTGACATCTTCTCGTCAAAATCTACAGGATTATATAAAAAAAATTAAAAATTTCTGGTTTCTTGAAGTCAAGTTTAGCCATTCGTTTAAATAATATCATCGAATGGTTATAACTGTTCGTAAATATCTATTTTGCGTAACTAATGTATCCACAACCGCTTGCAAGTATTTTTTATTATAACCTAGTAATCTTGCACTTCAAATAATAATAAAATTTAAAATATACCAGAGCAATGAATATATTATTTCAAGTGGTGTTCATAAATTCCGTACGGGCTGATCAGAATTTCTTACGTATTATTTAACTACGAAAAGAAAATTACAATGTTTAACTTTTTATTGCGAATCTGAGACGCCATTGTATTGATACGATTTATTTAGAAAGATGCCGAATGCAACATAAATATGTAAACTTTTATCGTGTTCAATTACATAATTTGTTAAAGCAACGTCAGCCAGAAAGCAATACTTAATAGTGAACAAGACGAACAGTGCTTGGCAATGAGAAAATATATTCAACATCTTTTGTTTCAACAAAAATCTATATCAAAACCCTTTAGTTTGAAATGTTTGTAAGTAAGACCTTTCGAACATGGTAAATAAGTAGGTATCTGTACGTTGGAAACTAAATTAGTTGATCATATTCAGAGCAACTATTTAGTGAAAAATATTTATTATTGTATAATATTCTGAAAAGTATAACGACAAGATTTAATTAACGGCAGCATTGTATCATTCTTTTACAATTATGTATACGTATTCAGGAGCACTCTACGAAGTTTCAAACTTCACGATCCATTTATGAGTTTCAGTATATTGGTCTAATTGAAATTTTACGAAATTTTTAAGAGGTAGAATCTTCTTTTTAAGAGGAAGAATCGCAAATACAATTGCACATAATTCGATTCGACAGAGTGTCGTTATCCCTAAACATTAAAATCAAAGATACGTAGCAATATGAAAGTGGCATAGTGATGCTGTTACACATTATTGGTATCTGCGAAGTCCACAGAAATTCATAGATGAGTGTTATAAACAATATTGACAGCTGTCTTCTAACACACATAGATTATTAGACAAATGTATTACGTTACTTCTAATTCATCATTCAATATTTACTTTCCGTTTATTCACGATCCATCTGGAATCACAGCATTAATTAAATATTGATTTTTTAAATGTTGAGCTGCATACTTTGTGCGACAAAATGAGACTGGATTCGGCGAACAGTATTATCAATATATTTAAATGAGATGCAAAATAATTTAAATGTTCATTTCAATCTCAGTCACAATAACAATTTTGTTCATGTCACTGTTTTTTACATGCGACGATGTACCAATCAAGTTCTCCAGAAATTATAAAATAATAGTCTTTTTTTAACTAAATACGAACTAAATATTTAACTAAATATGTATTTGTCAGTTAATAACACAATATTGAGTGTAACACAATTTTGTTGAATAATTGTAATATACTCGTAAGAAATTGTTGCACAAAATAAAAATTGTAAATATGCTCAAGATAAAATGATAATCAAAAATTGAGGACTTCGTTATTAATTATTTTAGCATCGACATAAACAATAGATGCATCAAAAATTGGTTTGCGACTACATCGTATATCACGTCCTTCAAAACTTCGTTGAATAAGAAGTATAAAATGAATCGTTAACTGAGGGAAGCTTTTAAGTGGAGTTATCATGAACCGGGTGTTAAGAAATTACGTTTAAAAACCGTTACAGCGTGATTCTACACTTTAGGATCAGCGAAGATTTGTTAAAAAAAGTTTGGTGCAAAATTGACCTATAGTACTCATCGCGTAGAGCAAAAGTCTTAAAGGAACTATCGGTCTCAAGTAAACCGTTCTCTTAAAAAACAACTTCAAAGTTTTGTAAACTATTTTATTTCATATGTCAACAGGATGCCCCAAAACGGTGTAAACGTGGAGGGGATGACACTACACGAAAAAATAAGTCGATAGTATCGAATACATATTTTTCATTTGAAACGTCGTTTTCGAGAAAATTGACTTTAAAAATCCGTCCAGCTCGCATGCCCGTTCTTCAGAAGTAGAATTAGTAAGTCATAAACAGACGCGTCAGACGATTTTTATTCAATAGCACGCGTGTTCGCCGAATTTCCAAACTCAAATTTTTCGGAAAGGGGGAGACAAATGAAAAAAATATGTTGTACGTTTTCTCATGTAGACTCACTCATTCTACGTTTATATCATCTTGGGATACCCTGTTGACATATGGAGTAAAATAATTTATGAAAATTTAAAGTCGTTTTCTAAGAGAACGGTTCATTATTGATCCATGGTTCCTTTAAGAAGTTTGTTCCTCTCGACGAGTAGAACACGATACCATCATTAAAAAAATTGGACCTTGAAAAAGTCGGTCAAGGTCAATTTTGCACCAAACTATTTTAATACATCTTCGCCGATTCACGCTGTAACCGTTTCTACATATCATTTCTTGTCACCCTGTATATAAGCAAATAAATTATTATATAACTTCGGTTCACACCTGAAAAATTTATATTATAGCTCGATGTTATAATTGTTTAAGCTATAATAATGTCTGCCGCGGTAAAAATGATACGGTATGCGTAGGAGAAAAGATAAACACAAATTCGCCACCGTACTTTTTCAATTAGCAGCATCATATCGCATCAACTCTGATTTCCGATAAATATATTTTAATTAATTTAATGCATTGACTGAATTAGTATTTTCTTCATTATTTTCTCAATTATTTATTGATTATTGAGATACCGAAAAATTGAAATTTCAATTAAAAAAGTCGTATATTTTATTATTAAGTTTTGTCAGAAATACAATATTTAATGATCTCTGTTAGAACTAGAGATCGAAATTTCCAAGAAAGTTAGGAACATGAAACTTTTTACGTCAGTAACAATACTATAAAGTTACGTATAAATAATTTCATTAAATTGATAACCTTTAAATAATCTTGAAAATAACAGCGATATTTAGGTATTGCGTTTTTACAATAGGTTAAGGTCGAACTTTTAATTACATAAGAAAGAATAATAAATATTGTTAATTCATTCGGAATCATACAAGGTTTAGTTTCCGATTGAAATTCGTCAAACATATGATTTTAGAATACGCGTTTCCTTGCATCTCTGCATTAAAGAAAAATGAATAATGTGGTTGTTTATACTTTACTACTTTCACAAGAATTTCTTTAAGCAAATACACAATATCTGTCAATGTTTATGTTAGGAAACACTTCTTTTACCTATTTTTTATGCATATTTCATCTATTTTGTTACACCGTTGTTCTGTTTCGAAAAGTTTGATTTAATCTTTCATTTACATGATTGTCGTTTTGTTTGCATTTGTAGAAAATTCATTGTACCTTATAAGAGGAAAAAATTCCCAGAGAAACGTTTTTCACATGTTTACGATCACTGACAGAAGTGTATATTTGGACAGAGAAAGTATATATTTTGAAGGAATTAACTTTTCAATTGTGTGACTTTTTAATTACGAACACTTACGGAAACGTAACGAAAGACAAGCAAAATTGAAATGGCAGAAGTTTCATTACAATCAACAATACAGTTTATACCAATATAGGCACCAGGACGCGATGAAGAGCTTAATTCCACCTTGGCTGAATTCCTCATATTAACCTTTAGCACTCGAATGGCGACTGTAAGGCGCCAGTGAAAATTGCAGTATCATTATTCAAAATATTTTTTACATTATTAAATTTGTTTGTGTTTAATGAATTACTAAGCATTTCAGTATTGTAACATAACAAAAATATATATGTATATAGAAGGGAAATATTCTAGGTCGGAAGAAATGTTTGGTTTTGGAGTTAAAATAGCTTCGAGTGCAAAGGGTTAAAACGTGGATTTTTGGCATTTTCTCGTCAAGATCTACAGGATTATCTAAAAAAAAAAGTTAAAAAGTTTCTGGGTTGCCAAGGTGAAGTTTAACTCGATCGAGCGAAACAATTAACCATTGAATTGAAAAGAAAATGAATAGTTAGATCAACTCATCCTCAGTTAAAAGGTTTTAACAACAATGTTTTATTCATTTCTGTTTGATAAAGGTATACCGGAAACTCGAGAGTATCGCGGGTATCAAGAATTGCTGCATGTCTGCTTCCATTAAAAGGGTAGTATTTTTTTTCCTTTGGAGTATGATTTTCGTCGCATAAACATGTTACAACTGCTGAGACGATACTGGTAAGACGATTCGTAATTTATCGAATGTTTGTAAGCAGTGTGAAAATGTTGGAGGGAAGGGACTGAAAAAGGATAGGAGCAGAATAAGAATAGATTAGTAATATAGTATTGTCTAGAATAAGCTGTCTTTTACATTCTATTTTCCGTTGTAGTCAATAGACGAACATAATCTGCACTTCAGATAAATTCCGTAGCCTACCAATCTATCTCGAATAGATGCCGCGATGAATGTACATATGCCATAAAGACTAGAATAGTATATTGATGGAGACAGTATTATCTTGGTCAGAGTCAACGAATGAATCGACTTTACTGGTTGAAAAGACTGAACCAGCGATGTTTATCTTCATTTTTTTTATAGCAATCAGGGAACAAGAATTCTCGCGAATATTTAATTTTTACAAATCTAATTGTAAAACGGGAATTGATGAGGACAGTGGAAACGATACAATTTTTTTCAATTTAGCAAGCAGCAAAGAGTCACAATCGATTTTTTCTTTGACTTCGCTATAGATTTTTTGTTTATGATAACTAGACTGCGGATTTTATGCATTTATGGCAAAAACGAGTTGGTATAACTTGAAACAGTAGAAACATTAAAACAGAGATGTTCAGTGTCTGCCCGTGTGGGCAGCGATTTTCTTGTCCGGGGCGTACGCGGTACGGCGGGCACGAAGCCTAAGGCTGCATGTACTTGTCACACGCATTGTGACAGCTACGTGGCCAGCTACGGCACTCCGCTTGCCCTTAGCTTTGCGCGCAGCTGCAGTGTCGCCAGATGAGGGGAGGGAGCACGAGAATTGAGGGGAAAAAGTTACCCTCTCTCTGCCGAAACGCGTCACGTGACCGGGCCGCGACGGAAGCGTGGTAGAAGGGGAAGTCAGAGTAGGGACACAAGTCCTGATATGGCGACACTGCGTTGCTGTGACCATGGGCATCACATGGGCTGTCACCATTAAGACAATTTAACAATGTCAATATTTTTTCCTCAACGTATTAAAATTGTTAAAGAAGAGAATAAGTGTTAAAGAAGAGTTGCTTGCAATTGATAGCCAACAATTTTTATTTCGCCATAAAGATCTGCAGTCTAACGATAACACTGTCTGAATAGGCGATAAGTATTTGCAATTGAGGAGAGGAGGAGAGGATGATAGAATGAGTGGCGTAGAAAAATATAAAATTGCATAAATTGCAGGAATAGCATAAGTAGTTAAATTTCTCATATGCACTGTAATTATCTTTGTCGCTTTTACCTTGTTTCGTTAAATTTTTAGTCTGAATTGACTGCCACCTTCACCGCGGTATTCGTAGCGGATTCTATGAAGATCAGTAATGCGTTTTATCGCGCATAACTACACATGAACGATAGCATTTTATTCTCTTGGAACGAGTCGACTTCATTGTTCCAATTAGTGTTTAACGATACATTTACGTGTATGTATTCGAAATCCGTAAAGCAAAATGGAAACAGATGAGTTTGTTTTTATTTTGTTAAGTTACATCACGATATATTAAACCTCACCAAAATTAAAATGTAATTATTAACAACACTATTTGTATATATGGATCTTCTGTTCAAACGGAAATGACGATTAAATCGAAATTCTAAAACATTTTATGGTACAACAATATGTTATCATTATTCTTTTTAAAAGTAAGCTTTCAAAATATTATGTAAACTAGAAAGTATCGAATTTTTTCCGTTTTAGTCGTTGATGTTACAAGACTTTTAAAATCATATTGTTGCGAGAAATGATCCGTTTTTCGAGGTCTATGGATCACCCGACCCCATCGCCGGTTTTGTTTCACAGATACGGTTATCTCGTTCACTTATTTTTTTTTTCTTTTTTCTTCAGTATGCCACGTTGGAAAATGAAAGCTGAGACGAAACGATGCTTCCGTAAGATATAATGCACTTCAGGTTTCTTTTTAAGCTTTATAAAATTCATCGACTCTTTCAACAAGGAAATTTATTATTTCGATTGTCATTGCTGCACTTTCAATTCTCGAACGATTACGACCGCTTTGCTCTGCAATCTCTTTGAATTTTATTCGAAATCGTGCGAAAGATTAAGGACCGAGTAACGAGATACCGAGATTAGTTAACGAGTAACATGCAGAACGTAATAATGATCTTGGTCTTGGAATGAGTATAAATCAACGTCGGCGGAAAGATGGTTTCGTTCTTTTTTCTTCTTTTCGTTTACTTTGTTACTTTCGCGAAGAATTTTACGCATGGGTTGTTGTCATTAGTCTACTCGCGATCCCAACAAACAAGAATAGGAAGCAACGTGCGCGTTTCTTTTTCTGATTTGTCTTCTCTGTGAAGTTCCTTTGCTGCTTAATCTCGAAGGAAAACCAACATTATTGATGTTTCTTTTTTTAAACAGCAAACGTGATCGATTTACAAAACTGTAGCGAAAAAAATAATCAGTTTTCTTCCTCCTATACATTATACCCAATAATTATATACGTATATACATTTCTTATTATAATAGATTTAAAAGATGAATATTTGCGCAAGAACAAGTGCGCGTTATATGCGAAGTATTGCGTGAATAAGTAAGATGCTTCCTTGTTTGAAAATTTACTGAAATAGTGGAAAGTTTGATTGAAGCGCGTAAGAAGTGAAAAGAAGGAAAGTAGAAGTTATTGCTTCGATTTACTTTTTAAGAGGAGGCGATGATATGTATCTAGCCTAATATATACAGGATTTATCAGAAACTGTTACTATGATTTCAGGGCCGAATTGGCTAGGCCAGAGCTGTTCAACTTCTTCCCCGTCGCTGCTTTACGATCCTACTCTCAGTGTCGCCAGATGAGGGGAGGGAGCACGAATTGAGGGGACAATGGTACCCCCTCTCTGTCAGTACCGGAGTATGCGCGACAGAGTCGAAACGCGTCACGTGACCGGGCCGCGGCGGAAGTGTAGGGAATATCGCGGTAGAAGGGAAAGTTAGAGTGGACGCACTAGTCTTGATCTGACGACGCCGGTGGGAATTGCTAGTAGTGATAGAAAAGTAGCGGGTGAAATTGCCTTTGCGCCCGGGGGCAGAAACTATGGCCTCCACTACCTCGGACGATGGAAGGGGACGTGGGGTGACGCCGGTTGTCACAAGCTTGGGCTCGTGGCGCCCAGCCGAGCGACCCACGGGAAGGGGGACACCGGGCGGATGACCGGTGCCGGTGTCTTAAGTAGCATAAGGTAGTCGCAGGAGGGAGATTCTTTGCCGCCCCCGGACGGCATATGAGAGACTAGGGTGCCCGTTGCGTCCGAATTGGGTTCCAGGCACTCCCCCCTATTAGCCCCATCGGGGTAGAATTAGTGGGTATATCCGGCCCTCCGGCTGTCCCCTTACGGGACGTCTGAGGGTCCGGGGAGCTTCGCGTATCTCCCCCCCCCCCCCAAGGTTTAACGGGGAATCCATCAACAGGAGTGACCAACTCGTCAAAAACAAAGAAAGAAGGAAATCGCCTTTAGCCCACGGGCCAAAAGTTGTCCAGCTCTGAGCTAGATGAACATGATCCCAACGGCTTTGTTTCCGGATCGCGAATATACAGTGTGTATTTCGAATAATTTTGTAGCATTTCCGTAGAACTTATTTGTCAAAATAACAGCGCGAAATGGCGATCGCAACAGTTCTTCAAGTAAAAGAACGCAAAAGTTCTGAGCAAGAACTCTGATTAGCTGACACCTACCGTGGTCTAGCTGCAACGAGAATCATTGAAATTCAAGAATAACAGTAAACGAAGGCAAATAACGTTGATACGAACCGTTCTTTCGAGATCACGTGCGAGCAATTATGCCCTGAAATGATGCACGCATATTTTGATATATCCATAGAACTACACGACTGTATGATGCAAGCGTTTCCCAAGTACTTCGAATGCACGGCGTGCATGTCGGTACATAAATAGCCGTTTCATGTTCGACGATTCGATATTAACATTACGAACCTCTCGCAAATGTCTGAATGAGAGGATATTTTAGAAGAAATTTATATAATAAAGTCACAAATTTTTAAGTACTCTAATGACAATCTTTGCTCAAGAGAAGAAATTACTTTTCTACTGTATCGACCTAGTAGTAATACGCGTTTGGTCGAGTGTTATCGCTAATAGTTGTTATAACCGACAGTACGGTCATTATAATTAAGTGTCCAACACCATCACGCTCTCAAGCAAAACACTAAAGACAAACGTATCTCTCGTTCGTAAAGTAGAAATCAATGAATGAAAAAAATGTAGAAAAAATGAATATTAGTGATTGAGTAAACGGATAAAAGATTGAATCACCATGGTAAATGCAGAACCAGACGACAGAAACGGAATCGGTATTCTACTTCTTTTTCTACTGTTTGGTCTTGAAGAGAACCAATTGTGTTGTCCATTTTCCACAATAGATGTCTTTATGCCAAGTATTGAATGTTTCGCACAGGTTTATGACCCCTGTGTACGTTAAGCTACATTAACAGTAAGATTAATTGTTTCTATGTAACGGAACGAATACGTATTAGTAATTAGTCGATCGAGACGTTAGATGTAAATAAAGCTATCATACACCTTCCTAGGAATAAGGGAAATAGTAGAATTTTACAGGCGTGCCGGTAAGCTGTAGCACAGGAATGGGCATTTTTGTCTCTTTTGAGACAAGGCCGTCCCCACCATAGTGCCCACTGTCCCTTTCCAGTAAGCGCTGTTACCATGGAAAAAGGATGCGCTTCGCCTGTCACGAGTATCTATGATACGTATGGTGGGGCAACGAAGATACAAGATACTATCGAACGACACAAAGGTGCGCGCTGCATGAAAGAGAGGTTGGTAGGAGAAGTAGGCGTTTGAGAGGCCCCTACCGTGCCCATCACTGGTGTAGATCAAAACCGTCCCTACCATAGCGCCGTTACTGTGGGACAACGAACACGCGAGACACCAGCGAACGCGACGAAGGTGCGCGCTGCATGAAAGAGAGGTTGGTGGGTGAAGCAGGCGTTTGAGGGGCTCCTACTGTGCCCATCACTGCTGTAGCAGAAATCACTATACATATATATATCTAGAATTCAATAGTTTGATAATCGATTTGGAAATCGATAATCGAAAGGGATAAACGACTCCCTTTATTGTAAATCAATGTATCAGCTGTGAACTATATAATTTATACGACCCTCTCTTTTGTAAACTAATTGCATGTTATTATATCCGCGACCCGATGTTCAATCTATGAGTAAAATTGAAAAAGACGGCGTTACTGCTACTTTTTTTTTTATCGAGCTTGAAACTTCATAACCTCCACTCTACCATCATCGTTATCATTTAACTATTCGTCCTTATCTTCAAGTCATATACATTGGTACGATAAATGTCTCGGGTTCCCCTTTCCTTTATGGAATATTCAATCCGACGCATATTGCGAAATGATCTTTAATGATTCTCACGTGCACATTGTTACACGTATGGTGTTCCGCAATTGATAACATTTATAATTTAACAGGTGTATATATATAAATTGTATCGTATTCTATACAACGTGACATTGTGCATTACGTAAAAAAGAGTCTTCCGCGTGCACGATCGGTTAAAATCAAATACGCAAGCACAATGGTAACAATTGTTGGGGGGACTGTGAACAGTGCGTACTATGTTTCTCAGTAAACACGAATGTAAACACCGACGTGTTCGCCCTTTCAGACAAGCGTAAAACAAACGTACACAACGACGGAAGTTTCTACGATACAGATGAGTCTCCCCCACTTATCGGCATTACCACCTTGCAATTCGTTGTGTTATCATTTACCCATGAAACATCCTAGTACTTCGTCGTTGTTGTTCCAAGTTCACGAAACGAGCGAGAGTGGCTTCGTAGATTGATCTCGAAACATTGAAAAATCCCGTCGAATTACATCTAGTAATTACGTTTACCATAAACATCGATTTTACGATACTTGTCGTAGCAGCATCGGTTAACGGTGCAAATGCAATTTCATTGAACTGTTTGATCCGATGCCGATGTGCTAATGTAACTAGTGTAACGTAAAGCGTTGATCGTTGGTGTTGGTTTCCTCGATTTTCGGAGTGTGTTCGAGGCACCATTATTCGGATGACTCGTTCGTCGGTGTCCTCCAAATAAGCCGTCGACTTACGGGTTCAAGTTCTTCGGGTTCGCGTACGTGCGTACTACCCACCTCCTCAGAGTGTACGCGGGATTTGTACCGCGTCGATGACGATCGAATTTGAAATCCTCGTATGAATCTTTCGGAAGCTTACATAATTCGGTGATACGGTGATCCCACCTCCAGATAAGCTTTTAAGGAGGGAACGATTTTGCTTTGTCACTCTTGCCGACTGTGTCTGGGAACTATACGTTTAGAGACAAATTCTCGATGAACTCAACAATAATTGCCATTTTTTTTGCATAATCTCCTACTAAGAGAGTCATTTCGTATGTAAGGTATAGATGTGTTTGAGATTCTTTTCGAGGATGTTGCTCGGTTCTTTAGTACTGCATGAATGTCTTCTGATAATGGGACATCGTGGGGATGTCTGGTCCAAAAGTGAGTGAATTATGGGGCTAGCAACTTCGACAGTTCCTCATCCTGAAGGCAGCCCTTTAAAAATTCTTCTTCAGTCAGCTCACCGTCGTTGTTTTCGTCCATCTTTGCAAAGATGCTGTTAGCTCTTTCTTCTGCAGTGTCCGTTGGTTTGTTATTAGAACATGCTCCGAGCATGTCGTATATTGCCTAGAAACAGAAGATACAAGGATTCATTAAATTCAGTTCCATAATTTAGCATATAAGTGATTTTGGTGAACTTATAGAAAAGGGCAGAGGGGGGGTCCTCCTCTCCGATTTCTGTAAAATTTTCATCGGTCGGCTTTAGTTTACGAAATAATTGTAAAAAACTTGAAAACAGTACTTGTAAATGCATGGATTAGGTTTGGATTAGGTCTGGGTTAGGTCTAGAGTAGGTCTGGACTAGATCGGGCGAACGACGGGGTCATCGGGGCCACCGGGGCGTTCCATTGCGTGGCACAGGGAGGAGGGAAACGCAGTTTCCTTATTAGGATGATAGAGGGGAGTTTCTCTCCCTTACGGAATGGCCTAGGTATGAAGGCAGCGGAGGACACCAGTGTGAGTTCGGTTACGAGATCCTGAATCCATCACACAGGAAAGTCTAAGGATAGCCGTGAAGTTTAGAAGAGAGCCCAATATAATTCCAACCCTTCTCCAACGAAGGGTTCATTTCCCTCATGCTAAAAAAAGGTCTGATCTAGGCCCCCAAACTAACCCAAACCTAATCCAAACCTAATCCAAACCTATACCTATGTTTATGTATCACAGATCTTCGGGCAGCCGGACGATTTTAGACTGCAAGACAGCAATAGGGCCTTTCAGACGGCTCTTTTTGCCTCATGAAGAGGAGGCGTGTTACTGAGATAAATTATGAACCTCTTTCTATCGTCCGGGCTTTTATGGCGCGCGGGCCGCATACCACGGTGTCGATGGTCCAAGGGACGTCAGTCATAGGGGATCGGGCCATACTACCTGAGTCGTTTGTGATGGTGAACGTAATGTAGGGCGAGCCGACCCCCTCGTGACCGCCGCGGTGATGGTCCTGCGTACATTACTCTCCCTTCTCAAAATCTAAACCTAATCCAAACCTAACCTAAAACAACCTAACCGATATGTTTGTATTATACTCAACGTACGATGTTTCTGCCGCACGAAGCGGTGTCCGCTATCAAGAAGACTCATGGATTTACAAGTACATATAGTTTTTCGCGAATATCTTGTAAACTAAAGTCGACCGCAAAAATCTTTGAAGGGAAATGTTCTTCAAAATGATGACCTTGACAAAATGTCTAAAGCTCATTGAAATCTGAGGGAGTGACCTTGATCGACAAGTTCACCGTGATTTGATTCATACATACACCACGTCAAAATGAATTTTACATTCTTAAGGGCCAAGATTCTGTAGATTTGCGATAAGGTAGAGTGACCACGTTACCGACAAAGATAGGCGAAAAATGGTTTCACCGGAGGAAAGTTTTTGTCTTTATATGGGAATATTTTTCGCTGGAGAAGGGCTCATTCGAAGGAGGAAGGTTCAATACAGTACGTGCTGGTCATCAGCTGACGAAATTATGCAGATATTTGGTAATATTAGCGTTAGAAGTATGCCATTGGATGAGTTTTTTTTATGAAATCGAGGGTAGCGCGCACTAGAAATATTTCTCTGAGAAATAAAGCTAAAAACTTTACTCCCGTCTCTGGCGTCAGAATTCATAATATCGATAATATAGAGCAAAAAATGTGACAAGTTTAGTCACAGACTTTAAAACCGTCGGATCAAGACTACATATGTGTGAAGGCTGTGAACGGCAATTGTACAGCAGTTATCGACCTGCTAACTCTGCAAAAGTTACGTGACTACTATTGGCCCTTAAACTTAAAATAATTTTCTTAAATAGAATCTTGTATTTTTTATTTGGGTAAATATTTACATTAGGGGAGCTCCTTTTAATTTCGATCATTTTTTAATATGTTGTCAAGGTCATCACCCCGAGTAACGTTCTGAAGATTTTATTTGGGGGTTTCTGTTTCTGTTTTATTGCGTGGTCGTCTAGCCTAGAAGTCGGTCGTTCATGAACTTATGTATCGCGTGCGCGTATTGTATAGCTGTATCAAACAATAAATCTAACTGCACTCTACTCCAATCACTCTGTCAATTATTAAAATTCTTTTCTTTATTAATACTACTAATCTACGATGCTAAACTTTTTTTTACCATAACTTTTCTGTAAGCACCGACCCCCAACTAAAACCTTCAAAACCTTACTTAGGGTGATGACCTTGACAACATATAAAATTATTCTTAATAGCATTGGTCTATGTAGTAACGTATACATATTAGTTGTAATTTATAATTACATATGAGTCGTAAACATAATATGATAATTAATCAATATTTTACTCGTATTTATAATTTTGATAATATTGTTAATTTGTGTAAAACTGTGAACAATAAAAAATAATATCGATACAAATACAATGCAATATAAAGTCAATTTTAAAATTTGACAAGATTTCATTTTTAGCATGGGTATAGCGATTTTCATCCTATTTATTATAAATTAATGAATACTTCTCATAAAGCTAATTAATACTGTAACAACGATATATTACACAGGATATTTTTTGTTATAGGAAGAAAGGTCAGATAAATGCAGTGATAGGTTAAAAATTATCTCAGTGTCACTTTTTACGAGATTTCAAAGTCATCGAAGTTTTTTTGAAATGGAACTACATATTTTCCTTACAACAGTCTTATAGCGTATAAAAAAAATCAACGATGTGCGATATGTTGACTATCACATGAGCTTCAACGAGAAAATCATGAAACATTTGCCATTAATTTCAATACTCGTTAGAGGACAGTAAATAAAGAACAGAGTGAATGACAGTAAATAGTGAACAGTTTCATGGGAACTTGATGACCTATAATTCCGATAATATTTACTTGTGTAATGAACGATGAAAGTTACTTTCCATTACAATTATATTAACAGAAAATTTTCCCGAACGCTTCGACTCTTCGCGTCTCTTTCATTCCCATACGCTGTCCTTCTTTCCTACGCGAAACTTGAATCGTTCATTAAAAAACTAATTATCATCGGAATTATATCATATATGGTATCATTTTCATTAGAAAAATGCCACGAATATGTTGGTGAAAGTCCCATAAAAAAATAATGAAAAATAAAGGAGTTCTCGACCTTCGCTGCCCTTTACTACGTTCGGCACTCCATCAAAGAATATATAGTACGGTCTCGTCGGTAGCAATTGCCCGCTATGATTTTGACACATAATTCAAAGAAGGCAGGAATTAGACTGTA
The DNA here is from genome assembly GCF_050948215.1 of Halictus rubicundus. Lineage (NCBI taxonomy): Eukaryota > Metazoa > Arthropoda > Insecta > Hymenoptera > Halictidae > Halictus > Halictus rubicundus. The sequence goes on from NC_135162.1 coordinate 2,678,656, forward strand.
AATGGCGGTAGACTATCGCTGTTCTTTTCTATGGTCGGAACTTTATCAAAGAATAGTGCCTCGAGTACGACAAAACCCGAGCTTCGGACATATAACGCAGATTCACTGTACTGCGCGCGGCACTTTGGCATCCGAGACACTTCTTTTCGCATCGTGCGTTCTAGCGAGTTCCTTTTGCCATGTGGCATCAAGCGAGGCGTATCCTCGGTTTACTTTCATGTATGATAATTTCATTCAATGTATCGTTTTTTAAAAGGGAGATTAAAGTTTGTTAGCCATGAATAGTACTGAACAAATTTATTGTGACGTAGTCGTCAATCCCAGCATAACTATAACGCAAAGTAACGAAGAAACTGTATATATTTTCGTTGTAATGTTATAATAACCGCGTGCCCTTGAGTATTGTAACAAAATACATTATCTAATAATGATTATCGAACATGTTTCTCAGAAAAATAAAAATTATATACATACATAAAATTTTATTTCAAAATGTTTGCAATATTTTCTAAAAAATATAAATAATCAAATTTCCTAGTATTTACGATCTTTAGAACATCTTTGATTTAGTATTTGTCAAAAATACGTTCACTTTTAGAACAATTTAACTTAAAAGCGTAATAGTGAAAGAAATCACACATTACTCGTACTTTGCTATGCATGAGTGTACACAATTAAAAAATAATTGTTTCATAAAATTTATATTTTTGTAGATGTGTAACTATAAATTGTATAATACCTGCACAATTTTTGTCATTTCTTGTATATCGATGACACCATTTCCATCAACATCGTACATGCGGAAAGCCCATTTCAGTTTTTCTTCTGGCGTTCCACTAGATGTTACGTCGATAGCTAGCAGAAACTCCTGCAACAGAAGATTATGATCACACTTGAACAACGTGTATAATGGCAATGGGTTGTTATTTGCAACAAAAAATATGATCTTCATCTATTCTCGGCATATAAGTAGAATAAATGTCTATAAATAAATATAAATAAATAGACAATTTTTCGCTATTAAACAAGAATGGCAATAAATATATTTTAATAACAGAGACATACATAATACAACGGTTTTACTGTTGTAGCGACCATGGTGCGTGGGAACGTGGGAATTTTCGGACGCGGAAATTCCACCCTTCTCAAGTGCGTACCATGGGAGGTCGGGTTGAGGGCCCGGTCATTTAAGGGGGCCGGTAGGCATTTGGCCTTGACTGTCACGCTATGTTATCCTGTGCCTTTTTTCTAGACATTTTACGTCTTAAATAAGTAAGTAACCAATTAAAAATGCATACCACCGTGTTTGTACATGTCTTCGCTATGTCTGTATAGAGCCCTTTTTTCGATACGAACACTAAATCTCGCGAAATTAAGAGAATCTCTCAGCGGCAGCCATCTTGTGACGTCATACTTGCTTCAGAATTCGAATTTTCTGCCGAATATTGTTAATTACTCCCCGATGAGGTAGAAATTCGAAATTTGGGCTCTATACAGACATAAATTGGACTTTTAGGAAACACAAGTGACCACTTTTAAACTGCTCATTGCAATATTGAAGCGATAGTTTGAAAAGGTTTTGACCCATGCATAAGCATATGGATTTCAAACCCTGCCGGCCCCCTTAAGTGACGATTGCCAGAACCTCGGCCCGACCGTTACAGTATCCTTATGAGTGAAGTCCGCGGATGCAGTTGTTTTGGGGGAAGAAACTTTCTCCATGCCCTTGTGGGGGGTGGAGAACCTCCCCTTATTTTAACGGTTTTCGGGGACGTTATTAACGCGTTCTCAGGAAGCAGAAGTGTCAGAAAGCTACGAATGTTCGGCATAGACACGTCGCGTACGTTACCGACCTGTCGATTTCGCGTGACTTTGTAGCGTCTTCTCACCGACACCTTCGTATATTAAATCGTTTTATACCAGTTCGCGTTGTAACCTTCATTATCTACCCCTATATCCTAAACATCTGTAACGGGGAAAAAACAACAAATGTGTGCACATCTATCTGCTTTTTATATACTTACTAAATATATGTATTTTGCTTCAGGTACTGTATTAATTAAGAAGTGGATTAAGGGCAGTTTCCTTAAAAGCGTTAAAAATAAAACGAAGTCTGGACAAGGGGCTAATAGAGGCAGACAATATGTTTATGGTCGACAATTATCATTTCTACAACAAGCTGGTACGACTACAAACACGCAGTCCAGTTTAGAAGATCAGGAGGAAGAGCAGCCTCCAAAGAGAACTGAGGATATTGAAGAAAGACCGATCCTAATCCATCTTCACAGTTGTATATACAAAACACTCGAAAGCGAAAACGGGATATCAAGTCAACTTTAATGAATTTTATGAATACCCCAGACCTTGATCCGAAGTCAAATGCTGACAGATCCCTTTTTGAGAGTATACTGTCATCATTAAGTGTATTTAGCGAAGACCAGAAATTAGAATTGCGTTGCTGTTGGGGAAATAATTTCCTAGAGTTGGTGTTGCTCTGAGCAGCGCAGGTGGCAACACTGAGTCTAAGTATGTAGCAGGCATTACTTCACGCTGACCACGCTTTACAAAATCCCACCTGTTCGCCAATCTTATATGAAGAGCACGGACTTTCGGGTACGGTCACGTGCTTTGTATACCCTTTGACTCAGATTAAAGAATTAGCCAATATCGTGAATCTTTAATTCCGAACCTCAGTGCCTATAAAATCCCGAAGTTGTATGATCTTCCGTTTTCCTGGCGGTTAAAAAGTACAACGTTACACATGATTTGGCGGGAACAAACATACGTGATGCTTCGGTTTAAATGTTGAATATGACATATAAAGCCTTTTTTTACTTACCGAAACAATTACTTATTCTATATGCATCGTTAACGGACAGTTTAGTAATGTTACTTTTTACGCCTTCGTAATGTATTAGTTTTTACAGTTTTCTTATTACATTCTGATATAATATGCATATTTTATAGCTTTTGTATTACATTTCTACAATATTATTATTACATTTCTACAATATTGTATTACATTACATACAAAATGTAATAAACAGATATAAGTAATGCGCACAGATCTTCTGTCATTTAATAAATTTTTACCCACCGGTTATTTACAATAACTTTATTTATTGTAAGAAATTAAGTAATAAACTAAATAATAAGCAAGTATGTTAATACTTAGCTTTCAAAATAAGAAAGGTACAAGAGTTCTATTTTTTTTAATTACACGCTGGAACGTATGCAAATAACTTTATTAATTAATGACAGAAAGGTAAAACGTTGGAATTTCAATTCGACACAGCATGTTCTCATGCAGGTTTAAAAATAAATAATCAACTTTGATCATGTAACCTATTTAATTGTTTTGACGGGACAGTTTTAGTTACACTATTATGTTTGTTGTTATAACTGATTTCTTTCTGAACTAATTGAATTAATTATTCATTTCGGAACTATACATATAAAAGTTATATCTAAACACCGCCATGGTGGGATTCTACATAATAAAATTATAACATTGATAATTAATGTTAATTTTCTTACATTAATGTATTCTACGCATTGACAATAGAAAAAGTTTGAGAGAAATTATATTCCGCAAATGAACCGTTTAGTCAAAAAAAATTGTTAAGGATTTCATAACGTTTTGATTCTGTAGAGTTACACAGTGGCGTAATGGTGCTGACAAGGGAACATATTCAGATGCGAAAATCCGATTTTGATGAAACTTATGGGAGCTTCTAGTTCTTTGAAAAATATTTGACACGTATTTTTTTTTATCGGCAGACATCCACTTTGAAGGGGTGAAAACAGCCCTCAAAGTTGGGGTTCAAAACCACATTTTTTAAGATATCTCGGAAACCAGAGATCGAAAAAATTTGAATTTTTTTTTAAATTGTGTGTTTTTCAATGGGAAATGTAGTCGCGCAAGAAAATTTTAACAAAAGTTTTTTGTTTAAACAATATATTAAAATTTTGATTTTTTTTTGCAGTTTCTTTTATTTATTGTTAGTTCATTTTAATGTAAACTTGGGTGTGTGATCTTTGATCCAAAATAGGGGATACATGTTTCAGGATTTTCTTTTTTTTGCCATTTAACAATAATTATGCATAATGGAAGATAGTCTTGCACCTGGCGTGCGTAGGAAGGAATTCTGGCTTGTTTCATCGAAATATAAGCATTTAGTATAAACGTGTATAGTATTTTAAACAATACCACTGGGTTATGTGTCGTTTATTGTTTTATTAGTAGCTAAAGAAGGTGGCGCAGGTAGCAGCGTGAAATACTTCAGTCAACCACGTTCTAAATAATTCTTTCGTTGGTTTACCCCATGTGGAAGCTTCAATATGGACATTAGGTGCCGTGAACACACTTCTTCGTACACGAGGTCCTAACTGCCCTTTGACTCCTTTCAAAACAATATACAATGGCGATAGCAACTGTCCATCAGCTGAAATTGTGGGCTGGATAGTGTAGCTGTGAGTTGTTAACGATATGGATTGGACAAGAGCACCCGTTTCTTTTTCACCTTTGTGTGAAAGTGTTCGACCAGAGTGCAATATCAACTGGAACCCACTTTGATCACTATTGAAAATATTGCTTGCGCCATAATTTTCAAAATACCCTTTCACATGACACACAAACTCGTCTGCTGCTGCGGTCAAATCTGTTAAATGGTTACTATGATGGCGGGTAACGAGTTTCGTCGTTTTTCTTGATACTATATTATAGTTCTCTTTAAACTTCCACAACCAACAGGACGATGCCTGAAATCCTGCTAAATTTATTGATGAATTTTCGATTATTGCCCACCGTCTCAAATTTATGTGGTGTACCAAAATTTTATTATTTCTTGCTACAATAAATTTTTCAAGTGTAGCCTTTATTAATTTGTTCTTCCCATCTGTATAAATCTGATTGTCTCTTCAATTTCTTGTATTGGTTTTTTACAGTTTGGAAGTTTCGTGTTCTTTTTCTTCCACTCTTCCAATAATCTACAGCTTTCTTCTTATATTCTAAATCAATGTCTACATATTCCATTTCTTCTGGACTCTCGTCCGGAGAACTTGAAGACGACGGTTTCGATGTTGACGCTGATTCCAAATCTTCTTCGTCTTCGGGAACATTAAATGAAGTCGGTTCGTCTGTTAGGTCATCGAATATCAATTGTTGTTGCGTTTCGACATTCATGTACCCTGCTTCCCTGTACCTATCAATCAGATCTATAATAATGTGTGCCAGTTCAATTTCCTTCCCATTCGTGGGTGTTCCCTCGTTATTATTACTGTTATATGTTTCCATCAAAATGTTTATAACGTTCGTCGGATTGACCTTCATGTTTATAAAAACGAATCTAACAAGAAAAATAAACAATCAGCAAAAGTAAAATTAATATAATTATCGGATGTTTTTTTGATTATCGTCAGAAATTATTTGTTTTATGTGGCACTGTTTTAAAAATCCGAAAGAAGTAGCCTTAACTTCTTAATATCCACGTTGCTTTACAAACCGTAATGCAGAAAGACTAATAGCACACGTAGCAAAGTGCCCATATTTATACATTCTTAAGACACCTTACGTTTCCCACTCTCTCACCCTAACAACCAATAGAAATGTTTGAAAATATTCGTGTTCTTCTGAAATGCTATATATAACCGAGGTAAAACTGATGTGAGGCATTTGCCACCAGCTCCTTTCAGAGCTACCATAAACGACGAGGGAAACTCCAAGTTCGAGGATTCACAGTTTAAAAAGGCTGCAGGTATATTTTGACCGAAGGCCCAACGACTGCAGAAATTCACACGCGAATTGGCTATAAAAGTCGGTACCCTTACTCCGCCGCGGTAATTAGCACCGCGTCACACTGCTACCTGCGCCACCTTCTTTAGCTACTAATAAAACAATAAACGACACATAACCCAGTGGTATTGTTTAAAATACTATACACGTTTATACTAAATGCTTATATTTCGATGAAACAAGCCAGAATTCCTTCCTACGCACGCCAGGTGCAAGACTATCTTCCATTATGCATAATTATTGTTAAATGGCAAAAAAAAAGAAAATCCTGAAACATGTATCCCCTATTTTGGATCAAAGATCACACACCCAAGTTTACATTAAAATGAACTAACAATAAATAAAAGAAACTGCAAAAAAAATCAAAATTTTAATATATTGTTTAAACAAAAAACTTTTGTTAAAATTTTCTTGCGCGACTACATTTTCCATTGAAAAACACACAATTTAAAAAAAAATTCAAATTTTTTCGATCTCTGGTTTCCGAGATATCTTAAAAAATGTGGTTTTGAACCCCAACTTTGAGGGCTGTTTTCACCCCTTCAAAGTGGATGTCTGCCGATAAAAAAAATACGTGTCAAATATTTTTCAAAGAACTAGAAGCTCCCATAAGTTTCATCAAAATCGGATTTTCGCATCTGAATATGTTCCCTTATGAGTAGTGGCTTGGGCCTACCACTACTCTACTGCTTGGGTAAGATCTACCTGAACGGTGAGGCTTGGCTCAATGGTTTGCGTTTTTTATCCTTACATGAACACAATACGACGTTTAAAGGTACAGAAAGTCTAGCAAGGTACATTTTGACATGAAAACATTATAAAATCTTTTACAATTTTTTCTAACCAAATGATTCGTTTGCGGCGTATGGTCCCTCTCAAACTTTTTTTACTTTCAATGCGTAGAATGCATTGACGTACAAAATAAAAAAATTTAACAATAATTTAATTTTAACTTTTGTGAACGCAAAGTTGTGTTCTTGTGTATCTTGGTACACAGGTTCTCGGCATAAATGTTTTCTCAGTCATCCTACGATCGAGGGACATTAAAATGACGATCGACGATGATTACTGTAGCGGTACGCGATTCGCATCGCAAGATGTTAGAGTTGACCGCTTGCAGATGATAGGGTCTAAGGTAATAAAACCTACCCTGACGTTTGCAGGATGGAAAAATTATTTTATTTGCGAAATGACTTTGCGGGTGTAGAAAATTTAACTACCCCATCATAAACGTCAGTATATAAAGGGAGGAAATCCACAAAACCTTCCTCTCTTGCTCTTCTTGCCTATCGGTCTGATTATTTTGTCTGTCGGTCTGTCTCGTGCTCTCTTGCAGTCTCCGATTACAAGTTCGCGACTGTCTATTGTACGTTGAACACGCTAATAAAATAAACGGATTATCCTAACTAAACTATCCTATCTTAACTAAACGGACTCAGTTTTTGTGGTAACACAACCACAATTACCATTCAATACGACTAATATTATGCACTTATATGTATTCAAGTTCGATATGTATTGTTTGAGCACACAGGTTAACCATTGTCAAATACAAAAACAAAAATAAATTTAAGGTTAAATTAAAGTTAAGCATCAAATTTTGAATAATGCAGTAGAAAAATTTAGAATAGATAGAAATGGAAACATTACAAATATTTTACAATGTTAAATGGAAAGAAATTAAGTTCAATATAAGTTAGCGTAAGGTTGTTAACGTAAGGAGATTTCTTTCTAATACGCTCTCTTTACAGCGAACGGGCAGAAGAGAGCCTCTTCGCGATCGCGCTCTCCGATGATTTCGGATGTATTGAAAACTCATAATCCGATAACGTTGTGTACTTTACATTTGACAACGCTGTAGAAGTTTGACCAGTCGTACCCGAGTCGCACTGGATCTAGGCCTCGAATTCACCGTTCTTGAAGCATACAGGACGCTAAAATCACTGGCATTTTAAGGTGACGGTACTGCAGATTCCTATGGACACCAAATCCCATAAGGTGTCAGGTCTATTCCTATATCTTCTCTGTGGCGGAACTTTTAGCGATGTTGGTATTTCAGGTCACTGATAGTTCCACGTTATCCCCGCCCCCACATGCGCCCACTTGCTTGTCTCGCTGAATAGCACAGGGGCTGGCAGTCTTTAACGACGGTAGATATCACTTGGAAATGTGTCCAGACAATAAAAGAGACGCGATCATGTGATTGGTTTGACAAAAGAACATGTTAAAGTTGGTACGGAAAATTCGGTAAGGTACAAAACACAGACTAATTAAGATTAGTACTACGGTTCTGAATTACCGACTCTGTAGAAAATGCTGTGGTACGATAGCGGACTCTATCGAAATGGAACGGTCAGCTAGCGAACTACATGACGTTGCAACACAAAAGATTCATGTCTGAGGAAGCTAGATTTTACACCGTTGTCAGCTTTAAAACTGCGATGTTGCCGCATCATATTCATACAAACACCGTCGATGTTGGCATCGAAAGCGTTCGGGCGGTTTCTTTCCTGCTTTCCGGAACTGTCGAAATTCAGAGACATATTGCTTTCTAACTAAACCCAATTATATTTATTATTAACGTTATCATAATGATATCATCACTTATCGACTGAAAATGTTTCCCCGATCGAAATAAGACCAAACACTGCATAAATCGGATAATAATATAATCAGGTTGTACTGAAAAATATTATGCGAAACATTTCCGGCGACAAAATCTGTCTGTGGGACCGTCAAATTTGAAAAGCCTCGAACGCAATGAATGTGGTCGTGCGTGTACGTGACAACTGTTGCTTACGGCATTGTTTTCACATACGTAAGGCCCTCCGTCCATGGAGCGTAGCGTTAGAAACACGTACGGGACAAAATATCGCTTGTTGTACGCGTCGGTGCTGCAACCAATGTAAAATAACAGTCCACGTAGCGTCATCGTCGCGTAATCGTCGCTACATGTAGTCGTCATTACGCCTAGTGTACGATGCCGCGATCACATATATACGTATACACATATCCCTTGTCACCCACTCCTTCGTCAATTTCTACACATTCATACACTTTCAGTTTCAGTTTTTAAGCCACGCGTACGTGTACTCTAACGCGACGCATCGTTGTCAGAATGAAAGCGTGTCTCATACGCTGCGCGTAAGCGTCTCTGACGCGACGCATTGTGTGATCATGTGATTATGTTAATAACATTTTAATAAGAATTAATAACACGCGCATAAAAATAAAATTTATATCTTTTCAGTCAAATATATTATTTCTTTACATATATATTGTGTCATAAAGCAATAGTTTCTTTGAACAAAGTAGGATTGTACTAATACAATAGAAAATTTGCATTGGCTCAGCATTGTGATTAAAAATATCATAACAAAAATAAATACAATTAAATTCAACTTAAATTGCTATAATGTAGTGAATTCTTATTTGTATGGAAACTTGTAAACTTGCAAGTACTTATTGTAAAAGAAAAAGAAAGACAAGAATGTTGAATATGTGTGTATGCATTTAATAATTCCAAAGAAAGTAGAGCATTGGCTATGGCATTGGCTTGGTATGTAAAACTATTGGAATATACTTTCTTTAATTACATGAGTAATAAATCAAAATTAGTTTTACGGTATTTCGTGTTTTTGTAATACATTCTTTATAAATACCATTTCCACCGTTCAAATACACGCGCCATATACTTCTGTAGTCTCGAAATGATATTATAAGGAATATTCAGTTCTTGCTAAGACGCCTAAAGGTCGCCCCAAACAAGACAGGCAAGATGCCGAAGATGTTTGGGCGCCTAAAATCGTCGCCCATAAGAACTGAGCGTATCCGCAGGCTACTTGAGAGACGCTCGAGGTGCTCGCAACAAAGGCCAAGTGCCGAAAATCGTCAACGTACTCTCGAAAGGCCATATGGAAGCAATAAAACGTTCAAAGTTATGGCCCCAACGACATCGGAAAAGATTTCTGGCACGAAGACCATTCTTCGGCCGGCAATTTCTAACCCCAGTTCTTGAATCTGGCGCCCAAACAACTTCGGCATCTTGCCTGTCTTGTGTGGGGCGACCTTAAATCCGCGGGCTATCGGTAACATTGGTGCTATATACATCGAAATGGTACGGGGCTCTTAGAGCCCTCGGTGGCCTAGACAGAAAAGCCCATAAGGTGCAATGTCTGTATAAATCTTAAGTCTGTATCTCTAGTTTATGTACAAAATGTTATGTTGGTATGGTAGAAAATGACAATAAAATGATTTTCGGAACTTTTACCGGACTTTGAGCTATCAGTGTATTTTTTTAAAGTCTTTCCCGGTTTTGTATAATGTATAATGAAATGTCATTAATTGCTATCAGGAACAGGGTTATACTAATGACAGAACCCTGTGGCACTCCATATTCGATTTTGACTTTGTTTGAAAGATGGCCATTTGCACGGACATAAATCGATCTATCTTCTAGAAAGTTATTTCTACGTTTCTGTTCGTAGAATGTGTTGGTAGATATATTATTCGGGTCGTTGAATTTGGAACCCATTATAAACGAAATGGTCCGATTTTGGTGTGACCGAAAGGAACAAAAGTTCCTTTCCAATACGCAGATCTCGCAGATGCACACGATTTAAAAGGGTAATAAGGTCGTGATTGCGGCGACATGGTGATTTTCAGGTACTGTGAATCCTCTTACGTCAGGTACACAGGGGATTTGAAGTATCACCGTTATAGGTACAATGGAGCACAACTAGGTCGCCTGACGCCTGAGGTAGACAAACGAGGAGGGTCTCATAGAACGGAGTCGAGGGCGAGCCGGCTCTTTGCTCTTCCTGACCTCTGGAGTGTCTCCACTTCTCATATTGACCCTACCGACGGGCTGGCCCCTCTGGCCAACTTCTGCCATCAGTTAGCACCACTACTTGCATCACTGCTGCCGTTTCGCCTAAAGACTTTTAAAAGACGTCGAATGAACTACAGGTATGCCCGAGAATCACACAGAAACACACCGTAACACAAAATGGAAACTGTTCCGATATTTAACACGTGGACTGCCGAACTAGCATCCATCATCATACTGAGTTAAGTTTAACCATTTTTTAATCTTAGAAAACTTAAAATTTGAGATTCATTTTGGCTAACAAGAAAGTACAATCTCGAAAAATGTGTACAGACTAATAAATATATGAGCCGTTTATTTTGAAAGTGGCCTAAGTCCATTTGTCAATTATTTCCGGTTGGCTGTGGTTACATGCACAACTTCAAGTTATCTATCAATAAAGCATTTGAGGTTACTTATATTCCGAGTAAATACGATTATTTTGGACACATAAGTTTTCAGAGTTAGTTCAATAATTGAGCTGTTTATTTTGAAAGTGGCCTAAGTCCATTTATACTTAAATTGAGATATTTATTATTGATAATGTCCGACGGCAGTGATGAAGGTAATTTTAATTAATTAGTATTTAATAAGTTAACCTCAATTTTACAAAAAACGGTGCTCAAGAAATAGCTTCATGCATCCTAAAACATGTTAAAAATTTAAGAAGTGAAAGACACATTATAGCTTACGGTGACATGTGTGCAGGACAAAATAGAAACATTAAAGTAGCTTTAATGTGGCTAAAAATTTTCCAAACTGTTGAAAATAATGTGGAAATCATAGATCACAAATTCTTAATATCAGGACATTCGTTTTTACCAAATGATAGAGATTTTGGCGTGGTAGAAATGTCATTAAAAAAAATAATTTACTGTTTGTCCCCCAAGATTATTATAATATTATCAAAAAGTGCCGGAAAGGTAATAACTATTGTAAATGAAATGAAACAAGAAGATTTTGTATCAACAAAATTATTAGAAGACGCAATTTTTAAAAGGGTAAAAAATTCTAACGGAGAATCAATAAACTGGTTAAAAATATGTTGGATGCGTTTTGTCAGAAATGAACCGTATAAAATTTTCTGTAAGACATCAATGAATGAGAATGAAAATTTTAATGTCCTGGATTTATTACCACGTCGGGGTAAACCAAGAAAGTTCGAATATATTGTATTGACACCACTGTATAAAAATATCAGACAAATTACAACAGCAAAATTCAAGGACATAATGGACCTACCACCGGAACATCATGATTTCTTCAAATTCCTTTCACACACACAAAATGTAGATGAGCAGTAAATTGTTTTGTAATTTATGTAGTTAAAAAATGTTTTGAATTGCATAAATTATGTGTTTGAAGTGTTGTAAAGATATATAAAATAAATTGAATATTGTTTTTTTCGATTTGAAGCATCTTAAATTATGTTGAATGGACTTGGGCTCCTTCAAATTTTATAACGAATCTGGTTGTTAATTTTGAAAGTGGCCTAACTCCATTCTTGGTAAGAAAACGCATATTATTCACTAAGCAGTATGACTCATTAGTATCCTGTACGTATATTTTTAATTGCATTGAAACACAAACTCTTAAATATCTCAGTTTAAGTATAAATGTACTTAGGCCACTTTCAAAATAAACGGCTCATATAATATATACCCAGTGTATAAACCGAAAATATTACATTAGGATAAGACAAAAACCTAAATCTTTAAAAATCACTTTCTAAGAAATGAGAAGATACATAAACACATCTTAACATTATGGGAAGCAATGGACATTTCCATACTTAAGGGCTAAGGAAATATTCTGGTTTTGAACTTTCATAAAAATCAATTTTTTCTTCGCATTTTTTTCTAGTATGAGGGTTCTTAAACACGTGTACAAAAGAATTTGTTTAAATTCGTAAAATTAATTTAGTTATAGGCGTGTAAAGAATGCAACTCGCAGTTGCGACGTAATATACAGGGTATCCCGGTATTGATGGTAAAACTGTAGAGATGGTGATTCTATATGAGGAAATAATTTGAGTACTATAATAATATGTAGTACGATAAAAAAATTCATTACTTTCGCTGGTGGAATATGATGAATACAATGGTGCTTACTTTAATCACTCAATTATATTCAGAGAAAAGTTATGTTTGTGTAAAGTTATTGTCATGAATCGGACGTTTCATATGCAACAACCTAATATTTGCAAAAAGAAACGCAACTCCTTCCTCCTTCATCTGCTCCACGTACTTATTATTCGAGAAGAAATGACTGACTTAGTGAACAGCCTATATACTATGCACTGCAATTTTCCCCTAACTGGCCACAGCACCACTTACTCATGCACTGCGGTTATCCCGTCAGCAGATGTCCGAGTACCTAGGCACATTGCACACACCACGATTGCTTCGTTTGTATGTGTTAGTATCAAGTTTTGTCAGTCAAGCATAAATCAATACTGAATATTGAAATACAGAAATTGAAATACATATTTGTCAAAATAAATGTTTATACCGTTTTCCCTCGATATAGGACGATCATGTTTTTCTCACAACAAGAAAATCTCTATCCCCTCTTCTTCTGTTGAAGTTGTCTGCTCGACACCGTTTTGTCTCAGAACGAGAAACTAAACCATTCCCTCCGCGTTTAAACCATTTTATGACACCTTGTCGACATATGGAATAAAATAGTTTACAAAACTTGAAAGTTGTTTTTTAAGAGAACGGTTGACTTGAGGTCTATAGTTCCTTGGGGACTTGTTATGCTCTCGACGAATAGATTACGATGCAACAATAAAAAATTTGACCTTGAAAAAACCGATCAAGGACAATTTTGAACGTAATTTTTCAAACGGATATCCACCGATCCAAAGGTAAAGAATTCAACTGTGATAGTCTTTACAGATAATTTAGGTACACCCTGTACATATTGATTTGCATTTTTAATAATGTTTGTGAGTTGTATTCGGTATTTTTAAAATCATGGAACGTCGAAATTCGAGAGCTTATGAGGCTATCCTGTTAGAGAACGGCATTTCTTATTCGACATTTACAGAACAGCGAAAAGAGTTACTTAACAAAAGCAGGTTAATGTTAATGCAATCGTAGAAACATTCATTTACGCTTCCGAATGGTTTTGAACGAGATGCGTGTCTAAACGCGTCGAGCAAAACGTATTTTCTCTTACTTCCTACTGGTTTTGTTTGGATTATAAAGATACGGAGATTTTGATCGGCATGAAAAAATTACCACAGGTTCAAAATATATTTGTTTGCGAACAGAATCTAAATTGAATTTTCTACAAACTCAGAACAAGATGTGTGCTGATTTATTTCTTAGAAAGAAAACGAAAGGTTAAATTTTACTTCAGGAATCCAGAAATTTTTAACTTCTTTTTATGTACTCCTGTAGATTTTGGCGAGAAAATGCCGAAAATCCAAGTTTTAATCCTAGGAGACCAGTAGTTCAACAGCTATGCGTGTGTAAAGATGTGCGACATACATATTTCGACGAAAGACTTTTCATTTATATGTATTTCTTTTTATGCTTGAATACCTAAACAAATTTTATTTGTACCTTATTAGGTGAACTTGTTTAAAACGTGCAAATAGTGATGTTTTAGTATAAATTATTGGAGAAAACTCGGCCAATGTATTCAGTAGGTAATTAAAGTATTGTTGCGTACATTTCTTTGGATACGACGATGAATAAGTAAGGAAACTTCCAAAGAAAGAAACAATTGCGAAAGTTTTAAGCGATTGACAATACGGAGTTTTGTATGAAAGGTGCCGCGAAGTAAATTGAACGAGAAAGTTCTTAAAACGAACAGTAATGTCCTACGTTGATCTGATCTTTTATTATTTATTTGTGCTGGATCTGTTATTGGAGTTACGTCTATGGCAAACTCTATACATATAATATATAGTGCTATCGATACGTCATTAAATACACATTGACATGTAGTAAATGTCTACATACACACTGTAGATAAAACCTGGACGCCTGTCGAACAAGAGAGGATAGAGCACCTCCTGGACGCCCCCAGAAACGGTGCAAGCGAGCACGGGAGGAACACCTGGACGCCAACCGAATAAGAGAGTGCAGAGTAACTCCTGGACCGCAGATTAGAATTAAGATAGAATTGCGGAACCTTGCGAGGGTTCAGATTTACTTTACGTAAACGTACACGCGTTAGAATTAACCCGATATCTTTGTATCCCTACTCTACCGAATTTTATGTCCTCACTATGTAAACCTACCTAATCCTGAATAAACCTTTGCGTGTCCATCAATTATCCTGATTCATTATGAACACGATGGCTACATTATAAAAAAAAAACACTTGCATTTCAAGACTATCTGTTTACATCCCAAGAAGTCCTACTTCCATATATCCAATTGTTGTCCTAAAAAAAATCTTAAAAATCTTTTGTTTTCACTGTCGTTACACGAGAAGCCTCCCCTAAGACGATCCGATTTACAAGTATCTCCTACAACATACTTCCAACGATATGATACAAACTATATGTTAAGATCAGTCTAGAGTGTCTTTTGTTGCTTTAAGTTTATTTCCATGAGAAAAAAGTATAGGTAAACGTAGGGGTTTACTACCAAATGAAAGGGAAAAGAAACAAAAGGAAATAAAGCTACAAAAGGAAAACAAAATAAAACATTTGCATACATAGCAGCTCTAATTAATAAATCAGTAAACTACAATACTTGTAAGCAAGCACAGTACAAAGTAAAGTCAGATAAATATTCTGACTGTTGGAGAAGCGAAAGACCTTAAAAAACGAGTCCGTAAATGGATCAGCAGATTCATCGCTTAGGCGAAAAGGATCGCTTTCGTTCTGCGAACGATAATGAAATTGAAATAAAAATGGATAATGACACACACACACAAATTAGTGCTAGAACTGTAAGGATACGTTTGGAAGAAACCAAGGTGAATTTGTAGAAAAGGTTCCTCTGGTCTGATTTCAATGACCTTGAAATATGTTGTCAAGATCACCATTCTGAACAACATTTCCGTCTAAAGTTTTTCTCAGTCAGAGTACAAACGTCTATTATTAATATGTAAACAAATGATTCATCTAGTATCGCAAAAATATAAATAGTCCATCTATGTTTTTCCTATAAAATAAATAATTATTTTTCTCTTTTCCTTTTCGTTTTAAACTATTGTCCGCAACTGTGTGTATAGATCTAGCTTTGTTGCAATAACTTTCTGTACGAAAGTAGCACTTTCCTGCGATTTTTATTACGTTGGTAAGTGGTGTGTTGATAAGGAAATCGATGGTGAACTTGCTAGTGGATGCACGGACGAATCTGATGCGTAGTCAGGGGCCACTAGGAAAATGTGAGATTTCGTGAACGAACCCGATACGAAATCGAGAAGCTGCTGGGAGGTTGGTAGAGAAACGAGGATGAACTCGACGCTAAATCGAGGAATAGCTGGGAGGTTGGATAACGTACAGACGAATTCGATCCGAAATCCAATTCTGTTTGAATGTGGAAAACCATTTAAATTGGATGTTAAATGTGTACCCTATTTCAGTCGTACATCGAGCAAATAAATTATTTATTATAATCAAACTTATTTATTATAAGTTTTTTTGCAATACAGATAACTAGACTACACTCCGCGACAAAGCTGTAAGACACCTGCAATTTTAGCTAATATTTTATTAATACCAATTTTTTCGTAAAAGTTTTCGTTATTAATCCAAAGAATCAACTAAAGTACATACATTTCCATAGCGGCAATGTTCTTGAATTAGATAGAAAAAAGTTTCATTAAAATTTCTAATTTTTGAGAAAATAAGGTGCGACAAAACTCTAAGACAGGTATATTTTAGATAGGAAAAAGTGGGTGTGGAAGTTAATGAAAAAGATTTTTTTCTGTTTATTAGTAATGTGTTGTGCCACCTGTATTCTTTATAGTTTCAATTAATCGTCGTGGTATCGATTTATATAAATTATTTGTTTGATCTTGACTTAATTTGGCCCATTGTTCTACAATACGAGCTTTCAACTCTTCCACCGACAAAAACTGTTTCCCATTTCCATATACAGCACGTGCTAAAATTCCCCAGATGTTTTCTATTATATTTAAATCTGGAGACTTCGCAGTCCATGGTAAAATTTGTATATTACGATCTTCAAAATATTTTTTTACACGTTTCGCTGTATGCACGGCGACATTATCATGTTGAAAAATATAATTTTCACATAGAATTGTGCTGGTATGTCGTGTGAATTGTTCTTCTAACATTTTTATATATTTAATTACATTCGTGCTGGTGTTAATAAATTTTACATCGGTTCTGTCGTGGTAGACTATTGCGGCCTGTTGGGAATTTAATTGAAGCCACTCACGAATGTATTTGAACACACTTAACTTAATATTTTATTGTTCAATGAACTGCTTATGAATATAACAATAATATATAAGGAAAAAGTTTTACATAGTACGTGTGCGATCTCTTCAATTATACATAATGAACAAGGGACAAAAGAAATTGGCGACAAGTGAACGAGCAACCTCTTTGGTTATCCTGAAAAACGACGCGTAATAGCGGTGGCGTCGATTTCGGTAACAGCGGACCGATTTGAATTTAGATATGAAGTTCGCCCGTTATTGACAGTTTTCAACACGGCCCATACCATGATGCTGCCTCCTCCCATTTGTCTTCTTGACAAATGTAATTTCTCCTTCCGCAAATGATGAAAATAATATGAAAGACAACGTTTTTTATCTGAAAAAATAACTTTTCTCCACTTTTCTTCCACTGGAGATGTCTTTCCACATAATCATCCCTGGCTGTATTGTGTCGATTCGTAAGTGGCAGTTTTTCTGCAATTTTCGTCTTTTTAAATGCTTGACTCGTATAATTATCCGTTGCACATTACGAATATTGGTGTGAACGCTAGCTTCCGCTGCAATTTTCCGTGCTGTCAAGCTAGAATTCGACACTACCCTCAGAACGGGTCGTCGTTGTCGCTCGGTTGTCGCTTTTGAACGTCCACCAGGATGTTTTTTTCCATAATTCTCTCTACTTTTTAAATAATTGAGCATGGCACATCGACTTTGCCCAATCATTCTTGAAATTTCTGAAATAGAAGTATTCTCTTCTTTTAAATTTACGATCACTCTTATTTCACTCTCCGTCAGCTTTTTCCCACACGGCATTGTAGTTGTATTATGTAAGAACAAAATTACAAATGTTTAATTTTAAGTACACAATTATTTCTAACACTGTGAGTGCGATTAGAGTATAAGATCGACTGACGAAAAGCTACTAGCTTATAGTTTTGTCGCGACGAGGAACTGTAGAATATACTTCTACATAATGTAAACAATAACACTATGAATGAAGGAAGACAAAACTCAAGGCTTACATAGACTTTTTATCGAATTTCGCACATGTCTTATAGTTTTGTCGCGGAGTGTATGTCTTGTATACATAAAAATAAGTAAATGCTTTTAACAATAAGAACATATTAAGCACATATTAGTACAAGTAGGTAAATGCTAGATAACTTATGTGTAATCTTTTACTAGTCCTAGGTAGTAAATATTGGAAATCCTAAATAGTATTAAAACTATACGTGGTATACGTGGTAAACCATACGTAGTATTTACGCGGTAGTCATAATTTTTTTATATTTAATCCAGTTTTGATACGCAAAATTAGAAAATAATGTTAGTTTAACAAAATCAATATTTTATAGATAACAACAGTTCATAATTTGATGTATCTATTTACAATTTTCTTAAGTTTTAAATACTCGCAATTTAATATTTTGAATTTTTCACCCAAAGTGATAACTTCACCTTGGCAACCAAGAAATTTTTAACTTTTGCCTAAGATTATCAATATTTGACAATTCAATTGTCAATATTTCAATCTGTCCAATATTGGACAATAATTCCAATATTGTAAAAATGTTTCAATTTGAATTTAATAGTATAATTGCAATAGAATTAATTTGTACATCTGATTTTCATAAAAATAAATGAAAATTGTTAGAATTGAAATATTATATTTTTGTACATAACTTGTAAAAATCAAAATAGTGTTAAAAAACTGTTTATTTTCTCGTGGAAACATTTTACAGGTAAAATGTATGTGGTGGTGTTTTTTCATAGTGCATCAGGTAAGCACAATAAAGTAATTGTTTAAGACATGATTCAAATTTAGATTGGAATATTCAATTAAACTTTCACCTTTATGCTGCTACTATCGATTACGGTATAACATCAATCTATGTATATCCATTTTCTACGAATTTTGATTTCGGTACACGTTTTATCTCAATTAATTCTGCTCCACTGCGAAGCTCGGCAATATTCTCGCAAACGCCTAATGGGTTGTTTACCACTTGGAGTCTTGGGCGTGTCCCAAATATTTTCCCTCCAAAATCGACTCTCAGGAATGGATGAAAAGTGCAGTTATGCATAAGGTTAAATTTCTTTAAAGTTTTGCTGAAATGGGTCACACTCAATATTCACTTTATTCGCTTCTGATAATGCTTTGTATTTACAATAATTGTTTCGTCGAAGTGTGATAAGAAAGTCGTGAAGAAAACTTGTATATACTGTGACTCATATAATTGTTGTCGTACACTTTAAACCAGAATAATTTTTTAGAAATGGACCAAACAACTTCAGTTTTTCTGTCAAGCTAGAAGAATTAGTTTAATCGCTAACGTGCAGTGAAAATTTTGAAAAGATTGCGGGGAAGCGTTTCATGTAACTATCACATTTGTTATATCCCTCATTTGTTCCAGTTCTCCTTTTTTATTTTATATTCTAGATTAGCAACCGTCTTATAAAATTTCAAAAATTTTTTTCTAACACTTTTCACAATATTTCCGGAAGCCGTTTATTTTAGGAAAAAAGTAATACGACATAAAAGACGCAGCCTGTCCAGGTCTACAAGTTTTGTTGAACATATTTTTCAATACAGTCAGTAATTTAGAAGATATTCGAGAAAAACGATTTTATGAGCATTTAATTAATTATTTTAATGTTTAAGAGACCGGGGGCACCTTTTCCCGTTATCCGAGAGTGCTCAAACATTGCACAGATTTGTTTTTATTAATTGGAACAATGGTGGGGGGTGGCGTAAAAAAATTTTGAAAACAATTTTCGTCAAGAATAAATAAGAGCCACCCTAATGTACATATATGTATAGTAGAAAAAAATGAAATAGCACAGTAATTATTTTCTATCCGCCAGAGTTGGGCAAAAATTTATTTTAAAATTTCGAATACAAATAAATGAAATCTATTTTTTATTCGAACTCGTTTCTCTCGGATACATATTCACCGCAGTCTATCCGTCGGATACTTTTCACGATTTTCATTTGTCGTCCGTGGGTCATCCGAATTGCGGAGCAACGGCTATGCGTATCCGACGCCTCTAGCGGCGAGATTTTTTATTTGAGAGAATGTATCCGAAGATACAGCTGATGAGTTGGAAAGTATCTTTGATTTTTATTCGATAGTTTTTAGCAGCGCCCCCATGTATTCGACGGTCAATTTCGTCAGATACTCGCAACTCAGAATGTATCTTAGATTTTCGACGTACGATTTTTGCGTGACCCAGAGATTTATTCGGATGGTCGATGTAGGGAAGATGATTTATTCGATTTTTTATTCGAGACGAGCATGAGGAATAAATGAAAATCAAATGTATCTTTTATTCGAAATTGTATTCGAAGTTCGGATAAAAGACCGAGCGACGTTGCCAAATCATAATACTTACGTTGTAATATGCAAGTACGTCCTATGGTATAGTGACTCCCATTAATATTCAAACACTATTTATTAATTAAACGATTGTTTAAACCAATGAATTTGTATTATTTAAACGAATGTTTAAACACATACATGTTCATTATTTAAACGATTGTTTAAGCAAATAGATTTGTATTATTTAAACAGATGTTTACATAGGTAAATGTTTATTATTTAAATGACTGTTTAATAAATGAATTTTTATTATTTAATCAGATCTTTCAACCGATACATTTTTATTACTTAAACGATTGTTTAAACAAATAAATTTTTATTATTGAAACAAATGTTTAAACCAATACATTTTTATTATTTAAACAATTGTTTAAACAAATAAAATTTTATTATTTAAACAATTGTTTAAACAAATACATTTTTATTACTTAAACGGTTGTTTAAACAAATAAATTTTTATTATTTAAACAATTGTTTAAACAAATAAATTTTTGTTATTGAAACATATGTTTAAACCAATACATTTTTATTACTTACACGGTTGTTTAAACAAATAAATTTTTATTATTGAAACAAATGTTTAAACCAATACATTTTTATTATTTAAACAATTGTTTAAACAAATAAATTTTTATTATTGAAACAAATGTTTAAACCAATTATCAGTGGATAGGCATAATTTTTTAACGAAGTTTACTGCAAATTTCATGCTGATATCTCTTACGGTTCAACATTTATTGTAAAATGTCACGAAATTTCTCGACCCAGCACAGTGTCCGGCCGTCCAAGGCTGTGTATCGCGATGCAGCATTCGCTTCAGATAATTTTAATTTCGTTAATTTTAAAATGTTCATCTTTTTAAAAAATAGGTCTGTAAAGAGGACACTTGGGGCTATATCCTCATTTTTTTGCAAATTTTTAAAAAGTTCCCTTCTATGAAAAGATTGCATTTGTTGAAAACAACGCACACCTTCGGCCAAAAAGAAAGTAACACATGTTTCGTTCTTCTACTCTCGGAATCATTCGGCAGGGATCGACGTCTGTCGTTGCACACATATACATATGTATATCGTCGCCTGCGATTGCACATATATATGCATATATTTGTAGCCGCTTCGACTGCGGCGAACGTAGATAGAAAAGGACAGCATGCAAACACGGCCGCGTGGCCGAAGGCGCTAGAAAAAGGCAGCACAACCCGATGATATTATTATTCGATTTGTACCGTGTTTGGGCTTATTTTGTTCAGGAAAACATTTTCAATCGGTAGGTAATGATATCATTATGGTAACGTTAATAAGAAATAATATTAGGTATAGTTGGTAAACGCCAATACGCTACTGGTTACAATGTTGCCTCTGATACTGAATCACGACCATATGGAGCGTCGCGTCATGTGCCGCCTGGAGACAACAATGTAAGCGTTTCACCATCACTTATTAATAACAATAAAATGTGTGTTACAATTCATAATTCTGCCATGGGAACATTATTAATCGATTGCAAATAGTTTGCTGATGAAAACAAGTCTAAACACGTCACAAATCTGATAAGTTAGACGGTGCCAGTATCGAAACGTTTCCTTCGAAGTTTATCAACGAATTTTATTTCACTAGCTGACCGTTCCATTTCGATAGAGTCCGCTGCCGTACCAGAGCATGTTCTACAGAGTCGGTAATTCAGAACCGTAGAAAGAAAAATGCCATAGCATGCAATGCCTACATATGTACGTGTACCTGTACATAATACATAATCTAAAGAGTTCTTTATAAAATTGTCTTAATAACTTAACATCCAGCAGAGTACCAATGGTGAAACCCAATGACATTTCCTTTTCTTATAAAGAGTTTTACTCACTGCAAAACGTGACGTAAATTGTTTAAGTAATAAAAATGTGTTTGTTTCAACAATATTTTAAGTAATAAAAATGTACTGGTTTAATCATTTGTTTCAATAATACAAATGTACTGGTTCAAACATTTGTTTTAATAATAAAAATTTATTTGTTTAAACAATCGTTTAAATAATAAAAATTTAATTGTGAAAACTAGCGTTTAACTAGTAAAAATGTACTGGTGTAAACATTTGTTTCAATAACAAAAATTTATTTGTTTAAACAATTGTTTAAATAATCAAAATTTATTTATGTAAACAAGCGTTAAAAGTTTAAACGATAAAAAGTGTTCGATTATTAATGGTAGTCACTGTACCGTGGTACGTATTTACGTATTATGGCTTGGCAACGTCGGATAAAAAAGTCGTCCATCCGACCATCGAATACAATTTCGAATAAAAGATACATTTCATTTTCATCTCTGCCAAATACTCGTCCCGAATAAATCCTCAAATAAATCGTCTGGCCACATCGAGCTTCGGATATCGAATAAAAGTTACGAATAAATTTCGCCGCGACATCTGCCTTCGAATACATTCTGAAATTAATTTTTATTCGACGCCTAAAATCGTTCGGATGGTCGGCGGACGCCGAGTATCTACAAATAAATCCGTCGAATAAATGGGGGCGTTGCAATCGACCATCCGAATAAATTCTGACGTAGCCAGAAAATCATCCGGAGGCACATCGAATACAAATCTCGAAACCAGACGCTCGTCGAATAAAGATACAAATAACTGCTCGCGATTCATCCGACTTCGAATAGAAACAAAAGAACAGAGAATTTGTATCCGAAGGCGCTTCAAATAAATTTTTCATCGGATACTGCCCAACTCTGCTATCCGCTTTTTGCAGTTTTATATGTGGCAAATCCTCATAAGCACTCCTTGATTGATCTAATGTATGTACTGGCTTTGGAAGTATCAATGTGACGACCTGTGGCTCATCTTTCGATGAATCTTTACGAACGTGTATACGCGTGTTATGCATGTAGACACATCGTCTACTACACTGATCGAAGGCTTACCCTTTACAATTAAGAGACTAATGAGCACAATTTAGCCCTTTCGCTGTAGCAACATCAGCCAAACAGAATCTTTGCAGAGCTGTTTAAGACTGCAAAGGGTGTAGCCGTATAAGTAGGTCAAAAGTGCCCGTAAACCAAATTGAATTTGCAGTAGGCCATTCGATAGCTTATTCAAAGAAAATACTTTGTGCCAATTGTCATCCCTATTGAATGTTTTTAACTATGTGCCCCCACTTTGATAAATCTAAATAAATCATATGTTAAGAACCATAACGAGCTGCTAAAACTGTAAAACTATAAACTTAGTATCCTATAACTTCTACAAGAAATCGACATTTCAAAACTTTTTTAACATTTTAAAATTCGATTTCGAAGCTAAAAATTCTGAAAAACTTGATAGATGTGCATTCTAAAATATGCCTGATTTTTTCAGAATTTTCAATTGAAGAGGATAAGAGAAATTACGGAAAAACCTGATTACCTGGTCACCCCACTACCACCCCCATGTCGACATATAGGGTAGAAAATTGGTACAAAGTACTTTCTTTGGATAAGCTGTCGAATGGCCTATTGCAAATTCAATTTAGTTTGGGGGCACTTTTGACCTACTTATGTACCTCTTCTAGAACCGCCGCTCGGCAGACCCGAAGATACAACAGTTACAGTATTTCAATTACAAAAACATTCGACGCTGCTCATCACTGATTGGATATGTATAAAAATTAGTTTATCGTATCTCGTTTGTGACAAAGGCAACAGTTTATCAGTCGGCCGTGTTATAAATTAACACTTTGACTGCCAAACTAGAAACCTTAAAAATTCCATAAAATCAAAGTAAGTTATTTAATGAAATAAAAATTGAAAAAAATTAAATGTATGACATTGAGTAGTCCTCCAACTTTCTTGAATTTTACAGATCCTAATCAAATTTTACAATGAATATATTAATGTAAAAATTAATTTTTCACACGTGGGTGACATGGCAGTCAACGTGTTAAAGAAGATGGAACCGGCGATTGTATTCTAACAGGATGCACGCGAATACCCAGATTAACCTCCCCTATTGTAATTCGCTTGGCTATCTCACAGTTGACTATCTATCTCGTATTTGTCAACCTAGCGCTTCCTCATTCGATCGCGGAATAGGTTATGACGAACGGTAGGCCAGAGAGGTGAGCGAAGAGGAGAAGCTTATAATCGTACCCTGAATGGAAGCGTGCTCTGTCCACTGATCCGAGGTCAAAAGGGAGTTTATAGTGCAATCAAAGATGGAAAGAAACTCCATTCCCGTATTGAGATGACCGTGAAAATATCAAAAGGGTACAATTTAATTGTGAAACACCACGCAATACACAACTGTATCAATGTGTCATCATCCAATCTTTTGATTAACACTCTTGTCCATAACCGAAAATTAATTTTACTTAATAATAATTTAACAAAACCCACCAATGATCATTATTTAAAATCGTTTACCTGATTTCAACTTTCTCTCTCTATTTGAAACAACCACATGTTGTATCCTTTGAATGAAAAAACAAACGCAATATAGGTTCAATTCAGGAAACTAACCTACGTTTAATCTGTCGGTGTATTAGACAAAAGCTAATGTAAGTCTCGGGAAAATAGTAATTAAAGATATGATCTTTCTTAACAATTATACCAATCAGAATTAATAATTTACTTACTAGTAAAAAAAGTTATAGCCTATCTAAACTTGAGGTAAAATTGCATCAATCGGCGTCGAAACAGAAGTTGCATCACAGTAAAGTTCCCAGTAAGCCAAACCAGGCAATGGCAGAAAATCAGCAGAATCTGCTAGGAGACGCAAGCAGTGTATCTGTAGCGGACGGTTGGTACAGCGCCCCCTACACTATCTAGTGACGATTTTAGTAACTGTAACTCCTGCCATTCCAGTTACAATGATAAAGGGTGCGCATATACAATTATACATTTGAATATTTAAAGAGAACTAAAAGCGACTATTTTTCATTACTTTACAGAAAAAAGAAATGTATTTAAATTATAATTAATGTATTTTAATATATTATAATTAAAATAGTCGCTTTTAGTCCTTTTTAAACCTAGAGCTCATTTAAATGTATAATTCTATATGCGCGTCCTCTACTGTAGAAATTGAAATCGTAGAAATTGCAGATTGACTAGGGAGACACTAAAATCGTCTCTAGATGATGGCATCTGATAAAAATCTGCTGCTAGCAGACTCTGCTTCCAATATCGCGCTTAGTTGCGAAAACAAATGGGTAGACCAACCGCGGTCGTGTCGTGCAAACGTTGTTCCAATTTACCGTCATTTTGCTTACTGGGTTATTGTACAGTCTTTTGTTTCGGTTGTGTTACGAAACGGCATAAAAACTATAATTGCACGCTGAAAGATGCCAGTAAAATCAATTTATATACGAATAAGAACTATGGTTCAATTTAGGAGCCGGTCTGAATTAGGTTACCTTCCCCTATTCTAATTATCGACGATCAGTCGTCAAATCTACAAATTATAAGATATTTCTCGACAAAGCTTGCTACTGACTCTACGTTATATAAACCTTCCAAATTAATTAATGCAACACCATCCATATCTCAAATTACTCCACAAATTCTATGTACGTGATTCAACGGCAAGAATAAAAGTAGTAGGATTATGTTACATTTGTTATAAGAACGGTAGCTATACAAAGCGGAGAAAAAGTCGTAAAGCTTGCGATAACGTTGTTTTATAAAAATTACGAGACTGAATTTATTTAGATTATTCACAATTTTTATAACAACCCAGTCAGCCAAACTTGCTTCAAGCAAATCTTGATCAATGTTTCTAATCGTACTTTGCGAACAAAAGCCGGTCATTTAATTTAATTTGCCACCAAAATTTGTCGATAAACTTCGAGCCTAATGCGGAAATAGATGACTCGGTATTTGAGTGCAAAATTTGCATGCAAAATTCCATGCCAAGTAGAGAGCAAGTCGAGATCAAAACTTGGCCTTCTTATAGAGGGTAGATCAGTCAGACTAACAATAAGAGTAAATATCGGGCAAAATCTGAGGAAATTTTTCTGTAGGAATTCAAAATTAAATAATTTTAAGTTTTATTTACTTTTTAAGATTGAAGTATTTACAGATCTTAAAATTATAGTGTGCTTTTCCTCCTACAGCAAGATTTCTTCCGATTTTGCCCGATATTTACTCCTAATGCGACCGACCTGCCCTCTATAAGGAGGTCAAGGTTTTGTCTCAATTTGCTTTCCATTTGGCATGGAATTCAGCTTGCAAACTTTGCACTCAAATGCCGCGCCTAATGCGGAAATAGGAGGGTCGGAATTCGTAGACAAATTTTGGTGGTAAATTTAAAGCAAATCAAGAGCATCTTTGCAATCTCAATAATTGTAAAATACAAAATCTAGTGCAGTTAGTGTTAATAAATGGCATTTATTTAATGATAGCGTATTTTTGATTGACTTGATTGCATTTTACAACCCTTTATTATAGCTTTATTGTTAAATCATATGTCAGATACGATTCACTTTTATATGAAACGCGTGTTACAGGCGTTGAAATCGATTCCTTTCTATTGACAAACAATTTTTTCAACTGTAAATATATAAATCTCGGGGGATTATTATTGAGGACATGCGAACGCGATACATAGTTTCTTTTGTATCCGGTTCCTATACTAAATTCCGAGTTTATTGTAAGGTCATAGAAATTGTCAATTGATTTATGGAGAGCACTTGTTTTCTAATCCTCTCGCGTCCTCTTCCAAGAGTGCTTGATCACTGATTGATTTAATTTGTTTGTGTTAAATATTCGAAGTAAACCAATTGATGAATGTTCCATAATATGTAAGTTCATAATAAGTATTTCCACAAGGAAAAAAGTACATATGCATTAATTTGAATGTAGTAAGTGATTTGAAGAAATTCCATTTTTAGTTAATTTCATGATTCATATCCATGAAATTGGAAGGAATATGTTATATTTCGGAGTTCGTTTCGAAAATAACTTTTTGATAGCTCTAAAAAGGAAAGTTACAACTTTATAATAACACAAAAATTAGTTACAAAATCGCTCGGATGTCTGTTTTATAGATAAAATATGCTTTTGCAGTTGGATAAGCTTCACTTTTATTTGAAAAGCAATTATAAATCAAAATAATAACTGAAAAAGGGTGGGTTAAACTTTACCTAAGGAACCTTGAAATTTTTTATATAATCCTGTAGATCTTGACGAGTAAATACAAAAATTCTAAATTTTAATGTGAGAACTTCACTGGTTTCAAAGTTATGCGTGTTTACAGTTGAGCGATTTTAATTGTTTTGACAGGTAAGGCTGCCGCCATATTGTTATGTACTCAGCGTCACGCGTCGTCTATTGAGTGGAGCCGCTTGGTGGCACCACAAGCACGCGGTGATGTCGATAACGTAGATTTGTACCCCCCCCTCCTACTATTCAATTTACAAATATGTATTACAAGAATCAAAGAAATCGTTCCTCAGTTAGTTATTAATTATTAATAAGTAGGTATTCACTTTTTAGTGACAAATTCGTGACTGAATTAAAAAATGAAAAGAAATTCTACTTATGAATATAAAGAAGATAAAGTAGAGAACTAAGAATATTACAAATGAAAGA
The DNA here is from genome assembly GCF_050948215.1 of Halictus rubicundus. Lineage (NCBI taxonomy): Eukaryota > Metazoa > Arthropoda > Insecta > Hymenoptera > Halictidae > Halictus > Halictus rubicundus. The sequence goes on from NC_135162.1 coordinate 2,706,637, forward strand.
ACAGTTTGGGTGACGTAACCAACACCAGTTGAACCAGCGCAGACGATAGAATTTGTGATTGCATTCCTATTATAATTCGACGCTCATTTGAATACAATGTTTGAAATGAAGGTGGAGCGTGGCAAATACCGCCTGCGCGAATTGAAACAGCTCTGGCGTCGGTGATGACAACTGCCGGAACTGCGACTGATAATGGGAATCCGAATTGGTATTGCGGTATTCACAAGCCGCCGAGCAATGTTGCTTTACCATTTGTTTACTATCGTGCGGCACTGGAATAGGGCTTTGTGAGAACAATCGATAGCATTTTTAGTGATAACATGACATTTGTCTTTTGTTTCGCTAAAAAAGAAGGTTAAGGAAATGTCAAACTCCAATCGGGATGTAACTTTTGGTTATCGACATTCTCTGAAACGTTGCAGAAATGTGAAAATCGGCCGAATCGTGTTTAAGTAATCAACTTCTCCTAGACAAAACAATTCTGAAATTTTTGTAAATTTTGAGCAACATAGAAGAAAATGACAAGCATTTGATATTTTTCCGCCGGTCATTATTGAAGGGTTGACAACCGTTTTCAAATCAGTGGTAAAAAATAAAACTGCAAGAATTCTAGTATTCAAACTATTCTAATTATATCGTACTATTATACTGTGCATAACTGTTTTGAGCAATTTATTAATGTATTCACTCAGACACCTTACATATCTCTTACACACAGCGCACAGTGGGTAATTTGGACGAAATCGGATTTAAAATCCAAGAACTTTCGATAGAAATGAGGTAGAGCGATGAAATTTTTTAAAAATTAAAGCTGAAAATTTGTAGAATATGGGAAAAATAGGGAAATTATGGTACGAATGTTTTTTAACCTTGAGAAAATTCGTTAAACTTGCACAATTTCAAGAAAATTGTGGTTTTTCCAATACCACGAGCGGAACAAATTTTTTTTAACATGCTATACATCATTGTTATACATGTAACCGTTAACGTATTAAAATAGTCGAACAGAGTCATTAGATCAAGCATATCAAAATGTGAAGGAAGCGAGTGAACATTGAATAAGGTTATCTCCAAAACCAGTTATACGATAGGACACTAGAAAGACGAGAAGAAAGAACAGAAAAAATACTATCAGACACGCCTATAAACAATATATTACCACAACATAAAAAAACAAAACTATTAAAGCAATGAAATGACAAAAAGAAATGAAAATGATAAAAAATGAAAATGAAATGATAAAAAAGAATAATATCAAAGGCGGTCGAAAATAGTTGTAATGCTCAAGAAAACTAAGGAAATACCACCAGTTCAATTATAAAAATATTACCAGTTAAAAATTAGTTAAATAGTCCTAGCTCTCCCACTATCGAGAAAAATTCTTTCCAAGTTTCGTATAAAATATCAAGACATTTATAGTTTAAAAAATGCTGTAAAGAGAAATCAATATATTATTTTAATAATAAAAATGAGAGAAGTCCCTTTGCACCGTAGTCACTATTTTAAATAAATTTCTTGAACGATACGCCTCCTTATTCTATGCAATTTATGAACAAATTAAGTCGACAGCCACTATAGTTTCGGAAAACAGTTTACGACACCTCATACGCAGTATTCTGTATACAGGGTGTTCGATTAAGGTGGGAGAAAATTTAAGGCGTGGTTCTCCATGACAATATAAGATGAAAATGAAGAATAAAAAATTTGCGATTTCGGCTTCGTCCTTTAGTTATTAACAATTAAAAATCCGCCTAAAATGCGGAAACCCGACCAACAGAGGTGTCCGTTGTGTATGCCATACAGGCGTGCGACAGTCACGTATCAAGTGACAAATACATGCTTACCTTGGTTCTCATTTACGCCCCCAGCGGGGTGAAAGTGTTTTAACCACTTCGCGACCACGGACGAGTTATCTCGCGACGAAATACCGTTCGTACGATGACCACAGACAAGTTATCTCGCGACGCAATATCGCTTACGCTTTCGTCCGTGGTCGCGAAGTGGTTAAGGATTCACAAATTATTTGTTGGACGACATTGAACGTGCTAGAAGGGATCAATGCCTTTTCAATATACAATTCATCACTATCATTTCTATATATCCATTGTGTCCATAAATATTGAATGAAATCCTCGTAATTGCAAGTATTCACAAAAATACACATATTTGTTTACGTGACTGTCGCGTGCCTCTATAACGCACGCAACGTACACTTCTTGTTGGTAGGGTTGCCGCATTGTAGACGGATTTTTAATTGGTAATAACTGAAAAATGAAACCGAAATCGAAATTTTTTATTCTTCATTTTCGTTTTATATTGTCTTTTGTAGAAATTAGTTGTAAAATAAATTTCGTGGTTCAATTCACTGCCCATTCCCCTTGAGCTGTTATTTTTATCATTACTTCGAGAGGGAAACATGTGACCTTGCGTTTGAATGGGAAATTTTGTGTAGGTTCAGCTTGGTCAAAGTAGGACAAGTTAGTGTATTTAGGACAGTACGTGTTCACTGCTTTCAGTTTATGTTTCTATTGTGACCTTTGATTGTATGCACTACATTTTGTTTCTGTGTTTTACGGTTATTCGAATGCTAAAGATAATATTTTGAGAGTAATAGTATGGTCACACAAAATAATTTTTATCTTTTGCATTATTATTGTTAGGTACTAGTTATAGGAGTACTGTTAATTCCTTCTGGAATGCAATTCTGTTTATTTCGACTTTTTTTACGTTCATTTTATCTTTACAAGATCAACATATTTATTATGTTGCATTTGCATTAATAGTGTCGTTTGTGGCTATCGAACTATTCATTACGTCTCACAAACAAAAAATTATTATTGAATGCTATATAAAAATACTCAACGTTAACGAATTTATAAGGATGAAAAACGTGCTGCATAATAATGGCATCTCCACAATTTCTCTGTGCATGTCAGTTCTTTTATCATTGTAATGTCATTTTACACATAGAACAATTCAGCTTCTTAAACATACGTAGAACAATTCATTAAATATTTGAGGAATATACAGGGTGTTTCACCTAACCGAGCATCTAAGATATCTCGCTTGTTTTTCATGATAGAAAAAAATTCAGAGGAAAACATTAGTTGGTTCAGAGGGGTAAATATTATGATAGGCGAAAAAATTTGTTCAAGGTTATATTTTTTGAGATTTCAAGGTCATCGAAGTTTTTTTTAAATGGAATGATATATTTTTATTATCGCTATATGATAGCCAAGGTCAAGACGAATCCAACGACCTGTAATATTATGGCCTTCACGTGACCTTGAGTTTGTTATCATCAACGATTTCACACCGTACATTTACACTCCATGGACGCTGGTGTTCAACTTGTCGAAGTCATTTCGGGTTTTCAATGCACCAATAATGCATATTATGTGTAGTCAGTTGTCCATGGTTAGAAAAAGTAGCTTCGTCAGTAAAGAGAACGTCATAAAAGAAATGTTCATTTCTTTGTATTTGCTACAATGTCCATGTAGAAAAAGCAACACGATTCTCAAAGTCGTTGCCATGAAGCTCCTGATGTAAGGAAATATGGTATGGATGAAAATAGCATTGTAATATTCGGAATACACTTGCTTTGGAAATGCCTAAAAAACGTCCAATTTTTCGACAACTTGTAATAGTACTCCAGTAGCTCGCTTTGATCCTTTTCTGTTCAATGATTTAATACTCCCTGTTTTACAAAACAATTGAACTATGCGGTCAAAACTTTGTAGAGAAGAATGATTTTTCTCAGGGTATTTTTCTGCGTACAGACGAGATGCTTGTACTAAGTTATTTTTTGCCTCACCATAAACTAAAAACATGTCTACCTTTTCTGCATCACTGTACACCATCGTTTCAGAGAAGTAACGTTATCTTTCACGATCGAATAAGTCCCGATGAATTTCTGAAACCTACTGATTAGAGTCACCGAAACAAGAAGAATTTGTATCAGTGTTTACAATTTATTGTGAGCATGTTTACAGTCATTAAACAAGGTTCAAGAACATTTCTTGAAACCCTAGGGGCATCATGTCATCGTTATTTCACTATTTACATCAAGTATCCTACTTTTATGAATTTCTCGTACTCAAGGTCACGTGAATTGTCGTTGGATTCGTCGGCTATCATGTAGCGATAATAAAAATATATCATTCCATTTAAAAAAACTTCGATGACCTTGAAATCTCAAAACATATAACCATGAACAAATTTTTTTGGCTATCATAATATTTGCCCTCCTGAACCAATTAATTTTTTCTTCTGACATTTTTTCTATTATAAAAAACAAGCGAGATATTTTAGATGCTCGAGTTAGATGAAACACCCTGTATAGTAATATTTTTGTTAAAAAATGTGTGATATAAATATTTATATAGCGAATAAAGAATGTATGTCCCAAATATCTAGCCGATAAAAAATGAAAGAGAAGTGTAAGTGACCAGGAGACCATTACCAATCCAATATCAAAACTTCTTTATTATTCATTGTTTTTTTTTTATGGGACCATCACCAACATATTCGTGGCTTTTTCTAATGAAAATGATACCAAATTTGATATAATTCCGATGGTATTTACTTGTGTAATGAATGATAAAAGTTTCGGACGTAAAGAAGAACAGCGTATGAGAAAGAAAGAGACGCGAAGAATCGAAACGTTCGGGAAAGATGGAAGATTGGCATGAGCTCAGGCCTTTAAATCAAAAGTTAAACTTTTTTACTATGAATTATTTTTTACGAGACTTTCACCAATATGTTTGTGGAATTTTTCTGATTAAAATGATACCAAATACGATACAATTCGGATCATATTTACACTAATTTTCCGTTAATATAATTATAATGGAAAGTAACTTTCATCGTTCATTACACAAGTAAATATCATCGGAATTATATTATATTCGGTATCATTTTCATTAGAAAAATGCCAGGAATATGTTGGTGAAGGTCCCATAAAAAAATAATTAAAAATAAAGAAGTCTCACATCGATACACCCGACCGTATTATGTTTACACTTCTCGACGTCCGAGGCCACTCGAGCTTCGTTGTCCTTTTGTACGTTCGGCAGTGTATCGAAGAATAGTATCATATCATCTAGCCGTTATATGTCCCTAGGTAGACCCGTGTTGTGGACGTATAACGAAAAAACACTGTAGACATCTGATTTGATATGACTCCATAAATAAAAGTCGAGTAGTACGAGATCAGGAGTGCGTGATAACTAAAATATTAGTCCTATTACTTTCTTTAATGTTGATTTTTTTCAAAACAAGTTCCATACGAATAAATTTTATTCTTCATTCTCGACTCATTTTTTTATACATATATAATCCCCCTTTCCAGTTGTATTTTCGTTTACCGACCACTCTGTACAAGTAATACAACAATGATCGAAATGTTATGAATGTAATTGCATACGATTTCATAATAATAATTGTAATGAGAATTTTTTGATTTTTTCTGATTGGTGTTAATATGAAAAAGCGGGGAAACGAACATTCAGAAATGTTTACAAAGAACATGATCAGGGGAAATAAAGTTCAAAGAACTGTCAATTTCAACCGCGAATGATCGAATCCGTGCCAAATGCCAACGCTGAAGTGTACAGGAAGGAAGCAATAAAAACAGAAATCACTTTCCATCGACTATTGCGAATAAGCGAAGCTGCCCTGCGCAATCTATGAAACAGTTTTCAAATTTTCAACCGCGAATAACGAAACCGCAATCGATGAAGTGGCGAACAACGAGGTTTCACTGTATACAGTTTTGTTCCGCTATAACACGACGATGTTTGTTTCGAAATAAGAAAATCGCTACCCTCTTTTCATCTTTTTAAGTTGTCCGCTTGACATCGCTTAACAGTGTCGCCGGATGAGGGGAAAAGGTTATCTGCTTGTGAAAGCAAAATTGGGGTTATTTGTAACATGTGACAACCTAATGATTTAATTTAATTTAATGATGCTGAATAAGGCTGCCGACTTATTAATTATCCTCTAAACTATTTTCATTTGATTCTTATGATTGTTTAAAATCATTTATAAATAAAGAATTTTTAAAGTTTCTAACTTTGTTACAATAAGCATTTTAAAATTTTATTTTACGCTTTATAGTGTCTCAGATACATAATCATATCAACAAAATGAGGTTCTAAATGTTCACGAGTTTGAGTTCTTACTTAAGACTGTTTAACACTTATAATAACCACTTACATAATGCTATCGACAATGAAGATCATTTTTTTCATAATTAAATCTACTTCTCATTGATAAATTTACTGATTTGCATTTTGTGAGAATCAACCGTAGATACTGTGACAACTGTTCGAGTTGAGTTCAATAATTATGAAACAGACAAATCTGTTTATAACTGGTTTAGTAACAATAATGTAGATGATATATAAATGCAATACTCAATACGCTCTATTATTTACTCAGACACAATATCTCTCGCACGCGGCGATCCTAACTTGTATCCCCAGCGCTGTCAACTCTCGCCCTTCACAGTCACTCTGCACTCTGTTCAAACTCATTCATACCAACTCATTCCTACCAAACTCAACCGATACAAACAACCCAACAACAACCAAACCCATCTCGGGGTACATGGTCGTAAAATTATTCCTAATGATAATTTAAATTAACTTTCAATCTCATTGATAATTTCCTTGAGGTTAATGTTTTTTTAAAGGCAGGCGTAGATAATAGTTTGTATTAGACTTGTAATTATAACCTTTCCGGTAGCTGTAACTTGTAGAAAAATCAGATTGGAAAAATGTGACAACCATACCCGGTCTCCCCTATGTCTGATTATTGAGTATTTTGTGTTAAAGATGCGAAAAAAAAACGATTACTACAAAAGTTATTATATGTCTTTTCCTTTACAAGATGATAGAGTTTCTTAAGCATACTGCCAACATGTGTAACAAGAGATATTTTTATTGAATAGAAACTCGCAAATGAGTGAAATCTCTCGATCTAGGTTAAGCAAACGCAAATCTCGGATTACCACCTAGCTGAATACTTCCTGACCCTACAGTTACCGCAAATTGAACCATTCAGTTTCCAATACAATGCTCCTGTTTTATGGAAATGAAAACAGGATACAGTAGTCGGCATCACTGTACGAACAGTCTTTAGATACAATAGAATAACATCTTTAAAACTGAACCAAACGACTTGATTTGCGTTTACATGTACGTGTACATAAGGCCCTTGCTTGAAGTGACACCAACCACATTTACCAATTCTTTTAATGATTATGATGATTATGAAGAATTTGAAGAAAAGTTTGTAGCTGCGACTAGTAAGTCGTTTGACATCCTACGCAACACACCGCCTCATCGTCGCTATTTTCTTCAGTGTTTTTGTTCATTTTTTTTGTGTTATCTTATTTTTGTTATTGTTGTCGTGTTTGTGGTGTATAAGCATATTATATCGATTAAGAGATTTGGCAACTATAATGTACGCAGCCTGGTCGGCAGTATACGCAGGAGAGCCACGAAAGTAAGACGTAAATAAAGTTAATACAGGCAGTATACAAGTGTGTCTATCCGTGTTTCCCTGACATGCATATAATATATCACAATTGGCGACGAGAAAATTGACTATCGAACGCACGTGTATTTAAGCTCTAAGTACAAACAGTGCATAAATGTAAACGAAAAAGTGTTCTTAAATAAACCATTACGAATGAAAAGTGAGGAAAAACGGAAAATGAACAAGTAAAGAAAGGATGGGTTCATAATTTGCGAAAAGAAGAGGTTGTCAAGTACCTCGTGGACAACAATATTGGTCACGATGATTCAAATCCACTAGATCAATTGAGTAAAATATTTAAAACTGCAGTGAAAGACGGTAAAGTGATACAACAAGTTATAGAAAATCAGCCAAAAGAAGAAAATCCCAAAGTAGATCCACGCAAAATGGCAGGAAACAAAGCAAAACTTGATTTTGAAGCTAACCAACATGATGGGGAGACTTTTATAGAGCGATTGAAATTATATTTCATAGCGAATGATATTACCGATGCAACGAAAAATAAAACAAAAACTTTTAACGAAAGTGAGTTCAAAGACGTGTACGCTCATAAGAGACTTGTGCTCCCCAGCAAAGCTAAAAGATAAAAGTTTTAACGACTTGACAAAATTATTGCAAGGTCGCCTGAACCCGAAACAGTAGAGTGATGCAAATTGAATCAAGCAGTGCAAGAATCAGAAGAATCCGTACCCGATTTGTAGTCCGATTAAGAAAATTAGTAATCCACTGTAATTTTACGGGTTTGAGCACGATGTTACGTGATCGTTTCATTTGTGGTGTGAAAGAGCAGGACACCAGAGTTTTGTTATGCAGAAAAGAAAACCTGACTTTTGACAAGGCATACGAGTTAGCGCTCAGTCAGGAAAAAGCCAAAGCAGACGCACACGTAACAGGCAGCAGGCCACGTTCAAATGAAGTAACGTTACAAGATATATCATAAATTTCCATAAAAGTAGAAGAAGCTACACGCAAAGAGGAAGCAAGACGAACTATAAGTGGAACCCAGAATAGAAATAATCAGAAAATGTCAAGCCTGAAGGTCAGCGAAACATCAATAAAAGAGAAGCAGCGGGTCCAACATATTCAAGAAGACGACAAATCGACCAACGACGAGATCGACGCAGACATCTACCACCTCACGCCAGAAATGCGCACGGTAAACTCGTTGAAACAAAGCGCGGCCGAAAGACCGACGCACAATGGTCTGAGAGCGGCTAAAACTCCATATTTTCAAGTGTCTTATAAAATCAAATTTTTTATATTTTTGACTAGTAGGGGAGTAAATCAAAACGTTTCAAGGATGAATCAAATTCGGGAATTCCATAAACATGAATTAAATTCGGCCATGCTAAGCATACCTAGGTTTCAGAATAAATTCAAGCGTATGTTTGAAGAAACCGTATGCGCCTGTAAAAATAGATATACGAAAAATATTTTTTTTTCTGGCTTACTTCGAGTACTAAGACTCGGAAACAATCGTGGAAACTATTTATTTTTAATTTCTTCGAGCAGTTTTACATGCAGTGCCATTAAACGTGGAAAAGAGCAACGTTAATGAAGTTTAGAAAGCGATATCTCTCTTGCGCCAACGTGCGCCAACGTTAGCATGCTAAAAACACGTTTGTAGATGTCTGTTGCGACGGCAACACCGAAGGACGACCGTACCGTACCGTTCCTCCAGGCGACAAAGGGACATACCTGAAAGGGATGTACCATGAAAAATACGTGCGAAGTAGTTATAAACCGACCGAGAAAATTAGTTTACGACCACCGCAATTCGACAATCCCGACCCTGACAGATTGACACCACACGAAGACAAAACCAAGGAATTTCCTGACGGTCTCCCACTCCCATCAACTCAAAACTCCTCCCAATGCACCCACGTCCAATTACGAAACGCTACATTTTCCCACCTAAACCCAAAATCATCCAATCACGAAAAAACCGAACTGACGATAGACAGGACACGACAAGACAGATCAGAAAACAAATCGAACAGGCAGACGGACGAGACAAACTCTCCGAAGCAAACAAATATATCGCGAACCACCAGTTAACATTTAAGAACTCTCGAAAACGAACATTTACATCGCGAACCACAGTGTAACATAGAGGAATAAAGTGGACATAACAAACAGCGTATCACCCTATTCCCCACCAAGGTGCTCAATATTACCCAATACATATTGAGAGAAGGCAACGGGAAATCATTCAACGCTGCCATCGTATGCAATGTCTAAGTAAATAATAAATCCAAAATTCGACTGCGGCAACCTGCGGCTTCGCGTTTTATCTCATGAAATGTCGGTGAAAAACGTGGTGTCGTCACCGATAAATGGCGAGTTGATTTCGCTATATGCACTGCTGCCGCCAATCTGTAGTGTTTTGTTTAGGACGCGTTTATGTTGCCACGCAACAGTATTTCTGGGCGACATAAACAACTGTTTTTTCATCTGGGTGTTTATGGTTCTTCTCTGTTTCTCGTCATTTTTTAACAAAATGTTTCGGTGTGCGAATCACGAATTGGTGCAGTGCACCATGACTGCCACGCTCGCAAAAACTCAAGAAATAATACGAATGAAGGTGTTTTTAATTTTCTTTTGGTTTCGTCTGACCCTTACATAAATAAATTTCGTTCAGAACCAAAAACAAAAAACAAGCTACCATTTGATGAAAAAGTTGAAGCTCTACTGTTGTAAATTTCGATAACAACTTGCATACCTAGGTATACCTTTTTTATTCTCTCTCTCATTCTCTTTCATGCCACGAGCTAGAGGCATGGAAGTAGAGGGGCGGTCCATTGACCGTCCCAGGTGAGGTCAGGTTTTTAGTGGGCATGGGTACGCCAAAAATCTGCGACCTGAGCCCCACACTACCCCATTCTGAGGTGTGCGTGGGGCAATTTTCCTCCTCTTCCTTACAAAAAAAAGTATACCTTTTTCGTGTAAATAATAAGCTTAATTAAAATGTAAATAACCGTTACCTCTATATCATAAATTTTCATTAAATCTTGTACATAAGCGTATTCTTCTTATTTCATTTTATTTTAAATTACATAAAATTATTATTATTTAAATTAAGTAGTATTTTTTATGGAAAGGAATTATTTTTTATCATTTTCAATCTAAATTGAATTATATTTCATTTTAAATTTATTTTATATTCAATCTATGTGTCAAATTTATTATTTATTATTTATTATTAATCTATTATTTATTTTTTAATTTATTTATTTATCTCTATCGTACCCAAGAACAATTAAAAACACTTTCTATCGAGAATTTTTTCGAAATAGAGCTTTCCTAGGGTTTTAGCCGTTTTCGGCCTTTTCAGACCACTCTGCGACGTAGTTACGGGTAAGCGTCGGGAAAAAATAATAATAGATATGGATTCCGATTCGGGTACGTTGGTGTCGGAAATTCCACGATCTAAATATTTATCCTTGTTTCCGACCGTTTCAGTAAATAAAGAAAACCTGGTTCTTAACGCATATGGTAATGTTCCGCTGTCGCCGACAGGTTCGATCAACTTAAATGTTGAGTACGGAAATGTAAAGAAAAAATTGAAATTTTATATCATACTTTGCGAAGGTCCTACGTTAATCGGCAGACAATGGTTGTATGCAATCGGACTTTGGTTCTTCAGGTTCGAACAGAAGAATAATATAAGTAAGATTGATTCAGAGAATATGAAAGGAAGTTTAGTAAAAATTTTCCCGGAATTATTTGGTAAAATACCAAGTGTGCTCAATAAAGGTTCAGTAAAGCTAAAATTGAAACCGAATACTTTTTTGAACCGAAGAATTTTGAAGCAGTGCCACTATCGCGTCGTACAATTATGTACTTCACGTATTAACAGAATTAATGTCCGTGTTTCGGACAAACTAAAAGAGATACTAAGTAATTGCAAATATTTTTCCTTGTGCTTAGACGAACGCACCGATGTCGCCGACATAAGTAAATTGTGCATTTTTGTGCGATCGATAGACGATACATTCGAAATTACGGAAGAATGATTAGAAATAATACTGCTGCTTGGAACAACGCAAGGAAAGGATATATTTGCAGCATTCTACAGGGTGTCCCAAAGAGGGACACCCAGGGTGTTGTATTTCCTTGGAATTTATAAATTTATCTTTTACAAATTTATAAAAGACTTTAAAGAATTATTAACGAAAAACACAGACCAATCAGAGCACGGATGCATCAGACGGATTCTGATTCAGCCAATGCTGACGCTACGCTAAGCGGGAGCTGTTGCCGAGCCGGGATCCCTCTGCTACAGCGGCGCTCTGATTGGTCCGTGTTTCTTGTTAACAACTCCTTAATAAAGCCGCGGAGAACATTTTCGCAAAGGAAAAAGTTACTTCAAATGATGTCAGGAATTATCCTTTTCAAGGAAGTACAAAATTTTTGGGATACCCTGTATAACACTGTACAAGAGTATGGAGGATTTTTAAAGTGGACGAGGATAGCGCAAAAGCGATGGTAGGACAGGAAAAAGAGTTGAGAGGCCTATTGCAGAAGAACGGAATCACTTGTCCTACATTCGACTACATCGTTCATCAGGAGGCATTATGTGGAAAAATTATTACTTTGGATTTCACTATGAAAATTGTAACCCAAGTTGTAAACACAATTAGGGGTGGAAATGAATCTTTATCGCACAGAAAATTTAGATTATTCCTTCAAAACGTTGAGGCTATCTACCGAAGTCCGCTGGCTCAGCGCGGGAAAAACGTTGAAGATTCTTCGCTTTGAGGAAGGAGATTTTGGAATTTCTCCAAAGAAATACAAAAATCGAAGAAGATATTAAATAAAAAAATTTAATGATATGTCGTTTTTATGCAATTTAGCATTTATTATAGATATAACGAAGCACCTAAATTGTTTAAACATTAATTTGAAAACGCAGAATCAAACCATTTCTCTGCATGATTCTCCAGCATGCAAGCAAATTGCTGACGAATATAACTGTGTAAACTTTGACAAAATAGTGTCAATACTGGAAAAAATATTAAATGAATTTAAAACAAGTTTTCAAAGATTTTGTTGCTTTGAATCAGGATCTTGAATTATTTAATAATTCGCAAGGATGTCACATTAGAGACCAGACACCAGAGTACCGTCTGGAATTATGCAACTTACAAGCAGACCCATTTGCAATGAACAGAAGAGAGCATGGTCAAGAATTTTTTAAACTATTACCTATACAGAAATACCCGAAATTAATAGATTTCTGCCTCAGAATCTGCTCGAAGTTCGGAACTATGTAAATACAAATGAGAGGCGGCATTTTCAACAATGAAATTAATTAAATCGAAATATCGCTTCAGTTTGTTAAACGAATCATTATTATTGTTAAGTAAGTGGATATTGATGCACTGGTGGATAATGCGATGCGCTCAGAATAAATAAAAAATCAAGTAAGCATATGGATATGAATTTGCATGAACTATTACGTCCATGACCGTGATGTCAACTTCGAGCCAAGGGTCTTATCTACACGTACACAGTGTCGGCAGATCATGACTTGTTCCCCTACTCTAATTCCCCTTTCTACCGCGCTATTCCCCACGCTTCCGCCGCGGTCGGGTCACGTGACGCGTTCCGTCTCTATCGTGCATATTCCGGCACTGGCAGAGAGAGGGTAACTTTTTCCCCTGAATTCGTGATTCCTCCCCTTATCTGGGAACACTGTATGTACAGGGTGTATAATAATTATATGTCACGACCACCATAGCGGGATTCTACACCTCTGGATCGGTGGAGATCTGTTAAAAAAGTGGAACACAAAATTGACGTGACCTTGAAAATCAAGGTCAAATTATCGAAAATTTTTTCTTGATTGGATCGCATAGTACTCATCGCGAGGAGTAAAAGTCTCAAAGGAACCATGGGTCTCTTGTCAACCGTTCACATAAAAAACGATGTTAGAATTCCATTTACGTTCTAGAATAATTTTACTGTTACATTGTGTTTATATTCGCATGTTTTCAAAGTAAATAGGTAGTAGGGGCACAGACGGATTACTATCGCATGTAAACACCGCTGTAATGATCTATCTCTTAGTGTCGACCTTACAGAATTCGCCGCGATCAAGCACTTCGATACTAGTCATCGATGCTGATAATCAAGCCATTGGATGCTAGATAAGTTGCAACGGGAACCACACTTTTTAGAAAATGTGTTGTTCACAAACGAACGCAGTTTTACGAGTAGCAGCATTTTAAATCAACAAAATGCGATGATTTGGGTTTACAAAAACCCCCATGCAATGATTGAAAAATATAATCAAGGACGTTTCGCAATCAACCTATGGGCAGGAATTATTGGCCCAATTTATTTACCTACATCATTAACAAGTGCAACATATCTGCAATTTCTAGGGACTCGCTTCTTGAGTGAACTACATCAAATTATACCACGCAACAGACATCATTTCGTCTATTTCATGCATGATGGTGCTCCTCCTCATTATGGCCAACCGGTTCGCCAATTTTTGGATCAAATGTTTGGAACACGATGGATAGGACGCAGACCTGCTCCACATTTGTGGCCTTCTCGTTCTCCAGATTTGACACCACTGGACTTCTTTCTTTGGGCAGCAGTAAAAGAAATCATTTATGGATCAGGTCAGGAACTTCAAACTGTGCTACAGTCAAAATGTAAAATTCAACAAGCTTTTGAACACCTACGAACAGTACCGAAGATCGGCCAAAAATTAAAAAGAAACGTGGAAATGAGATTAAGAAACTGCCTGGACCAAAATGGCGACCATATCGAGGCTGGGACACAAGCACGACTGTTGCGATCAATTCGAGAAAACGGTACTGTTTTATGGATTCGACGAAGAAGTAGACACCAAAGAAATTAAGTAAGTATGGTAAAAATATGTGTAGAAAGATGACGTAATATTAATACTTGATCACTAAATTCTTTATCTAGTCGCTGAAACTCCCGTTGATCTGGCACTTTTGCTGCACGCAGCGGTCTTCCGTTATTTCTTACTCTATTGCGATATATTTCGCGAGATAAAGAATGATTTCTCCCTGCTCCGTCAATAGCACATTATGAACTTTATATTTTATTGTAAAATATAAGGACATTATAAATAAACTATGTTTAAAAATCATCGAAACTTTAATATCGTTTTTTTATGTGAACGGTTGACATGAGACCCATGGTTCCTTTGAGACTTTTATTCGTCGCGACTAGTACTATACGATCCAATCGAGAAAAGATTTTCGACCGTTTGACCTTGATTTTCAAGGTCAAGGTCAATTTTGCGGTCCATTTTTTTAACAGATCACCACCGATCCAGAGGTGTAGAATCCCGCTATGGTGGTCGTGACATATAATTTTTATACACCCAACATGTATACGTAGTAGTGGTGAGTAACCTGCCGGTGCAGCATCGTGGGACTCGTGCTAAAGGAGGAGTCCGAGTGAATGTGGTGGGGGCTGACTCGCCGAGCAGGCGAAGAGGAGAAGCAGCCACATCATCTGCCCACAGACGTTTAACGAAATTCGGACTGGCAACAAAGCTAGATCTATGGGTGCCGCACCAGCTCACAGAAGGGAATCGTCTTGATCGCGTATAATTTTTACGTACGCGTAAAAATTACGTGAATTCGGTTAGTAAACTTAATCACCCCCTCCATATTCTCCAGATATTGCTTCATTAGAGTACCACCTGTTTCGGGCAATGTAACATTCTTTAGTCGGAAAAAGATTTGATAATATCGAATCCATAAAAAAGAAACAAGCATTGGAAAGTATTTTAACACACTTCTATCCTACACATTTCTCACCGATCACTCGATCGTAAATATGTACGTCGGTAGGTAAGCATCGTGGACAAAAAGCCGACTAATAGGCTACCGGTCGGTAGCGTCGGTAACAAAAAGCCGATTAAGGGTCGATCCATACAGGCCGGAACCGGACCGTATTTCATGGGGACTCTAGATCCAAATGCCGGGTTGCCAAAATCTGTCCACTAGTGTTCCGACGGTTGGACTTATCGAGTCCGCCGAGCGGCTGATCATTACCAGATGGCCTTTCGAGTGCGCGTTGACAGTTCCCCGTTGTGCGTGGCACAAAAAAATGTTTTTAGGGGCTCCACAGCTCCTTAGGTAAACTATCGGATCTCTCCTCTATAACATCATGGAGATAGGAATCGTTCCTGCCTCTTGGTGAAACAGCATCACACATCTTTATATATTATACGTAAATTATACATATATTGTAAAAACGAGAATAGTTGTTATTTTTTTTAAGGAAATATCTGCATTAGGAAGGAGATCATTCCATATGAATTCGATCTTTTTTTGGGGACTATGTCTCGAATTTTTAGGACATTGAAATATGTTGTAGTCCAAGTGAAAGTGGGAGACGGGGGTTGAGCCGGGTTTATCTTCAAAATTGTTTAAAAGATACAGATCATCAAACTTTGCCATTTTGGACGAGTTTTACGAAAACTACCTTCACAATACAATTTATTTCACAGTTATTATTAAAGATAGAAACATTTTCTTTTTTTTTTAGTCATCATCGCAAAAAACTGTTATTCTTAAATAATTTACTATTCTATGCAAATGTCATTTCTTAATGCAAAAATATTAGAAACATCTTTGTTTTGGGTCCATAGAATTGCTGTATATTCTTTAAACACTCTGAAATAATGGTCCACAGTGTTTGTCCTAAAATTACAACTTTCACGTATTTAAAAAAAAAAAAAGGACGTGGGGAAAGAAGACGCGAGATATCATATATCTACATAAACTGTTGTTGGGATTTTGTGCACTCCGAGTGTATAGTAAAGGTTAATACCATTCATAGTGCAAAGGACATTGGGGTTTTTCCAAGCCTGCCGGTGCATAGCGGTCGTTCAGTCGGTGCACTTACAATTACTTGAATCGCCGGACGCCGCGCGCCGCGTCCTTTGCCGTTCTTTTACCTGACCGCAATATTTGAGGCTCCGCAAATGCAAAAACAAAATTTCAAAGAGGAACCATCGAATTAGTACTTCCTAATGATTCTGTCAAAAAACTATTATACACGCTTTTTCACCAGGTCGAATCGTTTCAATTCAGTTGGAAATTGTAGTTTTTACAAACCGATGAAAATGAGTTTTTGGGAGGTAATAGTGAAAACATAAGAGTATCTAATGAAAATGGTGTCAGTTGAAAAAAATGTTTTCTTCACCAATTATTTTGCAATTGCATTAAACAAATGTTGGGAAAAATAGCTGTTATTAAAAAATTTTGAAAAAGTGAGGGTATAGCTCAAAGTGTCCCCATTACGGACTTGTATTTAAAAAAGAGTGGTCACTTTAAAATCGACGAAATTAGAATTATTTGAAAAGTAAGCACATCGGCCGTCTGAGATGGATATACAGGGTGAGTCACTTAACGTTTGCACCTCAAATATCTTTGTTGTTTCTAAAGATACGTAAAATATGGTAAGGACAAAGTTCAATGGTATAATGGGAATGACTCGATGCTATAAAACAATTTTGTTTTTATGTCATTTTTTTAGAGACATCAAGGTCACCTTGACTTTTTTAAATGGAACCACCCTTTTTTAAACACCTACAATGATAGTCCCTTTCACTAGGAATTCAGTGACTATATTATTCCAAGGTCATTCAAGGTCAAGTACTGAAAAAACGTATAAAAGTAAAATATGGAAGCAGAATACCTGTACCGTATATAGCTCACCCTGTATATCGCGGTACAGCATTTGCTTCAAATAATTTTAATTTCGTCGATTTTAAAGTATCCATTTTTTTAAAAACAAGTCCGTAAAGGTGACACTTGGAGCTATATCCTCATTTTTTCAAAATTTTTGAATAATCCTCTGCTACTTTTCCCAACATTTGTTTAAAGCAATTGCAAAATAAATGGTGAAAATACCATCTTTTCCAACTGACACCATTTTCAGTAGATACTCTTTTATGTTGCCACTATAAGCTGCCAAAAAATCATTTTCACTTGACTCAGTTGACACTTTTTTTTACACATCTGTAGGATCAACAGTTTTTCAGATATCCAAAAATCCTTTCAGATTCGTTGATAGGTCACTAAATACTACAACATAGGTATTCAAAGTTGAACAAATTCCGAAACAATACTCCCAAAAGTGTCCGATATCGCGTGGAATGACTCAAATACATAATAATTTGTAAAATAAGAAGAATTAATTCTACATAAAGCTGGTGATGCTGATTTTTATTGTTCCTTATAGTTTGAACTATTACTTAATAACATTACAACTCAGATGAACAATATTCTTTATTTCGAAAATTGTACTTCGGATAGCTTTTGGGCGTTCTTGTTGTGGCATCCGGCAGCCGGACAGCATCCACAGAGATTGCTTTGCCTTCGATCCTGGGAAGTCACCGGTCCGGTGCCGGATGCCGAGTTCATAGGCATCCCCCGGGTGTAGAGGGGAGTAAACTGTTCTGGTGTTAGGTAGCAAACCCCCACGGTGCGCAGCTCTTGGCCTTTGTTGCGAGCATCTTGAGCGCCTCTCAAGTGGCCTTGCTAGGGTTTCCGGCCTGTATGGATGTAGAAAACGTGGTAGTATTCCTTCTACCATCCGTTCCGGTCTGTATGGATCGGCCTTAATAGGCTACCGGTCGGTAAGCGTCCGGGACAAAAAGCCGATTAATAGGCTACCGGTCAGTAAAGTGTCTTTGCCAAAACGGTGGGAAGAAGTTGTGGAATGAGAGAGTGATTATATTTTTTCGTAAACTTTAAAGGTATGTTTCAAATATTAATTGAAATAATGGAACAGTAAACGGCATGAACTTATGGGACGACCTAAGATATTACATACTTAGAATCGATTACAATCGTCATAAAAGTTTTCACTTCAGTCGTGTGACCTTAAGCACATACTCATTTTGATTTTAATTTACCATTAACGCTGGATAGATATCGGCATTCGCGCGTGTTTCTTTCTGAAAATCGTACTTCGGTACGAGTTCAATCGTTCGGAATAACCGACACTGGGTAGCGAATGAAAGTCCATTATGTGGTCCGCTACTAGAGATTGCCCTCAATACAAGGTGCATTTGTCCGCTGGACATGCGGCGGAAAGGTATATTGCTATAGTATGTAGTACTATATGTACAGAAATCAATTTAAAGAAACTTGACTTACCTTAAAGTCGATATAACCATTTTTGTCCATGTCGAATGTACGGAAGACATGATCGCAGAATTCTTCTGCATTGCCAGATGGGAAGAACATTTTGTACATGTCGACAAATTTCGCAGGTGTTAAACAGCCATTCGGACAATCTTGCTGCAACATTAAAAAAGAACACCATTACAACGTTTTTTAATCTTCTATGTTATGGTCAAATAAATTTGTATTAATCTTTGAATCTTACATCAATGTTTAATATAATCACAAATATACGTTATACGTATACGTTTATACGTTCATTCCTTTATACGTTTCTTCATATTTATTTTGTGCTGTAATGTTTTAACATGTTTAATAAAATATTTTTAAATGTAGTTCCAAGCATTTTAGTATCTTAACGCTTTATGTACCGGAAGTCTATTAATAGCCTTTTCGGCTAAACTTTACTTCAGGAAACCAGAAATTTTTAACTTTTTAAATATAATCCTGTAGATTTGGCGATAAAATGCCGAAAATCCAAGTTTTAATCCTAGGAGATCAGTAATTCAAAAGTTATGCATGTGTAAAGTTGAGCGATTTTAAGAATTTCTGACAGGTAAGGGCGTCGCCATATTAATATGTACATACTCAGCGTCGTGCGTTTTCTAACGAGTGGAGCTGTTTAAAAAGTGGACCGCGAAATTGATCTTGATCTTGAATCCCGAGGTCAAAATTGTTTTTTATTGCATAGCAGAGCACTCGTTACGATGAACAAAAGTCTCAAAAGAACCATGGGTCTCAAGTGAACCGTTCTCTTAAAAAACTACTTCTTCGTTTCGTAAACTATTTTATTTTATATGTCTACAGGGTGCCCCAAGATGGTATAAACGTGGGCAGGATGATTCTACATGAGAAAATATAGAACATTTTTTTTTCATTTAACTCCTTTCTAAGAATGGAAAAAAGTTTGAAAATTCGACGAAAACACGCGGCATTAGAACGCGGATTTTTAAAATCAATTTTCTCGAAAACAGCGCGTCAAAGGAAAAACTTTATTGCATATTTTCGACTTATATTTTCATGCAGAATCATTCCCTCCACGTTTATACCATTTTGAGATATCCTATAGACATATGGACATAGACGTTTTTTAAGAGAACGGTTAACTTGAGACCTATAGATCCTTTGAGACTTTTGTTCTTCACGATGAGTATTGTAAGATGCAATAAAGAAATGTTCGACCTTGAAAAAAGATAAGGTCAATTTTGCGGTTGATATTTTAAACGGATTTCTACTTATCCAGAGGTGCAGAATCACGTTATAGTGGCCGCGACATATAATTTTGAAACACCCTGTACATAGACAGTGTGGACATAGTAAAATTTGGACACGTCTTGTACTTTAACACATTTTGAACGCTGTACTGGATATGATGCTGTGACAAGCGTCACTTGTACTAATAAAGATTTGTACAGGTCTGCACAGTGATCTACATATAACGCGAGAAGTGATATTTTGCCAAAAAATTTTGCTTATGATAAAAAGAATATATGCAATTTCCTGCTAAATAATATACAATAAAAAAAGTAAGTTTCGCAAGGTAAAAAAAAATTCACATTTTTCCTTAATGTTTATTGATAAAAGATAATGAAAATACACTCCAGTTTTCAAATTGAAGACAAAATTTTTTTATTCTAGTCTGACATTTTTCTCAATTTTTTCGAAAACCGTTTGTTTTACGAAAAAAAGTAATAGAACACAAAAGACGCACCCTATCCAGACATACAAAAGTTTTGTTGAACATTGTTTTCGATACAGTCAATGATATAGAAGGTATTCGAGAAAAACGATTTGATGAGTATTTAATTAATTATTTTAATGATTAAGGGCCGGGGGCACGTTTTCACGTTATCCGATCGAGGTAAAACTTTGCACAGATTTTTTTTTTATTAATTGGAACAATCCTGAGGGGGAAAGTCTAAAAATAAGGACCACCCTACTGTACAAGCACAGACGCGAGTGTACCACTATTTGTGCAACATTCCAAGAGATCCCCTCTCTTAACAAGCGTATCGTATTTTACATAAAAAATATCAGCTTGGATCGATTGATGAGGTATCATATACGATTTATGAAACTGACTCTATATACCCCCTCTGTCCCATAATAATAGTACCAGTTGATGAATTTAATTTGTCCCATAATAATAGTAGCAAATGAAAATAAATACAGAACGCAACGTTTATTATAAAAAAACTAGATTGAATGAAAGAATAAGTTAAAAATATTACTCCTAATTTTTATTTTGAGCGTTCAGATATTTTCTGGATTTTTCAATAATTTTGTTACTGCATTTGAAACTTGTAGGTAGAATCGCTTGGCTGTGAAGGTTCGCTTTCTCTATATGCGTGAGCTTAAAATTATTGGAACCATCGTTCTTCAAACTCTCATTTTTTCATCTTATTTTTACAATGGGTAGATATTCATCTGAAATAAGATACTTGATTTCGATCAGCGGATGAAATTAGAAAAATAGTTATAATTCGTAATAATTAGGTGAACCTAAAAATTGAAAGATGTGTCAAAACAAATGACAGATGTCATAAAACATTGATTTTGACTGTCGGCTTCGCAATTTTACGGTACAACATAACTTATAGCTGCATTCGCTAATAATTCCCGTTTAAATATTCACTTGCAACTACTATTATGGGACAGAGAGAGAAGGAAAGAGAGTATCTTTTATCTTCCCTGGAGGGCTACATTGAAGTGTAATACCGAAACTGACAAGCTCGGTAGTGTCCGATCTAGTCTACTACTACTAAGAAGTAAGAGATAACTTGGCTCGTAGAGGGTGTACGATACTCTGAGGGGACAATCATTCGTAAAATTGTAGCACGGTCGACGATGTGTAATAACCAGTGCGGAGGTCTCCGCTACGAGGCTATCCGTGCCGCAGGCAACGAGAGTATTTGATTCCCTCTATCCTGTGCCCGTGCCTGTGGTGGCATGGGAACCCTACATCACGATGTAATGTGCTTGCACCTACCGCGTGGATTGCGGTTATCCAGCTTACGTACTTTCTTGCAACGTCAGTTGAGTTTTAGGAAGGACTCACAACGATCAGTGTCAATACAGTCGGGGACGATATTAAGTGGACATTCTTCAAAATCGCATAACTTTTTTAAAATTGCTCCAAATGAGTTCAATTTTCTTTTAGATGTTAGAGATTAGTTTGCTATACAACGAGTAAACAAAAATTTGTTTAGATTGCAATTGGTTGGAATGATAAAAAATGAAAATATGATGATTTTTCAACTTTTTTATCCGAGCCTATAACGATAATTTAAAAAATGCGGCTTGTAGATTTCGGTAACGTATATGCATACTGAAAATTTCATCGAAATCGGTGAACTTTGCAATGAGCTACAAACATTTTAAGGTGTGAGCTTAAGGGTGAAAGTCGCAGATTTTCGACCTTGCCAGGGAATTTCGCCCTTATGTGACCATCTTTGAACGTTTGTAGCTCATTGCAACGTTGATCGTATCAACGAAATGTTCAGTATATATGTAAGTTACCGGAATCTACAAAAGACATTTCTTTTCTGTTAATGGAATTATTGTCAATGACAATAACTTTAAAACCTATGATTTTCAAACCTAATAAAATCTTCTTAATCTTCTTATCTTGTAAAGAGATCAGCGAATCAGTAAAGAGATAGCATTCGTATTTTGGTAAGATGGAAAAAATATTTTAAAACACACAACAGGCTTTGTATCATAAATACATAGGCTGTTATAGTATCATCAATGCTGTCATATGCTATACCAACAAAATTTTCTCCTTTGTAAAAAAGGTTTTATATGAATTTCGACCAACATTAGTCAAAGTACTGATGAGGTTCTAAAGATGCTTTTTTCTCTCTAATATATACTAAAAAATTACTATCATTTGGCATTATACTTGACTTAATATTGGAGCAAACGTTTGAGTACAGTATTTGGATGAAGTAAAATAACAATTCCTGCCATTCATACGAAACTATATGCATGTGAAGATATAAAAAAGAGCATTGAAGAAATTACCATTATTTCAGATTGGAAGCGATATTATTGTTTAGATTGGGTACAAAGTTAAATTTGTGATCTGCAGAATGATAGAATCTTATTATTTTCCTCACTTTTTATTTTTAGTGATTTCATTAAAGGGTCTAGCCGATTAAGATGGTCAAAAGTGCCCTTAAAGGTTTTTCAATAACTATTGAACCATTCGAAAGCTGACCAAGAGAAACCGCGCTGAGTAAAATTTCAGCCCCCTAGCTTGCCCGTGAGTGTAGTTAAATTAGATTTCGCGCTTTCTCGCGCATTTTCCGCCCTCTAATGCTTTCTAAAATTCTGAAAAAATGTGGCACATTTTAGAGAACTTTCAGATTTTTTTGTTGCAAATTGTGGTCGTAAAAAATGAAATACCTCCAAAAAATCGGAAAAATGCAAATTTTTTGAAAATATGAAAACATGCTGTTCTACTGATTAGTTTCCTGTTAAAGTACTATAACAGGCAGTGTCGTCCATTTTTTTCAGATTTTTTGTTGTGGGACATCATTGGTCCTTTTGGACCTCATAGGTCCAAAAAGGTTTGAAAGGTCCAAAAAGAACTACGATTTATAAGAATCTAACGCGGCTCAGAAAATGATTCGAAGTCGAATACAGTGAATTCTCGTTACGAGTCAATTGCACCGTTCTGGTGACTGTCTCTTAGAAGAAATCTGAGGTTGTCGTCGATCGTCGCATTTGAAATACACAGGGCATGCTGGAAACCTAAGAGTCATATCCGTCTACAAGTCACAGAAGCCTATGACTACTAAGTGTAGAAGACTGAGAAAATGTCTTTCTCCGATACAATGTTGCACGTAGCTCAGGACACAGCTCTCGAGCTGTGGCCCCTCACCGCGATGGTGTGGGTAGTTCCACTGACTCCAAATTGTAAGGTTGGCACTGACTCGTAATGAGAATTCACTGTAAACCGTCGAATAAAGATACAAATGAAAGTGAAAACTTTATTCAAAGCTAGAGATGAATCCCTCGACGAATGAAAATTGATCTTTATTCGTTGAGTAAATTTTCTTCGAATAAAACGCTATTCGTCATGTGTCGAATAAAGATAAACATAATTATTTTTATTTAACACGTGACAAATAATTTTTTTATCTTTTCTTTGCTGTTTGAAATTACTACTTCAATAAAAATTTGTCCATCTCTTCTCCTACAATTATATTATATTATATTATTCATCCTTGTGTTTCTCTCCCGAACTCTTTATTATTCGGAATAGTATGTCAAATGAACGTTACTCTGTTTTTCAACCTATTGCTGTTCCCACAGATCGATTCTTGGAACAATTATGTATAAAAAAAAGTGTAAGGAAATAATGCTCGTTCATGAAATATGTTTAAATTACAAATTTAGGTGTCTCAGATGAAGTCTGAAGTAGGAATTATTAATCTTCCTAAAATTATGTTTTAATACTTTCTTATGTACAATATTTCTAGGCATTTTTTGTCTTTAATATTAGTTTTGCTTTTAATATTTTTACACCAAAAGCCAAAAAAAAATGTCGGAGAATCTAACGTCTCACAGGACGAGATTTTCTCAGTGGCCGACAATATACCGTCACTGGCCTTCTGTTTCTTACTTCAGCTACAATATATTCTAAAGGGCGTGTGAAATCAGCGACATTTTTGGGAGGTCGATATGTTTTATTCCGATGATATTTACGTATGTAATGAACGATGAAAGTTACTTTCCATTAGAATTATATTAACAGAAAATTAATGTAAATATGATCCGAATTGTATCATATTTGGTTTCATTTTAATTAGAAAAATGCCACGAATATGTTGGTGAAAGTCCCATAAAAAAATAATGAAAAATAAAGAAGTTCTCAAGCTTTGTCGTTCTTTTCTACGTAAAAGTAATTGTAAAAAGTAATTATTATAAATAGATAAAGAACGATTATGTTATGAAATTAGTAAAAATCTTTCCCTCATGTCTAGTTTTTCATCGATTTGAACGTATTTTTCCATAAAACTTTTTTTTGGCCCGTCAAATATTTTCGAATTTACAATTTAGTCCATCTAGGTAAAACTTTGAGAACCCCTGGCCTAAAGGAACCATAAATATATTGCTGCAACATTAATTACTGTCAAGTGGTTACCTACACTCAGGCAGGTGAAAAACACAGATTTTCCACCGAATATCCTTTGCGATAGTTAAACTATGCTGCCTGGATATTTAGTTCCAAAATTTACAAAAATTAATGACGCAATGTTTATTGTATGACAAAAACGTAGAAAAAGATGCTGTATTGTACATGTTAAAAACCAAGTAGGTATGAGTGTCTAACAGTGCATGAACAAAGGCTTCAGTCGCTACCATAAATTAATAGGAAATATAATTCATAAATTTCTTTATTAATATCTAGCTACGTCAAGAAACTGTGACTTCATTGTATTTAGTATAAAAAGTGCAATTTCAATCATGTTCTACTAGTAAAATGACATTTATAACTTGAACAACTTAATCTAGAAAATTGTACATAAAAGAATAAATTGTCGGCGAAGTATATAAATATTATGATATGTCTGTTTAACGATGAAACGAAATGGTTACTGAATATAATGAAAGCGATACGTATTACTGAACGATCCTATACATAGAAATATGGGGCGCCTTTGGAAAGAGTCAAGTTGCACAAGCCGTTTTTTTTTTATAATGTGAGAGTTAGTTTTTAGACAAATGTTCAACACATTATGTTTTATTAGTTATCGTTCACATTGGAGGGGTAAACCCGATGGTAAATGTTTACAAAAGGGGACCCAGCTTCTATGACTCAGCCCTTGAACTAGGTTGTCAAGGTCGACATTCTGAGAAACTTTTCCCTATACATGCACATACCTGTCGATAGGGCTTAGTTTCCCAGATATTCGCAAAAAAACTTTAAATAAATCGAGGTTACGAGTACAGTTCCCCAAGTGACCCAAAATGAGTGAATTTTTGAGTTATTCTTTTTCGAAAGAAAATTGTCACAGTTTAATGTATTCATCACGCCTTTAACACTAGAACTACCGGCAATTACAATACACCTATTTCTACCGAAATCGGTTAGAATGACTGGTCTTCAAAGAAAATACTTAGTTATATATATATATTTTTTTTAATGAATAATCAGTTATAATTAACATAGTATAATTTTAATATTATTATAGTATAATAAAGAGTACAGTTAACAGATAACATAAATAGTAATTCGAAATTTTATTTTATTGTTTACATACGTAGAATTTTCTTTGTGTACATTTTCCGCATACATATTTTTTGCATATATTACAAATAGTCATGGACTTATTATTATTGTAATGTCCTATTTGACACCATTTACCTGTATGAAGGGTGCTCTTTGAACTTGGTGGTATTTCAGTTTCTTGTGATTTTTCTTTTGAAATCTGATATTCAGAAGCAAGTTCTTCAGCTAGACGAAACAAAGTCTTTTGATACGTTTTCGCCTGCCGTGTTTTTGTACAATATTCACTCATTTATTCCAGCTTTTTCCCAATTTTGGAAAAAAGTGTGATTTCCACTTCTTATTCCATAAATATTCAAGACTTAAATTTTTTGCTTCATACGTCCAACATGCATACAATATCGCTATGAACGTCTTCAATTTTGCTTGCGTAAGTATCCACTTTTTTCCCCAAAATTTGAGAGGCTTCCAACTTTGTGCAAGTTCTTACATGTTCTAAAATATAATGATCAATTACTAATAAAAATACGTCACTTATATCCCCCATCATAATATTTCTTTTTGTATGTGCTGTAGGCCCGGGTAACATCCTTGAAAATACTGTCAAGTGGTAATCTTCCAGATAGAGCTCATTCTTTTTTTTTTCCAAATCGTTCCGTCTACAGAAATTTCAGTTTGTTGTTGTTGTTGATCTTGTATTTCACATTCATCTTCGTCTCCAGAACTTGAAGATAATCGCATACGTGTTCTTTCACGTTGTGATGATTACTCCGGTTTGGGAGGAAAAAGTGCCGCGTTAGCAGGCTGGCCAAGGTTCTGGTGCTCGAGAGTTACGACATATGTCACCGTAGTGGAGTTAGTAGGTATATCCCTGCGGGGGAGGGGGGAGTCCCACATATCCCCATCTCTCTTACCAGGGAGGACGGGGAATCCGTAATGCGATTACTACCAGGTAAAAAAAAGGTTTGTCTAAGTGGTAGGAGGGTTATGTAGGCATTGTGTTATCTGGGGTTGGATGTTGGATTGAAGGAAGAAGGAGTTGTCGTGGATTTGTTTGAAGATGGGGGCTAGAAGTGCTGCTTTTTGGGAGTTCGATGTGTGCTTTTGTTTTTGTGGGTCGATTAGCGGAGGGATTCTGGAATTTTGGGGTCTAAGGGTTTTGTATGTGTTCCAAAGGGAGTTGTCCCTAAGTTTTAGAGTTTTGAGTTTGTTGTTCCAGAGAGAATTTTTGAGGATGGAAATTTCTAGTTTTATTTTGCCTGTGAGCATGTTTTGGTGAACTTGAAATAAGAGTTTCTGGCTTTTTGGTGGTTTCTGCGGGCTCTCTTTCTTTTTTGAATTAGAGAGGAGGGCGGTTTTTGGATCGGGGTTTTCGTGTGACCAGATGATGGCTTTTCGGAATGCGTGGTTGATTGTGTTGGTAAGGAGATGTATTTAATGGTCAATTTTTGGGAGCGGGGGTGGGTTGGATCAGACTGCTGTCGCACAGGGCTCTGTATTAGTCCTTGTCGGTGTTAAGGGTTTTCCGGTGGCAGGAGGAGTTGGTTTAAAGGTTAAGTTCTAGGATAATTTGGAGGTTGGAAGAGAGATCGGGTGTTGTATAACGTTTGGAGTTGTATGGGAGGTTGGTGAGGAAGATGTCGATAGTGGATGGTTTGCATTTGGGTTGGTGATATGTGTGTGTTTGGGGGTGGATAATGTAGGTTTGGGAGTTTTCAATGTAGTTTTTGAAGGCTACACCTTCTTGGTTTCTGTGTGAGTTATTCTAGAGTTGGCGTTTGGCATTAAGATCTCCTCCCAGTAGGCAGCTGGTGTTACTACGTAGGAGAGTTTTGAGGTGCCGGGTTTGGATTTTTCTGCTGGGGGGGGGGGGGTAGAGTTTGATAAGGATCGGCTTCTATGTTTGGAGGATAGGTTGGGTCGTGTTTTCAAATGGGGTGTTTTTGTGTATGAGTATGGCTACTCCACCTCCTGAGGAGTGTCTGCTTTTCTGAGGAGAGAATAGTCGGGTATGTGTGGGTGATCGCTTGGTTGGAGCCAGGTGTCTGTTATTAGAGCAATGTCTATTTCGTGGGTGTGTCGGTATGCGTCTGGTTCGTGGATTTTTATTTTGATCCTGCATACGTTCCAGAGGAGGCTTTTTATGAGAATCATTTCTGATTGAGTGACTGAACTATGTATCTAATGGCCTTGACCTTTGTCTATAGTGTTCGTGCAGGGGAAGTAGGTAGTGTTTTTGGGTTAGGTCGAGGATGTTTAGTATGGTGTTTAGTTCGCCGAAAGCGTTTAAGACCGTTGACGGTGTCGGTTAAGTGGTCCTGTTTGATGGGGTCTGGGTGGTTGGTTTTGACTCGTTGCTTGAGCGTATGTGAGGATAATTGTGGTGGGAGGATTTGTGGTGGTTGGGGCGGATTTAAGGAGTGGGGTTGGGTGAAGGATCAGTGAGGAAGGGATGAGGTTTGGTTTTGAGGGAGTGAAGGTAGAATGGGGGTTTCTAAGTTCCTTTTTGTGCAGGAAGGATAGGAGGGATGGACATTGATTATAATTTGCGGGGTGTAATCTTTTGTTTTGGTGCAGGTACACGGAGTATCGTGGTCTTTGCCACACTTAAGGCATCTGAAGGGGTCAGAAGCAGTTGCTGGAGGTTTGTCCGTGTGCTTGGCATCGGAAGAAATGGATGATAGGTTTCTCAGAGTCATATTTTTCCCAGTACGCTCTGACTGAATTAATGAAACGGATCGATTTGACTTGAGTTTGGGTGGTGCAAAGGATAAAGATTAGTTTGTGGATTGGAAATTTGGCTGGGGTAGAGATTTCTTTGCAGTGGGTCGGGTGGGGACCTTGTTTAACTATATGATTCATGTGCATTTTCCTGATCAGAAATTTCGCTGTCACTACCCTTGATATCAAGAAGTTTATGGTCACTGCAGTATGGATCACTTTGGTTGTCTAATAGTTCGCTTTCGCAATAATAAAGTTCATAATTTTCAACATCCAAAGATTCCAATTGTATGTTGGTTATATTTTCCAAAATCACAGACGCTTTCTTTCGTTTTGCCATTTTCAGGGCTTGACTGAGGATAACATTTGTCTCTGTTTTCATCCACGAAAACTATACCATCCTAGCGACTCCCCAATTTTACATTGGACTCGTCCGCATCCTACAGCTCCCAAATTTCGCATCAGGTTCGTCTGTGAGTCATCCAACCTCCCAGCGGCTCCCCAATTTCGCATTGGGTTCGTCCGCGTGTCTCTCCCAGTGACTCCCCAATCTCGCAGCTCCCGGTTTTGCACCGGGTTCGTATGCGTTTGACTCCGTTCCTACAGGCTTCCTGATTTCGCATTAGGTTCGTCCTCGACGTCTCTTATCCTAGCGGCTCCCCAATTTCGCATTGGGTTCGTCTGCGTACCTAACTAACAAACTGAAACCATATTCCAGGGTAATAACCCTTTGCCGACCTCTAGCGTTGCTTGCAGCCCTGGCTCGTAACGAGGGAAACAAAATTCTCAAAGGAACCATAGGTCAAAAATGAATAGTGCTCTTGAAAATTGACGTTAAAGTTCAAATAACACATAAAGTTACTGGATTCAGTGGAAAAACTGTATTCCCACTCTAAAACGCTTGAACACAGCTACGTTTCATAATGTCACGTCGGACGACCGACGTGTTGTTGATGACGTCACCCGCGACGCATCATAGGTTAAGGTAGAAAATAAGTTAATTATAAGTTATTACTTCCCCATCATTTCCATCCGCGAGCGCGCCAAGACGCTCGACAGTACGTCATCCGGTACTAGCGAACCCCACCTTGATACCCGGTTGCGTCACACTCGCCCCACACGGACCCCGAGCGAAGAAGGTCCGTGTAGCCCCTAGAAAAACGCAAGCTCGCGCTTGATCGCCGGTCAGTCGCGCTTACATCTCGCAATTTCGTTCCAAAGCGTTACTATATCAAGCGTCCTATAGTTTCTACTACTTCCATATTGTATTTTACCGCTTATATCATTAACCAGTATCACGCGTATTAATTATATCTTTAGTTTACTTATATCTTTGTATTATCCTTTTCACGTATTAAACAAGTATTATTATTAAACTCAGTGTTCATTATTCCCATTCCGGTTCTACGCAAAGTGAAGAGCATCGTGACATAATAATTAAAATATCATCAATAAGTTCCCTGATTGCGTGTCTGAGCCCACCAGGCTGTCTCGGCGCAAGAACGGAATTTCTCGCGAAATAAGACTGAATCTTTCCCTTAGCGTGTGTCTGAGCCCATCAGGCAGTCTCGGCACGATAACGGAAGATTCCCGAATGAATAGACAGTGCATCGTAAATTCGTAGTTGTTCTAAAAGCTCTTCATGCCGCGCCGCGCCGGACGAAAATATCAATTAAAGCGGTTAGCTCGCGAGTACGAATCCGACGTGTCCAACTATCACTTCAGTCCGTACGTCGGCATCTATTCCGCTCCGCGTATAATCCGCGAAACCGTGTGTTCCGCGAGAATACGAGTCGTCGCCGGTCCAGCTCCAGCTCCTGCCCAACAGCAGCAGCCACAGTCACGAAAGGAAGTCAGGGTCCCTGTGCGTACACGCACACAGGTCATCCCTACTGGCCCACGTTACGATCTGGTGCCAATCACCCTTCCACCAGTCATCCACAACGTCACCCGAATACCTGCCCGCGACCCGAGGAAGAAGCTGTACGCGAAGGTGAACGCCAGCGGTGTGACCAAGGCCATAAACTAACTCCCCGTCAACGGCAGCAGCGAGACGATAGGGCAGCGCTGATAAGTGCCGGACTTGCCATTATATCGCGAATCCCGAGTCATACGACGGACGTACGCGCCGCGTGGACCGAAGTCGGGTAATTAGCGTCTTGATCCGCGGTAAATCTCGCGATCCCAAAAGGGGGGAGGGAAGAAAACCAAACGCGAGCCGCGGGACGTAACAATAATAACCGCTACAACTACTACGTTGACCTTAATGCGATTCAGCGTGATTATATGCTGTCGATCACTTAAGCGACCACTATTGAGCATACTCGTATATTCAGAGAACGTTACTCCAGACGTCGTGGCACCTCGTATGATGCTCGCAAAATACTGAAAGATTATGCATCACGACATCTCAATCAAAGTATTGTAGACAAGACACTTCTCATTGTCGAATTTTTCTTAACCTTTTGTCGTATGATTTATTTTACAGTTTTTTTATTAAGATTTCTTTGTTGGTAATGTGATGTGCAACCCTGTAAGCCTCATAAAGTGGAATAAATCTAATATCACGCATGTAATGATACTGAAAAAATTCTTTCTAAGAAACATTAAGCAACATTTTATCCTTATATTCATATTTTTTTTTATTGCATAAAATTACAAAATAGTGGAGTTGTACAACATTATACCTTGGTAGTTTACACTCAGCGGTAAAAGTGACTGGAATATAAAAAATTAAAGAATGTTGTATTCACTTAAAGAGAAATAAATTATCTTCAATGTAGCATATTATATTTTTAATATCTCAATTTTGCTGAATTTTTATAAATGTTTAAAGTTGATTTTTCTCAGTGGAAAAGATATTTCTGCCTTTAACTGTCGCCATTTTCTTAGATTTCAAAATGATTAAAAAATCGTACGCTACATTCAAGATATTCTATTCTTATTTCCGTATAGCAAGTCAATACAAACATTTTTTATTTGCTATAGTCTAGTCAGTTGTAATACTGGGTTCAAGTCACCAAGGTTTCGTTGGACATAGAGTTAGAAAATGTTATACAACGTTAATAAATTTATGTGATAAAAAAAATACGGAAATAAAGCTAAAATGTTGCTTAATGTTCCCTAAAAGAATCCTGTTTTGTTACAGTATCTTTATATGCGAGAAAGATGTTAGAGTTACTTAATTTTATTAAGCTTACAGGGTTGCATACCCGCTTAATTCACGACGATGTGCAATTCATTTTGTTCATTCTACAACAGTTATATCATTCTCTTCATCGTTCCTATTTCAATTTTCGTCCTTTGGTGGTTGACTAATACTTGATCTTCTTTGCTCTTTTCGATCGATCTCCTTGCGAGAACTTCTAACGATACTAAAATTCTAACCAACATGTATTAGAATGCTTTGACTGTTTGGGATAGAGAAGAAAGGTAAGGCTCCGTTGCAATTACTATAAATATAGTATAAATAAAGCGATTTTCTACTTTTTCTATTGTAGCACAGCAAATTAAAACTTATGGAGTCAGTCACTCACGCCAGTCTTTCATCTTTCCCGAACGTTTCGACTCTTCGCGTCTCTTTCTTTCCCATACGCTGTCCTTCTTTGCGTCCGAAAGTATCGTTCATTACACAATTAAATACCATCGAAATTATATCATATTTGGTATCATTTTCATAAAAAAAAAAACAGTGAAAAATAAAGAAGTTTTGTTATTGGATTAGTAGTGGTCTCCTGGTCTCACACCGATATACCCGACACGTATTATGTTACACTCCTCGGCGACCGAGGTCTCCGATCTTCTTGGTCCCTCACGGGATATACCCCGCCGTATTGGGGATAATTCCGCTACATTTGTCGGTTATGCCTTGGCGACATATACGGGGTGTTCTTTCATATAAAAGTATGAAAGATATTAAAAATGTGTAAAACACGTGTCCAAAGATTTCGAGGGGGAAAGAGAGAGGCAGTATCAGTTTTTTATTTGGGTACCATTTTCAAGGTCATTTGAAGGTCAACTTTGTTTTTTCAAATGGAAACCTATATTTTTTATTATGGGATCTTATTGTACGTAAAAAGACCAGCAGTTTTCGCAGGATACTTTTTTTATTTTTTTTATTATTGTGTAAAATTCTTTGACGCAAATCGTTGATGTTTTCCAGTTGTACTAGCACGTACTGTTTGAAAACAAAATTGTCCTCTATTGATGTCTTGTTTATGTTGTCTGTTTTTCAATATAAGATTGTACTTTTAGTGAAGTGTGAAAAGAGAGTTTTTCCAAGAGAATTTGAATGGCAATCTGTATTTAGATTTACTGGACGATATCATTGATCCACTTATAACAGAAAGTCTTGAAAATCAAAGAGATGAAAACAGCAATTTTTTGTTAAATGAAGAACTTTTGTACTTCCAACGTAATGGCGCTCCCCGCATTACACGTTACCAGTTGGCCAGTGGTTAAACAATCGATTCCTACTAACAAGGGAACATATTCAAGTGCGAATTTCCGATTTTGATGAAACTTATGTGACATATAGTTCTTTGAAAAATATTTGACACGTATTTTTTTTTATCGGCAACCATCCACTTTGAAGGGGTGAAAACAGCCCTCAAAGTTGGGGGTCAAAACCATATTTTTTGAAATACCTCGGAAACCAGAGGTCGAAAAAATTTGAATTTTTTTTTAAATTGTGTGTTTTTCAATGAGAAATGTAGTCGCGCAAGAAAAATTTAACAAAAGTCTTTTGTTTAAACAATATATTGAAAATTTGATTTTTTTTTGCAGTTTCTCTTATTTATTGTTAGTTCATTTTAATGTAAACTTGGGTGTGTGATCTTTGATCAAAATTAGGGTTTACATGTTTCAGGATTTTTTTTTTTTTTGCCATTTAACAATAATTATGCATTATGGAAGATAGTCTTGCATCTGCCGTGCGTAGGAAGGAATTGTGGCTTGTTTTATCGAAATATAAGTATTTACTATAAACGTGTATAGTATTTTAAACAATACCACTGGGTTATGTGTCGTTTATTGTTTTATTAGTAGCTAAAGAAGGTGGCGCAGGTAGCAGCGTGACGCGGTGCTAATTACCGCGGCGGAGTAAGGGTACCGACTTTTATAGCCAATTCGCCTGTGAATTTCTGCAATCGTTGGGCCTTCGGTCAAAATATCCCTGCAGCCTTTTTAAACTGTGAATCCTCGAACCTGGAGTTTCCCTCGTCATTTATGGTAGCTCTAAAAAGAGCTGATTTTGAAAGAAGTGCTGTCCACAAAGATTATTCTACATAATTCTGGCAATATTGATGTCCTGTGATTGTTGGGCCTTCGGTCAAAATATCCCTGCAGCCTTTTTAAACTATGAATCCTCGAACCTGGAGTTTCCCTCGTCATTTATGGTAGCTCTGAAAAGAGCTGGTGCCAATGCCGCACATCAGTTTTACCTCGGTTATATACAGCATTTAAGAAGGACCCAAATATTTTCAAACAATTCCATTGGTTGTTAGAGTGAGAGAGGGGGAAACGTAAAACAGTCTTCAGAATGTATAAATATGGGCACTTTGCTGTATGTGCTATTAGTCTTTCTGCATTACGGTTTGTAAAGCAACGTACATATCAAGAAGTTAAGGCTACTTCTTTCGGATTTTTAAAACGGTGCCACATATATCAAATAATTTCTGGCAATAATAAAGTTCGAACATTATATTAATTTTGCTTTTGCTTATTGTTTATTTGTATTGTTAGATTCGTTTTTACAAACATGAAGGTCAATCCGGTGAACGTTATAAATATTTTGATGGCAACATATAGCAGTAACAATAACGAGGGAACACCCACGAATGGAAAGGAAATTGAACTGGCAAACATAATTATAGACCTGATTAATAGCTACAGAGAAGCAGGGTACATGAATTTCGAAACGCAACAGGAATTAATATTCGATGACCTAACAGACGAACCGACTTCATTTAATGTTCCCGAAGATGAAGAAGATTTGGAATCAGCGTCAACATCTAAACCGTCGTCTTCAAGTTCTCCAGACGAGAGTCCAGAAGAAATAGAATTTGGAGGCATTGATTTAGATTATAAGAAGAAAGCTGTAGATTTTTGGAAGAGTGGAAGAAAAAGACCACTAAACTTCGAAACTGTGAAGAACAAATACAAGAAATTGAAGAGAAAATCAGATTTATACAGATGGGAAGAGCAAATTAATACAGGCGGATCTCGTTACGATAAACTTACAGCAATTGCACATGCTACACTTGAAAAATTTATTGTAGCGAGAAATAATAAAATTTTGGTACACGACGTAGATTTGAGACGGTGGGCAATGCACGAAAATTTATCAATAAATTTAGAAGGATTCCAGGCATCGTCCTTTTGGTTGTGGAAGTTTAAAGAAAACTATAATATAGTATCGAGAAAAACGACGAAACTCGTTACCCGCCATCATACTAACCATTTAACAGATTTGACCGCAGCAGCAGAAGATTTTGTGCATCATGTGAAAGGGTATTTTGAAAATTATGGCGCAAGCAATATTTTCAACAGTGATCAAAGTGGGTTCCAGTTGGAATTGCACTCTGGTCGAACACTTTCACACAAAGGTGAAAAAGAAACGGGTGCTCTTGTCCAATCGATATCTTCAACAACGCACAGCTACACTATCCAGCCCACAATTTCAGCTGACGGACAGTTGCTATCGCCATTATATATTGTTTTGAAAGAAGTCAAAGGGCAGTTAGGACCTCGTGTACGAAGAAGTGTGTTCACGGCACCTAATGTACATATTGAAGCTTCCACATCGGGAAAACTAACGAAGGAGTTATTTAGAACGTGGTTGATTGAAGTATTTCTCCCATCTGCTCCAGAAAATTCTGTTTTACTTCTTGACTCGTGGAATGGATACAACGACGAGATCATACGTAACGCCCTGCCAGAAGACAAACAATTAGAGGTATTGACGATACCAAAAAATACGACGCCATTAATCCAACCACTTGACGTGTATGGATTCCGCATTTGGAAGAATTTTGCAAGAAAACTTTCCGATCTTGCAATATTGTTAAATATTGATTTTAATCTACACGCAAGAAATAATATTATTAAATTACAGTCATTAATCCACAACCAATTATCAGCTGCGCGTTATAAACGGCTGTTTCAATATGCTTGGTTCCGCAGTGGATATATAGAAGAACGGCCAGGAGAATTTGAAAATCCCGTAGAGTTCTGCTTTACAAAATTAGATGGTTTAACGTGTTTCCATTGTTCAAATGTAGTCGTACTGAAATGTTCTTGGTGCAAAGAACATTTATGTTTTTCTCATTTTATCATCGAGTATCATTATTGCCAGAATTATGTAGAATAATCTTTGTGGACACCACTTCTTTCAAAATCAGCTCTTTTCAGAGCTACCATAAATGACGAGGGAAACTCCAGGTTCGAGGATTCATAGTTTAAAAAGGCTGCAGGGATATTTTGACCGAAGGCCCAACAATCACAGGACATCAATATTGCCAGAATTATGTAGAATAATCTTTGTGGACAGCACTTCTTTCAAAATCAGCTCTTTTTAGAGCTACCATAAATGACGAGGGAAACTCCAGGTTCGAGGATTCACAGTTTAAAAAGGCTGCAGGGATATTTTGACCGAAGGCCCAACGATTGCAGAAATTCACAGGCGAATTGGCTATAAAAGTCGGTACCCTTACTCCGCCGCGGTAATTAGCACCGCGTCACGCTGCTACCTGCGCCACCTTCTTTAGCTACTAATAAAACAATAAACGACACATAACCCAGTGGTATTGTTTAAAATACTATACACGTTTATAGTAAATACTTATATTTCGATAAAACAAGCCACAATTCCTTCCTACGCACGGCAGATGCAAGACTATCTTCCATAATGCATAATTATTGTTAAATGGCAAAAAAAAAAAAAAATCCTGAAACATGTAAACCCTAATTTTGATCAAAGATCACACACCCAAGTTTACATTAAAATGAACTAACAATAAATAAGAGAAACTGCAAAAAAAAATCAAATTTTCAATATATTGTTTAAACAAAAGACTTTTGTTAAATTTTTCTTGCGCGACTACATTTCTCATTGAAAAACACACAATTTAAAAAAAAATTCAAATTTTTTCGACCTCTGGTTTCCGAGGTATTTCAAAAAATATGGTTTTGACCCCCAACTTTGAGGGCTGTTTTCACCCCTTCAAAGTGGATGGTTGCCGATAAAAAAAAAATACGTGTCAAATATTTTTCAAAGAACTATATGTCACATAAGTTTCATCAAAATCGGAAATTCGCACTTGAATATGTTCCCTTGTAAGATGGATCGGTAGAAGAGGTGTTATTGAGTGGCCACCAAGATCACCAAATCTAACTCCAGTCGACTTCTTTTTGTGGGGACACTTAAAGTCTTGTTTATAAAACGCAACCAGAAAGCGTCAACGATTTGCGTCGCAGAATTGTACAGGAATGTAGAGCTATTCCAACAGATACCTTCAAAAATGTTTGTTCAGAATTTGAGAATCGTCTGCATTATTGTTTAGAAAACAACGGAGAAGATTTTGAAAATTTGTTATAGTTATAAAGAAATTACAAACTTTCTCGCAGTATAAGTATGATTCGTTTTACTTCTCTTTAAATATCTCCGAAACTAGTGCACGGATAAAAAAAAGTATCCTACGAAAATTGCTGGTCCTTTTACGTACAATAAGATCCCATGATAAAAAATATAGGTTTCCATTTGAAAAAACAAAGTTGACCTTCAAATGACCTCGAAAACGCCACCCAAATAAAAAATTGATACTGCCTCTCTCTTTCCCCTTCGAAATCTTTGGACACGTGTTTTACACTTTTTTAACATCTTTCATACTTTTCGAGATATTCGGCTGGAAAGTTTTCAAATGAACACTCTGTATAGAGAATTGACTGTATTCGAGAAGCGTGTTTTGCCAGGTGGCGTAGAGTGAGGCGAATCCTCAGTTCTTTTGCGTTTTGTAGTATAAAACAATGTGAAGTTTGTTTTGTGCAATTAAGGATTGTTTACTATGAACAATGTAGAACGCATTTATTGTAGCGCCGTTTCAAAAAATTCCCATAACAAAAGCTGATTGATATATTCATTCTTTAAAATTTCGCGACACTTGATTTCCTTCTGGTACAGATTAAACAGTTTGATGATTACTATTGCGAATACATTCGCATCTGGCGCTAATAATTCTTTTCCTATTTCTTTTGCGAATACTTTTCCTTTATATGTACTTAGTTAAAAGACAATGTGGTAAAGAAATGGAAAAAAGAGCTTAATCTCCACAGTTTACTTTGAACGTGCCTCTCTTAGGTAGACATACGTGAGTGCTCACTTGCTTTTGTACTCTCGTCATTATCCTCGGAAGCCGGCTCATCGCTAATTAGCGCCACGAAACTAATAGGACAGAAATGAGACGTAACGGTTGCGGAAACACTATTCTAACAATAAGAAGAATATGCTATATGATAATTACTACTCAGATTAATATGGCTAACATTTTATACAGTGTTACAAAAGACTGATAAAAAAATATGTGTGTGAGACAATTCTACGCGAATTGTCATTGATTAGTAATTCTCAGCGATAACAATCATTTGATATTGTTTGATTTTTTTAGGAGAATGGCCAGCAACTTGCGAGAATATTTTTTTTTTTTAAATTTTATTTGTTATTATTTAATATTTGTAAATATTAATTTTATTAATAAATATTGTTGCAATGTTATTAATCGATTTGATATTGATAATTTTCAGGTACACAAACTAAAAATAAATGTAAATTTCTTAAGTACTGCTGTCAAAATAGACTTTCTATTGGATAATTATAGCTACATACATTACAAAAAAATTAACTATTTTTTTTTAAGGGTAGGGGAGGGGAAGCGTTTTAAAAAAATGAATTTTGACAAACGTTTTTACATTGTAGTTTGGTAGACACAATAATACCATGCAACTTTTGTTTGAACTTTTTTTTAAATATCATTTGCTGTTCTTGAGATATTTCACGTAAAAGAAAATATTGACATTTTTTCAAGGGCTGTTTTTACCCATTTTGTGCGAGAAGTAGCACGAAAAAATAGGGTTGTGTTAGGCATAATTACTCCACTTGTGTGCAAACGTTTCATAACATTTTGAATTTGTGGGTTTGATAACATCCCTTGTGAGCGTTCCAGTTGTGTGCGAAATGTCACTAAAATTTATCACTCCGAAATGGTCCCATCGAAAGTTTAAATCTTCTACAATCTTCTGCAGAGTTCAATTCGAAGCCTTGTTCAATGCAAGTTTAAGTTAGGGAAGAAATTGATGGTTCGATCGCGAATCTCGCTGGGACGAGAAGAAAAAGAAAAACGGAGTGTCTTAGGAAACACGACGCGAAATGTTCTTCTATAAAAGATGAAAGGGAAAGGAGGACAACATAAACTTCGGCACATTGTTGACCGACCGAAAATTACACTGCGGATTTTATGCATTT
This sequence comes from Halictus rubicundus, assembly GCF_050948215.1. NCBI lineage: Eukaryota > Metazoa > Arthropoda > Insecta > Hymenoptera > Halictidae > Halictus > Halictus rubicundus. The sequence goes on from NC_135162.1 coordinate 2,745,851, forward strand.
ATGACAAAAATGGGTAGATCAATTGCAAAATAGTAAAATCATTTAAAGGATTTAAAACCACTGTTTTATTACTCTTAGATCATTCAAATGATTAAAAGAGGAAATAAATGTGGGTGAACTTGTCGATTAGGGTCCTCCCCTAAGATTTCAATGAGATTTGATGTGTTGTCAAGGTCATCATTCGGAACAACATTTCCCTACTAAAGTTTTCGTCGGTCAGCTTTACTTTGCAAGATATTCGCGAAAAACTTTACTTGTAAATTGATGGATTAGGTATGGATTTATGCAAAGAAATTATATAAAAATAATTTATGCCGATCCACCTCATTTGGAAAAAATTAAGGCTGTTCTTCCGAAAATCGATCAAGTCGAATTGAGCTCAAATTTTGCGCATACCCTTACTTTGCATTAAAAACATGTTTTCCAAAGGGATTTTTGACAACTCGAGAAAAAAATTTGTATCATATTAGTTTCATTTTCTACCTTACCAACATAACCAGATACTCCCGTCGGTTGTGGAACTAATGACGTGGAACTATCACTGATTTGAATACTAACATCGTTAAATGTTCCGCGCTCTCTACCTAAATGGAATATTTGCTCGTTAACTACGTAATTAGCGTCAGTGACATAAGTAATAAATAATTGTAGAATGCTGATATAATCTATTCTGTAATTGTTTGTAAAATAATTATGTTTCATTGTATAATTTCAATACACTCTTTAGTGCCATCTTATTTTCCTTATTGTTCACTATTGTAATAGTTCTCTTATAATCGATAACTTATAAATTCAAAAAAGTATCGGAATTCCAAATTAATTTGAAAATTATTTTGATATTTATAAAATAAAGACTAAAACAAAAAATATTCTGTAATAATAATCGAATGAAAAAAAAGGATAAATACAATTTACGAGTAATGACAAAATTCAATCGTTCTTGTGGAGATCCTTAGTAGGAAACAGAAAATAAATTTTTTTACTTATTTTTCCGATAATACCACGTCTAATGCTCGACACAATTGATTGCTATTATTAAAGTAGAGGTAGTAATGAGATAAAAGTATTAACTAATTAAACTAACTTTCGACGGTTCCTATCCATATACATATAGTGTTATCTCCGAGAGTGATAAAATTTTATGCCCACTACTAGAGAGTTTCTGAAACTATCTAAACACTGAAAATAAAAATTAGGAGTAATATTTTTAATTTATTATTTTATTTAATCTAGTTTTTTGATAATAAATGTTGCGTTCTATATTTATTTTCTTTTGCTACTATTATTATGGGACAAATTAAATTCATCAACTGCTACTATTATTATGGGACAGAGGGAATATATTATTTTCATTCATCCACGTGATTCTCTCTTGAATTCTTTATTATTTGGAATATGTAGTATGTCAAGTAAACTTTACACTGTTTTTCAACATATTTCTGTTCCCACAGATCGATTCTTGGAACAATCATGTATAAAAAACGTGTAAGAAAATAATGCTCGTTTATGAAATATTTTTAAATTATTTTAGGTATCTTATATGAAATTTGAAGTAGGAATTCTTGATTTTCCTAAAATTATGCTGTAATAATTTCGTACGTACAATATTTCTAGGCATTTATGGTCCTTGATATTACCTTTGCTTTTAATATTTTAACACTAAAAACAAACAAAAAAATGTCAGAGAATGTAACATTTGATGACAATCGATATGGTTACGTGATGTTACGTCGCCTTCTCACCGACGAGAATTTCCTCAGTGGACTTCTGCACCGACGAGATACCGTCGGTGGCCTTCTGTTTCTTACTTCAGCCACAATATATCCTAGAGGGCGTTAGAAAACACCGTATTATTCTAGTGACACAATCCGTCTGTGATAACAATTAGTTACCTTAAGTCGGTGCAATAGTCTTAGCAATACGTAAGCAATAAGATATAGCCTTAATAGATTTAGGAAACAATGTAATACCAAAACGAAATGTTATTAGATATAGTTATAATAGCAATCGATAAATATGTTATATCAAGGCGAAGTTCTTTGTTAAAATATGTATGACTGCTTATGGGCCAGATCTGGCCTAAAGCTTATTTAAATAAAAAAAAAAAAAAAAAAAATTATTCTAGTGACACAATCTCCCGTAAGGCTGACAGTCTTTAACAGTATCTCGTCGGTGCCGTTACTGAATCTGTTATTACTGTACCCGGCTGGGTCAGGTCTGGTTTAGAGTTGAACTTCACTCTCTGGGAACAAAAGTTTTGCACTTTTTTTTTATACAATCCTGTTTTGATGAGAAAATTCCAAAAATGCAAGTTTTAAAGCGCGGAGTACACTCGTTCAAAAATTATACGCATGTAAAGTTGAGCGATTTCAAGCGTTTTGAAATGATTGCGACAATATAATCGTAACATTGGCTCTTAAGTTTCAATTTCATTTTTGATAATGATATATGAAGTATTTGCAATGGTTAAAAATGGTCACATAACGATGTACTTATAACATGTATATTCCCATAACACAGAAAGTAGTAAGTACAGGGTCTACAAAAAGTAGTGGTTATCTGTCCTAAGGGTGAATCTACACCTCTGGATCGGTGGACATTTGTGAAAGAAACTCGCCGCAAAATTGTTTATAACAAAGAAAATTGTTGTTACAGTTTTTTTTACATCAACAACTTCTACTCCTCGAGAAGAGAAAAAACTTGAAAGGAACCATACGTCGCAAGCAAATAGTTATTGAGATATAAGCTGTTAAAGTTTTTGCCAAATTTGATTGCGTGGAGTTATACGTTGTGTCGTTGCAAAATTTTCGACCTCACTTCCCTGCTCATACCGATCTTTCGAGGGGATCCGAACGCCCTCTTTCAGGCCGAATGATTGCTCACAGGTTCACGAGGAACTTCCGTATCGATTATCAATCGATTGTTGGCGAATATTGCATGCGCCGAGTACGGCCAAGTTTCAGGAACGTGCTGCGCGTACCACCGACACTTGCAACAACGCCAAAGGGCACCTCGCTTCGTGGGACCGCCCGACGACAAAACCATGGCCATTTCATGGGAACATCCCGTGCGCGCGGGTAATTTGGAAAAGGGACCACCGCATACGGGTCAGACAATCCGGAGGCGCCGCACAGTGGGCCGGATTGAATATTTGCGCGACATTTGTGAATAACTTTTGACTCGTAAGAGATATTGCAATAAAATTTCAGATGAATATTTAGAAATATAATTCCTTTTCAATGATATATAATATGATACATTTTGTGTTTGTTTCATCACTTTTTTACTAATGTTATAAACAATTTTATTCTAGATTATACAATAAATCAAACATAATTTATTTATAATAAACTATATAATAATTAATAATATTCAGCAATAAACTATATAAAACATACATAAGTATAAGAATAAAAACAAAGTATGAGAAAAAAGAGAAAATAAAATCTATTTTAACTGTAATAAATTCAAAATATTAATTGTTTCTAGTAGAGATGTGTATGCCGTTTCTGATGGGATTAACCTCATATTGTATTTCAATCCTTCGCGGGGTATGTAAAGAGAAAGTCGTATTACTGCGCATACGTTGCGTTTTTCTTTTCTTCGTCACTACGAGGCTTTACTATTTGGAGGTTATGTGATCTACGTCGATCTCGTGCGCGCAGTAGTGTATAGAGATCTCGTATTGTTTAATGAATGTGTGGGCTATTAGTGATTTCTGTTTCCCTAATTAATACGCAATCGCGCCAGCAGTTTCTACTGAATGTTCAACAGCCTGGTCACGAAGTTTGTTACAGTGCATAAAATTTCGAATTCACTTGATATAATCAGCTAGTACGTTCTATTGGCAATCTGATTAAATCCCAAATATCGTTCGTCATTTCGAAATATCCGGATCCAAATCAAGCGAGTATCCGGAAACTTGGCAGAGTTATGCAACAGGCGGGTTTGAACGGACGTGACCGAATTTAGCCGAATGCTTCCTTCGTGTTATCCGAACCGTTCATTTCGAACGGAATCAGATTGGAATCCAAATCTCTTATCCACCTGCAACATTCCGATTTTCTTAGAAAAAGGTTCTTCCAATAGACTATCCCAATAATCATCATTTTCGTTTATACGTAATTTATTCAATATTTAGGTCATAAGGTGGTATGATCTTTCATAGCTTCCCCAATTTTAAACGCAGCTGCTCAATTTTGAAATGGTTAATTTCGAAACTCAGGTTGTTTTAAATTATTAGTTACAATTTTATGTTTAATTTCTACTGTTTCACAGGCATGGTTGAACGTGGCGGTTGATATCGCTTGGAAATGTGTCCAGAGACAAGATCACATTGATTGCTTTGATACAAAAACATGTTGGATTTGGTACCGCATACTTAAGATCCGTACAGACGTTGCATCTTATGGGCTATTCTGTCTAGGCCTCTTAGGGCTCTGAGAACCCTCGTACCATTTCGGTGTGTAATAATATCAGTATATTTTTATGCAGTTATTCAATGGATACGTAATTATGTTTCTTGCATTGTTAGTTTTTTTTAACAAATCTTTATAAGTTTATGGTTTATGATCTATCTTGATTGTTTTTGCATATTCTCATATAAATTTTATTTGAAATATAATATTATTTTTTTTTTAGATTATATATTTAGACACTTATTAGTTTTTTGTTTATCATCAATTTTTTCCATTGTAACTTAAAATATCCATAGATTTTAATATATTTTGGCTTGACTTTTCGTTGTCATAGATCCCGGGAAGGGAAAGTGGCAATTGAGGGTGTCATAACTTAGCCCTTCCCTGATACTATTCCGCCGGTGGCAAGAGGACTGTCCCGGGGCATCGGTGCAGAACATAGTCATTCTCTAAAATCTAAAACGTCGTCGTTTCAGCCGAATGAACGAGAGCCTTGTAGCCAATTTTTAATCGTCAATTAAACAACAAAATCTGATACAAAATTCTTTTTTTCAGACCTTTTTCCTACATATTTGCGAGATTTTTTTTATTAAAATGAGTCTGAACACGGCATAATTTCGATCATATTTACTTATTTAATGAGTGATCATAGATCGCCATAATATAAGTAAATATAATCGAAATTGTATCGTGTTCGGTCACGTTTTCATCAGAAAAATTTCACCAATACGTTAGTAAAGATTTCGTAGAGATTCTCGGAAAGAACACTGTATGTACATATATGGATAGGAGCCGTCGAAAGTTAGTTTAATTAGTTAATAACTTTACTTTAAAATTGCAGTCAATGCTGTCGAGCATTAGAAGTGGTATTATCGGAAAAATAAGTAAAAAAATTAATTTTCTGTTTCTACTAAGGATTTCAATAAGAACGATTTTATTTATCCTTTTTTTATTCTATAATTACCACAGAATATTTTTTGTTTAAGAATCATTATTTTATAAATATCAAATTAATTTTGAATTCTATAATTTTTTTAGAATGTTACGTAGTAATTTCACATTTCATATTTCCTACATCTCTAAACTGTCATTGTAAAACAATGATTACAATAGTAAACAATATGGAAAATAAGAAGGCAATAAGAGTGTAATGAAATTATACAATAAAAAGTAATTATTTTCCAATCAGTTACAGAATGGATAATGTCAGTATTCTACATTTATTTATTATCTACGGCCACTGACGCAGTCTTACCACAGACGAGATATAGGAATAGTACCTGACACCCAATGTATTTTGGTGTCCGTCGGTTTTGCTTTTGATGCTTCGGTTTAAATGTTGCATACGACATATATAAAGTCTTTTTCTACTTACCGAAAAAATTACTTATTTTATATGCATCGTTAACGGACAGTTTACTAATGTTACTTTTTATGCCTTCCTAATGTATTCGTTTTTACAGTTTTCTTATTACATTTTGATATAATATGTATATTTTATAGCTTTTTTATTACATTCCGATCTAGTAATGCATACATAGCTATATAATTACATCAAAATGTAATAAACAGATATAAGTAATGCGCACAGATCTTCTGTCATTTAATACATTTTTACCCACCGGATATTTACAATAACCTTATTTATTGTGAGAAATTAAGTAATAAACTAAATAATAAGCAAGTATGTTAATACTAAGTTTCCAAAATAAGAAAGTTACGAGAGTTATGTATTTTTTAATTAAGCGCTGGTATACAAATAACTTTATTAAATCATGACAGAAAGGTAAAACGTTGGACTTTCAATTCGACACAGCATGTCCTCATGCAGGTTTAAAGTGAATAATCAACTTTAAGATCATGTAACCGATTTCATTGTTTTGACGGGGTAGTTTTAGTTACACTATAATGTTTATTGTTATATCTGATTTCACTGCTCGGTTGCATATAATCGAATTAATAATTGATTTCGGAACTATAGGTATAAAAGTTATACCTAAAGACCGCCACAGTGGGATTTTATACCATTGGGCCGTTGGAGATTTGTAAAAAAATATATGCATAATTGTTGATAACTGATAATTAATGTTAATTTTTTTATATTAACGCATTCTATGAATTGATAACAGAAACAGATTAAGTAAAATTATATTCCGCAATCGAACCGTTTAGTCAAGAAAAATTGTTAACGATTTCATAACGTTTTGCTTGTGTAGAGTTACACATAGATGAATGGGCCTACCACTACTCTGCCACTTGGGTAGGATCTACCTGAACGGTGAAGCTTGGCTTAATGGTGTGCGTGCGTATCCTTACATGAATACAGTACGACGTTTAAAGATATAGAACATCTAGCAAGGTGCATTTTGACCTGAAAACATTATGAAATCTTTTACAATTTTTCCTAACCAAATGGTTCATTTGCGGCGTATGGTTCCTCTCAAACTTTTTCTGTTTGCAATGCGTAGAATGCATTGATGTATAAAATGAAAAAATTTAACAATAATTTACAATGTTATAACAATGTTACAGGTTATGAACACAGGTTAACCATTGTCAAATACAAAAACAAAAATAAATTTAAGGTTAAATTAAAGTTAAGCATCAAATTTTGAATAAATAAAAATATTTTACAATGTTAAATGGAAAGAAATTAAGTTAAATATAAGCTAGCGTAAGGTTGTTAACGCAAAGAGATTTCATTCTAATACGCTTTCTTTACGGTGAACAAACAGAATTTCTCCTATGATTTTCGGATGTATTGGAAACTCATAATCTGACAACGTTGCGTACTTTAAACTCGACAATGCTGTAGAAGTTTGACTAGTCGAACCCGAGTCGCACTGGATCTAGTTCTCCAATTTACCGTTCTCAAAGCATAAAGGACGCTAAAATCACTGGCATTTTATGGTGACGGTACTACAGATTCCTATGGACATCAAATCCCATAAGGTGTCAAGTCTATTCTTATATTTCGTCTGTGGTTTTACCTATTTCACGAGCAAATGTTCTATTTAGGTAGAGAGCGCGGAACCACCGACGAGTATCTCGTCGATAGTGGAATTTTTAGCGATGTTGGTATTTCAGATCACTGTTAGTTGCACTTATCCCTGGGCCCACCTGGGCCCACTTTTGGCGCCGCTGAATAGCACAGTGGCTGGCACAGCAGCCAGCTGCTGTGTAACAGCATCTCGTCGGTGGTGTTGGTACGAAAATGCCGGTAATGTACAAAATTTTATGTTGGTATGGTAGAAAAAGTCCTTTTGCAAAACATTTTTTTAATGCAGAATGAGGCCATGTGCAAAATTTGAACTCAATCCGACTTGACCGATTTTCGGAACTTTAGCCTTTTTTCTCTGTGGCTACTGCTTTTTGCAATCGTGGTGCAATTATGAAAAGAGCAATTTCTTGGAAAGAAAGCAATCGAAAATGCAAAACGATTTTGCATGTTTCATTTGGAAGGAAAAAATAGTATGAGAATTCATCGAGTTTGCATGTATGTACACTTAATGTTTTCATAAAGACAAGCTTGTTACAAACTGTTTTCCTAGAATCTAACATGTATTCAATTGTTTTGGGGTAACTTTTGGGGAGAAAAGGGGGCATCCAACATTTTTTTTTAAATAGGAAGTGGTATTGCATTCTCATTAAACTGAATAGCACTTACTTGACCATTTTTTATTGTGCACAGTTACAGAGTAACGAAGCACTTTGTAAATCTTACAACATTAATGCGGTAACCGATGCACAATGCTGTTCTTAGCACAATCTTATCTTGCCCGTAAACATATTCGCAGAATCAATTTCAATGGTTTGCTATAACTTTGTAACTATGCAAAAGAAAAAAAAATGGTTTAAGTAAATGCTATTTAGTTTAAGGAGAAGTACCGCAGTAACGGAAAATCAATACTACTTTCTATTTAAAAAATATGTTGGATGCCCCTCATTTCTCCCCAAAAGTTACCCCCAAAAAATTTAGTACATACTAAAATATTAGACCTCTTTAGTTATTCTATTAAAAAAGAATGAAGTCGATATCTTCACTAGATTCTGAGGAAACAGCTTGTAACACTTTAGTTGGCACATCCTGTATATGTACGGAGGAAGGATACATCCATTTTTTCTATATCCTACATATATTGTTCCTCGTTTATCTTTTTCTCGTCGCCGCACGCTTCTAAAATTTTTTCGTTCATTCTATTCCTATTTCTTCTTTAACGACCATTATTCATTTTTCTTTTTCCACATTTATCTTCTCTCCGTTAAATATCACATGCTCCAAACTTTTTGCACATTTCATTCACACATACATCTTTTCCTGACCTGTCTGGAATTTATTTCGCATTAGTTCATTCTCGCACCTCCGACTCGTCGTTTTATTCACTTTGTCTTCTCTCGGATATTTCTTTCAGCACGTAGGGTAAGGGACCCAATTACTGTGGGGGCACCAATTACTGTGCCTATATCAATTATAGTTATTTCTGAAATTTTTTTCATTAAAATCAGTTAATATATCTCGTTTTTAATATTCATTATGCTTTAAAAATAAGCGTAATTAATATAGGCATAGTAATTGGTACCTCCAAATTTGGTAAGATAGCCATGTGTAGATACTAAATCAAATATAATGACATAAAAATATCAGGAGATTTCATGTTACAAATGATTTCATGTTGTTGGCTTACAATAAGCCAATAACGATCGTTCACAACAACAAAAAAATGATTGATTTAACATGAAATTATTATATTTGATTTAGTATCTACACATGGCTATCTTACCAAATTTTTCTTGTTCTACTTCTTTATTCCTACCCGTTTATCTTTCGATTATTATATTTGTTCCCTCCAATTCTCTTATCTTTCTTCATAGACCTTTTGTAGAGTACACCCTACTTGTTATTTCATTTTCATTTATGCACATTCCTTCAATAAATTCCCCCATCTATCTTTTAACTCTATTTCTTCAAATCTTATTGCTCTTTCCCTGCTACTATCGCTCCATTTTTAGCTCATCTCGTAATTCTTTACCTCGTTGTTTGCCTCTTCACCCTCCACAGCATTTCCTAACTTTTCATGTTCACCCTCCAACAGGTTCCTTCCTTTCTTTCCGACTCCATGGTACCGCTCCATGCATCATCGTTACTGTTTGCACGATTCTGTCAAGTCACATTTTTTTCCACTTCAAGGTCCTTTTCAACCCTCCGACTCTGTGCTCCAAATCATCCCTATTTATTATTTGTCTTACTCTTTTCAATGTCTCTTCTATCCGCTTACTTATTCTGTTATTCCTCAGAAAATCATAAGTACCTAAAAGGTGAAGCCGGATAAGGAAGTCAAAAGTGCCCCCGAACCGAATTGAATTAGCAATAGCCCATTCGGTAGCTCATCCAAAGAAAATACTTTGTGCCAATTTTCAACCCTATATGTCGACATTGGGGTAGTAATAGGGTGACAAAGAAAACCAGGTTTTTCCGTAATTTTCTCTTATCCCCTTAAATTGAAAATTGAAAAAAAAGTCAGATATATTTTAGCTATTAGAATGCACATATATGAATTTTTCAGAATTTTTAGCTTCAAAACCGAATTTTAAAAAATAAGAAAAATTTTGAATTCTGATTTCTTGTAGAAGTTATGAGATACTAAGTTTATATTTTTACAGTTTTAGCATCTTAACATACAATTTTTTCAGATTTTTCAAAGTGGGGGAACACAGTGAAAAAATCGTATAATATACGTATGATGCAATAGGTTCTGCTGGAATCAAACGTTACTACTGTGACTGCAAATGGTAATCGCACCATTAGGTGTTGCTCTCACATAGCTACGAAAATTTATTACTTATCGCGTGTTCAATATCTTTCACAAATTGTAGGGCCGGCAGAAATTCTCTCCAAAATTTTTTCGACTGAAGAAATACACTAAACTAATACAGCAGAAGGGTACGAACTCTTCCACCGAAATACATGCATATTATTTAAAATTTGATATAATATCCATCTAAGAAATTAATTATATAAGTCGTATGAACATGGTACTTGTACGGGAATGGAAATGCAAAAAAATAGCGTTTTTTTATATTTTTAACTATGTACCCCTACTTTGAAAAATATGAAAAAATTATATGTTAACAACCAGAACAAAACGCTAAAACTGAAAAAATATAAACTAGTATTTCACAAATTCTACACAAAATCGGCATTTCAAAATTTTTTTTATTTTTTAAAATTCTGTTTCGAAGCTAAAAATTCTGATAAAATTCATAGATCATTCTAATAGCTAAAATATACCTGATTTTTTCAGAATTTGCAATTCGAAGAGGATAAGAGAAATTACGGAAAAACGTGATTTTCTTTGTCACCCCATTACTACCCCCCATGTCGACATATCTGGTTGAAAATTGGCACAAAGTATTTTCTTTGGTAAACTACCGAATGACCTATTTAAATTCAATTTGGTTTAAGGTGCACTTTTGACTTTCTTATCCGGCTACATCCTTTATTATTGAAATATTTAATTATTGTACATCTTGCACATACATATGTATAGAGGGTGTGGCACCTAAGACAAGCCACCTGAATAACTTCTACATTTTTTGGGATGGGAAGAAACGTTTCCGACAAAAGTTGTTTAGTTTCCAGGGGGCCATTACGTGGTGTACATAACTTTTTACCCGGTAGAAATGCTTAGAAGATTTGAAGGCCAATTTACTTTTTTTTTTAATGGAACCACATATTTTTGAACCCCTACGATAGTAGCTCTTCTCGAGACAATTTTAACGATATAGACATTCACGGTCATTTAAGGTCATAAACGTAAAAAAGGATGAAAAATATAAATTCACTGTGAATGTTTACGTAATGGCATATTTTCAGCTTTATTCGTGAAATCAAACCGAGTCAACTCAAAATGTAAACAAAGTATTAAAGGCCTTACATGACAGGGTAGATTCAATCTTCAAAGTAATAGATTCATTCGGAAAAAATTTTTCCATGATTTTAAAGACGATTCAATTTGCAGCATTTTCGATCAAAAATGTGTACTGAGTTTTTCACCTGTTATCATGCACAAATAACCTATAAATAAAAATGAACGATGGTCTGCGAAAGTAGAGGCTTCGAACTTCAAAATGAGTACAAATATAAATGTGTACTCATAATACTATTGTATATCATAATAATAATATTGTATTATATCTTTTTGACGGAATTATCATAGTTCAAATATTAACAATCTCTAGAAAATCGAAAATTTAGTATTCAAATATTTTTGGATTCACTGTATATAAGTAATAAAAGTTACTGTATATTGTACATCACATAAAGAATCAATGTCATATATGTCTTGTGTATTGCTCATTCCACGCGTAAGCAAAATAAACATCTATGGCAGTTTCCAATGCTCTAATAAAAAAAAGAGACCTATTCTTTTCTACAGTTTCTTTATTGTTCCATCGTCATATTCTCGTTGTTTTCCTTTTTGAATAATTTTCTGTGATTTGAGAACTAGCTGGAAATCTCTCTTGTCCACATTAATCTCGAATAATATAAAGTAGTAGATTCCTGATACCCTTAAATTACCCAGAAATCTGCTCGCACCGAATGCACTTTGTGCTCTTTGTGTTGAAATACCATCCACCGTATACCAACATTCCTTCGCGCCTGTCTCTAAAGTAATTTTCCATATCTACCAGGGAAATGCTAAAAGCGTCGTACACAACAGAGATTCCTGTTGACTCTTTCGTTACCCAAAATTCCTGTACCATCTCATTGTCAGTCCTTATTCTAATTCTACATTTTGTCTCCCTGAAGAAGATTTTTTTTCTCACAAGGAAACATATTCAAATTACACAAGCCGACTTTGATGAAAACTATGCGAGACATAGTTCTTCAAAAAATATTTGACATATTTTTTTTATCGGCAACCATCCACTTCGAAGGGGATGAAAACAGCCCTCAAAGTTGGGAGTCGGAAATATCTCGCAAACCAGAGGTAAACAAAAATTAAACTTTTTTTAAGTTGTGTGTTTTTGAATGGGAAATTAAAAGTCATTTGTTTAAACAATACATTAAAAATTCGACTTTTCTTGCAGTTTCTGTTATTTATTGTTAATTTATTTTTATATAGACTTGGGTGTGTGATCTTTGATCCAAAACTGAGGATACGTGTTTTGGGTTTTTTTTCTTTTGCCGTATAACAATAGTTATACATAATGAATGATAGTCTTGCATCTTGAGCGGAGGAAGGTATTCTGGCTTGTTCTGTAGAAGTATAGGAATTTAGTATAAACGTTTATACTATTTTGAACGATGACACTGGGTTATATGTCGTCAATTGTTTTATTAGTATTCAAAGGAGGTCGAGCAGGTACAAGCGTGATGCGGTGCTAATCAGCGCTGCGGTGCGCAGTGGTCCAGAATCCGCGAAAAAGTGGCGAAAATCCAGTTTTTCAAGTTTAATATTTTGAAAAAATTATTTTGCTATAATATTACAACCCTTCAAAGCTCCTAAATTCAAAATATTATTCACTTTAGTTAATTATGCAATAAGATACCAATTAGAGATTTTCAGAAAACAGGTTTTTATAATGGTTTTACACGTGAAGCAGGTATATTTTAAATATTTAATTCAATTTTAGCACTTTATCATCCATATACAAATAGTTTCAACTTTATAACAATTTAAGCTTGGAGGAAGGTTTTAAAAAAATGTCTGCATATGCCTGACGTGATTTTTTTTTTAAGTGAAAGTTTAGATATTTATTTAAACAAATATACAATAAATTTTAGGTGCTATCTCCTGTTTCTTTTAGTTACTAAATTAGTAACGTTACACTACTCTAAATTTTGTCTCACTTGTAGTCGAACACCCATAAATTCCTATGGTTGCCTTTCAGCTTTCACTTCATTTGGTTTTCTTGTTATTTTTACTTTGCATCTATTTTTCTTGGTTTCTAAGAGTTCTTTGTACTTCTTCCTCCATTCTCTCAGTATCGTCTGACTACTCTTTTCATTTCTCTGCACACTTTGTTCTACTATGTACCCTCTCCTTGCTATCTCTCGTCTAGGTCGTTTAGAATCCTAATACCACCCTCTCCCTCTTTTATATACTGCACCTATTCTCCACTTCCTCCCTCTTTTATTATCGTCATTCTAAGCATTATTTCTTCCTTTCCGTTTTCCGTTTTTTTCGCAACCATTTTTTCTGTTACTCCCATAGTAATTCGTCCTTTTTTCTCTTCCCTTTTGTGTTTACTTATTGCCCCTTGTCTTGCTCATTCATACATATTTCTGATCACTATCGCATCAGGTTCGTTAGAAGATTCCCCATCTTCGAGTGTTATCCCAGTTACATTGTAAACGGTAACTCCTGTTAAAAATGCGATATTAGTATACAAACGAACAAGCCATACAGGTTTACTCTATATATGTCCCAAATGCCTAGCCAATAAAAGTCCCAGAACTATCCCAACTACCGCGGGATATACCCTGTGAAAGGCCATGAACCGAGATCTCTGGAGCTTCGCTGTCCTTTTCTACGTTCGGCGTAGATCAAAGAATAGTATCTCCTGACCGATATATGTCCATGGCTAGGCCAGCGTTTTCTCTGTTTGTGACCGTGAATGACCTTGGAATAATTATTGTCACTGAATTCCTAATGAAAGGGACTATCATTGTAGGTGTTTAAAAAAGGGTGGTTCCATTTAAAAAAGTGAAGGTCACCTTGATATCTCTAAAAAAATGACATAAAAACAAATTTTTTTGGCATCGTGTCAGCCCCATTGTACCATTCAACTTAGTCCTTACCATATTTTACGTATCTTTAGAAACAACAAAGATATTTGAGGTGCAAACGTTAGGCGACTCACCCTGTATATATACTATGGATACGAGATTCCCATAAGGCAGCCGTACAGCGGTTGAAACGAATTGAAACTGGCTTTACATGCAAGCGCCGCAAGTTAGACACCGGTGTACTAACGGAACTAGCGCGAAGTTTGGAAGATTGAATTTACAAGGGAGGCGTATTAATATAGCAGAATAATACGAACTACTTGTATGAACGTTAAAATTAAAAAAAAACTGGTTGCAAAAAATGATGTTCATGAAAATAGTGAAATAAATATATAAATATAATATAAAAGAAACAGAAGTAATGATTATTGAAGTTCGCAGAAAGTGAATAGTAATATTAAAAATGTTTCTAAACATTATTATCATTTACTTCACTGTTATAGATAAAGGAAGTGGAGGTATGTATTTTTTACGTTTTACGAGAAGCAGTAAATGAAATTAGATTCATAATAATGCTGAAATAAATTTATTAATTACTTTATAAACAAGTAATGAAGTAAAAGAAAGAAAGTTCACTAAATATAAAAAACGACGCTCACAAAACACGCCAAACCACGCTATAAAACAAACTGCTCCCTGACGGGGCAGCAGCAAACTGCTCCGTGTACGGGGATGTAGTACACTGGTGTCTAACTAGGCGGCACTGGCATGTAAAGCCAGTTTCAATTCGTTTCACGGCATCTCGAATCCATAGTATATATATATCAGTGTGCAGCACACATCTTCGTCGCGTTCGCTGGTGTCTCGTGTCTTCGTTTCGGTAACGCCGCTTACTGAAAGGGGATAGTGGGCGCTACGGTAGGAACGGTCTTGTCGCAATTAAGACAAAAATGCCCATTCCTGCCGTAAGGCAAGTAATGCCGGGGCGCGTAAGTGCTCGGAGCACCAATTGCCCAGCGTGCTGTTGTAAGAGATTCCCCACGTAGGTGGTGCCACCTACCGCGGCTTCAGCCAGTAGCACGATGTCAGAGCAAGTGGTATTCGTGTTCGTTGTGCAACGGATTATTATTAAATTTTTAAAAAATTAATGTAAATATTGAAAAAGCTTAAAGCACAGTTCGATGAGAACACCCTTAAAAAGACTCAGTTGTACGCGTGGTATAAACAATTTTGAAAAGGACGAGATAGTGTTGAAAGTGAAAACCAGCAACGTCGCACAGTGGTCCGAGAACGCGATTATACTGGCCAAAAATCAATTTTCGAAGTTCAAGATTTTGAAAAACTGTTTTGCTATACAGTAACAAAACACTTTAAACCTTCAAAATCCAAAATATTATTTATTTCAGATAATTGTGTAGTCGAGGGTAACGTTTTGAATACAAAATTTTGAAATTCAAAGTGAAACTAATTATTCTAAGAACTACTCGTTATAGAACATGATATGACAGGTTCGAATGAATGTTTTATATATATTAATACGCGTACTCTCAGTATTTAATTAGTTTCTAAGCATTATCTAATCCATGTGTAAATGCTGCAATATTATTAACAATTTAAATTTTGAGAAGGGTTTTTAAAAAAGTATTAAGAGTTATAAGCATCAGACTCGTTTTATATGAATGTTTAAACAATTGCGAAGAAGAGCATATCAATTTTAGCTGTCACCTCCTGCCATCTTGTACGATAATTAAGAAATAGAAGCCCGCGGTATTTTGGCGTTGGCTAGTATCGGGTCACGAAGACCTCTTGGCGCTTGAATGGTGGCTCGCACTCAAATGTTTTAACAGAGCAACCTGTTTGTTACCATAGTAATTGGTTTTCTTCTAGCATAATTCTTTTTAATCGCGTTAGTCTTCAACCGAATATTCGAGTCGAAACATCTATATTGAAGGATTTTACTGAGTTTTATGTGCGTAAAGCGTTAGTTATATAATTATAGTTACACATATTTATACATGTATATACATACATATATACAGATTTTAAATTAATTTATTTAGTGTGAAATTTAGTTTGTTTTTGAAATAATTTTGTATGACAATGTCAGAAAGTATGTTCCATTTTTACCTTGCCATCATACTGTCTTGTCATCAGAAGGTTAATTATTTTTATATTTGCAGACAAATATTACTTTTAATATTATATACCACTGTGCGTCGTCCGAGAGTCGTGACGGGGGAGACAATTCGCACTGTTAGCCGCCTTCTTAAGTGTGACCGCCGAATAACAGTTGCTGAAATTGCTTCTGTAATCGGAATAAGCTATGGCAGTGCTCATACAATCATAACTGACAGTTGCATAACATCGGAAAAGACGCGAATTTTCGATTCGAGACGTTATCTTGCTTCATGACAACGCCCGACCACATACAGCTGACTACCACAACAAAAAGTTAAGGATTTGTTCTGAACTATACTGGAACACCCTCCCTACAGTTCGGACTTTTCGCCCTGCGATTATCATTTGTTTGGGCCACTCAAAGAAGCACTTGGAGGACGGAGATTTGACGACGATGCTACTGTCGGGGCGTACATGCGTAAATGGCACCTTCATTTTACGATAGGAGCATAAAAAACTACCTATCCGTTGGGCAAAATGTTTCTTCAAGTCAGGAGATAACGTAGAAAAATAAATTTCGGAATTACTATCTTTATGGTGCTTCGATAAATTAAATAAAAAATAATTCGCGGATTCCGACGTGTCTGAACTAGGCCTGAAACCTATTCATCCATTTGCAACATTTTACTTTAATATATTGTTCTTTAATAAGGTCACCAGACATTTTTCAAGATGTATGATGAATAGATTGTAGATCTTTATTCACAATAAAATTTTTAAGCATCGATTGCAGGCCTACAGAATCTAACCACTTTATTTTCTTCATAAATAATTCTAACACGTTGAAAATAGTGTATCGACATTATTGAATTCTTTTTACACATTTTTCTCATAAATGCATAAAATACGCAGTCTAATGATGAAGTGATGATCGCAAGAAACATGGGCGTATTAAAGACGTTGCCGTAAGCGAATGGAGGATCTCAGGCTTGTGAAACTTAGTCTGTTTATAAATGAGACATACACGATATTTCCTTCATGGAAAGATTGCCACAGCGTTGTCGAGATGGCAATATAAAAATCATTCTATGAATTTTTTGGACAAAGTAGTATTTCAAAGTCTTGTCAGTTTTTGTGTTAATTTTATAAAATTGATATAAACTAAATCTTGTGATTCGTGAATCGATACGACGACGAAACAACTGGGCAATTTCAATTCACAAAGAGTCTCGTCACAAAGCCAAGTGATTCAAAGAGAGCGGTGACATCACGCGTTATCTTTGGTGTATCGAATGGCCTTTGCTCTGTCATTTGCCTGTGTTTGGGCGTAGTCACGCACGAGAGAAACGCGGCGATGGAACAGCGAAATAGAAAATGCCTAGGACGGGCCGTTGGGAAAAGTAATCTGATATTTTCAGCGTGGCTGCTAACTTTGTTCGGTGTCAACGAAGCTACAGTAGAAAATTCTTGCGCTAAATCAGGCCTGGACACAGGTCTCCCTGTGCAGTAATCTCCTTTTCCATCGAAAACGAAAGTAACATATCCACTCGATATCAAGACAGAGAGTCTTCTGTCGTCAATTGTCCGTCCCTTTTTTTTTAATGTTATTAGCACCGAAGGAAATACGGCTCATTTAGAAGACAAAACAGCGCAAAATCAAAATATCTTCTAAACTAATAATTTTTCGTCATAAGTGATTCGGTACTTTTATGTAGGGAATGACGAGTAACATCGAGTAGTGCATTAAATAATATACGATTCCATTTAAAAGAACGTAGTTGACCTTCGTATGACCTCTATGTGTCCACATAGAAAAAAGATATCTACATCGGAAAGTATGCCCCCGTTTCATACTGTTTAACGTATGTCGAAAACGGACGACGTGTTTTGATTAGTGTAACGTTATAGCCAATGAAAAAAAACTCAACAATGTATAATATTTTGACCTTCGAATGACATTTAAAAAGGGACAATTGTATTATATAATAAAAGAGGACATACGTAAGAAAAGTAATTTTCTATGTTTAATGGGTTCTCTATTTTTCTACAATAATAGATATCGGTAGAAAAAGTTTGTTGTACAATTATTGATGAGTTCGATTATGTTGATAAGTTGATGGTATACAGGGGGTTCCGCGCAATTGGAACAGGCTGTACCGCCTAAACAGTTGGGAATAGAAGATGTTATACGTAAAAGTTGAATGGTGTTAGACGGTGCATAATATGCAACTAATTTTATGCACTTTTGTGCATCGGTGCATCAGAAAAATGAAACTACACTTTTTTTTAAATGAATGTTTTTGACTACACAATTGATGCAGTTTCTTGTGCTCTACATAAAAGTACTAACATAACTTATGCCCTAAACTTATTCGTTAGGAAGTTATCGAAGCTGCAACTTACACTTGTTGTAACGTAAGTACTCCAGAACACTTGCCGAGATACCGAAATAATTCAGAAAACTTTTAGTTTCGATACCCATGTACAAAAGAACATAAAATTAGTTGCATATTATGCACTGTCCGACACCATTCAACTTTTACGTATAACATCTTCTATTCCCAACCGTTTAGGAGGTACAGCCTGTTCCAGTTGCGTGGGACACCCTGTATACTAGTATTTATTATGACCTTGATAAGATGAAGTGTATTGATAAGTTCAAATGGAGCTATACCTTTTCATTTAAATATTATTGAAAATCACGCCAGGCATTCGCAATAATACTTTACGTTTTCAATGGTGTTTATTAGAAGAAAATACTCTCTTTTGACATTATCTTTATTTTTCTTTTAAACCGTGGCGTATTCGACCAAAAATTCTGAAATGATTTATAATATTGGTTATGACAATATCATAATACTAAATTAACATAAGCGGTATAAAATCTGCATTTGTTCATGTTTAACGTTTTGCACAACTAGAGTCTGTAACTGAAAAATCAGAAAAAATTCTCTAATATTTGATTCGATACCTTAAAGGTGTTAGATTTTTGTCACAAGTTTTAGATGCGATTAAATAGAGAAAATGGGACTTAAACTGATTTTTCGTTGTTACCCCTGTAACTACCCCTACATATAGGATACGGAGATGATCGTCATGAAAGAAACGATCGTTATGCCGCGCGGGGCATATACGATCCGCGTGGCACGTGTTAAGCGGTATAATAGTATCTAGAGCACTCGATGTTTCCTTCATATCTCCGTTATTAAATAAGAAGGGTACAGACCGCCACCAATGGCCGGAAGACCAGATAACTTGCACCGTCACCTTCTAATCAGTTCATTCAATTAAGGTGTTATGAAGATCTCGCTTAACTCCTACCAACTGTAAGGGTATTTCTTCGTGATCATATTATGACGATCTAGACACGAGAAAACCCATTAGGGAAACTGTGCCCATACAACATTATCAATTTATTTGGCACCTTGAATCTCACCTGACAAGGGATACACTCCGATTTTTATGAAACTTTGCATAAATATTTATTAGACCTATGTAAGGAGATAACTGTAATTCGTTCGTGCCCGTTTTCCACTTTGAGGGAGATATCAACCCTATTATCCGAACCGCCCTTTTTATGTACGTGCTTACAAGTCGTAAAAAACAAAAAGTATTTTTAAAAAATGGTTCAAATAAAAGTTTCTTGAGATCTATAAAGCTGCGTGTAAATTTTTTCCAATAACAAAAAGATTGAATTCTTCAAGTTTCTATACACGCGTGCTATCGTTTTGTTACAAATAAAATTAAACTCCTTGGTAAAATCTAATTTGATTTTTCCTATATATGTTATTAAACGTATCCAGAAATTGTGTATAAAAACAAATTTCGGTTGCAATGTTTTGTGGTTATAATAATATTTTATTATAGTAACAGTGCGGAAATAGTACAAGGGATAACGGTATGACAGCAGTATGTAATGAGAAACAGAAAAAAGTAAGTGATGGAACAAATCGATAACACATGAACAGTGGTGAAGAATATATCATCAAAGATTGGTTCAAGTAAGGAGCATCAACCACATGCAGTTCCTAATTTTTAACAAAATGGAAAAATAAATTAAAATCATTAAAATCTTAATGTGTGTGATCTTTTTGTCCCGGGGTACATATTCCTGGGTAACCGAAGCCTCTAGAGCTTCACTGTCCTTTTCTACGTTCGGCGTGGATCAAAGAATAGTGTGTCCTATCCGATATATGTACCTGGCCAGACCCGTGTTGTGGACATATATCGAGTAAACACTGTATACTAAAGGACAGGGACGTACGTGTTCGAAATTATCGTATCAAATTTATGTGTGCATATTTTCATCTCATCAGTCTCATCATCACCTATTCAGTTGAAACCCAAAAAAGACAATTTCGAATGACTGACTGCTGCGAATGCAGCTTGAATCCGCGAAGCGCTCGGTTTTTAACTCTCGCTCCGGTCGTTAAGTGCTATGAACATTTAATCTGTTTGGGGCTGTACAGCAGCATCCTGGAGCACCTCGGCATTTACGCCATATCTCTCCATAGAAAATAAGTAGGGCGCAAACCACCAGCAGGAATGGACGAGCTAAATAAATTGCATCGTCGCGTCGTCTTATAATCAGTTCACTCGACTAAGGTGATTATTCAAGATCTCAAACTTGCCTCTTGTTCTCGACGTTAACGATCTCTTGGACACATACGTCTTCCAGCGATATGGACACAAAAAAGTCCATAATTCAGAGGATTTGTTGCAAACAGTGCATCTTATGCAATTGCAATGATATTTCACTTTATAGTTTCGACGCATATTTCGATGTCGCAAATGTAAATCAATTTACAATTATCTAAGAATAAGTAATTAATGATCATTCAATCCCTTAACGTATACATTTTCTCCATTGAGAAAAGTAAGAAGCAAGTGTTTACTTTTGCATGTTATTGCATTTATATTATTATATTATTTATTAAAACTGTAGTTATATTGTAATATAATTTCGTTTACTTATTCTTTAATTGAAACAACACATTATAGTTGGCAAATAAAAAAAAAGAAACGCGAGAGTGGAAGAAAAATCGGTGGAAACCGGAGTGGAGTAGGGTTCAGCAGAATTTACGACATTTACGTAGTTCGCTTGACCCAGTTCATTAGCAAGCATTTACAATTTTTATATGTCCTTCTTTTATGATTTTTTATAAGAGAAATCTGCCAAGAAAACGGTAATGTGACACATAAAGAACTTTCCCATTGTTCTTTAAATATTGAATTTAATATAGAATTGGTTAAAAATCGATTTTGTAGTAAAAAATTCCGGAAAATTCATAGTCGTGTGTGCTATCAGGTGGAATGTTCATGAAATTTTTCGTAACTTTTTGTCAAGCAGAGTGGAAAAAATAGAAAATAATTCATTAAACCATGCTCGCCCTATAACTACCCTTGTGGTAGTTTAGCGGCCATATCGAATGGTATGAAGAAAGATCTATTTGGTTTGGGAGCACATTAGACCTCCTTATCCTGCTGTACCCGTTGTAACATATGTTCTGTTATCTCACGAACCAAAAACTGAAAAATCGGCAGATTTTTCTTATTCTTTGAACGTACCAACGGCGGAAAAACATTAAAAAATCAATAATGTGAATTCAAATTCTGCCATTTTGTAAATATTCAAGACTTCTAATATATTTTAGTTCACATCACAACGATGTTCTTACTGATTAAGATACTTCCTCATTTTTTAAATTTCCGATCAACAGACGGGCCAGAATCAGGGCAACAGTTAACACATATATCTTAAAACATACACTATACAGAAATATAACTATAAAGAAATATAACTATAATTCCGGCCAATTGTAATTTTTTCAAAAATTTGTTCACGTCATCTACTAAACTAATTGTTCTAACTTCTAAAAAAAAATCCAAGGGGTATGGTCGAATATTAACACTAAACCTACCGACATTTCATGTATACCTAATTCTACTATGAGCGGTCAAATGACAGCTTCAAAAAAAAAAATATGTATCTTAATATAGAAAGACATGCTATGACATTTTTTCGGACAGTAAACAATACAGAAAGTTATGTATATTGAAAAATGGGTTGTATGTATGTTATAGGAAAAGTCAATAAGTTACATGGCGATACAGTAACGTTGTATATAAGTAATTCTAAACAAAATTTCAAAAACAGTCATTTGACCGCGCGTTGGTAGGTTTAGTGTTAAAAAAAGTTAACGTCTTTTTAAAAGTGTCCGAATATTAATAAGAGTGACTGTATATGGGAGGGGGGGGGGGAATTTTTTTTCAAAACACAGATTTACATGATTTTTTTAATAGTGTCTCTTTTTAATTTTAATTTTTTTGTCGCCGGAGTGTATGCATACCACCGATTCAGAAATATAAGTTCACTCGCAGACGCATTGGCCGTTAGTTTTATTCAATTCTATACAATACGGAGCTTGTGAATTGAATTTGCTACATTCAAAGGGAATACAATTCAGTTTTCTAAGAAAGGTAAAAATAGCATAATATAAATACGAAGGAGAATTTAATACCATTATACACGTGAGAAGATACTGCCCACGTTAAAAAGAAACTTATTTCTCGACGACAAGCGCGAGGTCATGACTGTCCCTGATTAGCAGACAAGAGTTATTGGAATTCGTTTGAGATATGTGATGCTCCCATTGGATTGTCATTCGTTCTAGTTGTCCCTGAATAATTTGAATGGAAATCAATGTGAAAGTTCCGAGGCTACTTAAATACATCCAGACACTTTATTTACAGCACGGTGTATGCAATATTTATAGAGAATGCTAGGCTTACACAAAAGAGAAAATATATAGTTATATGAAGCAATCGAACAATGTATCGAAAACGTATATAAATGGAAAAATTGTTGATGTTTAAGTTGTAATAATTTCATAAAAATAAATAGTACAACCATAAGCCTACAAACATTTTAAAGCTGTTCAAGCCTCTACTTTCGCAAAGCATCATTTATTTTCCTTCAAGATATTTTTACATGATGTAGCTGGGATTATAGGTGGGAAACTGGGTTAAACTTCACTTCCGGGATCCAGAAATTTTTTACTTTTTTTACACGATCCTGTAGATTTTGACGAGAAAATGTCAAAAATCCAAGTTTTAGCGTTAGGAATTCACTGGTTCAAAATTTGAACGATTTAAAGCGTTTTTGACAGGTAAGGGCGCAGCTGTGTTGGTACCTAATCAGGATGCACCACAAGCACGCATATCATGTCGATAACGTAGACTTGCAAACGTAGTCGGGCCCCCCTACCGACCAACTTGAACTATACCTTCTCTTTGAGATCCTGTATATGATTCTGTATATTTTAATTACTGTTTGATGACAGTTTGTCCTAGAAAATACTAGGAAATTGAATAATCTCTCAAAGATAGCCGCTCTACGGTATCGACATCACCGCGTGCTTGTGGTGTGATCTAGCGGCTCCGCTCGTTAGACGACGCGAGAAGCTGAGTACCAATATGGCGGCGGTCCTACCCGTCAGAAACACTTAAAATCACTTAACCTTACACATGTATAACTTTTGAACCATTGAATTCCTAACATTAAAACTTGGATTTTTGGCATTTTCTCGTCAAAATGTACAGAATTATATCACCAAACAATTAAAAATTTGTGGGTTCTGCAAGTGAAGTGAATTTAACTGAATTTAACTGAAGATCCATTTTTCCTAAAAAAAAAAATGCTACAAATCTAGACGTCTACAAAAACTTTCAATAATTTGTATCGTCAATGAAACTGCCATAGATTTGAAGATTGAAACCTCCCCTTTACAAAGACAACTTACAAATTAATGTTCGATTTTTGTTCGAAATCGCGTAAGGCCCTCATGGTGTAACTTATACCTACTACTGTAAAAATTACCTCTCATTCGAAGCTCGATAAAACGTCTGAAAAAAATCGTACATCAGTTTTTAAGGTGTCATCGTAAAGAGGAAGTTTCAATCTTTATACTTAAAATGAAAATTTTGATAAAATGTTTACAGACGTTTCAATTTGTAACATGGGCTATGATACTTAGAGGCTAATAGCTTTAAAACGAGTCCACATTTATTGTCGTAGGATCTTTTTTTTTACGAAACGTATAATAATTTAAATGCAGTCAATTTTCCGAGAGTTGGGTATTTAGTGTTCAAATACTTCTTCACTGTATAAGTTAATTGCATAAATAGATTTGAACTAAAACTTTAAAAATCATGATTAATTATTCAACATCCTTCATCTATATTAAATCGGTATATCAACTGTGCAGCGGTGTTGATTCAATCAGATGAAAGGAAAGAGTCTGCATTAAACCAAAGCGAAATCAGCATTTATTGAATTTCCAATGGAAACGCGTTACTCCTGGCACTTGAATCCTGAAGAAAAGCTATTTCTGTCGAACCGTTCGGTTGCTTGAAAAAATTGATCGCTTAAGTTTTCCACGCAATTAACACGGTTTATGAAATTAAATCCGAGAATTCTAGACTAATTTCTTGTATTAACATATCATCTACCCTTCTTGTACCTAGATCAGATTTCTGTTTATTGTTTGGAGAAAGGATGTTTTATATTCACGTTGGAATAAATAAACCCTGACCGCTTTATATGGCCGGCATCCCAAGGATTCAGAAGCAGTGCCGATGAAATGGTAATGGGGGCAATACTGTCTGCTTCAAAAGCGCAAGACAAATGACATCGCATAAAGTTTAATCTGATAGAATGAATGGGAGTGGCAAGCCTGAAAAGGTTCGATTTGCTCAAGGACGAGTGGTAGTCCTCTCGATTAAACTAGAATAACTCTAAATGTCTAACGTGCATGGACGTCTATTTCCAATGTTTAAAATTTTGATCCGTCGTAATCAATTGAATTACTCTCTGAAAATTCATTACAAAAGGTGTAGCCGGATAAGGAGGTCAAAAGTTCTCTCAAACCAATTTGAATTTAAATAGGGCATTCGATAGCTTATCCAAAGAAAATACTTTGTGCCAATTTTGACCTTTGATCGACAAATAAAATTAGGTTTTTCCGTAATTTTTCTTATCCTCTTCAATTAAAAGTTCTGAAAAATAAGGCATATTTTAGCTATTAGAATTTTTTCAGAATTTTTAGCTTCGAAACCGAATTTTAAAAGATAAAAAAGCTTTTGAATTGCCGATTTCTCGTAGAATTTATGAGATACTAAGTTTATATTTTTACAGTTTTAGTATCTCGTTATGTTTTGAGATATTTCAAGTGGAGGCACATAGTTAAAAAAAAATCAAAAACCATAATCAATGATGACAGTGACGAAGCCTGATGCAGCAAAGGGATAAAAACTCTTCTATGAAAATACATGCATATTATTTAGAATTTGATATAATATCCATCTAAGAAATTAATTATATCAGTCATATAAATATGGTACTTGTACAGGCATGGAAAAGGCAAAAAATAGTTGTTTTTTATTTTTTTACTATATGTCCCCACTTGAAATATCTGAAAAAATTGTTTACTACCATAAACTATCATAGCGAGATGCTAAAACAGAAAAAATGTAAACTTAGTGTCTCACAACTTCTACAAGTCTGCAAAAATCTGCATTTAAAAAGTTTTTTTACTTTTTAAAATTTGGTTTCCAAGCTAAAAATTCTGCAAAAATTCATAGATGTGCATTCTAATAGCTAAAATATACCTCATTTGAGAGTTTGATTTTTTTAACTATGTGCCCCTACTTGAAATATCTGAAGAAATTGTTAACTACTATAACGAGATACTAAAACTGTAAAAATATAAACTTAGTATCTCATAATTCCTACGAGAAATCTGCATTTCAAAAGTTTTTTTACTTTTTAAAATTCAGTTTCGAAACTAATAATTCTGAAAGAATTAATAGATGTGCATTCTAATAGCTAAAATAAGCCCGATTTTTTAGAATTTTCAATTCAAGAGGAGAAGAGAAATTACGGAAAAACCTGATTTTCTCTGTCACCCCATTACTACCATCCATGTCGACATACAGGGTTGAAAATTGGCATAAACTATTTTATTTGGATAAGCTATCGAATGGTCTATTGCAAATTCTATTTGATTTGGGGGCACTTTTGACCTCCTTATGTGTATAACCTAATATGTTTTAATGATACATGGAAGCCCTATGTCAGCATACAAGTTTTCACTTTTAAGTATTTATATGTATACTAATATTGTAGTATTCACCATCATTTTGCCGACCGAAAGACCCCATTATTTTGCCGATCAATAATTGCGGGCTTGCACCTTCTTAGAACCTAAAGAGCTAGCCAAAGTTTTGCCACTTTTTAATATCCTCCTTTAATGAGATTTATAAAAACTTGATATTCGCAAAACATAGAAAACGATGCAATGGAACAGGGCAGTAGTAATTGAACACACATATTATTACCATGTGGTAAGTTCAACGATAATTTAATTTATTTTCTGATCTCAGCACCATTCTTTTTCGTTTGATGCTCGTGGTATAAATCAAATATGTACGTACACACGAAACATACACGATATGAACTGAGGGGAGACATTAGACGGGAAACATACGTGTCCCAGAATGTAAACATCGTATTCGGATAATCGGTTATGCGGATAATTGAAATTCAGATAATCGATATGTCGGAAAACTGGTGTCCGGATAATCGACGTTCTATTGTAATTACCGAAAAGTAACTGTGCGGAATATCATGCGAAATAACGCTTTTATCCTTTCGCAATAATATCAAAAGACAGGCTATGATCATTGATTACTGGACTACGAATTTTATGCGTTGATAACAAAATTGAACGAAATTCAAAATTCCGAAAGGATTAAAACAATTTAAGAATGTCATTACAGTATTTTCCATTGGAATTATTAAAAGAGATAATTAATATTTTTAAATTTCCGTTTGGCGTATAAATACATACGCAATCAACTGTTTCTATTACTGTTCAAGTAAATAATCATACTGTTTTTTGTACATATTCATATTTTGTACAAGTGGCATTACGTAAATTAGTTTAATAAAAGTTTGGTAAAAATGTTTAATAACCATCTTTATAATTTGATTTCCCCTTACAACCTTCTTCCGAAATTTAATATCTCATTGTTATATGTTAGTTAAAAAATAACCGATAGATTCTACTACTTTGTGTTCACTTATAGCATATTACTTTTAATATTTGTAATTTGTAGTGCGCACCCTGCAAATCACTAAAACTATCTGCAGTTAGTGTATACATACATAAGAACTTCCACCATTTTTACATATGCATGTAGAATGTGCAATACATATGATATGTGATATGTATGATATGTCATACTTATAGTATGAGTGTTGAGGAATTTTCAAATTATATGTATATAATGTTAATGAAAATTATATTTGCAACTAAATTTCCATCAAAATATTAGCCAATTCTAATTAGTACTTGAGACTGTACAATTTCAAATAGATTTGTTTGCACTTTCTATTGTTGCAGAGTAAAGAGTTGAACGGACCCACAATTTGGCGCTGCGCATTATACATTATGATTAGTATACTCACTTTAAATCCTTTGTACCAATCTTTTATAGTCGCTTCATCGTATCTCGTATTCGACTTTAAGAAATCCATATCCTCTTTGCTCAACTTGTCTTTGCTCCCAAAACAACCCATTTTGTAATCTGTAAGAAGAAGTAATATGTATGTTATTATTCATAACGACGTGCTTCTACTGTTATAACTAATTTTTAAACTAAATTTTAATACGAAGTTTAATTTTTTTGTACGCATGTTTACATAGTGTAGAACATTTAAACAGAATTTTCATGTATAATGTAGTATTCCAGGAAAAGAATTAGATACTTTAGCCTACAGTAACTTTATTAGGTTAAACTTCACCTTGACAGACCAGAAAATTTTAACTTTATTTTATATAATCCTATAGATTTTAATGAGAAAATACCAAAAGTCTAATTTTTAACGTTAGGAATTCATTGATTCAAAAGTTGGACGATTTCAAGCGTTTTTGACAGGTAAGGGCGCCGCCGTGTTGGTACGTAATTAGTGTTGCGCGTCGTTAAACGAGCGGAGCCGTTAGGTGGCACCACAAGTATGCATGTGACGTCGATAACGTAGATTTGCAAGCGTAGTCGGGCCGCTCTCCACCCCCGCACACGAATCTAAACCTGGCCAACCTCCTTGTGGCTCCGCTCATTGAACTATGTCTGAGTACATACCAATATGGCGGCGGTCTTACCCGTCAGAAACACCTAAAATCACTCAATCTTATACACGTATAACTTTTAAACCAGTGAATTCCTAATATTAAAACTTCAATTTTTGGCATTTTCTCATCAGAATCTAAGGAATTATACTAAAAAAGTTAAAAATTTTTGGTTCCCTGAAGTGAAGTTTAACCTTAAATTGAATTGAAGGTATTCAATAAATGTATTATTACCTATGACGCTCGGTGTTGACGCACTAGCAATGCAGGACCTAAGAGCAATTGATGAATGCTAAATAGAACTATTACTGGACTAGCGGAATCTATAAGGTTATATTGATTCGACAAAAAAATTTAGCCCGATCTCACTGGAATTGACTCCTACGAATGTGACACGATGCGACTCTACGCGTGAGTACACGATTGTGAACCGACGAGAGTAAAAATGAACGGATTTATATACCCTAAAAATGAACGGAGTGTCTGTTTGGAGTACTTGGATCACGTAGGGTCACATCCCCATTTTTGCCGTTTCCAATGAATACAGATCACAGACCAGTTTTTATATGAAGGGTTAAGCGGAGGTTATCTAGGTCGTTTCCTGCCAGAAACGATCTTGAAAGATTCCTGAGAGAAAGTCGAACAGAATATATTCTCCGTACGTAACAAATTGTTCAAGAAAAATTGCTGAATTCAAGGATACTGTTAGACTATGCACGTTGAGATATGAATGCCGACCCGAGAAAGTAGATGAAGTAGAAATCACTTATGGAGAATATAATATAACGAGAGATAAAAGACTGTGCCAGCTTTATACTTTATACTAGATTTAACCAGATTTACCAGCTTTAGACTAGAGCAAATCATGCTTGAGAATATTATAGAAAAGTAATATTTGTAATAATCGCGAAGTTAGCGTTCCAATGAAAGTTGGACGATCATTTATTACTACGCATTTTTTAAAAATTTATGCGCTGTAGCGTCTTAGCTCTGAATCCAGACACTGGCACTTCTGGACACTTCTGAAATAACATTATTTGAAATTTTACTTCAAATATCATGCTATTTTATTTTATAATTATTTCCATGTCTGCGATCACTTTTAAAATAACATTACTTGAAATATCATTTTAGATAACATGTTATATTATTTTATAATTATTTGAAATAATTATTTCAGACACTTGTGGAATTGTTCTACCAAATCATGTAAGGGTTGAGTCCAGTTTATACTGACACCCTTTGTTGCGTAGGTATTATTTTGAGGGTTATTTCTTTTCACAAACTGAAATGGCTAAACATCCGAAAATCGGTCAAGTCGGATTGAGCTCAAATTTTGCACATAGCCTCATTTTGCATTAAAAACATGTTTCCCAAATGGAGTTTTGGCGATTCCAAAGAAAAAATTGTATCATTGTATTGTCATTTTCAACCATGCCGACATATCATTTTCAAAATTAGAGCTCCATCCGATTTTCGGAAGTACAGCTCTTGAAATAAAGCAATATCGAAATAATATACTACTTGAAATTGCTATTACTTCAAATAAATCAATATTAGTGTTGTCGTCAAGTAACAGTTTTGAAAGTAGCGGTGCGAGATAAATTATTTAAAATAGTTATTTGTTATTTTCATTTCAAAGATTATTTTCCCGGATCTGTCTCAATTTAATCGTGATTGACATGTCAAGTAGGCTATGGATTTTATGTATTTATAACAAGAATGAGTAGGTAAAACTTCGAACAGCGGAAGATTTCAAAGAAAGATACTTCTATTCGTCTTCCGTTTCTTGCAATTGATGCAGAAAATTCTCATTTTGCATACAGATCCACAGTTTAATTATAGGTCTCAAAATGCGAAATGGACTTTTAGATTTTTTTTTGGATACAGTACCTTTGAAGACCACTCTCAACAAAATTTTCATGCACAATGAATGCTTACATAGAAAGTTGCAGAATAGGAGTTACAACTCGACAGAAGGCCGTTCTACATGTAAAAGTAAGTCGAATAAGAAGAATCAAATTTTGTCGTTTCGAATTTCCTTTGCGAGAAAATCAAGTTTGAATGTTCGGCAAGTACGCGAACTAGAAGTAGAACTTTATGTCACGAACAGACGCGTTAGTTGGTTTTTATTCAATAGCGCGTGCACTTGACGAATCTTCAAACTTGACTCTCTTGCGAACGATGCACAATGTGCCAAAATCGTAAAATAGGTAGACGAAAACCCCAAAGGTTGTAACCGGATAAGGTCAAAAGTGCCCCCAAACCAAATTGCATTTAAATAGGCCATTCGATATCTTTTTCAAAGAAAATACTTTGTGCCAATTTTCAACCCTATATGCCGACATAGGGGGTAGTAATGAGGTGACAAAGAAAACCAGGTTTTTCCGTAATTTCTCTTATCCTCTTTAATTGAAAATTCTGAAAAAATCGGGCTTATTTTAGCTATTAGAATGCACATCTATGAATTTTTGCAGAAGTTTTAGCTTTGAAACCAAATTTTAAAAAATAAAAAAAATTTTGAAATGCCGATTTCTTGTAGTAGCTATGAAATACTAAGTTTATATTTTTACAGGTTTAGAATCTCGTTATGGTTATTAACATATAACTTTTTCAGATTTTTCAAAATGGGAGGGTGAGGGTGTTCGTGTGATCCATTAAAACTGTATGCACAATGTGCATGTCCAAATTCTGTAATCGAAACTTCTGATAATTATATTTTCTTTCAAATAGAACACTAATGTTTAAACCAAGTAGTCGAATAAAAACAACTTGCTAATACGAAACAAATCTGCAATCTGCAAGTAGATACAATCCGTTAAAATTATTACTGTCGTATGTTGTTCGTGTGGCACGAAATTGGTGATACAAACGAGAAACGGACGATAATGCATGACGAATAAAGCAGACAGGAAAATTGATCGTACAACATTTTTCTCGAGAAAACGACTTCAAAATTAATTACCTACGTGTGCTATTGTATACAGGGTGGTTTAAAGATGAGTTCTGATTTTCACGATTTTTCAAGCATTTCCTACAATTGGACAAACAAATTTTTCGATCAAGAATTTATTAAAACTCGCTGTCGACCACAAATTGCAATTTGAAGAATCTAAAAAGTATTTTACTTCCCGTTCTTAGTATTTTACTTTTATTATCCCGTTATATTATCACCTTGATGTAACCTTGAGCTCAGAAACCGTCACAAAGTTGCTACAATATTTGACCTAGTTCATTCAAATTCAGTAGTGAATCAACATTTGTAAAAAACTTTTCAAAGTATGTAATTTCGTTTATAAAAAAATGAGACCATTTTTTAACTAATTAAAAGAAAATACTACAAAAACAATGTCGGTTCATTTCCTTGAGATGTACAATTCCCAATTTTTCGAGACGATTCTTCTATTTAAAATTTGTTGCCGTCTACAATGCAATATAGTAAAGAATACACAGTGTCATTTAAAAACGTGAAAGCAAGCTTATTTTTTGTAGAAGTAAAATTTTTAAAAATGTCTAATGTTGCAATTGGTAATCGATAAAAAGCTAATCATTTTTGGTTCAAAACGTTTTCTTCTTGTTTTCTTTGAAATTTGATTTTCGGCATTTCTTCGCCAAAATCTACAGGATTACATAAAAAACACTTTAAAATTTCTGGTTTTCTAAGGTAAAGTTAAGCCGCACGTTTTATTTATTTAATTTAATTTCCTGATCTCTATGACGTATACTTTCGATTCACATAACAAAATTTATGTGATTTTATCATCAATTGAATAGTGTCCCTTGTAAATGAATAATTTCGGGTTTCGGTTGCACCGATTGTCAAGGTTGTGTCACAGGAATTGTGGTTTGTGACGCTATTGTTCAGCGACTCGCAGGGGGTGTCTAATGGTGGACCGCAGTTTAGGTACGCGTAATTAGTCTTTCCACAGGTGTTGCGCTATTGTAGCATTATGACGGATTTTCCGAAAAGTAAATAAGTGCTCTGTGAGTGTCAGCACTTTTGTGAATGTTTTATTTTTTGTCACATGAAGATCAATGTGTCACAGATTAACAAGTTTGTTCTTTTATCAGTTAGAATATTACAGTAATAAAATTTTATTCATTTTTATTTTATAGTCGACTGCATTAGACGTAGTCTTCGCTGATTATTTAGATTGCGGATCTTTATACAAACTACAAATTTTCTGTATTAATTGCAAGAAATGAAAGCCAAACAGAAAACTTTCTTTTCCTTTCTAAAAATTTTGATGAACTAAAAATAATATCTATGGTACTCGTATTCTCAAATCTTTTTAATACTTAAACTATTTCAGATTTCATATTCACATTTTTGTCGCAAATGCATAAAATCCGCAGTTTATTGATTGTATTAATTTTGATAACTAATCGTTTTTGTGAACTGATAAATGTTTAATGAACCAATTTACCAAATTTCAACTGATCGGATTTTACCGGTTTTTGGAACTTTAGCCCTTATCCGTCTATATTCTTTTCTATCAAAGAATGATTGTATATTTCGAATTCACCATCAAAGAATTAAATCGTGTATTCAATCACAGGTTATATATAGATCAATTTTTCATTTAAACTTTTTAAGAAAGCGCCATTGGAACATTATGTGCAATGTCTTCTGGTGTCTCTACTTATATCATAGGTTTAGGCAAAGTTTGAAGTTTTATCTTTCGGAACATTCTGTGCTCTAGCAACAGGCAGATTAAAATGACTCGGCAACTGCCGGGCGAGAGTTAAAACAGCCTGTTTTAACTCTAGTGCCTACTAGAACTCTGAATGAAGATGCGGTTTTGTAATCGGTGGAGAGTAGGTGTAGCTGAGCCTTAAATTATGAGAGGCGTGAAAAAGGGAACGCATAAGTGGGTGTGACAGTCAAAAGAAGATAAATAACACAAATGTAAGTACACTCCTCTCCTTTCTCTACGTTAATCGCAACCGGCTATTGTGTTAATTAGCTGAAACAAGGAATCCTCGGTCGTCTTCAAATCTACGCTTGCCTGTTGTCCAAGTTTGTCTTAAAAGCAGCAGTTTGCAATTGACGAACTGTGTTGCATTACAATGACAAAAATTGTACACAAACAATAAATTGTAATTGACAAATGAGAAACAAATAATATTCTCATTTTTCAATTACAAAGAAAATTTTTTGTCGACTGCTAAGCGCCGCTCTCTTCGCCAATGTCACAGTTCCGCACCGTCATACTTAAGAGTGCTGAGCAACAATTATCGTTGTTCGCATTTGCGAAGTGCTGGCAACGATATACTGTGTTTATTCTATATTTGTCCCAAATATCTAGCCGATAAAAGTCCCAGAACTATCCGCACTGCCGCGGGGTATACCCCGTAAGGGGCCAAGAAGCTCGAGAGACCTCGGTCGCCGAGGAGTGTAAACATAATACAGGTCGGGTATATATCGGTGTGAGACCACTACTAATCCACTAACAAAACTTCTTTATTTTTCATTATTTTTTTATCTGACTTTGACCAACATATTCGTGGTATTTTTCTTATTAAAATGATATCAAACGCGATATAATTCGGATCACATTTACACTAATTTTACGTTAAGGTAATTGTAATGGAAAGTAACTTTCATCGATCATTACACAAGTGAATATCATCGGAATTATATTATACTTGATTTCATTTTAATCAGAAAAATGTCACGAATATATTGGTGAAAGTCCCATGAAAAAATAATGAAAAATAAAGAAGTTTTCTTATTGGATTAGTAGTAGTGTCCTGGTCTCACACCGATATACCCGACCCATGTCATGTCCACACTTCTCGGCGGCGACGGCTCTCGAGCTTTGCTGTCCGTTTCTAAGTGCAACATTGTATCGGAGACAGACATTTTCTCAGTCTTCTTGTCACTATCGGTTAGTAGTCATAGGCGTATGACTTGTAGACGGATGTGACTCTTAGGTTTCCAGCGTGCCCTGTGTATTACAAATGCGACGCTCGGCCAGAACCTCAGATTTCGTGTAAGAGTCAGTCGCCAGAACCGCGCAACTGACTCGTAACGAGTATTCACTGTGTATTAGTAAAAGTGTCATAACAAAATAATTAATAATGAAAAAGTAAATTTTTTTATTTAACCCTTTCGTTACGGGTGCCGACTAAAGTCGGCGGCCGCGAGATGACCTGTGTGTACGGGTGCCGACTAAAGTCGGCGGTCGCGGGACGACCTGTGTACGGGTTCCGACTGTAGTCGGCGTTCGCGGGACGACTTGTGTACAGGTGCCGACTATAATCGGTACAAAGTGTGCATACAAGACAATCACAAAGTAGCGTTGAGAGACATAAGTCCGAACATCGAAATATACCGACATGCAAAGTGTACACTTCGCGGCACGGTGACCCGTTCAGTGGCGTCACTCCAGCGGAGCGGGCTGCCGTAAGGAAAGGGTTAAAGGTTGAGCTCACGCGGGCTTTTGAACCGTGCCGACGAAACTTGCATCGTTCAATATATTCGTTGTCCTTTTCTACGTTCGTCGTGGATTAAAGAATAGTGTCTTCTATCGGATATACTATGTCCCTCGCCAGACCCGTGTTGTGGACATTTATCGAGTAACCACTGTGTTGTTGCGTATGTGTAGACAAGTGATTATGTACTTCATATTTCTACAAAATTTTTATGATCTTTATTTTGGAAACCTTACCTATGTTACGAGCCAGGGCCGCGAGCAGCGCGAGTGGCCGGCGAAGGGTTATTACGCCAGGAATATGGTTTCAATTTGTCAGTTAGGTACGCGAATGAACCGGGTGTAAAATCAGGGAGCTGCTAGGATTATAGACGTCAAGGACGAATCTGACGCGAAGTCAGGGAGCTTCTAGGAATGGAATCAAACGCAGACGAAACCAGTGCGAAACCGACGAACTGCTAGGAGGGCCAAACTTCGTGAACGAATCCAATGCGAAATTGGGGAGTCACTGGGAGAGACGCGCAGATGAACCCTGTACGAAACCGAGGAGCTGCTAAGAGGGTCAAACTTCGTGAACGAATCCAATGCGAAATTAGGGAGTCACTGGGAGAGACGCGCAGACGAACCCGGTGCGAGACCGGGGAGCTGCTAGGAGGTTGTGTAACAGCGCGGACGAACCCAATGCGAAATTGGGGAACCGCTGGGAGGTTGGATAACTCACAGACGAACCTGATGCGAAACCAGGGAGCTGTAGGATGCGAACGAACCCTATGCGAAACTGGGGAGCCGCTAGGATGGTATAATTTTCGTGGACGAACCCAAAGCGAAATGAGGGGGGGGGGGGCACTAAGTTGGAGAAATTTCTGTTGGACTGTGGTATGTCGCGAACGAACCTGATGCAAAATTAGGGAGTCACTAAGATAGTTAGTAGGCCTCGTAGCTTGTACAGGGTGTCACAAAATTATATGTCACGGCCACCATAGCGTGATTCTACACCTACGATTTGGTGGAAATTGACATAAAAAAACTCCCCGCAAAATTGACCTTGACTGAAAATCAAGGTTAAAAAAACAAAAATTTTTTGTTTAATCGTGTTCCACTGGTCATAAGGATCAACTTTGTGAAAGAAACCATGGGTCGCATCTCAATCGTTCTCTTAAAAAATGATGTTGCATTTTTTATAATTTTTGCAGTTTCTTTCATTCATTCTGTAGTTAGGGAAATAGGAGTATCATGATTCTGATAATTTCATACCCAACGAGATAGCTTACTGATGGTACCCGCCGAATGTTGTCATGCGAAATATTTTGATCGAGACGACTACGACCATATAGCTGATAGTTTTTCACGCGATCCATTATCGTGGCTAATATTGACGATTTAGTCTATCGTAAGCAAGCGATTGAGAAACATGCCTTCCAGAAAATATTTAAATTTACGGCACATGTTACGTGCTATTGACGAAGCAGCAAGGAACTACGTGTTAGCCCGGGAAATATATAGAAATGTAGCGCGTATTAATGGAAGGCGATTACGTCCAGCAGAAATTCCAGATCGACGCGATTTTTAACGACTAGATCAACAATTTGGTGACCAAGAAGTTATATTGCGGAATCTCAATCCTCATCGAGGGGCAGGACGACCCCGCAGTCATTGGCGTAAAGAGGAACAAGTCATCGCTCTTGTTCGAGCGTTTCCACTAATGGGTTTACGCAATATAGCTCGACGAGTAGGATTGAGTCATGAGACGGTGCGACGAATAATTCGAAGAGAAGGTTTACGAACTTATAAGATTCGCCGTGTTCAAGCACTTTATCCAAGCGATTATGCTGCTCGACGAAGTTTTTGTTCTTGGGTGCTACGCAAATTGGAAAATGAACAACACTTTCTAGAACGTGTGTTATTTTTCGACGAATGCACCATTTGAACCATTGCGTGTGGATTTCTATAAGCACAAATTCTGGCATTTTGTTGATTAAGGATGCTACTACTTGAGAAACTACATTCGTCGGAAAATAACACGCGTTCTAGAAAGTGTTGTTCATTTTCCAATTTGCGTAGTACCCAAGAACAAAAACTTCGACGAGCCGCATAATCACTTGGATAAAATACTTGAACACGGCGAAGCATTTCGTTATATTTCTAAAAATGAGAGGGATGTCTGTTTCTAATCTGGGGTCGCATACTCGTATTTGTCGTTTCCAATGAGTTGAAGGTTTACAGCTGGATCTCTGTCTACAGGGTTAAACGAAGGGTTAGCCAGGATATTTCCTGTCAGAGACTATCTCGACAGATTCTCGAAGGGAATGTTCTCAAGATTTCCATATTAAGAAATCGTACGGTATTGTTACTGCATCATGCTGCGTGTCGGCTGCGTCCAGCCGGGGCGTAATCATTGCTTCTGTAAACAAAGGGGTCGGTTGGGACGTTTTTCGTTCTGAGGAAAGAGATTAGAAAAATTCTAATCGAAATAAACGCGGAGAAAAGTTCTCCATACGTAACACCTACGTCAACGTTAACTTTGTATTTTTCACCCGATAGACGCATGCGATCAAGCGTGTGCGGGTATGTGTGAGCGCCGACGGTATGCATAACTGTCTCTTTCTGTACCGTTATTGTCGTCTTGCCATCTCTTGAATAACAGATAGCTATTTAGAACATTGTAATCTTACAATGTAATATATTATAATATTTACGTTGTGAGAAGACAGATATCCTTAGTTCGACGTTATGATCTGAAAGTCCGATAACACTCTTTTGGACGTTTCGCAAAGATTATATAAATATTCGTCCAATTAAATTTTCGAGTGGAAAGGGTGAACGAAGAAATCTGACACAGAGAAAATCACTCATGCAATGTTAGCACCCGCTCACGAACACATCGTTCAGTGGACCAACCTGAATTTGTTTCACATATTGCAATTATTCTAGTCGTAAGTGTCCACAGTACCACACACACGTACACTAGGATTATCCGGTTAGCAAGCGTTAAGTGGTGTGTTGCGCGCATCATAATTGTTCCATCCGCGAATGCAATTTCCACATTTTATGGGTTAAGTATACATAAATCAGAAACTGTACACCAGGGGTTGTAAATAAATGAAATTTAATCAAATAAAGCCTGATTACATTTTCTGTGACGTACCCGTGTAAATAACTACCGCCATTTCCTCTAGTGTGTTTATTCAGTCTACTTATTTTACTTACACCGGTTTTTTAATATATCGTACAAAATGTATTTTTCAGTTTAGTGACTGTCATAAATGGGGTAAACTTGTCGACGTGCTACGATTTCAATGAGCTTCAGATATGTTGTCAAGGTCATCATTATGAATAAGATTTCCCTGAAAAGTTTTTGGCGGTCGGCTTTTTAGTTTACGAGATATTTGAAAAACACTTTACTTGTAAATCCATAAGTATCCTTGACAAAGAACACCGCTGCGTGCGGTAGAAACATCATACGCTGCGTATAATTCAAACTGTTTTGGGTTCGGTTTCCCTTCCACAGTGGGCAGTTTGGGAGTGTGGTAGTGTCGGACTAACCACGCCCACCGGGACGGGGGGCTGGCCCCGGGGATGTGCGAAATAGACTCCTCCGAGGGGAGGGCCCTTACCGCAATCGGAGAGCCCCTCGTTCTCACCGCGAGGGAACACTGTGGGCTACTCAGGCCACGGGGGGGGGGGGGGATGTTGAGCTAGAGTCAGCCCTTCATCGGGTGGCACAAGGAGGAGGGAAACGAAGTCGACACTTCGTTGCGGTTCCCTTATTAGGATGATGGAGGGGGGCTTCTAACCCCCTCAGGGAATAGCCTAGGTATAAAGGCAGCAAGGAACACCAGTGTGAGTTCGGCTAAAACGAGATCCTGGGTCCACCACGCGGGAAAGCCTAGGGACGGCCCTGAGGATTAATTGGTATGCCTCTCAGGGGGAAACCCAACAAAAAAGAAGGGTTGGGTTAGGTTTAGGTTTCGGTTAGGTTTAGGTTTCGATTAGGTTTAGGTTTAGGTTAGGTTTACGAACAGAGTTAAATGTGCAATGATATGTGTGTAAAATGTTTAGAAAAAACCATATGCAGTCAAAAATTATAATTTAGAGATAAGCACCTTCCTTTCAGGTAATAGTGACCGTCCATAATTTTACCGATCTAGTCCACACTGTTGTTAGGGGAAAGATTTTTCGTTGTTCACACTTCCGAAAACAAGTTTTCTTGACTATAGAAATAAGGCAGAAACTTTATTACTTAATCGAATTATAAACCATTCCATTTGAGCAATCAAATAACTATAATAAGAAAAGATTGTTTCTCTTCAACTATCTGTTTTATAAACACTAGATATAAAATGGTTGAATATAACTTTAGCAAGCTTCTTCAACTTCTATCCTTACAATCCAATCTTTCCTAAACTGCTAATTCGATGATTCTTGTTAATGTTATTAGTTTGGCGGAAGTACTTCCAGTCCGGGCTTTGTGTCACATTGTAGCAATGAACGTTTCAAAGTGTATACACGAAAGTAACACGTGCCGTTATATGTAGTATTGTCTTTTCTCGTAGTTTCAAAGATTAGGTATACTGTTGAAGACCTTTCAAAAGATCTCTGTAATATTTGTTAATAGCAGAAAAAATATTTGGTGACCTGGATTCTTTTACAATGATTACCTTGACTTCTAGACGCAATTAAAACATGCTAATTTAAGTGAAATTAAAGAAGAAATATTTTCTTTGGAAAGATTCTAAAGGGTATAGCCAGATAAGGAGGTCAAAAGTGCCCCCAAACCAAATTTTATCCAAAGAAAATACTTTGTGCCAGTTTTCAACCCTATATGTCGACACGGGTGATAGTAATAGAGTGACAAAGAAAATCGGATTTTCCCGTAATGTCTCTTATCCGCTTGAATTGAAAATTCGGAAAAAAATCAGGCATATTTTAGCTATTAGAATGCACATCTATGAATTTTTTCAAAATTGTTAGCTTCGAAACCGAATTTTAAAAAATAAAAAAGATTTTGAAATGCCAAGTGAAAAGTGGGGCCACATAGTTCAAAAATTAAAAAACCGCTATTTTTGACCATAGAAAATGATATTAATGTTCCATATCAGAAGAAAAACAAAAATATAATTCAATTTCAAGTGTAGTCGCAGCACGTCAATAGCAGGATTTACAAAGGTTACATAGAATATACATTTGATGCAATAGATTGTGCTGGAATCAAATGTTATTACTGTGACTGTGCAAATGGTAATCGCACCAATGGGTGTTGCTTCCATGCAACTGCGATAATTTATTACTTATCGCGTGCATGGTATCTTTCAAAAATTGTAAGGCCGGCAGAAATTCTTTCCAAAATGTTTTCTACTGAAGAAATACACCCTGTAATCAATGATGACAGCGACGAAGATTAGTGCAGCTGAGAGGTAAGAATTCTTCCATGGAAATAGATGCATATTATTTAGAATTTGATATAATATCCATCTAAGAAATTAATGATATGAGTCATATAAACATGGTACTTGTACGGGCATGGAAGAAATAGCGGTTTTTGATTTTTTAAACTATGTACTCCTACATTGAAAAATTTGAAAAAAATTGTATATTAACAACCATAACGAGATACTAAAACTGTAAAAATATAAACTTAGTATCTCATAACTTCTACAAAAGATCGGCATTTCAAAGTTTTTTTATTTTTTAAAATTCGGTTGCCAAATTAAAAATTCTGAAAGAATTTATAGATGTGCATTCTAATAGCTAAAATATGCCTGATTTTTTCAGAATTTTCAATTCAAGAGGATAAGAGAAATTGCGGAAAAACCACATTTTCTTTGTCACCTCATTACTACCCCCGTGTCGACATATAGGGTTGAAAATTGTCTCAAAGTATTTTCTTTGAATAAGCTATCGAGTGTGCTATTAGAAATTCAATTTGGTTTGGGTGCATTTTTGACCTCCTTATTTGGCTACACCCTTTAAAATGTATTATAGGGGATGCTGTCTTAACTATTTTGAATTCTAAAAATCCTAATAAAATGCAGTTTATCTAGATATGTCACAATGAAAATGAATTTCTAAACTTAGGAAAAAAATGCTATCAGGCATATGTGACTGACGTGGTAGTTAACGTGTTAATATGTTCATCAAGCCGTAACAAAATGAT
The DNA here is from genome assembly GCF_050948215.1 of Halictus rubicundus. Classification (NCBI taxonomy): domain Eukaryota; kingdom Metazoa; phylum Arthropoda; class Insecta; order Hymenoptera; family Halictidae; genus Halictus; species Halictus rubicundus. The sequence continues at coordinate 2,786,902 of NC_135162.1, forward strand.
TCAACTCACTAGAAACCATTGATTTTGATCATTCAATAACGGCATTCAATAACCTCTCAACAATCATTTTCTAAATAATAATTCCGAAAGCAATTGGATTACTTTACTGTGGGTAACGTATTGTTTCAGAAATAAAATTAGGAAATTGTTAGTTGCGGATCACGGATTTTTATGAACTATTAAATAGCTGTCGTGGCGGTAGGCGATGTGTTAATATCTAGCGAGTTGCCTATATAAAATACTTAACCGTACGAACGATCATTACTTCGTTGATACTCTATACGGTTTACGTGTTGTCCAATATCCATATAGTTCAAACACGTACCTAAAGCTAAATTTAATATCGTTACTGCTGACAACAAGAGTCAAGCATAAGATCTTCACTTTAGATGATCACCTTAGCCGAGTGAACCGATTAAAAAGCGACGGTGTAATTTATCCGGCTCGTTCACCCCAGCTAGTGGTTCACGCCCTACTTTCTTTCGTATGAAGACATGACGTAAATGCCAAGGCATTGCAGAACACTACTGTTCAGCCTTGAATAGATTAACAGACTATTCTGGTTTAGAATTAAAAAAAAATCAATTTTTTTACATTTTCTTCAAGTATAGGTGTTCTTGGACATGTCTACATACAAACGGATGTTTGAATTCGTAAAATTGATTTAGTTATACAGTCCACGACAATACTATGAGAAACTGTTATAAAACCATACAAATCTATGTTAAAAAAAGGAATTTCTTTTTCTTGCGTACGTACAACATCATACTGTAATTAATATTTGTAAGAGCTGAACTTCACCTCCAGAAACCAAAATTTTTGTCTGAACTTCACTTCAAGAGACCAAAAATGTTTAACTTTTTTATGTAATTCCGTAAATTTTGACGAAAAATTGCCAAAAATGTAAGTTTCAAAGTTAGGAATTCACTGGTTCGAAAGTTATACATACGTAAAGTTGAGCGATTTTCAGCTTTTTTGACAGGTAAGGCCGCCATATTGGTATATACTCAAATATGTTATTGATTTGTAATAACCTATAGTTGAAGTATACTTCCAAAAACATAACTCAGTATTAAGATATTAAGTGTATGATAAAATAATTTCCTATTTTTTTTTTTAGGGTTTCGAAGTACCAACATTAATATTTAATAACCGCTACTAATATATTCAGTACTATAGGCGACCTTAGTAGTTTTTTTTCTGGTAATAATGTTTTGAAGAAATTCAATTGCTTTACAAAAAATGTCAGATTAGGTACTTCATGCACCTAATACGACATGATTTATTGTCTAATGTCCTCCATTTCGACATGGCTAGATGTTCAAAATGTCGAGTTTTGGGCGACATTGTGACCAGAAAACAATGACCAATCCTGACTAACTTTTATGTTCTAACTTTTATGTTCAGTCCATCTGCGAGTGAATAAAATGTAAATGTTGGTTACCTGAAAATTAATTTCTGCAAAGGGTATACTTTGTACAAGCAACAGTGCCACATGCTGTACAATTTACGGTTGCTAATCGTGACCGAATGTATAAAAATAGAATCATTTTAGAATTATTTCTGGTTAGACTTTAGCTCAGGAAACCAGAAATTTTTCACTTTTTCTTATGTAATCCTATAGATTTTGGCGAGAAAATGTCGAAAATCCCAGTTTCAATCCTAGGAGATACTAGTTCAAAAGTTATGCGTGTGTAAAGATGTGCGATTTTCAGCGTTTTTGACAGGTAAGAAAGGAAAACGGCCAATTTAGGAGTGCAAAAGTCAAAAAAACAAACATTGAGTAGGCATTTAATACTATTTCTCACGTCAACACATCATTTTTAGAAGTTAAATACGACAATTTTACTTCTCAAATCAATTATTGTTAAGCGTGGCAAAGGTTGAAAGTAGTAGTATGAAAAGTGGCATCGAAATCAAGGATATTCTTTTTCATTGTTATTTATTTTTTACAACCTTAATATTAATTCTAATTATAATAGTCTTTAATGTTTTTCGCAATTTTCCGGAAATGTTGAAAAATAATTTTTCTCGAGGAGATTTTAAGAAATTAATTTTTTAAGTTTATTGTATGAAATACTAATGATATTCGCCCGTATTCGCGACAATTTTTGTATAAGTATTAAGAATGGAATATGTAGTTTATGTTTCCATCCAATTTGGCTCCGGAAATGTGCAGATTAGCGAGTTGTTTTATTTTTTTCTGATATAATTCGATGACGAGCACGTACGCCGAGGAGTGTAAACATAACAGTGCTCGGGTATGTCTCCTCGACGATACACGATGCTGGCAAGACCCGTGTTGTTGACAAATATCGAGAATTCACTGTACTTACTAAAATATTCGGACATTTTTAAAACGGAATAACTTTTTAACAATTATATCAGATGACTTAAATTTGACAAGACACTCTCAAGACACTCAGAAACCCCGAGTATCGAGTTCGCACTTACAGATAGCCAAGTGTCCGGGACCCAAGGATAACCTTATGTGCGGCCCAAAACCCTGAGTAAATATACAATTCCAAATATACAGACATTGAAAGATGTAAAAATTTCCACGTTTCTGACAGATTTTGGCCGAAAATCGAGAAAAACTGCAATTTTCGGTATCTTTTCTAATTTTCAGTAATAATATAATAGTTATAAGCTTTAGTAATAATTGTTTTAGAGACGTAAATTAGAGATGTACATATAATTTTGTTTTCGTTTTTATTATTATTGTTTTTTTAATAGTATTATTATTGTTTTTAATGTAAATTTCATTTCTAAAAATTATATTTTTGTAAAAAAAGGAATTCTAAATTGAAATGCGTTGCTTTCTCTGTGCTATTTTAAACAAAAAAAATATTTCAATAATCTTACGGAACTCTATTAGCATTCAAAATTTTGCATTCCTAAATCGGCCGTTTTTCCCATTGTGCGACGTCATGTTGGTATGTGGTGACGGTCGCGCGTCTCTTGATTAAAATTCTTTCTATTTATAATAATATGTTTAGTAATACATTAATATGTTTTTGTATCGCTGATACATGGATAAAACGGCACAAACTTCGTTAACAGAATTTGATCCGTATCTATCCATAGCAGCTAATAAATTACTTTAATATTTTTCTAGTTAATATCTCCGATTCGTTTCTAATTATTATTTTTTGTTCCATGCTGTATACATTATTTCTTGTTAATTACAGAACATTGAGTCGATATTTGAATTTTCCGTCGAACAGTGTTTTGGTGGTTCTACTGTATAATATCCTCATTGAGCAGGATTTCAATCGATGAGATTAATTCGTATTATGCGAATAATCGTTATACCTATTACGAATTGATCCGCTGCCTCGTTAGAGGGTTAGAGGGTAGCAATCAGCAGTCACTAAGAACGCCCAGTAATAGATCCTACAGTGGATTTACCGGCAGACCACTAAAAATTAATTATACAAAATATGTACCTAACAGTTATTACATTGGTACACAAATTCACGGATGAAAATTTTAAACTTGAAGACAGAATAAAAAACTTCTAGCGTGTTTACTAGTAATATTTAATTGGATTTGTTTATCTTTACGAATATTTTCGTAAGCTCCACTTTTTGCGCATCTACTAGTAAAAAAGTTCGTCATTCATATACCACCAACCCGAGGTTCTCCAGCAAAACTTTTTAAACCTTGCTTGATTGTATGCGCTCGGCTCTCTTGCGTAGTTTCAAGCCCTCAAAACTCCGCGTATTTCCCTAGTTTTAGTGCAATTTCAGTTTCAAATTCATCTGAGTCAACCACAGAATTATTAAGCAAACTGCCATTTTTCATTTCTTCCCAAATATTAACTCCTTCTTCATGTGTGTTCCATTAATACGATTCGAAAAATATGCTACCTCATTTGTTATAAACCACTAATACGTTTAATACGTACTAATACGTTTAATTGGTAATTTCATTCAACTTCATTTCTTTCACATTTGATCGTTGGAAAATCTACTTGAAATGTTAGGTATATTTTTAATGGAAGTTTATATTTGAAATTGATTTACACACAACACTTGTATAATTTTCATATCCAAAATGGTAGTGGGAAAATGCGCTCCTCTTTATAAATTAAAAGTATAAATTTTAAAACATAGAATACGATGAAAAACTGTTAATTTAAGTCCAGACGTATTGACATATCTGCAATGCTCGTTGGTGAACGTTTTAATTACTACTCTTATTGATAAAAATATATTATTCCAGCTATACAATATTACGACTATAATTTCTTTTCGCAACGTTCAAGAACAAAGTCGAGCCGCATAGGTACCCTCATCTGAAATACGACGAAAGCTGTGCAATGAAATTTATTCAGTTCCCAGTATGCCGATGAATGTGGTTCAGTGGAATAGCAAACGCGGGAAATAAATTGCTACAATTTTAACACCCCCTGAGGATATTGGAAAAAGAGAAAGTATTGAAGAAGGAAACCTCATGTGAAAAAAATTTGTAGCTGTAAAAACAAACAAAAATCTCAGGATTTAGACAAGGCCCAAACATAATTGGGCTATGACATGTTAAAAAAGTGGTCATCGCACCCGAAGAAACTGGTTGGTTGAGCCTATATATAGGATGCAATTGTTTCTTTTCTTCTTTGTTAATCCTATGTATTCTTTTTTACGTTATCTTGATATTATAATTCCACGTGTATTTATTTTTAAAAATATATTTTTTTTACTGTAGATATCGATTAATATAATGCACTCATATTTCTAAAGAAAGTGGGTCGTCATTTTCCAACTTATTTTATCATACCTATATTATTAACACATGAATAAATGTGCATAACAATAAACACATGTGCTTATGACAAGTTAGCGAGAATTTTTAAAGTGTTACATAGAACTAAAGTAGTTTTACTTGCAGAATTAAATAATAGTACAAACAGCTTGTTGTTTCATAAAACAACTTAAACCCTTGCATTTGCACCTATTTCAACAGTGGAACTTAGATTTTTCGTCCAATATAGAACATATTATGAATACGATAAAAGTAATTCGGCACATTTATTTATGTCACATTCAAATTTTTACCAATTTTTTAAATACAAATAAAGGGTGTAGCCGAATAAGGAGGTCAAAAGTGCCCCCAAACCAAATTGAATTTGTAATAGGACATTCGATAGCATATCCAAAGAAAATAGTTTGAGCCAATTTTCAACCCTATATGTCGACACGGGGGGTAGTAATGGGGTGATAAAGAAATTCAGGGTTTTTCGTAATTTCTTTTATCCTCTTGAATTGAAAATTCTGAAAAAATCAGGCTAATTTGAGCTATTAGAATGCACATCTATGAATTCTTTCAGAATTATTAGTTTCGAAACCGAATTTTAAAAAGTAAAAAAACTTTTGAAATACGGATTTTTCGTAGGAGTTATAGTAGTTAACAATTTCTTCAGATATTTCAAGTGAGGGCACATAGTTAAAAAAAAATCAAACTCTCCATTATAGGGGCACACACAATAATAGTTTTCGACATATTTGTAATTAAAGTTCCGACATAACCGTGAAAATACCAATTTAGTCCACTACGTTACCAAGCAGCGGTGTGGCGCACAGTGGGCAATTTGGACGAAATCGGATTCAAAATCAAGGAACTTTCGATAGGAATGAGGTAGAGCGATGCAATTTTTTTTAAATGAAAGCTGAAACTTAGTAGAATATGGCAAATATTGTCGGATTTTCGAAAATATAATTATGGACAATAGATATCTAGTTTATACTACATTACAACCACAGACAGTTTGCAGAAAGTGCCAGTAGCAATAACAGCGATACGTCAAGTGGTGACGAGATGTGAAGCGCTTCATGTTCCGTAAGTAACTCAAAACGTTCAAATACGTCATTATTATTACTTTTATTGAATTTTATATATGAAAATACAATATACCTTCAAACTAGTGTTATAAAATCATTTTCACGAAAAAATGACTTCATTAGTTTTTCGTCACAAAAATCTATTTTTTGCAAAATCCTGAGGTCGTAGACAAATTTTGAGACCAGATTTGAAATCAGCGTGAATAAATCTATGGGAAATGATGTATAGCATGTTAGAAAAAATTTTTTTCCGGGCGTGGTATTGAAAAAACTAACATTTTCTTGAATTTGTGCGCGTTTAACGAATTTTCTCGAGGTTAAAAAACGTTCGGACCACAATCTCTCTATTTTTCCCATATTCTACTAAGTTTCAGCTTTCATTTAAAAAAAATTTCATCGCTCTACCTCATTCCTATCGAAAGTTCCTTGATTTTGAATCCGATTTCGTCCAAATTGCCCACTGTGTGGCGTAGCGACAGCAAATTGAACTTTGTACGCCCAGGTTCGAAATCCCTTCGTTGGTAACTTTACTTTTTTTCAATATTTCACTTAAAAAGTAAAAATGCATTTTGGATGCTAAATAAATTTTAAATAATATATTTTTATTGATTAAAGGACTAATTGAAAATGATACTTATTATTTTGCAGAAGAAATACTAGATATATCACTATATACATAGAAGATAATAGTTATAACTTATAAATAAGAATAAAAAATAATATTAAAATAATGTACAAGAAACAATAAATAGTAATCAAACGTGTTGATGTGGCTTGCCATCACGCTTCCTGGAGTTTGTATAATATCGTGCGTTACGTAGAATAAATATGGAAATCAAATACAATACTTACAATTTTTCCTATGTGTAAAAGCATGGAAAACATAATGTACGAAAACATTTTGCACATCGAATCAATACGCTTTCATTGCACGAACATTTACTTTCTCGTATTTCTGGTGTAAAGCTAACTTGTCTCGCCAAACCCTGGGATGTTCGAGCATCCAGCGATAGGACAACGTCGCGAAATGGTCCGTTGCAGTTTGTACATCATTGCGCGTGCTCACGTATAGATCTCGCGAATATAATTATTACTCTACCCCTACATATGTGTTAAAAAAACAAGAATATCTATGGATTTTTTACTGTAGTTTTAGGTCTTGTGTTTGTAGACCCCGAAAAAACATTTTCTGTAATTCGTTACCATTATTGTGCGGAAAGTTAATATATTTTATATTTTCTCCAATTTGCATGTCAAAAAATAGTACTTGTTGCACCTCATTATGCCAATCCTGCAATGTGCACTTTACGCCAGCAAACTAAATTGTTGGTTTTATGCTTATAAAATGCAATGACGTTAGCAGAGAAAAGAGTAAATTATAAGGGACGTTTCTAAAGTTCCAGGAATTTTATTCTGTTATTCGATTCGTGTACACAGACGAAACGAATTGCTATCTGCCAATCGTTCGTTAAATACACTTCAGTAAACTTGTAATATTGCTGTAATATTGCTGTAATATTGCTTGTAATATTGATGTAATATTACATCGATCATTTTATCCTAATGGAAGTATAAGTATTTAATATTAATCGGATTTTGTATTTTACAACTGCATAATCTTTTTTGTCCACTTAAAACCGAGTGGGATTTGAAGTAAGCACGTCTTATATATAGCGTAAGGGATACAATTACTGTGGGGGTACCAATTGCTGTGCCTATATTAATTATACTTATTTTTAAAGCAGAGTAAATATTAAAAACAGAGATATTAAATTTTTTTTCATTAAAATCAGTTAATATATAAGTTATATATCTCTTGTTTAATATTCACTATGTTTTAAAATTAATATAGGCACAGTAATTGGTACCGCTACAGTAATTGGGTCCCTTACCCTACAGCTTCAAACCGTTTCCAGAATAGTTAGAACGATGAGTGGGAACTATGCTCGTACTCATCTGGCAACTATGCGTATTACTATCAAGTTTTTGACTATTGAAGGCACAAAACTCACTGAAATTTTTCATAGATTACGTTAACAGTTTAGGGGTAAAGCGTGGTAGAGGACACAAACTTTTTCTTGGCATAAATCATTTCCTCGTGGACGTCAACACGTTCAAAACACAACGCGACGTCCCAAGTCAGGTATTGTGGATTTCTACGACCGGCAAACGGCAGTGCCATCTGCCGTACCGGTACGCGGAGAGAAAAGATGGCGCGCGACAGTCAGGAGTAGAAGCACAGACAGCACGAGGCATAGTCGCCAGATCAAGACTTGTTCTCCCACTCTAATTTCCCTTTCTACCGCGCTATTCCCCCACACTTTCGCTAGGGTTCGGTCACGTGACGCGTTCCGTCTCTGTCGTGTCTGTGTTACAATGTCACGTGACTAACCCGGTACTGGCAGAGAGAGGGTAATATTTTTCCCTCTATTCGTGGTACCTCTCCTCATCCCGCGACTATGCTTTGCCGAACGAAGCTTGCTGAACGTGACTGATCTATGTTAATAATTTTCTTCAAACCGAAATAAATATAAGCATACAATAGGTATAAATTTTCTTCTTCTTCTAGGAAATGAAGAACGACAAAGAAGTTCTAATCACTGTAACCGTAAAATAAATCGTAGTGTAAGGGATTAAAACCGAGGATGGAAAAAATAATAAGAGTTTAGGTTAATAAAAGAAGAAATTATGACTTTACGTTACCATCGTATTGTGCAACTTGTGGGCATTTTTTACATAGCAACTAATGCATGAATAATTTGAGGTCGGGAAATTCAGCACCTCACGTTCCATAGTTCTGTGCAAATATTGATATTAATGATAGTCCAATAACGTTGCGTTCTGAATCGTTGAAAAAGAACCGATAATTATTTACAATAGGGGATTTCCCATCTAGAGTTTGCTATAGTCATCCCAACATTTTCCGCAAATATCTCGCAAACCAAGGTCGTCCGGCGGTAACACGTCTAGGAAAAAGTTGTTCAGGTTGATGACCTTAACAACATATTTCAAGGTCATTGAAATCGGTGAGAAGTCTATTATTGTAAACAATCACCAAATAACCGCTAATAGGTGTGAATCAAACGTCTGTAAAAGAATTATTATAGACACTTGGACGAGAATTTGTGGACGTTTGTAAAGGTGAAAGAGAGGGGGAGGGAGTGAGTGACATCAAAGTGCAAGCACGCGCAGATACAGAGAGGTGAAATAATGTCGTAACTAGCGGTCGATACGCGATTCGAATGAAGAGAGTTTCAAGAAAGGAAACGGCTTTTCGACGGGTTGCTTGCTCAGCCAGGTAGCAGTTTCATTCTCCACGTTCGTAGAAAGGTATTCGGATAGTTCGTGACTGCATTAAGAATTAGTCCGTTGGCGGTGCGATGGTGTAAAGTCAAGAGTTAAAAGCGCAATACACTTCGTGCGCTCCCTCCATGCCGTAAACTAGGAACGTATTATCATAACTCGCTTCTACTTTGTTTGAAGCAACTGAACTCACTTGAAGCGTGCAGATGGATTGTGAATAGTCGGAACAGCATAGGATCAGCATAGGGGGTATTAATATCCGCACAATAACTGTGGGGGTACTGATTACTGTGCCTACATTAATTATACATATTTTTAAAGCATAATGAATATTAAAAAAGAGATATATAGCATAAACAGGGTGTTCGACTACGGGTGGGAGAACATTTAAGGGACGATTCTCCATGACAATATAAGATGAAAATGAAGAATAAAAAATTGGCGACTTCGGCTTCGTCTTTTAGTCATTAACAATTAAAAATCGGTCTAAAATGCGGCAACCCGACCAACAGAGATGACCGTTGTGTATGTTATAGAGGCGTGCGACAGTCAGGTATCAAGTAACAAATACATGCTTAACTTGGTTCTCATTTGGGGTCCCAGCGAGGTGAAAATGTTTTAATGGGATCAGAGTTTATGGGCGGGGAAAAGGGATCAAAATGGCATTTCAACTTACAATCAGACTCGCATAAGTAATTTACTCGAGATCACTATAAAATGGTTTCCACACATCCATTGCGTCCATAAATATTGAATGAAATCCTCGCAATATTTACATTTTTAATAACAAATGCACATATTTGTTTACGTGCCTGTTGCGCGCCTCTATGACGTACGCAACGTACACCTCTGTCGGTAGGGTTGCCACATTTTAGGCGAATTTTTAATTGTTAATAATTGAAAAATGAAGCCATAATCGGAATTTTTTTATTCTTCACTTTCGTTTTATATTGTCACGGAGAACCAGCCCTTAAATTTTCTCCCACCTATAGTCGAGCACCCTGTATATTAACTGATTTTAATGAAAGAAATTCAGTGTGCTTTCAAAATAAGAATAATTAATATAGGCACAGTAATTGATTCCTCCACAGTTACTGGGTCCCTTGTGAAGGACTTGGGTCAAGCAAGGATTGTGTTAGATACTAGAGTTCGATAAAAACAAGGGAGGGGGGAGGATGAATTTTGGATTGTTTGTATCGGTTGAGTTTGGTATGAACGAGTTTGCAGAGCGTGTAGAGTGAGTGCGAAGTGTGAGAATTGGCAGCGCTGGGGATAGAGGTCAGGATCGCCGCGTGTGAGAGGGTATTGTGTCTGAGTGAATATAGAACATATCGAGTGTTGCATTTATATATCATTTACATTATTGTTATCAAACTAGTTATAAACAGACTTGAACTCTGCCTGTTCTGAGAATCCCCAACATCAAATACAATGAATAAAAAACCTTATATTACCAAGCGAGAGGTTTATGATTTTGTGAGATCGGGTTCTCAGTCCTCTTTGATCAGTTTTAAAACGCTACGAACCGTTATACTCGTGGCAAGTTAACTGAGTGAACCCCCGCATTTCTCAGTGCGTCAAAACGGAGAGCTTACGAACATAGTATCCGCGATACACATTACACCACAACAAGTGTACTTACTCTCTGCGTTTTTAGAAAGAATATACTGTGTTTTTACGAAATATATAAGAGTCTTTAATCTCATTTCCACATCCGTTCCCACTACGATACACCTTTACCGCTCGAGGTGTATTAGTATCTCTAAACGTTACGAGAGTCGATTTCCGAATACCTTCCGCTTACCTATCCTGTGACACCAGGTGACGAAACAGGCATCGGCTAGTTCGCGACTTTCCCGTGTCAATGAACATACCTCGGTCCACGCTTAAACTGCCTAGCTCTCGGCTCGTAACACATGAGTACGATAAACTATAATTCAGAAATTTGTAGTTTTCATTCGTTCCCAATTCTTTAATGCTTTCTATAGAGTTTAAACCACCATCTGAAGTAAATTTTCCACTGTTCATTATTTTATCGTTGAATAAACAAATAAACTTTCAGTTATATTTTAACGAGTTAGTGGTGGTTTAGTATAATAATTGCTTGGATAATACATATTTTTAATTCTTAATTTAAATACTGTTATTTATTACGAAACATCTGCATGTCGGTAATTTATAAAAAGTGTGTTAACATTTGCCCGTTCTATGCGTACTGCATTTGATTATATTTCTTAATGTAGAATAATAGAATTAACAATATCATTAGTTTAAATTCGGTTTGTCAATTTATGCAAATAGTAATTTTTTAGCTGAAAAATATTTGAAAGAACGAGATGTTTGATTTTTTTTATTGCTTGTCGATACGTTTGAATAATTAAATAGTTTATTGGGAAGTAACATAAAACGAGGAATTTTTACTACATATACATGTGTCGATACTATTTGTCAGCATTATTAAAAATTAAACGTGTTAATTTCACCGACACGCATAAGTAAATACAACGTCTTTGATTTGTGCTACTGATAACTTTACAGTGTGATTACTTTGAAAAAGAGGTTGGTCAAAACCATTAGCGTCGTTGCATATAACTTTACTTCTGCTCTCGTTTCCCCACACCTGTGCTCACATTTCATTTGCAATATTGCTACAATCCACTTCTGAACGATTCGAAGAAAAGGCTGTATCGCTATACTCGGTGCTTGTTAAAGTTGGGTACAATTTAGGAAGGATACCGATATTACACATGCTGTTTAAAGTATTAAATGTTATATAGTTATTAATGTTTGGAATGAGCTGTGTCAAAAACGCTAAATAATTTTAAATACAAATATTTTAATTGCCCTTCAGATGCGTACTTTAATTATTTGAATATTAATTTTATTCACTATTAGAATTGATCCACTGCAACAAATAATACATTTCACGTTCAGTTTATTATTCAGTTTATTAGCAAAAGTTATTATTCAGAAAATAGAATAAAATGTTACTACAAATTCGGTCTAGTATACCAGTAAGTAATGAATAGACTGCAGATTTTATGCATTTGAAGCAAAAATGGGTGGGTGTGATTTCAAACAATGAAAAGATTACAAAAATTTAAGAGTACCAATACAACTAATAAAACTAGTACTACTACTACTACTACTATTTCTTACAACTTAATAAAACTAGTAAAGTGAGAAATAAATTCCTGCTTGGCTCGTATGTCTTGCAATTAATACAAACGACCTTTATTTTGCATAAAGATCCGTAGACTAATAATAAATCATTACTAATGATAATATTAAGAAATATATATGCGTGAAATGTATCTGAAGTTCGTTATGTATAGTACAATAGTGAAACGTTCGATGCAACCTGTATTTACTGCATTAGAGCTAAATCATTTATTCCAAACTTATGGTATTACATCTTACATTAATGTATTGCATAATTTAGCTGTAATTACATATGCATTTACAGGTACACATATTGTACAATAAGTGTCACTGCAACGACTAATAGTTAATTTATAATTACAGCTAGGGTAAGGGATCCAATTACCGTGGGGGTGCCAATTACTGTGCCTGTATTAATTATATTTATTTTCAAAGCATAATGGATATTAAAAAAGAGATATATAGCAACTAACTATAGCTATAGCATCTAGCTATAGCATAGCTATAGTTATAATAACTGATTTTAATGAAAAAAATTTAATATTTCTTTTTTAATATTCATTGTGTTTAAAAATCAATATAATTGATATAGGTACAGTAATTGGGTCCCTTATCCTAAACGTACCATAAATAAATTATATTTTCGTGTCACTTCGTGAAAATTAATACAAACCAGTATAACAATCGTGAATAATTGAAACCATAATTGTAATGTTAAGAAATTTGGAATAATATTTAAAAAAAGACGGAAAAATAAAAAGCTATGCAATGTATCAGCATAAAGCCTAGATTCATATAAATAGGTCTAATTTATTATCTTTTTAAACAATATTCCTTAAGAATTTAGAAACTAAGTAATATCTAAGCTACATGTAACATCATTGTATCTGTTAAATAAACCATTCAGTTTAAAGCATTAATAAATAAATAAATCAATATATAGATAAATAAATAACTAAATAGATTAATAAAAAAATAAATAAAAAAATGGATAAATAAATAGATAGTTCAGAAATACGACTTTTACGTTGCACGTAACACGAATGAAATGTGAAAACGACACATTTCCATGATTAACCGTGCTCTGGAGAAGAAGAAAAGTTTGATCTGCTAGAAACTCTTGACCCGTTACAAATTGATGCGTTTTTACGATTATGCGAGTGCAATGCGGTAAATGTAATGGGTCGGTAACATGTCGCATTAGAAACGATATCCTTGTGTAGCAACGGACGACGATAGAACACCGTGAAACGCGACGTAAATGTAGGACGTAATTAACACAACGCACACATCAAGAGATCCCGTTCCACTGTAAAGACGACACCGATCTATGTTAATGGAATTGCGCCTGTTTACTTAGCTATTTGCAGGATTAAGCTCTCACCCAAGGGATTAATGATGCGTCCGGCAAACAGATATATTTTTAATCACTGGGAAAGCATTATGACGATGAACGGGTTCACCAATACTGTTTGAAAAAATCATTATGTACATAACAGTGAGTTACCGTTTCTTACAGTGATTTGCGGTAATTAAATTTACACGCAAACCCATATTTTCGTGGACTATTTCATAAGGGGACAAAATAAAACATTATCTTCATCAATTACAAACATCAGGCGGTCAATATAAGTATATTTGTTCTCTTAACAATTTTAATATGTGTAAAATAACGTAACTTCACTCGTTAATTATTCTGACATTTTCACTGTTTCGTATTCCACTCACCATTTTTCCCACTTGTCCTATAAATCTATGAAATTCATAGTCTATCCCTGAGAAGAAGCATTTATTGAAAAATTGATGTGCACATTAAAGTGGACCTTAGTTTTCAAATATTTAAAATTTTTCAAAATTTGAAATTGACTTGACAATTTTTTCAAAATTTTCATTACACGTCATCTGATAAACTAATCCTTCTAGCTTGACAGAGAGTCTGAATCAAAGTGTATGCCATCAATTATGTGATTGACTTTACCTTTTACTAATCCATAGATGACGGAACTGATAGTACTTGTATGTAAGTTGAGATGGTGTAACATGTATGTGATAGTATTACAAACAAGATTTAAGACTTACAGTTAGTGTGTGACATCTGTTCCTAGCGTAAACATCGATTATTTTCATTATATTGAAAATGTCGAATTTTGTGCGGACAAAACAGCATTTGCGGGAGGCGTTGCTGCATGATTTCATTTTAAAGAAAAGTGCAGCTGAAAGTCGTCGCTGGCTTGTGGAATTTTAAAGTGACAATGCGTTGTCCAAAAGAAGTTATAGTTGAAGTAGAAGAAGTTGTCATTTTTATTAGAAAAATGCCAGTAATATTTTGGTCAAAGTCCCTTAAAAAAGTGATGAAAAAGAAAGAAGTTTTGTTATTGGATTAGTGGTGGACTCACACCGTTTCTACGTTCGGCTTGAATCAAAGAATAGTATCTCCTGGCTGACATATGTCCCTGGCTAGACCCGTGTTTTAGACAAATATCGAGTAAACACTGTATTGTCTGACTATTCACGCGGGGTGATATTTTCACCAAATATTTACAATAAGCGTTTATTTCTGTTTTGGATATTTAAATTTAGTATTTTACATATTATTAAACTCTGTCATCCTTTATACAATAGGTCAAGAACGTGGGGATCTTAAAAAGGTAAAAAGGTTTTAAAAAGTTAAAAATTCTAAAAGTTATGAAAGTTTATTGCCAAGCACATGCGTGCCGAAAAGTGCCCACCTGGCGTATTATGGCAGGATAGTAAAACTTTTAAAAGAATATTAGACGTTTCGTTAAAAAAACAAAAAAGTGTGTCGGTCATGGGCGAATCAAAATTTGATTGCGAAGCATTAGACTTATAATGCCGTTTTTCCGTTCTAACATGAACCATTAAAAAAGCTATAAAATTCTTTTCTAGGGAGAGGATTCACTGGTTAGAAAATTTACAATTGCTCTTAAAATAAACGATAAACGTATTTTAAAAGGATGCTGAATTAATTTCTACCCATAATAAAAGAAATCTTCATTCTGACAAACAAATAGAAAACAAAATATGAACTAGGTATTATCATAAAAGTTTAAATAGAAATAAACTGCAGCATCGTTTTTCTTCACTGAGTCGTAACATTAAATGCAAATTAAGTAAAATTCTTTGAGAATATTATGGTTTTCCTATCATGAAAATTCATCACTCCCTGATGGAACTTCTTCGAGTATGAAAAACTGTAATTTTCACAATTTCTGATCGTTTATAATTCACAAATCGATGAATCGATCTCAATGAAATTTTCAGCGTGTATATAAATTATATGGATCTACAAAACACATTTTTCAAATTTTCATTACAAGCTCAAATAGAAAAATTGTAAATAGCAACTTTAACTATATTTTTCGTAATTCAGACTGAACGCAATTTTTCCAAAATTTTCATTATATGTCATTTGTTAAAGTAATTCATCTAGTTTGGCAGATAAGCTGAAGTCGTTTAGTCAAATTATAAAAAAAGATATTCTGATTTAAAGTACGTGCCATCAATTATTAGACTGACTGTATATCTTTTCGATTCTACTATAGCCTAATAAGTTAAGTCGAAAACAATCTAAAATTAATGTTCATATATGACACTGTGCTTTTTTAAGCTCAAGAGTTTAGAGTAGATGTTAGTATGTTACAAAAATAATTGCGATTTTAAAACAATACTTATTCACTTTAAAATAATTTTATGTGTATAAATAAAGACCTTTTATATTTACATAACATTTCCAATAAAATTAAAAACGTCTTTGAGAAGCACCTGTCAAAGCGCTTCGATCAACGTCGGAAGCCATTCTTCTAATTTTATATTCCATTTCGTACGCATTTAATAAAATCACACAAACTGTGAGTTTTATATCTTTACTTCAACAACATCAAATAAACATTGGGATCAATGAAAGCAAAAACTATTAGTATAAATCAATAGAGTAAACTGTGCGGTTTACCATGGTATAGCATATGAATGAAAGGTTATAACAACAAAAACCGCAATTATTTTTGGACTGTCTAAACTTCTATGTTTAAAATTAAACTTTTTTAAATTGAGTTTTTCACTTCTATACTCGAGTATATACATTACCACTATACATATGTACGTTTGTACATGTATAGTCAACCCTCTTATAACACGGTATTCTAAATAGCACGCTTTACTGAACTACTCTCATATAACACGAATGTTTTTATTACAATGCTTCGCTGACGTAAACAGAGAGTTCACCTTTTACACACAATAATATGCATTTTGTGCATCGCTGTTTTTGCTGAAAAGGTTCCAGAAAGGTTAAATAATGTCCAAAGGGGGACAAATGTGGCCAAAGTGTTAGAACTTCGTTCCATCCAAAAAGATCTTTCAGTAGTGCGTAGTGGAAAATTTAAAAGAGAATGGCGAAACCGTTTAATTCTTCACCAAGAAATTTTAACAGGGCTATACTTTAACTTAGGGGACCACAAATTTTGGACTTTTTTAATATAACACCGTAGATTTTAACGAGAAAATGCCAAAAATTCAAGTTTTATCGGTTGGAATTCACTGGTTTGAATGTTATACGTGTGTAAAGTTGAGCGATTTTAAGCGTTTGGCTTTTTTTTATTTGTAAGTTTCACCTGATACACGATTTAAACATAGAAAGGCTTTCTGAGAACACAGTTTTGATTTAATACGGAGCGTATTCCCTTATTTGCACTATTTTTTGAAATTTCATTTAACCCAATTTCGATACAACACGGAACACATTTCCATGATTTGCGGTATTTCCATGTTTCGTTTAAAATGGCTTTGATACAACACCGAATAAATTACACGTGTTATATGAGTGTTGACTATTGTATACTTGCATTACTAATGGATATTGTACAGAACAAACATGGTCAGGGAAAGGATACGGACATCTGATGGCGTTGTTTAAGAATTATAGTTTGTGAAACGAGTGTTTGTCAGTTATAGCGCGCTGTTTGTCAGTTGTGTTTTACCTAGTATTATGTTTATGGAGAATACTGAAAATTTGATGACATCCGTGTAGATACACATAGCCACGGGTTGACGACGAGAATGTTGGCTAGATAATGAAACTTGAACGCTCTGTTGTGGGTAAAACTTCTTCTTATGGTTTTGAACATGTTTTATTTGCTTTACTGTCATATGTGAGAGAAACGCATATTTCGCTGCATGTATGAACATGTACATTACGCTGACCTACAGAATTATGATATAAACGTAAAGTTTGTTAAATGTTAAATTAACACTAGGTTTACGGAGCACTAAAAGCGAGTATTTTACATTACTTTGTAAAGATAAGAAGAATGTGTCTATCCAAGTTTTTAGTAATTTTCGAAATAATATACAACTAAAGAAATAAATTTATTGAGTTATATCACGTAGATGGATCTTCACAATCTCAACAATCGTAAATTTAAAATATTAAGACCCGTCATTTTTACTGATTCCGCAAACCTAGTATTACCTAAACTTAATTTAGAAACTTAAATTATCATACATATCTAAATTTGTTATTGTGCAAGGTAATTCAGGGGAAGGTGCCAAATGACCATAACTTTGAACTTATTCCAACATGGTAGCGGCCTTACCTATCAGAAACGCGTACAATCGCTGAAAACTTTTGATTCCTAACATTAAAACTTGGATTTTTGGCATTTTCTCGTAAAAATCTACAGGATTATATAAAGAAAGTTAAAAATTTCTGAGTTGTCAAGGTGAAATTTAAGCCAAAATAATTTTACAAGACACAACAAACTTTGATTTCATTCACTTCGTTTATTATTAAGTTAATCATTCATTAGGTTACAGAGTAGATACTTGATATCGTTATCTGGACGAAAACGGATGAACGATAACATTTTCACGCTTATATAGTTTGCTCATTTATTGCATTTGTAAAGCGAGACGAAGAATTTCATTTTATAGTAATGAATGTACAACGTGTACAAGGATTTTTTCTGAATTGGCTGTGCATCGTCTTCCCCCGAATTCTTTTAAAGTCATAAGCAATATCATCAACGTAGATTTCTGAAAGAACGGTAAACAAATATTTAAACTGGCAAGACCTTGTAAGACCTTCACAACAGTACTCGAAGTGATCACTTTGGCAACATTTTAAAACATTATCGTAGGTGACTCTCTTTTCTGAATATTTGTTTACCAATATGTTTCATTTATATTGAATTTTGTTATATTAAATTATTTTTTTAGTATCGTCATATGTTTCATAACTGGGAATAATATACAAAAGGAACACAAAATTCGCCACGTAATTGAGATTGGCTTATTCTCAAGTTTGATTGGGAAGAGCACAAAAAGTTGAATGGTATAAGAAAATCCATTTATTACGACTTCAGTTCTTTTACGAATGCAACGATGCACCTAAATACAGATGCAACTACCGTGGCAATGTCAAACCAAGACTTTTTTAGTTGGTATCTGTTTTTCTTACTAGTCATGTTCTAGCAGTTCTAGCATGTTTTAACATTTCCAACTATCATTTCTTGCAAAAACGTGTAATTTTTGTAGGCCAAGAACAACTTGACTGTGCAGGTAGATAAATTCTTGTATAATTTAAGTCTCAACCAAGTATAAAGTTGATAACAACTGATATGATTTAGGCGAATACTTTACAGTATGAATTATGCAATTAAACAAATAATGTAATGTAATATTAATGTGTTAATGTAATATTTATAAAGTCCCATATTTGTGAAAAATCGGTGGGGTTAAATCCAATGCCCTACTTTAAACAAAACGTGTCCGCATTAAAAATTCATTAAACAATATGAAAACAGTGTTTTTAGTTTCGCTTGATTTGGCTGTAATCCACACTTTATGAGTTGAGATTTTGAGGTACAGCGAGGATCAGAGTTCAAATCCTTCGACTGTCTCAATTTCTTTTTAATTTCATTATATTTTATATTTACCAGACCTGACACCAGTGGTCTTTTTTTGTGGGGAAAATTGAAGCAAAAAGTTTATAATGAACAACCAACTACACCAGAGGACATGAAGAACCGAATAGTTAGAACTTGTGCTGATATTAATTCCGAAACAATTTCAGGAAATGTATCAACGTAGAAGGATACCATTTTGAACATCTCTGATGATAACGTAAGAGAAAGTGAGAATTGTTTGAACAGTTAACACACACACACACACACACACACACACACACACACACACACACACTCTCTCTCTCTCTCTCTCTCTCTCTCTCCCTCTCTCTCTCTCACACACACACACTCACACAGATCTGCTGATCGATATTTTTAGTGTGATAAAAAATATTTTCTTCGCATTCACAGGTTCAGGAGTCGTGGCCGATGATATTCAACATCAGTTCTACGTAAAACTTTAATTTTCGAAGATCAAGGTCATTTCAAGGTCATATTATTATACATATCTGAATATATTTATCGATCAGTTACACGATGCCAAGGTCAAATGTAACAGAATAACCTTTCTTGCATTATAGAAAAACTACGAAATGCCGGTTGTTTGCTTGAATATAAAGGTACAATTGAATGGGTGTCTGAAAGAAGGGCCTATGTCGTGATCTTTAGAAAAACCGTAACTTTTAGCAAAACTTATTTTGCTTTAACATTTAATAAAACAAATTGTAAAAAAGTCTTTCAGTTTCCAGTTTTTTTTCCAATGGTAGAAGGGCCTATGTCATTTTCAGCTGGTTTTCATTATTGTAATTCACGGTTGAGTTCAAAATTGCGCTCCTAAAAAATTTTAAAAACCTGACATAGCCCTTCTTTTAGACACCCATTCAATTGTTGTATCATTGACTCACGTGCACAATTTATCGTTTCTGAATTTATACGAACCATTTGTTGTCCGAAAACTCTGACGGCCATTGTTTGTGTTCCTCGGGAAAGGAGACTGACGTGATTAACTTTGGAGAGCGAGCTGTATAGCAACAAAATAAATTCTCCACCTTCTATTCATTGGCTTGGTTCATTCAGTATGCTGGGTGATTCAGCCAAATGTCCCATTTAAATTACTCGTAAACTATTTGAAACTAAACTATTTTTATATGAAAAAATGGTTGAAACGGAAGCTGTGTGGTTTCAAGAGTAATATACAATGTAATAATTAGTTTTTTTCTATTTTCATTTTTTATCGAGATCAAGTAATGCTAGAAGTGTTCTCCGTTATAATTAACACATTTGCGTAATCGATCGAAAAGTTTAGGTGATACATATTGAAATGTTTCTTACATCATAAAATTTGCATGCATGTTTTGTATTTAAAATTTCTTTATAAATTATCTGCTACGAGGAACAAAAGTATTCAAGATCGATAAAAGTTTCTGTTTCATTTTACACATCTACGCTAGTTTAAACGCAACGAGTTCACATGCGCAATGCAGCTCTCATTATGTCCAATAACAAGAATGGAAAATACGGTGGTCTTCTTTGTACAGAGGTGAAGTCGGCTGAAGCATGAAGTATAATTAAACGCGAGCCGCTAGGACTCACATTCCTTAGGGACACCAATTCTTCAGGTTCGAGCCTCGCAGATTGACTCGGTGTTAATGGTTGTTCTTTATGCGCATGTCCGGAGAAAAGATGACCCTGCGGTCTAATTGGCTCTCTCTCTCTCTCTCTCTCTCTCTCTCTCTCTCTCTCTCTCTCTCTCTCGCTCGCTCGCTCGTACTCTTTCTTTTTCTCTCTTTGTGTGTGTGTGTGTGTGTATGTATGTAGATATAATTCACTTTGCAACGACTGCAGGAAGAGACTGCCGACGTTTATGCATTTATAGCATGTACGAATTTGAAAAAAACCAATTGTAGATGGAACAGGAGTGAAGTAACCGGATACCAGAAAATAAAACTCGAGTTCCTTTACTCGTCAGAATGCTGCTTCGATCATTAAGAGTTCAGACTGTCAGCGACCCATCTTCTAACTCAAGTAGCTTATACACGTAAATGACAATACAGTAGGACCTCGTTTATTCGAACACGTCAAGGTACAAGGCCGTTCGAACAACCGACAAGTTCGGATAACGGAGGCTCACTAACTACTCCCACCTCCGGCCCTTATTTCTTCCGACAACAGGGGTCGACGTTCAGATAATAGAAGTTTGTTAGTTTTGTACACAAAGGTCGTGCGACTATCCGCAACAGTCTTCGTTTCCTCCTTTGTTGCAATCGTTGCATGAAGGTCAGTCACACACGTTCTATATGTATTAGGATGGCTCCTATTTTCGACTTTGGAGTTTTGTTCATGAATATCTTCTAAATTATTGACTGTACTTGGACAGGCTGCATCTTTTATGTCCTAGTATATGTACTGACGAAGCAAGTACTGCATCTTTTATGTCCTATTACCTTTTTTCGTAAACAAACGGTTTTCGGAAATATTTAGAAAAATGTCGGAACAAAATAAGAAAATTCTATTTTGAAGTTTGAAAACTGAAGTGTGTTTTCATTATCTTTTATTAATAAACATTAATGAAAAATGTGATTTTTTTTAACCCAAGGAAATTACTTTTTTTCAATTGCATATTATTTTACAGGAAGTTGTATATATTTCTTTTATTAGAAGTTAAACAAATTTTCAGATTTCACTTTATCAATGACCATTCTTAATTTTTTCGAAAATCGTTTGTTTTACGAAAAAAAGAAATACGACATAAACGACGCAGCCTATCCAGATCTGCAAGTCTTGTACACCATATTTTTCGATAAAGTCAATAATTTCGAAGATATTCGAGAAAAACGATTTTATGAGCATTTAATTAATTAGTTTAATGTTTAAGGTCCCGGGGGGGCTCATTTTCTCGTTATCCGATCGAGCTCATACTTTACACAGATTTTTTTTTTATTAATTACAACAATCCTGCGGGGGGGGGGTGGCGTGACCAAATTTTGAAAAAAAATTTTGTCAAGAGTAAATACGAGTCACCCTAATGTGTACTGTACAGTAGCGACGGAAAGTATGTTAACACCTTTTCAAGCGGAATAACTTTTTTTAAATTTGTCCAAATGACTTGAATCTTTTTTAGATGTTAGACCAACTAGTTTGCTACAGAATGACTAAACAAATATCTTTTTAGATTGCAATTGGTTGGAATGATAAAGAAATGAAAAAATTATGATTTTTCAACTTTTTTATCGGAGCCTATAACGATAATTTAAAAAATGCGTTTTGTGGTTTCGGTAACTTACATGAATACTGAAAATTTCATCGAAATCGGTCAACGTTGCAATGAGCTACAAACGTTTCAAGATGATCACATAAGGGCGATATTCCCTGGCAAGGTCGAAAATCTGCGACTTTAACCCTTAAACTCTCATCTTGAAATGTTTGTAGCTCATTGCAACGTTGACCGATTTCGATGAAATTTTCAGTATGCATGTAGGTTACCGAAATCAACAAAACGCATTTTTTAAATTATCGTTAGAGGCTCCGATAAAAAAGTTGAAAAATCATAATTTTTTCATTTCTTTATCATTCCAACCAATTGCAATCTAAAAAAATGTTTGTTTAGTCATTCTCTAACAAACTAGTTGGTCTAACATCTAAAAAAGATTCAAGTCATTTGGACCAATTTCAAAAAAGTTATTCCGCTTGAAAAGGTGTTAACATACTTTCCGCCGCTACTGTACATACTTCAGAATACGCGTTCATAGAACTAACAGTACAATGGAGCGTGGTTCGTATACAACGTATTGATACATTTATAAATCATATTAATCGAACTTTTGTATAAAAGTTACTTTTATTAAACACGGGTCCTATCGAAGTTACAATTTTAATTCGATTTGTATATAGTATTATAAAATATTAATTACAAATAACAATTAATGTGGTATATTAACGTTTACATTCACTGTACTATATATTTATAGTGTGAGTAAAAATAAACTTTTTTTAGTATGATCTAGGCTTCGTGAAAAACATTTTTTTTCATATAATTGTCAATTATTTTCGTATGAAAAAAATAGAAAAGCCCATTAAAACTAGTTAAAACTGATTAATACACAATATTAAAGTGACCCAAAGAAGGTTAATCAATTGATTCCACACAGTACTTTGTAAAAATAATTCTATAGACAACAGAAGAACATACAAACATTTTAAAAAATAAGGTTATTGTTCCTTCAAATATTGCAATCTGAAGTGACATTACTAGAAATATATGTTTCCATGACAGATTTCCTAACAAACTCTAAGAAACAACATAAATATTTATCTTCCACCATAGAAAATTGATATAATTCGATAATGTTTGCTAATTCACATGCCCGTTCACATACACTGTGTCATATTACAAGCTTGAGCAAACACCTTATATCTCGTCCTGGCCTGACTCTGTATACATACTCGCAAGGGAGTACACCGACGTGGTGTTTGTCGATTTTTATGCAACTTTACTAAAATGTGTAATGTGTTAGAAAAATATAGCACAGCATAATCATCGAGATACAAATGTTTATAGATACTAATAAAATTTAAATCAACGTTCAAGTGATGTAATATATTTATTTTTAGATACGTCTGTGTTTTATTCGGCAAAAAGAGACGCTAATACAAATGAAGTAATTTGATATTATTTTATAACATTTTTACGAAAGTCTATTTTACGTCGTTCAGTTCAGTAGAGAATTTTCTACTCATGCATTTCAATTAGAATTTTTCTAATCTCTTTACTGGGAACGGAAAACGCTCTAAGGCAGTCCTGTTCAGCTATGGCCAGTGTGGACAGAGAATTTGGTACCCCGGGCATAAGCGGCTTGGCAGGTAACGAACCACGCCTCCTTTCGATGGTTCAACCAATGACAATAGTTTTCCCGCTGACGTCACATTACCCTCATCATCAGCGGGCGACCTTGCCCGCCGCAAGGCTTGCTGAACAGGACTGCGCTAGTAAGAGAAGACCCCTTTGCTTATGGAAAGGATGACTATGCTCCAGCTGGACGCAGCCGGCACAAAGCATGATTCAGTACAGTGACCAATTCTTTAAGATTTCCTAATATAGAAATGTGGAGAACATCTTCAAGATTTCCTTATGTGGAAATCGTGAGAGCATCCCCACTTGCGTTCCACAGTATACAGTGTTTTCTCAATATATGTCTACAACAAAAGTTTACCTAGGGACATATATCGGCTAGAAGATACTATTCTTTGATACACTGCCGAATGTAAAAAAGGACAGCGAAGCTCGAGAGGCCTCGGTCGCCGAGGAGTGTAAACATAATACGGGTCGGGCTGTATCGGTGTGAGGCTACTACTAATCCAATAACAAAACTGCTTTGTTTTTCATTATTTTTTATTGGGCTTTCAACAACATATTCGTGGCATTTTTCTAATGAAACTGATATCAAATATGATATAATTCCGATGATATTTACTTGTGTATTTATAGGTATACTGATGATATACCTTCGGAGCCCCTCACGGGATATACCCCGCGGTAGTAGGGATAGTTCTAGAACAATTATAGGCTAGATATTTGGAATATTTATCGAATAAAGATACGTTTTCTTACTATATCAGTTACCGAATAGTTGAACGTGTTGCCCTCGTTGTTGTATGCAAAGTTGTCCTCTAATAATGAATGTTTCAACCTTAGATGTAGTTTTCTGATTTTTTATATATTCCAATCCATAGAGGATACTTAAAATATGAGTACAGTGAGTACATTGTGTGAGTACATCGATGGGATTAACCTCATATTGTTTTTAAATCCTTCGCGGGGTATGTAAGTAGGAAGTTGTATTACTGCGCATATGTTGCGTTTTTCTTTTCTTTGTCACTACTAGGCATTGCTTTTTGGAGGTTATGTGATTCGCTTCGCCCTCGTGCACGAACTACTGTTGGGACTACTCGTATTGTTTAATAATACATAATCTCGCCAACACCCGTATTAATTGATTGATTCCTATTTTCAATATTTTTACTGTACACTATAGCTTTAACCCTTTGCACTCGAAGCCATCGATTCTAGACTCATAATGTCCCCTCAGAGGGGACATCCGAGTGCAAAGGGTTAATATTCCTCCATAAATGGATTTGGAGGGGTGTATAGTGATTTTGGTGTTCAAGTGATCAATTCACAGCTAATCAATCATTAATGCCAACAACATTGATGTGTCTTGTCAATAAATTTTCCTTACCTCTCGATTGAAGTGTGATGAAGCACCATCACGTTAAAAAGTGATTTGAAACCGAGCAGTATAAGGTACTTACGTTGCCTAATAACGCGGGCAAGTCTACGTAGAAAATGCAAATGGGACTCTTTGCTTAAGATATTTGATAAAAAATGTGGTCCTATCATAAAGATTCCGATTTATCCAAGCGCATACGTTTACACTAAATTTTTCTTGGTAACGAGTTCCCTGCGTCGCATAAGGATTATTAGATGACAGGTAATGCGTATTATGGGCATTGAAAGTACCAGCCTCGGTGAGTTTTGCCTCGTCAGTCCATAAAATACGAGATGAAAACTCTGGATCATAGGATGTGCTGCTAAAGCAACCGATGTAAAAATGTCATTCGAGCGGAAAAGCGGAAAAATTGCCACCCAGAGGCACGCAGAGCATTCATTATATCGAGATACAGTGAATCCAAAAAGTATTTCAACATAAAATGTCTGATTCTCGAGAAATTGACGATGTTTGACCTGTTGTAATTTCGCGAAAAACAATCGTACAGCTATAAAACTTGGACTCATTTTAGAGCTTCAAGATTCTACTTCTACTAGCCGTTATTCATTAGGGTAAAACTATACAATACGCTCCATTTAAAAAAAAAATCAATAAAAAAAAATTTTTCAGTAATTTTATATTTTATCTGTCAAATCATATAAATTGTTCATTTCTCTTCACAACTATTCCTTGATCATGAACAAAACGTAATAAAAAGTAGCAGAAATAATTATTTTTGTTAACCTTAGGTGGGGCATATTGTAACATAGTAGACGGGTAAAATGCCTCATCCATGTGACAATACGCCTCTACATAAATTATTCACTACTTTAGGTATATTATGCTTAATAAAGTATTATAAAAGTTTAAACAAAAGCAACAAATACTATAGTTACGAACAAAAATAGAGTATTAATTAAGGGCTGCTCTTTTGGCTTTTCGACCACAACGATTGTAAAAAGAATTGTACATTGTACAAAACTCATGTAACCAAGCTAAACATGATGTACATTGTATCCAGTCTTCTGTTGATTTAGTACAATAATAGTATTCAGTACACTATACGCACTTATTAGTGTCTTCATCGGAAATTTCTTCTTCTGAAGTATCCTTATTCACTTCTATCTTATTGCTACTTTCAGAAGAAGATGTTCTATTCTTACTTCTTTTTATCTTTGGTTTAGTATTTCTATACCTTTTTTTGTCTTTGGTTTCTTTTCAGGGTGTTTATTCTTGGCTAAATCTTTAGTATGTTCTAAAGAACAGTGTTCTGTTAGCTGTAGCATGGTCTTTGCTAAGAACTGTTGAACGACCTAAAGGAACTTTAGATTTTCCTGTACTAATATGCCTTGTTAGACTCCTTGAAGGTATACTGAACACTCAACCACAATAGAAAAATTAATATCAGAACCTGTAGCAATCTACAGAGTGTCCCAAAAATGTTGTACTTCCTTGAAAGGGGAAATTCCTGAGACCATTTAAAGTAACTTTTTCCTTTGCGAAAATGTTCTCCGCGGCTTTACTAAGGAGTTATTAACGGAAAACACGGACCAATCAGAGCGCGGCTATAGCAAAGGGATCCCGGCTCGGCGACAGCTTCTGCATTTTTTAGGCGTAATTTGCAATATTCGGCAGAATGTAGGAGTCAAGTGACAAGGCGATCGTCACGCCATGAACGGCCGTTAGAAGAAGCTCGAATTGTTACTCGACGAGATCGTGTCGCAACGCTAGAATATTGCAAATTACGCCTAAAAAACGCAGAAGTAGGACTTTTGAGAGGTCAAGCAAAAAATACAATAAGTAAAAAATCAAAAACCCTAAAAAATCGAATAAATGCAGATTTCACATGGAAGCTCTAGAGATACAAAATCTATATTTTTACAGTACTGATATATTGTTATAATTATCGTTCATAAATTTTTTCAGATTTTACAATTTGGTACGTGCCTACATTAATTATACTTATTTTTAAAGCATAATGAATATTAACAAAGAGACGTTGAACTTTTTTCATTAAAATCAGTTAATATATATGTTGTATATCTCTTTTTTAATATTTATTATGCTTTAAAAATAAGTATAATTAATATGGGCACAGTAATTGGTACCCCACAGTAATTGGGTCCCTTAACCTAGGTGATTACGTTGCTGGGAAAATGTAGACGTTACGTGGGATATGAACTAAAAGCTGTTGCCGAAGTTCCGAGGTCCGTATTTACTTAGTTACGAAAGTGCTTGATATGCATCGCTATATAATTCATGGATCCTGAAAGTTATCAATTAGGCCATCTTCTGTTTGGGGAACATTTATTCCTCAAAAAACATGTTATAGGTAACAAAAATTACGAGACTCTAATGAATTAATTAAATTAGATTTATATACGTACATTACAGAACAATTAATATAAGATTGCATGCGTGTGTCGATGCGTGTGCAAATTTTAATGTATTTGGTTTATTTTCCTAAACTAATTCTATTTTTAGAGCTTTGAAGTAATCACGCGATTATTGGTCACGATAGTTATATTGCTAAACGTAAATAATCATTATATTTATAAGATTACATGATGTTTTTAAACGATCGTGAATTTTCTGCTTATGTTTCATTACTGATTGACTTGTACTACTTCACTTTCCAGTGTGACAGTTGTGACGTTGCAAAATTTTCTACGTTACTTCCCTGCCCATCACGATCTTTCTGAGGGACCGGACCGCCCTCTTTCGGGTCGAATGACCGTTCGTAGGCTTAGAGAGCGCTTCCCGAGGAACTTCCGTATCGATTATCGATCGATTGCTGACGTATATTGCGCGTGCCGAGTACGACCAAGTTTCAGGAACGTGCTGCGCGCACCACCGATCTCACTGAGATCTCTCTCACTTCGTGAGACCGCCCGACGACAACACCATAACCATTTCGTGAAAAAACTCCGTACACACGGGTAATTTGGAAAAGGGACCACCACACACTATTTCGCGTGCCATTTAGCTCGCGCCTAGGTTGAAGACGCTTTGGTAAAACTTCCATACTACGGCTTCTCCAAAAATGGGTTGAACATTTTTGATTTTTGCCTAGAATTGCACATTTTTGAAAAATATCGAGGGGGGGGGGGAATCATTTATTTATATTTTTATGTTGGTTTCTATTTGTCCACCTGTTTTATTTTCAAACATTTTTAACTTTTCTGAATGTAATATTATAAAATTTAATCAGAAAATGATAGAATCGAAATTTCAGTGCGCGGTGTTTACTCATTCAAAAGTTATACACGAACAAGTTGTGGAGAGTGAGTTGGGTTTAGGTCGTGAGGGGGCGGAGCGGACCAGCAGTTAGACCGGCCCGACCACGCATGCTCTCTCATATGTCCGAAAATGATTCGCTAATTTTGTATGAAGAGCGCGGACTCTCGGGTGCGGCCACTCGACCACTTATTTCGTATCCTCTTTGACTCCAATTAAAGAACTAGAGCCAATATCGTGAGTCTTTCTTTCGATCTGCGAGATCCGCCCTGCCGTGAGGGCTGTCGCCGCTATTCCTGTGTCCGGACCTTCAATTCGTTCGCGTCTCTGTTACCGTGTCGCGATACTCGAAGGAGCGATCTTCGTCCTCGGATTCTCCCGAGAGCGTGAAATCATCGCGTATCGCGTGGCACCCTTCTCAGTGCCTATAAAATCCCGGAGTTGTCCGATTTCCCGCTTTCCTAAGCGGCGAAAAAGTACAACTTGTATAAAGTAGAGACTGTGTGTCTGACGTTTAAAGGATACATCTTATTGAACCATATTTATTATAATTTCATTAGAATAAACATCCCTCTACTAGTTTAATGTGGTTTTATCACATATACGATATTTTTTGATATTTGGATTTCTTTTTTTAGATTGAGCTCGATTCGAGATAGTAAAATAAATTTTATCAACATACAGAGTCCGAGAAAATTGTAATGACGTGTCTAACTACACAGTTAATAATGTACACACATTCAGGATGTATGTACAGAGTGTCAAAAAATGATGTGTAAGAACCGTTATAGCGTAATTCTTCTTCTGACCTTGACCGACTTTCTCAAGGTCAAATTTTGTATTGCATCTTATAGTACTCATCGCGGAGAACATCTTAAAGGATCTATAGGACTCAAGTCAACCGTTCTGTTTAATGACAAAAATTTATTCTATACGTCCGACTATTTAAACCCTCCACGTTTATATCATAGTCGAAAATATAGAATAAATTTTTTTCGCTTGACGCGTCGTTTTCGAGAAAATTGACTTTGAAGGCTCGCCAAGTCCTTGTGCCTACCGTTCTTAAGTAGAATTAGTAGATCATAAACAGACTCGTCAGACGATTCCTATTCGGTGTTCACCGAACTTTCAAACTCCAATTTGTCGGAAAGGGGGAGACAAATGAAGAGAAATTGTTCTATATTATCTCATGTAAAATCATCCCCTGCACATTAATACCATCTTGGGACACCCTGCAGACATATGAAATAAAATAGTTTACGAAACTTTAATGTCGTTTCCCAAGAGAACGGCTGATTTTTTATCCATGGTTCCTTTAAGAAGTATGCTCCTCTCGATGAGGTAGACCATGATACAATCGTAACAAAATTTGACCTTGAAAAAGTCGGCCAAAGTCAATTTTGAACAACTTTTTTAACAGATCTTCGCCAATTCTAAGGTGTAGAATCACGCTGTAACGATTTTTACACATAACTTCTTGACGCCCTGTACAAGATTGATGTAGATGCACGTGTAGTATGGCGGAATTCTATTATTTGCGTTCTACACAGAGAAAATACGAAGTACGTGTATTAAGTATACAGAAGTTATATTCATGCTTTGCAATCTGGTATTGTATGGTAATGAAAATGTATAGTGTGCGAAAGTAAAATAAAACGTATACGAAATTATTTCCAATTAGTTACTTATACAGTGTGTCCCACGGGCTCTGTCCACTTGAATATCTTGGTTTCATTCTATTACCTTCATTATGGAACGTATTCAAGCATATGCTCACTACGTCAAATGGAAACATCGGTAGGCTTTTCATGAAGAACATTCTTCATGAAAGCAGTCAAATATCTCAACAACAGTAAGTTTTAGGACAAATACACTTTAGTACTTTTATACTCAGAATACGCCAATCTATCGAAATCGAGCATTATAAATTGGACATTCCATTTAAAAAAACGAAGGTGACCTCTATATCTTCTCTATACCTCCACTTGCAAGAATATCATTTATACCATATTATGTAGTTTCATAAACCCTACAACTTCTGTATGTAACATTTTCTCGTATTGTTTGAAATAACCAAGATATTCAAGTGGACAGAGCTTGTGGGACACACTGTATGTATTCAATTTCAGCATAATGTATTAATTTTAAACAGTTCCTGTTTATGCGTAGACTTCAAACTGTAATTTAATAATAAGCATTATGGTCCATCGATATTCAATATACATAGGTTTAACAATAAATTATCTTACCTAAAACAGTACATCACATTTCGATAATGCTCCAAGAAGTCTACATACCTGCAACAGAAAAAGAAAATTGTTTTTTTTTTAGTCGCTTTATACAATTGTCCATACGTTTTTAGAATATTAAAAAATATGTCGTAATGTTATAAAATATAATAGAATACAACGAACAACCTCTCTGATATTTAAAATAGTTTTTATAGTACTATAGTTAAAATAAAGTATACAGGGTGGTCCAATAACTTTGACCATCTATATCGACAGCAACAAAATATAATTTTATTTCGGTTCAAAGGAAAATAATAACATACATATTTAATACTTTACCGACCGGTACCGGTTGAACGTCTTACACACTTCTTACCGATCATTCGACCACAAATATTTCCCTGACACCGGCTCTGTTTCGGTTGCCGTGCCAACCGATTAAGGGTTGGGTAACCACATTCTGTCAGCAGATTGAATAGACTAACAAACTAATAAACTAATAAACTAATAGGCTTCCGGTCGGTAAGCGTCCGGGACAAAAAGCCGATTAATAAGCTACGGTCGGTAAAGTGTTAATAGATACTACTTGAAATCATTATCGCGAGTCGAGTTCGATATTGCGAGGATTATTCGAATCCCTTACAAAAATGACTCGAGCCACTTTAAAAATTCGTTCTTTTATAATTCGTAAACATCATTTACTCATTGTCTTAATAGTCTAGAAGATGTTCTTGGTAAACTAGACCAGCGTCTTTCTCGTAAAGAGTAAGTATTTTTAAAAAATGGAAGAGGAAGAACTTACAGTATATCTTACTGGCAACATGATGACCAATGTCAATTTTTTATATTAACATTATCATACTCGGTCAGAAACGAGAGAAAGGGTATAGCCGGATATGATGGTCAAAAGTGCCCCCTAACGAAATTAGAGTAGTTATAGGATGAGCACGGTTTAATGAATTATAATCTATTTCTTCTGCTCGGCTCAACAAAAAATTACGAAAAAATTCATGAACATTCTACCTAATAGCACACATGACAGTGAATTATTTCAGAATTTTTGGTTGCAAAATCGATTTTTAAAAATTCCGGAAGCATAAAATTACCGATTTTATATTGAAGTTTTCAGTGTACCGCGTTTATATTGTTATGTTAGTTGTGTTTCATCGTGCGTATTATTATGTATTTTTTCAGATTTTTGGATTACGCGAACATGTTTTAAAAAATTGAAAATCGCCAACAATTCGAAGAAAATGCATATCAAAAGGCATGTCAAAATATATCATCTGTTGACGCAATTCAACATGCACTTTATTTTGAACATCGCTACCTTCTTCGTCACACATAGGGATGTCGCGTATTTGTGGTGACAAAAGGCCTCGTACGAGGATTTACAACCCTCGTGGACTACAAGAATAGTCACACCGAGGGGTCGCGAGAAAACATACCCAATACGACTTTGTAAATTAGTTAAACTTAATTATCAATGTAACTCTTTCTTTTCATAATGAACTGTATGTTCATTTAAAATCTCAGATAAATATACAGAGAATCACAGGAATGTTCAGAGTCTGAACTTCAGACACTTTGAAAAGAACGATTACTTTTTTAATATTGCGCCATACGACTTAGACTTTTTTCTGAGAACTTAAGACAATTGGTTTACTACATGACGTGAAAAAATAATTTTGAGAAAATTGCAATTGGTCGGAATTGCAGAAAAATTCCAAAATTTTGTTCACAATTACATTACACCCTGTATGATAAAAATATAAATTTTCTGGAATGTCTAGTTTATTTATGGCACTAAATGAAAATGATCAATCTTTTGCAATGAAACAAGAAGTGGGTAAGTGAGACAAGCATGATTGAAGCTGTTATTTCATTGCAATTTGTATTTTATTACATTATCGATTCACTTTTACGATATGGATTTCATCATTCTCATTTTTATATTCTCGCGTATGGATTGCATGTTACGAATAATTGCAGATGCTCCATTGATAAGTGGCATAAATTTTTAACTCGATGTGACGCTACAAAGGAAAAGTTCGCACGGCATCACATCGTGCGATTGCCATAGCCAATTAACTTCAACTAATTAGTAGGTCAACGATGTTGAACGTAAACTCTGACTCTACGGAACGTAGCTCGAATCGGATGCGAACCGTGGTAATAGGTAAATTCGAATCAGTTATACTCCATGCTAAACTGTGTATTACCCTATGATCATTTTCTAAAGTTTGGTATTGACGTTTGTCAAAGTTTCATAGGAAATAAAAGCTACCTACAGTTACGTACAACAGTTTACGATGAAAAGGAAAAAAGAAAGTAACAACATGGATGGAGTATTTATATTTTTGTAGTAGCAGATTAATAATAGGTTTACAGCAGATTACTTTCATAGCAGATTAATATGTTTATAGTAGTAACGGTTTACATTGTCTTTCAGAATATATTAGATATAATATAGAAAAGGAAAGCGAAATTGTCCTATATTTCTATGGACGAAAGTTTAAGACTATCCGCATTTAAACAGATAGTCTTGAAATATAAGTGTTTCTTTTTAGTTAAATTCTTCTTATTATTTACTGTATAATATAAAAGACTTCTTAACAGTTTCGGAAGAGTAAGCACTGTTGGCGAAGAAAAGTTTACTTTTTTCGATTGATTAGTTAAATTTATATTGTTCAAAAAAATATTACAAATAAAAAATCAAATATAAATTTGATGAACATTTTTGTGAAATTTTCAGAATATGTATAATTGATACAGATCTGCAAAATGTATTTTTAAAAATTTTTGAATGTAGGTCCACACAAGAAAGTTGTGAAGAACAACTTTCAGTATTTTCTCTGTAATACCGACCAATTGCGATTTTCTCAAATTTTTTTTCACGTCATGTAGTAAAGTAATTGTTCTAACTTTGCGAAAAAAACCCAAGTCGTATGGTCCAATATTAAAAAGCTATGATCCTTTAAAAAGCTTATCAATATTATTGCGATAAAATAATACGTGTCAAAAAATGTGTAAATTCGTAAGTTCCTGTTGACGAAAGCATTTTACGAGCGTTTATCGTCCGCTGTCACATATGCAGTTTTACATGGTAATGCTAATGCCGCGAAGGTCAGCATGTATAATGTGGCTTAGAGTATTATCCGAGTTTAGGTCTGCTGTGCATTACTGAGAATTAATAGCCTTGACCATACAGGATCAGTAAGTATATCACTATGATACGTCCATCTGCACAATTGCATTGAAACGTACGTTGGGGCTCGTTAAATTCACAGCGATGCCTATGTGTTACCATCGAGTGACTACGTCATCTGCAAGCGAGTACGATGTAATCTGATATGTCATCGAAGATAAATGGTGAAGCATCCATTGTCACTAACCGACGCATGTGTGAACGCGTCAATCTTAAAACTCCGAGCAATTGTGATTAGTATTCAAATTTTTTGGCACGCCAATAGAAATTAAAAAGATTGATCCATAAGGAATTGGTGACCCTAAATCGGTGACCCTAAAATTTCGATTGTTTTTCAAAGGTTGCAGGTTTGTAGAGAACTTCGACAACAGTATTGGTCCTTTTTCAATTATTAAGTAGAAGATTTTTTATTTAAATTGCAGAATTTCTATTAATTTGACAGCATCGTTTGTCAAATTAAATTTTAAATTAACTTCGAATTAATTATTGAAAAGAATTGAGAAAGGGCTAAAAAAGCTAACGGACACTTTTCTCGAGGTTCCTTAAGAACCTGCAAAGTTTCAAAAAAAGCCAAAAATTTCAGATTATCAAAGCACGAAATACAACAGTTACAGTGTAATACTTCGTTTACGATATAATTTTAATCGAAAATCATTTACAATGAAAATTTTCTAATTGAAATGTAATAAAATGTCACGATGCACAATGAAGAGAAAATAAATTTAAATGTGAATTTAATTTCTACTATGTGAAATATCTAAATACAACTTTTTTATATAATCCTGTAGATATCGACGAGAAAATGCCAAAAATCCAAATTTTAACGTTAGGAATTCACTGGTTCAAAAGTTATGCGTGTTTAAAGGCACGATTATTTGTAAAACAGAAACTATAAAAAATATTTTACACTTTCATTATAAATGTTTGGGAGCAGTTACGATACGAGATCCACAGAGTCTAACATTAATCCATAAAGTGGACACGATTTTAGAGCCGTTGAATTAAATGGTGACCACAGTAACCAGCTCCTTTTCTCGGCAACGAAAAAACTTTATTCTACTAACAAGAAAAGTTTACGATCGGGATGAGCACTTTTTTTATGAGACCCAGTGCGGAATGTAAGGCGAGATCGGCCCGAATATTAGCTGCTAACGCTGCACCATTGTTTTAAAACGTGACATTTGTTTTAGAATCTCACAGCTTACGCTCGAAATATTCAACCATAATAACCGTAAAACAAAACATTGCAATCACCTCGTTTTCAACAGCAAAAACTACCAGGCGGAACGATTTATTTTTAACTTCTTATAAAAATGACAAGGGTACATAGAATCCTTGATACATCATGCGACTTTTATCGCAATTTGCGCTTAAATAAGCGGGTGGGTTTTTTAAATAATTTCATACATAACTCTACGGTTTCAATAACTATAAAATAAAAAACAGAGTACGATATTCTGGTCTGATAGCAGTACATATCAATTACTGAAATTATTTATAAGTTACTGATGAATAAAAAAATCCCATGAAATTTATTTATAAATATTGTATAGTAACCTCTCTTCTTGAAATGACGTCTCACAGACGTCATGTGCCTATTTTTATGTGTAATTTTATGTGTCACCTATACATACTTAGAACGTTAGACGAAATGAGGTAGTAATCCGAAACATTGGACTTAAATTGTAAGTCAAGAGGTTAAAAGTATATTAGGAAAATTTGGTGTTTCCCAAGACTAAATCTGATATCAAAATTTGAAAAATTAATGGAGTCATAACGCTTCAAGTGGAAAACATAAAACTGCTCGGGCAGCTTCGCCAATCGTTTACTTGTAGTCATGTAAATGCTCCACCTCGAAATTTAGAATCGATGGTCCAATTGACCTTCTTTGAATCATTCTGTTCCTTTACTCCATTACAATCTTTCAGAGAGGACCGGGGGGGGGGTGTGTGGAGTGAGAGAGAAAAGTGTGGAATACCATGTAATATAATGTATAATGATACTGATCGTAAAAATCTGAACGTTGGAAAATTTGGCTTCTGCGACCACGCAGTTATCATTCATATTCTAATATTGTTTCGAGCGTTGTCCAGCCCACTATTACTGCTGGTTGAGGGTCAATTAACGCCGGTGGCGGCGTCTTCCTGCCTCGGCCGGGGCTGGTTCCTTCGGGATACCGGCCCCGAGCGGGGCATAAAGACTCCGGGAGCTGTGGGTGGCCCGAGCTGGGGCTCGGGAAGCTCAATCCGAAGGCTCCAGGGATGGGGACACCGGGCGGGTCCCTCCGCCCGGGGTCTTATAGCGTAGGCAGTGGGGGAGGTTAACCCCTCCCCCGGGGTATGATGATAGCTGGGGGGTGTCCTGTTGAGTACTCGCGTGATCCAGGCACCTCCCGTGTAGCTTAGGTGGGCGTGAGGTTTTAGTGGGTAGTCTCCGGGGGCTCGCCCCCGGGGAGAATCCCACATAACCCCGGCTTCCCCCAGGGAGTCGGGGTATGTATAAAACATTTCCTCACGATAAAAAAAAAAAAAAAAGGGTCAATTAACGCTCTGGTTCGCAACCAACAATTACTGCATTTTATATAGGGTGTCCCAAAAATATTGTACTTCCTTGAAAGGGGTGATTCCTCAGATCCTTTTAAGTAATTTTTTTCATTGCGAAAGTGTTCTCCACAGATTGGTTAAGCAGTTAGTAACGAAAAACACGGACCAATCAGAGAACGGCTTCAATACGTGAAGTGTCTTATACAATACTTTTGTCCAGCATCGTATTATTTACCAG
Source organism: Halictus rubicundus (assembly GCF_050948215.1). Lineage (NCBI taxonomy): Eukaryota > Metazoa > Arthropoda > Insecta > Hymenoptera > Halictidae > Halictus > Halictus rubicundus. Next base: position 2,823,853 of record NC_135162.1, read on the forward strand.
ATATCGGAGCTTGCAAAATATGCTTCGAAGAGAATACACATCGTAGTTAAAGGCCAACGTTCAGATAGGTTAAACTTCACCTTAGCAACCCAGAACTTTTTAACTTTTTTTATATATAATTCTGTAGATCTTGACAAGAAAATCCCTAAAAACCCCAGTTGTAATGTGAGGAATTCACTGATTCAGAAGTTATGTGTGTTTAAAATTTATCTTAACACGTTAAACGCGGAGCTTGATGCAATGGACTTTCCGTTCATGCTGCGAGTAACCGCAAATTTTTTGTCTAAACAGAAGTCACCTCCCCGAGTCGTCGTTTAAACGAAAAGCCCAGTGTCGGTCCTCGGGAACTAAAATCGTCGATTAAGGGTAACATAAAAAATTACAAGTTATTCCGTAGAAAAAGTTTGAATACCGTTTTTAATACACATTTTCGGTTACAGTAGCCCTGCGAATTCAAATACTGTTCGATCGCTTTACTTGAAACTGTGTATGCAGGTTGCGCAACATGCAACGGAGCTTTTCTTCGATCTGACTTTTTCTTTTTTGGGGTGGAATAAATGATCCAAAAAGGAGAACTGCGCACACCAATTGGTCGTGATTTTCTTGTACGTGGGAAGCGACAATCCCACCCCGCGAGGAACCACTCGCAAGGTAATTCAACTAAATTAAGGGACCAATTTCGTGAGCCAGTCGCATCGATCATTAAGAGTCTCTCAGAGAGATTGAAACTCATGGTAGTATTCGTTATTTCTTCGCGAAATCTGTAGTAATACCGTGAAACCAGCGCATGCGGTAATTAACCTTCATTCGTTTCGTTTCCAGATGTGTGAATAAAAACTGTTCGTAGATTGGCAACTGTTCCATAGATTAGGTTTTCATGACTGTTAGAATTTAACTGAAATGCCGCTATCTCGCCCCTTTCAGGAGGAAGACTGGCAGCACTTTGAATTGAAAAAATGGCTTTTTACGTTGAAAAATTGACTTGAATCATTTTCAACCCAAAAATTATTTGAGAAATCAAGAAAAATCCTGCAGTATTTCAGTTCAATTCTACAAGTCATGAAAATCTAACTAAAGACACAGTTACCAATCTTCGAATAGTTTTTATTCACACATCTGGAAACAGAACGGTTGAATAAAGGTTAATTAAGACATGTACAGGTTTTTATACTACTATGAGTTTCAATCTTCGTGAGAAACTCTTAATGATCGATGCGACTAGCTCACGGAATTAGTCCCTTAATTTGGTTAACACTATTCCTACCGACACTTCATGTATACCTATTCCTACTGCGACCGGTCAAATGACCGGTCTTTAGCACAACTTATATTTTTTAATATAGAATGAAGATAATAGCCAATTTGACAGTATAAAAATATAGTTTCTTTTATTTAGGAGTATATAATGTATATTTTATTCGTTTTCACCGCATAATATTTCGTTTACTATACCCTGTTGGGCCTGATGTTCCCCTAAAAATATTATGAATAGGTGCTCTTCCAGGATTAGACCCTTCTTTTACTTCTTGCCAAACAGTTCCGTCTACAGCAGTTTCGATTACCTCTTCCTCATTCTCACTATCGGAAGTAATTAAAAATCTCCTTCTCTTTCGTCCTCTACGTACGTTCGAAACATTCCCTTCGTCCTCATCGGTGTTCGAGTCGTTCTCAAATAGATCATAATTTTCCGTATTGTCATTTTCAATATCAAAAATTTTGAACGTCTTGACATTTTGGGAACGAATATTCAAGGGATAAAATTAAAATTAAAATATAAAAATGTAAATCAAGATGGATAAAAAAATGAACAAAAGATAAAATGTGAAACTTACTACGAAGTATTGTTGGTTTGTTCACTTTTTTGAAAATGACACTTATAACGCGTAATACAATATAAAATAAAAGTAGAATAATAATAGAATAAAAATACAAAATAGTAAAAGACTGCCGAATATGCTCCTTGTAACTTTCACGTTTTGATGCTCTCTGTTCAGCTCACAAGACTTTACTGATTTGAATTCGTGAGAAGACGTCTAGGCATCTCCTTCGGCTATGATTTTATTTATTTTACAGTCATAGTAGATAAGACGGTGTAAGAAAATCCGAGGTTCTGGACCGCTTCGGATACCAATCAGGCAAATAAACACCGCGAGGCCGATAGGCGAGCGAGAACTATAAACACTTTGAAGTGCCGTAAAGCAGTCCCTGGATGGCACTTTTCGGCTAAAATCATACCACAACTGCCTTACCTTTCGTTTGTAACGACTTTATAGTTTTGGAATTGAGTCTTTGAAAGAATACTATTACAAAAAGATATAAATCGTTCTACCGGTCAAATGACCGGTCGCGGTAGGTAAGACAGACTACAAATTTTTCTCAGAAAATAAACAACAAAAAAAGAAGTGAATATTGAAAAATGTATTATACGCATATTTTAGGAAAAGTCGTGAAGTTTAAAGGCGATTCAATTACGTTGTATATAAGAAATTCTAATCGAAATTTTAAAAACGGTCATTTGACCGGTCCCGGTAGGAATAGTGTTAAATTACCTTACGACTGATTCCACGTACAAAAAATAACGTCCAATAAGCGCGCGCCTTCCGTACATGCATCGACAACTACTTAACAGTGGCTAAACGACAAAAATAAAGGATCATTGGTTAAACTTCATCTGAGGAACCTAGAAATTATTAACTTTTGTTTATATAATTCTGTAGATTTTGCCGGGAAAATGCCAAAAATTCAAGTTTTAATGTAAGGAATGCACTGGTTCAAAAGTTGTGCGATTTTAATTCTTTTCAACAGACAACGGCGCCGCCATGTTGGTATGTTCCGTATGTCTTTGTCTCTCACTCTCTCTCTCTCTCTCCCGCTCTCTGATTCAGTCATCTAATAACTGCAGTAACCACGACGTCACGTATCCTCGTGTTGAAGTAATTGCTCATTATACTATTATTGTCCACAGACTATTATTTTGTCTAGCATTATCTTCGCGTACTTTTGCAAATCGTGTGTGCAATTAAATTGACAATAGTCGTTGAAGTAACGACATCCTAAATCTTTCAGAAACGTAACCAATGAAGATTTTCATTTCATCACGACAATGTGAACAAGATGTTCGAATGTTCGTAGACTCGTTAATTATAGATTTTTTAAGTAAATAAGATAAAAACTTCTTTAACTCTCGTTATACAGCACTGAATTCATTCGGATGGAATATGTAATACAGTTTTACATAATAGGATTTAAAGTAAAACTATGAAGATGTCTAATTTCAGCCAAAAAATTTCAAAATTCAGTACTACCTATTACTGAGTAGATACATATCAATGTACTATGTATGTACAGTATCGGCAAAATGCCGATAGTAATTACAGTTCCAAAGAGAAACATATATCCAATACTATTATAACCAATAACGTATTTACAGCTGTAATAAAATACGAAATATGACTGCTGTATTGAACACTTTCTAGTTTAATGGCCATTTTCGATGAAACATGGTATGCGATGGATTCTAAAATTGAATCATTCTATTTAATTATTGTTATTTACACTCAGTTCTTAAGGTAATACCACATACCACAAAGAAAGGTTGGTAGTACAATTAGGGTTAGTAGTTAGTAGTTCTGTAAATATTAATTTACTATAGAAATTACGCAGAGAAAAGCGAGAAGAACGAAGTATTAAACATAATTTATTAAACACATTAGTACGTAATAATTTCTTAATAATTTAGGGTAAGGGACCCAATTACTCTGGGGGCACCAATTATTGTGCTTACATATATTAATTATTATACTTATTTTTAAAGTATAATGAATGTTAAAAAAGAAATATTAAATTTTTTTCATTAAAATCAGTTAATATATATGTAACATATCTCTTTCTCAATATTCATTATGCTTTAAAAATAAATACAATTAATATACATAGGCACTTAGTGCCTAATACTAATATAGGGTCTCTTACCCTACAGTATTTTTTATCCCATTTCTTTTAGTAATAGTGTACTACACGAGAAAATTCATAATTCGTAAGAAACGAAACTGGACACATGGCCATTGAAAAATAAATCAAATTTCTCCTTTCGAACTTTGCGCAAACATTGATAAATATTGTTTTAAAAGTAATGTATTTTGAATATACAGGGCGGCCCAAAAATGTTGCATTTCCTTGAAAAGCATTTTCCTTTACGAAAATGTTCTCCGCGGCTTCGTTAAGGAGTTATGAACGAAAAACACGGACCAATCAGAACGCGGCTACAGCAGTCGGTTTCCAACTCGGCCAATGCCAACGTCACACTCAGCAGGACCTGTCGCCGAACCGGAATTCGCCCACTATAACCGTGCTCTGATTGGTCCGTGTTATTCGTCAATAAGTCCTAAACAAAGCCATGGTGAACATTTTCGTAAACGAAAAAGTTATTTCAAATGACCTCAGGAATCATTTTTGGAACACCCTGTACATCGCACTTATACGAAATAAATCCAGGGTAAAACAGTTATTCAACAATTGGTGTAAAGTGATGCAAATCAAAACGTAAAAAGTTAATATAGGCTACGGACGATGATATGAAATGCCCTTAGAATATTTTAGGAACATAGCTTCCTAAAACTTTTTGGGATGAAGCTTTCGCACTCTTAAAACTTTCTTTGAATTCTCAATGGAGTCTATCTTGAGTCCCCAGAATATTAAGAAGGACAAGCAGCATCTGACCTATAGACGTAAGTTATTACGTATAAGTTTTTAAATAAATCAGTATTTTTGAGTAAGTGAATGTCGTTTTCCTTTTTCCTTCTTGCCTCGATAATTACTAACTTGTTGACTTCCATGTATTTGAAACTGTCCTAAATTATTGAGAAATCATTAATTCGTTTTGTTCGTAATCGTTTTTTTTTTGTTGTTGTGATTCCACCTTATAGTATATTATTGAGAATTTCGGTAGTAAGCATATTTTGGAAATGTAAGATCTTTCAATAATACACGATTCAAATAATTATGTAATAACACGTACATAGTGTTATACAGGTAATACACCAAGTTTAACTAAAATTTTATTTCATATATCTCGGAAACTAAGACCGAGCGATGGGTACATGTATAGGAAAAGGTTGTTCAGCATGTTGAATTTGATAACATATTTCAAGGCCAAGGTCATTGGAGCTGAGTCCCCTTTTGTCAACATTTACCCAATGTAATTTATTTCAGTTAACATAATCTTTTATTTTTGCAAGAATTTTGTTTTCAAAACGACCATCATATAATACACAATAATAATGCATTAAGGATGAAGAGAATAAGAAATGCTTAATGCTATAGCTAATGTGAATTGCAACGCTCGTATAAGTTCTACTTGTTATTCAGGAAACGCTCTCGCATCGATACCAAGCGGATATATTCGATGCACGAGGAGAGACGTTTATGACTTTCGCTCTTTTAAAAGACTGACAGCGTGTATGGGCCAACTGTCGATTGTGGTGAAGAAAAACAATTCAGGGTTGTGATACAGTTTGTCGTATACGTGTGGGACGGGGAATCAAGGACGAAAGCGTTTTGAGAATAAAAAAGAACGATATACAGGACACAGAGTTTAGAAGGTTATTTCAATAAATATTATGATACTGATGCTGTCGTGCATAAGTGTTAGGCCAACGGCTGTGTAGCATCCTCGAATATCGCAATTCGTGTACCGAATTTCGCGTGGTGTCGTAAATCCCGTTTCGCTTGCTTCCGACGATGCTGAGGAACTCTGGCGATGGTAATGTTGATCACAACGCCTCGTTAAAATAAGATATACGATTGGTTGTGGCAATAAGCGATATACAGGGTGGTCCAGTACATATTGGAACATCATTATCTCCGCTGTTTGTGTAAATATGAAAAAACTTTATTAACCAAATCTCCAAAAATCTTTCACCTGCAAACAAATTGTTATTGCTACATTGAGGTCCTCTTTGTACTGGAAAACTTTGGTTCATAAAGTTTTTTATAATTTCAAAAACAGCAGATGTGATTTATGTCATTATTATTACGCATAGCAAACAATGTTTCAGATCAAGTTGAATGGTTTTGAGAGGGGCACATTCTGATGGTACATTTTTTTTTCTAGGTGGACGTGTAAAGGACATATGAAGGTCATTAATGTTTTTTCAAATGGAATCATATATTTTTTATTGCATCAGCTGATGCTACTTCGTATTCTTTACAAAAAAGTATTAATCTATTTGTGTAAAAAAATCGTTAGTTTAGGAGATATTTTAATTGTAATGTCTCTTTACAGAAAAGGTTCAATGTAGCGACCATTTGCACCAGAACACTTTCTGAATCGAGAAGTCAATGACTCACTAACATTGCGTAGTGTATCTGATGTTATTTTGTTACACTCATTGATGATACGATCCTTCATATTGGCCATTGTAGTCGGAGACTCAGCGTACACTTTATTTTTTAAGTAGCCCCACAAGAAAAAGTCGAGGGGAGTTAGATCTGGTGATCTTGCCGGAAAATGAATGAGGCCGCCTCGCCCTATTCAACGATTTGGGAACATTCGATTTAATGTATCCCTTGCTATTCTTGAATAATGAGCAGGGAAACCATCCTGTTGAATCCACATTATTTGTCGTGTATGCAATGTTAAATCATCTTAAAATGTCCATAAGTATTTGATAAAAAATGTGCATATTTTGGTCCGGTTAATGATCCTTTGATAAAGTATGGACCAATAAGTCTCAATTTCACAATAAGTAGGAGAGCAAGAATTATCAACTCAGAAAATGTAAATATTTACATTGATAATTCTTGCTCTCCTACTACATAATCACGTTGAATCTAACAACTCAGAATTAAAATATCTCCTAAACTAATGATTTTTTTACACACATAGATTAATACTTTTTTGTAAAAAATATGAAGGAGCATCGTCTGATGCAATAAAAAATATATGATTCCATTCAAGAAAACATTAATGACCTTCATATGTCTTTTACACGTCTACCTACAAAAAAAAGTGTACCATCAGAATGTGCCACTCTCAAAACCATTCAACTTCATCTGAAACATTGTTTGCTATGCGTACTAATAATGACGTAAATCTAGATGGCAAAATGTGGCGACCCACCCTGTATACTGGACCAGCCTGTATAATAGTGATGGGCACATTAGGGGCCCCTCAAACGTCTGTTTCTCCTACCAATCTCTCTTTCATGCAGCGCGCACCTTCTTTGCGTTCATTGGCGTCTCACGTGGTGTCCAAGTGGGCGTTATGGCGGGGACGGTCTTGTTCCAATTGAGTGAGACTCTGATGTATAATATAGCGTAATGTGTACAATGCAGTGGAGGAGACCAGGACAGGTTGATACATTTTTCCGTTTTTAATTTCTGCCATTTTTGTTTGAATCAATTACGTAAAAGAAGTATGCAAAGATATTCTATGAAACTTTCTCTTTAGATGTTGTAAGGGAAAATAAGCTATAAAATATTTACTTGATCAATGCAAAGTGTGGGGAAATGTTTAAAATTATGGACATCTTTGTCACGTTTTATGGGAGCCGAGTTGATACACGAAATGCGCTGAATTTGTTCTTCACCTGTTGCTCAGATTTTGAAAATACCTCGAGACAAATTGAACATATTTAAAATTTGGCGATGTTGTGAGTAATCGATTTTTACACGTTAGCATCCCTACTTTTTTTATTAATATGTCTTAATAATACAATTTTATCTGTGTTATTATGTATGCACATTGTCTCGGTGACAATGAATCTTTCGTTGCACTAACGTTGCAATTACAGGTTTTGGAAATGAATTTACTACTGCTGGCTTTAACTAATATCCTGCCTTTGACGTCTTTGCTTCAAACTCGACAGTGATTCACGTGTTAGAAACCTCAAGATGCGATTTACTGCTCTCGTGTGCCATCCCGTAGCGGATTCACACTTACGAACAGTGCGATGTGTGGTAGCGATTAATTTCTAATGCAATTAGTCACAGTGGGAAATTCGGATTACGAGTTGTCAGCCATGTTATCGCCTCTCGAGAATATTTTATACATTACAAGGTATATCGACCATATCTTAAATGCACTACAGGTGAAGCAAGACATGTTAAATTAAGGGACATAATTACTGTGGGAGTGCCAATTGATGAGCTGATATTAATTATATTTATCTTCAAAGCATAATGAATATTAAGAAAGAGGTATTGCATTTTTTTCATTAAAATCAATTAATTTTTTAATAAAAAAATTTTTGTTACATAACCTAGAGTAAGTTCGTGTAAAGCTTATGAGAAACCTTAAGAAAACACTGAACAAACAAAAACTTAATATTCGGTAATGTAAATAATTCTAGCACATAGAAACGTGAATTATATTAATAAAACGCATTTGAATTGCGAAAGAAACACTAACAAGAGCAGTTTTTAAAATTTTTGCTTTTATTTTCGAAAAATTCAGTAACTGAAACGAGTTTGGATGTACAGTGGTGTCTCTATATATGTCGCCAAGCCCTGGATGATAAACGTCGCGGAGTTATCTCCACTACCACGGGGTATACTCCGTGAGGGGCCAGGAAGCTCGAGAGGACTCGGACGCCGGGTTGTAAACATAACACGACTTGGGTATGTCTCTTGGACAATACACGACGCAGGCAAGAGCCGTGTTGTTGACATATATCGAGAATTCGCTGTAGTCGTTTGCGCTCAGTGTTTAGTTACAGCGCCACACTGTGCCGCGTATAAGTACGTGAATTGACAGGTAACCTACTCTTTCTCTACGAAACGTAGGTAAGCGCAAATATGAACCGTATATAACCAGTATTATAACAATATATGTATATAAACAGTATAATAAAGTACGAATATCACCTAATCCAAAGAATATCACAGATTTATTGTTCTTTACTTATTTTTATAAAGTTTATTCAAACAAATTGTTAATTGAATATAATTAATTCGTTTATTCACATTTATTTTTTTTTTAAATTAAATTCTTATTAATATTATTACTACTGTAATTCGTTAATTTATGTTAAATATGAATCTCTTATTATGCACAGTTATTGATGCACAATATTTAAGGAAAGAACACAGTAATTGCAGCACAGTGTTCTATTATATTATACTTCACAATATTCAAAAAAGGTTTAATGTTTGTTTTATAAAAAAATTCAGAGTAATTTGTTCCGTTACCCTATACTAAATAAGATTTATGCGAGTTTGTAAACGCATGAAAGAAATCCAACGTTTAATAAGATTATGATGCACAGCTATTACGTTTGTTAAATCGTTTCGGTTTTATACGAATTATGTCAGGAATTAATAATTGAAGAGTAGAAATACATTGTTGGCTATTATGAGAATACTAAAGTATCAATTCATTGTTGGTATTATTGCGTCTATGATTTATGAAGTTTGACGTTATTCTATTACTGCAAAACAAAATTACAATTATTGACGCTATAGATGTATACAGGGTCCGAGTTCCATTTTTCACGAACATCAAATATTACTAGAGGATACTTTGTCCTAGTTGAAGACTGTCCAAGGGAAAGAATTCTTGCGGTATGAGAACTGTGGTCTGATGTCTTTTTCCAACCAGATGTCCACATAAATTCAGTTCGATACTTTGAGATTTAATATATTGATAATATATTGTCTGAGTATATTGCTGAAATGTATAGAGATAGTAGTTTAACTACTGCGTAATGCTACATACATATAAATCAGGGGTGACGAACTTCTCCGCTGCACCGGGAGCCAGAGATCCTCTACTACCAATACGACGCACAGTGGGCCACAAGCGCCAAAACGTGGCCAAAATGCAAAAAATGAATTTCACGTTAGGGGTATAGCCGTATTGGATTCTCAGGTAATGACTGTATAAGAAGCCGAAGGTAAAAAGGCCTTACTGCCAATACCTGCTAAATGGTGGGAGTATAAATATTCCATACAGTCGTCTCGCAGTTTTCGTGCAGTGAACTACGTTTTGGAAAAAAAGGTGTCAAGCTTACAATTTTATGGAAATTGAATTTTTTTTGTGCCTGTACGATGAATGCTGTTCCTAGAAGTAAATACTATACATAATAATAACATTGGATTTATATTAATTAATGTCTGGAATGTATGAAGTGAACGATAATACTTAGTGCACAGATTTTACAAATGTATACCAAAAGTTTATATTCCACAATATTCCACGGAGATTCTTGTCGAGTCCTGTACTAGATACCATTATTTAACATTATTTTTAAAAAGTAGCTGCCCAAAACTGCCCCTTTCGTAATGCGATTCATTTTTGTGACGCCGAGGTAGTCATAGTACTAGTTACAAGCATGTTTTCTCGAGAAATTTGGAAGTTATAATAAAATTTGTTAAATAAGCATTGTATGGTTCCACTTATAGAGTTTTCTGATACAACAATTTCTTTTTTAACAATAATTTTTTTATTGTTTAAAAAAAATTTTATTTTTGTTTTTTGTAATTTTGACATCAGATTCATATTCGCCGGTCCGAAAAATATGGGAATACTAATTTTCAAGGAAGTCCAATCATTTTTTTGGTTACGCATCCGCCATAATGAATCCACCATTTTGTTTTTTGTAATTTTGACATCAGATTCATATTCGCCGGCCCGAAAAATATCGGAATAGCAATTTTTAAGAAAGTCCAATAATTTTTTTAGTTACGCATCCGCCATTTTGTTTTTTTGTAATTTTGACATCAGATTTATAATCAGCGACCCGAGAAACCTATGAGTATCAATTTTGAACTAAATTGAAGTACTCCTTCCTATTTTGGCCACATTTTGGCGCTTTTGGCCCACTGTGCGACGGTTCCCCCACTATGGAAGAGAGCAGCTCTCACTTCCGACCTAACCCGTGTGCCACAGTGATGGGCATAATAAGTAAGGCATAACTCTTCTACCTCCGTTCAGCAGCGAAGTAGAGAGGGCCCCCTTGCCTAAGCTGGAGAAAAGAGTGGGGATGAGAAGCACAACCGGCATAGTCGCCAGATTAAGACTTGTTCCCCCACTCTAATTTCCCCTGCTACTGCGCTATTCCCCCATGCTTTCGTCACTGCTCGGTCACGTGACGCGTTCCGTCTCTGTCGTGTCTGTGTCACAACGTCACGTGACTAACCCGGTACTGGCAGAGGGAGAGGGTAACTTTTTCCCCTCAATTCGTACTCCCTCCCCTCATCTGGCGTCATTTTGTCACCCCTGCCTAGGGTCATCACATGTTTGCTAGAAGTACGGTTATAAGTTTTTTTTTAGGTCCTGACTTCCTCGGTAATGTGGATGTAAAATTGCGTAGTCCGAGAAATCTCAAAAATAGCACGTTCTGTCGCCCCTGTCATAATCCTACTCGTATCAAAGAAATGACTTATAATGAAATTGTCAGAACAATACCGTCACGTGTACAAAGTGTCTGTTCTGGCACGGAACGGGTGTACAAACGGACAGATTTTATATAACTACGTCTTAAATGGAAGTGGTATCGACAGTTTCACAATTTCATATGTAACAGTATGTATACACGTCTAGTTGATATGCCACCCATACACGTACCTCCTGCAGGCAATGTTGCTTGAGTCGACTTAATATCCCGTAAGAACTCATCGAATATTCAGGTACAATTTGATAACAAGGTGTGCATGGTAGATGGCTGTGCATGTATAACATAGAAAGTATTGACCCAGCGATTAATTTTAACAAAACGATTGTACAACTCCATTTACTATTCAATTTTTCTAAAATGAAAGATGCTTACATGTTTACAAGATTTAAACGGTTAAAGAAGAACACAAAATTATTATAAGCATGTATAATATATGCACAACATGTGTGCAGAAGTATAATATGTGAGCAGGATATTATGGCGTAGTAGCTTGTAAAAAATATTTCGTAAACGAAATTTACACAAGAGTATGTTAAAGTTCTGCTGAAATACTAGAGTCGATGTTTATCGAGGAGAGCAAATACAATAAACAGGGAGACATACAAGGTCAATTCAATTTTTTCAAATAGAACCCTATATTTTTTGCCTTATGGTCTAATAGTGTCCTGTGTGACGAGTTCATTAACACAAGGTCATCTACAGTCGTGCTAGGTCACACGGATAAAAAAACTTCAACTGCAATGCTTAAGAAAAATAACGTGTTTTGTTAATGCGTTATTACATAAAAATTCTCAAAATTCTTCCTCTCCACTCGCCTGCAAAGATCAATCCTCTTCAGATAAAAAATGTCTACAGCTCTCATGCAAACAATTTATAACTGAAACGGTACAAATGTGAACACGGTCATAAGTCATCTGTATAACCAGCTAGAACTATCATGAGAACTATTACAACACGATCATTTTTATATTAGTAATTCAGCTGGTTAATGGTAATAAATAGGTTCTTATGCAAAATACAAAATACATCTTTCTTTCTTTATTAACTTCGATAATTTTAGAATAATATATATTATAGATATTCTCAAACTTTTTTTATTCTTTTTACTCTTTCACATTGCAGTCTAGTAATAAGGATTCTACTTGCAGATTACATTACGATCATTATTTGGAATAGATATTGTCATGTCCGATAGTGTTTCACCCACAATCTCCTCTGCATACTGGTCATGAAAGGCAAATGAGACCGAAAAGTCTAATACAGACTAGTTTGTACGCGAACGGTGTTGATCAACGAAACGAGGTACATAGGTAGTATGCGACGCCGCGTTCAAATGAATCAATACGATTCCTGCATTTCCAGCAGCAATTATTCAGTTAACTCAATTCCGTCATTAAGAAAATGTTCAAATTAGAGGTAGATGGATTATCGTATTCACTAGTGAATTCATAACGTTAAAACTTGGAATTTTGGTATTTTCTCGTAAAAATCGATTGGATTGTATAAAAAAAGTAAAAAATGTGTGGTCCTCTAAATTAAAGTTGAACCAATTAAAGTTCTAAGACCATTTAACGCGTAATAACGATGTATTATATAAAACTCGATACATGAAAATGTGCTTTCAAAGTGGTAAAACAAATAACGCGACTTATACAAAATACGAGAAAAAGTAGAGATTATTGTACTACCTAATGATAAAGCCAAAAGCGCTTTATGAGACGCCTTAGAAGTATAAAAGCACAAAGGGAGGGCAATTGTTCAGGGATGTAATTGTTCATACCACTTTAATAAGAGACTTATTGTCATTTTAGAGAAAGAAAAATATATTCGTTTCAGAAAAGCTAATTATCAAGGAGACAGTTTCTTCTTAAGAATATACAGTGGATCCAAAAAGTATTTGAACATTAATTTTTCCACTCTCGAAAAATTCTGAACCATGTGAACAGCAATAATTTCGTTAACCAAATATGTACAACAATAAAGTTGATCCAACGTAATCCGCAGCATAGCAATGTAATAATTATTTGAACGATGCCTGGGTCGTTAATCACAGTGATACATTTTCACTAAAGAAGTATTTTATCTGATAAAAAAAAGATTAATTTGTCTTTTCATCAATTAAAATGTTATACCGATCGTAAAAGATATTAATGACGTCAAAATCTTGGAAAATAAAATTTTAGGAAAAAACTTCATCATATCGTTGGCCTTTTTTGAATAAATGTGTATTCATTACAAATTTTGATTACAATTAAAAACAACGGAAATGATAAAAATTCTACTCGAATAGTAAGAGGCATAGAAAGTTTATTAATTTAGATTAAATTTTTTATTCTAATGTTTCATTTTCCGTTCTGAACGATTAAACAAAATTTTCAGTATTTTAAAATTCGGTATTTGACACTCTACTTTGCTTCTTGACTACACATATAATAATACAGCTCAAAGTAACTATACTGAATTAATCTTGCGATACCACTAAGTTCCCGAGCATAATCACACCTGGGACGAGAACTTCAGACCACATATTGGAAGTATAATCTTGGAATATTTGCATCTGATAATGGAAGTTCTACTTTATTATCCATATTTCTCTGGTGCATCTTTAAACTAATTTGCATTTCTTCTGCTCCGAATAACTTTCTCAAATGGAAATGCTATCAAGAACAAAATGATAATCACACGTAGTGGTATTCTACGTGTATACGATACGGAGTATGGAATTATCTATTCTTTACCAGTTAATCAATCGCGTATCATTTATGACATAGTTTCATTTATACGTTTCCGGGCGATTTATAAACATTAGGTTCTTGAATACAGTAGAATACATGATTAATTGCAGTTTATATCAGTTTTTAGAAATTTTATCACAACTATATTTTTCGAACAAGGTTTAAACACAACACATCAATTCAAATTCAACATTCCATTAAATTTTTGGCTGATACTGAAATTACAAAGATTTTAACATAATGAACGTTTCTACATGTAATATACGGGGTGTCCCAAAAATGTTGTACTTCGTTGAAAAAGGTTATTCCCGGACCAATCAGAGCGTGGCTATAGCGGGCCGACTGCGATTTGACAGATCACGCTAAGCGTGGCGATGGCATTGGCCGAACCGGAAACCGTTCGCTGTAGCCGCGCTCTGATTGGTCCGTGTTCTTCGTTAATAACTGCTCCACAAAGGCGCGGAGAACATTTTCGCAAAGGAAAAAGTTAATTCAAATCATCTCAGGAATCGCCTCTTTCAAGTATGTATAATATTTTTAGAACACCCTGTAGTTTGTACCCATCTGATACAATGAAGTAAAAGGGTTATTCATTATATCAAAAGAAAAATGAAAAATTTCTGCAAGTTGGGAGCAAACTTGAATGACGAATTACCTCGTCGTTCTCAGTTGAACAGTTAAAATGTGTTGTGAGATGAAAGAATATATGACAAAAAGTTTCGGAGTTGTAGAGACATTCCAGGAAGTCGCAAAAAAAGTATACTATTAGAACAACTTTTCGTTGTTGGTTTATTTTTATTAAATTTTGGATGCTTCTTTACGATCAATAGGTAGCTTCAATAAATATAAACGTGTCGTTCCCAATACCGAAACTTTCGTAGGAAGAAAAGCTTCCTTAATTGTCTTTCTGCATCGTTCCCGAATGTCTGAAAACAGCTTTTGTTAAAAAATTGTTAAGAGCCCCAAATATGGTCTTAGCACTCGGAGCTTGCTGTCCAGAAATCCCGCTTCTGTAAGTTGACGACAATACAACAATTAAGACCGTGCTTAATCGCTACTTCGTGACACGACACAATTCCAGCAGTTCCCCCATTTCGGAGAACCAGATTTTTACCACACAGAATTAATCTAACTGTATCATCGAAGTACATTAATATTAGATTGTGTAATAAGTCCGCTCGCGTTTGACATACCTATTTTTCTTAACTATAATATCACCGATTTAGGTATGCGATATGTGTAATATGTTGGCAATTTTCTTAGTCGAATATCTTAGATTTTGTTTGATTAATTTATTCCTTGTTTGTTTGATTAATTAATGCTATTCCATTTTTTTATCGTTTAAGAAGAAAGCTTCATCTTTAAACTTATCAAAAACGCACTTTACTCGATCAAAACAGAAAGAAAACTGGTGCTACAGCTAAAACACATACCTAATTTAATACGTACAAGACTAATACAGCAGAGGGGTAAGAACTCGTCCATATGAACATGGTCATATGAAGATGGTACTTGTACGGGAATGGAAAAGGTAAAAAATAGCGTTTTTTTTTCTTTTTTTGACTATGTGCCCCTACTTTGAAAAATCTGAAAAAATTATATGTTAACAACCATAACGAGATTCTAAAACTGTAAAAATATAAACTTAGTATCTCATAATTTCTACAAGAAATCGGGATATCAAAATTGTTTTTATTGTTTAAAATTCGGGTTCGAAGCTAAAAATTCATAGATGTGCATTCTAACAGCCAAAATATGCTTGATTTTTTCACGATTTTCAATTGAAGTAGATAAGAGAAATTATGGAAAAACCTGATTTTCTTTGTCGCCCCATTACTACCCCCCATGTCGACATATAAAATTGAAAATTGGCACAAAGTATTTTCTTTGGATAAGCTATCGAATGGCCTATCGTAAATTCAATTTGGTTTGGTGGCACTTTTGACCTACTTATCCGACTACACCCATTTAAAGGTCATTATCCTAAACAACTTTTTCCTATATGTGAATGTAACCGGCGATCTCGATTAGTTTCCGAGGTATTCGCAAAAAACTGTCAGAGCCACTATTGCGAATTCTACCTATGTTGAATGACCGAATTTGTTCATTAGGGTAGGGGATGGGCTCTGCCCCTCCCCCTGCACCCCCACCCCGAAAAACCTAACAAACTCACTCTGAAATCTAGTTTAATGAGAACAAAGAACAACAAAGTAACTCGAGCTTTTAGGCATCGCGGTAGGTTAGGTTCATAGTTCTGACCATTTTCCGATTTAAATTTAAACGAATTTCAAACTGAGTCCGTGTGTTAGGTTTGGCAGGTAGGGTGTGCAGGGAGTAGGTCGGAGCGCCCCCCCCCCCCGCTGCCGCTCTAAAGACCAAATATGGTCATTGAAAATAAATTGTTCGACGGGAAAGGGAAGCGGTTGCCGTATCTCCTTCTGTATAAATATTTTATTTTATTACTTGTTCAATTTTACTTTACTTTTATTATTTCAAATAATGCTGACTCATTTTGTCGATTATAATTTGGAAAAAGTTAAATTTTAATGTATATATTGATAATATGAAATCTGTATTTATTTCCTTACAACTTACTTTATTTAGAAAAAAAAGAATAGTAAGAACACTATATATGTGTCAAATACACTATCCACAATTTTGCATTATATTGTGACGTTGTGGGCACCAGTATTCCGTTATCTTGGAACACTGCGTCCTGTGCATATCCTATACCTATGCCGGGTATTTAAGTATACATAAGAAGTACCGGAAGAGTCCAGGATGAGACGACGAGACAAGCGTGCTACGAATTTTTCATAAGTTATTATTAATATTCAATTGACATACACATGTTATACATTCATTTTTCAAAATCAAATCATAACAAATTTTGCGAAATTATTCGGGGTGACCAAGGTACCCCATTTTAACCAAACTTTTTACACCGCTTTTTATACACCGCTGTAGTACGCCTGCGACGAATGCGCCTTCCCAAAGCAACATTGAGAAACTAACTAGGCTGCGTTCAGTATGAACGACGGTGCGCGCGGTAATCGCTCTAGGTCGAGTATATCGGTGTGAGACCAAGAGACCACTACTAATCCAATAACAAAACTTCTTTATTTTTCATTATTTTTTTATGGGACTTTCACCACCATATTCGTGGCATTTTTCCAATGAAAATGATATCAAATATGATATAATTCCGATGATATTTACTTGTGTAATTAACGATGAAAGAATAGTATCTTCTAGCCTATATTTCTCGCTGGGTAGACGTGTTGTGGCCACATATCGAGAAGACACTTATAGTGTACTTCTTATCTTCCCATCCCAATCCAGCCATATCATCGCGTAGAAACAACAATTGGTACAAGACCTTGACTCATCGCGGCAGGAAAGTATGTTGTGTTATAGGTTAGAAAACGTGCAGTAGCAACCGTTTTTTGCAAATATCTCGAAAAGGAGTCTCGCCTGGCGGTAACATGTATAGGAAAAAGTTGTTCAGAATGATGCCCCTAAGGACATATTTCAAAGTCATCGAAATTAGTGAGGAATCTCCTATTGCAAATAATTACCAACACCATTGGTAACACTTTTCGAGATGCGTGCCGCTGTCGATGTGAACGGACTTATACAACCTAATATATTTGAGCATATTTTACTGGAATGTGTTTTATGTTCTAAATATTTTTTAGAATAATGTCGAACCTATGTTATTCGACAGAAGACGTAAGATTGTCATCATTAATGACAATAGCGAGAGATTGGACCGTATCTAGTGACCGTGGACGCCACGATCCGACATCTGTTGGCGAAAGTACGACCTTGCAATGGAAATTTTGATTGTGAAGTCTGGTAGACAATACATTACCAATGTTTCGAAAATGAAAATTTTACTGAAATAGAAAAGGGCAAATATATGCACGTTGTAAAGCATGCAAGGCAGTGCCCAAGTTATTTACAAAAAAGAAAATAGTTAAATACATTCGGCTACAACATTGATACAATTTTTACTGAAAAATGTTTTGCAATGCAGGAGAAACCGCTATACAACCTATGAGCTCATATACTATAGTCATTTGTTTCATTTCATTTAATTTGGTCGTGCTTTCGTGCAACCGATATTGGTACGTGGCAAAATGTTTTTGGTTTCATAAAACCAGTGCCTATATTAACTATACTTATTTTTAAAGCATAATGAATATTAAAAAAGAGATATATAACATATACAGTAACTGATTTTAATAGTGGTGGAGGGTCTGGCGAGGAGTATGGCTTCAAAACTGCGTCTTGAAGGCAGTTGAAAGGAGACGGGGTGCGGTCACACGACCTTATTGCAAGATGCGGAGGAACTAGGCTGTATACTAGCGCGCGATGGAAACAGGTGTGAACCGCACTTTAGCTTCAACGTATCCCATATAACACGCTTTCCGAGTACGTGTGACTGGGCAGCTAGCGCGAGAGAGCCACGGGCTCCGCAGGGGCTCGTCTGGTTCACGGGCAGCTCCAAGAACAGGACCGATGCAGGAGCAGGAGTTTATGGCGACAGTCCCAGGGCGAACCTTTCGTATGCACTCGGGACCCACGCATCGGTTTCTCAGGCTGAGGTGTTTGCCATCCTGGCGTGTGTCAGGTTAATCCTCGACAAAGGATACAGGAACAAACACATCTGTATTTGCAGTGACAGCCGGGCGGCGATAGGGTCATTATGTAAGGTAGTGATCAAATCTAGCACCGTTCGGGACAGCGCTGTGGCATTAGCACAGCTGGCGGAAAATAACCGAGGCAGCCTGCTTTGGGTTCCAGGACACTCTGGAATACGCTCCTCCACTCTGGAGGAGGCGAATAGATTGGTTCTTGAATGATTATGGTGTTCGGACAAGACCATCGTTCACCCTCTAGACTTGGCACCGACCGTGACCAAAAGATGGGTTAAGGACTGGACAAGAACGCAGCTTGCCCAGCTCTGGGCCTCAGAAACAGGCTTAAAACACTCGAAGGCATTGGTGAAGGGCTCCTCGAGGGAACTTGTTACCAAGCTGAGTCGTATGGAGCGTTCCAACGTACTAACGGCTAAATTCAAAGCCAAAGTCAACTGATTTTAATAAAAAAAATGTAATATCTCTTTTCTAATATTCATTATTCTTTAAAAATAAGTATAATTAATATAGGCACAATGGTTGGTACCCCCACAGTAATTGGGTCCTTTACCCTATATGAATGTTGATAACCGTGCACTCGGATACTCAATTCCGATCTGCATTTAGCAGTGTTTGTATTTTCCAACTGAAAATTACATCCCTACAGATTTCTATTATTTGCATACTGTCACGTTCATTTACATTTGTGAATAAAAAACATAACCCGACAATTTTAGGTATAAAATCTTTGAACCATTGAACAGCACAAGAAATTTCAATGACTGATGTTAGTAGCAAACATCAAATTGAAAAATTACAAAGAAATGGACACAACAAAATTTAAATCAACAGAAGAAACAAATAGTGCAGTATAAAAATATAAATATTTTATATTAGGGTATATATGCTATTCTGAAAAAAGCTCCAAAATTTTATTGAAATAAAAACAAACTTATTTAAGCTTTTAAAGCAACTGAAGAGTCTCCAATCTTTGACCTTGAACGTAAATTTTTATTCTACTAAATGTTGCTACTCTTCTCGCACGTATTAAAAAGCGTAGATTTTGAGAAACATAAGTATTTACATTAACTTTAGTTGACATGAAATTAGAGTAAAAATCTTGCAACCAATGTGGTTAATATGCTGAACCACATTCAAGAAAATCAATTCCATGGTAGATTTCCTCTGTTCGAGGTAAGTATATGATTTTTAGATAGTTAAAAATCAGCAAATCATTTTGTTGAACTGAATTACGAGATTAGCGCGTAGTACACAAAATATACATGACTTACTATAGCATAGAAGAATGTTTTTTAAACCCCAACAAAGAACTGTAACAATTGTACGTTTTATGCGATAAATATTAGATAATTGCAAAAGTTTGTGACCGATTTAAAAATAAATCACAAGCGGTTAGATTTTAAAATAAGTTTTATTAATCAATTGTAATAGTCACTGACGTTTTTTACAATTGTCTACCAACGTTTTACAAACTGGTGGATTTCTCTTTTAAAAGAACTGCGTGGCTTTTTTTTCGAAGAATCTTGAACTTCCGCAATCATTCAATATAATAGTTCATTATAATGGGTTAATTTTAAACTATATCATACAGTTTATGAATGTGATTTGTAATAAAAAAATTCTGATCAAAATGAGTTCGTAATTTTTATAAATATCCCATCTTGTTTTAAGGCAAAGACATACTCGATTAGAGTTCTTGTTGAATTATAAAGGGTTAATTTTTATAAAATTTTGTGCCCAGTTAAAACGCTAGAAAATATTGCACGAGAATTTCATTTAGCCTGCAGTCGTTTAAGGCAAAGGGGTGAAAACAGTTTCTAGCATGAGGGTGGAAACTTTATTTAGTCGAATCTATAGGAAGCAACAGGACCGGAAAAAAATTTTCATTGATATAATTATGTGTTTTTAAACGTTTCAAATGCAGACATGTCCATAATTTTCAGAAATAGATTTATATTAGTTAAAGTTTATATTAGTTATTACAATTTTCTGAACGCAATCAAATTTATAGAAACAGATTACGTTAAAAATTGCATTTCGTTACGAATGTGTTCAATTAGAAATCCTATTAATCCAATGAAAGAAAAATAGGCTACCACACATTCAAACCAAATAGGACGTTTATCCGAAGAACGTAATGCAATAAAAATACGAATAAAACTACAATATTTACCACAAGTGTACACAGTGTCTACTCGATAATTGTCCCAAACACGGTTCTGGCCAGGGACAATTATCGGCTAGAGGAGACTATACTTTGATCTACTACAGAATGTAGAAAAGAACAGCGAAGCTCGAGAGGCCTTGTCCCCTCACGGGGTACACCCTGCGGTAGTGGGGATAGTTCTGGGACAATTATAGGCTAGTTATGTGAGACATTTATCGAGTAGAGATTGTACTTGCACACTACACACATTCTGATTTTAGCAAGAACGTTATTTAAATCACAAAAAAAATATTGAACAATGTAGTAATGCCGATAATAATGCAGGTATACACTATACATATAATATAATGCCAATGTATAAGATTGGAAACACAATGGTGACCATCCTAATGAGAAATTACTAAAAATGATTAAAAAGTCATTTAGCTCTTAGTCAGATTTTAATTTTTAAACTGTGGCTTAGATGAGAAAGATTTTTTTCGTCCTAAAAGAAAATTAAATCAAAGATAATTAGAAAAATTAAAAAAGACTTCCTTAGGAAGATAAAGCAATGACATCGTAAAGTAATGAATGTTCTCAAAAGTTTGATTAAAGATGAAAGTGTGTTTATTCAATAACTGATAAAATTTAATTTACACGTTCAAGTAATATGTAAGTACTGTTATCAGGAATGTATGCCATAATCGGATATGCTTAAAAGCACTCTACATCTAATACATGTAATTTTGGAAAATGTAACTAAATTAATTTTACAATTATGTAAGATAGGCTTTTATGTCATTTTCACCGTTAGAAGCTTGTAACGCAAGAAATAAATTTCTCTTTATTTCGTTTATTATTGAAAATAAAAAAAAGTCTAAATATTTATTAACGTCGGTAATATGCCTGAAAGCATGATTGGACAACTTAGTTGTTCAGAAAATTGTGCGTTTGAAAATCTGAATAGGTTATAGAATGGCCTATGGAAAACAACGTTTCTTGTAAATCAACGTAATACAAACAATTTGAATATATTTATGGGAGTGATTGTTCGAAAACGGACACAGCAGTGTAAGAAAATCGGTAAACGATTATCGTAGTTCAACTCTTGTGTCGGACATTCGAGCTCGGAAGGAAATGACGCGACACGATCTGCACTGATCGGCGCACGCAGTTGCGCGGGCTAACAGCAAACACCAATCAATGCAGATGTACATATACGTATCTTTTTTACCTTCCAGCATAAACCCCGCCAAGCTTATCCGTTCGAAATTAATTTTTCCCGGGAAAGGAAAATATTCATTTGAAAAAACTTATAAGTGGCTGTTTTAAAACACACAGATATAGAAAAGGTGTAGTCGTTGAGAACGTTGACAATTCAATTGAAATAATTATTCTAATTTGGAAATAATACGCAAGAAAAGAAGAATTCAAAATGGAAGTTATTTTCTCATGTAAAAGATGTTCAAAAAGATGGAGTTTAATTTTTCTGACCATATTGTCCTTCATCATTAAATCTGGAAACCAATTGTTTACCATCTGATTACCAACTTTAGAATAACACTGTACATCTCCATAAACGCACATATCTCAATTCAGTGAAAACAACACGAAGTTCGTATGTTTTAACATTTTATTGCGTTTTAACCTTTTTCAAGAAAGCGGAAAAATTCTGGCTAATTATCTAGAAAAGAGGCTTCCTCACCGATTTCAATGACCTTGAAATATGTTGTCAAGGTCATTATTCTGAACACCTTTTTCCTATACATGTTATGGCCGCTCATATTTATTTAGGTTCATTTTATAGGGCTTTTCGAAACGTAGCTCTCTTTAAAAGATCTTTACCCTTGGTAAAGTGGAACCCGAAAATTTGTTTGACTTCTAATAAAGAAAATGTACGTAATTTTCTACCAAATTATATGCAATAAAAAAAAGCAAGTTCCGAAAAAGTTGAAAAAAAAATACACATTTTTCGTTAATGTTTATTGATAAAAAATAATAAAAACCACTTCAGTTTTCAAATTTCAGAACAATTTTTTTTATTTTGTCCCAACATTTTTCTCAATTTTTCGAAAAACCGTTTGTTTTATGAAAAAAGTAATTCGGCATAAAAGACGCAGCCTATCCAGATCTATAGGTTTTGTTGAACATATTTTCCCATACAGTCAATAATTTAGAAGATATTCGACAAAAACGGTTTTATTAACACTTAATTAATTATTTTAATGTTTAAGGGTCCAGGGGCACGTTTTCCTGTAATCCGATCGAGCTCAAACTTCGCACAGATTTTTTTTTATTAATGGAACAATCCTAGGGGGGAGGGGGTGTAAAAAATTCAAAAGTCGAAAATAGGATCCACTCTAATACAGAATATTGTATGGTCAAGTGTAACACGATTGCTGAGACTCTAAAGAAACTGCTCGTGATATTGGTATGTAATGTTCATATTGTACGGGTGCGTTCAAAAAGTTGTTCACAATTATGATCTTGACAACATATTTCAAGGTCATTGAAATCGACGAGGTAACTTCTTTTATTAAGTGAAATGTATTTGCTGTACTTTATGCAAAGATTTTACATAATATATAATTCTTATTCTTTTTTATTATCTTCTACGTGAAGGTAGATGCATATAATTAGATATAAAATGTTTTCTCCCGATGAGTCATCCGATAATCCATCGCCAGTTCAATTTGGTTGAAGGATACTCTCGGCCCCTCATCTAACTATAGTATTTACTCGATATATGTCCCAAATATCTAGCCGATAAAAGTCCCCGAAGTATTCCCGCTGTCGCAGGGTATACCCTATGAAACTGCTTGATTTTCTACGTTGTCATGATTACAACAATGGAGCCTGCTCCACGACACACCCGCCTGCACCCGCACATTCGTCAGTCGTTACACAATTTTTGGCAAAAAAGTGTATAATTATTGACTACACAATAACCGAGCAATTGAAACAAATAACAAACGAGGAATTCCGCAAGGCTTTCAAAGCACTGTATCAAGGTGGTACTGAGTGTGCATCTAGAGGAGGGATGTATGTCGGAAACTAAATGATAAAAATTTCTTAATCAAAAGAATTCAATTTTTTATTATACCAGTCTTGGTACTTTTTGAATATACCGTGTATAATTGTGCCTCGAACTATGATACTCAACTGACGCATGACAGATCGCACGAATTCTAGATTAACACGTTCTTGGAAGGATTGATACAAGTGCGATAGCGCCTCTTGGCGTTTTTCGACATGAAGTGAATCAAACACGATCTTGTCATGTATCGATCACATATCTGTTAGGATCCGTCACGCTCGAGCGGTTAATATGCCTGTCTATTTGCTTGCTAGAATTCATCTTATCGAAGCAGGTAATTATGTAACAATTTAACAAATAGTACCAGCTATAAGATATTGATATTGTATCATAATTTCAGTAATTATTTACGAAAGGGGATTGCTCACCGATTTCAATGACCTTGACAAATGTTATCAAGGCCATCATTGTGAACAACTTTTTCCTACCTTTTTTCTCCCAGACGACCTTGGTTTGCGAGATATTTACGAGAAACTATTGAGATGACTTTTTTTCAGGAAATAAATTGAAATTACTCGTTAATTATTAGGTTTAGGGCTAATGCAGGTCAATACTTTTTTACTCAGAATTCGACATTCTTCCATATTTTGGTATAAAAAATATAGTATTTCATTTAAAAAAACAAAGTCGACCTTCAAATCTCCGAAACACTTCCACCTGTAAAAAAAAATAAATACACTAAATTGTGTACCCCTTCAGACCATGCAACTTCAGTATACAAAACTTTTTCGTGCAAAGCATCCTTTGGAAGTTATATAGGTGTGCAAGTTGCGTGGACCACCCTGTATAAGATATGTAGCGACAATTTGACTGTTATTCATTATCGATACTCTTAATGATTCCTTCCTATAATATACCAAATATAGATTTAAAAAGTGAATATAGTGACAGGGAAAAAAAATTTTTTCAAGGTTATTTTTGCAAGTTGTCAAGGTCGTGGATGTTTTTTCTATTAACAACTGTTTATGCTATGTATGTATCCTTAAACAGAAAAAAGACAAATTCAACGATATATCATAACGTACATTTATATCAAGATTTAAACAATTCAAATTTTATCTTCGGGTTCCCATGATCCAATCGGCTCCAAATTTTTCCAGATCATTTTCTCAACAAGTGTTGCAATTATGGGGAGGTAGTAAGACTAAAAAAACTTTTTAATAAAAAAATAAGATCCACCCCAGTGCTCATATGTACTGTAGTATAAAATAAAAAAAAAAGAAAAGTAAAATAAAAAGTAGCCACGTACTCCATAACGAATTTACATTGCACAATTATCACAATGAAGATATCGAAACTGTAGTATTAAAAACGATTCTGATAAGATGACGTTTACTTTCTCTTAGTATAAATATTAAGAAAACTGTATTACTTATACAAAATTGCGTAATTTATGCTTTAATTGTCTTATAATCTTATTTGTGTATTTATTACATTGCAGACAAATGGAACCGTTCAGGAGCAAAGTTGAATAATTTACAAGGTTCAATTTCCTATAATATTTTTTGCTTGTGTAATTGTGCATTAACGCACACCACAACGTTTACATTATACGGTTACTTGTGCATACTTTTATTTTCACGTAGACGTCATGGACTTTTTCATTGTATCCCATCGAGAATTGAAAATCATATTATTAGAAGCTCTGGTCTAATACTTGAAGACTGCTATGTGTATGTTTATCACAAGTAGAAGCAGCAATTAATAACCAGACACAATCGCCAGTCATATTAAAATATCTGTATGTATAAATTATTCCTTAAAACAGGCAGAAAGTGATGAAGTAGGATCGCAAGCTGTTCGCACAAATTGTTTATCAGACAGATTATATTCCGTATGATAAAATGGCATGTAAAGTTTTGATGCATACGACGATGAAAGTACATTCGATATGAATCACTGTACGCTTTCCGAGAAGTTTTTTAATATAGATTTCTTACGAAGTTCATCGAACGTATGGGAACGGAGCGCGCTGTCGTGAAAACCAAGGCATATACATACACCGTTGAAAGTCACTTCGAACATCATCCAGGATATCCTCTTTAGAAGTCCTAACTCTGCTTCATCCTCTGGTTTCCTAGCCCCGACGGATGAACAGATAAGTTTCTTCGCTCTCGACCTATAACCCTTTCTAGACCCACTGTGACTGAACAGCATGCATCACTGCTATGTATACACAGCAAGAGACTTAGCGAGCTATGTTTCGAAATCTCACAGTTTAACTGCCAGTTACCGGACCTCAACTCTACAAGGTGTCCCAAAAATGTTGTATTTCCCTAAAAGGGGTGATTCCTAAGATCATTGGAAGTAACTTTTTCCTTTGCGAAAATGTTCTCCGCAGCTTCGTTGAGGAGTTATTAACGAAAAACACGGACCAATCAGGGCACGGTAACGCGGACTGATTCCGGCTCGGCCAATGCCAACGCCACGCTCAGCGGAACCTGTCGCCGAGTCGGAATTCGTCTGCTGTATCCGCGCACTGATTGGTCAGTAATACCTTTCGTCAATAACTCTTTAACGAAGCCGCGGAGAACATTTTCGCAAACGAAAAAGTTACTTCGAATGATCTCGGGAATCATCCCTTCCAAGCAAGTACAACATTTTTGGGACACCCTGTATAAGCACAATCAGGAATATGCTTTAAATCTGCTTATTACGCTGATAAAATAAATAGACATCGAAACAAAGTATAACTAACGCAGCATGACCGAATGTTTTGTTCGTCTCTGGGAAAAAATGTTTAACAAGCCAATCAAAGTATATTGGACAAACAAGTTTTTACCGTACTAATTCGTACATTTTGTGTTATTTCGTTAACTTATTAGGATCGCCTTTTGTATTTCTAATTACCAATCTTCTGTCTTCTAAAATTAAATTAATAATATATTAAATTGAATTTATGAGATACAATACGCCGAGAGAGACCGGATGATGGAGCCCTCAGGAGAAGTAATTGAAAAGGCAATTTATATTTATGATAGACTATTTTTTGTACAATATATACATTTATTTCGTATTTTGTTAAATTAGCATTAATAAGTGCTTTGTCATGCGTTGCAACGTTTCATTATCAGTAAAGTTTCCTTTGGTGTGTCATTACATTGTGACGTCACTACGTCTTACTACACTACACTAAATGTGGACTGAAATTTGTCACTTACTCGTACTGTGTGTAACTCACAAGAAGTCCCGTAAAGGGTGTGTGGAGCTGATTGGTCAGAGTGGAACGCCTCGTTTCACACGCATTTTCGGCTCTAACGAACTATTGGCTGAAGCAGTCACACGTGCTATGTACCGTGTGATATCAAAGTCTAAACACTGGGACTACGGGAGCGTCAATGCTGGGACCCTCCTTTGTCCCTGTGCCATCCCACGAGATTATTTGCGGGGCACGGACAAATAGATACTTGTCATGGAAACAAAATATACAGGGTGATGCACCAGATACCATTACCACCTTGATTTGCGTCATTATTATTATAATTCACAGCGAGAAATACTTGGATGGAGAGTAAATGGTTTCAAGAGATGAGCATACTGGTATTATTATTATTAGTTTTTTTTGTAGGTGGACGCGTCAAGGACTTACAAAGGTCAACTTTGATTTTTTAAATGGAACCATATATTTTCTTATGTACCAATCGATGCAGCATTTTATTCTCTACAAAAAGGTAACCTATGTACGTCGAAAAATGATTAGTTTCGGAGTTGTTTTAATTTAAATATTCCAATGAAAACCTCGGATGAAGAATAGAGTTCAGTGAAGCGCACACGATGCTATAAAAATATTTGATTTTGTTATTCTTTTTTTTTGCAATCTCAAGGTCACCTTTATTTTTGTAAACGGGACCACCCCTTTTTAAATACCTACGGTAGTAGTCCCTTCCATTTGGAATTCAGTGACTATAATTACTCACAAACACGAAGGATATGGTTTGGGTAGGTTTAGTTAGGTTTTTCAATAATGTAGAAAATGCAGCTCCTTTTATTCCTACCTTACTACTGTCTGAATACTTTTGTCCTCCATCGTATTTATTTCCTCGATTTCTTCCAGGTTTCTTTCGCGCAATCAATAGTTTAGGCGCTACCTCAATCGGCGTTTATAGTGAAACATATTGTGTATATATAACGAGTTCACAGAGTGGAGCATTTAGAACAGGTAACCTGAATAACTCACTTATTTGTAAAGATGAAAAAGAATGTTTCACGCAGAAGTTTCTTTTTGTATTTCTTAGCGGCATAGTTGCGAAGCTTTGTGAATTCGAGCGGGAGTACTGAATGATTAACATGGCGAATTCATTTATGGTAGCAGATATAACGCTGCGGGAATTTGCATCTTTGTATTTCAAGTTCTGATTTAAGTGATCTAAACGTGTTGATGTTACCACATTTTGACGTGTTGACGTTACTACATTTTAGGTTTAACATCCACGTACTGCAGTACGAATTATTTTAGTACATATAGTTTTTCATGCTTCGAAATGTTGACAAAAAAATATTTTTCTTTCCATGGTTGTTCTTTTATTGATCATGTAAATTGTCTTATAGACTTCTATTAACACGTTCGCTATCAATATTTGTAATACCAATATGGCGGCGACCATACATGTCAAAATGTTTGAAATCGCTCAACTTTAAACACGCATAACTTTCGAACAAGTTAATTATTAACGTTCAAAGTTGGGTTTTTGGCACTTTCTCATAAAAAAAAATCGATTACGCAAATGCATTAATTGCAATGGAGTACATTTCGAGCATTACATTCGTTAAAAATCATTTATATAAAATATCGCAGTAACTATAAGTTTTACATTTACAAGCCATTGCAACAAATTTCATACAGAGAGGAATTTTGATTTTGAACTTTTAAAACAACCTTTGCTGTGACGAAATGGACAGAAAGCGTTATACACAAAACGCGTACTCGTTAAACCGTTAACTGGTTTTCGCACCAATCGTACGAAACATTCGTTAAGATATTTAGAGTAATTCGTGTTTCTATCCGCCTGATCCTGTTTTCCCGATTTCACAGATACCATCGATTTCTCACACCGTAACAAAAGAACCAATCTAGAAATCGATATGTTCAGTGAATTCCATATTATCGCCCGTAAAAGCTCGCCTAGCGATTCCTGTTTCCTAGTGGTTCGTTTATATGTAGATAGTGTCAATAAACTGTAATCAACGAGCCGTTCTGAACCGGTAGCCGCGCCGCGCGCCGGTCGAGTCAAAAAATAGAAATATTTTTGCGAAAATTCTGAATGACAGCACAGACTTAACATCACTATAGACATTGCACCTTATGGGCTTTTCGGTCTAGGCCTCGGGGGGCTCTAAGAACCCCGTACCATTTCGGTATCGTGCCCAATGTTACCAATAATTAGCAGATTTAGGCGTATTATCAAGAACTGAATATTACCTATCCTTAATTTTTCCTATGGGTGCTTAATATGATTTGGAGGCTACACATGTAAATAGCGCGTATTTTTGAACGGTGGAAATAGTAATTATGAAGAATCTACTATAAACTAAAACAAAATCGATTTTGGTTGGAAAGTATATAGCAATAGTTTTACATACTTTAAACCAATGCTCTACTTCTTTTGCAATTATTGAATGCGTACACACATATTTAATATTCTTGTCTTTTTTTTTCTTTCAAAATAAGTACTTGCAATTTTAAGAAAATCAGCCTGATTGTGCTTGTATTCTTTTTGTTCATACAAATAAGAATTCACTAAAGTTTAACAATTTAAGTTGAAGGAATTGCATTTATTTTTGTTGTAATATTTTTAATCAAAATGCTAAGCCAGTGCAAATTTTCTATTGTATTAGTACAATTCTACTTTGTTCAAAGAAATATTACTTTGTCACACAATGCATATGTAGAGTACATATGTAGAAAAATAATATATTTGACTGAAAAGATATAAATTTTGTTTTTATGCGTGTGTTATTATTTCTTATTAAAATTTTATTAACGCGAGCACATGATTTATTATTTCTGTTTATGTTTCTGTACGATTCAGCACCCAGTATTTAATATATAATTCTTCGATTATGTATACATATATTTGGTTACGATGATTCTTATATGTGCGAAAGCGAATGCTATAAGCAATAGTTGTCACGTACATGCACTACCACTTTCATCGAGCTCGAGACTTCTCAGATTTGTCAGCACCACAGGCAGATTTTGTCGTCGGAAATGTTAGGCATGATATTTTTGTTACGCTGGCTATATTATTATCCGATTTATGTCGTGCCTGGGCTTATTTCGATCGGGGAAACATTTTCAATCCATAGCTAATGATATCAGTATGATAACGTTAATAATAAATATAATTGGGTTTAGTATAGAAATGCCAATACGCTGTGCGATACAGAGATGGGCAGTATCTAAATAAAAAATTAATCCAATAAGTTTGAGATAAAATACACTATATCTCTTGTCTCGTACTAAAAGTTTTATTAAAAAAGAATTTATCTGTATCTTTATCTCTCAAGCGCCTGGTTTGGAGAGTTTATTCGTCTGTCTCTCCGAAAATTTTCTGGTTATCTTCAACATTTTTTTGAGAGTGGAATACATATAACGCCACGATGTATCTTACGGATTTATCTTTCATTACTTGGTCGCAGAGTATCCGTCAGATTTTATTGGAAGAAATAGATACAAAATCATGTGGGTTATTGGAATCCAGATGTCGTGCGAGATTTATCGGTTATCTTTATCCGTTATTTGAAGATCGATTTAGCCAAACGATTTATTTGGCGCATTTATTCGTGACGAGTATTTCGAAGAGATAAAAATCACACGTATCTTTACAATGTCTGGAAATATTGATTCTTGTGTGTTCGGACATTCGATTCTTTCAAGTTTACATTCTTAAGGGGGTCGACATGGTTTGAAATCCATATACGTATGCAAGGGTCAAAATCTAGACAAACTGTCGCTTCAATATTGCAATGAGCAG
Source organism: Halictus rubicundus (assembly GCF_050948215.1). Lineage (NCBI taxonomy): Eukaryota > Metazoa > Arthropoda > Insecta > Hymenoptera > Halictidae > Halictus > Halictus rubicundus. The sequence continues at coordinate 2,854,865 of NC_135162.1, forward strand.
TTTAGAAATGGTCAATTGTGTTTCCTAAAAGTCCAATCTACGTCTGTATAGAGCCCAAATTGCGAATTTCTACCTCATCGTGGAGTAATTTGTAATATTCGGCAGAAAATTCGAATTCTGAAGCAAGTATGACGTCACAAGATGACTGCCGCTGAGAGATTCTCTTAATTTCGAGAGATTTAGTGTTCGTATCGAAAAAAGGCTCTATACAGACGTAGCAAAGACATGTACAAACACGGTGGTATGCATTTTTAATTGATTACTTACTTATTTAAGACGTGAAATGTCTAGAAAAAAAAGGCACAGCGTAACATAGCGTGACAGTCAAGGCCAAATGCCTGCCGGCCCCATTTAAATAGACGATATAAAAGAAAAGGTTTGAAACGCATTTGAAGTTAGAAATAAAAAGTTGATTGTTGAAAGTTGAAAGTTTAGTTAAAGTTGAAGTTGTTAGAAATAAAGTAGAAATAGCACATTGAGCCCGGAAGACAAGCACGTTATTCGGACGTATTCGCGTGAGTAAATAATAGTATGCTGTGGATCCGCCGAAGGAACAGAAGATTCTGCAAAATTTGTAAGTATACTTTACATTAGTATTTTATAATGTAGGATTAGTATTCGTATGTATAACATATTGGATGAGGTTTTGCTTTCATATTTTGCAACTTCACATTTATGATGCGAATGGGCAGGGAGACAATAACAATGACTTGGTACGGGCTTAGCGACGAATGTCCCTTTAAATTGTGGTTTGTCTCGAGGCACGCACACGATTCTGTTTTGGTTCATCAATACGGCCAGATAGACTGTAGTAGTAGGTTTTTGTCTATACGTATAACTCCATACAATTAAATTTTGCAAAAACTTTAACAGCTTATATCTGAATAGCTACATATTTGTTTACGACACATGGTTTCTTTCAAGCTTTTTCTCTTCTCGATGAGTAGGAAGTGTTGATGTTAAAAAACCGTGTACGATTCTTTTACAAATTTCCACCGATCTAGAGATGCAGATTCAACCGTAGGACGGATGACCATTACTTTTTATGCACCCTGTACAGACGTTGCATGCAATGCATTTTTCTATCTACGGTTCTGAATTACCAACTCTGTAGAAAATGCTGTGGTACGGTAACGGAACGGAACGTTCGGTACGTTCGGTTTCAGCTATCGAAACGGAACGGTCAGTTAGTGAAATACATGACGTTGCAACACAAAAGGTGTGTCTGAAATCCACAAATAAAACTCGTTGATGAACTTCGAAGGAAACATTTCAATACTGGCACTGTCTAACTTATTTGATCTGTGACGTGTTTAGACTTGTTTTCATCAGCACACTATTTGCAATCGATTAATAATGTTTCCATGGCAGAATTATGGCGGTTACAAATCGAGCAGATCAACCGCGAGGTTCTTATTTACATTAGCGTCTTTCATATTCGTTCACACCGGCTCACGCGGCTGCCGTCGATGGACCGCAGGAAACAAAACCCGCGCGGTTTCCGCACGATTCTATTTTCTATGCTTCTTATGAGAACGTTCAGTTGTTGGGCGGATTCCGCGCCTTTAAGATGTGTACCAACATGAATAGTTTCGACACCGAATTGTTTATCGATGAAGTGGAGAAAAGACCAGCGATATGGGATATTCAATGTGCTGATTATTCCAATAAAGTATACAAATTTTATCGACATTCTCGAATAGTTGAAGAATTTCGGCTCAAAATTTCTTAATTTGGGATATAGAGTTACAAATAGGCCATGTGAGAGCCGATCTCTTAATACAGGATGCACACAATACTGCATATTTCCTATTTTTTCTCGTTTTTTGTGGAGCAACCACAAACATACTGATTCTTCAACTTCTACGTTAATACTGAGATAAAACTTCTCTCCTGCATATCCGCACGGTCGCCGCCTCTTTCTGAACAACTATCAATTTTCACGCGGTTCGAACCGCGCGGTCGGAAACACGCGGTTTCCGCCGTGTCTGAACTAGGAATTAACAAGTGATGGTGAAACGCTTATATTATTGTCTGGAGGAGGCACACGATGTTCGATATGGTCATGATTCAGCATCAGAGGCAACATTGTAACGAATAGCGTATTGGCCTTTACCAACTAAATCCAATATTATTTCTTATTAACGTTATCATAATGATATTATCACCTATCGATTGAAAACGTTTTCCCGAATAAAATAAGCCCAAAGCGGTATAAATGTAGTTAGTTTCTTTTGCCTGCAGGTGTGCGTGTAATCCGTATACGTACTATGTCGACAAAAATTGGTTTCGAGTATTATCTTCTTTGGAATTCCGACCAATTGCAAATTTTTAAAACATTTTTTCCTTGTCACATAGTCAATTAATTCTTGTAACGTCTCAAAAAACGTAGTTTGGTCTAATCTTAATTCTTCGATATTTTAAAAATTGTTGATTTCACAGCTGTGTAAAAAGAAGAGTCACCCTTTTTTCAGTAAATTATCAGACTAGAGCTAACAAACCGATGAGAATGAGTTTTTAGTAGCTTATAATGAAAACATAAGAATATTTACTAAAAATGTCTAAGGAGTTAAGTAATTTCTAAAGAGTTCATTATAAAATTGTCTCAATAATTTAATATCCAGCAGAGTACCAATGGTGAAACCCAATGACATTTCCATTTTTTTGTAAAGACTTTTACTCATTGCAAAACATGAGGAAAACTGTTTATTTGTATAAACAATCGTTTAAGTAATAAAAATTTATTTGTTTAAACAGTCGATCAAATAATAAACATTTATTTGTTTAACACGTTCCGTGCCACGTGTACCATCGGTGGTACACGTTAAACTTGATCTTCAGGCCACGTGTACCACCGATGGTACACGCAGACATATTTATTTAATGCCCAAACATTAAATGGCCTGAACGACAAGTCAAGCAAAAACGGCTTAAGCAGGAACGTGTTAAACATGTGTTTAAATAGTAAAAATTGATTTGTTTAAACAACGTTTAAATAATAAACATTTATTTGCTTAAATATTGGTATAAATAATACAAATTTATTTGTTTCAAGAATCGTATAAACAATAATGATTGATTTACGTAGTTCTTCATTCAACTCTTCTTTTGTTGACGCGAACATTCGTTGATGCAAACTATTGTAAACAAACTCACCCCCCTACTTTATGAATTTGGAATTCGTGGACAATTATGCCAAATTATTTATCATTTGTTCTTTCCTAAAATCTAAACAACACACCAAAAAGTTGTGAAATTCAAGTTTTAGTATATTCAATTGCAATCTTTTCAAAAATTTTTTTACATGATGTAGTAAACTAATTGTTCTAATATTACAAAAGTTATCGTCCTTCTAAGAGTGCCCGAAAAATACATGTGATTTTTATCTCTTCGAAATACTCGTCACGAATTAAACAATCGAATAAATCATCTTGCTACATCGAGCTTCAAATAAATCTTAAAGTTAAGATGAAATCGTTCCATCGAAATTCAAAGATTTTCCGTAGCCAAAATCTGACGGATACACCGTAAGATAAATGGTGGCGCTGCTTTCGACTCTCAGAAAGTCGTCAAAAATAAGCTAAAAATTTTCAGCTGTAACTTACGGATAATGACTCTTGAATAACTTCTCTTCGGTAGAGGCGTTGAATACGCATACGCCGTTACTTCGATATTCGATAAACAACAGATGACGAATGAAATTTCTGCAGAATATCTTACAGATAAACTATGGTGAATATGTATTTCAGAAAAGTAAGTACAAATAAAAGATAACTATCGGTTATCTTTTATCTAAAAAATTTAAATACAACATTGCCCATCTCTGGTCTGATACAATGTTGCCTCTGACGCAGAATTACGAATAACGACCATATCAAAAGTCGCGTCATGTGCGTCCGGAAGACGACAATGTAAGCGTTCCACCATCGCTAATTAAATGTTTGTTACAATTCATAATTCTGCCATGGAAACATTATCAATCGATTACAAATGGTTTTCTGATAAAAATAAGTCTAAACACGCCACAAATTGGATAAGTGAAATGATGCCAGTATTGAAAAGTTTCCTTCAAAGTTTACCAACGAACTTTATTTGTGGCTTTCAGCGATGTATTCAAATCTGTGTAATTTTTAATATACAAATATCAGCGTACACATACTACTCTGCTAATATTTTTGTGTCAGAAAATAATATCTTTCGTATTAAAATTCAAATGAATTATGTTGATATGTTAACATTTTTTAACAATATGTAAGAAACATAATTTTTGAAACTATACTTGTATTTTGTAGATTACTTAGGTGAACGTACATATTGTATAATCAGGTTTACGTGAATGTATTAAAAAATCTACGGATTAAAAATTTCAAAATATTTACCAATTTTATATTTGCATAAGCAATTAAAAAGATTAAAAAGATTTTTGAACAAGTAAATGAATATTCAGATGATCATTTAATAAAAAATAATATACTTTAAATATATCAATATGCCTCTGAATTTCGACAGCTCCAGAAAGCAGGAAAGGAACCGCTCGAACGCTTTCGATACAAGCATCGGCGGTTTTTGTATGAATATAATGCGGCAACATTGCACTTTTAAAGCTGACAACGTTGTAAAATCTAGCTTCTTCAGAGACGCACCTTTTGTGTTGCAACGTTATGTAGTTCATTAGCTGACCGTTCCATTTCGATAGAGTCTGCTATCGTACCAGAACATTTTCTACAGAGATCCTAAGTCTGTGATGACAGTATTGCGTAGTATCGGTAAATAAATTCAATTATTTCGTTGTCGATTAAATACATAGGCTTTATCATTCATTTGGAATTTCCACATCGATGCCCGTAAAATAATGCAGATTCCAGTCGGCACAATTCGTGTTAAAAAAATTCGTACTAACTTAGTCATGAATTTTTAAAAACTCGTTAACACATTCATCAATCTATACAGTCACAACGTGCATAGTCTCCGGTTTTTGTATTTCTTTTTCCTAATATTATTGTTTCCTTGTATTCGGCTAACAGTGAGATAAATAATTTGTTTGTAAACAATAAATATATAGTTACAAACAACAATATAACAGACATGTACGAAAACACTTTATCAGTTAGTTAGTTTTTTGAGAAAATTCATTTTGACTGCAGCATATATGGTACATGCATTTACACGTATCAGCTAAATACAGTGTGTCCAAAAATCTTGTACTTCCTTGAATGAGGTGACTCCAAACGTTATTTGAAGTAACTTTTCTCTTTATGGCAATGTTCTCCGCGGCTTTGTTAAGGAGTTATCAACGAAAAACACGGACCAATCAGAATGCAGCTAAAGCTGACAGATTCCGGTTCGACCAATGCCTACGGCAGGTTCTGCGCGAGCCGCTGTAACCGCGTTCCGATTGGTCTGTATTTTTGGTTAATAACTCCTTAACGAAGCCGCGGAGAATAATTTCGTAAAGGAAAGATTACTTCAAATGACCTCAGGAATCACCCTTTTCAAGGAAGTACAACATTTTTGGGACACCCTGTAGTTATATTGTATAAATATTATTAAATAGTTCTAGTCGTCTAAAGCATAAATAATTCCGTGGCAACGTGTGTCTCTACTTTCTTAAAGTAGTAAAATATATAATATGTTATATTCGTGAATATGTTCTAAGTCACAAAAATACGACATTTTTTTATTCATTACATGCGGTCATCTAAAGAACAGAAAGGAAATATATAAACAACAATTTCTTCATCACAAAAAATTAGGCCGCTACATAACTTAAACACATGAAATTAAGATAGCCAGCTGTATTTAAAATTTAATTTTGACCAGCAAAATTTTCCTATAAAAAAATTATTTGAGTTCACCATATGTTTCCATATTTTTAGTATACAACCCCTTGAAAGTGGTACGGCATGGCAGCATAAAAAGGTTACGACCAGAACGCAGCTAAAATATTATATCATGTCTGGCGCTTTTACAAGTCGGAAACACTTAAAATCGCTCAACTTTACACACGTATAACTTTTGAACCAATGAATTCCTAACATTAATACTTGGATTTTTGGCATTTTCTCATAAAAATCTACAGGATTATAAAAAAAAAGTTAAAATTTTCTGGGTTGCTAAAGTGAAGTTAAGCCAAAGATAAGTTTCAGAGTGCGTTTGATCGTGCACAGTATGATATAAGCGAGCGTGTATGAAAGGTGTGATTGTAGTCTAACGCGCGTGCAATGTGCGATTGTAATCCAAATTATACAATATAATATACATATATATATATATATACACTCAAAATAGCGAACTGTTCATAAACATACTAAAATTCAACAATTATTCTACGAGGAAAGGCGAAGCAGAATTGTTTTCTTCCCGGTAAAATCGATAGTATGCAGAACTGTTTCATTTCAATCAATTAAGAGCTATCAGGGCCGGTGTAATTTGCCGCTACAATGCATGCACACGAGCACTCCTCGAGTTCCTCCTCAAATGCGTTAAAAATAAACTCGTTAGTTTGTTATCGGAACTCCATGAAGTCGGCACTGGGAGGGAGATCGATAAAGCGATGGAGAAATAGGGCGCTTGTACGAACTTTCAGTCGTCACGTGGCAAATAATACGATACGCGCCTTAGAAAACTTCAAGATTAATCTTATGGTAAGCAGTTTTATGCAAATGTTAATTACGCTGCTTCCGCTTCTTGCTTTTCTAACATCGACCCATTAATCGCTTCAATGGGGTCGTTTCCTAACTTTTTTAGAGTCTTTTTTTCCTCCAACTTTCGACACATTGCACGCACATACAAACTACGGCTACATCCCTCCAGATCGTGAAATATTTATTAGCCGAGCACATGCAGTTTTTACGTAGTCGTCGAAATGTTTTATTCCAGGCCATCGTTGATGTATAACGATAACAAATATAAAACGTAAAGAAATTGTTCGCTGCGCCCTTTAATAGAAGCAACCTCGTTGCACAGAATATTAGAAATTGTAAACTATTTATTGTTTCTAATTAGACTCCCCTCTATGCAAAATAAAAAAAAAAAAAAAAATAGAAAATATCTTTCACTAATAATTTTAATGTAGTGATAATAATATAATAACAATCTCAAAGTCTTTTTTATCTTCTCACTGTATTAAAATGCTCCTACTCGGTTTTGTCATAAATGTATAAAATCCGATGAAGAATTGTAATTATGTTTGTCACATATTTCTCTGAAATAATACTCAATTTGTGTCGGAATACTTGAGATTACGGAGTAGCCTAATTTTGAGTTTTTAACGAAATGTTAATTTTAGAAATATTCTATTTGAACAACGAAATATTTTTAGTGTTTGAAAATTCGATATCGTTCATTTCAATTGAGTACAAGTTAAGAAGCGCACCAAGGACAAATCGTGACATTTTGTCGGTTATGCATAGCATAAATTGACAAAGGAGAAAGTAGAATGGTGCAACATGGTCTATTTTTGGCGAGCATGCGTTTCTTCACTAATGTAGCATTAATTAGTCCAGCACGCATTTAAATAATGTACACAATTACAAAATGATCGTCAATGGTTCTATATTTAACAAGTTGATATAATACTAAAGAAATGAAAAAGGGCACAATTTGAAACTGTTTGTAAACATTTGTCCTTTCGTTTGCAATGCCATGTAGGTTTATCTATACCAATTAGAACAGGGTAAGAGAGCCAATTACTGTGAAGGTACCAATTACTATGCCTAGATTAATTACGCTTATTTTTAAATCATAATGAATATTAAAAAAGAGATATTAAATTTTTTTCACTAAAATCAGTTAATACATATGTTTATATGTCCAGAGTTGGGAAAATTTTATTTTAAATAATAAGTAACAAATAACAAATTAAATCGATATTTCATTTGCAAATAATAATTAAATTTTTATTTAATTAGAAAATTATGTGCAAATAAAACGTTTTTGCAATTAAATGATAGTTACTAATTAACAATTGAAGTTTATTTATTAATAAGAAATAACTTTATTATTTAAATAATCTATTTAGATCTATATTAATAATAAATAATTATTTTTGTCTGTTATTTAAACTTCCAAATAACAAATAATTTTTTATTTATACAATCATTTAAATGAACATTTACATAAATGATGCCCAACTCTGTATATATCTCTTTTTTTATATTCATTATGCTTTGAAAATAAGTATAATTAATATAGGCACAGTAGTTGGTACACGCACAGTAATTGGATCCCTTACACTATGTGTCGTTTATTTTGAAAGTAGTATAAGTCACGTCTACACTACTCTTTTCTCTCGACATCCAAAGAAATAGTAGTGCATACTGTGGGAAAATTTCATTTATATTTATTTCGATTACATACAATTTTCTTAGTATACGCAATTACACAAATATGTATGTTGACTGAATGGCACCAGGACAGTGACCTATTTAGGTGTTATATGCCAGCGTGAAAAATATACAATTCCGTCATTAATCGTCGAGCATATTCTGGCCGAATGCTTCAAGTAGATCTAGGATCGATGACTCGTGTGCACGAAACGCAGAATCACTGAACCCCGATGGCCATCTTAGTTTTAAGTTAGTGTACAGGGTGTACCAAAATGATATGTAAAGACTATCACAACTGGATTCTGTGTTTTTGGATCGATGGAAATCTATTTGAAAAGTTACGTGAAAAATTGTAGACCGATTTTTTATTGTTACATCGTAATGTACTCATCAAGAGGGTAGGAAGTCTAAAAAAAACATGAAAAAATAAATTGAAAATATACAATAAATACTTTTCCATTTGACACCTCGTTTTCGAGAAGATCGGCTTTTTATTCTTCCGATAAGTAGATTGCGATGCAACAATAATAAATTTGACATTGAAAAAATCGGTCGACAATTTTGCACATCATTTTTCAAACAGATCTACACCGATCCAGAAGTACAGAATCCAGCTGTGACAGTCTTTACACATAATTTTGGTACACCCCGTACAATACTTCACGTTGTGTTCTCATAAAACAAACGACACTTTTTGTCCTACTGTTTTATTCTTTTGTCCAACCAATAGTAGCTCATTTTTATAGTTCTTTCTATAACTGTTTCGTTAGATATCATAAAAACCAAAGGTTTTGTGCGTTTACTCTGAATATGACATGCAATAAACAGGTTGTGTAAAATGTAAAGTACAGTCAAACCTGTTTTTATGCGGTCTTTTTCTATGCCATTTTTTTCTGCGATCTGTTTTATGCGATTTTTTTATGCGGTATATGAATGCCAACGGTGTTAGCATTATAACACCCTTGTAATGTTCTCATCACAAGAAGATGCGCGTTTTGGACTACGACGAGTAGTACTGAATTATGTGCATTTTGAAAATTTCTCCATGTTTGAAATGAGAAATTACATTTTTTTGTAATGTTTCCATGTGTAATTTAATTATTTATTTTGTTTGGGAAGCACTTTCTCGGTATTTCGTAAATCGTTGACATATTTTCTAAGTGAGACATTTTTTTATGTGGTCCCTCTCCACCGCATAAAAAAATTTTCTTTAATATGTTGTAAAAAATTATTTGTTATAGCTATTTATGAAGTTTCTGAATATTTTTTTTTGTGCGGTTTCTTTTATGAGGTCCCTATCTACCGCACAAAAACAGGTTTGTATGTTTTCGTTGTTATTTCCAAGAATCCCCCAAATAAGTTTTACTGCATTTATGACGAGGTAGCACGACCTTTTTCACGTAAACAGTTTTTTGCTATCTCTTCTTCGTGCAACATAGTAGCTAAATGTTTCGAAACAAGGAGATTTGAGCTGTGAATATTTATAAACTCAGTCGTTGTTCATACCTCATTCAGAACGTTTGTGTAGTTTTGTCAGATTTACTGAGTGAGATAATATTACAGCAAATCTCTAAAAGTATTTTTTTAAAGATCTTTGAAACAGTTCCGTACTATACACTATGCCGCGTGACACGCAATTGAGTGATGTAGAAAAAGAACGAATAATCGATTTCAGGAGCCGAGGGAAAAGTCAACGACAAATTGCGAGCATAATTAATGGATCACAAAGTGTAGTTAAAAATTTCTTGAAACTTGCCATTGAAAATTATGGGAAAATCAAACGATTAGGACGATCTACACGATTTTCGTCAACTGTAGAACGTGCAGTTTTGAGGGAGATATCAAAGACTGGAACTTCTCCGTCTAAAATTGTGAGACGATTTAACTTGAAATCTGATTGGAGTCTTGTAAGAAACTGGGTTGCATATTCTGGAAGGATTCAATATCAGAAATGTTTGTGAAAACCGCCATTACAAAAGCGTCACAATGACGCTAGACTAAAATTTGCCGAAAAATTCATTAAAAAAAGTAGCATGTGGAGACATGTGATCTGGAGCGATGAAAAAAAGTTTAATCTTGATGGGCCTGATGGGTTCAATTATTATTGGCACGATTTGAGAAAAGAAAGAAAGATCATGTTGCGGAGAGTCCAGGGAGGTGGATCAGTAATGATTTGGACTGCCTTTAAAAAAAATTTTAAAACTGAAATAGGTTTTGTAAACGGTAGAATGAACGCTGCTGGTTATCAAAAGATGTTACACGTTGCCTTTTATAACATTAACAGAAGACGATAAAACGATTTTCCAGCAAGATAATGCTCCCATTCACACAGCATCCTCTACAAAAAAGTGGTTTCAATGGCCAGAACTGAGCCCTGACTTGAACCCCATCGAAAACCTATGGGGTATCCTTGGGACGAAAGTTTATGATCAGGAGAAGCCACCAATAGAAAGTATTGTCGAACTTAAAAAAAGAACAAAATCTGCTTGAGCAAATATTCCAAATGACATCTTAAATAAGCTATTTACTAGTGTTCCTGACCGGCTCTTACATGTAATAAAAAATAAAGGAAAATGTACTAAATACTAAATGAAAGATATTAAAATTAATAATGAGTCTATACTTATTCACAGCTTAAACCACAATTTTAAGAACAAAAGCCATTTTTTTCAGATTTCTGAGGAACAAAACTTTTATTTTTTGTTTGCTCACTTTTGTTTTGTATTACAATTTAAAAATGCATAAACGGTTTCGTCAATTTTTGTTTCAGTACTATGGAAAATATAAAAATATGATTGAGTTTATAATTATTCACAGTACTAATTAATATAATAACAACCCAGAAATTTTTACTTAAAATCCCTCAACTTTACAAATGTATGAATCAGTGAATTCCTAACATTAAAACTTAGATTTTTGGCAATTTCTCGTTAAAACCTACAGAATTATTTAATAAAAAGTTAAACATTTGGGCGTACGAAAGAAAGTATAAACAATAATGTATGTAATGGACAGCTGCCACAATTTTTACAAACTGAAATTTCATTTTGAAGGGGTAGTGTTCAGAATAGTGTAAACAATTTAATTCAATTAGAAAGAGTTGGAAGGATACCAGAGTAACATACAGTCTCAAGAAAATGTAATGGCATAGCTGCACAATTAATAATATACATAGTTTTAGGATGTGTGTGCAAAACTGAAAAGGTACATTTCACTTTAGAGACATATGTAGTATGACGGAATGTTGACACTATTTTGCATTCGACACAGAGGTAATACGAAGTAATTACCGTGTATGGAGTACGTGAAAGTGATATCCATTTATGTCTTTGCACTCGGTATTGTATTGTGATGAAAATGTACAATGTGCGAAGGTAAAATTAAAAATGTAGTTATTTCTTTATTAATAGTTACTTTTATGTTCTCGATTCCAAAATAATGTATTCAATTCCAACAGTTCTTGTTAATGCATAGACTTTAAACCGTAATTTAAAAATTAGCATTATGGTCCTTTCGAAATTGAACATACATACGTTTCATAATAAATTATCTTACCTCAAACCTCTGTAGCCCAAAGGGAAAATATGGCTACGTCACATTTCGATAATGTTCGAAGAAGTGTACATACCTGCAACAAAAAAAGAAAATTCTTTTTAAGTAATTTTATACATTGTTTATACATTCTTACAATAAGGTCATTCCACGCGAAATCAGACACTTTTTGAAGTATTGTTTCGGATTTTGTTCAAATTTGAATATGTTATAGTGTTTAGAGATCTATGAACCTATGACCTATGAATCTCAAATCTTTTTTCCATATCTTAAAAATAGTTGATTTTACAGATGTGTAAAAAAAGTGTCACCCCTTTTTTCAATAAATTATAAGACTAGAACTAACAAATCGATGAAAATGAGTTTTCAGGAGCTTATAGTGAAAACATAAGAGTATCCTCTAAAAATGTTGTCATTTAACAAAAATGTTTTTTTCACCATTTATTTTGCAATTGTTTTAAACAAATGAAATATTTTCATAGCAAGAATATTTTTAAACATTTGAGAAAATGAGAATATAGCCACAAGTATTCCCTTTACCGACTTGTTTTTAACCAGTCAGCTAAGCTTTGGCGTCTATATCCGTCACGGAGAAATGACAGTATTTTGTGACATGACGACTATATCCGTCATCACTTGATTCTTGCGACACACATATGTGTGCGCTCTGAAAAGAGGTTGCAACAGCAGACTGGCTAAAAAAGCGGACACTTTAAAATTGACGAAATTAAAATTATTTGAAATGAATGCTGTACCTCGTACGGCTGGCGTGCGGTAGAAGCAGCGGTAAAAGGCTATACGTAGCGGCCGGATGGGGTTCACTTCAAATAATTTTAATTTCGTCAATTTTAAAGTGACCGCTTTTTTAAAAACTGGTCCGTAAAGGAAACACGTGGGGTTATATCCTCATTTTTTCAAATTTTTAAAAATGTCCCTGCTACGAAACATTGCATTCATTTGAAACAATTGTAAAATAAATGGTTAAAAAAAACATTTTTTTCAAATGATAACATTTCTCGTAGATACTCTGATGTTTTCACTATAAGCTCCTAAAAACTCATTTTCATCGGTTTATTAGTTCTAGTTTTATAATTTAACGAAGAAACGGTGTCACTTTTTTTACATTTCTGTAAAATGAACAATTTTTAAAATATCGAAATATCTTGTGAAAGTCGGTCACTAAAGACTACAACATATTCAAAGGGCCTAGCAGGATAAGAATGGTCCAGCGGCCCCGGCCACAATTTTTATTGGTATTGTGTGGAAAACAATGGTTTTAGGTTAAAAGATAATCACCCAAAATTTTAAGTCGCTAACCCTTCATTTAAGGGTAATTTGAGGGTAAATACCCTTAACTGTATCCTTTTTTTCTCGGTTGTTAATTAAGATATTCGAAAAACGAAAATATTCGAATTTACCTCCTTCACATCATATATGTTTTTCACAATTGTGATCAAATTATTAAGGGTAGAAAAAAATTATTTAATTTTTTAGGGGTGGGGGTTGCAAGCAACCCTTCGAGTGACCACTTCCAAAAAGTCAAGAACAATATACTGTTACCTATCTAATATATACAAAAGTTTCAAGATGATCGGATTGGTGGAACATAGTTAAATATTGAAAAATAAATTAAATTACGTCATTATAATAGTATAATTCTCTGAATTTTGCATTTATTCCGAAGTGATTTGCTAAAATAACCTTTTCAAATGCGTTAATTATTTGATGGAAATATTCTGACACGTGTTGTTCATGTTGCAGATCGAATATATTTTTAATCATTACATTAGAACTACCACTTCTGAGTTTAAATAAAAATATAGTTAGTGCTTGTTTCACAGTTCGTGATTTCGTCTCTCATACTTTTCAACATGTTTTCTAGCTTTTCAATATTGTTCCAATTAAGACCAGTGAAAGCATGTAGTTGTTCCTCATTTATGGAACCATCCGATATTTTATCAAATAAAGAAGAATCCACATTCCAAGCCAACTGGTCCAAAAACAAAGAAACTTCACTAGCTTCCACTGCACTATACATAGAATGAATACGTAAAGAGCAAAGCTCGTCAGTGTAAAATCGTTTCCTAATAATGTGTGTAGCAACATCGGTCGCCTTTCGGGATATAAATCCTTTTTTGAGTAAATGCCTGAAGGCGTGCTTCTAATGGTATGAGAATCAGTTGCGTCGTCGATCGACATAAGACACAGTATTCATGAGTCGCTACTACTCTTTTAAATGGCAGTTCAATCAAACCTGTCAATTCGGTATTGTTTCGAGTTTGATAATCTGGATCTGTTGCAGGATCATTACTGCTGCTGTCGTTTCTACGTTGGTTTTCTGTTCTATAAACAATTAATCGACATTTGTGACAAAATGCAGATCCAATGGTCACAGTTCCGTCACAGTAAGCCTGATAGTTCGTATTATCGCTACATTATAATACTGTAATTTAATTTATTTATCAATATTTAACTATGTTCCACCAATCCGATCATCTTGAAACTTTTGTATATATTAGATGGGTAACAGAACATTGTTCTTGAATTCTTTGGAAGTGGTCACTCGAAGGGTTGCTTGCACCCCCACCCCTAAAAAATGAAATAATTTTTTTCTACTCTTAATAATTTGATCACAATTGTGAAAAAATATATGATATGAAGGAGGTAAATTCGAATATTTTCGTTTTTCTTCCATCTGAATATCTTAATTAACAACCGAGAAAAAAATGATACAGTTAAGGGTATTTACCCTCATATTACATATTACATATTACATATTAAATGAAGGATTAGCGACTTAAAATTTTGGGTGATTATCTTTTAACCTAAAACCATTGTTTTCCACACAATACCAATAAAAATTGTGGCCGGGGCTGCTGGACCATTCTTATCCTGCTAGCCCCTTTGAACAAAATCCGAAACAGTACTCCAAAAAGTGTCCGATTTCGCATAAAATGACCCACGTATAACACACTTTAATGCCGTTTCTAATCACATTTGAATGTCCTAACGTTTGTATAAATTGTAAGTTACGAATGCAATTCCCAACAAAGAAACTTAAAATTCTCTGGATAGAGGTTGTCGCGGTATCTCTGCGTGCATTCGAAAAGTTTCAAGCTATGCGTCCTGCATTTAAGCAGCGAAACTTCTGGAAAGTTCAAGCTAAAGTAGTAATTTGCATAACTAATATAGCACTTTAGGAAATTTGTGAGACAACGCAGGAAACATAAATACGTAATATATGCTGTCATGAACGAGAGACTACGTTGAACTCGCGGTACGAACGTGTACGCTTCCCGAATTAAAATATAGTTCACAACGTAATACCAAATTCTTCGAAACTGTTACTAAATACCTGTGTACTCTTCAAGTTTGCCCGAAGAAGCAGCTCAACTGCCTCACCTGTCTCAACTGATTTCTGCGTTGTAAATGCTTGTAGAAAAGAAATGAAAAGTGACTGTCATCTAATTTTGTTCGCGTTTATGAACATATCGGTAATTATAGTGTTTTCTCGATATATGTCAACAACACGGGTCTTGTCAGCGACATATATCGTCCTGGAGATACTATCTTTTATCTACACCGAACGTAGAAAAGGACAGCGAAGCTCGAGTGGTCTCGGTCACTGAGGAGTGTAACATAATACAAGTCGGGTATATCGGTGTGGGACCAGGAGACTACTAATCCAATAACAAAATTTTTTCATTTTTCATTATTCTTTTTTACGAGACTTTCGCCAATATATTTGTGAAATTTTTCTGATTAAAATGATACCAAACACGATATAATTAGGATCGTATTTGCACTAGTTTTTCGTTAATATAATTGTAATGGAAAGTAACCTTCATCGTTCATTACACATGTAAATATCATCGGAATTATATAATATTTGGTATCATTTTAATCAGAAAAATTCCACAAATATCATGAGGTATCATATCATAACAAGTATCATTATCATTACAAAAATTCCACGAATATGTTGGCGGAAGTCTCATAAAAAAATATTGAAAAATAAAGAAGTTTTGCTATTGGATTAGTATTGGCTGCTGGTTTCACACCGATACATCCGACCCGTATTATGTTTACACTCCTCAGCGTCTCGAGCTTCGTGGCCCCTCACTGGGTATACATACCCCGCGGTAGTTATACTGTCTTTTTTTTCACACTAGAAAAACCAAGGGGGGTTATAATGACTTTTTTGGGATTTTTTATAATCATTACTCATTTTCAGTACAGTTTGTTTTCTAAAATTTAAAGCAGTTTTCTAAGTTTTGAGTTTTGTAAAGCAATTTCCTTTTTCTTTTGTTTTTGTAAAATTTGATGTAGCATATCTACAATACTCCCCCTCTATTGGATACAAGCGTTTGTTCCTAAATCAAAAAGACGAATTTCCTACGTAAAAACATCAGCGACTTTATTTCTCCTAAGTACCTAGAAACTTTCCGGAGATTTGACTTGTCCTATGATTTATTAAATTTGAACCCAGTGGACTGAAATGATTGGAAGGATTTTCGGGAAGTCCGAGATTTTGAAGTGAAGGAAACCTTGATGAAATCATTGACCAAAAAGTGTACTATGTAAGCAAATTGTGTGATTATATTCTATTATTATGTTACTTATCTACTGTAAGCAGTTATTCACTGAAAACGACAAAAATTCAAAAATTTTTTTAAATTTTACAGAATATCCTAACTTTAAGCTTTTTGAGGCCGAGTTCAGAATAATCCGATTAGGCTAAAATTTTGCACACTTACTTAGAATGTTAAAAATCAGTTGGGGGGGGGGGGGGAGAGGCAAAAGACAATGCAGCCTCGTTACAATAAAACAAAAAATAGAAGTTTATTACAAAAACGGTTCCACACAGCATGTGGCACGCACGCTCTCTCACATGGAGTACAACCAAGTAACGCACAACGTTCAAGAACCGAGAAAAGCAGGACACACTTGGTGGTCATTCATTCCTCATTCATATGTCTCACACATACCGCGTTCACTGTATGCATTAACTTTTTTCAACCTAGAACAATCTGACATGAATGAAAAGGAATAAAATTAGAGGGCGTCTACACATTTTATCGCTACACTTTATCGTGTGGATAGTTCTGCGACACATATCGAGAAAAGACTGTATGTAGAAAAGGGGCTTCCTCACCAATTTCAATGATCCTGAAACGTGTTGTCAAGGTCACCATTCTGAACAACTTTTTCCTGTACATGTTATGGTCGCGGCCACCACCCACGAAGAGGGGAGCTGCACCCCCTCCCAAGAAATCTAAGCCAAACCTAACCCAGACCTAACAGTTTTTTGCATATAGCTTTAAAATATAGCTTTATGAATCTTTTTGTTTCGCTTGGATGACATCCAAAGCGAAGAATTACACCCAACACGAGAATAACAACCATAACGAGATGCCAAAACTGTAGAAATATAAACTTAGTATTTCATAACTTGTACAAAAAATCGGTACTTCCAAAATTTTTATTTTTTAAAATTCGGTTTCGAAGCTAAAAATTTTGAAAAAATCCATAGATATGTATTCTAATAGCTAAAATATGCCGGATTTTTCAGAATTTTCAATTGAAGAGGATAAGAGAAATGATAGAAGAACCTGGTTTTCGTTGTCATGTCATTACTACCCCCAATGTCTTTGGATAAACTATCGAATGGCCTATTGCATATTTAGTTTGGTTTTTCTTTTTGGTAAGACTTATTAAAGAAAGTGTAGTATTTCGTTCTATTGATACGGAGTTATTAGCAAACTCAGTGTGACTATAAGTAATATTTATACGTGCAATAATATTGATTACTCTTTATCCTAGTCAGAGTATAATAAATCCGATTTATGACTACTGGACTGCGGATTTATTTTCAAAATAAAGATTCTTTGCATTAGTTATAAGAACTAGAAATGCAGCAGAAATGTATTTTTTTCTTCAATAATTTCAATAGGTTCAAAATAGCACAACAATATTTTTAAATTTCTCAAATGCTTCTACTGTTTCGTGTCTTATTTATACTCATTTCTGTCATAAATGTATAAAATTTGCAGTTTAATAATCAGTAACACCTTTTCCCTATTTAATCGCAATTCAAAATTCTTCCGACAAAATTTTTTCCAATGTTTCAGTTGCAAACTTTGGTTGTAACAAGTGAAAAGCATGAAAAAATGCAGATTTCATATTGAAGTTTAAAAGTGACAACTACGAAATTAAATCAGCAAGAAGGTATTGTCATTATATTTTAGCTCTGGTGCGCTGTGGTTAAAAAAATAAAAATCAATTTTTCATCGTCTTACCAAAGTTATGCTTGTTTTTTTTTTCTTTACTCTTTAAGTATATTATGCAACATTAACGAATTCAATATTCAAAGAAACACTGCAGATTTTAAAAGACACTGTAACGGAATAAACGAAACCGACGTATTGGTTGTATTCGAATGTTATTATTCGTGTAATAGGTAATGTAAAACAACTTTATTTTAGAACAATTCCGTGAAACAGCGTGTAAGCCGGGTTTGTATTTATGTTTAGCGGATTGTATACTTATATACTTTGAGGTTTGCTGTTGCCAAATCACAATGGTTTATGTGGAATTTCAGAAGTAGCCGAGTGTGAAGTCCTTTTGTGGACACATAGTTACCGGTGGCGTGTTTGTCCGCGAATCTCCTACCATTTCATGGTTTCGATGAATGTGTCAACACGTTCACCACACAGCATCCCCTTGCCATTGTATATTTATACACGCGCGAGGCAATCGTCTTTCCAGCAACAACGGTCCCCGCTTTACATACAGCGGATTAGAATCCGGCTAAGGTTCAAATTCTCTCTGAAACTCTATTCGCCGCACTGAAATACATAAAACATTGGCTCGCGATGGACTAACACGATCTGTACAACCATTTCTGTGAACCATTAACATGTTTCGGTCGTTTCGCAAGCACAACGTCGCATCGAGGTAAATCCGAAGAAGTCATAGGATCAAGAAAAACCGTTCAAATTCCGGGAAAATGTCAATACATACATTCGGTAATTATAAGGCCTTAGGCCTTAGGTTTGTAGATATTCGCGTAATTATTCAGAAGTTGATCCTTTTCACTGATTTTGATGTGTCACGTCCGGTGGTTCGACCACTAATGAATAAGACAAATAAAACTTCAGATAAAGATATATTATGAACTATTGTTCAAACCCAATGATGTCACGCGAGGAGAATAAACAAATAGAATTAAGATAGCGGGCAAATCGATTTCAATTTATCTTCCTGCAAGACACGCAGTGAAGATCGGTTACACCCTGCGAATAAACAAAAAGGGTGTCCAATTATACTAAATTACAAGAAGGGATGTTGACTTCATGGTAAGAGTGACGACACATTAGCTAGAAAATATCGAGAAGATCAGAAGATTAAACAATGCAAAGTAGAGACTCCCGAGTCAGCATCCTAGTGAAACAATGAACTGTCCATCTTATAAAAGGGAACCACCCCTCTTAACGATGGATCATTCTGTTATAGAGATTGGCACAGTTCGATTCGTTATGGTTTGCATCAGTTCGATTCATTACGTTTAATTCAGTTAATTCAGTTCGTTGCGCCATTGATAACTTCAGTTTTTTCCTAAATCACAAGTTTCGGTTTATTCGGTTTATAAGTTCTATAAAGTGGTGTAAGTGACCCATCCGCTCAGCAAATAACCACGACTTGCGACGTCTGCGACTTGCGGAAATTGCGACTAGCGGGAATTGCGGACTTGCGGCGTCTACAAATTGCGAAGCGATCCCTATACCCAGCAAATCGGTAAAAATAATATTATTGTTATTAAGCGAAATATTTGTAAGCTATCTAGTTTATGCGCTAGCTATATAAAATCTCTATTTGTAAAATCATATTTAAAATATCTGACTCAGCACTTAGTATTGAATAAATCAATTATTTTGTTGCTTTTTTGAAAATAAGAATAGAAGTTATTTAAACAATCCTCAATTTCCCGAACCGTAGCCGGTGAATGCAGGTAGGTTCGAAACTGCGTCCTATCCCTTAAAAAATCATAATCCGTCCCACCTGGGACATAACAGATGACATTGAAGTATGTTGTCAAGGTCATCATACTGAACGACTTTTCCCTACACATATGACCGCCGCTCGGACTTAGCTCTTTTTAGATATTCGGGTAATTATTTAAAAGATGGTCCTCCTCAATGATTTTTATGACCTTGAAATGTGTTGTCAAGGTCATCATAATGAACAACTTTTCCCTACAGATGTTACCGCCGCTCGTATTATCGCTACTTAGCTCTTTTTAGATATTCGCGTAATTATTTAGAAGTTAATCCTCCTCGCTGATTTTTACGACCTTGAAATTTGTTGTCAAGGTCTCTGAACAATTTTTCTCTATACATATTACCGTATTGCGGCCCTAGGTTTCTAGATATTCGCAGAAAATTGACAAAGGATGACTATAGAAAACTCCGTCTTGTTCCAATGACTGAATTCGTCCTCTAGGGCAAGGTTTTCCGAGATTTTTGTTACACCGTGTATAGTGAGTTGGATTATCAACAATTACTTTGCGTACATTTGCCTTACCTACATCTTATTCATGGGACTACCCGAAAAAATTATGGATTTACGTCGACGTCCCAGTATATGTGCTTCACTACCTTCCCTTGCAAAGTGCAGTGGTGTCTGTCGCTTGGTGCTCGCTCATTTCGCCTAGTTAGTGGTCGCATTCTAACCCCTGGCAACTCCTAGACTGGTGCTTATCTTACTAAACGAGCTTTTTGCATATTTCACGAGCACTTAACGTTTCTCGCTCCATCCTTCGCGTCATTCAAAGTCGACCGAGCTGCAGCAAGAAGACAATCGGTAATTCTTGGAGCTCTGTAGCTTCTCTAGTTCCCCCGGATAGGAAGCACGATAAGGTCCCGGACTTTTGCGTCCAGTATCCAGTATCCAGTATCCGGATGCCACTGCACTTGCTAACAATATCGGGGAAGTGTAAGGAAGCGAACCCAACTACGGTAACACTTTACAAGACAGTTACCACGCTGGACCAACGAAGGAGAGGCACCTTCCGAAACAGAACTTCAAGCCTGAATTGAGTTCTTGTGGGAATCGCTTGGAAAGTAAAGTGAACGCGGTCTACCGAGTCTTGGGCTCATCCGCAACCGACTTTAACATACCCAGCGCAAACACAAACCAAATATACGGAGTGGTTCACCAGGTACATAATACCATATCGATTTGCAATTCGTAGCGAGCAATAATTCACGAGTTCTTAGTTCAATGGTTTCGGGAGAGGCACATTGTTATGTTAATAGTTTTTCTGTAGGTGGACGCAGGGAGGACATATGTGAAGTTCAGTAACGTTTATTTTATATAGGAACATATTTTTTCTACTTATGTGAATATATTATAAAAAGGGTACATCATGTCATATATTGTGGTGTGGCGTCACCAACGTCGTAAAATTGAGGTAGTTACGATGTGACGCGTGCTCGCACAATCTTTAGAATGTATGCAAGCTGGTTGTAGGGTTATGGTCACAACACTGTTTAGTAACAATATATATGTATTTAACGAAAGCGGATGGTTACTGTACAGCGAAGTGATTGCAAAAAAGAAGCGATAATACAGAGGCGAGAGTTCGTTGGTATCTGACGAGAACGGAGAAGAATCTTAAGAACGTTGACTAGATAGATTCCCTCCGCGGATAGGGTTCGAATAGTGGGGGACCAATAATTGCATTTAGGGGGCGGTTTTCGGCATTATGCAACGCCCACGAGCTGGTAGACACTTGGCAGAGTCCGTCTAAGGAAGACGACACCAAGTCCCGCGTGTCTGGAAACCGTCCCATAAATTACGGGCCCCCTGGCGCTACAAGTGGGTCTACGCTGCGTCACGTGTCATCGAGAGCGGTACGGTCGAGCGGATTTTGACCATGAAAGTGCGCTGACATTTACCAGTCGCACCCTGGTCGTAAAGACATAAATTTGTTAAGGATGGAATAGGAGACTTTCTTGAAAGTGACGCAGCGTAAACCCAGACTGAGATTGGGGTTGGCGACGCAACATATTGTATAATACAGGGTAAGGTACCCAATTACTGCGGGGGTACCAATCACTGTGTCATTATTAATTACACTTATTTTTAAAGCATAATGACTATTCAAAAAAAGATATTGTTGAAGCATAATGGTTATTAAAAAAGATATTAAATTTTCTCACTAAATCAGTTAATATACATATATGCTATACAAGTATAATTACTGTAGGCACAGTAATTGGGCCCCTTACCCAATTTGATGATATTTTGTTGCATTCAGTGATGATTAAACCACGGATCTTTACGCAAAATAAATAATTGTATTAATTGCACGACACAAGAAACAAACAGGAGTTTCTTTCTTTCTTTTGTGGTTTTATTAAGTTGCGAACAATGTGATTAGATTTTGAAATTTTTGTAATCTATCTACTGTTTCAAATTACACCCGCCCACTTTTGTCATAAATGCATAAAATCCACGGTCTAGAGGTGATACGACCCTTCTGTCCAGCCATTATAGTCGGGTCTTCACTGTATACTTTATTTTTCAAGTAATCCTATTAAGAAAGAGTTGCACGGAAAAATAAGATAAATTGACTACATGTCTACTTTTTCTCCTGTAGCCTCTTAGCCATGGCAAGCATAAACACGGAGAGAGCAAAAACGACGTTAAATACCAAAGTTGATGTTTGATACGTTTAGCTATAAGGGAGACGGGGGAAAATTGTTGCACGGTTGAGGCAACGCAATTATCTGAACACTGTGTGTGTGTGTGTGGCGCACAATTATGGCTAGATATTTGAAATTTGTTTCGTTATGATGAAATTTACGTCTGTGTATTCTGCAGACGTGGATAACTGTCGTTTTCGTTTTTGTAGCAGCAAAATCTACAGGGTGCACCAGATATTACCACCTTGATTTACGCCATTATTATCACACGCAGCGAGAAATGTTTGGATAGAGATTAAATGGTTTCAAGAGATGCAAATACTGGTGTTAATATTTTTTTTACGTATACGCGCCAAGGACTTACGAAGGTCAAATTTGATTTTTTAAATGGAACCGTATACCTTTTTATGCACCAATCGATGCAGTATTTTATTCTCTACAAAAAGGTTTTAACCTACGTATGTCGAAAAATGATTAGTGTAGATGTTATTTTAATTTACACATTGCTAAGATTCTACGAGAAATCTGATTCTCTTACTAATGATAAATTTATTTATTTAATAATTATTTACAAAACGGATTCAATATAACGTCTATGTATCGAGCAATGTAGTGAGAGCTTCTGCGTAAACTTATTCTTTATCCCAGGTTTTCTTTGTAATAGTTGAATCAAATAACTCCTACACTAATCATTTTTCGACATACATAGAGAATAAAAATATGGTATCGATTGCTGCATAAGAAGATGTATGATCCCATTTTAAAAAATCAATGTTGATCTTCATGAGTCCTTGACGTGTCCACCTACAACACAATTAATAATACGTAATACGTAATTGATTCAAACCAAAAATTGTAGAAATGAGAAACTGAAAAATGTATCAACTTACCGCGGTCTCTATGCGACATATGATTTTGTAGCAATATTAAAGGATGTAGCCGGATAAACAGGTCAAAAGTGTCCCCAAATCAAATTGAATTTTCTATAGGCCATTCGATTGCTCAACCAAATAAAATACTTCGTGCCAATTTCCAATAAAATACTTTGTGTTTATCCGACTACATTCTTTAAAACACCTCTTAGATTAATCATTTGTGAACATGAATAGGTTAATACTTTTGTTTCAATTGATGAAATACAAAATATTTTTTCTATTTAAAGAACGTGGTAGAAAATGAAAGGGAAATAATTGTGAGAACGACGAGCCCAAGAATACCCGTGAAAAATGTAATAGTGGAGAAGGTAAGGAGTATTATTTCCTTGTGTGTCTTGATTCATATACTAGTTCCAGCAAACCGAATGAAAAATGAATGCGCTGCATGGACTGTAACGGTTGAGCATGCGAAGAACGAATCAAACCACATGATTTATAGATAGGTTTGTTATAATTGTGAAATCGACTAACCTGTAATCAGTTTAAAATAGTGTAAGTTGTTTAAGAATTTGATTTATGATATATTTATCTTTTTTGTACGAATAAAATTATTTCACTTTTCGTCATTTATTGCTACATTTACATCATAAATAGTGGGTTACCATCAACCCTTTACCCACGATTGTTACATTTTTTCTAGTCTCCATTATTCGTTAACAAAATGGAAACTTATGTGAATTTGAAAGTGATAGTGTCGGGTAGTTATATAAGCTTTTCGTATTTAGATTGTGAGTGTAAATGAAATAATAATAATAATAATAATAATAATAATAATAATAATAATAATAATAATAATAATTTTTCCATAATCGTAATTTACAAAATAAAATTGTTACTTTCAACCCCGGTTTCCCTAATACGGATAATAATGTTATAATTTTCTTTGGATGATAACAAACTTCTAATCAAATGAATTTATTTAAATACCATAAAATCCAAGGGTGAGTAGGGTGAAGGACCCAATTACTGTGGGGGTGCCAATTACCATGCCTATATTAATTATACTTATTTTTAAAGCATAATGAATATTAAAAAAGAGATATTAAACTTTTTTTCATTAAAATCACTTAATATATATGTTATATTATATATATATATCAATATTATGCTTTAAAAATAAGTATAATTATTATAGGCACAGTAATTGGGTCATTTATCCTATATCGTTTCCAAGATTAAATGTTTATGAACTTTCGATGTTTACCGAATGTATTGTACAGAAGATGAAGGAGGTTTATAACTCAATAAAAAGGTTTTATCCGACAGTATGTCGCCTTGACCTTTTCTTACCATCAGGAGAAGACAAGAAAACCTCTTAAGCACTTTTGTTAGCGATATCATTCTGTTTTTCGAGGAATAACAAAAACATATGTATGAAGAATAAATCTATAATAAAGTAAAAATAAAGTGAATGTAGATGCAGATTTTACTTTATTTGCAAAGTAAAACATACTTCTAACATACTAATGTCATAAATATTTTATATATGCATGGGAAATAAGGGTTCGAAGCCTCTCCTCAATTCTCTTTAACGCTAACCACACCATGGACGGTTTTCAAAATTTTTATTTTATAATTAGCTATTGAGATTATAAAGATGATTTTGTAATTATTTATAATAGGGGATTCCTCGTTGATTTCAATGAGCTTGAAATATGTTTTTAAGGTCATCATTCTGATAACATGTGTAGGAAAAAGTTGTTCAGAATGATGACCTTAATAACACATTTCAAGGTCATTGAAATCGGTGAGGAATCCCCTATTGTAATTACTTAAAAATCATCGTCAGGCTCCGCATGATGGTTTAGGGGTCTTAGAGTTAAAATAGTAAACTGAGAACACTGAAAACACAGTAGTATCTTTACACGGTTAGTATCTTTAACGATGCACTATCCAAAAGATCTGAACATGATCATTTTCCGCGGTAGGTCTCGCGTATAGATGCCCTGAACATTTTAAAGTGGCTATTTGAAATATCTTGTTACATCCCTTGGATCAATCAGAGCCTGGTTATCAGTCGAATGTAATAAAAGATAAAACGGTCAAGGGTTAATGTAGACGCATACATCAGACGCAGTACTCGACAGTCCGTGACAGCCAACACCATAAACTGTCACTCTCGAGCAACACACGGATGGCAGTCGTGGTTATTTGCCTCGACGTGTCGCCCGCAATGTCTGGAATCCGCTGCACTTTATCTTCACAAAGATAGACGCTGAACTACTTGACCGTAAAGTGCAAACAACAATTGATGTTTGACCCTGCAGATGTGACTCGCCGAAACGGTATGCTAAACTTGATCTCTTGTATTAGAATTCCATTTCACAGACTCCACAAACCTCTAGAATAGTACACATTTAATCCTGAATTTAGAAGTAACGAAAAAGGAAGTAATAGACAAGTACGAAATGAAATAACGTAATGTATCATTTCATGTCTCCATCTAGTAATCAATATTTCTGCTTATTGTACATATCCATAATAATTCATTTATTAGAATGAAGGAAATTGGAATGAAGGAAAAATTCCTTTCACTAATTGTTACTTTTGTTACTTTCTGTTAATACACATGGTTCCTTAGATATGTAGCGGCACGGAAGTGAGCGTGAAAAAGAGAGGGAAAGAATGAGTCAATACGCGTGAAGCGAGCATGAAGAGAGGGAGAACGAGCGAAGAAAGAAAGAGGAAGAATGAATCAAGATGCGTGAAGTAAGCAAGAAGAAAGACAGCGTAGGGAGATACGGGACACGTGCGTGTAAGAATCAGAACAAAACGAACCAGCGTGCAATCTAGTTATTCATAGCGACTAGTGAAAACAATAAAAAGTGGATCCAGAAAATACAGCGTGTTCAATTGAATCACAAGGGTAGAACACATATCATAAAGATCGGCTAAAGTTCCGAAAATAGGTCAAATCCGATTGAGCTGAAATTTGATAAATAGTTTCATTGTGAGCAGAACTTCACTTTCTAGGACTAAAAATTTTGCATTTTTTTATAATCCTGAAGGTCTTGACGAGAAAATGCCAAAAATTGAAGTTTAAATGCGAGGAATTCACTGGTTCAAAAGTAATGTGTATTTAAAGTTGAGCAATTTTAAGCGTTTAAGTTGAGTAAAGTTTAATCTTATTTTGCATTGAAAACCTGTATCGCAAAAGGATTTTGGCGATTCGAAAAAATTTTTTTATATACCAATATCATTTCCTACCTTATTAGACATTCACAACAGCGAATTCTGCCCTTTTTAATTAAAGGAACACGTGTTTTAGGACGGAGCCCCTCCGCCTGTATCCGCCCTCATCTCAAACCTAACCCAGACCTAACAAAAATTCGTCGGTAAGGTAGAAAATGATACTAATATAATAAAAAAATTTTTTTCGAGTCGCCAAAAATCCTTTTGGGAAACATGTTGTTGATGCAAATAGAGGCTATGTGCAAATTTTGAGCTCAATCTGATCTAAGCTTGATGCTCGGAACTTAAGCCCAAAGATTCACGATTACTATGTCACAATTACAAGTTTATAGGGAATAAACGTGAAAGAATATCGAATATAGAGTTCGTTCTAACGTGAAATTTAATTCGCTTAGTATAATATGGTAGTAATGAAGATATGCTATGACTTTAAAGAAGGGAACAAATAACCAGAATATAACAGTTTCATTAAAATGTGCTGCGAACACAGTTTCCAATCTCTTTAAAAAAATATGGTATAAAACATGAAAGTATTAATTAGTTTAAGTCGGTATGCCGCGTTACAAGGAAGCTTGGAAAATCACTGCTGCACACTATTCTAACACGTTATGTAGGCAGTAGAATAATATTCTATTATTTTACGACCCCACAGCCATGAGCAAGGACTTGATTTGCATAAGATAATATCTCATATCTAATGCTTTCGCGCACTCCCATGCCTCATTATTTCTTTTTTATGTTTTGACCCTTACGTTCTCGCACTCTAACTCATTACTTTTTATTATCATATGTTATTGCTTCCTCTACCCATCACCGTATAATTCACAGCTTCGTTTCTTATTCCCCTCTCGATATACATACATATATATTCCCACATTCTGCGTTTCCACACCTCACCATTGCTACTAAATTCTGACTATTTTCCTTCCCATCCTCACAGCATGAATGCTGTATCTGCAGTGGATCCAAGAAGTATTTTAACACTAAATACTCGATTCTAGAAGGGCTAGAAGCCTCTAGTTTCATTTTCTATCGTTCATTTTATTCTAAGATTTTTTTCATAATGTAAAACTAAAGTAAGGGCACCAGTAGTTGACCAAGTACCAGTAGTTGACCATTTTATAGAAAAACATAAAAAATAAGGTTTTTATGAGCTGTGCACTTTTGATGAAAGTGAATCTCGGATGCCATGCTATCTGTTGTTTAAATTTCAAAAGAATTGCATACGAAGTGAAGTATGCATAGTAATAACGGACGTTTGAATTCATTAAGGTTAGTAATATGCTGATATCTCTATTTCCTTAACGTTTCTGTTAAGAAAAGCTGTACGGTTCAGGTAAAGAAATCTATACGTTGTGAACTTTTCGCGACCGAATTATTTGCTGTTTATATTCTCACAGAGTTTTATAAGTGATAAATGCATTGTTTTTGTTATTCTAACCTGAAAAGCAATAGTTTATTAGGTGGTCAAATATTGAATATTGTTTTTGAACAATTTTTAGAAGTTGACAGGCGTGATCAATTACTAACGTGACTCATTTAAATTTGTTTACGACTTATAATGTATCCATTTTACATCTACGATTGTTAAGAGTACAAAATATAATTATAAATTTTGTAGCATGCTGTGTTTTAGAGGATGATCACATGGTCAACTATTGATTGCATTCACGGTCAAGTATTGATCAGTGTCTTTTAAAACAGCCATGTGCGTGACATTATAAATACCAACGGAAAATTAAAATGCATTTATTTAATTATTTATTTCAGAAGTTATTTCATTACTTATCGAGTGATGCCTCCTATCAAGGGCTCCTTTAGAAATTATTCTGAAGAGACGATGAAATTTTTTTTTTTGGAAAAATTCTTCGTGTAACTAAAACAAAAGCGACTATTTTGTCCATGAAAATGTACGGGCGATTATGGAAGTGGCCAGACAAGCCTGATGTGCTGGACTACGAGTGGAAGGCTGTACTTTCTCATATCAATGAGCCCACGAAATCGAGCAGAACTCGCAACGTCTACTCTGTTCCTGAATTGAACTTTTTATGGAATTGATTTATTTTATTTCTTATTTTATTCTTTAATTGTAATTTGTGCTAGTAATTGTTGAAACTAAATGATACTAAAATGATTCCCAACATTATTGCTTTAACCCTCTTTCTAGTATAAGTGGTCAACTACTAACGAAGAGAAGGTCAATTACTAGATTTTTCATGTTTAAGAGTGGTCAACTTCTGAAGCAATTACAGAATTTTTAAATATGTTTCTTAACTTTGTATAAGTAAACTTTTTTTAAAAAGTGGCATTGTTACATAATCTAGAAGACTTAAAGAGTGTCTTCAGGCATCGACTGTCGCTATTTGATGACGGAGCAAGCGGTTACTATTGTTCGCGTGAAAAACTTCTCTTAACTGGTCAACTACTGATACCTTTACCTTACAGACGCGTTTTCGGAACGAACTACGGACAGAGTAACGCCTTGGCTCTTAGCCGACAATTGGTTCTAGGTCTACATCGTCCCGTCTTCTTATTTCATCTCCTCTGTCCTTGCCTTTTTTGTGGAAGGAAAATATCTCTTCCAAATAACGCTGGTTTCCTCCAGACCTTGCGCACGTGGAGCTCTTTCGGTCGCGGACGACCGCTGCCCTCTCGT
Source organism: Halictus rubicundus (assembly GCF_050948215.1). NCBI lineage: Eukaryota > Metazoa > Arthropoda > Insecta > Hymenoptera > Halictidae > Halictus > Halictus rubicundus. The sequence continues at coordinate 2,884,236 of NC_135162.1, forward strand.
CGAAGGTCCTTCGGCACTCAACGATCTATGGTACTCGTATGCAGCTATTGAGCCTGCGACTAACTACAACTAAAATCATGCCAGGCTCTGAAACTAAACAGTTCTCTCAAAAACAGCTTTGTCTAGTCACATACACCATAAATCGTGTTCCGCAGTTTCTCACTTTCTAAGGACTTCGACTTTCTCTGGTCCCTACACGTCTATGAAAACTTTGAAAAATTTTTGTTCGTGACTGAAAGCACCATAGATTTAAAAATTGATGCTTCCTCTTTACAACGACATCATAAAAATTGATGTACGATTTTTTAAAGACGTTTTGTCGAGCTTACTAGAGAGTAGTTTGCTAGAGAATGAGTATACAACAATTTTTTTAATGGTGTTTCTTCAATTTTTTTATCTGAGCCTATAACGATAATTTAAAAAGTGCGTTTTAAAGATTTCGGTAACTTATATGCATATTGAAAATTTCATAAAAAATGTTCGGCCTTGTCAGGGAATTTTGCCCGTATGTGATCATCGTTAATAATAATGTTCTGGATAGATACAATTGCAACCGCGTGTTATATTCGTAACAGATGTCCGTCAAACAGTATAAATGGTAAAACGGCATATGAGAAATGGCGAGGAGTGCTGCCAAATTTGTCTCATCCAAGAACGTTCAGAGTACCAGTGTATGTACTCAACAGTGTATGTACTTATCTGACAAAGGATAAGTTTGCTGAAAAGGACGTTAAAAGGTATATTTGTAGGATATTCACGAGAAACCTTAGGGTATAGAATTTTGATACCAAAAGATACACATCATCAAAGTTTACCATTTTGTCCGATATTTACGAAAACTTTCTTCACAAAACAATTTATATCATGGTTATTATTAAAGATAGAAACATTTTCTTTATTCTATTCATCATCACAAAAGACAATTAAATAATGTAATTAATAATAGTTTTTAAACAATTTTTCATTTTATACGCAAATATTGAAGATATTTTTGTTTTACAAATATGCCCCCAGTTCAAGTGTGAAAAAATTTGAAAAAAATATGGTCGCATTATTGATTTATCCTCTTTGAAATTCCGTTTTTTAGTTCGCGGGGCATCAAGAAACGACGTAAAAGATGTAAGTTAAAGAGGGCGTAGTATGGATTACGTCAGTCAGGCAGAAAATAGCACGAACTCTTTCTCAAAAATTGAATGAGATTGATCTACAAGCAACGAAAGGGGAGTCTTTTATGTATCACGCAAAACGTACTGGGGACATAATGCTATTAATTGTTTATGTAGATGATCGTGTCCACCAGCGATGAATGGGTAGACGAAGTTAAACCCACATCGGCTAATCATTTTTTTTTTAAGATTTGGATTTAGTAAAATGCTGTTTGGTTCTCGAAATCATCCAAGGACACGATTTCGTCATGATAAATCAGCAGGGTTATATGAATTGCATTTTCAAACGATATGGGACGAGCCAGTGTAATCCTGTAATGACTCCGGTGGAGTAGAAAACAACTCATCCAGAAGATGGCACGGGTACAATATCGAGTAACTCCGGCACAAATGGAATAAAGGATAATCGATCGTATGGCGAGCTAATAAGCCCGCTAATATATCTGGCAATGAGAAAAAGACATATCAAATACAGAAGGGCTGCCCAACTTCTTCTTCTTCGCGTGCCACACGGTACCCACCATCAATCAGTCCGTTCCCCCACTATTTAAGATAGATCGAATCATAGTCTGAACTATGTAGATAGAAACAAATGTCATGCATTTCTGGCGATAGAATCTTGTCAAATACAGTGTTTACTCGACATATGTCCAAAACACGGGTCTAGCCAGGGGCATATATCGACCAGGAGACCATTCTTCGATCCACTCCAAACGTAGAAAAAGACAGCGAAGCTCTAGATGCCTCGAATCATGGCCCCTCACGGGATAAACTCCGCGGCAGTAGGAATAGTTCTGGGACTTTTATCGGCTAGGCATTTGGGACAAATACAGTGAATTCTCGTCATAAGTCAGCTGCGCGGTTCTGGCGACTCACAATTAGACGAAATCTGAGACTCTCGCCGAACGTTGCATTTGAAATACACAGGACACGCTGGAAACCCAAGAGTCACTATCCGTCTGTAAGTCATAAACCTATGACTACTAACGGATAGTGACAGGAAGGCTGAGGAAATGTCTTTCTCCGATACAATGTTGCACGTAGAAACGGACAGCGAAGCTCGGGAGTGGGCCATACCCCGCGGTGGTGTGGGTAGTTTCACTGACTCCCAATCGCGAGGTGGGCACTGACTCGCAACGAGAATTCACTGTACAGATTAAATACTGTAGTGGAGGAACTTAACGGAATGAAGGAGTGAAAGGAAGGGCCAAATGTGGCTCGCGGGCCGCGAGCTGAACAGGCCTGGAATACGGTACCCAGACTTGTTCAGGTTGTCAATGTTTCACAACAACGAGCTATGAGGGCTGTAAAGCGGATCTTATGACATTTAGCAAGTACGATGACCCTTGGAATTAATGACAACAAGTTTGATCAGAAGCTGTTGGGATATTTGGACGCATGCTGAATGGATGGACTCTTGACAGATGGTCCTATGCGGGCTATACATTCCTTCTTGCTAACGGAGCGGTAGTGTGGAAATCGCAGAAGCAAAGTATATGGCGTTACCGTCTATCGAGGCTGAATATATCAGTTGGTTTGAAGAAAATACTACATTTTAGGAGTCTCCTGGATGAATTAGGGCTTAAGAAACTCGTTGAGGCTATGTTAATGTCGATAACAATGGGGCAAAAGAATTAGCTAGCAATCCTGTGTATCATTCACGAACTAAACATATAGACCAGGGCTGGGCACATCGGGTCCCACGAGCTGGAGGCCTTAGCACCCCGCCGAGTGAACCACTGGTGGGGGGACACCGTGTGAGTGACCCGCACAGAGAAGTGTCACCAGGTCGAGAAAATCGAGGGGAATACAATGTAGCCCCTCTCTGATGACCGGAGTAACACGTTGCGCGTGCGCAACGGGGATTGAATGGGACACCGAGCGTCGCCTCAGTCGCGCGCGGCACAACGCGGCACGTCACGTGACCAATCTATGGCTTAGTGGGGGACGTTGGAGTGTGCTCATGGTGGTAGATTGGGATAGTGGAAGGGGGAAAGGAGGAGAGGAAACAGATATCCAAATGGGTATCACTTGGCTACGCTGGCACGGAGAATAGCTGCCTCCTTACTAGCTTAGGGAGATCACCGTGTTGGAGTTAGCGGGTAAACTTTCGGGGGAGCCCCGCATATCCCCATCTGTAACTGCAAGGAGGGCGGGGAATCCGCAATGAATGATTACCATCACGTAAAAGAAAAAAAAGGGTTAGGCACATTTTCCTCAATTAAGACAAAACCGTCCCCACCGTGACACCCACTGTCCCCTTCCAGTAAGCGCCGTTACCATGGGGAAAGGAGGCGCTTCGCCTGTCGCGAGTAATTACGAAGGTACGTACGGTGGGGCAACAAAGACACGAGACACAAGCGAACGTTACGGAGAGGTTGGTGGAGGAATTAAGCGTTTAAGGGTCTTCAACCGTGTCCAGCCCTGATATAGGTGTTCGGCATCATTTTGTTCGAAATGCGGGTAGAATGGGATTAATTACCCTCAAACATATTTCTTTGAGTCAGATGACTGCAGATATTTTGACCTGGCCGTTAGCTCGAGAGACATGTTAGATATATGAAAATGAGCTTGATTGTTGTTCCATAAAAAAATTGTTTGAAAATTTGGGCTCCTTGAGGAGGCGTGTTGAGACGTTTGTCATTCTTTTTTTTTTATTTTATAGTCATATGGTCGGCGTCGTATTTTCTGTATAATTATTATCTAAATATTATGTTATATTAAAATATGTGCATCAAAACCTAGTGCATCTTCATTTATTGCGAAATATCATTCTCTGGGAATAAATATATTCTTATCTATCTTTCCATAACAATCAAAATAGTACAAATCTAACATTGTAGGATATATTTGTGTCTTAATTTTTGTTGTTACTGCGTCAATTATTAGTGTAATTTCAGAAATAGCATAGAAAGAATAAGGACATGGCTTGGTATTAGTTAAAATCGATTAGGCTTCACATGGTTGTTATACGTTTCTAAATTTAAATAATTTAATTTTATAAATTAAAGAAAACCTCTTTTTAATTTGTAGGAATAGAAGGACGAATTTCTAAATTTGGCGGTATGTGAAACGTTCTATACTGTGTCTCTTCCTTGCCTGTTGTTACAGTTAGAAGAGATTTAATTTGTTCCTAAATATATAGATTAATTTACTGGAGGTTTCCTCTCTGAGACGCTTTAAAATACAATCAATTAGATCTACAACTCCGTATCTTAAAAGAAAATACGTACATGAATCTTAAATTATTTCAACGATTTATTCGATTAAGTATTTACTTTAGGTACGACGTCTGAAGAACGGCAAGGTGCTTCGTAGCACAAAGTAAAGAGTTCGAGTATTTCCTTTAATCTTCGACAACTAAGAAACGATCTATGTCGACCTATTTCCGTGTATATTTTACGTAGGCATGTATATGTTCTCATTTAACAGTCGTTTTAGATACGTTTAAACCACATTCCACTGCAATTCGCTTATAAAAAATTCTAAATGTAGCCCACTATTTAGAATTGCACTTTTATTTTTTGGGAAAAGTGCTGATCTTTCCTCTTTTCTCACTATTTTCACTTTAGTTTTACTTTTTTACCACTTTATTTAGCGTGCTATCTGTTCATCTTTTTTTCAGTATTTAATTGCAGACTCTTCTTTCCTCTTATGCATTCAATGGTGAATCACGCGGTTATCTTTACGTCTATTTTCGACAACGAAGAAACGGCGCTATCTATAATTACCAGACTACGGATCATTATGCAAATGAAATAGACACGTACTTCTTTCCTTAAAAACTTTGATAAGCTAAAAATAACACAATCGGATTCTTAGAATCTTCTGACATTTTCATTTAAATATATAAAGTCCGCAGTCTAATACGATAGGATTAACCCTATTTTGTATTTTAATCCTTCGCAGGGTAAGAAGGACATAGAGTTACTGCGCATGCGTTGCGTTTTTGGTTCCTTTGTCACTGCGCGTAACGCTGTTCCATAGTCGCCAGATGAGGGGAGGTAGCACGAATTGAGGGGTTAATGTTACCCTCTCTCTACCAGTATCGGGTTAGTCACGTGATATTGCGACACATGCACGGAGAAAGCGTGGAATAGCGCGGTAGAAGGGGAAGTTAGAGTAGGGGAACAAAGATCTCTAAGACAAATGGGAAAGACGAAGCTTTTACACGACTCCATTCCATATTTCATATTAACTTTAGTCTTTATTTAATCTAATTAATCAAATTCGGTACAATTAAGTTTTTTAATCGAAATGGGGATTTGGATCGTTCATCACAATGGATATTGTATACATATAATGTAATTGGTAAACGTCTGTCACTTCTATGTTAACTTTCTAAAATTATTTGAAAATTAAAATTTAATCTTCGTTACGGTTGCGCAGTAATCAATGCTCCGCAAAAGCATATGAGCGATTGACTGCAAAAAAATGGAAAACTTGAAATCAAAATGTAACTGGATATACCATTCTTGTTGTAAAAGCAGTTATGCCATCAATTTTACTGATTTTTAATCTGCATTTTCCGCTTTTAAAGGGGATATTATTGCACGTTTATATCTGTTTTGGATTTATGGCAGCGCGGCGTGGCGTTGGATCCGGCGGTGAATATACGTATGTATTGTACATACAGTAGCATATACATACTCGTTCTTCGATTTACGCGGCATTTTTATGTGCAGCTTCTTGTTGTACACAGACAAGGTGCGTGACTCGATTTACGTAATTTCAACCCTCTGTGGTTTAAAAGTACTCTTTCGTGTCCTGTGTATACAAATTATTGTACATCGATGACGACATTACTCTTAAATGAATCTTTTCATTCTATTTTAACTTTATTTTAATCGAATCGTGTATGAATAACAGAATATTTTGTTATCATGTACGTATTTATGTAACTCGTCTTCAGTTTTTCAATACTGCTGAATGTATATTCAGCATATTCACATATTCAACATAGTCGAAGACCCACGCAGTGATTCGATTACTGTTGGCGGTAGGTGGACAAATGATTATTCCACTGTTTTAGATCACAATTCGGCTTTGTATTACAGTTTATAATCTCATTAGAAATGTTAATAAGAAACAATAATAAATTTGAAATCGTTTCTGTCACTCGGTGGAGTGTCCATTCTCCGAATGTTCGAGCTGATCAGAAACGTAACAAGTATAATTACCTATCGTTTTGAGTTAAAACAATCCGCATAGTACTGTCCGTGCCTCACAAGTAGACTCGCGGGACGGCTCAAGGACAAAGAGGGTCCCCACCGCTGACGCTCCAGTAGTCCAAGGCTTAGGCTTTGACGTCACACGCTACATAGTGCGTGTGACCGCTGTAGCCAATAGAGCAGCTGGAGGCGTGCCCCTTCCACTCTGACCAATCAGTCCCGCATTCCTTTCACGAGACTTCTTGTGAGACGCGCACAGTGCATACAACATTTAAATTGCACGAAATGCTTGCGATTATTTCTCATTTATAACCGATGTTTACTACTCCTGTGTAATGTGAAGATATCGTTATTATTAGTATCATATTGTTAAATATAGTTATTATGTCGTCAATACAAGTGTACAAAATGAAATAAGAACTAATACAAGAATAATAATATCAATTTCAAGGAAGAATACAAAAATATTACCCAATAAAGCAAGATTTATGAGAGCATTTTCTTTCACGAGAGTATTAAAAATGAAGTTGCATTTGAATATAAATGATTTTCTAATATTGTTTGTGATAAAATTACTCATCCTTTCTCAAATAAAGTTTCAGCGGACTGCGCTATTCGAGCTATTCGTTGGTCGTAAAAAGATGGAGATTGTATTACTACAAAGGTGATCGTGTTATAAAACACACCGCGTGATCGTGTTATACACTCCCTCAGAAACTATCATCTGAAAATGTCAAGAAAGGATGAAAGACAACAAGGAGCAGAATGTACCGCTGATTCGACGCCGTCGCATAATCTTTACGGTCGTAACATCCGAGTACGTATGACTTCTGTTAGCCATAATTATCTCTCCGCGACTGACGGGTGTCCCACGTTCTATCAGTTGTCATATTAACATTTCATAAATAATATTTAAATTTATAATATAATTTTATATCATATAATAGTCTTTAGAAAATACAAATATAATATTTTCGAAAATTATCTAGACTGACCGCAAACAAAGAATTTTATTGTGTTTCGCATAAAAGTGTTAGATATATGTTTATTTATTGTACACTCTTGCAACTTATAGGATTTATTGAGTTGTAACATAAATTCTTTCGGTTGTTTTCAATATCTTCTCTTCATTTATTAACATATGTAGAAAATTACAATTAATCAAAATTCGTTGACCAGCAGTTTGTATTTAATCACAGTTATCTGTATTTGCACTGGGTCACAATTAAAAGATTAAAATTAGAACATATTTATATTTGCAACCGAACGAATTTATGTTACAACCCAATACATACTGAAATTGCTATAGTTATCCACTCTTCAGTTAGTATAATTTTATACAAAATTCGACCCCAATTTTGCAAGCAAATAAATTCTTTTAAACAGTCTTTTAAACAAATACTTTTTTTTTCATATTTCCTTGTTTGGGTGAATCGATTTGTCGTTCAAAGCCGCACGCCTGTGGAATTTATATTTGTTTTTTTATATCTGGGGATGTTTCCGAGATATTGGGATAAAATAGGTTTTCCATCCCTAAATTTGAAGGACGTTTTCACCGGTTCAACGTGAATACCAGTTGTCAGTGAAAAAAATACCCGTGGAAAAGTTTTGTTCCTGTATTTGATAGCAGTGTGCACAGTTATCAAAATTGCAGGCTGACACCTGGAAACGGTCCCCAGTGAATTTGATTGAATCGTGGTTCGAATTTCTCTCACAGTGGAATTATATAGGATAGAAATAAATTCCATCAACTCTTTGGATGCACTGAAGATGGACATTGTTGAGAAGGTATAAAGTAGTATTTTTAATGATAAATAGGTATACATTAACTCACATAATTTTGATTCCACGTACACACACACACACTTTAAATCAGAATGACTTTCTTATAAATGGACTAACCCACATCAGTTTTTTTCGTAAAGTTAGAGGGGTTAGAAAAATTGCAATTTATCGGAATTGCGTAAAAATATTAAGGGTTGCTTTTTTCTGACTCTTTTTATCTGGGCCTGTAATGAAAATTTAAAAAATTTTTTGTAGCATCATATAAGCTACGTACATTCTGAAAATTTTATCGAAATTGTTCATTAGCTTTAGGGGTTACAAACTAATTATAATTAGATTAGGTATTAATTTTTAATGCAGCGAAAATTAGGCATCATGGTACCACGTATCTAGGCAAAAAAGTCGGAAGTTCTCAAACGTTTCACAGCTGAAGGAAGTTGTTATTGAATTCTGAAATGCAATCAGCGAAGAAATTTTGAAAAAATTGGCTAATAGCATGTCTAACCTTATTTTTTAATTAATACGTAAGAAAAGGAGTTACACAGTTAGGACTTATATAATGATGTAGTCATTTTGTTAACATTTAATATAGTTATTACATTGTAATTACGACGGTGTTGTAAATGTGCCCCAGTCAAATATACGTTTTATTGTAATATTTTGTTTTAAATAAATAATATTTTCACTCTCTTTTCATTATATGTACAATATAATTTAATTTTTATCTCTTTCCAGATAATGCTATTAACATTTGGAAATTATTGTATAAATGCTCAAAATTCTTGAAAATGTTAGTGGTGTTATAGTTATGTTCCACATATACAGAGTGGAGTGTTATAAACAGGTCACCTGATTAACTCGCTTGCTTTTGAAGATAGAAGAAGATGCATCAAACCGAACTTACTTGGTACCGAGGCGCTCATAATCTGATGTTACTAATTTTTTTATAGGTGGAGACGTTAAGGAGATATAAAGGTCAACTCTGTTTTTTTTTAATGGAACGGTATGGTTTTTTATTTATATTCTGGTACAGTGTTCCAAGACGAATACAATTACCTATTATGGAGGTCATTCAAGGCCAACTACAATAGAAAATAAATTGTCTCAAAGCACTTTTGAACTAGTATTGTGTATTTTCTGGTTGTTAGCATACCGCTTTTGTAATTACTTATAAGGGTCACAGAACATAAACAAACACTCAATCACATTGTACAGGGTGTATAAAAATTATAAGTCACGACCACTATAGCGTGATTCTAGACCCCTGGATCGGTGGACATCTGTTAAAAAAATGCACCGCAAAATTCACCTTGACCTTGGAAATCAAGGTATGATATTCACCATAAATTATAACCATTTCCACTTTCTCTGCTATCGTGTAACGCATTCTTGAAAATTGAACATTAAGATTGACCATTACTATAAGCATGTTTGTTCTGTGACCAGAAGTCAAGAGTGCTTTGGGACAATTTATTTTCTATTGCAGTTGACCTTGAATGACCTCCATTAAAATGTGATTGTATTCGTCTTGGAACACTGTACCAGAATGTAAATAAAAACCATACCGTTCCATTAAAAAACACAGAGTTGACCTTCACATCTCCTTGACGTCTCCACCTATAAAAAAATTAGTAACATCAGATTATAAGCGTCTCGGTACCAAGTAGGTTTGGTTCGATGCATTTTCTTCAATCTTCAAAAGCAAGCGAGTTATTCAGGTGATTGGTTTATAACGCCCCACCCTGAATAATACAGCAAATATTTCTTGACTTTATAACATTTTCCGAGTGATAGTTAATTTTGGCTGTAAAGCAATTAAAAGATCAGCAAGCGTTCAGGAATGGTACCATTCGGCTAATTTTGAATAGTTCGTGGAAATCTCAAATGTCATCGTAACAGCGATAACCAAGTAGATAGCGATAATTTACATAAAGGTACAGTATAATTTCATGTATGCGATCCAACCGGAAAGCACACAGTCAATCAATTGGGTCGTTCGTGTAATAACAGTACATCTAATTCTCTACACTGCCTACGATTTTTTGTTCAAGTAATCGAAACTCACGTTCATGTAAGTGGATCACTCGAAACATTTGCTCATGCATGCTAATGTTCGAAATATTACACTTGCAAATAAATTTGCGAGAACAATAATTTCGTAAACGCTAATCAATCAATTCTGGTTCTAGTTCATAACGAAATCCAGTACACCGATCGAATTATGAAGCACATTACCATTCAAGTGATTAATAATGAATTATTTGTAAAGAATAACCTGACAAATAAATTACGTCGATAAAATTAAGAAACGCTAACAGAAAATATACATACATAGCAAAGTAGTAAGGAAAATGCGAGTGATTATCGAGAAATATTGGTCGCTTTAAAGATGATTATACTAACAGTTGTTATTTTGTGTCGATTGGTTTTATATGGTAAAAAGTTTGGTCTCCGCAATAAAGGATATAAATAACATAACAAAATAAAATATAAGGTCCAACGTTCAAGGTATAAGGTTCAAGGTCCTTGACCTTGAATGACCTTGGAATAATATAGTTACTGAATTCCTAATGAAAGGGACTATCATTGTAGGTGTTTAAAAAAGGGTGGTTCCATTTAAAAAAGTCAAGGTGACCTTGATATCTCTAAAAAAATGATATAAAAACAAAATTTTTTGATGGCATCGTGTCAGCCCCATTGTACCATTCAACTTTGTCCTCACCATATTTTATATATATATATATATATATATATATATATATATATATATATATATATATATATGCACACACATTATATATTACACAATGTAAAAAATATTAAGAATATTTTTTTCAAGAATTTTGAACAAATTCTTCATATGTTTTCCATCATTTTGTCACGCTGATATTATATCATTTCTGTCTACGTATATTTAAAAAACGAGAATTTTCATTCAATTTTTTATTCTGATAGGTTGTATTTTGCAATGAAAGTATATACAGGGTGTCCCAAAAATGTTGTATTTCCTTAGAAGCATATACCGATGATTCGGTGAACACGTTCGACGTCCATTTTATGTATTTTAGTATTTGACCCGACAAATTATAGCAAACTCTCTTGAAGAAAATTATTTTCAAAATTTTTTACGACACTTCTCACGATTGTTCCAATTAATAATCTGTGCAAGAGAATCTTATTTTTCAGTTCATTTTAGTGGGTTTTGCGAAACGTAGTTCCCTTTATAAGACCTTTACCCTTGATAAAGTGGAAACTGAAAATTTTTTTTACTTATAATAAAGGGAATATACGCAATTTCCTTCAAAATAATATGCAATTAAAAAAAGTAAGTCCGCAAGTTAAAAAAAAAATACATATCTTTCGCTAATCTTTAGTGATAAAAGATAATGAGGACACACTTCATAAAATTTTTTGATTTTGTTCCGATATTTTTCTCAATTTTTTCGGAAACCGTTTGTTTTAAGAAAAGAAGTAATAAGACGTAAAAGACCCAGCCTGTCCAGATCTACAGGTTTTGTTTAACATACTTTTCGATACGGCCAATAATTTGGAATATATTCGAGAAAAACGATTCTATGAGCATTCAATTAATTATTTTAATGTTTAGGGCCGGGAAGCATGTTTTCAAACTTTGCACATATATTTTTTTTTATTAATTGAAACAATCCTGGAGGGTGCCGTAAAAAAATTCACATTTCGAAAATAAAAGCCACCCTACTGTAACATATATGTTCTACTCGCAACAAGTCGACACACTACGTGTAAACGGCCTGACCAATCTTTATAAGATGAACCTCAGGCGTTGACAAGAGTCAAGAAAATAATTATACACAAAATCGATAGGATAATTGGATAGGATATTTGATAGGATAGATTGGAAAATTTGATAGGATAACGGACTGTTGTTGGAAAAGAGAACCTCCGATCTGCCTTTTATCCACGGAGTGACCAATAACATGTTTACCAAATTCACCAACGCAACTCGGACAGCATCATACTGTTTTGGAACGCTGTTTATCTGTCTAGAACCCTGATAGCAACTTTTCACTCTTAATTTAATATGAACGGTAAAAACTGATCCTCAAGAATTTAAGAAATAACAAAGATATAAGGTGTTACTTTGAAGAACAAAACTAAGCTTTTTGAACAGTCGACTGTCGACTGTTTGCACTGAAGTAGCTCCAAGGTTAAGCTCTAGTGAGGCAGTATTAAGCTAAAAATGAATTTGATAGATTGACAAACAACATTTGGTAATTATTTACAATAGAGGATTCCTCACCGATTTCAGTGACCTTGAAATGTGTGTATGTCGTGGGAGCGTCATTCTGAACAACTGTCTCCTATACATGTTACCGTCGGACGAATTTCGTTTCCGAAATATTTGCAAAAAATTGATGCTACTGCAGAAGAGTCCATTTTCTAACCTACAACACGACTTACATACAATACTTCTCGTGTACATTATATTATTCTCTTTGTCACCACGAGTCACGGTCTTATACTAATTGTTGTGTCTACACGATGACATGGCTGGATTGGGATGGGAACATAAGAAATGCAATATATTGGTTTAAATAATTACCTACATTTAAGTAGAACGATCTAATACCTCGTGCCCCGTAGTTCATACTAAATATACGCATTCTAAATAGTAAATGTTGCCGTGGGAAGGCGTATTCGTCGCCAACACACGTACAGCGGTGTATACATAATAACCACATATTTAAACTAGTCAGCAGTAAGCAGAGTTACTTCGTCTCTTTCATATTTAAAGCGAATGATTGGCAATAAAGCTATTTGAATTTTTAGATATCCGAAAGACTAAAGCCAAACTTAACCCAGACCTAACCAAGATTCTTTTCTAATAGGCAATTTGCCAACTCTAAGAAAAATTAAACTACTTAACCTAACTAAAATTTGTATAGTCATTTTGAACGAATTTTGGTTAGGTCTGGGTTATGCTTTCGGGAGGGGGTTCAGGGGGGGGGGCTCATATGCCTTTTGTTCTTCATTAATGAAGTATAGGATTTTCTGCGTGAAACTCGAAAAAATATCGAACATGAAATAACTAGACTTCGGATCTGTATGGAAAATAAAATTTGTCTACCTGAATTTCGACAAACTAGAGTGAAATAGAAAGTTATTTTCTTTCTTAACATGTTTAATAGGCTGAAAATCATAAAATAGCATTTTTAAATTCTTCTAACGTCTTTAATGCTTTAAATTATACGTACTCATTTTTGTCATAAATGCATAAAATTCGCAGTCTAGAAATAAGAAGATATGAAAATGTATTATCCGAATCGAGTTGTATGAATGCAGCAATAATACCAAAGAATGAGACTGGATACCTTCCTCTACGACTAAGAAAGATGAATTTGAATAATCCATGACGGCGGGAATTTATTATACAGTTATAAAATAATATTATCCGCAATCATTGATCGCGAACAGTGGTTTGATGCTTTTGACCGCCGCGCGCCGGTATACGTTCTCTGACACCAAAACATTAATGGCGATCTAGAACACGAAAGACAGAAACGATGCCGGTGGCATTTATACATATTCAAGTATACCGTCTTGGGCACACGTTGTACTTGATACGTCAGCCGTGCTACATAATTGGAAGTTTTATTGCTAGATGAGTCATTTAAGCGTGTCAACTTCATTCTTTTTCTTTCGAAAGATGATATGTTGTTCCTTGTTACTTCATACTGAACGTTATGCTATTAGTCATAGTACGATCTTAAAAAATTAATATTTTTAAATGGCGTATTTTATGTCACCTTTGTTTTTTTAAAAAGAATGCTATGTCTTGGTACCTGTTTTCTAATAGTGGCTATTGAGACGAATCCAACGAGGTGCAACGTTAAGGTCTTTGAAGGTCAGCAAAAGTCATTTGACAAAAAAATTTATCACGTATTTATCAGGTTTTTATCAGATTACTATCTCTCATCACGGCTACTAATCTTACCATTCCTATATTTATGTTCTGCGATATCGTCCACAAATGTTTATTCGTCATTGTCAGGTTTAGTAAATACGCTGAAAGATGCCCTCAACGTTCTCACTCTACATGCCGCAATTGAATACAATTGTACAATAAATTGTTGCAGCATGTGATTCGGTAAGTGCCGAAGTGATAAGAAATACTACTCAATCCGTGATAAGAAGATTGCAGCATTGTATTGATACGAATGGCAATCGCTTTGAACATCTTCTGTAAATGCAAGTTTATTTCGACTTTTTTGTCAAATGACCTTTGCTGACCTTCAAAGACCTTAACACATTGAGCGCCGGCTCCGCGAAAACGCGCGATTCTGAGTCTATCGCTTGAGCACCGGCACCGCGATAATACCGATTTTTTTTTCTTTTGCTGAATGAAGCCGGCTTTTGGGCTTTAAGTGGCCGATACGTTTCCGGCGCTCAGGTTTTACATGTCTCTTATGCCGCCGGCGCTCAATGTGTTAATGTTGCACTTCGTTGGATTCGTCTCAACAGCCGCTATCAGAAAACAGGTACCAAAATATAGCATTCTATTTAAAGAAATAAAGGTGACCTTCACATCTATGAAACGACTCCATTTGGGAAAAAGTATTAACGGATCCCATGCATCATTTGGTTCGAAAACTTTTCTGCTACTATCATACTTCCGGAGCTATTATAGGTGGCAATAACTGATAATAACTGGTGCCTCACTCTGTAGACAATTTGTCGAGAATCGGGCATGTAGTGTTCAAATACATCTTGGATCCTCTATACAGTGAATTCTCAAAATACATATGTCAACAACATGGGTTTTGCCAGCGACGTGTATCGTCCAGGAGACACTAATTCTTTGATCCACGCCGTACGTAGAAAAAGACAGCGAAGCTCGTCGCTCGAGGCCTCGGTCGCCGAGGAGTGTAAACATACCTGTCGTACGCGCTGCATGTCAAAAACACGGGTCTGAATTCCATTAGAACAATGACCCGAATATGTTGGTAAAAGTCCAATAAAAAAAAAAATAATAAAACATAAAGAAGTTTTGTTATTTGATTAGTAGTTGTCTCTTGGTCTCACACCGATATACTCGACCCGTATTATGTTACACTCCTCGGTGACCGAGGTCTCTCGAGCTTCTTGGACCCTCACAGGGTACACCACGGTACTCGGGATAGTTCCGCGACGTTTATCAGCCAGGCGTTTGCGACATATACAGAAAAATCACTCATGTATACACTGTATATTCTAATATTAACTCCTGATTATTTCTGCGACAACGAAACACTGTACCTATCATTGTATACCCAAATGCGGTCGCTAATGACCTCAATGTTAATGTGGCCGTTATAAATAAACAACTATATAAAAAAAAAAAAACATCTTGGTTCCACTTACATTTTATTTTTCTCGTACATATTTTATATAAACACTAAAGTACGATTTGAACAAATCCACGTATAATGGTTTCAAGTTTTACATTATAAATAGAAAAGTATTCTATTATTGCTTAAATTATTAAAATAAATATTCTTAGCATTTCTACATAAGAAACGCAATATAATCTTCTGATATGTTTATACACAAAATATTTTGATGTAATTAATCATTTCTTGCGATAAAAGATAAGTGAGTCGAAGACGCGTCCGTGTATCGCCCACTTCTTACTAAGACAACTAAAATCAACTTTCGAGCAAATCAATCGAAAGTTAAAAAATGTAAGAACTGGCTCTATTTCCGTTCTGCGAAATATTCGCGAATTTTATAGTTTCTTCGCGTGAGAGAATTTCAAACACCAGGAATTATTGAGTGCGTGGTATCTGTAAATACGAGAGGAAATAACTCCAAGTGTTTACTTTCAACGAAATACATAAACAAATAGAGACTGTGTCTAAAACGAGACAAGTTCCCGTCTTCAGTTTCCATTTTCTCCATCCTTAAATGAAGACACTAACGGCTAATATTAACGGAGTGTTAATCACAAGCAAAATTTGTAAAATGGTACTAATAAATTAAATGCAGCCCAGCTAACCAAAATATTATACCTACGTTCCAAAAAAACATGTGAATAAAATTTCATAAACATGATTCCAAATCAGCAAAATCCCTAATCGCGTTGCATCAGTTGGTTTCTTAAGTGGTGCGAGCCGCGTGTATTTATGCGTTAAGTACTTCTGATATTTTAAGAATTTGTTACAACATTCTAAGTAGCAGAAATCTATCAATAGAATTACTACTTGATTTTTATGAGAAATAAAAATTGTCTGTATTAATTGCAAGACACAAAAGCTACATAGACATTAATTTATTTTCTTAAGAATTTTGATTAGTAGAAAATGATACAACAGTTTTTTAAAATTCTTAAAATTCTTTTATTATTTTGCATTTAATTTACTCATTCTTATCATAAATGCACAAAATCCGCAGTCTACCAATTACTATGGATTTCATTAATCTTTTGTCAATAATAATCTGTAGAGAAAGTTTTCTTGAATTATGTTGGACATAGAATAAGGGACCCAAATACAGTGGGGTACCAATTACTGTGCCCATATTAATTACACTTATTTTTAAAGCATAACGAATATTAAAAAACACATATTAAATTATTTTCATTAAAATCGGTTAATATATATATATATATCTTTTTGGGTCTCCTCAGAGTAATTGGGTCCTTTACCCTAACTTCTCAGTTAACGATCATGATTATTTCTATTCAAGTATTGATTATGAAATTAAAAACTTTAGTTGTTAATTGTTGATGTTTAGAGTATTAAATAAGCATCGGTAGGTAATCTGTTAATAATTTAATGTGCTATGATGTTCGAGTGTTTCCTCTCGACCTCTACATGCATATACGGAGTTGCCATGCTAATGTTTGGATTAAGCCAACTCATGGTAGTCTGGGTAGGCGTGGTATGAAGATATCAAAGCCCTTTAGAAAGACTCTCGCATAGAACACTGTCATTGTTCCACCTAAACTTTTCATTATTACAGGACATACAGACATCCAGATTCAATCAATATTTATAAATCGCAGATCTTGTTCAATTAAATTTGTATTTCACTGGTTATTTTGTAAAAGTTAATCAAGTAAACCATTTCATTCCGTAAATTAAAGAACCTCCAGCGATAATGACAATAGAAATAAAAAATACCGTTAATCTTTACTGACATCCACATTCCTTATATTTTATTATGAAACATTTGATTGTTTACCTGAAATTGCTTGCTCCAGTAACACTTCTGTTCGTCAGTATGCAGGGTGATCGATAATTGGTGGTACAACCGCAAAGAGGGTCACATAAAAAACACATACAAAAAAAATGAAATAATAAGTCGAAAATGTAGAATAAAATTTGTTTGTATAATTGAACAGGAATCGTCTGACACTTTTGTTCATGACCTACTGATTCTACTTCGGTAATTATCTAGAAAGGGGCTTCCTCACCGATTCCTATGATCTGAAGGAAGTTTGTCAAGGTCATCATTCTGAACAACTTTTGCCTATACATATTGCCACCGCTCGAATTAATTTCCGAGATATTTGTAAAGAAACTGTTAGGTCTAGGTTAGGTTTAGGTTAGATTTTGTTGAGATTAACTATATATATAAGTAGAACGTGGTATTGCTGCGCATACGTAGCGTGTTTTCTTGCGTGCGGCGCTGCTTGTGTGCTTGGTGCGTTTCGTTTCGCTCTCGCGTGTGCACTTTTATATTAGGAACTTCTCGTATTATCAGTAATTTCTGTGTTACCTAATTTACAAGGTATCACGCCAAAAAATTTCTTTGGAGAGGGTGCAGGGGGAGTGGTGGAGCCCCTGTGTCGCCATGAAGGACATATTCGGTCATTGGGAAAATGCGGAGTTTGCTGTAGTCATCCTAACAGTTTTTTGCGAATGTCTAAATAACCGAGCGGGCATAACATGTGTAGGAAAAAGTCGTTCAGAATGATGTCCTTGACAACATATTTCAAGATCATTGAAATCGATGAGGAAGTCCCTCTTCCGAGCACACTAACTTGATGAATTTTCAAAACCAGTTTTCTCGAAAACAAAGCCTCCTGTGAACAAATTTTATTCCACATTTTCGACTTATTTTTTAATGTAGAATTATCCCGTTTTCGGTTGTGCTACTAGTTACCGACCACCCTATATATAGTTAGTACTGATCACATTTGTAGTTGAATATAGCTGAAAGGATGCTTATATTTTACGCTCAGTCGAGGTGGAGAAAGATCTCGCATTATGGAGAATTACGAGATCCAATAATTGTTGGAGATGAGCTCAATAATTATGAAATATTGAAGTTTGTTATACTGGTTTAATAACAATAATGTCAATGGTACATAAATGTAACTCGATACACGCTATACACACTCTATTCAAACTCATTCATGCGAACTCATTCATACCAAACTCCACTGGTATGAACAACCCAACAATAATAACCGCGAGTGGATTACCTACGAAACTTCTTTATGGTCGTCTACTGTTTTTAATCTTCCAGTGGTTAGAGACAATAGCCAGACACCAACTAGTTTCAGATTAATCCACTTTGAAACAGTTAATAACAGGCATCGCACTGAAAGCTGCTCATCAATTTATGGTTACTGACTAGTCGTATTTATATTTCGTTCTCACAGTGAGAAAATTTGGAAGAAAATGTCATGTCACAGACAAGCTGTTTCCAACAATTCAAAGTTACTTATATGCCAAACGCCTTTCATCTTATCCGAGTTTCTTTATTATGTCATAATTCAAAGTGTAGTGAAGGATTTTATGGAGAAACGTATTATAATCATCTTCAGTTAGTACAGTAACTCACAGTCGTCGCAGAACTTTTACGTTCCAATTTTATCCCTTAAATTCTGCAATTAGTCTATCTGTGAGAATTGATGTACTACTAACAACCTATTTAACAAAATTTTTTTAACAACTACACACGTTTTACATACCATACAATACCATACTTTTACTATGCTATCCTATCCTATACTATACTATACTATACCATGCGACCACAATATTCAATGTCAGATGTTATCCTATTTTTATCAGAACGTTTACTTTCTTCTTGTTGTGGTAATTTATGTATGTTAAAATGCGTTATGATTTCTTAGAATGTTTTAAAATGTATGGAAAAGAGGTATGCCGGAAGAAGATGTTCAAAGTAACAAACAAAATACAAATATGTATTACTTAGAATTTTTTATTTCATTCTATTATCTTATAAAATATTTCTTTTGTTCAGAGAATAGAAATCGTCTGACAACGTTTGTTCATGCTTCCACTTTTTACAAATGCTAAGCACGCGATGTTGACGAATTTTCAAAGTCAATTTCCTGGAAAACAAAGCCTCGAACGGCAAAAATTGATACCATATTTTCCACTTATTTTTTCATATAGAATTACTCCCTCCAGGGTTGTACTATCAATACTGGGACACCTTGTAGAACATGATCATAGACAGTATAAATGATACAGAAAAGCAAACGAATAGGTTATTAAGTATTCCAATACTATTGGAATATAATAATAATATTCGTAAACTATGATTACTTGTTATTTATTATTTGCAAAAATAAGTTTATTACCTCTGTAAATTCACAAAATTTACATAATAAGGTATGTTTTCTCATTTACTTAATAATTGGACGAGAATTCACCAAAATTATTTGTTCTCTGAAACATATTTAGAATTGTATGGAATAATAATAATATCTGCAAGCAATATAGTTCATTAGTGAGAAAATTTAAACAACTCAAACATTTTTAAAATTATTTTTATTGGTTCACTAGCTTTGAAGTCACTCTAACTTTTCACGGTAAAAACATCACAACTCTAATTTGACCTTTCAACAACTATTCGCAAGAAAAACGACGTAACCTCAAAATATAATTATAAAAAAAATGTTTATAACTAATGTATACATGATAAGTAACAAATTATTTTACATTTCTAAGTTGGCTATGACAATAAAAAAAATTGACAATTTTAAGAATTTTTCAAATGGCTCTCCTGTAAAATTTCCTTTTTTTCACTTATGTCACTTTTCTTATGAATAAACGATATGCTGAAAATTCTATATAACATTGAAAATGATAACTAGAAGCACATTGTGTTAGTTTAAGTTCACAATTTGAATTAGCTGTACCAACTCTAATTATCCGATTGCTGATAAAGTATATCAGAGCGAATTAATCAGAGAACCTTGACAAACAGCACGTCGTAATGTTAGAATAGATAACCTCTGGCGTAAAAGGAGATATTAATCACGTCACTTCCGAGAGAATCAGTTCTTAAATTGAAACGATGTCATTAATTGGTTCGCATACAATGCAAGTGACATAACAACCCGTATCTGGTACAATCGTTATGACCATAAAAAGGCTTGAGTTATTACAGATTATGGTTGACAACTATTCGTTTAACTGAACATGTCAACGTACAACGACTTTGGGACATCTAAAATATTTCAATTATCCATAATGCAGCACCCAACAGGCTATAGAATGCTAAATAGATGCAATGCGATTCCAGCTCGATTATCTGAGCTCACAGGCAACAACCAATTCTATTTCGATCGGAAGTAATTACCTCATATCAAATTGACTTCATAATGATTTAATGATAGTATTGAAATAGTAGTACATCAAAACCCGAGTTTCGTTGCAGGAGACTTGATATCGATCTGTTTTAATATAAAACGAAGAAAAGTATTCCTGCTGTTCGAAACATGAAAAAGCTAAATGCGAAAAATAAGGTCAAGAATGGTTTATTTCAATTTATTTGAAACTTCTCGCGAAACGATGTCAACAGAAATATTCCGAACCGTGTTTAAGTGCAACGTTTGAAGGTATGTGGCATCGTTCAATGCGTTTTAAATCTTTCAAGATGTAAACAATGAATGTACACGCCCATTTGTTACAAACAGAATTCGCGTAGCTATACCATAAAGACTAATTGCAAAGGTTCAATACACGTGTACAATTTAAGTAATATAATGTAAGAGAGTCAATTGCTCTGGGCGTGACGATTACTGTGCCTATACTAACTATGCTTATTTATTTATTTAATAAAGCGTAATGAATATTAAAAAGAGACATTAAATCTGTTGCGGTAAAAGCAGTTAATACATATGTTACACATCTCTTTTTTTATATCATTAAAAATATGCTTAATATGCTTTAAAAATAAGTATAATTAAAATAGGCACAATACTTGGCACTCCAACAGTAACTGGGTCCCTTAACATAGGGTATTAAAGAAAATTGATTATACATTCTTTTCAATTTTGTAAAGTTTTCGTTTATAGCAGGTGGAGAAAATGTAGTTTCAAATGATACCTAAACTATATTCGTAGTATACCTGTAAAACATCTGCATGTAGATAGATGCAGTATCAACTCCATTTCATTGAACTGCATAAATCAATAAACTGAAGTACGAAGTAGAAGGTTGGCATACGATATGAATAAAAAAAATGTCGTACATTCTCCTGAAATATCTCGTCGACTAAAAACATGTTCTATCTTTAAAAAAAGTCGATCAGTTTGAATATTTGAAAAATTTGCATTAGTCGTTGCAGTAATATATTAACGTCTAAGAGAAACGTCTTTATTCCGCATGAATTAAAATTTGAATGTCGATTATAATCCGAGAAAAACTGGGCATTAATAACAACTGTAAGTGATCATTTAATTGTAGGAAAGTATAGTGTGCCATATTTACTTCTTGGAATCAGGATTCTGGAAAAATTGTCGATATTTAACCTGTGGTCACTTCGTAGTAAACAATAGTCCAGAAATAAATGTCAAAAGTGCCCCCAAACCAAATTGAATTTGCGATAGGCCATTCAAGAGCTTATCCAAAGAAAATACTTTGTGCCAATTTTCAACCCTATATGTCGACATGGGGGGGGGGGGTAGTAATGGGGAGACAAAAAATCAGAATAAGAATTTTTTCAGAAACCGGATTTTAAAAAAACAACTTGTAAGGGTATGGAAAAGGTAAAAAATAGCGGTTTCTGATTGTTTAACTATGTGCCCCTACTCTGAAAAATCTGAAAAAATTATATGTTAACAACCATAACGAGAAGCTATAACAAAGTATGTTCTTTGGATAAGCTATCGAATTGCCTATTGCAAATTCAATTTAGTTTGGGAGCACTTTTGACGTCCTTATCCGGCTACAACTTTTATGCAAAACATTCTAATTTTTTTTTAAATGCATAAATCCAAATATACCCATTTACTTTAAACCAGTACCCGCGCGTATTATCAAGTCCCTGTCCATCAGGCGAGAGTAACGAAACTGCAGGAATTTGTAAACGTGCGAAACTTTTTAAATATAGAATTCCGATTATTAAAAATACAAAACAAATATTCTATAGAACGGTTTTAAAACATTGGTAGGTACATAGAGCGTTGCGATGAGATAATAAAAAGTTTAACTTCACGAATACCTGTAACTTTATCTATATCTGATATTATTTGAACTTTAAAACGAATCTAAACTGATTAGAAATTCCTTTATAACAACAGACAAATATTTATCAAACCTTAAATATGTTATTCCTGTGTATGCTCCATATAGGATAAGGGCCTACTATTGGGGTGCCAATTACTACGCCTATATTCTTTATGCTTTAAAAATAAGTATAATTAATATGGGCACGGTAATTGGCACTTAACTTATGTATATCTATCGATAATGGCTTCATGAAGGAAAACGTTTTCGATTTCTGTCGATGGAAAGGATCATTTAGAATGGAACGGCAACCGATTATAATCTGTATCGAAGATTCATAAATTGCGAGGAAGAACTGTTTGGAATGTCAAGGATGAGTAACGTAACTCGATGTACACACGAAGATCCTAAACGAATATTTCCGAATCAGCTCTAGCTCAAGGCCGCACTAAATTCTAATTTACTTCTGTTATTGATTTATTGACAGCATTGCGAAACGATAATTTTAGCAGGATTGTTCACGGTTCCAGCCAACATTAAAACAAAACTGTTCGAACGACTCGACTGCAGCTGCACACTGCCCTAAGGAATAACACTGATCAAAATCAGCAGGCAACGATTTAACAAATACCTACGATTCGCTAGAAGCTTGAGTATCGATCTACCTGGAATTACTGGTTGACCAAGTAAATACATATTTTTAGCTCATTACTGCCCCTTCGTATCTGGAAACGTGTTATTATGTATAATCTCGCGTGATTATTTGCATAGTAAACAAGCTTAATAAAACCACCTACTGAAGAAATAATTTGCGGGAACTTTATTAAGAACTACTCGTGTTGGGGACATTTTTGTATTAATATAAGAGAGATTTACCATCAGTGTAATAGCACAGAAGCATTGAAACAAATGTAGATAACATTTTGAACTGAACAATGCAGAGTAAATATGCTAATAACATTAATTAAAAAAAGAAATTAATGATTTTCTTATTATAAGTTGCAAAAATATATTTCGTAATGTTCTCGTTTTTTTTAACTTCTTTCGTTTTGTTTAATATTCCAAATATTATGGCGACTGATGAATACTTTTTTTTTTACATATAAATACATTATTATTCTATTAACAAATTAATCTTGGGCGTTGTTAGTATTAGGTTGTTGCAATTCACATTTGAAACTTCCCGTCTTTATAGTTTAGTTTTTCCACGACAAATGGCGTTGAAATTGTACAATATGAAAAGTACATATCTCGTACATGAATTTGCGTGTATAAGTTGTTGATATTGTACAGTGTACGTGATTCAAAATCGATTTTCGTTCATCATGGAAAAAAAGGAAATTCGCATAATTTACTTGTACGAGTTTAAACTTGGACGTACTGCGTCTGAAGCAGCGAAGAACATAAATGCTGCTTTCGGTGAAGGTATAGCAAGTGATCGGACCATAAGACGTTGGTTTGAAAAATTTCGTCCCGGTGATACAAATCTGGAAAATGAGCCTCGTGGTCATGAGCCAGCAACTATTAAAGATTCGGGTTTAAAAGAGATAGTTGAAAGAGATTCACGTCTAATTGTTCGGGAAATCGCGGAGAGAACCAATATACACTATTCAACTGTCTCCCGACATCTGAAGGCTTTGGGAAAGGTGGTCAGCAAAGGGGTTGTACATTACTCATTTTTTTAAAAATGTGGAACCATAAACGCTGATAAATACTGTCAGGAAATTGATATAGTGTACGAAAAATTGCGAATTCAATTCTTCCTCACCCTCCTTATTCACCTGACCTGTCACTTACTGATTACCATTTTTTCAAGCGCCTAGGTGGCTTTTTGAATGGAAAAATATTCAAATTATTCATTTGCATTACGACAGAAGAAGTGAAGTGCATTGATGTCGATGGAAATTATTTCGATTAATGGAATATGAATAAAGTTTGTACAATAAAAGTTTATGTTAAAGATTCAAAAATGCCCGTTTCATTTGCAACCATCTAATAGTATTACTGTCACATACTTTTTGTGTAAAATTCCTGGTGGGTAAAGTGTAAGAACAAATAGCTGAGAAGTATTCAGTTTTCTATCTTTCTGACGCGCGTAATTAATTATCTTATAATTTATAATACTTCGTAAGAAAACTATTTAAAAATCACTTAAATAAAACTAGAAGTTCGAGATTTCTTTATTGTTATTCAAAGGGTGGATAAGGAGGATAAGGAGGTCAAAAGTGCCCCCAAACTAAATTGAATTTGCAATAGGCCATTCGATAGCTCATCCAAAGAAAATACTTTGTGCGAATTTTCAACTCTATATGTCGACATGGGGTGGTAATGGGGTGACAAAGAAAATCAGGTTTTTCCGTAATTTCTCTTATCTTCTTGAATTGAAAATTCTGAAAAATCAGGAATATTTTAGCTATAAGAATGCACATCTATAAATTTTTTCAGAAACCGACTTTTAAAAAATAAAAAAACTTGCAAGGGCAAGGAAAAGGTACAAAATAGCGGTTTCTGATTTTTTTAAACTCCGTGCCTCCACTTTGAAAAATCTGAAAAAATTATAAGTTAACAACCATAACAACCATAACGAGAAGTTAAACCGGAAAAATATAAACTTAGTATCTCATAACTTTGAAAATTTGGTTTCGAAGCTAAAAATTCTGAAAAAATTCATGGATATGCATTCTAATAGCTAAAATATGCCTGATTTTTTTAGAATTTTCAATTGAAGAGGATAAGAGAAATTACGGAAAAACCTGATTTTCTTTGTCACCCTATTACTACCCTCCATGTCGACATATAGAGTTGAAAATTGACACAAAGTATTTTTTTTTTATAAGCTATCAAATGGCGTATGCCAAATTCAATTTGAAGGCACTTTTGACCTCCTTATCCGGCTACACTCTTTGGGAGGGATTCACGTTTCACGTAATTATTTGTTTAAGGCGACCCATTAAAAATGTTTCTTTTTATTAAGGGGATCGAATAAGACGTAACTATCTAAAGTAGTCATTCCGATAGAACTTCCAATCGATATATCTATAAAAAGAACACTATAATATTAAGCAAATTATGTTCGTAGTTCTTTTCGAGACACGTTTGCTTCGCAGATGTCATGGATTTAAACCCCGAATTGATTTCTCCGATATCATTTTTGCGTGGTCGTAATTTCTCCCGACGTGCTCCGCAATTAACATAAGATTGCCGAATTCGCCGTCCGTGACGCTCGCACTTACCCGGATTAACTTTTCGAGCGGAAACGTAATAATCGACGAAACGAAAATGCGCGGCCACGATGAGCAAAAAAAAAGATAGCTCCACTTTCCTTATAGCTTTAATTTCGAAGAAGTTTCAGCCGGAGGGCAAGGAGATCAGGGCATGGATAGTAAGGGAATCCGAAATGATGGACGAGAGGAAAATAGCGGACCGTCATGAATTATGCAGACGCTTCAAATTTTTCGATATCGGTACCGAATATAGAACAAAATCGAATATCAAACCCTTCGAAAGTGACTCGTTAAAGGAAACAAAGAACTGTTTTAGTTACTGTTTTTGATCGACTGTATTCCATCTTGTATATTATTGTCATCATTACACTGCGGATCTTTATGGAAAATAAAAAATATTTGCATTGATCGCAAGACACAGGAGCGAAATCAAAATTTCTTTCTTTTTGTAATTATTTTATTAAGCTGAAACCAATGCGAGTGCCCTTAAATATTTTTAATATGTCCACTGCTTTAAATTGTGCTTACCTATTTTTGTCATAAATGCATAAAATCTGCAGTCTAATCATTATTTACAGAGTTGTCTTCAAAGAAGAAAAAAAAAAGAGTTAGACGCTTCTGATGTGCAACATTTAATCTAGTAAATACGTTTGTTCCCTAATACTCTACAGCTCTGTATAACTGTCAAGTGACATAAGTCAAGGGACCCAATTACCGTGGGGGTGCAAACTACTGTATCTATAATAATTATACTTCTTGTCAAAGCATAATGAACATTTAAAAAAAAACATGTTAAATTTTTTCATTGAAGTCATTTAATATATGTTATATATTTCTATTTTAATATTATGCTTTAAAAATAAGTATAATTAATATAGGAACAGTAATTGGGTCCCCAACCCTACATCGATACTTTTTTAGTCACAATTTTAACCATAAGACTATCTTGTTCGTGTTTTGCATCGGTATTGTAAATCCTTATATCACACATTCAAGTAACTTCGATAAAATTTTGATGGAAGACCAACTGCAATTTTTTCAAATTTATTTTTCTGCCTTGTGCAGTAAACTCAGTATTCTAACGTCTACTATTAACACTTTGACTGCCAAACTAGAAACCTCAAATATTCCATAAAATCAAAGTAAGTTATTTAATGAAATAAAAATTAAAAAAAATGAAATGTATGATATTGAGTAGTCCTCCAACTTTCTTGAATTTGACAGATCCTAATCAAATTAGGCACAATGAATATATTAACGTAAAAATTCATTTTAAAACCTGGACAAATAATTCCATCGCCCACATATGGGTGACATGGCAGTCAACGCGTTAAAACAGTTATCGTCGAGAGTGTCCGAATATCAATAAGAGTCACTGTACATTTTGAATAAAAGTTCGGGGCTCTGAGGGGTTGATTTGAAACAGCACACGAATGAGCGAACATAACCCAAACACAGGACTGTAGGATTTGACAGAGTGAATGAAAACCCATGATTCAGAATCGGCGATTCGTCTCGGAAATCGTGGATAAACAATTTAACGATCGAATGCGGGTAATCCTCTCGAACGACTCGCGGCCGTGATGTATCGCATTGCATAATGGGCGAAACGCAGAGATTACAGGGATGACGGGGTTGCGTTCCATGGAATTTGTCACGGGAAAACGCGTGTCGCGATTCAACGGTTCGCGAAACACAGAATCATCTTACCGGCTGGTCAACGTAGAGAATCCTACGACGCGTCGAGGCGCACAGCAAGGGCACAGGTCGTGCGGGTCGCAGGTTTTCTTTGGTTGTGTCACCTTGGAGGTCGACGAGGAACCCCCGGGCACGGGATTGGAAAGAAGACACAAGTCGAACCACTCGATCGTTTAAAGCCGAGCGGTCGGTGGTCTACCAGTCAGATGGACGA
Source organism: Halictus rubicundus (assembly GCF_050948215.1). NCBI lineage: Eukaryota > Metazoa > Arthropoda > Insecta > Hymenoptera > Halictidae > Halictus > Halictus rubicundus. The sequence goes on from NC_135162.1 coordinate 2,911,947, forward strand.
GTTCACCGCGACGGATTTGTCCTGAGAACTTTGTCCGCCGCTTCCGAAGACAGCGAGAGCTGACTCTGGCGCACCCGCCGCACGATGCAAATCCGCGTCGCAACGGCACACTTCAACTTCACCTGTTCTTACCGTGTCCGTCGCGCTACCCGTTACGCGCACGCATAATTTACCGATGGTCCAGCCAACGTGAAACAACCACACGTTCTGCGAACGGCGAACAGAAGAGACGCGATATTACGATGCTCGCACGGGTATGTTCGCTATGGATGTGTGTATGATCACGGGAACACGTGACAGTGGAGGGTACACCATCGGCGCTCGGGGGAACAAGAAACAGAGCTTGGAACGCTTGGAGCTTGCTACGCATCGACGACGGCAGACGCTTAATTACAAATTGCGATTCAGTCGCCGAGCCCCCGTGAGAATGATCGCGGATCCCCGTGGAGAAGGAGGGAAGAGAGAAAATCGGTAAAAGGAATTAGAAAAGGAGAGAGAGAGACCCGCGGAAATTCTTGTCGAATTTTCAACACGATTACACCACGGCACCGCGCACTACCCCCTTTGCTTCAACTTGCCTGAAAACTCTAGGTGTACACCACGCAGCTAGGTGTGTTCGCGGAAAGCACACTCTCTCCAGACTTCTTTAATCTCTCCTTCGTTCACTCGTTCCCGATATGGGAGCAGATGTCCCGACGCCAATTACCGTCGCGCTCTAACAAGCAACGGTATGTCCTGGTACCGTATCGCGTTCTTTAAGCCTCTAAACCGTACTACACCGCGGCTTAGACACACTACCTGTAAGCTCTTTCTCTCGTCGGTGGTCACCTTCTCTCTCTCTCTCCCTCTCTCTCTCTACCTTGCTTTTCCCTCTCGCTCTCTCATCGACTCTTTCTCCCACCCTCTCTTTCTCTCTCTCTCTCTCTCTCTCTCTCTCTCTCTCTCTCTCTCTCTCTCTCTTTCTTTCTTAGTTAAGGCCGTTTGCGAAAGAACGTTTGTGACGGCGCAGTGTCGCCGATGGTCGTCCCCTAGAACCTCCTGTCGCGTCCTGTTTCACCTCTGTTCCCGTCAAAAACGGGCGTGCGTACTCGCCGTTTTCTGCGTGCGTGTTGTTTTCCTTTTTTTTTTTCGTCCCTTCGACCGTCGACGCACCGAAAGCGAGTGTATCTGCACGCGCGCGGAGAGATCGATCACATTGGAAACGGGAAACGGCGAACGAGCGACTCGAGCTCGATTAAATCGCAAGAAGTAAGAGAGGAAATGTATGTGTGTGTGTGTGACAAAGAGAGAGAGAGAGAGAGAGAGAGAGAGAGAGAGAGAGAGATTAAGGGAGGTAACGAAAGAGAGAGATATATAAAGATAGAGAGGGTGGAAGGAGGTTAGGGAAGGTTCGCACGAAGAGTGGAAGCCCAAATCATAGGTGGATAAGAATCGGAGTGAAGGGTCAAGAAAACTAAGAGGGAGAAAGTAAGAGAGCAGTGAGAATGCCAGAAAGCAGTACGTAGGAGGAAGAACACACCCACGCAAGGCGATTTAGAAGCGATCGTACCGAGCCTGTACGCAACTCTGTCGCGCGCGTGTCTTTCGTATCACGTACGAATGCGGCGGAGCTACTAGCTAGCGCGAGGTAAAAGCGACGAAGCGAAGCTCTCCCCCAAGCTGATCCTGCGTGCTAAACGAGCCGCTACGCTGCCACTCTCTCCCCCACTCCACCCCTCCACCCACTCCAATGGTCCCCTGCCCCACCCTCCTTAAACCCCCACTACCCGCCACATCCTCCTGCTCCAACGGGCAGATCTCGCAGTGTCTGCTTTGCGCTGCTTCCACCACTGCTACCACTGCCGCGCGCTGCCTAGCTGCCTAGCTGCCTAGCTGCCTAGCTCTGCTAGCTGCTACTACAACCCACCGCGCGCTATTCCATCCTCCATCGCATCCACCACCGACGCTACTTTAACCGTTCCCCCCCCCCCCCGGTTTTCTCCCTCTCTTCGCTCGCGTTTCTACTATGTGCGCGCATCGACGTACCAGCTGCCTACACGCGTGCTTCCATCAACTCGCGCGTACTTTGCGATACGCGTGATTTCTTGGCGGGAAAACTCGGCCCAATTGAAAAATCCGGACGCCGAAGATGGTAATCGGCGGCTCGAAAAAACTTAATCGATCCGAGTTCCCGCCCTCGGCTTTTGCCCAGTTTCTCTCGTAACAGTACGTTTACTATTATTATCTGCTTCACTTATTATTCATGGATACGTATGCCGAACACTTCGGGACCGAAATGTCACTCGTATCGTGTACTAGACGCGATTCTTTGTTTCCGCGGCCGTCTAGCGTCGAGTATAGATGAGAATCGCGAGTTAGGAAGGCAGTGATAACACTTTTTTTTGTGAAACTTTTACCGACAGATTTGCATTGTAGCACACGTTTCTGATTGAAGCGACACCGAAGACGGCCCCGCCACACAATGGTGTAAAACGGGAAATTTAGTGACATTTTGCCAAAAAATCAACTGAATCATATTGATGTCTGTTGAATGTTTATTGGTTTCTAAATATGAATCAACCTTGAAAGTGAAAAAATTAATAAAATTTAGTAAATAGTATTACTGTAATAAACAGTTAAAGTTGGAAGTCTTGATCCTTTTTAATATTTTCCTTCCAATTTTTTTTTTTTAATGAAAGGTTTATCTTTAAGCTGTAAGTTACCATTGACAATTAAAAATTACTATTCAGAATGTATTAAAAATGTTATGCTAAATGCAATGAAGAAAATTTTCAAAATTCTTAAGACTTCGCAAGGAATACCTTCTGAATCACAAGAGATCATAGAATTTTACAAAATTGAGTATTTTCAGCATACTTTCTTCTATATAATCATGTAAGAATTATTTCCTATCACGTCCTATATCACAAATTATTATTGTTTAAAGCCGTCCGTGAGGCTGTGCATATAGGTTTCCGAATTCTTCGTCGGGACTCTTTGACGACTAAAAAAAAGCTAGACTCTAAACATTTCAAATGTTTATGCTCTGCTACAAATTTTTTTTAATTTGTGCTTTATACAGGTACCACACACTGCAAATTTTTAGGAAGGATGAGATGCAGTCACCTTTCCTAAATTCTCTCTGCAGTTCCTGGAAAATCAAGAAACAAATTTTATTCAAAGAGAGATTTACCAAAAATTTAGAAGAACAATGTATTGACTAAGCTGAATGTGTTTCATTGCAATTAAATTTCCTAAGAGTTGTTAAATTTGTAAATATATTTAAAAAATAGTTAAAAAAGGCTATTAAATAAACAAAAAGTATACTACATTATACACCATTAAAAAAAATTACTTATTAATATTCTACACCCCAAATTTCACTTCGATATCTTTAATAGTTTAGAAGTTATGCCAAAATGTCACTAAATTTCGTGTTTTAGGCCACTGTGCGCCATTTCGAGGGTGTTTACTTGTTTAATACAAGTCGATAATCGAACATCAAGTAAACTTAGACGGCATTTAATAGTATAATTGTCACGAATATGTTGGCACAAAATTTAATAAAAAAGTAATTCGAAATAAAAAGATTTTTTCAACGATTTACCTAATCTCGTTTTCTGTCACACTTCTCAGCGCGGCGATTGAGCTTTCGGATCTTCGGGGAATATACTCCGTGATAATGAGGACACATTTTCCATAATTACTGTAGTATTATGAATAATATCGCGTAATTTATTCGCTTTTAGTGCTCCTATTAGTCACTTCGCAGGCCTCTTTTACTGTCAATACGAAATAAAATGTTTTCAAAAATATACTGATCTAATATTCACATTGCTTAATACCAGAGAAAAAGTTATAGAACTCCACCTACACAAATTCGAAACAACCGACTATTCTTACAGAAACTATGGTAAAAGAAAAACTTTTTCCAACCTTAATTATTATTTGTAAAAACGCACATATGTTTTGTAACAATAAGAATGTGGCCTGCATGATCAATTTTACTTTTGAAGAAAGTTTATTTCAATGTCAATCATTGTGATTGCCGAGTATTCGTATTATATGAAAAAATAACATGTTGACAGCATTATGCGATGTTCTGTCAAAATGCATCGATTAATTAACACACTGGTCGTGAACGACTAAGAAATTCTTAGACTTACAATTAATTGACAGACTACGTTGGCTAGAATAATTCTTCTTTGATCCAGAAGTTTACTTAAATGAAAATTATGCTGGTTTAACGTTATTGTTAAAAATCGGTTATTTCGTATGCAACAACCTAATATTGTACACCATTGAGAATTGTTAGGAGATCGTAGTTACAAAGGTAGGTTGAAATGGGAAACAATTTAACAGTGTGGCTGATCTGAAAACGTGTCTAGAAGAAAAGTACAAATCTTTAAAGCAATAAGCAATAAAATGTTTATGCAAATCACTCCCAAAAATAATGCTGTATGTCGTACGAAATAAAAATAGGACGAAAATAGGCATTGTTCTAGGGACTAAGATCGGCAAATGTTTTTTTAGTTTTTAAAATTCGATTTCAAAGCTAAAAATTCATAGAAGTGCATTCTGATAGCTCAAATATGCCTGATTTCTTTCAGAATTTTCTACGCCTATAGAGAAAATTTATACGCCTATAGTGAAAAGAATGGAATTTTTACGAAACAAGTATACTCCATCGCCTAATAATTGTAGTCTTGTTTCAGTAAGGGGATTGAGTCGATTGTAGCAAGACCGAATAGCGATACTCTTTATGTATACACATTGCATATATATGCATAACAAACATAGTGAAATATACTGTATAATCCTCTAAATATATGCCATCAATTATTAAATTACATAGTTCGATTATAGTGAACAAATAAATTTCAACAATCATTTTTTTTTGTAAATATCTTTTCTTGTAATTCAGACAGACAATTTTTATTTTGCATATAGATCAAAAGTCTACTAATAATTATAAATAAACAATATGAATTTAATGTATTTGTACACTTTTATAATTCCCTTACATTTTTATTATATATTCATATTTTTCGATGTTTTGATTTACCTACTTAATACAGTTGAATAATGATTTTTCACGTTTCGTTACATAGCCACTTTCAAATTCGGACATTTCAATAATTTCAAATTGGATCAGAAATAATCCAAATATCAATGATACTCATTTATTTTCAATTTAAAAAATTAATAAAATTTTTTGGTTTTATAAATAAAAAATCCTCTTTGACATTTTCATGCACAAAGTTATAACACGTAATACAATATCAATTTCCTGTTACGATACCATAAACAGAATTTACTTTGACCATTATATAGGGACGGGAGGGAGGAACATAAGAGTATGCGTGTCCCGAAAGTAAAGGAAAAATTCACTTCCTATACATATATGTGTAGATATCTTTCAAAGAAAGTGGCATAGACGAGTATATTGTATGCATATTACATACATAGATGTAGAACAGTTTTAGATTATCTAAATCGTAAAATTTTTCATTTTTACCAATAAAACAAATACTACAATTTTAATCTGCCTCATGTATTTGATTTTACTAATATTATCGTAAACTTGAAATAAACTACGTAAATATTATAAACTTGAAGAAAATTTGAGTATTTTGTGATTTCATACAATTTTTCCAAATCTCATTTGGAATTGTTTGCAATTCTGTTCTGAATAAGTTAAACGATTTGTTTACATTGTTTGGCTCCATTTTCATAATTTTTAGATATCCAATTTGTAACATTTAATGATTAGTTATTTTCTAAATCTTTTCAATAATATTTTACAATTCAAGTATTGTATTTTAGAAGCAAATTATTTTTTAGAAGGAAATTCTCAAAAAATTGAGAATAGTACTTATGATAATATTTTTCTGCTGAACTCATATAAAAGGTAACTTCAATATGAAATCTGTTTTTGTCATATTTTTCATTCGTGACAATCAAAGAATACAACTGAAAATTCAGAAAAATATGTGGTTTGGTACCCGAAATATTTCTGGTTTTTTTAGAATTTTTAAATACGATTAAGTGACAGAAATGGAGAAAAATTGATTTTTCAGTTCTTCATTGTGGCTATCCTTACAAACTTTAGGGTTGAAACTTGGTAAGTAATTTTCAGTTAAAATTAACGGAGGGTTGATTGTGACCATTTATCCGACTAAGCCCTTTGTTATCAATTAGGTGTAATCAAGATTCACTGCATGCTTTTGCAGAACCTTCAGATATCGTGTGGTTATTAATTTCCCATCAATGCGGACCGAATATACCACTCTATAAGCAGAGACGCATCCTAAAACCATTATCGACCCCCGATACCCCAGATAACCACAATGTTTTACTACTAGCTTCAACCACATTTCATGGTTTGCTTTTCCTTTGCGTATTTACGGCCATTTCCACGCGCCTATATTTCAAATATACATGTTTTTTTATATTAGACAGTTTGTTGATATAAAATCGTTGGTATACAATTGTTGATGTAATCAGATAACAAACATTCTACGGTATTTATATTCCCTCGACTCCATATTATGGCGTACATTTCACTTTTATTTTTGTCCTAAATTATAGTACTACCGCTGACAAAAATTATTCGATCAAATACGTCAAGTTTCAATCATTGTTGAATTTTATTTCCATTAACGATAAAACTAAATGCAGTCATAGGACGTATCACACACAAAAAAAATAATTGAAAAATGAAAATATTTGGGTTAATGTTCCGAAAAACGGGCAACTCTGATTGAGCTGACATTTGGTAAATAGGTTCATTTTACATTAAAAACATGTTTTCCAAAAGGATTTTTGGCGGTTTGAAAAAATTTTTTATCATACTAATATCATTAACTACCTTATGGGACACACACTACAGCGAATTCTGCCCTTCATAATTGACGGAACACGTGTTTTTGGGCGGGGCAGGAACGAGCCCCTTCGTGTGCATCCGTACCTACCCCAAACTTAACCCAGACCTAAAGAAAATTCGTCGGTAAGGTAGAAAATGATATTATCATCATAAAAAATTATTTTTCAAGTCGCCAAAAATCCTTTTGGAAATATGTTTTTAATGAAAAATGAGGCTATGCGCAAAATTTGAGTTTAATGCGTTTTGACCGATTTTTGGAACTTCAACCAATATTTGTTATTTCATAATGTTCAGAGTGAGTAAATTAGACGCTGATCGAAAAAAATGGTTAATTATCCCCAAGTATACAGAACATTCTTGTGAAAATGTCTATTGTCATTTTCACCATTGGCAATATTAAAAAGTGTTTTATTGCTTCGTTACGCTACCTAACTTTCTTTATAATTTTCTTACAGAGGTAGATAGTTTATTATTTTACATTTGGTACGAAGCAAAACAATTCGTCATTTTATTAATATTTTTCTGAAATGTCGTCACCTTTAATACCATATTTGTCTAATATATACACTGTACTATTATTCATACTCAACATGTGCCCAAACAATTCGTTCAACAATCATATTCATAATTTTGGTCGAATATTTTCTGCCAAGGGTAATACATGTATGTAATTCCTTTGACGCGTGTTTTACTTAACTTTGCACCGAACTATCGAAAAATTTTGTTCTTTTACAGTCACGTCGAAATCGAGCTGACCGTTTGTTGCCTCGAGCTCTTCAATTACCTATATCTACTCGTAAAATAGTAGAATTTGGTTTGAGGCAGATAACTGGCCTGTGGCTTTTATGCATTTATGGCAAAAATCAATAGGTGAAACACAAAATAGAAGAAATAGATCCAGAATATATCCATATATCCAGAAATATATCCAGTGAAAACTTAGATTTTTGGCATTTTCTCGTCAAAATCTACAGGATTATATAAAAAAAAAGTTGAAAATTTCTGGGTTGCCAAGGTGAAGTTAAGCCGATTTTGCTTGAAGTGTTCTTTACGTTTGCAAAATAATACTTTCTTTGTCAGTACAAGTACTTAAAGGACTATGCTCATCTAAAAATGGCCAGAAATTTTCAATGGGATTCAGATTTGGCGATTGTGGTGGACACTCGAGTTTTTAAATCCTTTTTTCCTCAAAAAAATTGAATACCATCTTTGAAGTTTGCTTGAAGTCGATATGGTGATGGAAGATCAACGACCCGAATTATGTCTATTGTGTTTTTTTTTTCATGTGTATAATTAAGGATGCATATGTAAGTTGAAACCAATGTATACACCTTAATGAAGAGAAATATTGACAAATTTGTACTATATATAGAAGAAATAAGAATGTTGTGCGTCACTGTAAGAAACAGGAGTCAAGTCAAAAGTTCGGTTAAACTTTACCTTAAGAAACCAGAACTTTTTAACATTTTTTTAGTAATCCTGTAGATTTTGGAGAGAAAATACCGAAAATTCAATTTTTTATCCGAGTAAAGCAGTAGTTCAAAATGTATGCGTATTTAAAGTTGAGCGATTTTAAGCATTTTCGAGAGGTAAGGCGTCGCCATGTTGATATACTATTGATATCCTAGGATTGAAACTTGGATTTTCGGTATTTTCTCGCCAAAACTTACAAGATTACTGAAGTAAAGTTTAGCCAAAAGTTCTTTCTTTCTTTACTAATTTTGGTAAGTAGGAAATAATACGTTGGTGTTCATAAATTCTTTTAATCTTTTCACTATTTTAATTTGTACCTACCCACTTTTGTTATAAATGCATAAAATCCACAATCTAATTGTCACAATGGAAAATATTTTAGACTTACTTTTGAAAATCGTCTAGTGTTCAAGTTATTAATACTAATCTGAAGAAATTCCAATTGTAAATTTTTTTTTGTCCGCCACAGCAAATAATATTATTGTAAGATTTAACACAGAGAGGGCACAAAATACGTGTATGAAGTATGTAAAAGTTATATTTATGTATGTCTCTGCAATCTGGTATTGTAATACAATGAAAATGTACAATGTACGAAAGTAAAATAAAAAAGAAAATACGAATTACTTTTTTATTAGTTATTTATACGTATTCAATTTCAGCAGAATATATAAATTTTAAACAGTTCCTCTCTATGCATAAATTTTAAACAATAATTTCCATTGATGTTGAATATATGTACATATGTTTAATAAAAAATTGTCTTACCTAAAACCTCTCTAGCCCAAAGGGAAAATTTCACAAACGTCACATTTTGATTATGTTCGAAGAAGTTTACGTACCTGCAACAGAAAAAGAAAATTCTTTTTTAATAACTTTATGCATTGATGATATGTCGTTACAATATTGAAAAATATGCCGTAAAGTTGTAAAACTTTCTGATCTTTCAAATATGTAGTTTTCATAGTACCATCGTTAAAATAAAATATACAGGGTGGTGCCATAACATTGACCACCTACATCGACAACAACAAAATAAAATTTCATTTCCAATCCCTTACAAAAATGACTCGGCCACTTTCAAATTTCTTAATCGCGAGTCATATCATAACACGACTAAATTATGCAGAAAATAAATCAATTACTTGAAACAATTTTTAGATTAGTTAATGTGTTATCGATAAAACGTCTTTTCCAAAAATTGTATTAATAAATATGGAACAATATATATTTTACAGAGGTGCAACAAAATACTTGATCTAATTTTATAAAAGTTCTTTCAAATCTGTGTTTTTGAATAAACACTAAGACTGTCCTGGGAACTACCAAATTGATTCAGCTAAAATTTCGTTCAGTTCTTTTCGGTACAATAATTCAGTATTTATTACGGGAGTTTTTACATTTATCATGTTGAAATGAAGTAATTGCATTTAATAATCTGCAATATTGGTACATCAAATAAGATATTGTATTTTCAAGATTTTAACCACGCTTTAAGTTTGATTGATTATCATTTATTATGTAAAATATTACACAGCATTGTTACAGCTGTTGTATTAATTGTCAAAACTCAACAAACATGTAAAGACTAAGATCACTGTAACCACTTAAAATATTATGAAAATAATATACTTGTCTAGACAAATGAGATACAATTTGTGAATATAAAAATTTGTGGCGCAAAATATATAGGTGAATACAGTGGTTACTCTAAATATGTCCCGAAAGCCTAACAGATATAAGTCCTAGAACAATCCCCACTACCGCGAGGTATTAACCCGTGAGGGGCCATGAAGCTCGAGAGTCCTGATCGTCGAGGAATGTTACGCTCTTCGGCAACCGAGATCTTTCGAGCTTCATGGCCCCTCACGGGGTATACCTCGCGGTATAGTGAGTAAAGAATAGTATCTCCTATCCGATATGTGTTCCTGACTAGACCATCCGTATTGTGGACATATATCGAGTAACCACTGTATAGATAAATTGTTTATAATGTAAGTATACATTTATTGTATATTTTTGAGCAAATAAATTTGTCCGAGTACTATTTCCGTATATGAATGAATTATTTAGATACATGATTTAGAATTTAAGTTTTCGGTTTAACTGGAGGTTTTGTCCTCACCGTCGAAAATTGCCGTCACACGCTCAACGTGAAACGATTGACGATAAAAGGACACTTATAAAATATTGTTGTACGTTCCAGTCGTATGCAAAAATTCATAAAAATTCATTCGCGTCGCTCTGGAGTAGTCTTTTACGAGTTAATTTTAAGATTAATCTCGAGCGATATCAGCGCATTGCATGCGTTAAAAGCAGTGCAAACACAAACTCTTGAAACAGACAGTCGAGTTTATTACTCAACTTTATTACTGTCGTAGAATTAAGACGTAGAGAGCTCTGAAGACACGTACGTTTCCGCTTTTAGCTGTGTTCCGTCAGTAGTACGAAAAGTAAAATCGCACAATTAATGCAAATGATAAATGTCTTCTGGTGAAATTAGTTTTCTATTAATTTGTTTTCCTTAATATACAGGGTGATCCATTTTAAATTCCTAGGGAAAATATCTCGAGAAATTTGAATGATATGAGAAAATGTTTTAGATAGAAGTTGTATGGTTTCGTGGAAGACACACTCAGCTGTTATTTATTTGACCTTGAAATGACTTTGAAAAGACCTATGATGTTCAATTATGGATTTTTTAATTGGAACCCATATTTTTTATTCTATATTACTATAGCTGGTACCGAGACGTTTTTGAAACACTACCTGAATGTAATTTTAGTATACCGTTCCCAAGATATAAACTCTCAAAATTGATGGGCTGCGGTGCGTCGTTGGTTTTTCGGTTTATAAACTTATGCAACGAAGCAAACGGTCGAAAATTCGAACATTTACCAGCTTAAGGTGCTTCTCAGAAGATTCTAACATAACCGGCTCCTGACAGAATTACTGTGCGATATCTATGTCAACTTTGAGAGAGAGCGGCCTGTCAACTCCGACAATGACAGTTCATATCTCGGGAACGGCTTATGCTAAAATTATTTCCAGCAATAATAATATACAATAACAACTATGGATTCCAATTTAAAAATTCAAAGTTCACATTCAGAGGCACTTTCAAAGTCATTTCAAGGTCGAATAAATAACAGCTTGGTGCGTCTCCCACGAAACGATACAACTTCTGTCTAAAAGATTTTTTCATATCCATTTATATTTTTCGAAATATTTTCCCTGGGAATTTAAAATAGGACACCGTGTATATGTATAACGCGCAGTAATACAATTGCACCACTGTTTAGACCAAAAAGTTTAATCGCAACCTGATACAAAATGCAAATGGAGAAAAAATAAAAAGAATCCTTTTTCGCAATATCCTTTGTTTCTGAGAGAATTGAATTTTTATTTAAAAATACGTGTAGGTACATACTCTAGTGTAATTTATTTTTTGCGTTCAAAACTGTACTTCCGTATCTTACAATATGTGAATGCTTAATCCTTAATATTACGTAAATAATTAACTTTCTGACAATTTTACCGTAGTACGAAAATGTGTAACACGACCCATTGTATCATTAACCCCTTTTCACTACGATTTATTTTATGATTACAGTGAGTAGAAAGTTTTACTCACAAAACAAAAGTTTGCATCGTTCATAATTTTCGGGAAGAAAAAGGAAACTTACGTTTATTGTATGCCTGTATATTCCCCAAAGACGATACAGTGATTTTTCTATATATGTCGTAAAGGCCTGGCTGAAAAACGTCGCGGAAATATCCCCACTGCCGCGGGCTATATGAAGCTCGAGAGGCCTCGGGCGCCGTGAAGTGTAAACATAATACAGATTGGGTGTATCGGTGTGAGACCAGGCGACCACTACTAGTCCAATATCAAAATTTCTTTATTTTTGATTATTTCGTCATGAGACTTTCACCAACATATTCATGGCATTTTTCTAATGAAAATGATATCAAATATGATATAATTCTTATGATATTTACTTGCGCAATGATCGATAAAAGTTACTTCCCGTTACAATTATATTAACGGAAAATTGGTGTAAATATGGTCCGAATTATATCGTGTTTGGTATCATTTTAATCAGAAAAATTCCACAAATATATTGGTGAAAGTCTTATAAAAAAATAATTAATAATAAAAAAGTTTAATTTTTTATTTAAAGGCCTGAGCTCACGCGGTCCTTTGAACTATGCCGACTGTCGCGACTCTCCGCGTCTCGTTCTTTCCCATACGTTCATTACACAAGTAAATATCATCAGAATTATATCATATTTAGTATCATTTTCATTAGAATATATTGGTGAAGGTCCCATAAAAAATAATGAAAAATAAAGAAATTTTGTAGTGGTCTCCTGTCTCACGCTGATATACCCGACCCGTGTTATGTTTACACTCCTCGGTAACCGAGGCCTCGACAGCGAACTTCGCTGTCCTTTTTTACATTCGGCGTGGATCAAAGAATAGTGTCTCTTAGACGATACACGTCGCTGACAAGGCCCGTGTTATTGACATACACCGTGAATTCACTGTATAGGGTAGGGGAACCAATTACCGCGAGGGTACCAATTAATGTACCTATATCGATTATATTTATTTTTAAAGCATAATGAATGTTAAAAAAGAGATATTACATTTGTTTCACTATGCTTTAAAAATAAATGTAATTAATATGGGCACAGTAATTAGTACACCCACGGTAATTGGGTTCCTCAACCTACCAACATTTATATTTATTGGTACGTATCGATACGTATTTATTTGATTCTGTTCGAAATCATCATCACGAGTCTGACTTGATGTCATAGTGCTAGGGATTAAAAGAAAGCTACAACTACGGCTTCTCGATGCAATATTTCATTTGAAAGAAATTAACGCCTGACAAAAACAATCGTTATGAAACCATTCAGCTTTTTCCTGTTGCTTTTCAATATTGTTAACGGCACCAGAGATGCAGCTCGTGCCAATTTCGTGACTCACTTACATGTATACCTGCCAAGTTTCATGGATTTCTTTCCTACCACTGTGGCATAACAGTGGAACAAATAACTAAAAAAATTAGTTTTTGCCATCGATTGGTATCAAACATTGGTTTCGAAACGGTAAAATGCTTGAAAAAATCTGTCAAGCAAACAAACGGACAGTTTCACTAATTCCATTTTTGTTAATGGCGAATATCTTTAAATCTAGTGTTCAATACAATTACATTGAATTACACCATGAAATGAAGTGATGAAATCAATACATAATGTACTTTGTTATTTTTATGAAAATTTCGTATTCGTTCAAAGTTTTCGATAATAACTATTTACAAAATGGTACTCCTTTTCGATTCTAATAACCTTGGCCTTCGGTTTTCAGATATTCGCAAAAACTTTTAGGATGACTCTAGCAAACTCTGGCTTTGCCAATAACCGAATTCGTCCTTTAGAGCGGGCGAGAAGCTCTACCCCACTCCCAAGACATATAACCCAGATCTAACCAAAATTCATTTAAAAGGGGGCCATCAACTGGTATAAATCATTCTTACGTAAATGGACGCGTAGAGGTCACATGACGGTGACCTACAATTTTTCTTTTATGGAATCGTATATTTTTTAATGCACTAATCGATGCAGTTCCTTATTCTGTATAAAAAAAAGTATAGATCTATTTATGTCGAAAAATCATTCGTTTAGAAAATATTTTGTCCAGAGCGTTGGAAAATGGTCGCACACAGTATAAATACTTCTTTTTTTCCCTCTCCCAAAATTATTGACGTTCTTGACATTTGGTTTTAAGTATATTGCAGTCTTTCTGTATCTCACTTCATATGTACTTCATATGTTGGAATAAATCTCATAAGAGACTTCAAAATAATAATAAAAAAAAGTATGAATCCTTATTTCTCTGAAACAACACAAGATTATATTGACTGTGATAGCCGTTTCCAATGTTCTGGATAAAATATCTTCTAAACTAATTTCTCGTAGATTTTATCACGCTGATTTCAAATCTGGTCCAAAGATTTGTCTACCTCCTCAGGATTTTGAAAAAAATCGATTTGATAACCCACTGATTCGAAGGTATACTGTATTCCTATATATGGAACACATTCAAAATAAACATAATAAAGTATTTGAACGTTTCGAGTTACTTGCAAAGCGTGAAACTCTTCACATCTCGTGATCATTTCATGTATCGCTGTCATTGTCGCTGGCACTCCTTGTAGGCACGCGTGGCTGTAATGTAATTTAAATTAGATATCTATTTTCCATAATTATATTTTCATTTACACGGGAAGTAAGGTAAGTATTTAGTATTAACTTACTACTCATCAACGAATTTGTTAATTTCCGGTGATACATTCCTTTGTTTGTACAACTGTAATCAATTTTTTATCAATATAACTGAAATTTTCGGGTCGATTAGATATATTGCTCGATTAAAAATGTCTAACATTCTATTTCATCTACTATTTTGTCGTGAATGAAGTATGATATGTTTCTTATACAGTTTATGCCATGATTCATTTGCATTTTCTGAATAGTACGCTATTGGTAATGGAAACTGTCTTGCTACTTCATAACCATGTTTTAATAATTTATGTAAGGTAGGATTCATTCGAGCCCAAGGAAATAATTTGTAATGTAGGCAATATGTCTCCCAGCAGAATTTCTCGACTTCCTTTAGGTTTAATGGCTTCATGCATTTGAAGACCGATAATATGGTTGCTCTATTATTTACGAGTTGCACGTCGATCTCCAAAGCTTCTGCAAGTTTTGCCGGATTTTCAAAACTCCTTCTAGCAACATTTCCTGCATTTGTCGTGCCATGCCCTTGCAAAACTTGGTCCACTCCAATTTTAGTGTACATGTATCTTTTCACGACAATTTTTCTCTCTTGAAATTGCTCTGAGATATCAAATAAATATTCCATTTTATGTTAATTTTAAAAGTAAGTCAGCGGTACAATTGCACATTATATTTGAACGGAAGTTAATTGTAGTATCGTTAGATAAAAGATGTTTGAAGTCGATAAAAATGTCTATTTTTATTTCCTTTTTATTGTTTGCTTCCTTAATAGTTTCTTTTTACATTGAACTCCATAAAAACGCAAACTTACCTCTCACATAGTTTCGCATATCCCACACTTTAAGATTTTTCCGATAGGAAGCGTGTAGCAGATGCTCAAAAGCTTTTATTTCGTCGTGCAATAATCCTAAACCAAACTGAAATGATGACTTTTTGGGTGAGAAATCATCATTTAAATTGCCGAATTGATCTGCTGTTTGCAAGCATATGGGGCACCTACTGCTTGCTTTATTTTTGCTGAATTGTCAAATCATCTTCTTTTTGTATTGCGATTCTTAGCGGTCGGCAGAAGCGGATACTTTGGGGTGTGGGATTAATCCAACATTCATCGGACACACAACTCTTTAACCCTTTGCACTCGAAGCTATTTTAATTCCAAAACGAAACATTTCTTCCGACCTAGAATATTTCCCTTTTATGTATTTTTTTTTCATGTTGCACATACGAAAATGGTGCAATTTACTCGTAAATACTAAAATGTTTAGTAATTTATTAAATACACACAAATCTAATAATATAAAAAATACTTTGAACAATAATACAGCAATTTTTAGTGGCCCCTTACAGTCGCCATTCGAGTGCTAAGGGTTAATTTTATTATAATCATGCTGCTGAGAAAAAGTGATTGTTGACCGTTTGGATCATCATTTTCAGCATTTTCACAGTATTGGTGTGGATTCGTATGACCGGGTGAACTATGAAAACGTAACGTAGCAATTAATTCTATATTGCGTACATTTTCTTCATCCCCCTATAATCCCACTGCATCACAAAAACGTTCAGCCGTCTTGTTTAACGTTTCTTGTAAAGGTACAAGAATTTCGCTTTCCGGTATTTTATAATTTTGTGACTGGAATTCAATCATAGCAGACTTTAGACTTTGGTAAACCGGATAAATTGAGGAGTTTATGGATCTTGAATCTATGACTAATCCTACATATCTACTCTTGCTGTAGTCATATTCCAAATAGAAGGCTAACGCCTACTCTTTCTCGTGTTCAGAGGATTATTTTCTTCACAAAACCTTGTTTCCCGACTTACAGAGAGCAAACGCATCCTTGCCGATTTTTCAGCTAATTGGATAGTTGACATGTTGTATTCACTATTACTCAGTAATTCATTAGCACACCTGTATGTAGTACTTTTTGAAACTTCTCCTATAGATGCACACATCCTATCGGTGTTTTCACTAATACTACTTCTCTTAGGTGGGCGATCGCGGCCACGCCCGTGACCTCGTTTATTGTTTTTCCACTTCGAATTTTCACTGTCCATATTCATACTTAACTAATATATATATGTATACACATAATGGTACATATACATATAATGGTTAACATATTATAATATAATATATATATAATAAAAAATCGATTAACATTGTACAAACAAAGGAGTGTATCAACAGAAATTCAAAAATTCGTTGATGAGGGGTAAGTTAAAAAGATTAAATACTTACCTTACTTCCCGTGTAAATGAAAATATAATTATGGAAAATAGATATTTAATTTAAATTACATTACAGCCACGCGTAGCCTACAATGAGTGCCAGCGACAATAACAGCGATACGTCAAATGATCACGAGATGTGAAGAGTTTCACGCTTTGCAAGTAACTCGAAACGTTCAAATACTTTATTATGTTTATTTTGAATGTGTTCCATATATAGGAATACAGTATACCTTCGAACCAGTAGGTTATTAAATCATTTCAACGAAAAAATGATGATTTCATTAGTTCTTCTTCATATAAATCGATTTTTTTCAAAATCCTGAGTAGGTAGACAAATTTTGGGACCAGATTTGAAATCAGTGTGATAAAATCTAGGGAAAATGATGTATAGAACGTCAAAAAAATCCTACCGTTCATGGTATTGGATAAATCACAATTTTGTTGAAATATTCCAAGTTTAACACAGATTTTCAAAGTTAAAAAACGTTCGAACCGTAATTTCTCTATTTTTCCCATATTCTGCAATATTTCATCTTTAATTTAAAAAAATATCATCTCTCTATCTCATTACTATCAAAAGTTCTTCGAATTTTTCACAAAATTTGTCAATGTGTCCTATTGTGCGCCGCTCGGCTTTATTTTCTTTTTTTTTTTTTTTGGTTAGGTCTTGGTTCGGTTATTTTGGAAGAGGGTGCAGAGGGTGTTGGAGTATTCTTATAATTAGTGATATATAAGTTATTATAGTATGTTTACTGTAAATGTGACTCGTGATAAACGTATTCTACGCTCATATTTTAAATATACATTTTGCTCTATCTGTGAGCTTGAATGGCCTTGAGTAATTAATTACTGAATTCCCAACGAAAGGGACTATCATCGTGAGTGTTTGGAAAAACGTGGTTTCATTCTTAAAAAATTAGGAAGACCTTCATTTCTCTGAACAAAAAATGATATAAAAACAATTTGTAAAATATTATCAAGAAATTGAATTTTTGATACCCATTGAAGACTGCTGGTTATTCTTTTCGTGACCTGCGGGACATATATGTATCACATCTGTCTTTAGACTATAGTTGATGTAATTGAAGGTCGTTCTTTCAAGTTTTTAAGGTCATGGACATATTTTCTGTTAACAAATTCGGCGATATATCATAACGTATATTTATGTTAAGATTTAAAAAATTCAAAATTTTCAAATTTGATGCGCTTCAGGTTCCCATGATCCAATCGACCCCAAATTTTTTCCATATCATTTTCCCAACAAGATCACAATTCTGTGGGGGGGGGGGTGAAGCTAAAATATTTTGCAAAATAATTTTCGTCAAGTATAGCGAAGGTTCACCCTACTGTATACAACTAAATAATGCACTTGGTTTAAAGCAATAATAAATAAATAAATAAATATGAGGGTAGTGGTTTAGAATCTTGTCTCTAACAACATATTTCAAGGTCATAAATTCAGAGATGAACACCCTTTTGTAAATAATTACCAAGTTTTCTTCCGAGTTTACCGAGCTTTTATTCAATTGACACTATATAAATTTTTAGGGGTGCAGAGCTAAAATTGTTCAGGAACAGGTGCACCTAATTGAAATGTAACTTGAACACTTCAATAGCCGTACGTTTCCCGCAAACGCCTCTGCCAGCTGTCGACAACTTTAGCAAGAATACTCATTAACGATACTTTAATGCAAACTTATAAACTAGATGCTAGACCGAAACTGTATTTAGCATTTCATAAATATTAATACATTCACATCATATATTTTTATCTTTGCTGTCGACTCGATCTCAGTCGGCTAAATCCTTCAAAACTCAAGTAATTTATTATGTGCAAGCTCACTGCACTACTCAAACGTTTACATTCAGTAAAACACGATCAAAATTTACATACGAGAAAATACCTATCTGAAAGTTGATTATATGATATATAGACCAGTGATATAATTTATTTCACTATGGCGAAAAATATATTTAAACAAGTTGGACCAAATAATTCATGACGATTAATGAAACAAAAAATAAAATATTAAAATCTATCACAATGTTCACTGTACCCATTTTCATTAATATAAAGAGTTAATTAACTCAATATGTTAAAATTTCATTTCTAATTTTATGGGCTAGAAAATTGGTTGCCAGTTAATCATAGTTTCGTCATTTATTCAATCCAAAAAATTAATAGAAAAATAAAAATTCAATGCAAATATACGTATGTGTATCGGTCAGTAAGATTTTGAATATTCTTTTATTCTAGTGCACAGTTCTGCAAAAGGAAACTTCGATAAATATTCATAGGAAGTAGCAAGGTATCGTTGCCAATTGTCAGTCTTAGCAGAATCAATGGAAATATTGTATTCTATAACTTGAATTGCTTAAATGCGATACCAGATATCCGTATTTAAGTTCATCGAGTTATTTTTCCGATAATGCGAACTCTTTTTTTCTTTCGAGGTTTATCGACCATTCGTTAAGATTATTAGCCATCTCATCAAACAGCTGGAAAAAGGAGTAATATTCAGTGTCTCTGTTGAAACATTATTATTTTTAATAATGTTTATTATTTTTAATGAATTCCTTCTTATTATTAATTTGACTTAATTAGATCAAATTTGTGTCCGACAATAACATCTTACAATTTTACTTACAATTAGCATCGAAATTTTAAAATTCGATCTTACATACCTTGCATGTATTATTATTTTAAGCAGTCAACTTATTCTAACAACAACATTTGTACCAATATTGCCTTACAATATGTTGAACTGTAGTAAACTGCAATGCAACAATAAGTTTATTTTTTCAGCCTCTCAATAATGAAAAAGGACTCGGTTTACAATAATTTTTCCACATCGTCAAGCATTCATACCGTGTCCTTCCAGATACATCACTTTATACATCCATTTATCATTCCTTTGGATCTAATTTCTCAAGTGAATATAAATCAAAATAAATAAACAATAAAATAAAAACAAAATAAAATATATGTTAGATTAAACTGCAATATATTACTACAAAAAGTATAATTATAATTTCATATTAAAATAAACGCACTTTATTTTATAACGATTCCTACTGTTCCACTTCAATAAAATGAGAACAAAATAAAATACCTTTTAGATTAAACTGCAATATATTATAACAACTAGTGTAATTATAATTTCATGTTAAAATAAACGGCACTTTATTTTACAACGGTTCCTATTGTTCTAACCAATAAATTTGTAAAATACGTTTCTCACACAATAAATCACAGCAGAAATATCTAGTAATACATTCCCAACAACTCCGCTTTAACGAAGATAAATATTCTGCCATCTATTGTTGTCACAATCATTCAACTCTTAACGTATCACAGAATTAAAAAATATTACCGTTTCGAAGTGTTATGTGTCGTAGTTTGTGGTGACTGGAAACATGCGTTAAATAAAGTGCAACGACAATTTCTGATAAATGGATATTTGATTAATGTTACGATACATAAATTATCACTTATAAGAATACAGGTAAATTTCCCTTCAGTGTGAAATGTAAGATACCTATTGTAAGCAAACATTAATCGTTTCAGTTGTTCAGACTCTGCCCATGCGTCCAGCGATTTTCTTGCCCTGGGAATACACAGAAAGGTGGGCACGAAGCCACGCCCCTGCGGGCAAGGCTACATGTGTTTGTCACACGCATTGTTACAGCTACGTGGCCAGCTACGGCTCACAGTGGTCCCAAAGCCGGAAAACGTGGCCAAAACCTAAAATATGAACTTTCAGCTAGGTAAGTTTTAAGTAGGGGATTGGTTACTCTAAGAGTGTTTCTAAGTGGGGGTAAACAGCAAAAGAGTCGTTTTTTTATACTTGACCAACAGTCACAGTCCGAACTTCGAGTTCATTAGACCATACCTTTTTAAGCTTGTGAAGCACATTACGAACTTCAAGTGCACAGTGTACAAATTGTGTTGAAACGTTTCGATTTTAATTGTGTATTATGGATGCTGTTTGTGGAGGTAAGTTGCATAGGTTTTAGTGCCAAATGTTTATTGTTAACTGATAACTGTGTATGCAAAGAAAGAGTAAAAGTGAAGGCATAAATTTTCACGATTTAGAGTAAAAGTTGAAAGTCCCACCAGGTCCCATGCTAAAACTTGTTGGAGCTTCTACTACATAGTATTATCTTGCAATTCTAAAAAACATTAGCTGCCCCTAAGTGCCTCTGCGGTCGTAGCACTGTTTTTTGTAACGCAGAGTAGGTATTTTATGTGCTTTCCTTGCATTTCTTGTCAAACTGTGAGAGATATGCACTAAGTCTTTCTGTAAAATTTAAACAGATTTTGAATAGAATGTCAGTTGTTTTATAAAGAATCATATATCCGAAATTTTTTTATATTTTTCAAACACGAACGCTGTTTTTATATCGGTTGTCCGTTTCAAAACTTTCCAGCCGAATATCTCGAAAAGTATAAAAAATATTAAAAAAGTGTAAAACACGTGTCCAAGCCAGTATCAGTTTTTTATTTGGATGGCGTTTTCAAGATCATTTGAAGGTCAACTTTGTTTTTTCAAATGGAAACCTATATTTTTTATTATGGAATCTTATTGTACGTAAAAAGACCAGCAATTCTTCAATTCTTTCTTCTTTGGGAACTATGAAGTGCGAATAGAATACCTACTTTATACAATACAAAGGGTAGAGTTTACTATCCGGAGAATTAGTGCTTCTCCTCGGTCAGGTCAATATGAGACAGCGAATTTTCTAATTTCAAGTTCAGATTCGTGATCAGCGACCCCAAAGACGGCCTAATACCAATTTTCAAGCAGAACCAATAATTTTTTAATAAGTTGTGATGTTTTGACCACGTTTTGGCGATTTGGGGCCACTGTGCGGCTGTGTAACGGCTTACCCCCACTCCGCTAAGTCACATGCCCGTAGCTTTGCCCAGAGATAGCTGTGTTCAGAGTCGCCAGATCAAGACTTATTCCCCCACTCTAATTTCCTCTTCTACCGCGTTATTCCTCACGCTTCTCTGTCGTGCATACTCCGGCACTGGCAGAGAGAGGGTAACTTTTTCCTCTCAAGGGCGGGCCGCCCTTGCCCCCTAATAGGCACGTTAACACGTTGACTGTCATGTCACCCACATGTGAGTGACGGAATTATTTGTCCAGGTTTTAAAATGAATTTTTACGTTGATATTGATTGTACCAAATTTGATTAGGATCTCTAAAATGCAAGAAAGTTGTAGGACTACTGAATATCATACATTTAATTTTTTCATTTATTTATTTTTATTTCATTAATTAACTTACTTTGATTTTATGACATTTTTGAGGTTTCTAGTTTGGCAGTCAAGGTGTTAAGCAGCTCTTTTACGATCTTCAAAATCTTAAAGAAATACGTATCTCACGCAATAAAAATTGTCTAAAATGGAATCGACGTATGTAGTTCAAACGTTCACTGATAAAAATTAAAATACGACATCGAGTTTAGTTAGTGAAAAAAAACTCCATTTTAACGTGATCCACTGTAGTTGAAAATATTGCCGAAGTTCTTCATTCGAGTTCCCGAAATGTTAGAGAGAAAAATTTCAACGACCAAACCAATGTACATAAACCAAAATGGAAGAAAATAACGAATTCTCGTTAGGCGGCTATCGATTGAAAACGGCCACCTTTGAACCGGCAAACTGTTTATTCGAGTCGTCGCGAATCGAAAAAGATAAAATAGTGGTAATATCGATTAACGACTCGATACTGAAAACCGTAACTAACGTCGATATAGGGTACGCCGAATAATCGGGTCACGGATACTAAAACCGACTGGGTACAGGGCCGTCACTGTTCCTCTCGTTTGTATTTTCTGAAAAACTAGAGAAGAAAGCGACGCGTTTTATGCATGAATGTGCACACAAAAACACCATTCCGCAATCTGTATGTTCGGGCATTTTACAAATTTCAAAACAAAAAAATTTATATCATATTTAAAAAATAAAAATTGTCGGAAATAAAGTTCCTTCAACCAGAATGCAACTACAGTGTTGACTCTATTGTATATGTCCCAAATGCCTAGCCGATAAAAGTCCCAGAACTATCCCTACTGCTGCGGGGTACGTATACCCCGTGAGGAGCCATGATTCGAGGCCTCTAGAGCTTCGCTGTCCTTTTCTACGTTCGGCGTGGATCAAAGAATAGTATCTCCTGACCGATATGTGTCCCCGGCTAGACCCGTGTCTTGGACATATATCGAGTAAACGCTGTAACTACTACCAAACGATTTTTATAGATCATTTAACGAAGGATACAAGGGCATTTTTCTTTTGTTGAATATCTTGACGGTTCAAAAATTAAAGCAAAGATTTGTTAAAAAATTCGTTAGCATTTTTCTTTGCGCATTTCCATCCTCGTAATTAATTGAACTGTTTTGATTACGTGTCGGGGTTGAAATAATAATACTACACTTGCGAATAAAATTCTAAGAATTTGAGAAATTCATAAATGTAATAAATATTTTAATAGAACTGTGATTCAACCATAGTCAATGAACGACTCGTCCATAGAAATTATTGGACTATCAGGACTATTGATACGAAAGGGATCTTTAGTGTTACTGCCTCTTACGAATGAGACTCGACGTGACTCTACACGCTTCTGCACAATTATGTACTGACCGAAGAGAGTGAAAGTGCAAAGGTTTGTATACCCTCAAAATGAATTGGGTGATCTGTTCAGAATATGAGGTCACATAGGGTCACATTCTAGTTTTTGTCGTTTACAATTAAATCGGGCCTCGGTTCGATCTTTGTTAAAAAGGATTAAACGAAAGATTATCTAGGGCACTTCCTGCCAGAGACGATCTTGAACAGATTCCAGAGTGAGAAAGTTGAACGGAATCTGTTCTCCATACATAAAATTATAATATTCCACCATATTGTCACGCTGTTCACCTATGATACAAATTCTGACCTTTTTAAAAAAATAAAAAAACAAAAATGTAAAAACTGATAAAAACAGTAAAAAGTAAATAAAATAGAATGAAACGTCTTATTCAGTACTCCTACCTATCTGATATGTGTCAACGTAAATTTGACATATTAATAATAAAAGATTTAAGATATAGTTAAATAAACTTCTATAAGAGAAAGTTAAACTCTATTACTTGTGTTTTCTATAATAAGAATTAATGAACAGAGTAATAATAATACTCTCATCCTATAGTAAAAATGTGTATAGTACATCTTAAAATACGCATTTAAAGACACGTCAATAGTTTCGGACACAAAATGTAAGTAGTGTTTGGTAACACTAAATTTAAATTTAATAAATTTATACGTATTGCTAAAAATATCTCATACAAATACTGTAACTACTGTTTATTTATAATACTTGCAAACTGTAAATGCACATTATGTATGGTTATGCGTTTGTTTTTGATATAATATATATAATGCAGAATTTCAGCGTTAAAAATTATATAATGGAATATTTTTAGAGAAAAGTTGAATACAGAAGAGGTACTTCATTCTTTTATAAAATTCTATTTTTGACTTGTGAATACTATTATATAATTTACTACTTTTTTTCTATTACGTTTTGAATTTTTCCCCCTTTTTTTTTATAATTTATCAAATGCACTGAAAGTTATAAAATCTTTGGTGATTTAGATCAGTGCTTCTCCAATTGAGCGCTTCAAAAACATAGATTAGACGTTAATTATAGCGAAATAATTATTTATTTATTTTAAATTAACTAAAACAGTTAAAAGATATGGTAAGTGCGATTAGAGCATTGAAAAACATCTCACTCAAAAGAATCTTCTGTACACGTGAGTGATTCGAACATGGAAACTAGAAAATCTAATAATGGCGGCATGTGGAATGCATTTATCGTCGTATTTTACATCAATGTCTAGATTCTTTTTAATACGCAGTTGTATTTCGACCTTATTTTGTTATAGCATTCTGAAAGGAGTGATGGCAAATGGAAAACGTTTTGTGATTTGCGACGTTCAGAATGCCTGTCAAGATAAATCTGTACCTGTGATTTATTATTCGGCTGTGAAAGCTTTTCTAGATACCTGTACATGGTAGATAGATTTTCTTCCTACATTTTGGACATTTTTTAATCAAGAATTGTTCGGTTTCGTGGTAGCTGTCGGAAACATTTAATGTACCTAAAAACTGTCTTTCTGTTAAATGCAAATTATACGTTTTAATTATGAACTATAAACCTCAATAAACTTCACGTTTTTAGTGAACAGAGTGCACACGAGTGCTGGAGTTTTTTAATTCATATTTGAGTATAATACCATACATATAACATAAGCAAATGACAAAGCAAAAATTTTAAAAAATTTATACTTTACTTTAATTTTCCGATTCATATTTTATGTTTTTATTTTTTTACATTTTTTATATATTACTTTTATTATGTTTTTTACTCTTTTTAAATACTTTTTATTTTTGTTATATACATATATACTGCTCAATAAAATTAAAGCATCACCGATCCCGAGAATTGAGTCAACTTCAACTGATCATAACTCCGGCAAAAAAGTTGTATCGATATCATTAAAAAATAATTTGGTAACTTAAAGTCTCTACTTTCAGATACATTTTCAAATTCTCAGCTATGTTGCTTTCTACCACAGTTATAGCGTTATAAAGAAGAATTTGACAGTTACAAAAAATTTTGTTCAACTTCCAGACATCACATAGGGAGAGATACATTTTTTTTACAAATTGCGTTACCATAATTTGAAAGCACCTGCTTTCCTGTGCAAAGTTTTTTTGTTCGAGTTATGCAGCATTGAAGCAGAAATGATCTTTTTAACTTTAACTGGCTCTAGAAAGCGAAAAAATCATCGTAGAATCTTGTGTAAAAAAGCAATAGAGAGAGTATTTCTTTCTCTTGAAGGCATTTCTTTTGTCCTATCCGCACTGCCCACTCAAGCGACGAAAACACCCGAAGACGAACCGAGGTACGCCGACATTATGACATAAGGTAATCGGAGTAGTTCGGTTCGTCTTCGGATGATTTCGTCACTGACATCAGTATGTGCGGGTGTGAATAAGAGAGCAAGCTTGAACCGAACGCCAACGTGACGAGCTAGCGCTATTAGCTTAAGCTTATGCGAACCGGTAACTTTAAACGCATTTGCCATAGGTGAAAAATTGTCGCAGCGAGTTCATCAGTGCTCAGTCGAATCGGCAGAATCTCAGCTTCAATCTGACTTTAAGATGTGGGTATTGCAATCACTTCTCGCCGAGATAAAGCTACTTGAATTAAAGTTGAAAATTATGCAAATTTTAAGCATATTTTCAGAAATACTTGGTATATCGGAATGTTAATTGAATTGAAAAAGCAAATAAGTGTTTTCAAGAGAAAGAAAAGCTCATTCTACCGCTTTTTGCACAAGATTCTACGATGATTTTTTAAAAAAACCATTTTTGCTTCAATGTTGCATAACTCGAACAAACAAAAAATTGCACTATGTTCGACAACCAGGTTTTTTGCACAGGAAAGCAGACGCTTTCAAATGATGGTAACGCGATTTTTTGTGACTGTCAAAGTTTTCTTTGTAACGCTATAACTGTGTTAAAATACAACGTAGCTGAAAATTTGAAAAAGCATCTGCAAGTAGAGACTTCAAGCTTTCAAATTATTTTTTACCGATATCGATACAACAGTCTTTGCTGGAGTTATGATCATTTGAAATTGACCTAATTTGTCGGGTTCGTAGAGGTGATCCTTTATTTTTATATATATATATATACCGGAAAAAATTCAAGTAAACGTTGTTGTAGGAGGAAAAACGGAATTAAATTATTGAAAGTACGTGAAACTTAAAATTATACAATTTAGAAGTTTAAATAAAATTCCGTTTTCCCTTCTACAGTAAGGTTTACTCACATTTTGCGCTTAGAGCAAGGTTCGATCCACTCTTAGTGCGACCGATCTGTCCTCTACGCGAGGGCAGAGGCTGCCCTCTATTTTCCCTGGAATACCGTCTGCAAACATTGCACTCAAATTGCGACTCATCTGTTTCGGCATAGGCTTGCAATTTGTCGACCAGTTTTGGTGGCTAGTTCATAGGGACCAAATTCTGCTCCAAGCATGGTCTTGGCACCAAAATGACCGCCTTTTGCTCGCAAAGTACGATTACAGACATTGATCAAAATTTTCTCGAAGCAAGTTTGGCTGACTAAGTAATTACTAACACAGTTAACCTAGCAATCACGAAATAGTTAAAGAACAAGAAAATAGATAAAGTAAAATAATAAAAGATAAAATAAATGAATAAGATAAATAAAAGATAAAATAAAATGCATAAAGAATCATACTATTGTATTCTATACAAGAATAAGTTAATTTTAGTTTTTAAATTGATAATGGTGAGATCGTTTAGTAATCATTACGGATTTTATGCATTTAGGACATAAATAAGTAGGTGAATTAGTAGGTATTGATATATTATTTTCACTAAATTAATATATTAGTGAAAAATATACGTTTACATTTAGCTCCTGTGTTTTGCAATTGATGCACATCTTTTTTATTTCGTATAAAAATCGAGTCTAGTAATCATTCTTAATATTTTCCAGGTTTATAATATAAACATGGATTCTATTATAATATAGATTATTATAATTTTCGTTAATTACCATTGTGGACATTAATATATTTTTCAGAAGTTAGACATGCAGCTGTTTCTGATTAAATTTTTTTCTGAGAAGATATTTCCATTAGTATTTTCCGATGCTTTCTCGTGTCGAGAAAATCTTCCAGGCGACAAGTAAAGTGATCAAGTTCTTGTACGTATAGTAAACTAAAGGACCATATTGAATCTTTTAAACGACTTAAGATTAAGACATGAATTGTAATAATTTCTTACTAATAATATCCAATAACCAATTCCAGATAGCTGATGCGGTCATAAGTTATTCAGAAAAAAAGAAGTAAAAGACAAAGATAAATTCATATTGAAAAACAACAAAGTATGCTATTAAAAATAGTTTAACAACATAAACATTGACATTACTTCAAGTTTTCATAGCCGATAAAGATAAAATGTGTGTAATATTGCAATGCATACACACGAGCTGCCAATTTTTATTCTGAAATTTATAAAACAATGTCTTTGCTTACTAATAAAAAAATTGTAACAGCAGTAAATAGGTAAAAAAAGGCAGATAAGAAATCACTTGAATCACAATTAATTCAATCATAATAAGAAAACTAGTACATTTCATCCGAGGTCATAGTACCGAGTGTGAAATTTAGGATATGCAAGTAACATGCGGTGACACGCTGTCCTTGTCTTGCTTCATTTGCTCAACGATTCACGTCACGTAGGACTTGAATGAAAAGTAAGGAACTTCGTTTGCTATGGACAGACGTATATACGTACATATTTAATGAAAGTGTTTGTTCAATACGAAAGTTATAATCATACGAATAATTATGCAATTGAAGTGGTATACGAAAAAAAAGAATGAATTTTTATTAATAATAATTTTTTAGTCAAATATCATGAATCTTTAAACGTGTGTTTACATAACAAATAAATGCTATTTACACAATATCGGAATTAACGTATTAAAATGTTAGACTAATTAAGTAGAACGCACACACTTCCTCTCTAATCATATTTTAGTTGATATTTACGTGATCAATATGAATGAAAAAGTAGGCCTTATGTTAGGCCGTCCGGTCGCTGTTTCTACCGCGCGCCAGCCGTCCGAGGCGGTATAGAATCGCAGTACTCCGTTGACTTCAAATAATGTTAATTTCATCAATCTTAAAGTGTCCGCTTTTTTTAAAACAGGTCCGTAAAAGGGACACTTGGGGCTATATCCTCATTTGTTTTCAAATTTTTAAAAAGGTACCTGCTATGAAAACATTGCATTTGTTCAAAACAATTGCAAAATAAATGGTGAAAAACATTTTTTCCAAATGACAACGCTTTTAGTAGACACTCTTACATTTCCCCTATAAGCTTCTAAAAACTTATTTTCATTGGTTTGTTATTTTTACTTATATAATTTGATGAAAAAAGGGTGACACGGTTTTTGAGATTCGTTCATAGGTCACTAAAGACTACAACATATTCAAATTTGAATAAAATCCGAAACATTACTCCAAAAAGTGTCCGATTTTGCGTGGAATGACCCAAATAGTCATTTACTTAATAGCAAACATCACTTCAGCCAATAGAATGCAATATTAATCTGTGAATTGTAGAGGAAAATTTCGATTATTGCTTTAACAGATATTGAGAATAAAAAAAAAACGGGAATAGTGAGAAATGTAATACTTTTAAATAAGTACATTACAATAAACAAGATATTAAAAAATTCAATTCGTCATTTCTTTCACGAAATATTATACATCCTGATATGATTAAGAGTTCAGCGAATTCATAAACTTTTTATATTGTTTTGTTTAACATTGATTAATATTAAACTGTAAAAGAATGTTTCATTCAATAAATGTTTATATTACTTTGTAGAAATGAACAAAAAATATATTTTTCTCCGTCTTAGAAATAAACATATTATTATATTATTATTAAATTTCATTATATTGCTGTTTTATTGTAAATTTAAAAATTCGTTTTTTTTAAGCATTAAAGTAATTATGAATATACTAGTTTATACAGCATCATCTCCTCCATAATTCACCTACATTTTTTATAAAACATGCATAATATTTCATACATTTAAATAATCTTTTCATAAGAGTATCTCTTCTGGGTTTATGTTTAGGGGATTTACATTATTTTTTAATAATAGTAAGTGCTCGCATATCTGGCTGTAATTATCTGGCTGTTCGATATTATAAGCTACCCTTTTGTTATTGTAAACCATCTGATTGTCGTAGGTAACTTAACATAGTGAAAAACAACGATATAATTTAGTTATTAATTTAAAGTAAAATTTGTATGTACTATGAGAAACCCTTTAAACAAAGATGATTGTAGGGCTAGGAGATCATACAAATACATTGGGAATAAATTTGTTAAACATATTTTTCCACAAGACATACTATGTGAATTCATTTAAATGCGTTCAGAATTATGTATTCCTAGAGTATAAGTGTGTCTCCGTGTGCTTACACATTGTAAACCTTAATTTATCAATAACTGAAAGCGTTTATCTTAAAAGTGAATATCGCTTGCAATGCCAATTTATTTTTTTACAAGAAATCACAGTATGCTTGATGGTACCATCATTGTGGTCATAACCTATATATCGAAAGAGTCACGGTACACAAGTTTTTCTTTTTTTAGAAATTACTTCGCCGAGTTTTCATATTTTTCAATGAATAAAGAACTGTTTTATAGAGAGACGCCCCAGAAAATAAGTAGGTTATACGCTTCTCGGAGAGGGAATTATACAGCATAGACGAGATTCATTGTTACAAGTTATTTTTCCGACAATCGCTACAGATAAAACAAACATTTCTTCGCATTTCAACGCTTAGTGGAGTTTTTGTACTTTTACTTCATCAAAATGGCCGAGAAACATTTCTCGACTTTTGTATGAAAATGTCATCTATTGAAATCATTGTCGATAATCAATTGAAGGAAAGTAAAAGTTGTTACAGAAAACTGGAAAAATATTTTTCATCCATTAGTAATAATTCAAGATGGAAACGAAGGTCCGTTTTGATCATTCAAATTTCCAAATAATCTAGTTGATTATTAACAGTACGTCAAGGACCCTATAAAACAGTTAAGCATTTATTAACACTTCTTATGTCTCTATATTCCAAAACAATATTACTTTCCGTTACATAATATACAACATATATAAAAATCATTTTATCAAGTTTTTCAAGTCTTCCACATTTACACTTTAATGTACAATACATGACACTTTCTTGTTATAAATGCAGGGTGTCCCAAAAATGTTGTACTTCTTTGAAAGGGGAGGTTCCTGGGGTCATTTGAAGTAACTTTTTCCTTTGCGAAAATGTTCTCTGCGGCTTTGTTAAGGAGTTATTAACGAAATACACGATCCAATGACAGCGCAGCTATACCGGACGAATTCCGGATCGGCCAATGCCAACGTCGCAATCAGTGGGGTCCGTCGCCGAGCCGAAATCCTTCTCCTGTAAGCGCGCTCTGATTGGTCCATGTTTTTCGTTAATAAATCCTAAACAAAGCCGCGCAGAACATTTTCGCAAAGGAAAAGGTTACTTCATATAACCTCAGTAACCTCCCCTTCCAATGAAGTGCAATATTTTTGGGACACCCTGTGTATGCAACATTCGAAACAATAATTACTACTTGCAATCATTAAAGATATGAAATTAAAACTAGAGACTGGTATACGTAATAGTCACTAACAGAAATACTAGATATTTGTGCGTAACATAAACAAAAGATTGTTTATTTCTATAAGCGCTATTTGCATTAGAAGAAGTTTAGAAATTAGCATACCAGAAATTGTATAAACTAAATTTACTTCGACTTATTAGAATACAGCACACTTCGTAATGCTTTGTACAGATAAACAACATTTTTCTACTCTTTTAACGAACAGTTTGAAAGAAAAAATAATTGATTGGCTCAAGAAGAAGTTTTACGCGATGAACACGTATTTTCTATGTGTGCATAGGTATTTGTGCAGACTTTCACTTGTGTAAGTTGCTAAAAAAATCATGAATTTGTATTACTATGCTTTCTCGAAAAATTCGTGTGTTTTTTAATAAATTAAAAATGATTCTTTTATTAGTGCTTCCCAATAAAGTAGAACCATATTTCCTTTCATTTGCTTTTACAATTCAAAAATATATTTAACACTCGGTCTATCCTAGAATCTGCTTTTTATTCTTATCAAACAGTTACTTCACGAGCATTCTTCAGAAGCAGTGCAGGTTTCTTTCGTCTTCCGGTCGATGTAATACATGATAGTTATGTGGGTCGTAAAGAGGAAAGTTTTCTCGTTAATATTGTGAGCACGATTCTACTTTTTCTTCGTTTCGAGGATGCGAAAAGTCTAACGTGAAAGTGTTATGTAGATATTGCAGCGGGTTTGACAGGTTGCTGGGTTCGTTATGAATTCAGCTGTGAATGTCAAAATTCATATTGACAAAAATCTCGTGCATTACGTATACTTTCTGTATAGCATCTGTAAGTTTGAAATTTGCCTTTATATTCTCACCATTTTCTAGATAAAATTTTGTTTAGTTGCTCTTTACGTTGCGACTGAGAATACACACGAACTGTAACATATTAGCCATAAAACAGACTGCAGTCCAAGTTTTATTTCAAACTTCAACAACCATTTACATACCTGACCGATACAATATACGTATGCAGTTACTATAATAGTTACAGTAGAAAATGGGTTTAATTATTATGTGTGTTGGCGCGATTACGTATTAATTAGGGAAAACAGGAATTACTAATAGTTCACATCTTTATTACATAATTACAAAAAGTCTCTATTCATAACCTCAAAACACATAACCTCAGAACAACGTCGCGTGCAGTGACGAAGGAACGAAACAAGCAACGCATGTGCAGTAACACACCGCCTTCCTTGCATACCCCACTAAGGATTGAAATATCAAATACGGTTAACCTTAACAATGGGTTTTTTTTTATTAAAGATTAAACTGTATACTAAAACGTTGCATATTAAATACATTACTGAAGAATACACTCTGTTTTAACAAAAGAACAATGTGATTTTAAAATCAATGTACAATAGTTTCTTAGCAGTAGGTGAAATGATCAAAGATACAGTAAATTAATGCAAAATAAACAAGTACAATTAAAATAGAATAGAAAGTTAGATTAATAATTGATATATTGAATTATTAGGTTGAGTAAAGTAAGATGTAATTATTTATTATAAAAGATATATATGTAAAAGAAATACGATAGAAGTTATGTAAATTTATCGAATTACTTTTAAAACTCATTTTGAATTAGATACGTATTGCGCATGTCTGTAGAACAAGATGGCGGACTGACAGCTGATAAGAGTAGAGAGAAAAGAGAGAAAAGCCACGCACATTACAAAATCTAATTGATTAGGATTGTCTGAATAAAGTATCACTCTCTTACATAAATCTTTGTGGAATAATAACTTCTAATGTAGTTTCTTGTGTTTACAGGTAAGAGTGTAACCAATGTAAATAATGTAAATAATTATTGTAAATAGCGAATAAAACTTTAACCTTGTGTTTACAGTGAAACTCAGTTTGGTTATTATTTCCTCAAGATAAATTAAAGAACGAAAGGGTAAACTTATTATATATATTCGAATAAAGGCTTTTTTATGCATTATATGTGTGCTTGATTATGTCACTTTTGTTAAATTATACCCATTTGCATAAACATGAAAAAGAAATATGTGTAATTATTAAATAAGTTCCTATAGGGCACAAATGGGTATAAAAGTATATTATCATTTCTATGCAATTTCTATGCAGTACACCTTATTGTTAGATATGCAGTTGGAGACAAAAAAGAACAAAGATCGTGTACTGAAAAACCCGTTGGTAAAATAATGATTAGAAATTATGTTTCTAAATATGATATAAATGTGATAGTAAACACTTATTCTTGGTTTGCTCCTTTTGGCACTAATATTTAAGAATAATCTAAATATGTTAATGTTTCACGCTATCATGAAATTTTGCGTGAAAAAAAGTAGTACGTGCATACATATTTTTCGTTTTACGTTAAAAAAGGTGCAGTTGAACTAATCGTTGATCACTAATCGTTGATCTCTCTCTCCTTCTTCAACTAAATTTAACATAAAGTCTACTCTGCTGACAGAGACAGGTGGTAGGGATTATTGCCCATAATGTAGGTTATAATATATCTAGATTACATAGATTATGTTTTCCGACATCGGTTACTGTGGCGGCCCGTGCAAAGAGCATGCCGACCACCGCCAATATACATTGTAAACGCGCCGGCAACCGCCCTCGGAAAGCCGCAAAGAAACACGTGAAGATCGGCTCCGGGGGCGGTCGCCATTTGTTAAACAATTGACTGACGCGAGGGAGAGGTGGTCAGTCAAAGGTATGCGATCGACACTCGCTCGCGAACGTCGATACAGGGCAGTCGACGGTCCACCGACCAATAAAGACGTATACCAGCGAACACGGCCTCGATCATTACACCCGACACCCACAGTTACAAATAACTACCTTGTATTTTAACAGCAATTCACCACACAAGTAGTAACTAGAAAAACTTTCAGTAAAACACAAGGAAGACAGGGTTAGCAACGGATGGCAGCACAGAGTTGCAACGTTAACTATGTCACCTAAATTACATGAAAAAATG
This sequence comes from Halictus rubicundus, assembly GCF_050948215.1. Taxonomy (NCBI): domain Eukaryota; kingdom Metazoa; phylum Arthropoda; class Insecta; order Hymenoptera; family Halictidae; genus Halictus; species Halictus rubicundus. Next base: position 2,946,124 of record NC_135162.1, read on the forward strand.
GTTGAAACGAAAGTTGTATGGGTTCGAAGTCTTTTATAGAAAACAGATCGTTTATTATAGATATATGTACAGAAATTATATATAATACGGTTCCAGGAACTGTTGTATATGTATCTCGTTACATTGTATCTCGCGGTATCTTTAGGTATCGAATCAAAGACAGAGCCGCGCTTCTTTTGGTCCGCCGACGTGTCCCATTCAGATGTTTATCGTTCTCAAAACGTATCGACGAGCTGCCGAAGTCAGTCAGTCTAAGCCTAGCCTTAGTAGAGGAAACATCGATCAAATATCGTACAAAATCATATCTGTGTTTTATTCTTTCTAAATAAATACCTTGCTTCCCAAAACCAATATTTATAGAAAACATCTCAGTAACGGGTTAACCTCACAGTGGGAACCCAGAAATTTTTAACTCGTTTAAATAGAATCCTGTAAATTTTGACGAGGAAATGCCAAAAATCCAAATTTTAATGTTAGGAATTCACTGATTCAAAAGCTATACTTGTTTAAAGTTGAGCGGTTTTAAACGTTTTTGACTAGTAAGGGCGCTGCCATATTGGATTTTTTGCATTTTCTCGTTAAGATCTACAGGATTCTATTAAAAAAAGTTAAAAATTTCTGGGTTGCTAAGGTACAGTTTAACCAAAATTGATTATTACATGCTATGCTACTCTTGGAACCATATAACATTCGTTTCCACCATGCTTTCACGTGTCAAGTAGTTTACAAGTAATTTAGGTGGCACACGTAGCTGAATAGCTCTGTATACAAGTTGTGTTTGTTAACAGTAACGTAATTATTAGTTGGCAGCAAAACAATCCAATAGTCTTCTCAATAATCGTAAGGGTGAAAGAAATTCTATTTTTGAGCTGACCCGTATAAATTAATTCAGCAATGTCAGATGTGGTGAACGCGGTAGCCAGAGAAATTCACCGATGACAAATCTGCTTCCACATAATAGTATTTCCTTTGATTCCGCGTATAACGTACACGACAACCGTCATATTAAATAATGCTGCGTCATAATACGGATATTTAGTGAAGTACGGGCTAATAAAAGTGGCAGTTCTGCTCGGAGGAAAATTGTGTTATTTCAACCTGTCGAATGTCAATCGACGTAACCGTCCAATTATTCCGTTTATCGAGTATTACGTACACGCGCATAGCATGTCCGCGTTCCATTAACGTTGACATTTGATTTTTCGAGTATAATGGAGATATATGAAAAATAATCTGACCGTTCATAACAAACGAAATGCAATGTACAAGCAAAGCGTACGAAATAGAAAAACAGTTCAATTAGAAACAATATACGTGTCTTGGCATGAACATCTAATTAAGAAACCAACATTAACAGAACTTAATATAATTTCAAAATGTGCATTTGTAGATGTTAAAAGAGCCTAAAAACGCACCACAACTGTCCACAAAATATTTTTGAAATACTTAAAACTTAACTTAACTTGTATTGACGTCGACTGTAATGCGGAATTGTAAAAACAGATATTAATATGAGAAAAGTGTGTGGACATGTGTGGTGGAAATGAGAAATAAAAACGAAAATATGTGAATTGAATTTAGTTGCGTGAAATAGAAAAATGAATGGGCATAAAGAAGCATTTGTTAATATGGTTGATATTAATTGAGTGCGTGTTATACCAGTGAACAGTTTACTGTATTATGTTGTGTTAAATATACAGATACTTATTTAACTAATAAGTGAGACAAATTACTTACTCCATCCACTGCCTGAATAAAAAGATGTTTAAAGCTAATAATGAAGTGTAAAAAATGACGTACCGGGAGCGGGTAAACAGTAACTGTTTAACAGCACGTGCAGTCAATCATACGAGAAACAGAAATAAATACGTGAATAAATATAACGGAACGTATACAGTTTTATTCCGATATAAGACGATGGCTCGGTACCGGTGTTCGTCGTATTTCGAATGTGGGTACCTATTCGGCTTGACTTTGTTCTTGAGAGGGCCAATAATCTGGTTACGGTAATGAAACTTTATAAATAGAATAACAATTACTAATAGTAATAAACATTGAATTATTAAAATGTTAACTACAGTATTTACTCTATATATGTCCCAAATGCCTACCCGATAAAAGTCCGATAACTATCCCTACTGCCGCGGGGTATACCCCGTAAGGGGCCATGATCCGAAGCCTCTACAGCATCGCTGTCCTTTTCTACGTTCGGCGGAATCAAAGAATAGTATATCCCGGCCGATATATGTCCCTGGCTGGACCCGTGTTTTTATATATATCGATTAAACACTGTATACTGATTCCAGGTAAACATGATAAATAATATCAGAAATTGTCTCTGATTGGATTCAATATTTATATAGTATTTACTTGATTATATACAGGGTGAGGCACTAACTATTGCCACCTACAATAACTCCGAAAGTATGATAGTAGCAGAAAAGTTTTCGAAACAAAAGATACATGGGACAACAGGGCCTGTAATATGGCGTTAATCTTTTTTTCCTAGGTGGAGTCGCTTCAGAGAAGTGAAGGTCACCTTTGTTTTTTTAAATAGAATGCTATGTTATGGTACCTGTTTTCTGATAGCGGCTATTGAGACGAATCCTACGAGGTGCAACATTAAGGTCTTTGAAGGTCAGCAAAGGTCATTTGACAAAAAACTGTATCAGGTATTTATCAGGTTTTTATCTCTCATGACGGCTACTAATCTTACCATTCTTACGTATGTCCTGCAATATCGTCCAGAAGTGTTTATTTATCATTGCGAGGTTTAGTAAATACGCTGAAAGATGTCCTCAACGTTCTCACCCTACATGCTGTACAATTGAATACATTTGTACAATAAATTGTTACAGTATGTGATTCGATAAGCTCCAAAGTGATAAGAAATACTACTTAATTCGTGGTAAGAAGATTGCAGCATTGCATTGATACGAATGGCAATCACTTTGAACGCCTTCTGTAATTACAAGTTTATTTCGCCCTTTTTGTCATAGATGACCATGGCTGACCTTCAAAGACATTACTGTTGTACCTCGTTGGATTCGTCTCAATGGCCGCTATCAGAAAACAGGTACCAAAACATAGAATGTTCTCGCGTTTCCGCGTTCTTTGCGTTCTCCGCAGCTTCGTTTGGGAGTTATTAACGAAAAACACGGACCAATCAGTGCGCGATTACAGCGGAGGGATACCGACTCGGCGACAGATCCCGCTGAGCGTGGCGTTGGCATTGGCTGAGTCAGAATCCGTCTGCTGTATCCGTGCTCTGATTGGTCCGTGTCTTTCGCTAATAACTCTTTAACGAAGCCGCGGAGAATATCTTCGCACAGGAAAAAATTACTTCAAATTGCGTCAGGAATCATCCCTTCCAAGGAAATACAACATTTTTGGGACACCGTATATACAATATAAACAATGGGACGTATAATATCTTTTAGCAGGATGCTCATAGCCTCAATTGAAATCGTGTAGACATCGTGTAATCTGTGAGCGTTACGCGAAAAGGAAATACGGAATTCTTATGATTCACGGCCAATCTTCGGTGGCTCTATCATAAATCAATGTTTGAGCATGTCAAACATGAGAAACCTGCCAAGGCATATAATAACACTGTCTTATTATTAGTGTTTCCTTAATATTTTACTATTTATTTAGGAATTATGGTACAAAATCACGTCTTTCCATAAAATAAAGAAATAAATAATATTTAGAACGTTATTAACTTATTATGAACTGTATTATTTATTCGAAAACGAAACCACATATGAAAAACGTCTATTCTACATTTTCGACTGATTTTGTGATACACATAGAATCATACCTCTTTTGGCTGTACCACTAATTACCGATCATCCAGTATAACTGATAGTCAAAATATTCAACGTATTTTTCTCGAAACCTTATTTTCTGGCATACCTGACAAGATATCTCAAGGTCTGGTTGTACAATAAACTTCTAATTTAAAAAACCAACAAATACTAATACAAATATGGCTATTTTTTTACGAAGAAGAGAAAGCCTAAAAAATCAGCAATTGAAATTCGAAATGCTGCCAGTTTGTTACATAATGATAACCGAGATATTTTATTCTTTTTGGTGCATGCTATAACTACATTCATATTAATTGAAATGCTACTTAATTTTTTTTTATTTCGGATCAAGGCACATTTTCATATAAACTTATAATTTCTATAATTTTAAGCATTTTGACTTGAAAAAATGATATCGTGTGGTCCAAATAATATGTATGCAAACCAAAATTGCCATACAAACCAGTCGTCTAATTTCGTCACAAAAATTTCCAAACAAGACCTGCAAAACGACACTTTAGACTAGAAGATCCCCTTAATTCTTCGAGTACTGGGACTTGCAGTGCTGTGCCGGGGTCATTTTTGACTTACATCGATAATTTGCTAATACAAACGTGTTTACGGTTCCTCGAGGTTCACTCGAATAATGATTGTTAATGACATTTAAAATAACTTTTTCCTTTACGAAAATCTTCTCCGCGGCTTTGTTAAGGAGTTATTAACGAAAGACGCGGGCCAATCAGAGCGCGGCTACAGCAGACGGATTCCGGCTCGGCCAATGCCAACGTCACACTCAGGAGTCTGCTGTAGCCGCGCTCTGATTGGCCCGCGTCTTTCGTTAATAACTCCTTAACAAAGCCGCGGAGAAGATTTTCGTGAAGGAAAAAGTTATTTCAAATAACCTTAAGATCTACACTTTTGGAGGAAATACAACATTTATGGAACACCCTGTATACCTCATGGTCAGGTATATATCATGTTGATGGTCGCTCGATACTTGAGGTCATCAAAAACATTACACGAATATGCTGAGATTTGAACATTCATCATATGTATATTGCATGCGGCGTTTTCATTTTCGTTGAAGATACATATAAGGAAATATAGTATATATAACAGCGTCATGATTTATGAAAAAGTGATATTTATTCAATATTTTTATTGTATGCATTACATGTAGGCTCGTTTGTTGATTATATGGACATACCAAAGAAACAAAAATAAAAATATTCGACAATAGATATGGGAAATAAGGAAACTCCCTTAGCAGAGTATCGTAAGCAACTAAGCTATCCCGGCTATCCGTAAAGTTTTGGATCTCAGAAAACAAAAAAGAAAGGCCGCTTTGAGATAACAGGTATAGGAACTCTCACAAGTGTCTCTGCTGCAGAAGCGGTGAAAAGTGGTGGTGGGTGCGTGGTCTGAAGCGAGAGGGTCAAAAATGACTCTCAAAAATATTTGAATTCAAGAAGAGAAAGAGAAATGATAATTTATCGATTCGATGCGACAGCTAGGCTGTTTTCACAACATCAAGGTCAATGAAAAACACAAATACCAAAACAGTTCCGCGTCGGTTGCATGATTCGATTTTTCATGACGTCGATAAAAATGCATATCAAGTGCACGATGCCATAGAATTCAGTTGTTTTCGTGTTTATCGTGGACGCGGCTTACACTCGCGTGCTGCTCGGCCAGAATATGTGTAGTGTACGTATGTATATATATATATGATACGTATAAGTGTAACACGTGGAAGCCTTGACGCGGTTGTCGCAAGAAGAAATTAAGATCGGCAAGCTGGATAATATCCGCAACAACCCTCGGCATTTCAGAGCAGAGGGCAACTAAAATCGCCTCGCGTGTGACACGACGACGACCAGCCCCCTCGGAGCTGGTTTTCTTGCGTGTAGAACCCTCCCGAGCCTATTTTCACCGTCCGCTAATGCATGCAAGTGTCCGACTGTATAATATTAAAGCTGTTTAACAACTTAAACTGTGAAACCGGACTGCGTCACGTGTCATATTTACCGCGGTCTTGGTACCCTTGCAAGATTCATAATCGGCATGTAATGGAAGTATCAACAGTAATGTTCAGGCAAACGTTTCGACATGCAGCAGAATGCTAAAGATTCGAAGATCGGTGTTTATTTCACTTAAGGTAATGGACCCAATTACCGTAGGAGTGCCAATCACTGAGCCTATATTAATTGTATTTAGTTTTAAAGCATCATGAATATTAAAGAAGAGATATTACATTTTTTCATTGAAATCGGTTAATCGTTTATTTATTAAAATAAAATGTGTAAAAAATTGGGTTGTTTGTGTCGGTTGAGTTTGGTATGAATGAGTTTGAACAGAGTGTAGAGTGAGTGTGAAGTGCGACAGTTGGCAGCGCTGTGCATATATAGGTTAGGATCGCCACGTATGAGAGATATTGTGTCTGGCAAGTGAATATAGAGCGTATCGAGTGTTGCATTTATATATCATTTACATTATTGTTATTAACCCGACAGTTATAAACAGACTTGTGTGTTCCGTAATTGTTGAACTCATCTCCAACATAGAAAACAAAAGCTCTTAAAAAGAAAGAAATCATTTCGAAGTTTTGTTACATCACCTACAGTAATTTCGTGTAAAGCTTATAAGAAACCTTAAGAAAACACTGAAAACACTAATAAGAGCAATTTTTAAAATTTTTGCTTTTATTTTCAATAAATTCAGTAACTGAAACGAATTTGGAAATAGCGTCATTTACTGTATACAGTAGGTAAATCAGTTTTCGCTCAGTGCTTACTCTGCCACACCGGGCCGCGTATAACTAAGTGTTACCACTTGTTTACAGCGAACGTCGAATTGCATCCATTGAAGTAAGAAAAAATACATCATTCCACTTGAAAAAACGATTGTTGACCTTCACATGACCTTCACGCGTCCACTTACGAAAAAACTAATAACACCAAAATATGCCCCACTCGATACCATTCAAATTTCCCTTGCCATTATTACAAAAAAAAATCGGTCGCATTTACTACTCGGTAGATCTAGTGTTAATACCAACAATTTAGTATTATAAAATGTTGTAAGCTCTGCACGCTATTGCCAAAACAAGTGCTAATAGCGAAAATGTTAAATTTTGCATACTAATATCACCAAAAGTTCAATATCGATTCTGCGCAGAATCTTCTTTACCGGGATCCAAGATCAAGAGGGAGGTGGAGTTAAATCACGTATTTTACGAAATCTCTATTTCGATATCGTACCGCCATGCTATCCAGTATCGCCTCGATATACACTGCTAAAAAAATCAAAGGATCACCTCTACGAACCCGAGAAATTGGGTCAATTTCAAGTGATCATAACTCCGGCAAAAATTGTCGTATCGATATCGTTAAAAAATAATTTGAAAGCTTGAAGTGTCTTCAAGAGAAAGAAATGCTCTTTCTTCAGGATAAAGAGAAGCACGTATCGTCCCAAAGGGATTCTCGCAACCTCAAAGTATTGATTTCGATCGGCCTTTTGTACCAGTGGTGCGCCTCGAGTCTATACGAACGGTAACGGCAGTGGCTATACAATGTGGAACGAGCATAAGGCAATTCGATGTTACAATAGCTTACCGGAACGACGCGGCGTACTGGAAGAAGAAGTATTGTGTGGAAATGCCAATGGTCACGGAGAAAATACTAAAGGAGCAGAGTGAAATTGAAAGAAGAGCTGCTTATGTTTAGATCTTTAAGAAAATGCGAGGAATTTTGCCTCCTGAGCAAAGGAGGTTTTTTTTTAACTCTTCATGGTATCTGACAAGCCGGACGTTGCTTGCACGACAAGCTAAGTAAACGGCTAGCTCAATTCAACGCTAAGCAGTCCCCATCCTACGCTGATCCGTGTACAGTAGTGCACAATTAGGCGTCCGCAGTCGGGACCGAACGTGGACGCTTAAGTGGGTACAGTGGCTTCTGCGAATTCAACTGAAGGAAGGATAGGGTATGTATGTGAGCGAGATACCGATACCTGGCACGTATCAAGCTTCAATCAGCCCACCCCACAATGCGTCAGAAATCCCGTTCCCTGGGCAAAGTTCTATATCTTAAAAAATACAAGCGGTATAAAATCATGTTTCGAACATAAATGGTAGGGTAGAGAAGAGTGTATGATGGTTATATTTGTTTGTCACTTTTAAAAATGTTATACACGTTTTTTCCGACTTCAAAGTTTTCTCAAATTTATGCATTCTATAACATAATATATACCCACATTTAAGAATCTGTAACCAAAATTTCATACATTTTGGAAAAAGTTAAAAATTTGAATTTAGGCCGAGTTTTTGCGATTTTAGCCCACTGTGCGTTAGGTTCGCGTGCTTTAGTACAAGGGTGACGAACTGGCGGCTCGCGAGCCAGTTGTGGCTCCCATCTCCGCTCTTCTCTTCGACATAGATAGAGGAGTGTTACACCCTCTACTTGGCTGCTGAACGAATGTGGAAGAGCGAGGTACAGTGAGTCCAGGTTATACGTCGCCGAGCATCTGAATTAGCCGACGTCGAAATACCCCCACTACCGCGGGGTATACCCTGAGGAGGAACAAGAAGCTCGAGAGCCGTGGAGCATGAACGTGACACGAGACGGGTATCTAATCCACTATGAAAACTTCTTTATTTTTCATTATTTTTTATGGGACTTTCACCAACATATTCGTGGCATTTTTCTAATGGGAATGATACCAAATATGATATAATTCCGATGATATTTACTTGTGTAATCAACGATGAAAGTTACTTCCTATCACAATTATATTAACGGAAAATTAGAAGTTCGTCACCCCTACTTTCAGAATATCAGATGCGTGAGACGATTCCTATCTGATAGAAGAAAAATATACCAAATTCTTTTTTTATTTGTTCATGTTTTTTTAATCACCCCCTGCTCTGTTGTACTATGATTTCCAACCCTACCCAAAATGGCGAAAAATAATGTTTACTGATGCAAAAAAATTTAATATAATTGGGCCACGCAGTTTTAACTATCATCGATGGGGAACAGACTGCTAGGACAACTGGTTGTTGATATATATATATGTAATATATATGTATTTGAGTAAGTGTTAAATGTTCGTAAATACAACTAGCTTGTTTATATTACTAAAGGTATAAAGAATAATATATTTGATATGGGCACATGGTGCTAAGATAGACGCGCGACAAAGAGTGAACAAAGAATCAAGAATGTGCCCGAAACGTGCAGCATACAAGAGGGCGCTGTAATGGGGACTTGCAAACCCTTTGAAACAACATTTTAGTTTTACCAATTGAACCAAATAAACAATAACACTGCAAAGCGACATATATTCAAAAAGTTTATGCCATCTACTATAAAATTTTAAAAATCGATAAGGTATCCTATCTTTTTGTCTCTGGCTGTAGGCGAGCATCAATGACCTGAAGGAATACTCGTCGAAGAGAATTGAATTTAGACGGGTGAAGGACGAAATCGGAGTTCTCTAGAGGGTCTCCATCCAGAACACACTACAACGATTCGAAATGTCTGAATTAAAAGCGTTCCAATGACCTCGGAACCGGGGACAGGGCTCGGGAAAAGCACAGATGACCCAGTGGAAGCGAAGGAGAAGAAGCTGACATGTAAGGAACTGGTCGGAGCATTATCGCACCTAGTACTATGTACAAGGCCGGACATAGTATAGTACATGATCAGTTATTCCAGCCAGTGCTCCTGCTGCTACGACTCGAGTCATTGGACTGCGGCTAAACACGCCTTTAAGCGACTCCGCCAGAAACTCCACTGTTATCGCGTTTCACTCCTAACAAAATCACGAAGAACATTTGAGAAATACGTTTCGTAGGTTTATGTTAGTTCTGTTAGGTTGAGGTTAAATTTTAACTTAGGGGACCACAAATTTTGGACTTTTTTAAACATAATCTTGTAGATTTTAACGAGAAAATGCCAAAAATCCAAGTTTTAAAGTTAGGAATTCACTGGTTGAAAGGTACGCGTGTTTAAAGTTGACCGATTTCAAGCGTTTTTGACAGGAAAGGGTGCCGCCATGTTGGTATGTACAGTGAATCCGGAATGTACGACACCGAGGCTTCTGAGTTAGCCGTCGCGGAATTATCCCCACTACCGCGAGGTATACACCGTGAGGAGCTAAGAAGCTCGAGAGCCGCTGCCGCTGACTGAGCGATGTCCGAGTACAAACCAATATGGCGGCGCCTGTCCGTGTCAAAAACGCTTAAAATCGCTCAACTTTACACACGTATAACTTTTGAACCAGTGAATTCCTAACTTTAAAACTTCGATTTTTGGCATTTTCTCGTTAAAATCTACAAGATTATATTTAAAAAAGTCCAAAATTTGTGGTTCCCTAAGTTAAAATTTAGCCCAGGTTGAACTGAAGGAAGACTCCAAAATGTATGCAAATTATATTACAATTGTAATGCAAAACATTTTGAGCATTAAAAATCATTTATAGAAAATACTTTAGTAACTATTAGTTTTTCTTCCCATATACCCTTACCCTCTTCAACCACAAGATTAAAATTCACCCTTTATAGTGAAGAAACTCGGAGTTTCCCCTCTTCCCTACGAACGTCCATTCCCCCTCCTCATCACCCTTTACATTCCCATTCAATATACCCCACCCTCTCTCCTCCAAGTACCTACACAATCTCCTCCCCTCCGCGTTTACTTTCCCATCTTTAGATATCCTACTCCCCTTCCTATCCACCTCATCGTCCTCCCCCACTTCTCCCCCTTCTCCCCCTGTCCTCGCATTGAAATCTCCCCCTATGATGACTTTAACCTCTTTTTCCCTCTCCTCCATCCACTCCCCCAACGCCTCCAACTTATCCTGCATGTCCCCATTGACATACACCCCTACCACCCACCACCAGCCCTCCTCTGACCTTATTTTCACCGCCATCAGTCCCTCCCTCTCTCCTAGCTTCTCCCCCTCCATCTCTATCTCCTTCCTCACCCCTATTACCATTCCACCTCTCGCCCTCCCCATCCTTTCCTCTCTCCTTGCCCATTGTGTTTCCCACACATACCCCCTCGGCAACCTTCTTCTCACCTGCATCCACCCTTTCTCCTCTATCCACGTCTCCATCAATACTAAAACATCCCACTCTTCCAACCCCTTCCAGAACTCCTCATCCTTGTTCTTCATACCCGCTACATTCCAGAACACTACTTTCATACCCCTGATCCTCCCCTCCGCCCTTTCCCCCTCTCCCCTCCCTCCCCTTACCTCCCTTGCCCGTTTCCCTGCTCCTCTGCCCACTTCTCCTCCACTTCATCCCACCTTCTCATCCTCCCATTCACCCACATTTTCATGTAACCAACCTGCACATATTTACCCTCTCCCCTCTCCTTTTCCGCTTCCCTCTCTATCTTCCATTTAGCCCTCCTCTCCTCCTCCGTCAAGTCATCATCTATCCTCTCCCTTTTCCCCCTCAACTTACTCCTCCCCACCATCACCTTCCTCTTTTGCTCCCTATCCGCTAACCTTATCAGCACCATCCCCCTTCCGTCCTTCCCTGCCCCTCCTAGCTTTTTTATATCCTTTACACCCTCTTTCTTTAGTCCCATCTGCTCCCACAATTCTCCCACCTCCTCTTCTATGCTCTTTCCCTCCACCTTTATCCCCCTTACCACAACATTATTCCTTTTTTCCTCCCTCTCCTTCCTATCCTGCTTTATCTCCATCCTCCTTATCCTCCTTCTATTCTCTTCTAATATCTCATCTCCTAACCCACCCATCCTGTCCTTTCCTCCCTCCCCCCATCCTTCCTTCTCCACCTTCCCCATCCTTTCTTCCAGCCGCTCCATTCTTTCTCCCAACCTGTCCCTCACTTCCCTACTCTCCCTCCTTTCTATCTCCCACCTCTCTCTCTCCCTTTTCCTCTCCTCCTTATCTTCTCTCCTCTCCTTCTCCCATCTCTCTCTCTCCCTTCTCCTTTCCTCCCTTTCCTCCCTTCTTACCTCTTCCCATTTCACACTCTCCTTTCTCCTCTCCTCCCTCTCCCTCTCCATCACTACCTTCATTTCCCTTACCTCTCTTATCAACTCCCCTATCATTCCCTCCCACCCTTCCTTTCCTCCTTCCCCTTTAACTTTTTCCCCCTTTCTGATACCCTCCTCCTTCTCCCCCGGAGACCTCCTTGTTTTCACACTTCTCCTAACTATCTTGTACACCCTTTTCTCCTCATTCTCACCCTCGTCGTCCCCCTCTACCCACTGCCCAAGCTCCTCTCTCCCTCTCTTCCCCCCTATACCCTCTACACTGCTCCCCTCACTCTCCCCTCCCATCCTTACCCATTTCTCCTTCCCTATCTCTCCCTCCACTTTCTCTCCCCCCCCCTTTCCCTCCCCTTTCATCCTCCCCACTCATCATCACCTTCCCTTCTCTTTAAACTCCTTCAAGTTTCCCGCCTTATCCACTTCCTCACCTACTCCTTCTCCCGCCAGAAAGCGCCACCCAACCTACTTTCACCGCGCCACCTGCCTTACTCTCCCGCTCTCACTTCTCTTCCTCCCGTTTCCTAACCTCTTTCCAACGCTTCTTACCCTCCCAAATCCCTCTATACCTCCTCTATTCCTTCCCCCTTTCTCTACACCTTCACTCACCCCCTTCTCTCACCCCTCCACCACTTTCCCACTTCTCACACCCTCTCTCACACACTTTTCCGTCACAACTTTCCTTCTCTCACCTTACACACATCCACCTCTCACACGACACTCGTCCAATCCCCGGGGGAAACTCCGTGATTGACTATATACTGGGGAATGAGGACACGAGGGAAGGGGTAGAGAGGATGGAGGTGGGGGAAAGGGTAGACTCAGACCACATGCCCCTGACGGTGTGGCTGAAGGGGGGGAGAAAGGAGGGAGAGGGGAGAGGTAGGAGGTTGAAGAGGAGAGGGGTAGGGATATGGACGGAAGAGGTAGGAAAGGAGTTCAGGGAGAAATTCGGAAGGAAAGGGGAGGGAGGAAAGGGGGTGGAGGAGGACTGGAGGGAGCTGAGAGAAAGGGTGACAGAGGTGTTAGGGAAAATGGAGAAAAAGAAAAGGGAGGAGAGGAAGGGTTGGTGGGATGAGGAATGTAGGGAAGAAAAAAGGAAAGTGAGGGAGGAGCTGAGGAGATGGAGAAGGTGGGGGGGGGGGAGGGGGAGGAGGTTAAGGAGAAGAGAAGAGCATATAGGGAAATGTGTGAGGAGAAGAAGAAAAAAGAGAGGGAAAGATGGGAAAAGGAGATAGAAGCCATAAGGACGGAGGGACAGGTTTGGAGGGTAATAAAAAGGGAGAGGAAGAAAGGTTCGCAATTAAATGAAAAAATAAAGATGGAGGAGTGGGGTGAGTATTTTAGGGATTTACTGGGAGGAGTAGAATGGAGGGTGAAAAAAGGAGGGGTAAAAGATAGGGTGGGGGATGGGGAAGGGGAAATAGAAAGGGGAGAGGTGTGTAAAGTGATAAAAGATCTGAAAGCGGGGAAAGCGGCAGGAGGTGATGGAATCCCCAACGAGGTGTGGAAATATGGTGGGGAGGAAGTGGGGGAGTGGTTACTGAGGATATGCAGGAGGGTATGGAGGGGGGAAGGGTGGCCGGAGGACTGGACGGAGGGGGTGGTGGTGCCAGTAGCCAAAAAAAGGGAGAGCAAAAAGGTAGGGGACTACAGAGGTGTGACACTGACTCAAACGGCATATAAAGTATATGCGGCAGTGCTGACAGAGAGGTTGAGGAAGGAGGTGGAGGAGAAAGGTATGTTGCCACCGAGTCAAGTGGGTTTTAGGAGGGGGTTGGGGTGTATAGATAACATATATGTGTTAAACTATTTGATTAACAGGAGAGTGAGAGGGAAAGGGAAAAAGCTGGTTATATTTTTTGTAGATTTGAAGGCGGCATTTGACTCGGTGGACAGGGAGGTGTTGTTAGAGGCGATGAGGGAAAGGGGGGTGAGAGAGGGGTTGGTGAGGAGGTGTGGGGAGGTGCTGGGGGAGACGAGGGGTAGGGTTAGGGTGGGGGAGGAGGAAGGGGAAAAGTTCTGGACGGCAAGAGGGGTGAGACAGGGGTGTCCGTTGAGCCCGCTCCTGTTCACACTATTGCTGGCGGATGTAGATGAGGTCTTGGAAAGAGGGGGATGGGGAGGGGTAAGGGTGGGGGGGAGGAAAGTGTACACACTGGCTTACGCAGACGATATTGCGATGCTGGCGGAGGATGAAATGGGGATGAAAGGGATGATGAGGGTGTTGGAGAGGTATTTGGAGGAGAAGAGGTTGGTGTTGAATGCTGAGAAGTCTAAGGTGATGAGGTGCAGGAGGGGAGGGGGAAGATGGAAGAAGGCGACGTGGAGGTGGAAGGGCAGGATTGTGGAGGAGGTGGGACAGTATAGATATTTAGGGTACGTAATTAAGAGGGATGGAGGGCAAGAAGGGCAGGTGGCGGAGAGGGTGAGAAGGGGTGCGGCGATAATGGGTCAAGTGTGGGGAATAGGGAAGAGGAGGTTTGGGAAAGACTGGGGAAGAAGAATTTGGATGTTTGACAGGTTGGTATGGCCGGTACTGAGCTATGGAGTGGAAATATGGGGATGGAAGGAGAGGGAAGGGTTGGAGAGGGTTCAAGAGAGATTTTTAAGGTGGGTGCTGGGGGTGGAGAGATGTACGCCGGGATACATGGTGAGGGAGGAGGTGCAAAGGGAGCTGTTGAGGGGCAGGGCGGGGTTGAGGGCGTGGGGTTTCGAGAAAAGGCTAGGGGAGGGCAGAGGAGGGGAATTAGCTAGGGTGTGTTGGGAGGAGATGCGGGAGAGAGATAGGAGGGGTGGAGAGGTGGATGGATGGGAGAAGGAAAGAAGGGATTTCTTCCGAGGGAGGGGATGGGGAGCGGAGGAGGTGGAAAGGATGATAGAAAGTGGGGGGGAGAGATTGAGTGAAGAGTTAGTGAAGAGAGAGAAAGAAAGGCAGAGAGGGGAAAGAAGAGAGAAGTTGAGTGCTTCTAGGTATAACAGATGGTATGGAATGGTGAAGGGAGAGGGGGTGCCGGGATATTTGATGAAAGGGTGGGGGGAGAGTAGGTGGCAGAGGGTAGCTAGGTTTAGATTAGGAAGCGAGATGAGGGGGGGGGAAATATTGGATGGAAGAAGAGAAAAGGAAATGCAGAGTGTGTGGCTGGAGGGATGAGAGCTGGGAACATGTGTGGGAGGAGTGTATGCGGGTGGATGAGGAAAGAGGATGGCAGGAGAAGATGGGGGAGGTGCTGGATGATGATGGGGGAGGGGAGGAATGGATGAGGAGGGTGGAAGAGTGGAGAATAAAGAGGGGAGAGGGAAAGGTGTGAATGGATAGAAAAGTGGAAAAAGGGGAAAAAGGAAAGGAAGTCCATAGGGGAGGTAGAGGAGGAAGGAGGAGAGGAGAGGTGCCTGAATGAAGGAGTGAGAGAGAATGCTGAGAGTGTGAAAGCGTGAATGTATGGTTGTATTTACGTGTTTCTCTGCTTTAGTTATTAATTTTTAATAATGAGAGCTTAGACCGCAGGATTTAGGTCAACTGTAGTGTTATGTTTTGTTTTATTTTATTTTATTTTATTTTATTTTATTGTATTTTATTTTATTTGTTGTTCCGTATTATTATTTTATTTCTATGGTTTAAGAAATTGTATTAGGGAGGGTATACTTTTATATATATTTATGTTCTGTATATATTTTATATTCTATGCGACCGCTGCGTTTTGTTTTGTGCTTTTTAAGAGATAATGTATGCGTTTTTTATTTTAGTTTTAAGTAATTGTAAGGGGACGTTGCGAATTACACTCTCTCTTTCTCTCTTGCGTGCGGTAGTTTTAGGCTAGTGTTAAGAAATATGTAGAGTTGGGTATAGGATTGTAAACCTAAGGGGAACAAATAAAGAATATAATAGTGAAGAAACTCAAGGTGACCTTTATATCTCGATAAAAAAACAAGACAGAAAATGTCTAATTATTACATTACATGCTACTCTTGAAACCATACAACTTTCGTTTCAACCATGTCGTTTTTTTCATACGCCAAATAATTTACAAGTAATTTAGGTGGTACACTTAGCTGAATCTCCCTGCATGCGATAGTGCCTCCTTAAGAGACAAAGATTCGAAATAGCGCTCTACAGCATCGCAAATGCTATCAGGGGAAGTAAGCGATCTGAGAATTGCCGGCTGTTATCTCCATTCCGTTTTCTCATCCGTTCAGTGCATCGAGAAAGAGAGGGGGAAACAAGCGAAATAGAGAGAAAATTATTCGCAGGAAATGGTAGGAATAATTTTGCAAACATTAAGGATATTAAACGGACACCAGTGTATAGTACATGCCGATCTTTCAATATCCTGCCTCTATAATATTTTCCACGTTATTGTACAGGGTGTACCAAAATTATGTGTAAAGACTATTACAGCTGGACTGTATACCTTTGAATCGGTAGAGATCTGTTTGAAAAATCACGTGCTTAATTGTCCTTGATCGGTTTTTCCAAGGTTAAAATTTTTATTGTTGCATCGTAGTCTACTCATCGAGAGGATAAAAAGTCTCAAAGAAACCATGGGTCTCGACGAGACGTCAAATGAAAAAAATTGAGTCTGTATTTTCAATTTATTTTCACATGTAGAATCATCCCCTCTACGTTTATATCATTTTGGGACAGCCTGTAGACATATGGAAAAACATAGTTTAGGAAACTTCAAAGTCGTTGCTTAAGAGAACTTGAGACCCGTAGTTTTTTTGAGACTTTTTATCTTCTCGATGAGTATATTACGATGGAACAATAAAAAATTGACCTTAAAACAACAGATCAAGGACAATTATGCATGTCATTTTTCAAGCAGGTCTTCACTGATCCAAAGGTACCTAATCGAGCTGTGATAGTCTTTGCACATAATTGTGGTACATACTGTACATACCGCATATGTTTACTCGACAAATTGCGATATTTTAAAAATGTACTTCGGGTGTCATCTAGTATATAAATCTTTCTAACTCCTCAGAAGAACTCAAGTCTTTTGGAAATTGGAATATTAATTCCGGCTCTGTATATTGCAACTACAAATTAACGATTGCTATTTAAGAAGTGTTCAAGTACCGATTGTAATTAACGACAAAAATTTAATGTAACCGATGTACAATTATAATTAAGTAATTAATGATTCTACTAATTCGATCTTTATAATAAAATTGATAAATTTGATGGAAATAAGTTCGACGTGTAGAGGTTGTATGTAAAAGTAAAGTGAATTTCAATTTAATTTCAGCTAAAAGTTAAAACTTAATTGTTAACAGTTGATAATGATGAGCTATGGATCCGGTTTAAATTTATACAAGATTATTTATCGAAGTATTAAGAATGCAAAGAAGTATTTCAAACAAATGTTATACATATAATACAAGAATGGAATGTTATGTTGATAATTATTTAGCTTTGCGGTAACCTTGAAGAATTCTGTAAAGGTGACACAAAATTTTAAATGAAACTCCATATTTCGTAGCACATATTTTTATAGCTGACATCGTACCGTTTTCAAAACACAACCTCAAAAATTATACTATATATAAACATGGTACATTATGTGCCACAAGGTGGACCAATTAAATGGAAACATGTAAATATTTCTCTAATTAAGGATTATATAGAAAAACTCCTTAGGACTTCCACAGATTTCAAGGTCATTGGTACTCTTTCATATGGAATGATATATTATTTTGCATATTCTTTGAGAGCACAAAAGAACAAAATCGTCTACCTGTATAACCATACGGTTTCGATAGTTGTATTTCAAGATATTTGCATCTATATTTTCCAACATTGCTGAATGTACATCGATAACTATTTTTATCAATCGATTAAATCAATGCGGGTTTTGACGGTTAATTGGTTTCCAATCGTGAACAATTATCAATCAATCAACTAAACATTTTAATTTATTAAAGCCCAACTCTGGTTAGTAGTTATAGTTGGCTCTAAAATGCTGTGTCAATACAATATGTACAATATTGACTTGTTTTCTGTGAAAACAGAGAAACTTCTGAATGCAAGAGTCTGAATATAAATCGTGATAACCTATTGCAAGCGATAAAGTGTGCTTCCGGTCGTATTATGTGTTTCTATAAATTCGGAGAGAAGGAATTGCCGATACTCCGAACAGCTTAATGGTCAAACCAGTCATTCGGAAAGCGAAAGATCACAGTCCGATTCTCAACGTGGTCCGATACCAGATCACATCGATTTCTTTCTCCCCTGCACTATAAAATAGAAACGTATCAAGTCCTTTAGCTTTTGATTTATATAATAAAATACTATGTCTCAATCATGATAACAAATTTCTGTTCTCATATCGTTTTTATCGTACAAGATGTATGTACTACAGTGAATTGGAACAGAAACAAGGAACAAGTTCGGCCGTGTAAAGTTCTCGTGGTGAACTTATACTGCTGTAAAGTTGGCGGTAAATATCTCATTAAAAGCTCGATAAAGTAACTTTTGCGCCAGTGAATTCCTCATTAAAACTTGCATTTTTTCAGCCACTGTTTTTAAAAAAACCGTAAGTACATCAATGTTTTAAGGTGATTCGGAAACAACGATAGTGTGGTGGTTACATGTATACAGAAAAATTGTTCAGAATCATGACCCGGACAATATATTCAAAGATTATCGAAATCCATACATAAAAAATCCATACGATAAGATACGAGAATAATGTTTCTTGCAAGAGTAAGTAAAGGCGTGCCATGAATCCGATAGATAACAAACGACCGAATAAAATTTAATTTCATCAATTCTCGGGAAACAACGGGCCATAGAGAGAATTCGGGTCAAAAGGAAATTCTGTCGTTGCCAAAATTCCGTCGGTAGGTGAACACAAGGCAGGCATTGTTTCACCCCTTCTATAGGAAAGGTGCATTAAGGGCGCGATGAAAAGGAGGACACAATGCCTTTGGTCAAATTTAATAGGCGAGGAATTAGAAGTTACCGGTCAGTATAATTATTCAATTTTCAGGGTGTTCGGGTTTGCAAGTTAGTTGTTACAGAATTCTAAGAGACGCCTGGAATATTAAGGTCTCAGCATTAGTTAGATCAGTCGATTAATTTATCGTGGACAACTATAGAAGCTCGTACTAAGTTAATTTTCGTAGTGGCATTGGATGTGTTTCTTCTATTTAAAAATTATTTCGATAATATCTCGTTAACTATTAAGTTTAGGCAGATTCACAATACAAAAGGGAGGTCATTACATTTGAAAAAGAAAACATGACTCTTCGTTTTCGAAGATCTCGGAAAATATGATCTTGAGATGACCTTCACCCACAAAGATTTATGCGCATAAATAGCGAAGTTATTAGGGGTGGCAGAGTTAGGTGGGATATCCTGTATATGTATGTTGACAGAGAAAACTAGCTAGCGTCTAGACTCACAACTATACGAGTGCCGTTTGTATAGCTCATAGTTCCTTGCCCAGAAAAAAATTAA
Source organism: Halictus rubicundus (assembly GCF_050948215.1). Taxonomy (NCBI): domain Eukaryota; kingdom Metazoa; phylum Arthropoda; class Insecta; order Hymenoptera; family Halictidae; genus Halictus; species Halictus rubicundus. Next base: position 2,965,425 of record NC_135162.1, read on the forward strand.
ACGTGTACATAGTTTTACTCTTAAATGGACACGTACCTTCCTACTCTGAGATATCGAAAGAACACCGGACGGTTAAGGATGGTACATACAGGGTGTCCCATTTGAAATTTCGCGCGCAATTATTACCCAAACTATAGCCGTTGTAAAAATATTTCAAATAAAACTTGCTTCTAGCCACGCTACATTTTGAACGGAACTAAATGACCTTAAATGACCTTGGAAGACAAAAGTATTATAGGTCAGTGAATTCGTCTCGGCATAGGCTACACGCTTATCTAAATAAAAACATACCGTTCTGTATAAAAAAGGACAGAGGTCACCTTGAAATCCCGTAAGCATGTCGACCTACAGAAGATTTGTAACCACAGAGTAAGACAGAGTAAGTTTTATATGAAATATTTTTTACAACAAGCTATAGTTTGGGAAATAATTGCGTGCGAAACTTCAAATGGGTCACCCTGTATATGGATCGGTGACGGGTCAGGTATTTAGTAGCGCAAGAGGTGTTGACTAATTGACCATCTGCTGGCGAGCATAGGAGGTAGCCGCCACAGTACAATAATAAGTTTGAAATCATTTTACAGTGCGATGCTTCTACTTTCACAATCCATCGTACATTTTTGTAGGATACAGCGACCGAGAAACTTAAAACGCTTTGGTGATTCAAAATGTTGAAGAGTCTGTGAAAACATTGAAAAATTTGTCTCGTGGCAGAAACCATCGTGGATTTGAAGATTAAACCTTACCCTTTACAACGAACGCTTAAAACGTGATGTACGATTTCTCTAGTCAATGAAAGTTTTCAGGATTCATTGTAAAGAGGAAGATTCAGAAAAATATATTTTGATGCTTTTACTGCCGCACAGATGTTTTGAGTTTTTCACCTGCGATATCCTGTACAAATATCCTACAAAAAGAAAAGTTGCAAAAGTTGCAAAAGTGTTACATTTGCAAAAGTTGTGGCTTCGAGCTTTAAAATGAGTCCAAATTTACTGTTGTACTATTTTTTTTAAACAAAACTATCATATTGACTATGGCTAAAGTTCCGAAAATCGGTTAAGTCGGACTGAGCTCAAATTTTGTACATAGCGTCAGTTTGTATTAAAAACATGTTTGTCAAAAGGATTTGTTTTAAACTTTAACATAGTTTTGTAACAAATCAATCAATTTGATCGCGTCTCTTTTATTGTCTGGACACATTTTCAAGCGATATCTATCGCCACGCTCAAACATGCCTATAAAACAATAAAAATTAAACATAATCATATCCAAACCTAATCCAAACCTGACCCAGCCCGCGTAAAGCAATAGGTTCAGTAACGTCACCTAATCTAAGCGTTGTGCTGGAAAGGTAGAAAATGTTATGTTGGTAAGGTAGAAAATGACACTAATGTGATAACGAATTTTTTTTGGGTCGGCGAAAATCCTTTTGGGAAACATGCTTTTAATGCAAAATGGCACTGTGTGCAAAATTTGAGCTCAATCCGATTTGATCGATTTTCGGAACTTTAGCATTGACTATTTCCCGAGAATCGTTCAAACACTTTTTGGATACACTGTATGTCGTCTACTAGCTTCAAACGTTAGCTGTTGAGATGCACCTGAATCTATCTGATGTTATTGGACGCTAAAGTGTCAAGCGTATAACATCACACAAGTGCAATTTCGCTCACCGCATATTCTATTAAATGTTGTTGATTGTCGCAAGTGCTCACGGAACGCGACACTTGAGTGACAGTCGGGTTCAACAACGAAAAATTACTATGCTTTTTTAAACTCAAGCAGTTATACCAGAAGAGACACTTCTCGCTCTTACGCTACGCTCATTTAACTACAAGTATTCTAACCAGACAGTCTCTGAAGATCGTAAACGTAGACGAGAGCATGATGTAGTGTGTAAAGAACATGGTCGTTATGTAAAGAGTACTATCAGTTAAATTCAGTTTATTTTCTTCAATTTTTTCCGTAATCTTTCTGAGCTTTCTGTATACATTCTTGCAGTTTGTCATCTAAGACACGCGAAAAATAATTACAATATCTTGGGAGTTTAAAAGGTTAAATTCATAAAATTGACAATTGAAAATTGATTAGTGTACAGGGTGACTCTACTTAACTGTACCACGTAAATTTACTCGTAACTTAATCGTTGTATAACAAAAAGTTCCAAACAAAAGTTCCTTTATGTCAAATAAGAGATGCAATGTGATCATTGGTTTTTTGATGTCTTGAACTCTTATCGAGATGTAAAGGTAACCTTGCATTTTTGACATTGTAATGTGTGATAGTTAAATATGCGATTATAAGGAGTATTGAATGCTGAGAAAAGGAGTATTAAGGTATATAGTATGAAAAAATAATAGTTACTGAGATATTCTTTAGCGAATGTTCAGTGTATGTTTTCTCAAATTCAATCGTAGCTTGTTTGGTGGTAATTATTTTTTACTACACTTTGACCAATACGTTCGTGGCGCTTTTCCGATTAAAATGATAGCCATATGATACGGTTTAGATCGCATATTTTTGTTTAATCCACGATTTAGTAGAAACCTCGATTATTCGAACTAGTTAGTGGGACTGAGTGTTCGGATAATGGAGGCTCTACTGAATCGTGGATTGGACGAGCAATTGTGATGCAAATTGCATCGTGCTTGGTCTTGTCTTATTGGGCTTGGTCTTAATACTTTTTTACTCAACATTCGATACTCTTTCAAATTCGTATCTCGATAAAAAAAAGTGAAATACAGAAAACTAATTATTACATCGTATGTACCGGTTAATGTTTAACAATTTTTGTTTGAAACATTTTTTCATGCAACAAGTAGGCTACGAGTAAATTCAGGTGTAAAGTGACTCACCCTGTATAGTATTAATATATTAGTAAATAAAATTGATTCAGGCAAGCGTTGGAAAATTGTTCATTTACTGGCCCTCTGTTTCAATCAGCTTGCTTCTGACAGTTGATTTCGATTTGCATATAATGGAAGTATGTTTATTAGTGTAATAAATTTAAAGTCATGCTGTGTATGCTGAAAAAGCCATTAACTCTTTGACGTACAAAAGCGTCTCTACATTGAAGAAAAATATTGTTTAATATTAACAATATTAAACTGCTGCAGCAAAAGGTTTTACACATATAATAACTCAAAACCTAACAATTCGGTTCACTTCAAATTTGAAAAGTATTTCGCAGACTTTTTATATTGAAACTTTGAAAAACAATAACTCGAAATGCATCGATAATACTGTCCAACACACCAAAATTGATTTTAAGGGTATAGCCGGATAAGGGAATTAAATGTGCCCCAAAACCAAATTAATCTTTCGTTATACCATTCGATAGGGCCTTCAAAGAAAATCCTCTGTGGCAAATTTCAAATCGTTACCCCTACCACAAGGGTAGTTATAGTGTGAGCACGGTTTCATGAATTATGCTCCATTTCTTCTGTCCTGCTTAACAAAAAATTCATAAACATTCTACCCAATAGCAAACATCACTGTGAATTTTTCCCGAATTTTTGTCTGCAAAATTGATTTTTAATAAATTCCAGAAACTTTAAAACTGCTGATTTTATATTTAAGCTATCAAACTACCATGTTTATACTATTATGGTAGTTCCGTCTTACTATTATTATTACTGCGTATTTTTCAGATTTTTCGGTTTAACCAAACACGTTTAAAACAATAGAAAACCTCAAAAAAGTCCGAAAAATGCATAGGAGTTTACGAGAGTAAAAATTCAGTTTTTCAGTTGTTCAGTTTTGTAAAAATTCAGTAGCGAGACATTGTTGAAAGCAATATTCTCACTTTTTCCGGATTTTTTAAAGAAAGTGTACTGTAGTTAATAAAATATAGTATTGATTTTTTTACGACATTCCTTTAATTTTCTTATTAACTTATTGTTAGATTAACTTGTAAAATCACGCTTTGAAATATTTGAGTAACGTAGTCAAATAGTATACACAGATATTGAGTGGTGCAGTGCTGAATTGTTGAATACGGCTGCCACAATTTAAAGACCGGTTGAGGTGCGTATTTTCATTACATTACCTCTGCATCCTAACAGAAAGCTTTTTCTAGGATAATTTCCTACACAATATCGGATTCTGTGAACGTTGATGAAAGAAAAATATAAAAAAAATTGCCGGAATGAATCGTATCTCGTACAGGCTAAAAAAATATTTGTGCACGCAACGTGCGTAGTTTCTTGCCGTTACAATCGTCATCGTTCAGGTAGTTAAATTCGTCAATGTCGTAAGTACGTGTAATTGACAACGATAGCATCGTCCGACGGATGGAGCAAAAATGAATGCGGTTTTTTATCTTAAATTTTAAAGCTATACAGGGTGTACCAAATAAAGTGCTACAAGCTGATTTCTCAGAATCTAATGAAAATATGGACATTTCTTTGCAAATTAAATGGTTAAGGGGGGCTAATATTTTAGTATGTATTGCATTTTTTTCGGGACACTTTTTAGGGGGGAAAGTGGGGTCCCCTATATTTTTTCAAATGGGAAGTAGTATTGATTCTTTGTTATTGTGATACCTCTCATTAAGTAAAATTTATTTATAAAAACTTTTGCCAATGGACATTACTTCCAAACAATTTTATGCATTATACACAGTTATAGGTGTGCAACTTATTAATGTGCGGTATATTTGTTTGAATTGTAAAATACGAGCATTAATTATTATGCTGGTTATTCCACACCAAATGATCACATTTCATACACACGTTGTTTGGAATGGCGGTGCTTTCCACGAACCGATCATCTGAAGCAATACCATTTTGTAGCTTTGTTAATTATGTTTGTTCCATCATGAAATTGAATATTTTCAAATTAATCTTCAACGTTTTACGTTTGAAGGGCCATCAATCCGTATTGCTATCTGTAATATTGTCGGGGGTCAAATTTTCTGAAAAAGTGACTGAACTTCTCCCTTTTACAAATTCAAAAAGTTTTAACAATATCGAGAAATTAAAAATCAGTTTCCATTGAGGCATTGAATCGACAAGCCTCTGCAATTTCATGAAAATTACAAAGTCACGCAAATATGTAGAACGTGATGTGCATAAGCTTGACGTGAAACGACCCATTCTTAAGTACATGTTGTTTAATTTTATATACTGGGTGAGTCAGTAAAAATTACCATCTGAAATGACTCATTATTTATTGACTTTATTAAAAAATGTTCCAAATGAAACTTATTGTATCCGAGGGGTGGGGGGTTCATTAGAAAAACATTTCGATTTTTTAAAGCCTTATACATATTTCCTGAAATATCAAGGTAACCTTGAGTTTTTCAAATTGCTCAACTTTAAACACGCATAACTTTTGAACCAGTAAATTCCTCACATTAAAACATTGTTTAATTTCTGGGTTGTCAAGGTGAAGTTTAACCAGCTCAGATAATATAAGCCTCTCCAATGAGCCTCTCGAACACAATAAGAATTCATTTCAAACAAGTCAATAAATGATGAGTTACTTCAGGTGGTAATTTTTACTGACTCACCCTGTATGTACAAATGTACGTACATATGTGTATGTACGAATACATCGTGCAACGAAAATCCTAATGTGTAATTTTGACAAAATTTTCAGCGATGATTCGGAACACGCAAACTTGTTAATTTACATATGTACTCCACGTTTTCCTCCATTGGAGCATATGGACGCATTATCCGTAACAGCCGCAAATTATATATTTACGTGTTTGTAAAGTACTGTCCAAAGTAGATCTCAATTTAATTGGGTACCCGCTACAGTCCATCTAGGGAAATTGCTAAAATATCACTCTAATTGCATGATCGTGTCAATTTGTGTCCGTGCGAGTATTAGACAACAAATTTTTGTCCCCTGAACGCATGCGTAACTGAATTAAAGAAGTTCGTCGCTACCCAATATAATCACCTGAATAAACCGAAAGTAACTTTTGAAAATTTGAACCGTAAATGTGATCGTACTGTGGATAGTGCAATGTTTCGTCAAAGTTTAGTTACATACTTGCAATGTAATAACTACAGCATCAAAATATTCAGCTGTTGTTATTACCATCATTTTACATATTTTCAAACAAGATTTTATTTTATAGATTCATATGTATATATAGATTTTATTCTATTTCAGCCTACATTAACGTACCAATTATCCATTGAGAAGCCTAATTTCAACAAGAATGTGTAATAAGCAAAACAAAATGTTGTATTCAATAACGAAATTGATCAGTATTAATCAGTAATTAAATTATTTTTACCGCGCATGTTTATTGTGAAACGAATTATTTTTTTACACATTTACAGCACGTTTATAATCCTATTGAATAAAGTAATACCGACAAACGTTTATTATATAAGCCAAGCTTAACAAACTCTGCTGTATTAACTTAACTATATTTAATTAACATAAAGTGAGAGACACACTCGTAATACATGTGGCGTTACAAGAACTAACGAAAAGAACAGCAGATGCGTGCGCATCATTCACATACAAACTAGCGTGCCTGGCGTCTTATAATGCTTTAACAAATCCTTTTGCTTTTTGGTTTTCCATGCATATTTGAAATGCGTTTTAGAAAACATATTACAGATTAAAAAATGAATCAATGTAGGAAATGTTATTAAAATTTACAATTACAAGGAAATTTACAATTTCAGATATACAGGGTGAGTCACCTAATGTTGGCACCTCAAATATCTTTGTTGTTTTTAAAGATACATCAAATGTCTTAACGATAAAGTTGAATGGTTCAACGGGGCTCGCACGATGCCATAAAAATATTTGGTTTTGTTTTTTTTAGATATTTGAAGGTCACGTTTTTAAACGGAACCACCTCCTTTTAAACACCTACGATGATAATCCCTTTCATTAGGAATTCAGTGACTATAATTACTTAAGGTAATTCAAGGTCACAGACGTTTCTTCTGTCTGTGATATAAATATATTGATTTTTTGAAACCTTTTATTTTCAAAGATATCAAGACGACATTGAGATTTTTAATATTCACCTTCGAACCTCGAAATTTTATGAAAATTAATTGTCAATATATTTGTGTTGTTGAACTCATCTTTTCAGCTCCCATAACAGAATACAAAAAGTATAAGGGGGATGTTAAGAAACAGTTCAAGGTCACCTTGACGTCTCAGAAAATCTGAGGTATAGAAAATCAAAATACATATACTCATCTCATTAGGTTCCTTAGATACAACTAGTTTTACTTGAAATATTTTACAATAGAGCATAAGATAAAACATTATTTTAGGCGATAGTTTTTACTGAATCGCACTGTATACAATATAATATTATACATCAATATTCTACGTATAATTACGCAAAATACGAACGCATTTTACTTACGAATAATTAAATTTATAAAAAAATTACAGATTTCTATTTTTCCAATGTTATATCGTTTACTAAGATGCTAATAAAAATTGTGTTATTTTTATATTTTCTATAAAAATAGTAACTGCCGAATAACTAATTACAGTGGTTATGTACATTGATACCTACTACTGATTGTCTATGAATTTATGAAAATCCATTTGCAATTATTTATAATTACACGCATGCTAACTGTCAGTATAAATTACGATTTTTTAATAAGCCATATGATTTGTGTGATTATGCAATTGGTTATGAATAGACTGTGTGTGTTTATGCAAATGCAAATTTATATAGAAAATAGGTAGACCAATGGAACCTGGACAAAAATTCTTGTCATAATTAAGTAATTTTAAGAAAGTATTTTATATGCACAATGCATATTTTTTACATATTTGTGCAGATTTTTAGTATTTCTCTCTTGTAATAATAACCCAAAATATAATTATTGCTAATAAATATCTATCTCGCTAAGAAACATTTTTGTTTATATTATGTATTATGTAATAATATTGTGAACAATAAGATTTGTATATATATGTATAGTATATTTGTACACATTGACATACGTTTATAAGACCCGTTCCAAATATGTGTAAAACGTCAATGTCAATATAAGAAATTATTAAAAAGTATAAATATGCTCCTATCACATCTTGTGATGCTAAGAGACCATTTTCAGGACAAAAATTAATATAATTTGATAAAGACATCAATTAAGAATTGATGACATAGAAAAAATTGTTACATATTGTAATGCAAACTACAAGTAGTAAAAAATATTATACCGCTATTTTATCGTAATATAGTGTACTATTCCAATAAATTTTGTTTATACATTCCATATATTTTACACGTATTTTGCATATATTTTTCATATTTTAACATATAGGATAAACATGTGTAGTCTGATTATGAAATAAAACTTATTAAAATTTTTTAACAAAACAATGAATTGCTTCCGAAATTGAAAAGCATTTTAATGCAAATACATGTTAGCGAACGTAAACTTGTATATCAATAAGAATTATTGTTGCAAATAAAAACAAAATGTAACCAGAAGCTATGCGAAGTTTGCAATGCCATAGAATCTTTTTCCAGTAATCCTATGATTAGTTCATTTTCGGTATTCAATGTATATTGGGAATAATAGCGACAATGTAACAACGCACGGAGATTTTACTGTGAAATGATCGTAAAGGGCGAAATGTTAACGGGTTGGTATCGCTTGTGACAACGTTCCCGACAAAGGCGAACGGAAATTCATCGTGACTCAAACGGTTTGTCACGCACAAACGAATGGCCGACATGCACCGTCGGAAGCATCAGAACAGATTGGTGGGCACTCGCTGCGCTTATTAATTGACCCACGTTCGATAACATTTTCCGAAGTTCTATTCGTACTTCCGATCACGCAAACGTATGCGTAGATTTTCTAAGGCTACGGTTAACGGTGCATCCACAATTCACTAATAAGAGTAACCGTTCATTCCGTAATGAACGATTATCATTTCGGACGCAAAGAAGGACATCGTATGGGAAAGAAAGAGACGCGTGGCCTCTAGAGCTTCGCTGTCCTTTTCTACGTTCGGCGTGGATCAAAGAATAGTGTCTCCTACCCGATATATGTCCCTGGCGAGACCCGTATTGTGGATATATATTGTATTGTTGCGTATATTGTGTCTTATAATAACATGTGACTGTTAGTATGATTTCTATGTATACTATTAGTAGGATGAGGTGCCCAATTACTGTGGGGGTGTCAATTACTATGAATATATTAATTTTTAAAGCATAATGAACATTAAAAAAGAGATATATCAAAGAGATTGTAGACGACTGTATTGTTACAGCGGAGGCACTATATATTATTTCTGGAAAATCTATTCTAAAATAAAATAACATAAAATAAAAGTACTCGAAGGAAAACATAATATTAGTAACACAAATACAAAACCAATAGCAAAGTAACAATATTTTTGTAAAATAAATTTAATGACTTCGTAAAGTATTAAATACTTGAAGGCCAATTCATTCGTACAAAGATAAAATACAAAACTAGAATATATGTACATATGAGTTATATATTGCTGTATGAAAAGAATTTTCATTAAATAAACATAAGTACTGTATTCTCTGAAATTGAGATACAGAATTTTTAAGGATGCCGGGTGATGTTAAGTGACAGTCGATGATATAAAATTCAAATAACGACGAAGCGCTGAAATTCCGTCAGTAGTATAAAATGCGATATCACAGACAGAGTATTCTAAAATGCAGTCAATCAATACCAATATCTACGAATAGTATCGCATTTAGTGTACACAAGACTATCTACAGGACCGTGATAAAATTAACGAGTCAGAAGTCTTGTTATCTCTTATTCGAAATCATTAAACAATATTGAGAACTTCCGACAAGCTGATAACAAACTAAACCACCAAGATTTTAGTTTGCCGTTAGTTAGTGTAAGATATTTATAATTTAAAAATTAAAAAATACATGCATGTAGATACCTACAGATATTATAATAATAATGTTATAGTAGCAATTGCGCAATTATATATAATTTATAAGTAACAACCACAGAATGTTTAATATTTTTTATAATTATAATTTTAATTAGAACAACAGATTAAATGTCTTATCTGTTCAGATTCATTTTATTACAAAGCATTTCAATACTTTACCTTGTAATTGTGCTGTGCTCACCATAGCCTGAAATATGGTGGGTCAGGGAGTTCAAAGTGTTCATTTAGGGACTGCACATCTGGCAAAGCCAGTGTGTGTGGGTTTATTATTTCGAAGCTGATGGTTCACCAAATGTTCGTGTCATAAACTATGTCGTAGAAGTCTCAGTACTCATTTTAAGAAAATGGTTTGTGCATATCGTACATTTATAAACAAGTCAATGAAACAGAAAATTGAAACCCCAATACGAAATGTCGAGTAGATGTTTACATTCATCCACATCCGCTGAGAATTCTTCATTGATAAGCGATTGAAAGAACAGATGTAGGTATATTTGGATTATCTCGCAATAAAAATTAGTTTATTTACGGAACATAAAATCCTGGATTATATCCTATAGGAATTCAGAGAACTACAGTGGATCCGAAAAATATCTGAACACTAAATTTTCGATTTGCGAATAATAATTTGGTAAATAATGTTACCAATTAAAGCGTCTTCAGAAACATTTAAATTTTTTCCTTTAGTGAATGATTCAATGAAAGATTTAAAGATTGTAGCCCTCCCTTTGCAACGATGTAAAAAAGCTTCGTTTTATTAAGCTTTGAATGAAATATGTACAGCCAAATTTACAGTAATACAAGGCACACGATGAGAGCTTTGCATGGTTGATCTTATTCCTCATTGTTATTCTATAAAACATTGAGGAAAAATCCTACAACAATTTTGAAGAGGTTGTTACAAAGGGGGTCTCCAAATTTCCAATATGTGGAGGATTTAATTACGACAAAACTTTTCCAATGTTTTTACAGAAGAATTTATTGATAGCGTTGTTTAGGAAAAATGTATCTCCAGTTTCCCACCCGCTAAATTATGCGAAAATATCGTAGAAGAAAATGATCAACGTTCATTGAGTCCTTCATTCATTCAGTTCATCGAGAACCTTTAAAAAGAGTCCAAACTTATTTCTGTAGTATTGTTTTTACGAAATTACCACGAGTTAAATATAGACAATTTTTCCAGTAACGGAAATTTAGTGTTTAAATACTGTATTCATCCACTGTATACTGAAAAATAATGTGGAAACACTGACTTATCCATGTGTCAATAATTTTTATAAATTCGAGGAATTATCTAATAACAAGGAACCATATCAAAAAATGATATTCATGAAAATAGTGAAATAAATATGTAAGGAAAGCATCCTTAGTTATATTGAATTTAGCGCGTAAATAGGTCGATAAGTCAGATCTCCAACTATATCGAGACAACCTAATGAATAGACATGCGGCGGGAGAACGACAAGGTGAGCCACGAAGTACAATGAGAAAAACCAAATAAGAATTATAGAATCACAGATAAGAAAATTAATCAAGAAACAACGGTGTGAATAATAGCATTGAATGTTGTTTCTTCGTTATTACAGGTAGGATTAATAATTAGTCTAAGTTATTATATTGTTATTTTGTTCAAAATAATAAAACCTTCGTTATTACAGAGAAACGATTCTGCTTATTATCCACCAATAACCTGCACATTAAAGAAATCATTATAAATATATAAATATAATATAAAAAAAAACAGAAGTAATGATTATTGAAGTTCGCAGAAAGTGAATAGTAATTTTAAAAATGTTTCTAAACATTATTATCATTTACTTCACTGTTATAGATAAAGGAAGTGGGGGTATGTATTTTTTACGTTTTACGATAAGCAGTAAATGAAATTAGATTCATAATAATGCTGAAATAAATTTATTAATTACTTTATAAACAAGTAATAAAGTAAAAGAAAGAAAGTTCACAAAATATAAAAAAAGACGCTGACAAAACACGCAAAACCACGCTATAAAACAAACTTCTCCCTAACGCGCAACTGCATTGCGCACAACGCCACCTGAAGAGTGGCAAAGTGTCGAGCACCGCGGGGGTGAAGAGGAGTACGGGGGATGTAGTACACCGGTGTCTAACTAGGCGGCACTGGCATGTAAAGCCACTTCAATTCGTTTCAAGGCATCTCGAATCCATAGTATATATATCAGTGGAACAGCTCCAACCGTGCCCAGCACTGCCTTATGGATAATAGTGCCATAATGGGGATAGCCGATTTTACATCATCGACTTGAAGTACGGTAACCGTGGGCAGGGCCCGCTCCAGGGGGGGGGGGGGGACAACCCGGGCATTTGCCCGGGGCGCCAAAATTTAGGCGCGCCATTTTGGCTTTGGCTGTAAGTGTGAGAAAAATATTGGTGTTTTAAATATTCAGTTAATAGAAAATGTCTGACTACCCTTGCCAGACAATTTTGCTAAAAAAAAAAGGTCATTCTGTTCAGCGCGGTGCTTAAAAAGGGGCGGCAATTTGTTTTTTTTGCCCGGGGCGTCGTAACCGCTAGAGCGGGCCCTGCTGTGGGCAACGAAGACACGTGTCACCAGCAAACGCGACGAAGGTGCGCGCTGTACAAAAGAAAGGCTGGTGGGGGAAGCAAGCGTTTGAGGGGCCTCAACCGTGTACAGCACTGTATTAGGCGATTCTTTCACAGCACAAATTCACTTTAACACATTGAGCGCCAGCTCCGCGAAAACGCGGGTTTCTGAGTCTATCGCTTGAGTTCTGGCCCCACGATAATGCGGATTTTTTTTGCTGGTTTGCTCAGGCTTTAAATGTCTCTTATACCGCCGGCGCTCAATGTGTCAAGTGTGTGAAATCTACCCTTGAAAATTCGGCTTTTGGGATTTTGTTCTAATTATATAAACAATTGATAAATATTTTATCTGTCCTCATTAAAACGAACAACATTTGTCTGAAAACTTTTTCCCAATTCATTATACTTTGCGAGTTACAATGCAAAATCGAAAAATAGCTGAATTTAAACTGCATTTGGGTAGAAAAAAAAAATCGCATAATACATACCTATATACGACCTATATGTACGACATATTTCCAAAGATTCGTAATTTTTTGAATCTCCGGGTTCGAGATCATTCTTCGTATGCCCCGTACAAAATGATAAAGTCTACATTTGATCTATCACATTGTTAAGTTTCAAAAACGTATAAAGAAAGCTAGTTGCACGAATACGAGAGTATTTGAATTGGATATAGTCACAGAATATAGGTATACGTTAACAAAGGTCTCGAAAGTTTCATAACGGCGATGCTAGTCTGAATGAAACAATGTCATTGCCGATCAATGTTGATATAACGGAAATTATTGCCACAAATTTAGGACAGCGCGCATTGAAACGTCATGCAAGACCGTAAGCTAAACCACGTTGCAAGTGTCAGTTATTTACAGAAGAGAATGGTTAGCCTGCTGAACGTGCGCGTATCGTATCATTTGTAAAAATGAATATAATAGATAACAGACAGAATGAATGTATGATGAAGTGAGCATGAGTTTGCCTCAAGATATAAATGGAACATAGAGTAGGTACTAGTGATGTTATTGAATGTTGAGGTCTTCTTTGCGAGAAGATGAAGAACGAAGAAGACATATAAACAGATAGGTCAGGTATTATTTAATAGAGTAAAAATAAAAAAACGTCACATTTCACTTTACTGTTTCATCGCTACAATTTTTTCTATTGGGACGTGGATCGTGGATGCAGTGGTGTACCTGTGGTAATAACCAATCACAGAATATGCGGTGCCTAATATTTAATATAGACGAACGCACAAACAATCACCTCTACTAGAAATGTTACACATTTGGCCAAAAACTTGTTAACTATAAACACGGACTCTTCCAGAACGAGACTCACCCTCCACAGTCTCGTGGGCATTTAAAAACGTCTTATGCCTCCTAAAACCTTGCGACCTGGATAAAGCTTGGTCTCCGTAAGCTAGCTTCAATTTATTAAACTTTTCCGTCGCGTTTTCTTTCTTTCATTTCTTTTGTCGAGGTTTCGCACAAAATTTAAGCGCCTAACGCTGAGAATACAGCCGTTCCATTTTCGTGACGCATCACTATGTCACCCTGGCATAAAACTGGCTGCGAAATCGCTGGTGATAGCTGGATCGAATTGAGATTAATACTGCCGGTAGAGTCGAGATACACAAATATCAAATCGCATCGGCGCATTGACGCCATGATAGATGACCGGGAACCGATATCAGTCTCATTAGTTTTTAGATATACCCCGTAAATTTTTTCGGATTTTCGGATAAAATCAAAATCATATTGAAAAACAATTACCAAAGTTTGATCATCGACATATTTACCAATATTATTAATGTCTTTGCGCTACTTTCGAGGTGCCCTACGTATAACTTATGATAGAAACTCGACGATGTTGAATTAATCAATTTTCAATCAACGTCAACTATTTCGAAACATAAGCCTGTAAAATGATGTTGTAGTAGATTGAAGAAATAGTAATTAGATAGAGCCTATAGAGTAGGACCACGTCAGGCGGATAAGCAAAAAGGGGAATTTCCCAGCACCAGGAAAACATGATATCCTTCTTCGCATTCGCTCTTTCCAGACACGTATTGTTATGAAGCAAAACCAGTTGCTTCGGCTAGTAAATGGCCATTTTTGCTCTGCTTCGTTATCCAAGTTCACGAAGTAATATTTCACGAACAAAACTGTGAAACTGTGGGAGAATATTTTCATTAGAACAGCTACATTGGTTGTTTGAAGTTACAGTGGATCCAAGAAGTATTTCAACCCTAAATATAGTGTTTATTCTACATATGTTCCAAATGCCTGACCGATGAAAGTCTCAGAACTATCCCCACTGCCTCGTGGTATACACCTCGGGGTATACACCACCTATATGTACCTCGTGAAGGACCAAGAAGCTACATTTGGCGTGGATAAAGAAACAGTATCTCCTGGCCGATATATGTCCCTGGCTAGATCCGTGGTTTGGACATATATCCAGTAAACACTGTACCCGATTTTCGAAAACTTGTCTATGTTTGAACCGTGATAATTTCGTAACAAAAGATTATCGCACAACAATAAATTTGGACTCGTCTTAAAGCTAGAAGCATCTAAAGGGTGTTCCATTTAACCAATAAATGCGATTATCTCCAGAACTATCCGTCATTCGAAACAATGTTTCATATGAGACTTTTTATGTATCCAGGGGGATGTAATCCAGTGCCGTTATTTTGTTTGTAAGTTTACACATGAAGGACACATGAAGGTTATCTTTATCTTTTTTAATGGAGTCGTACAATTTTGTATTCACTGTTCGATGCATTCGACATCTTCGGCAAAAATGTGTTGATGTTTAGGGTAACGTATTCCAGCATTTGATTACACATTATCAACGTTTTAAGTTTTTCTTTTAACATCCAATCAATGTTTAAGGAGTCGTTGTAAATAGGGAGGTCTCAATCTTAAGATCTATGGTAGTTTCATTTACGAGAAAAATTTTTAAAAGTTTCTGGAGACGTTTGAATTTTCAGTATTCTTTGAGGAAAAATCAGTTTTCTATCTTCTATTTGTATCATGTACCAGGAAAATTAACGCTACTTTGCGGAAGTACAGCTTTCAAGCTTTAAAATGAATCCAATGTTATGGTTGTACTGTTTGTTTGTACGAAATCACCGGAATTTAAATATTGCCAATTTTTCGAGAATCGAATATGTACTGTTTAGATACTTTGTGGATCCATTGTAAGTGGAAAAAACTTATTTCTAATAAATTCAATTGCATGTGAACCTAGCGGGCTTTCAAAATTGATAAGATCCAAAAAGAATCACGAAATATTGATAAAATAATATTAATAACAAATATAATATTGATATATGGTATATTGATAATACTAATGACAAAATGTAGTGTTTAAAACCACCCACAGTTTTTGACCTTCAACATATCGACTATCATACCAATGTCCATAAGAGTCACATAAAATCAAAACAATTTATTTAATAATCTTCGTATAGAAAGGACAAAGTTTGTCATAACAATAATTTTTGTAACCTTCAAGTTGCACTCCTTTTTATTACTTCTAGTAAGAAAAATTATTTTTAAGTTTGGTAAAAGTATTGTGTTGGTCAAATATGACCCACATGGCAGTCGAAGTGTTAATAAGCGAAGCGTCCCAGAAATACTTCAAATGTTCAAGAACAATATTATTACCGCTGAAATAAATAGAAAATTACGACCTGGTAGAGCCGATGCAAATTAATTGCTAATATGGATTATTTTAGGAAAGAATCATGATTTTAGCATTCTACCACAGACACTGAAATTGCAGAAGATTGTAATTCCCAACGACGATTCGGAGAAAGCGACAAGAGCCCTGAATAACGATGCATTTGGGAATGAAGTCCAATTACTTGGATCGATCGTTAAACTAAATTGAATGCCGTGTCCGACAAAAGTTAAGCCGTAGTTTTAATCACCGCATGAATAAATCCAATCTTACGATAAGTTAATGAAATTTCTTAAAATAGCGTCATTTCTTATATTTCCATAAGAGATATGGACTTTACTATACTTTACTAAAATTTACTTTACGATAAAACGAAGCTATAAGTGTAAGCAATTTAATATAGTTTTATATGACTTCTACGCGTCCACACAGAAAAAAGATATCTACATCGGAAAATTTGCTTCTTGATACCGTTTAACGTTTGTATGAAACAATTCTTAGTATCATCAACAGTTTCTGAGATATTCTGGATTTCTAGATAAATGGAACACCCTGTCTATTTTAATTCATTTAGGAAAAACAATCTTAATTAATATTAGTATTGATAATTCGTTAGACAGCAATGCTGCAGACATTAATGAAAAGTTGATCAGACAAAATTTTTATTTGATTTACGATATCAAACAGGGAGATAATCAGTAATCGTATTTACCATGGAGTAGTAACAAAATATCAATCTCACATTTACAATGAAAAAAACTAATTGCATTAAATATTTGCAAATGCTTGCGGTAGTACAGGCCCGTTAAACTTTTCAAATAACTTGTTAATAATTATTAAAAAGGGAAGAAAAGTTATTCATCATATGTTGCCAAGTAATTGGCAACGGTACGCGTTTGCGAAAATGTTTCACTTATTTCGGGCACGAGAAGTCCGGATATTAATGTTTCTATTCACTGCACTTCTTCCATACGAAATGAATACGGCGTACGGGTTGCAGTGACCTCAAACTCAAGCACGCCAAATTAATTTTAATAAACTACCTAAAAGCTTGCTCATCTAGAATCATAAAAAAATTTACTTCTTTATTTGACATATTTTCGAGGCATTCGGGAAAAGGTTAAGTGAAAAATCAACTAAATAGATAATCCTTGAAAGAAGTTTCATCCTACTTTTGTTGCTTTGCCTTTTTTCTATTTTTGCTGCTTTAATCAAGATAATGTTGTTACCGAAGTTTAACAGTTTTCTATAAAAGGAAAAACGTAGTTCGTTTGGATAAGCTTAAAAAGAAGTGGGAAAAATTTGAAGCTGAGCTTTTTAAACAGGCTAGATTGCAAAATATATTCCAGCTGCGGTTACTATGATCCAATTTTTTTACTGATTGCAATGCAGAATCAGCTATGTAAGAATAAATATATTAGAATTTTGCAAAACGGAAAAGAATGCGATGGAAATCCCGGCAAGTCTAATGATTATCGTTTATGTAAGGCTTTTTCTTTTCAAGGGTTTTGAATGATAACACGCGAAGCGTGTCGCCCTGAAAGGTATTCCGTATCTTGTGAAATTTTCCTAAACGAGAATTCGTGTACTACGTTGGAACGGAAGTCACATACGAAATATTGTATTTTGTGAAACTGCAGTTTGCTATATTCCAGATAAATGTGGATCAGTAATAAGAGGTCTAAGTTCGATATTACATTGTAACTTTTCGATTTCGGCTGAAGTTCCGAAAATCGGTCAAGTCGGATTGTGCTAAAAATTTAAACGTAGCCTCATTTTGCATTAAAAACATGTATCCCAAAAGGATTCTTGGCGACTCTAAAAAATGTTTGTATCGTATTAGTATCATTTTCTACTTTACCGACGAATTTTGGTTAGGTTACAAGAGAAAAGGTACTTCTTTGAGGAGATCTACAAATTCGAACGTTCTAGGTAAATAAGATATAACAGTAGTTGACGTCAATGTAAACGCAAGGAACGACTAACGAATTCTATCAAAGGAACGGAGCCTTTAAGGAGACCGAAGCTTTAGAGTTGGAGTCTCCAAACTTCAGCAAGGGCCAGCAATTAGATGTATATCAGACGCGGGTCGTATTCAATACTATTCTATGAACTAATACATGAACCAGAAAAGGAAAGGCTCTAACACAGGCCCTTTTGTTGCGGGGCATTTACAGCTTAGTAAACAGTTATGCGCAAGATTCTCGAAATAATGAGTTTTAGAAAAAAAAATCATCAAAGCTGAGGGCTGACTACGAAGTTTTTGAGAGATTGCTACTATCAACATAAAAACCCGTAATCGAGTTTTTGAACCTGTTTTCCGATTTCCTTTTTCTTGATAATAGAGGAAATGATACTTTTAATCGACGTTATCGTGTGGACGGTCGAGCCAGCGACCTCAATAATTGGGCAAAGTCGAAGTATTTAATAAAACGGAAATTGAGAAGTTAAGATTTGTGGTGTTAATTACCTTCCCAATCATTTTACGTTTCACCAGGACACAAGAAAAACACTCCTTTCTTGTTACGGAAAAAAAATGTTTGAACGTAGAGAAATAATCCTGTCACTCAAATATTGGTGACATGGCAGTGAACGTGTTAAGGACTCGATTCAGATTAGTCGTGGCTTTAGGATATTGCGCTTCGGGCCGTCCATTTCGAAGGACCACCCACTGTTGTGCTATTTGCTTAGCCCTTCGGGGACGTCGTCCGTCTACTGTATTGCCACTGGCGAAATATTCAAAATTTGCTGCATGAGATTAGATTATTAGTACACTTTCTTGCGACATTGTATAAGCTGACGGCTCACTGTACGAAAACCACTATGTTTTTTTTATAAAATCGTGTGATATTTCTAAAATAAGGATTATTTTGTGACTGATATGGTTTTAGGATTCATTAAGGAAGACATATTCAGTAACAGTAACAATGGAAGCAATATTTATTTAAAAGAAATAACTAAGAACATAATATGGGACAGCAAATGAAATGCGAAATTGCCATAATGCCGCGTCTTTTGTAAAGTAAATAAACTTAGATACAATTATCATTTCTCTGAATCGCTTAAAAAATGCCTTCGTAAGACCGCCAGAAACTTTAAAGGGAAATGTTTAGAATGCTGACCTAGATAAAATATTTCAAGGTCATCGAAATCTGAGAGGAGGTAGTATTTCGATAACTTTACTTGTTTCTTCAAAGCATGACATGTTTCTTGGACCTGAATTCATCGCCAATCACCACGTACAGTGAATCCGAAAAGTATTCGAGCATTAAATTTCTCATTTGTTAAAGAAATAGTACAAGAATATACTTGGATTTATTTTCAAGCTTCATCGTTTATCATTGTTCGTTGTGTAAAATTTTAACCCTATATCTCCATCGGGAGGGTAGTAGTTATGGGATAAAACGGAGAAGATTTGGCCTATTTTCCGTATTTAGTCAAATGCGAAAATTTACAAAAAAATCTAACGAATGTCAAATACCCAGATACATGTACTTTAATTAATTCAGATTTTTAAATAGGACATCCTGGGTATAAAAAACTAAAAACCCCTCAACAAACAAAAAATCGGAAAAATGCAGATTTTGCGTTAAAGTTTAAGAGCGACAGCATTCATATTTTCGTATTTTTGGTGTAGTGAGCTGTGGGAAAAAAGATAAAAACTGCATTTTTCGACGTTTCTCCCGCGAAAAACTAATGTCAAGTTAAAGTTTTTACGTTTCATGTATTCTGTGCGTATATTAGCACCGTTCAACATTTATCAAGGTCAAAAAATGTGCCGAAACATTGAAAATTCTTTTCGAAACGAAAACTATAAAAGTACGAGTAGAAACTGAACGCAGAAATATCGTAAAGGGTGTAGCCGGATAAGGAGGTCAAAAGTGCCCCAAACCAAATTGAATCTGCAATAAACCATTCGATAGCTCATCCAAAGAAAATACTTTGTGCCAATTTTCAAACCTATATGTCGACATGATAGGTAGTAATGAGGTGACAAAGAAAATCAGGGTTTTCCGTAATTTCTCTTATTCTCTTCAATTGAAAATTCTGAAAAAATTCATACATGTGCATTCTAATGGCTAAAATATGCCTGGTTTTTTTAGAATTTTCAATTGATGAGGATAAAAGAGATTACGGAAAAACCACATTTTCTTTGTCATCCCACTACTATCCCCCATGTTGATATATGGGGTTGAAAATTGGCACAAAGTATTTTCTTTGGATGAGCTATTGAATGGCCTATTGCAAATTCAATTTGGTTCGGGGCACTTTTGACAACATTATCCAGCTACACCCTTTACAAAATTGTGCGACTATGACACTGGAAACTCGTTCGCTCAGAGTTTAAAAACGGACGCATTAATAATCTGACATAGAGAAAGAACATAAAACACGTACGGTTTAATGTAGTGAAACTCTGTTGGTGTTTTCATTTTCATGATGAATTATCCTACTTTAAACACGAGATGATTAATATCACGAGCGTGACTGTGCTATAACGCGGGAATTCACTGATACAATTACAGTAGGACCTCGATTATGCGAACTTCCGAGGTCTAAAGTCTTCGGTATCCCACCATGCTCCAAATGTAAATATCCCGTTCGAAAGTAATCCATATACAACACTATTTATTGTTCAAATAAATAAAAATTGAATCTAGCATTACATAAGCAGACTGCGGACATTAATGCAAAATAAAAATGATCCGCGTCTGTTGCAAGGAATAGGAGCCACTTAGGAATATCTTTCTATCTTTTATTATTTTATCAGACCGAATATTACTAGACTGCGAATTGTATGAATTTATGGCATAAAATGGTTAGGTGCAACTTAAAACAGTAGAAAGATTAATCTGACTTAGGGATGTCAATCTATAATTTTCAGCTAGTTAAAATGATTAATGTAAGAATGAAATTCCTATTTGACTCCAGTCTCTTGCAATTAACGCAGCAATAAATATTACTTTCTAGTCTAAATATTACTCTTGGATTCTATTGGTCTTATTATGCTTCAAATCGCAGCTGCAGATTTTTGCCATGAATGCCTAAAACCGGCAGTCTGATAATAAGTCAGTAACTATTCTCATATTCGAATGGCCACGTTTCTCTGTTCAGTTCGGATAACCGAGGTTCTAGTGAACATAGAAGAATCGAAGGAATCGACTGACATAAAGAAATGCACTGTTAAACAAAACTGTTGTCGGCGGTAAATGATGGAAGCCGGATAACCAGCGAACAAAGAACCCTAATCCGGGACAAAATGGGACATCAGTGTGCGCGCGCGGATCTATGTGTGTTGGGGGTGCGCGTAAGAAGCGCTAATTACTTTTCGCAACACAGAGTTGTTACAACTGTGTACCTAGGTGGTACACACGTAGGTTTGGTCGAGAGAAACTGGTGGCAGCGAGTTTCCCGGCCAGGTTCGGGTAAAGCTGGGTCGCGGTGCTATCGATCTCCGCCTACCTGGAGACCTCTCTCTACCCCTGCTCGTACTCGATTGGTTTGCAGGATGAACGTTGAGCCTAGAAGAAGGATAGGGAGGGTGTAGGCAGAGGTGGCAGGATATAAAAGGAGATAGAAAAGGGAGAGGTACGTAGCAGAAAGATTGCGTGTATTATATCTATACGTGGTGTACTACATGCTTATGTCGCCGCGCCGAGCCGAGACGAGACGAGCCGAGCCGAGCCACGCCGGCCTTCCTCCTCCACAAAGGTTACGAGAAAAAGCTCCGACAACAATGAACGTTTCCCTGGAAAGTCGAGGAAAGTGACGCGCGCACAATAGCAAAAAACGAGGCGAAACGAGATGGCAAACTTCATGCCGTGCTTCGTATCTCACGGGGCGATGCCCGTGAGACTCCTCATCCGAACTTTTCCAACAGTTTTCCTTTCCTTTCGCGGTTCAGATCGAATTTTATATTAGTACGTTATTCTCTTGTGCCCTTCCCACAGGGAAGCAAACAATATCGGACGAAAACAAATCGAAATTCCGATATTGCGCGCGCGCGTGCACGTGATTATCGCAGTGGATGATTACAGTATAGTCCCGTATAACGCGACCAAGAACTGTTTAAAAAGATTGTAGGAATGTGTTTCAGAAGATCATTTCGAAGACGTATGCTGAACTTGTTTTCTCCTGTAGTTTTATAATATTAAAACAAAAATATGGTGTTCCGCTTAAAAAACACGAAGTGACCTTGAAGTAACCTTGAAGAAGTAAACCCGCACCCTAAGATATTCAAAACTTTGTGGAAAATCTTTCGAAAGGGGGAAAAAATTACTATTTAAACAGTAAAATAATCTGCCTCAAAGGCAAATCAGATGCTTCGATATATACAGTGTATGTCATTTATCTGGAACCGTGTAAATATCGCGAAAAAAATTAATAATAAGAAATGAAGTTTTCAGACAAATATTGTAAGGAGCTGAGGGACATATATTATGCTAATATTCGTTTAAGCTATAATTTTTAAATTGAAACCTTCATTTTTGAATATTAGAATCATGTTTGCCCCTCAACACTACAAAATTTGTATGAAAACTTTTTTCGTATCATTCATAGTTTTTTTTAGATATTTACACGTTTCCAGATAAATCACTCGCACTGTACAAGGTGTTTCCAAAATCGTGGTACAAGCGGCCGGGTGGTGATTCTACATTCAGAAACAAATCGAAAAAACCAATAACATTTTTTTGCTTCATTTCTCGTTTTTGAGAAAAACGAGATTGCAACTCTAATATTTGCGGGAAGTAGAACCGATAGGTCATGGATAGACACATCAACCGATTCCTATCTCGTAGCACGCGTATTCGCTGAATTTTCAAACTCGATTTACTCGAAAACGAAGCGTCAAACGAAAAAATGTTATTGCTTTTTTCGATTTGCCCCTGCGTGTAGAATCTCCAACCGGCTTCTTGCAGCAAAATGGGAAATACCTTTTGTATTCCTTGTTACTTCTCCTCGTTTCCAAAGATGACATCGCAGCTTAATATATGTCAGTTTGACTCTGTGAAAAGAAACCGGACACGATGTATAAGGGTCTCATTAATCAACCAACCTAAATGCAGCTTCCGTTCCTTTTAAAGTAGAATGATGTGCACAGTGAACGAACACTTAAGCCACAGGACTGTTCAAATTAGTATTCGAAAATCGTTATTCAATTTCCTGAGTGCTATCTATGTAAGAAAGCGTGGGAGGTTAATTTTAGTTGATAACGATAGAAGAGTGAAAGAATAATAGAAAAGAGAGAGTGCGAATAGCGACGAGAATGAAGTTTGTTGAAAATAAGAGATAGTTGTTGTTGAATCATTTTTTCATGTTATGTTGATAAATTACACAGTTTCTGAACAAATCCAGTCTCCTGCTTTAGTAACCCGAAGCTGTGTCATTGTTAAGATTTCACATTCCAGAATAAAATCTTGATGCATATTTGATGGTGCTAGCTTGTATTATAATAAAAATCTGGGTTAAACTTCACTTACGGAATTCAGAAATTTTTAACTTTTTCCATATAATCCTGCAGATTTTGTCAAGAAAATGCCAAAAATTCAAATTTTAATATTAGGAATCCACTAGTTCAACAGTTATAAGTGTTAAAGTTGAACAGTTTTAAGTATTTTTGACAGGCGAAGCCGGTGCCAAGTTGGTATGTACTCAGCGTCGGGCGTCATCTAATGAGCAGACCCGCTAGGTGACACCACAAGCACGCGATGATGTCGATAACGGAGATTTTCAAGCGTAGTCAGGCCGGCCCGACGGCCGGAACTCTCCGTCTCTCATACGAATCTAACCCGAACCAACTTGACCTTCTCTTTGAGATCCTGTATACAATTCTGTATGTTTTAATTACTGTTCGATGACAGCGTGTCTAAAAAATACTAGGAAATTGAATAACCTCTCAAAGATAACCGTTCTACGTTATCGACATCGCCTCGTGCTTGTGGTGCCATCTAGCACTAAGCTAATATGGAGGCGCTCTTACCTGTCAGAAACGCTTAAAATAAGTCAACTTTACACGAATACAACTTTGGAACCAGTGAATTCCTAACGTTGAAACTTGGATTTTTGGCATTTTTTCGTAAAAATCTACACGATCATGTAAAAAAAGTTCAAAATTTCTAGGTTCTAGATATGCAACCTTGCAAGCTGAATACAATTGAGTGAATCCAACATTTTTTTTCGTTCATAGATATACAGTAAAAAAAAAAAGAATTTTATAGGAAACCTCCAGTAACATCTCAAGTCTATTTTTATATTTTTTTATCGTTTCAAAGTTGCAAGATGTAAAGTTGTACATCATTATTGAATTTCGTGTCTAGGAAATCTTTGTAAACTCGTACCCAGCAAAAAAATGTGACTGAAATATAAAATGTAAAAGAAACTTATTTCAACTTAAACAAAAATATATTAATACAATATAGTGTACAATTTCATTGCTCAATTTCTTCATGCTTTGATATAACGAGCCGCTACATTAAAATTTTTCAAAATTATTGAAAAGTCGTACACTACATTAACGATAATATATTTTTGTTTAAATTGGCACAAGTTTCTTTTATTTTTTATGTTTCAGTTACTTTTTTGCTGAATGCAAGCTTACAAACATTTCCTGGGCATGAAGTTCAATAATGATGTACGACTTTACATATTGTAATATTAATGCAATACATAAAATATGAAATTAGACAGGATGTTGTTTACAGTTCCCTATAAAAATCTTTTTTTACTGTATGTTTATGTGTGGAAGAAATGGTTGGATTCACTGAATTCTATTAGGCTTCCAGGGTTGTATACTCCCTAAACACTAGGTTCAATGAAAATTACTATTTTACATTACTTTATAAAAATAACAAGAATATGTTGCCCAAATTTTTAGCCATTTTTTTTTACTAACATATACTGAAAGAAAGAAATTTGTTGAATAATTCCTCATGGATGTATCTTTGAATCTTAATAATTGTAAATTAAAAATATTAGTCCCGTACACCTAGTGTTAAACAAAAGAATAAACATATCTATGTAGTGAATGATAATTACTAGACTGTGGGTCTGTATGCACAACCAAAATGTTTTTATTTTTATTTAAACGAAATTTATAAATTCCTTAACATCTCCTTTTTACATGTAGGTAGTACAGTATCCAAATGATAGATATACAGAGTGTCGCAGGAAGAGTGGGAAACGGGTACAGAATAATTCTACATACAAAATAAATAAAACAAAATTCAATAACATCTTTTTGATTGAGGCTTTGTTTCCGAGAAAATCGAGTTTGAAATTTGGACAAGTGCACGTGTACTCGGTTAACGGCGAACCCGTTCACTATTGATGTTTACAGAGTGTCGAGGACTATTATTTTTTATCCGCGTATCGATATTGGATTGGTACTTTGATTTTCGATTAGTTGATTTTGAAATTAATCGTTGAATTATTAAAGATCACAACAACTTTGTTTTTTCTACTGTTGTGTGTCTTTGTGCCATACTGAATGTGTTGAAAATGTTGCTTATGGTGTCGCATATACAAGGTGTTCACGGATTAACTGTCCAGCGTTTTCCTTGTAAACAGTACCGGAAAAATGGAACAGGTAAAAGTCGTACTGGTTTTTATAAATAATGTAACGGTGCTTAGAATTTTTTTCTGTTTATACTATTTTTTAAGAACTGAAGGTGAACTTCAATTTTTTAAATGGAATGCTATATATTTCTTACATTATATTGAAGCGTGTATGAAAACGAATTCAATGATGTATCATTCAATGACTTCAGACACCCTCAAGGTCAGACACGGACGAAATATTTCCAGAAACCTAACCCAGACATAAGCAAAATTCATTCAAAATGACTATATAAACATTAGTTAGGTTAAGTATTTTAATTATTGTTGGAGTTGCTAAAGACCACGAAGTATTCGATTTCCATAGCTATTTGAAAGGAATCTTGCTTAGGTCCTTCGAGGTGGGGGTGTGGCAGCGGTGCCTAGTCCCTCCTTTGTTCTGAAGGGCAAATTCGGTCATAGAATACATTTATACAAATATGTACGTATAGAATTTTCCACCCCCTTCCCTCACACGAACCTAACCCTGACCAACCTCCTTGCGGCTCCGCTCATTGGACGATATTTGAGTACATACCAATATGGCGACGCTCTTACCTGTCAGAAATGCTTAAAACCCTCAACTTCGCAGACGTATAACATTTGAACCAGTGAATTCCTAACATTAAAGCTTGGATTTTTGCCATTTTCTCGTCAAAATTTACAGGATTATATTTCAAAAAGTTGAAAATTTTTGGGTTGCCGAGGTGAAGTTAAACTCACTTGCGTGCAAAATTAAAGGATGGCTAAATTTTCGTATTCGACCTGGCCTCATTTTAAAGCTTGAACCTTCTGCTTTCGAAACCCATTATTCGTTTTCCTCAACAAAATTTTGTACGGTATGTAATGCGTGCGACAGAAAAACCTAAACTAAAAATAACTCAACCATTTTAACACTTGAATAAATTTAAAATTTCATTTTCCCAAAAACAAGACAATGTTACTCCCTTTTTTCCTGTAGAATCACCCCATGCTCGTTTGAATCATCCGTTCTGAAACACCCTACACGGATATAAATATAATCGGGACCATTACACACTAAAAAGAATGTTAATTATCCTAATAGAAAGTCATTTATGATAACATGGAACATTTACAATTACATCTCAAAAACCGGGTAAAATATAAAATCTGTATCACACAAATAATCGTGAGTGAAACTGTACGAGGACTCAATATTTCATTATATTTTCACCCTAGGACCCAATTTCATTAATGGTTACTGTGATGTTGGTTTCCAACTCTTTCATCGTATGTATTTGGATTATTGGTACAGACTTCGATGTTCAAAGATCCCCATACAAACAACTGTAACGGAATTAAATCGCACAATCAAATTTATTTTTCGCTGTAGCAAACGTTTCGTATTGAACTAAATAATATGTTAAAATGAATGAACCAAATAAATCCTCAAATAATGCGTTTTATTACAACTAGAAAATATAACAATAATTTTCGAACGTCTCTTTGGTCAGAATTAGAATACAACAATTATTGCATATTCCAGCTTATAACAAGAATACCACTTTAATAAAATACACGTAATGCATATAAATGGTTAAAATTAACTACTAATCACCAGATTTTTCTTAAATAAAATATTTAAAGACAAACACTTGAATAATGAAGGATACCTAACCGTGATGTCAAAAATAGATTTAACATTACATTAATCAAACGTAATCAATAAAACAAACGGCATTTTCACATGCGCCTGTCTAATAGAAATGAAATTTCGAAATATTTTGTATAGGGTAAGACACCCAATTACTGTGGGGATACCAATTACTATGCCTATAGTAATTATACTTTTTAAAGAATGAAGAATATTAAAATAGAGATATACATATAGCATATACAGGGTGTTCGATTGCAGGTGAGAGAAAATTTAAGGGGCGA
The DNA here is from genome assembly GCF_050948215.1 of Halictus rubicundus. Classification (NCBI taxonomy): domain Eukaryota; kingdom Metazoa; phylum Arthropoda; class Insecta; order Hymenoptera; family Halictidae; genus Halictus; species Halictus rubicundus. Next base: position 2,993,103 of record NC_135162.1, read on the forward strand.
TTCTCCATAACAATGTAAGACGAAAATGAAGACCAAAAAAATTGCAATTTCGGCTTCATTTTTCAGTTATTAGCAATTAAATATACACCTAAAATGCGGCAACCCGACCGACAGAGGTGTCCGACGTGTACGTACGTCATGGAGGCGCGCGACAGTCACGTATCAAGTGACAAACACATACTTATCTTGGCTCTCAGTTGGGGCCCCAGCGAGGTGAAAATGTATTTAGGATTCACAAATTAATCATTGAACGACATTGAACCCATCTACTCGTTAAAATCCACAAGGGCATTTCTAATATCTGCCCTATGGAATTATCCAGTAAAAGGGATCAATGCCTTTTCACTTTACAATCAGGATCACATAAGTAATTTACTCATAATCACTATAAAATGGTTTGCATATATCCAGTGCCTACATAAATATTCAATGAAATCCTTGCAAGTGCACGTAGTCACAAAAATGCACATATTTATTTACGTACGCAACGCACACCTCTGTCGGTAGGGTTACAGCATTTTAAGTGGGTTTTTAATGGTTAATAACTGAAAAATGAAGCCAAAATCGAAATTTTTTGTTCTTCATTTTCGTTTTATATTGTTACGGAGAACCACCCTTAAATTTTCTCCCACTTGTAGTCGGACACCCTGTGTATTAACTGATTTTAATGAAAAAAATTTAATATCTCTTTTTTAATATTCATTATGCTTTAAAAATAAGTATAATTAATATAGGCACAGTAATTGGATTCCTTACCTTATTTATAACGATTTATGGGCAAGAAATTTTATGCATAATCCTGAAATAATGCGAAACGCGAAAAAGTATTTTATTGCTTATTCGATAAATGGCCATTAAAAGTTTTGCAAACAATTGGCTCATGTGGTATTATAGGCACTAACAGTTCACGATTTATCTGACTAATTCTAAATGAATCTCGATGAGTGAGAAAGATTTCATTAGAATATTGCTCGATAGCACGATCCAGATTTATTAAAATGTACATGGTTTGCGTTGAAATTGTGAGTAAAATAATTACTATTTAAATTATGAAACGTCATAAATTTGTATTAACTTTCACCTAAATTAAATTAAATTGCAGCGGTATGTTGTACTGAGCCATTTTTAATTTCTATTGCATTGGCGTTTCATAATTTGTTTATTTATTGAACCATATTCAGTTTGATGTTACGTAATTGTTTCGGAAGTTAAATGTAGTTCAATTAGGTATACTAATATTAGATACAGTTACCATCAGAAAATTGTCTTTACGTTGCTATGTTTTAATAATTAGGTTAACACTCGCAAGGGAAAAAAGTTATATTCAAAACGAAATTAATTATCAAGAATGATAATTAATGTCTCCCCAGACAGTATGCGTTTGTTATGTGTTTCATAACTCGATCGCATCAAGATAAATTAGTTTCGCTTCGCATTACGTTAAGTGATTTTCATTTAATGGTAACCATTAACTAACGTTTTTTCCCTTTTGAATTACTAAATAGATAAAGGTAAAATATGCTTATTAATTATTATCTTATACTGAAGACAGATGATACTGTTATGTTTAAAAAATGTACAGACTCGTATTCGGTGCATTGAAATATATGAAAAAGCTCATTAAGAGTTAAAAATCCGAAAATCAATTAAAATTTGTTCTATTCTATCTGTCCGATTTCCTTTCTTAAAGCCCAAGGGTAGTCACGTGACTTTTGCAAAGTCAGCAGGTCGGTACCTGCTGTACAGTTTCCGTTCACAGACTTCAGACACAGACTTAAGATCCGTCTTGGTCTTGATCAGACAGGTCTTAAGTCTGTGACTAAACATGTCGCATGTTTTGCTCTATATTATCGACATCATGAATTCTGATGCCAGAAAGTCATGCAGAAACGGGAAGAAACTTTTTGGCTTTATTTCTTAGAAAATCAAGACAAAATATAGCTTAATTTGTAACTGGAGATATTTCCTAGCGCGCGCTACTTTTGATTTCATCCAGAAAACTCATCCAATGGCATAAAAATACTTGGATTCCACGGCATGCACATCATCAATTTTTGGCCTACTTCTAACGCTTATATTACCAAATATCTGCATACTCTTATCAAATCATGATCAACGCGAAATTGTATTGAACCTTCCTTTTTCGAATGAGCCCTTCTCCAGCGAAAAATATTCTCATATAAAGATGAAAACGTTCTTCCCGTGAAACCACTTTTTGTCAACTTTGTCGGTAACGTGGTTACTCTACCTTATCGCGGGTCTACGGCGACTTGGCCCATCCCTTACCACCGTATTAGTTCGTTATTATTCACCAATAGTGTTATTAATAATATAGTATCTACAGGGTGCCAAAAATGTTGTACTTCGTTGAAAGGGGTGATTTCTGAGATCATTTTAAGTAACCTTCTCGTTTACAAAAATGTTCTTCGCAGCTTTGTCAAGGCGCTATTAAAGCAAAACACGGGCCAATCAGAGCGCGGCTACAGCGAACAGATTCCGGCTCGACCAATGCTCAGTATACCAATGCTCGTACCACGATTTCGGAGATACACTGTATAAGAAGGGCTACATCGGGCTATGTTTATGTCACTCGTGAAAATATCCCCAACATTTTCAGTCCCGGAATAAAATCCGTCTATTCTAGCTGATCCTAGTCGTCTGGTAACTCTGAGAATATAAGAATTATGACAACGGTTACTACATAAGCTAAAATGTCAAATTCATTGAAAACTCCACTTCCTACGAAATGTTGTTACTTTACATTTTCGGTTTAATCTTAGACATTTTATCTACGTAGGAATGAGGGCGAATAATCGAAACAGATGAAAGTTCACGGGTTAAAATTACGTGCAAAAGTCGTGAACTTTAACGCGTTATTAGCGGACGCACCCTTTTGGCCGTTTCGTTTAATTAAACTCGTGCAGATGACGACAATTATAGAAATTTTAATATCGAAATAATTTGCTTGGAAGATACACGCTGTTAATATAGAAATATATGTATATCGACAGAGTCGTACCAATTGATTTAACATACTATTTGAAACTATGGAACATGCATTGTCGTTACAACCAGCGTTTAGTATAATTTTAATCACTAAACTGTGGAGTTTATGCATTTATGGCAAACATGGGCTTAACTTCACCTTGGCAACTCAGAAGTTTTTAATTTTTTTTTATATAATTTTGTAGATGTTGACGAGAAAACGTTAAAAATCAAGTTCAAGACCGAGCGAGTGTTGGGGACTTTTAAGTGGAAGTCTTAAGAGCGAGTCGCAGAGAAACCGAATGAGTTTAAAGCTGCGTACAGACCTGAACATTTCGACGAACATTGCGCCGAACAGCGCGCCGAACAGCGAACGAAACGCAAAGTCGACATTCATTTCGGCGCGATTTTGCGTTTCGGACGCAGTTCGGCGCGATGTTCGGCGCGATGTTCGGCGCGATGTTCGGCGCAATGTTCGTCGAAACGTTCAGGTTTGTACGAGGTCTTTGATGTATGTCGAAAAACCGACAAGCGATGGATCGACCGCGCGCACGAACGCAAACGGGTGAGCCTCGCACAAACCTGAACATTTCGACGAACATCGCGCCGAACATCGCGCCGAACATCGTGCCGAACATCGCGCCGAACGGCGCGTCGAACAGCGTCCGAAACGCAAAATCGCGCCGAAATGAATGTCGACTTTGCGTTTCGTTCGCTGTTCGGCGCGCTGTTCGGCGCAATGTTCGTCGAAATGTTCAGGTCTGTACGCAGCTTAAGAATGCCACACTGAGAATCGTAGCCAGAGTATCTTAGAATCAATAATAAATACATATTATCATTAATCAAATCTATCACCAATAGTATTATCCCTACATTATAATACCGTAATTTCATTTGTTTTTCAATATTTAACTATGTTCCACCAATCTAAGGATCTTGAAACTTTTGTATATATTAAATAGGTAACAGAAGATTGTTCTTGAATTTTTTGGAAGTGGTCACTCGAAGGGTTGCTTGCAAACCCCACCCCTAAAAAATTAAATAATTTTTTTCTACCCTTAATAATTTGATCACAATTGTGAAAACAATATATGATATGAAGGAGGTAAGTTCGAATATTTTCGTTTTTGTTCCATCTGAATATCTTAATTAACAACCGAGAAAAAAATGATACAGTTAAGGGTATTTACCCTCATATTATCCTTAAATGAAGGGTTAGCGACTTAAAGTTTTGGGGGATTATCTTTCAACCTAAAACCATTGTTTTCCAATACCATTGTTTACAATACCGATAAAAATTGTACTGGGGCCGCTGGACCAGTCTTATCCTGCTAGGCCCTTCGTCGACAAATTCCTAGTCAAATTCGGAAAGAGATGGATTGCAAATTGAATGCAAAGTTTGCAGTCAAAATTCCATGCCAAATTGGAGCCAAACCTTAGCAGTTCCGTCGCACTAAGAGCGAACGTCTCACGACGAGGTGTCAGACTTTCGAAATACGTGTTACTGCCTCTGGACACGCATGCGCATTGATTCTGTCGCGTGTGATTAAAGATTCGTTTGTTGAGCCTGGTAAATTATTTACTCTGGCATTTAAAACAGTACGGTCAAGGTACAAGATACAAGATAGTGAATTAACTCTGTGAAGTAGTTTTATTTCCATTATTTTAAGATTTGAATATTTATTTTTTATTTTATAACAGCTTTGTTATGTTAATTGTTATTTTATATAATTTTTATTTCCAGTGAAGAATTTCCTGGAAGAAGAAGTAAGGAGATCTGAAAACGGTAAGGAGCGTGACTTTAATACAGGAGAAGCACTCTTCGCAAACAGGAAGCCATCGTACAGAAAAGGACAGCCAAGGTTGGATTAACGCACCCACACACCAAGGTAAGAAACGTGATTATAAATGCTATATATGTGGAAAAATAGGACACGTATCAAAATATTGCAAATCAAGACAAAGGCAGGAAAAGAATGAATATAATAAAGGGGCTGCAATGCATGCGACTGCATTGAAGGTGAATTTCCAGAGGCCTGGTGAGTGGTGCTTAGACAGTGGAGCCACAACACACATGTGCAAAGAAGAAAACTGGTTTTATACAGATGTGGAGAAGAATGTTGAGTCTGTCGGAATATGAGAAGTATCCATCGAGGTTCAAAACTCACCGAACAAGACAGACAATATTAGATTGAAAAACACAATGCTTATACCGCAGTTCAGGAACAATTTATTATCAGTATCCAACATTACAGATAGCGGATACAAAGTTGTTTTTCATAAAGATTGTGCAAATGTGGTTAAAGAAGATGGAAAATACGATGGACCTGTAGCAATAAAAGCCATGCGACAAGATAGGTTGTACTTGGTACATACACACACACACACACAAGAGTCCTCTACAAAATAATTCGCACAGTGATCGAGAATCCATGACAGCACTGCAGGCTAGGATACTTGAATGTCAATGATATAAAGAAAACGAAGGATATGGTGACTGGCCTATCTGGAAATCTGGGAGGCCCAAGTGCAACGTGCGAGGTATGCTGTAAAAGTAAGATACATCAACTGCCGCATAAATCATCGACCACAAGGGAAAAAGACTCATTGGGCTTGATACACAACGATATATGTGGACCAATGCACGTACCATCTTTAGGGGGAACGAGGTACTTTGTACCTCAACATGTCGAAGTAGCCATGTTGAAACAAAGATCAGACATACTCAGAGCTTTCAAGGAGTACAAAGCTGAAGCAGAAAGGTCAACAGGGAATTTAATAAAAAAGATACGCACTGATAATGCCAAAGAATATTTATCGAGGGGGTTTACGAATTTTCTTAAGGTTGAAGGAATATCCAGACGGCTGTCAGTTGAATATACTCCTCAACAAAATGGAGTCGCTGAAAGGGCAAGTCGCACGTTGGTAGAAATGGCAAGGTGTATGCTTTTACATGCCCAAATACCATTTAATTTATGGGCAGAAGCTGTCAATGCGGCAGCATATGTACGGAATCGTTGCCCAACGAAAGCTTTGGATAACGTAACCCCTTACGAAAAGTTGAGAAGGAATAAACCACATGTAAGCCACATGAGAACGTTTGGAAGCCGAGTTATCGCTCTCAAGAAAACAAACAGGCATAACAAGTTCGCGCCAAAAAAGGAAGAAGTATTTATAGTTCGGGTACTCCAAAGAGGCAAAGGCGTATAGCTTTGGGAGAGGGGGACTGGCACTATGGTAAACCATAGAGATGTCAGATTTTTGGAAAATGACATAATACCCCCACAAGTGAATGGAGGAACATTATCTGAGCTATCCCTCGGAATACCGACACAAGAAAACTATGAGGAAATTACTATGGCAGAAGAAGACACCGAAATTAAAATAAAAGACGATGTTGGACCCGAAGTAGAGGACGAAATTGTAAGCCAACCAGAACCTGAAGAGGACGTAGACGACACGCCAACATTTAACGTATAAGAAAGGCCACGTCTGGGACGACCAAGATTACTAAGGACAGGGAAACCAGGGAGGCCCAAAAAGCTGTTTAATTAGTCCAATACAGCTTTCTGTCAGCACAATACTCCGCGTAATGTAAAAGAGGCCATGAACAGTCCAGAAAAGGAATTCTGACTAGTCATTCATCACTAGAGTCACTCATAGAAAAAAAAAAACAAAACACTTTTGCCTAATAAATGGGTATTTAAGGTTAAAGAAAATCAAAATGGCACAATAGCAAAATATAAAGCGAAGTTAGTTGCACGCGGTGAGAGACAGATAAAAGGAATCTATTACCAAGAAGTTTTCTCGCCAGTGGAAGCTACTCGGCTACAATTTGCAAAAAATCATATGCGCTGGACCGACGAACGGACTACAGTCATCTTTTCCGATGAGAAGAAGTTTAATTTAGATGGTCCAGACAAATGTTCCTGGTATTGGTATGATCTCCGTCAAAAGAATGACCCAAGATTAGGCAGAAATTTTCATGGCGAAAGTTTAATGATTTGGTGGAGCTTTTTCTTCACTTGGAAAATTAAAATTGTTTCGTTTCCACACATTATCAAAAAGAAATTGAAGCTCATTTTCAAGAAATGCAGCGTACCTTTGACCATTTAGGATACCATTGATAAAATAAGGGCCAATTAATCAGTTCCCAATGATACCACACCACACATTAACGCTCCATGGTCATTGACGTTCCACTTGTCGTAACCAATAAGGACTTTCTACCGACCAGTAATGCAAATTTCTGCAGTTTACTTGACCATGATTTGTAAACGTCGATTCGTCCGTAAAGAGTACTTTAGAGTCAGAGTACAGTCTAGAGTTGTTGTAATGTCCACTGACAAAACACTACACGACTATAAAAATCATTTTCATGAAATGTTTGATGTAATGATACATGATAAGCGTGAAAACGGTGACGATGGAGAATACGCAAGACACTTGACTGAGATACGCTACACTCATATGCTATTTAACGGGAACTAATCTGTGGATTATTTGCTACTGCAGCTAAAACAATACGTTCATTTGTATTGTTCGTTTTACATTTTGGATGAACTTTTCTTTTGCGGAAGTAAACTACCAGTCTCCCGAAGTGTTTGAATATCCGCTCAAAAATGCATCTCGAAGGGTGACGTTCATCGGGAAATCGTTCAGCGTATAACTGTTGAGCTAACACTGAATTACGCCCGCAGTCCCCGTAGATCAAAATCACCTCCAACTTTTTGTCGATACTGTAACTCATCATTAGAATAGCGCAAGGACTACTAGCGACATACTTGTTCAGTTATCATTTAGATGTGTTCCAATGTACAGAACGAAATGTTTACAAACAGTAGGCAAGAGGTCAGAACAAATTTCGATTTGTCAACAACTTTGGAACGCGTACAACTGCGTAGCATATGATACTCCTAATAATACAAAGTTTTTTCATTTTTCCTCCTCCCAGTTGAAAAAAAAAGTTATGTTCCGATATTTATCGAATTCGTCTTAAAATCCTCTAACAGATAGGCGTAAAAAGTATTTCTTGACGGTACACTTTTTGTAAATAAAGTTTCATCATATCTCTAAGAATAATGAAAATATTAAAGGTGATCAAAGTTATTGGAAGTGCTGTGTTATGAACTGTTCAGAGAAAATAAAGTTTTGAAGAAATGAATTGACACTGGTAAATGGGGGCAAAGATAATTGACTTTTATTAAAAGATTAGTGGTACTTAAATAGAAGCGAACTGGATCAGACTACCCCAAAAAAGAAAAATCAATTAATACTTCATTTGACAGACTCGTAACACGGGATTAATCGTATTTCGAAGACTCACTTATTTATTAATGTAACGAAAGGTCATAGGATGGTGGAAATTGTGTCTTTCACTGGATTTGAAATTTTGAAGAACATATCAGTCTTAGTTTTTCAAAAAATGTTAAGAATATTTAATAGTTTCTAGAATGTATGATGCATGACTCAAGATTTTTTTGTCAATAGCAACAGCAATTTTACTCGTGAATGAATAAATCCCCTCCCTTCCTTCCAGTAACCTGATTTAATAATTTCTTTTAGGATTCTTATTTAAAATATTTAATAGAAATATTAATAAAAAAATTCATCTATAGGAACATCCTGTTAACACATTGATCGTCCATTAAACGACTACAAAATTAGGCAAAATCGAAGAAATTTATTTACTAAAATAAAAACTGAGAAATTAAAAATTGTAGTGTTAATTATTTTGTGAATCTGCTTATATTTTACAGACCATATGCAAATTTTATTACACTATCACTATCACCGCAGAAATGAATTTTCAAGTCTCGAGGAACAAGTCCGTCATTAAAATAGGGTACGTGTTCCTATTAGTGAGCCAGTCGCTATTAATGTCCTTTCGTATTTAAATGAGCAGTCAAAATAAACTTGAAAAAATAAGTAGTATTAACTAGTAAAAATAAATAGAAATTCCGAATATCGCTCAAATCGGATTGAGCTCAAATTTTGCACATAGCCTCGTTGTGCATTAAGAACATGTTTCCCAAAAGGATTTTCGCTGACTCGCAAAAAGTTTGTTATCATATTAGTATCATTTTCTACCAAAAGGGACGACTACTTAACAGAACTAAATAAATAGACAATTAACATAACTTACACTATAAAAGATATACATTATGTCATAAAACTGTTTAGTTCTCTGAAAAAAAAACAGTACAATAAGCAGTTTTCAATCATTTTTTTTGTGATTTTTTGAAGTGAATTCACTAATACCGTAAGATATTAAGAATTTTCCGCATTAGAGTGCCCTATTATCCGTTCGTTCCCGTGAAACCTAATTCCATTTTCACTTCCAAGCAGTTCATACCAGTATAATTATATTGTACATTATATTTCACGTTCCCATATTTTTACTTGTACAACGAAAAGATTCGTAAAAATATGTAAAAACAGTGTTCGGACAGGCACGTTATTTGAAGGCACATAGATATTGACGAGCACATTAAGTGGGAGCACACTAATTTGTTCAAAGCATTTTTAAAACGCCACTATTTGGCACAAATTCCCTTTTTTTTATTTTAAATACATTATTGTGAAATATTACCCTTTCCACTTTAAATTTTTAAAGATGAGATTAAAATCGAATGTCATTAATTAATTCATGAATTAACAGGTTAGCTTAATAGCATTATAATTGGGACAAGTATGTTGGGTTGTTTGTATCGGTTGAGTTTGGTATGAACGAGTTTGAACAAAGTGTAGAGTGAGTGTGAAGTGTGATAGTTGGCAGCGCTGGGAATATAGATTAGGATCGCCGCATGTGAGGGATACGATGTCTCAGTGAATATACAGCGTATCGAGTGTTGCATTTATACAGGGTATCCCAAAAATGTTGTACTTCATAGAAAGGGGAGGTTACTGGGGTTATTTGAAGTAACTTTTTCCTTTTCGAAAATGTTCTCCGCAGCTTTGTTTAGGAGTTATTAACGAAAAACATCGACCAATCTGAGCGCAGCTATAACTAAGGGATTCCGGCTCGGCAACAAATCCCATTGAGCGCGACGTTGGCATTAGCCGAGCCGGAATCCGTTCGCTGTAGTATAATTTGTGTTTTTCGTTAATAACTCCCTAACAAAGCCGCAGAGAACATTTTCGCAAAGGAAAAATTTACTTAAAATTGCGTCAAGAATCTCCCTTGTCAAGAAAATACAACATTTTTGAGACACTCTGTATATCATTTACATTATTGTTATTAAACTAGTTATAAACAGAGTTGTGTGTTTCATAATTATTTAACTCATCTCCAAGAAAGTACCCTATGAGTGATATGGCAGTAAACGTGTTAAAAGGCTTCAAATACCAGCATTGTTAGTGAATGTACAATAAATAAAAAAAAATAGAATTGATTAACTCAGAAATAATAGTTGACATGTAGAAATGATTTATCGTCTCATTTATAATGTTACAATGTAAGGACGAACATTTTACGGAATCATAGTATTGGTCAATGAAATGGAGCGTGTACATCTATTCTTCGTTCACAGCAGCGAACAAGCATGCACGTTCGAAGTAATTGAGACGATATTTCACTCTATGCAACTAGATGTTGGTAACGTATGCAAATCTGAGGTGAATAGGAGATGTGGCTATTGTAATCCTGATGTATACGAGTTTCTCCCTCTTTTATGTAGGTCCCAATGGCTCAGAATGTTGAGGGGAAAGTAAAAGAGGTAACGCAGAACCTTTTATGATGAATATAGTCGGCCGTTCTCCGTGTTGCAGGAATTGTCATCGAGCTTACGAGACACGTAGATAGCAGGGAAAAATCGCCTTTAATGGGAAAAGTCAAACTAACCGATCAAACTGTTCAATACAATTCAGCTTCATTTCATAATCCCTTTAATGCCCTAAAGTAATAATGAAGCACACAAATTTAATTCCTTGCGATTTACTGTAAAGTTTTATTAAAGTTTTATAAAATTAACAGTACTGTACAATAATATTGATCTATTAGATTGATGCGTATGTCTTGTCGCCTACGCATTGAACGGAACTCTGTTTAAAAATAAACAATTGTTAAGTACTTGCTTTACCTACGTCGGCTTCATCTTAAAAATTTAAAGTTCCTCTCTTCCTCTTTCAAACGTGCCTTGAATTTTTCGTCTTGGTTAAAGGGTTCTGTTGTTCCGAATAAACTTTTGTTGTGTACAGCGACAGATCTAAGTATGGGTTTTGTGGGCTACAGCCCAGAGCCCCATTCAGTCTTGGGGTCCCCTTCGCGGTAAAACAATGAGGATTACAACAATTTAAGTTAGAAACTTAAGAAAAAATAAATTATATAAAATTTTTGGTACTTCAGTTAATTTGGGTTAATAGGGTAGGCCTCGAAACAGTATTAGCCCAGGGCCCCAAAATTAACGGTCCGCCGCTGATTGTGGTGTATGCAAAAGTTTCAGTCTTTTCTCAGTTTTCTTTTATTCATACACGACGTACGAGGTACATATATTGCCAGCCGATAATGAAGTTGATTATTTCAACGCACCGATAGCAAACAAATAATTCCACAAAAAAGCGGAGTATTATACACATTATGCATTGCATAAGTGATTGAAACAAACGAAAACTACACCGAGTGATTTGGTTAAAATTTTCTTTCATTACAAACGGCAGGACTTATCGATTTATCAAAATTCAATTTTAGATGAAATATAAAATTACAGTTGCGAATTAAATGTGATTCTTATAATTGTAGTTTTATACTTACAACGTACGTTTTATACGTTTTCTCTGTCTATGACCTAGAATGACTTTGAGAAATTATAGTCGCTGAATTCCTCATGGGGGGGGGGGGTATCATCGTAGGTGTTAAAAAAGGAGTGGTCTCATTTAAAAAATAAAGGCGACCTTAAGCTCTCAAAAAAGAACAAAATAACATATTTACAAACAAATACTATTATGGCATCGCGTGAGCCCCCTTTCAACGATTCAACTTTGTCGTCAAGACGTTTGACGTATCTTTCAAAACAACAAAGATATTTGAAGTGCAAAAGTTAGATGACTCACCCTGTATGTTCTATCAAGAATGAACAATAATAAGAATGTATCAACATTAATAAGTATGCGCAAAAATAGTCATGTTATTAGTTCTACCTTAATCTAATAGCCGAAAAACGACCTCTCCAAATAAAACTACTCCTTTAAGAATTTATTCAGTAATATAAATTTAAATTTATCTAGGTTAACATGTTCCTTGGTGCAAATACGAAGATACGGATTGATTTTGATCAATACTTTTTATTTTTTTTTATTTTATTTTCATGCAAGGGGTCACAGTTTTTCTGATGTGCTATGGGTTTCATTACATCTTATTCCCTAATTGTCAGACGAAAATTAGCAACATGTGCATGCAACTCTATTTACACCTACACGTATATTTTTAGTCAGTGTATATATTATTAACACTTTGGATTGCCATGTCGGTCACATATGATCGACACAATTTTTTTACTAGACATCTACTTAAATCAAATTTTATCAAGTACTCTACGAGGTATGAAAATGTTACGAAAATTATTTTCATGATAAACTTTATCTTGTTTATTCTTGTATTATTAAATAAGTTGTTTCCATATTGTGTGACTTATACAGGGTGTCCCAAAAATGTTGTACTTCCTTGAAACGGATGATTCCTCAGACCATTTGAAAAAACTTGTCCCTTTACAAAAATGTTCTTCGCGGCTTTGATAAAGAGCTATTACAGCAAAATGTGGGACTCTACTAAAGAGTGCGGCTATATCAAAGGGATCCCGGTTCGGCGACAGCTACCACTGAGCGTTGGCATTGGCTGAGCTGAAGTCCATCCGCAGTAGCTGCGCTGTGATTGGTCCGTGTTTTTCGTTAATAACTTCTTAACAAAGCCGCGAAGAACATTTTTGAAAAGGAAAACATTACATCAAATTGCGTTAGGAATCACTCCTTCCAAGGATATACCACATTTTGGGACACCCTGTATATGTTTTATATAAGAAAAAATAAATTACCAGACCAATCTAATGTGAATCTGTGTATGTTACACACACACACAAATATATTTATATGCAAAACGATTATTGTGAGACTTTTCAGTAAGCTTTTAATTAAGTTTATATAAACGGCAACTGGAAGAAAAAAAGAAATAAGGAAATCTATGAAAATTCAGTTATATTTGACGTATTAGCGCATAGTTCTTACACTCGCCTATTGGAACTTTAATATTCCTTTGCACGTCCCTATACATATACCTGGGCACTCGAAAGATATTGGAAAGTTTAAGTGAAAACAGATTTGCATTTTTCAATATGCTTTATTCAAATATATTTCAGCGAAGAAATGTTCAGAAGACTCTGTGACGCAATATTATGTTGTACATACATATGTATTAGTAACACAGAAGCACTGCTTTGGTACGGTTCAAATATTCTGTTTCAATATGACAACTACCAGAATAAAAATCATAAAACCGCAATATTCCAACTCAGCGTGAAGATATCAAATGCCTTGGCTCTTCGCTGCATATAGAACACAGCAGAATAGTAGTCAATAATAATACTGACAATAATTTATGCTAAAATAAAAGTAACGCTCATGTTTTCCATTATTTTTGACGAATTAATGCTGATTATCCCGTTCTCATTTTTACCATATTGCTTACTTTTGATAGAACACAACCTTGACAACTCGCTTGCTCATGAAATTATAGGTACAACCTATAATTTATGCGCGAGTCGCCTACAAGTACTTGTATCCCAATAAGTGATAATCACCAGCGAATATAAAAAATAATGCGACAAAAAATCAGTTTATTGTAAGATTCGGACTTGGAGCACGCTTCGGTTACGAGAACTAAGAAATCAATATCCTTCTACGTCTCTACAATGTGTCTGCATGTAGCGATGTTATGACGTACTTGCTGCCAAGGTAACTAAGGACCTATAAATTAGATCGTTAAGAACGACTAATTGAAAAGTTGTGCTGCTTGATCTCGCGCCGATATCGCGTGTGACAAAAAAAAATCAGAAGAAACGAACGATAACGATAAAACGGAAACCTGTTTTTACGAATATTGACGCTTTCAACAAACATAAATTATTGTAATAAATTAATAAATTTAAAACGTAAATTAATAAATTAATTAGAATGTTTTATGGGTGAAATATATGCCGATTAACATAATTTTATTAATTTTAGCTATTTCATTCTTTGTAGGTACAATCCTTTTTGATACGATTATTTCAAAAAGAATTTAAATTGTATTTTATTCAAAATGTTTTTCGTTTCTAGCTATAACTCACTTTTCTGGCACTTACTTTTCTCTTACTAGGTCTTCTAAATCAAAGTCAGCAGTTTTAAATCGTCGATATATTCCAAACACCAATATTCACGTGTCTTGAGCAATGGAGTGGACTTAAAATAAGTTTCTGAGGATTAAATTTTGACTTAGGGGACCACAAGTTTTGGACTTTTTTTTATATATAGTCCCGTAGATTTTTACGAGAAAATGCCAAAAATCCCAGTTTTAATGTGAGGAACTCTCTGTTTCAAAAGTTATGCATGTTTATAATTGTCCGATTTCAAGCATTTTTGACAGGTAAGGGCGCCACCATGTTGGTATGTACTCACCGTCGCGCGTCGTCTAATGAGTGGAGCCTCTAGATAGCACCACAAACACGCTGTGATGTCGATAACGTAGAGTGGCTATCTTTGAAAGGTTATTCGAAGCTATCATCGAACAGTAATTAAAATATACAGAATCATATACAGGATCTCAAAGAGAAAGTATAGGTCAAGATGGTCGAGATTAGGTCCGTAGGAGGGGCACAGACGCCG